>NC_044330.1:27956884-29209384 GCF_007399415.2 Gopherus evgoodei
TCACAGTTTCAATCTTATTTATGGGTTTTGTACTGCCACCCCTCACAGTAGTATCTGAGTTCATTTGTTCTACTCTGATCACTAACTCACAATCAGCATTGTGTCAAACACAATACAATTTTATAATATGGCAAGTTCCCCATGTCTAAGCCCACACAAAACCCCAATATCTTGTGGGTGTCCTAATATCTGTTTGGATCCTGAGACTCATACAGTTTCCTGAAGTCAACCCCCCCTTCAATGCCGAACAGAAGGAAGGGAATTTCCTGGCCCTACAGAAGACTAGCACTTTGCCCCAGTAGTATTTGGTTATGGGTATGTGTGTCAACAAAATCAACAGCATCTGTACAGCATGAACTGAGTTCTAAATGCTAGTAACTTGCCTCATGCTGAGGGAAAACAGACATGAGGATAAAAATCCTCAAGGAAGAAACCACAACAGTGCAGGAATTTCTCCTCTTTCCATCTGAGTACAGAGGAGTGCATGGGAAGTGAAGGAATGGAGTTGCTCTGTCTTTGGCTGTCAAACACCAAAGCAGCGCTTGCCAATAGTGCTATGTATCATCATCATTTACTATTTGTGTTGCAGTACCACTTCAGGACCCTAAAAGAGCGATACTGACCCCATTGTGCTAGTCACCCTATAAGCACATAACAAAAAGACAGTCCCTGCTGTACAGAGATTTCAGTCTAATGAAGAGACAACAGACATATGGGGAAAGCACAAGGTAACGAGATGATAATGAACAGTGTGCTAAGCAGCTGTCTCAGCATACCAGCTTTCTAATCATTGTTGAGGTTTTTGTAGGCATCATAGCAGAGGAGAGCTTTAAGAAGGGATTTGAAGGAGGACAATGAAATAGTTTTATGGATATTTACAGAAAGCTCCTTTCATGCAGCATAGGACAAAGCAGGTAGGCACTTGTTGGAAAATTTGACAAATGGGCAATCAAGACAGGCATCTTCGGCAGAGTGGAGGCAGAAGTCGACATCATGATAGCATATGAGATGATATATAGCATGGGGATAAGCCAGGACCACCTTAAAAGTGAAGACAAGTAGTTTATGTTCGACAGCGTACACTCTTTATAACATTCAACAAAATGAAGCTCTGTGAAATGTTGGTCCTTCTATATTTGGTTCACACAGTGGGCAGTAATTGTCTATCAATATCTTGTATATAAACTCTGAGCCTAGATAGATAAGTCAGATTGACAGGTTATATAATGTGGTGATCTATTGGAGGAGGGGGGAGCTTGCAGCTCTGCTAACAGGGTTGCACTTGCTCTATGGATAAACAGAAGACAGGTGTCTGCAGGTCTGTCCAATCAGCACTTTTCATAAGCGTTACATTCACTTATAGAGAAAAGTGAAACACATTCCTGAGAAATGGAGATTTGATGTATTTAATTGTTTCAGCAAACTAAACAACTTGCTGACCTAGTTTTGCAAGGAATCTACCACAGTGGAGTCTGTCCTCCCCACCCGCAACATATGAATAATCAGATGAGAGAAGTCCTTATTCTTAGGGAAACAAAATTCTTCAGCAAATTTTCCTCACAAATGGATCCAATATATTACCACCATCAATAAATTGGTGATGGAATTGCAACTTATGCTGGGAAAACAATAGAATTTACCCATCGACTTTCTTAGGACTTCAGTGTTGAGTTGGCTTATTTTATTTGCTTTTTATTTATGTACGTATTGTGTATATTGTACATCAGGAGCTGCGGTTCATCCATTATTCTGGGCCAATGACGAACACATCCCCAGTGCCTTGCACGAATGACAAACGTACCATTTTACAAAGGCAGATTGGCAAGAACATATTTCCTAGAAAAAAGTACTACTCCCTAGGAGTCAATTAAAAAAAAGCATGGCTTGAGACTCAACTGTATATTTGTTGGTGCCAAGGATTTACTTACAGGAAAGATGAAGTTTTAGTTCCAAGAATGTTCAAGAAGCAGATTTTGAAACATTTTAAAATACAATCAGCAGTAAGGGCTCAATGTGAAAGAGCAGGACAACAAATCACGCAATTTATATATGAATTTTTCGTAACAGGGATCTGGAAGCCAATTTTATTTTTAAATACTGTTCTTTAGCTCTGATTAAGCCAAGGTTTCTCAGACAAGAGTCACCACTTATGTAGGGAAAGGCCCTGGTGGGCCAGACCGGTATGTTTATCTGCCCCGTCCGCAGGTCCGGCCGATTGTGGCTCCCACTGGCCCCGAATCACCACTCCGGGCCAATGGGGCTGCTGGAAGTGGAGCAGGCTTAGGGACTTAGTGGCCACTGTTTCCAGCAGCCCCCATTGGCCTGGAGCAGCGATCCGTGGCCAGTGGGAGTCGCGATCAGCTGGACCTGCAGACGGGACAGGTAAACACATTGGCCCGGCCCACCATGGGCTTTCCCTACACAAGCGGCGATCCCTGTTTGAGAAACCCTAGATTAAGCCATCAGCTTTAGGAGGGACCTGCAGCAATCTCCAGGAAACTAGGTTCAAGTCGTGCACCTCCCACATACTTACACAGAATATAAGTGTGGTTTTGTGTATAACATTTGTTCATTGCTCTCTATGAAACATGTTAGTAAGTGAAACACCAGAAATTTTTACAGCGTGTTGTTTTGGGGAAGGGGGAGGAGGAGAGAGGAAGAGAGAAAAAAACCACTCCCCCATGTGTGAGAGAGAATGGCTCCCCCAGGAGATTCTGGAATTATTAAATGTAATTAACATTGTCATTAAACAGCAGAAATAGAGCAAATTTGGTTTACCCAGTCTGGCAATATATTGGATCATGCAGCATGAATGTGAAAAGTTTTTTCAGATTCTCACCATGAGGGAATTTAGAAACAGTCTAAGGTTATATGCTTTTTAAAAATTATATGTAGCTCCAAGAATAACAAAAAGTCTGTTGTATTCTCCTAAAGTACACTGTAATATTGACAATACTAGTATGAAGATTCATAGAGCCTTCTATTTCAAATTCAGTCTCAAGGTTATAGAAAAGGCATAAACGATGTTAGAAGCTGAACTGCAAATTACCACATTTGCACAACAAAATGACTAACACGTGGGAGGGTCCTAGAGCTCAGGCTCTAGCCCAAGCCTGAATGTCTACACCACAAGGAAACTGCCCCTTAGCCAGAGTCAGCTGGCATGGGCCAATGGTGGAATTTTAATTGCAGTGCAGGCATAGTGTCCATGAGATCTTCTTTATCACCTGTTGAAGTTTTATGCAACACTCAGTTTTATAAGATAAGCGACATGTAACTGAGACCAGAATAGGGCCGTAGGGATTTGTAATCTCTGATGAAATTTTCATTTCTGTAGTGTTTTACAAAACTTATTCAATTCTACACATGCCGTCTTTATAAACGGGGCCTGATCCTACTTACATACATTTACATACACTCATTAAGCAGATTAGCACAGGGAAGTTAAAGGACATTAAGCAGTAGAGGACCAGCCAATGATTTCATGAGATTTGCAGTAAAATTAAAAAGGACAAACAGACAAAGAGGTTGGTTTGGAAAATAAAGTTTAAAGAATAAATGGCCCTGGTGGAACAGGACTTAGAGTACATGGACCTGCTCTGTGGCAGTAAACTGAGATCAAAATAACCTCAGATGGCTCATAGGTTCCATGCAATTAATTATAATACAAACTGAAAGAAAGGCCTTCCTCTCCACATTTTGGGGTTTGAACAAACCTGTTGGAAAGGTCGTGTTTGGGCTTGCTGCCTGAGTAGCCGCTGTTGCTGCTGCTGCTGCAGGAGTTTCATCTGGAGCAGCTGCTGCTGAGTCGTAATTGCATGTATGGAGGGTGGCTGCATTATGGTGCCAGAACGCCTCTGTAGCATGTTAGACAAGGCTTGTTTTGTGTTCGTTGGAACAAAAGAGCCTGTAGGATCCAATCTGGAACCTAAAAAACATAAAATGTATATGTTTTCCCTGTCTTTTAAAGCAAAAGGGCTGACAGATCACTGTTAATCTGTCTATTCTACTGCATATCAAATACAAATAAATTATGGCAAGAGGTCTGGCTCTTTAAAGGCAGAGAATTGGATTGAGATTAACATTCCCAGCCAGAACAATTAACAGGCAAGCAGAGTTTACAAAAAAGAGCAGAGCACCTTTAAAATAGAGCTTTACTGGAAGTCTATCCATTTTTCTAGGTTCTAATAATGGAACTGGTGCCCAAAACTAATAGCTGAGTGCCTCAGATGTGAAGGTGAGAGAGGAGACAATTACTGTGTCCAAACACATTCAAATTAATTGTTCAAATTACAGAAGTTTGACACCAGAAAAATGGAAACTGAAGTGCTTTCCCAAAGTAATCAGTAGAATCCTGAATGGATTTGGGAAACATAGAAAGATCATTTAATAAGAGACCATTTGTGGAGTACATCGGTGGACATACCTTTCTAGGAAATGTTTCAGAGGGGCAGATCAAAGTAAACGGTCCTAAATTCTAGGCTCTTATGATGGGGTGTGCTTGCCCCACACTTGCCTGGAATAGGTCAACATAGGCGAGGTGGGTGGGGTTGCAAGTGCTTTGGAGAATAAGATTAAAATTCAAAATGATCTGGACAAACTGGAGAAATGGACAGGATGAAATTCAATACGGACAAATGTAAAGTACTCAATTTAGGAGTTGCACATAGAAGTTGCACATAGAAAATCAGAAATGACTGCCTAGGAAAAAGAGTACTGTGGAAAGGGATCTGGGAGTCTCAGTGGACCACAAGCTAAATATGAGTTAACAATGTTGCAAAAAAAGCAAACATCATTCTGGGCTCCATTAGCAGGAGTGTTGTAAGCAAGACACAAGAACTAATTCTTCTGCTCTACTCCTTGTTGATTAGGCCTCAACTGGAGTATTATGTCCAATTCTAGGCACCACATTTCAGGAAAGATGTGGACAAATTGGAGAAAGTCCATAGAAAAGCAACAAAAATGATTAAAGGTCTAGAAAACATGACTTCTGAGGGAAGATTTAAAAAAAAGGGTTTGTACAGTCTGGAGAAGAGAAGACTGAGGGGGGACATGATAACAGTTTTCAAGTACATAAAAGGTTGTTACAAGGAGAATAGAGGTATGTTGTTCATGTTAACTTCTGAGGATAAGACAAGATGCAATGGGCTTAAATTGCAACAAAGGTGGACATTAGGAAAATCTTCCTGACTGTCAGGGTAGTTAAGCACTGGAATAAACTGCCTATGGAACTGTGAAATCTCTATCATGGGAGCTTTTTAAGAACAGGTTAGACAAACACCTGTCAGAGATGGTCTAGATAACACTTTGTTGTGCCATGAGTGCAGGGGACTGGACTAGATGACCTCCTGAAGTCCCTTCCAGTCCTATGAGTCTATGATTAATTTATTAGGCTGCAAGCTGGGGGACAGTTACACTGAGATGAGAGCCCTAATTAAGGAAAGCTCCCCTGTGGAGGAACAGGAGGGGGTTCTATAAAACCCGGGAGCTAGTAGCAGAACGAGGGCTGCAGTCAGTCTTCCTGGGATATGGGAGAGAAAGGGATTTGGACCAAAGAGGAAGGGTTTGTCTAGCAGATCTGGAGATAGAAGTTTAGCTAGGGTGGAGAATGTGAGGCTAGGATAAGAAAGGTAGGAAGAAGTCCAAGAGAAAGGCAGGAAGGTTTGAGATAGTACAGACCTTGGCTGCTGGAGAGAGGCCTGTGGACTGGAACCCAGAGTAGTGGGTGGGCCTGGGTTCCTCTACCAGCCAATGAATGAGTGGCACAATCTGGGTAGTGATCTTGAAGACTATTTGGGATTGCTCGTCCCAATCACTGAGGAAGTGACTTTGCCATGGCAGGGGACTTAAGGACTGCCTGGGATGCCATAGAGGATTTGATAGAATTCTGGAAGTGGAGGACCATTATGACTTGGCCAGAAGGTTATGCCACCAACATGAGGTGCTGCAGCTCCTGTGGAGCCAGAGAGCGACTGCAGAGCGAGATGATGAGCTGGCAAACCATGAGACAAAGACATCAGGCTGAAAGAGCTAATTCCTGGAGTGGCCACAAGGGGGACCCCAAGAGTAGCAAACACTGTGACAGCACTATTGTAATACAAACGAATAACAATACATGTATAATTGAGGACCACCCCAGAGAAACAAGGACAATGACTCAAGACCTCTAATCCCAGAGGAAGGTTCTGAAGCATGCCATTCTGTCAAAGGGACGGGGAGAAAGAGAATGCTCTCTGGAGAAATGTAAAATATTGATTATTCCCTGTTACAACCTAAACCGTTTAGCCTGCACCTTGTACCTATTTAGATTAGCATGTGCAGAGTTTAAGCCTTACTTATGTTACACAAACTTTTTTTTTATTTTATATTATTTTTCCTAGTTCTAATATTAATAAATCTTGTTTTACCGAAATCCAGATGATTTTAGAATGTCAGGAATTTCATGCAGATGGTCACAAAGAGGTAAAACAACTTTCAGCTTTTAAGAGGTGGCAGTTACGAAAGAGTGCCTGAAATCTACCCAGCTTTGGAATCTTGGTCAAAATGGCATGGTCTAAGATTTGCTGCTTTCCTCTGGTCCACCAGATACACAGAAGATACCCGAGTTTAAGGGTCAAAGTGACAAGAGTCTACATACCATACCTGTACTATTAAAATTATGTCGTTTATGATCACTGCGAAGAGAATGGCACAGAAAAATACCTATTTGAATTATCATGGAGACTTAGGCATAGCGGTTTATATCCCTTCTTTTTTAACTCCTTGCAAATGTCCATTTTCCGAGAGGCTCCATTCCCTAAATGGTTATTGTAGATGGTCAATTTGCCACAGTGTGGAGTCTGTGTGTATGAATTAGTTCTGTACCAAAGGTTCAGCCTCGTTGTTCTCTGAGGTGTATAGCTAAGATTGTTTGTCCTCCTCCACACTAGGCTCAGCAACACTCATTTCAGCAACAGTGGGACCCCTAGTGGGTACTGTTTAGGCATTGTTGGGATGCCTAACAGGTACTATGTGGAACCTTATAATGGGTTGAGTTAAAACTACAATGAAATTGATAGGTGTAAACTCACCCTTCAATTACCGTAACTGTAAGCATACGCTCCACCTAAGACAAAAGGTGTGTGACAAACCCATCCAGGAGCTTTTGGTTAAGTATTCTTTTGGCTAGTTGCATTGGGGGAGAGGGGAGAGATCACAGAGAAACTGAGGACAGACAAGAACAGATAGAGTCTGACAGCCTTAAGGAGCATTTGAAAGCATAGTGGCTGACCCTGGAAGAGATTTTTGGGATCAGGGGTGCAGGCTAAAAGAATGCTCTTGGTGCTGCGAACAAAACAATCTGTTTCCTGTTATATGATTCCTTCTGCATTCAGAGACACGGGACTGTGTACATTCTTTGTAAATAAACAAAACTGTATAAAAGAAAATACCAGACTCCATTTCTACTTCCATTTGGAACAACCTACTAAACCCTGAATTTTGGATAGCCACTCAGGCCAAAACAGGTAAGAGAAGGGTAAGATATGATACAGGAAGAAATGACTTCATGCAAATGGAAGAAAGGGAGAGAAATACACATATATAAGTTATGAGATTGCTTGTTTTGTATGGTATTTATATTAGTGCCATCTCCCTTCCTCCTTTTTCCACCTCTCTCTCCAATTTCTCAACCAAAATCTAATTAGAAGGTTTATAAATAAAAGGCCAAGAAATCTCCATAACTATAATGCAGTAGTACTAGCAGCTCTCAAGTCACACTTGCTCCAGCATTCCAGCCTCTGACTGAGGTGGGTACAGCTGGATTGTGCCAATAGGTATAGTCTAGCAGTTTGAGATCCCAAGACTGCAAGCCATGAGCTTCAGAGTTCATGACACCAAATGTTTGAAAAATAGCTCTGAAGACTGAAAGTGGTCTATGAAAGCTAACTCCTGGTACTGAAGATGATAAAGCGATGTACCGTACAACACATATTTTATCCTGAAAAATAAAAATTATCCATGACAGTTCATAAACAGAATGTGAGTAATTTTGTGACAATCTGCAAAAGAATAAGTCTATTCCACCCTGACATCTCTCTTATTCTCTGTGTGCTGTCTGACATAAATTAATGTGTGTTTATTATGAAGGAAAACTGACTTCATTTGCAGCTCTCTAACTTCGTCTCCCTAATTTTTACCATCATCATCTAACATTTTTTGGACATTTTTTTACCTAGAATAAATAAAACCTACTCATATTTGAAACTTCAGAAAAAATATTTTAGGTTTATATATTTGTAACCAAACTTATACAATTTTATGCTGTATAATTTTCCTTCATGATGTGGTAGCTATTTTTTTAATAACATCTAGAGATTTGCTGTATTTCCCCTTAGAGTATGCAAAATATTTTCATTGGACACGGACTTAAAATGAAAAACAAAATAATTTACACAAACACACATGGCAAGCAAATGCTAAAGGTACATGTTATACCATGCCATTTATGTGCCACTTATAACGGACATAGATCAATTTATAACAAACCAAAAATAAGGATTGGACTAGTTTCAAAATACACATCATGAATCAAAGTAACGAGGCAAATACAATTACATTTTTTAAAATTATATTTTCTTATATTTTCCAGGTTAAACTATTTATCAGCATTCTTCCAAAATTCGTCTAACACATCTCAGTGACCTATTTGTGCCCAGTGACAAAACAAAAAATGTGATACGTTAATGAAAATGATCCTCAAAGTTTTTTTGTTAAGAAAGCAAAGCCCTTGTATTAAGTGAACTAAAGGATTAAAACTCAAGGCTTCAGCAGTCACATCATGTTTTGGGGAACAAACTAAAGTAAAAATAAGATATTGCTGTTATTTCAAGAAGTAACATTCTTATTATACAACAAATAACATATCTCCATGTACTTGCAAAGCCTACACATACCTGCTGGAAGGGGCTGGTTCTGAACAAAGAAGCTAGGCTGTTGTGGTTGTCCCATAACGTTATAACCCCACAAGGCAGACTGGGGATGATGCATCATTTGAGAGGAAATTGGTGAATAGTTGGGAGGCACTCTGTATAAGTTGTTCTGTGGGTATTCCTTGAACAAACCATAAAAAGGAATGTTACTGACATTCACACCCTATTAACTCATAAATAATGCCAGTTTTCCTACTAAATTATTTAAGGATTGGGGACTGTTCCCATTGTAGTTTACTATGCTGTAAAAAATAGATTGAGTCACAAACTATTCACAGGTAATTAAAAATGACAGCTTCTCTTAAATGCTCCATCCTGTTTCATCTTATAAGCAAGTATCTTCTGCATGCTGTAGTTGGCTATAGCACATCAATACAATTGATAGTGTATCAACAGATAACATGGGAAATCTAAAGTGAAACATCACAAAAGGCAAAAAAAACCCAACCTACATTCAAGTTACCACTATTATATCTGCATATAACACATTCACAAGCTAGCCTTAATGCTTACATAATATCACCACATCTGGACTATAGTATTAAAACACTGTTATTATATAAAGAAAAGGTTTCAGAAATTGTGGGTTTGCCATTCAATCATGAAGTACAAGTTTTGGCCTTGGGTGAAAAAAGATCATATACAGTAGGACCTCAGTCATGAACACCAGAGTTACGAACTGACCAGTCAACCACACACCTCATTTGGAACCCGAAGTACGCCATCAGACAATATTCAGTACCGTACTGTGTTAAATGAAAACTATTAGAAAAAGGGAAAGTTTAAAAAAAGATTTGACAAGATAAGGAAACAGTTTCTGTGCTTATTTAATTTAAATTAAGATGGTTAAAAGCAGCATTTTTCTTCTGCATGGTAACGTTTCATAGCTGTATTAAATTAATGTTCAGTTCTAAACTTTTGAAAGAACAGACTGTTTTGTTCAGAGTTATGAATAACCTCTATTCCTCAGGTATATGTAACTCTGAGGTGCTACTGTAGAAGGGTTAAGTTTGCAACATTAGAGGTTTTCTATATTGTGCATGTGCATTGAGCCTTAGTGTTTACGTGAGTCTAGACAGCAACACCCTCCAACTACATACACAAAACACAACATAAAACAGGAAAATTTGGTAACAAATTGCAACAAAAGTTAAAATGACATCCATTTGTTAGATTTTAGTGATCTATTTCAAGTTGTCCATGTCCTTTTAATATGAACTAGGCCTCAACCAAAGCCCAAGTTCCAAACGCACACTGATGCTGGGAAATTTAGAAATGTATCCAAAATATAACTCAGGTGCTTTTCTAATGAAGCAAGGGAAAAATAACAACCATGTGTGGGTATGCCTGAATAATTCAGATCCAATCTACAGTAGAACCTCAAAGATACAACCGTCAGAGTTACATACGTACTGGTCAACCGGATACCATGTGTACCCAGAAGCAATCAACCAGGCTGCAGCAGAGACAAAACAAGACAACCCCCCTCTCCCCCCAAAAATACTGTACTGCCTCAGGGGTTCAGGGGTTCAGCTACGGGGGACAGGGGGGAAGGGGAGAGGAGCTGCAGCTGCAGGGTGGGGGAGGTCAGGCTCCAAATGGCTTCTGACCCATGGGAGCACTGGGGCTCAGTGCTTTAGACCATTGGGAGTGCTGGGGTCCAGGGTTCCAGCCCTGAGGCTCTGTTCTTGGCTTCAGCTCTGCGGCGGATGCTGGGGGTTCAGGGATCTAGCTAGCTATGGGGGGTGTGCCAGTTTTAGCTGAAACTGAGAGCAGAGCCATGAGAGCCCTGAGCCTTGGCAACTGCTTCCCCATCCCCACCTTGGGGTGGAAGCCAGGAACGGAGGCTATCCCCCATGAGGCTAAAACCTGGAATGGAGCTGCAGGGCTGAAGCCCCACGCCCCAGCGTTCCCCTAGGTCTAAAGCCCTGAGCCCTGGTACTCCCACATTCCAGAAGCCCTGAGCCTCCTGCCCAGAGCCCTGCTATCCTGAGTGTCAGAAACCCTGACACCTCCCGCACCCAGCCCAGAGCCCTGACCTCCTCTACCCTGCAGCTGCAGCCCCAACCCACCCTATGGCAGAAGTCCATAAGTCTTATTCGGGGTTATGAACATTTCAGAGTTATGAACAACCTCCATTCCCGAGGTGCCCATAACTCTGAGGTGCTACTCTAGTATGTTTCAGTAGATTTCATAATAATTTTCAAGTATTGTTAATTTACAGTGCATTCCTATACATCAATCCTTTAGGCAGGTTTGTCTGGTAACATTTTGTCTTATTGCTTAATTTTTTACCATTTAGTCTCTTCTTAGCACTTGACCTTGCAAGTTGCTGAGCAACTTCTGTAGGTAATGAAGACAATCACATGTTGCAGCAAAAAGTTTTTACCTGGTTACTTGTTTAATGCTGTAGATCTAGTCACTTACATCTGCTCTTGAGGTTGATTTTATTTTTCTTTTCCTGCCTTTTGTTTTCTTCTCGTCGTCTGTGGTAGGCTTTCCCTGATCTGACAGCTCTGCTGATTTCCTTTCTGGTTCCTGAGAAACGGGTGTAGTAGGCTCTTCTTCCTCCTCCTCTGGAGGAAGTGATAAGGGCTCGAGGTAGTAGCTCCGTGGCTTGGGCTTGGGATGTGTGTGGTATAGGAGAAGATGCTGCTGCTCCTCATACTTTATCACTTTCCTATCAACACGAACTGTACCAAACCAAGCCCAGGAGAGTGGGGCAGGATTTTTATGACCCTCAAATAAATCCCAAGAGGACACTTTCTGTTTTGTTGATACCTGAAGACCCTGTTTTGAAATATAAAGTACAACAGCATTCTTAAAATGATACCTTAACAAAATAATGTGAATTACCTGCATTTGTGTACTATGGTTAAAACCATTCTAAAAGGTATTTTTCCATGAGGTTGAGAATTCTCAGTCTACCACGAACATCCATTTCTCCTCTCAACTTGGTAACATTATGACCATTTTTAGAGTGACTATGCATAGAAAGACCAGCTGTTTCTGTTTTTTAAGGAAGGTACACTGAAACAGAAGTACAGTACTTCCATAAGTTTCAGATAGAGTCAGACACTAAAAAACTATATCAAACTGTTTATTTGACTTTCATATGCATGAGAAAATCATAATAAAACTAAGATGTTAAGGTAAACATTTACTCTTGCCTGTTTCTTATCTATGGAGTCAAATCCTGCAATTTTGTTTCCTTTGGTGTCAATCAAAGATCCCATTGGCTCACAGGTGATAATGTCACACGTCTGTTTTGGCAAAGGTAGCAACTGGCGAACTTTGTCAATACTTTCTGAACACTTGTCTCCTAGCTCTTTCTAAAAAAAAAGAGAAGTTAAAATGTTACAATGCTTTCACAATTCAAAGACAGCAAGTTCCCAGATGAATCACTTCCTTGTACTTTTACTAAATATAATTAAGTGTTTTAGCTTGGCCTTTGTTGCACCTATAAATTGCCTTGTGCACTTCCTTTTTATTTGAACAGAACACTGAAGATATGAACAGGATTTACGTGAAATGCTGATTTAAAAGTCTCAAACATGGCTAAAAGTATGAAGATACTTCTTCAGGTATTGCTAGGGCACTTGCTGCTGAAATCTCTTTTCCTTTCAACAGCCCTGACAATAAAACCGATAAGATTAAAAGATGGACCTAAGATGTGTTTTAACAAGAGTGCAGTTAAAAATCAGAGGTCCAAAACTTACTTTCAACTTTTTCACTAAATTCATGTATGCCCTTTTGTTCTCTTCAGACCCCCCTTGGGATGCATTTGATAGGTCAGAGGCTAAAGTTCCATTGATGAGAACACCCAGCATATCAAGCACAGTTGTGAATAATTCACTAAGAGGTAAAGAGACAAGTATTATGTTGCATCTTGAAGAGCAATACTGTCACATCTTGTTAACTCAACATTTAAAATTCTATTATGTTTATAGTAACATGATTGTCAATACATCTCGGAAATAGACTATGGCAAAGACTACGGACACTTATTTAGGCATATGGGACCAGATTTTTCAAGCATATTGTGCATACACATGAACTCCAGGGAGCTTGTACAACCCCTTTACACATGCAGGTGCAGGTTCAAATACGTGCACACAAATATTTGCAAATCGGGAGCCACTGTAGATTGTAACATCACATAAATTGCCAGCATAAATGGTCATTAGAAAAAAAATAGGACCTGATTCAGGAAAGCACTTAAGCACATGCTTAAATATATCCCTATTCAGAACAGTATTTAAGGAGGTACTTTATTTTCAATTCTTGTTTAAGTGCTGTCCTTCTTAGGAGTGCTGCCCCAAATCAGGGCTGTAACTACAACACACACCTCAATATGACTATCTGGATTTTCATTCAAAACATTATAGATATTAATGAATTATTGAATTATAATAAAAGTAACATACTTGTTGGTTTGCATATCGACAGTTCCTGAAGTAATTATCTGAAGCAGCAGAAGTGCCCAGTCTGTAGTCCACTGCGTGCTTCTCTGCACAGTGTCAAACATTCCACCCACCTACAGGCAAAACAACAGAAGAGAACTCAAATACATACATTTATATCTTTGAATATTTATTAGTTACGCTATATATGATGGCTTTTTTCTCTACTGAATAATTTATACATTAACTTGATAAATTCTTTGGCAAAAAGACTTGATTCTCCCTACCTCAACATAACAACACTGCACAAAAGTGCTGAAAAATAAAAGATCGGCCATATCAGTCTTAACAAATTTAACGCTCGATCTACCCACTGAGGTCAATGGAAAGATTCTCACTGATTTCAAATGGTGTTGAATCATATCTTTAAAGGGTATCACTTTTCTTTGTCCAAAATTAGACTAAAAATAGTTAATGCTGCTGTTGAAAGATCTGAAGGATATTACTGAGTACACGTTTGATTAATGACACTGGCTCATAGTTAGATTGGAATGGCTGAAACTAGTCTGATGCCTTTTCCATGGGAAGCACATGTCCCTCACATCCCAGTTGCTGAAGAGCTGTGACTCCATGGCCAATGCCCTGTCAATCAATCTCCTCATCAAGATTAGAGTGGAGGGAGGATCATTGCTAACTTCTGGTCTGAAGCGACATAGGAGGAAGATACTTAATTAAATCTTTATTTGTTGCTTCTCTCACTATAGACACAATTCAGTCTTCCTCAGTAAAGTCTAAAGCTTTAAAGATCACTGTTCCCACATTGGCTTTTCTGTACAAGGAATGTTCTTATTATTTGCAGAGTAACAGTCCTAAATACCAATCATGCACCCACTGAAGTCCACTTTACTTGTGACATTGACTTAAACAGGAGAAAGAATGGATCTGTAGATTGTAGAGGCGCACAGCATTGCACCTTCTTTCTTGGCTAAAACCTGCTGCCTTATTATATCCAGTTGTTCTGTTTTATTTTGGGGCTTCCCCATTTGGTATTTACATGCTGCTTCCAAGCATTGGCTAGTCTGCTGTGCTCAGCATTTATTGGGAGTTACATTAAAATAAAGACAATTCTCTTAGGCAACCTTGCACTAACTTTTACATAGCAGTTGGTGGTCTAGGCAAAACTGTCAAAGATGACTTTGAAATTTAGACATGCAGCTGCCACATGGGGCTGAATCTTCTAATCATAGTTGAGATTTTCTGAGCTTGTGACAGGTGCATGTTTCCAAAAAAAGTCTGTTTTATATAAAAATATAGTGACCAAATAGGAAAGGACTGTGGTTTTCAGCTTTCAAAAAAAGGTAGTACATTTGTGACATTCTCAAATGATATTGCAGGGAAGGGAAACAAGGAAAAGAGGGAAGAAAGGACAAGAGAAAGGGGGGAAAAAGTTGAATCTGCTAGGGACTTTGCTATTGCTATTTGATTTTATGCAGAAGTGCTAAGATACCATGGTGATGGGCAGCAGTACAAAACCCAATAGACAGGCAGTCAGACTTTGTTACTCTGCATCTCTCTTGCACCCTACCATCAACTGCAAACTAATTTCTGTCAATGGCTATTTTCAAATTTCGATACTATAAATATAAAGGGAAATATATTCATGCATCTTTCTTACCAAATTAAGACGTAGTTGTAAGGCTTCATGCATCATCTGCCTAGCTTTAACATCATCCTGGTATCGTTCTTCCCTCCAGTTACTTAGGATCTAAGAACAACAGCCATTTGAATAAAAGTAGGTTTTCCCCATTTAACTATTAAATATTTCTACCCATCACTTTTTGATATGGTCTTCTTATTTACAAAGAACTATGGAAGAATTTTCTCACTTTTAATCTTCATTCCTTTATTGAACTTGGGCTTGATAATTTTCCCCCCATTTAATGTTTATATCTACAAAGAGCTGGAATAAATGTGATACTTATTTGTTAGCTTTGACTGTGAGGCTATATCTTACTATTCCTTCAAAGAGAAAATCAGCAGTTTTGTCATCCACTCTGTTAAAAGAATAATTTCCCCCAATCTTCATAGCACCATGGGCTAGACACATGGAACTCAGACAGCTGCTGCTGCTCCTCCATTCTGTCCTAATGGACACCACAGATCAACAAAGACAGGATTGCATGGAAGAGGGTGTAAGTCAGAGCTTAGATGGATTTAGATGAGAACCTATAAAAATAGTTTTTTTAAAAAAAGAAGAGGGCCAGGGAACAGTAGCAGAAATGGAGAAAAGCAGCATCAAGGAATGGATCAAATGAGGATGGGGAGCAAAGCCAGGGTCTGGATCTGAATATGGGGGAAGGCTGCTGCTATTAATTTTCATTGTGGTAGCATCTAGAAACTGAAAACGAGTTTGAGGGCTCCATTGTACTAGACACTGTCTACACACTGGAGCTTACAATATTGAGGGCTAGAGTGGGAATCTGGTGCGAGCAGAGGAACTGGTGTAGAAGAGGCAGGGAGGGTGTATGTGCGTGTGTGTAAGTTACCTGCAAAAAGGTTGCAGGGTTGCTTTGCTTTGGGGAATGGGATAATTTGGGGATACTAATTTTTTTGGTAATAATTTATCTATTTCTAATTATGCATTTACTCAAGAAAGAGATCTTTTTTCCAGAAAAATCTAAGTTTTTATGATATTATCATCTCAGGAGACATGAAGGACTGGGAGGGATTTCCCTATCATGAAAACAATCTACCATTGCTTCTCAGAAAAGGTCTGAAATCAGACCCTGGATTACTTACATTTTTGTTCTATTATTTTTAGAAACACTTTAAGAAAGTTATTGGTCAGTGCAAAGGGAAAAAATATTTTTAAATTATTATTAAAGGAACATTTACTCATTCTTATGAGCGGATAAACTAAAGTTCTCTTCATCTTTGATTCTTCCCTCATTTGATGATTCATTTCTGAAAATCAGTGTGTTGAACCTTTAGAACTTTCCCAGGTTTGCATGATCTGATACACATAAAACTGATGGCACAAATATCAAATGGAGGGTGCTCAGTATTATGTATTTGTTTTACCTGATTAACTTGATTTTGCAGTGATGTTAGAAGCCCTTCCCGTTGCTCATCCTGTCCCTTAAGGCAAGTAAGTACCAAAGAAAGGAAAGGTTGCTGACTCAAAAGAGACATGCTTTAAAAGAGGCAAAACACATAAGATTCAATTAGTAAAATTATTTTGATACTTCCTGTCTCCATTCCCTTCCTTCCCTATAATTTCCCCCTAAACGAAAATGCTGCTCAGATCTATCTTGGTTTCTGTTTTAATAAATTACAGCCTCACAAGCCAGAAATTGAAGTGTAAAGCAGACAGTATATAGAGTGGGCCAATCCAAGCATAAAGGGACAAATCCTGAAGTCTTTACTTGGAACCTATATTTGGTGCTGAACCCCTCAACTCCTGGTTCAGTCAATAGGAGATGACGAGGCACAGCACCTTGCAGGAGACACTCAAGCCTTACTCTGGAAAACATGAGCCATTTTTAATCCATATTAACTAACCCGTGTTAAAATTCTCATGAACACGCAGCAGATGTAGTTTTAATCCATGTTAGCTGGGCAAGATAAACCCCAGACTCCTCCTAAAAGTTTATCTCATTCCGCTAAAATGGGTTAAAATTACACCGGCCTCGTCCTCACTAGGATTTTAACAGGTATATTTTAACTAAAGCTAACTACCCAGTGTTAAAATCCTAGTGAAGACAAGGCAGTTGTAGTTTTAATCCATGCTAGTGGGTCCTGGTAAATTGTTCAGGGATTTTAACAAAGTTAGTTAACATCAATGAAAAATATAACATTTTCCCTGAATGAAGACACAACTGCAATAAAACTACCACTAAAAGGATACAGGTACTGTGTCAGAGTAAGAACGTCAAGACTCAGACCAATGAGCTATATATTAAGATATATTCCAACAGATATTAACATAAATTTGGAAAGGAGAAAAAAAAAGTAAAAACAAACTTCAGCAGAGACCTTTTCATTCATATAAATTCAATACATGCGATTATTTTACCAGTGTTTTAAACTATGTCTGCACTATAATCAAGGGATGTGATTCTCCTGCTTGGGTATACATTAGGGTTCCCAACTTTGGTTGGACGTGTTCCTGGAGATTTCAGCAGATGACAATCTTTAATTAAAGATAAATATTAAATTCCTGGAGACTCCAGGACAACCATAGAATAGCAGGGTTGAAAGGGACCTCAGAAGGTCATCTAATCCAACTCCATGCTCAGAGTGGGACCAATCCCTAGACAGATTTTTGCCCCAGATTCCTAAATGGCCCCCTCAAGGATTGAACTCACAACCCTGGGTTTAGCAAGCCAATGCTCAAACCACTGAGCTATCACTCCACCCTGGAGGATTGGCAACCCTAGTATATAGTATGGTGTATATAGTACATAGCCACCAGTTTCAAGCAGCTTTGCTATTTATACTCGTGCTAGTTCAATGACACCTAGTGAGAGTATATGTATAACAAGCAGAGGACTCACATCCATCCCTCATAATGTTGACATAGCTTTAGCTGTGTAACACTCACTGAAAGTTCTGTACACCATTATATAGTGGTGTACTTAAATGTACATATTCATTTCAACATCTATGTACAACTGTTCAACAGCTGTATTTGGCATTTTTGCTCTTATAATTCAGAAGATAAGTAGCTAGAAGGGTCAGAAAAACTCCAAAGCTATAAAAAAAAGTAATGCAGAAAATCTTTTCTATTGAAAGCATAAGTCAAAGTGTGATTTTGGCCAGAGTAGTGGCCCTAAGGATGGCACTGTAGCAACCCCTATTTATTCTCTCAATAACTTCCGTAACACATTTGCTCAGCAGACAAGTCAAACATGGATTGTTATAATTGCTACCATTGCCATTCAATCTGACCTGAAAAATCAAACTGCAGCCTCCAACTCTTACATCACAATCACCACCGCAAATGATAATAAAAATTCTCCAATCAGGAGCTTATCTGACAATGATGATGATGTATAACTAAGGAAAATAAAATTTAACACGCTCCCATAGTGGTACAGGCTCTTCCATGCAAGCACCAATAAAAGCTCGGCTTTTTATCAAGTAAGTGTAATGCCGACAGACCCTGATCGTAGGCGGGCGGGATCAAACCAGGGACCTCAGTGCATGAGCCTCTAGCACATGAGCTAAAACCCAACTGGCTGTTAACTAAGGCTGTAGAGCAGACTCATGAATCTCTCTCTCAAAGTGGTCTCAGTGCCACAAGAGGGGACAGAACACCACACCTAGACGGTGCGTGGGTTACATAAGCAGATATGTCTCAGACAGTATGCCTTCACTAAAGCACTGCAGGTGTAATTTTCACCTTGGAAAGGCATATCCACAATTGCTCTGATTGAGCTAGTGTGCTAAAAATGGAAGCAAATCCACACTGGCATAAGTGGCAGGAGCGTTGAGCCACTCAAGTATGATCCCATCTGAAAACAAAAGGTAACACTTGGGTGGCTAGCCCCTCCCACTGCCATGGATATACTTCTGTCCTTAGCGCACTAGTGTGGATGTCTATCCAAGCTGGAAATTACACCTTCCACCTTTGGTGCAGACATACTCAAAGGCACACAGAAAGAGTAGATATGATAAAACTATGATAGCTTTCTCCTGAGTGCCTCTGGTTCCGTGCACAGGGATATTTGGGCAGAAGAAACTTCCAAGTCTTAATATGTGGATGAAAAGATCATATCAAAGGAGGCGTTTACATTTTCTGTGCACTACAAAACTTTTAAGGGAAGAAAGTACTTAGACAGATTTGACTGGTTCCATCTTAAGCAAAGTGGAATCTTGCTACTGAAACAGCAAATTGGTAACTGTTGGAAGATTATTTAAACTAGGAACTCAGGAAAAACAAATAGGTACTAAGGAGTACTGAAGTTCATCAAAAAAATATGCTAAGGATGTCAATAACCCAAAGGTATCTTTGTATCCAATAAAGAATAGGGCAGAAATTACAGCTGAATTGGAGAAGGAACCAGCTTGAGATCAGAGAGTTAAGTTTCAAAAAGAAAAGTAAGTGTGTCAAGACAAAGGAATTAAATAATATATAGACATGGCAAATAAAATGAAACCAAACCTACACGTCTCATACCAACCAGTATGCCTGGCAATGAATATGACCTTGAAATAATAGGCATCTCTGAAATATGTTGCAATGACAAAATAAAATATACTATAAATTATACAGGAAGGATAGGTTAGGTTGCAGAGGTGGAGGAATAGCACTATATCAAAATTATTCCATTGAATCTAATGAGAACCATACAGTAGGCTCCATATGGATAAAAATGCTAAGCGATAAAAATACAAATGTTTTGGTAAAGTCACACTACTGACCTCTTGATCAGGAAAAGTATGATAAGCACACAATGCTGAGGGAAATCAAAAAGGTAACAAAATAGAATGATGTTGCAGTAATGGGTGACTTCAACTGCCTGCATAACAATATCACAAGTTTTAGAGAATTTGGCACCTTAAACAACTGCTTCTTGGAACAACTACACAAAGGAGAGGTTGGTAAGTATTCAAAGTTAAAGGATGTAATTAATAGCAGTATTCAGGGTAATTCCTATAGTAACTCTAATGATATACAAGGGGTAGAGCAGGTCCTGGCACAAGAGTATCAATTTTTCTCAGACAAAATTGGCAAGTTTCTGAGAGCCACCCATGTGTGTAAATTTAGGTACGACACTGCCAAGATGCAACATTTTCACAGTAATTAAGACTGACATCTTAATGGTAATGAAAATACCCTGTGCTGGAGGGAGGCAAGAGAGGGGGGTTGTGATTTGGGGGCTATTAAGTATGCATCCATTTCACATCCCTTTATTACTGAAATTTGCATAATATTTAAACAACAGAGTACAGTACACTCATCCAGAAATCTTTCCACTCCCTCCACGCCCCCTTGAAACTGACTGTTTTAGATAAAATGGAACCGGGATCTGAATCACTTCTGATTTGGGGATTTGCAACACCAAAAGGTGACTGATGAGATCTGCAACAGCAAAAAGACAGCCTCCTCGGCACACCTCTGCTTTCAACATGCCTTCTGAAATCGCATACAAACATTTTCAAAGGTTGTACCTTTTTTGCTTTTGTCTATCTCTCTCCTTCTTTGAGGACGATCCCAAATGCTGACCTTTTTCCAGCTCTTCTCCAGCTGCTTTCAGGACCCTACCCTGAACTGAGGTAGGCAGTTTTGCAATTAAGGGAGCCACCAACCATACGCCTCGACGTTCAGAAGAGCTAAAAGCAGAATCACAAACTTATTTCATCTCAATCTACTCTTCACACCATTGTCAGTCACTGTAACCAATGCAATGAGACAGATGATGTAGTTTTTCTGAAATAGCTAGCATTTGCTGAGCAGCCACAAGTGCTACATTCCAAAAATTCAGGGATAATACCAATGTTTACTGTTGAAGAAAAGTAAAAAACCAGTAACCTTCAGCTAACATTTCCTGAACATTCCCATTTCAAGTGCAAAAAACCTTTATAAGTTTAAAAATTTTTCTTTTCATTCTATGCATTATTAACCATTATGTCAGTTAAAATAATTAAAATGGTGCTACACAAAAATACCTTAGAAATGTCTTTTTACCATTCTGTCTTGTATTACTTGTATCAGCATTTCCAACAGAGTTTGGATTGAAGAGGCCTATACCAGAGTTAGAAGAGTTATTGTTTAGATCAGCGGATTGCTGAAACACCTCTATTGTCGCCTTTGCAATATTATCCAACAAGCTGTTCATTTCAGCCACAGACCCAGAACCCTACAGTGAAACATAAGTAAACTAGCATATTCATGGTATGTTTGCTCATGGGCTAGGTTCAAATTTTACATACTTTATTAAATTAAATATTCTATAAGTATATTAAAAGAACCAAATACTTACAGGCTCCTTCATGCACTGTTTGATCATTAGCTGGAGCTCCAACCAAGATTGCCTGAGAGTCCATTGATCTAAGTTCTGAATAAAATTATTAAAATGAAAAATGTGTGTCAAGTTTATTGTAGGAAATTTTTTTTAACTCTCAGTTGGAACAATTAAAATCATGTCATTACAGCAGATTATCACACTGTTCATTAAAACTTTGGAAGCTGCAAGTTTTTCAAAGCAATTCAAGGACCTATCAGCTCAGTCGTTATCCCTTTGCATTCTCCCTACCCCCAAAATCAGCTCATCAATATTTTTAACCAGTTCAAATTTTCTGACGCAGCAAGGGCTGTTCATTACAAATTGCACTGTGTTCAGACAAAACTATCAAAACTGAATTCACTTACATGATGGTTTGTCATCAGTGCAGACCAAATCAAGTTCAACATTATGTCACCTAAATATGATTAAACTATAATCCCAACAGGGTTTGATCATAATTATCTGATGTAAGGATGAATATGATTTGACCTTGTCAACACTGGCCAGCATCATGTTAGCTAAGACAATTCTTCACAATGGTATTCAAACATGATACAATTTTCTAGTGAAGACATATCCAGAGAGGAAGTAGATAGTAAAACAACCCACTAGGCATGAAATCACTGTTGTAACAAAGTAAACACAATTCTGTATTCTTCTAAACATAGTCCTGTAGTTAATGTGTTCTTGGCTTTAGTACCTCCTACTATTTACATATAGTCATTTGGATGCAATGGGAGTTCCTGATCTTTTTAGGCATTGCATATGAAATTAATACCACAAATGTGATGTTGTGAAAGTAATCCACTATATCTATCCTGGAAGTGGCAATCACATGGCTAAAATCATGCTATCAGTTATGTTTTCTAGGGTGCTCTGTAAGTGGTTATTTTCCACTATCAAATTTTATATTAGAGTAAAAAACAAGAACCTGAGTGGGTAAATAAACCATTTCCAAATCAAATCAATGCCAAAAATAAACTCCCCCCTCAACTACAGTAGATTGGTAATTGAGAGGAGATTATTTTCCCATTGACACACTGGGGCTTTACACCGGTGCAGTAATTCCCATAAGCGTTTTTCATTTATTTTCCCCACATCAATAGGAGAAACAGAACCTCGAGATAATTCCATTATTAGGATGGGATTTACCATCTGATGAATGGATAGGGGGTTTGGTCCCTGTCCACTGTCTACCATGCTAATATTGTTTCTTGTTTCCTTGTATTCCCTCATTTGTCCGTATCCAGCCATCGTCTTTTCTTATACATAGATTATAAGCTCCTTGGGGCAGGGATGGTTTTTTTGTTCTGTGTTTGTACAGCTCCTAGCACAATGGGATCCTGGTGGATGACTAGGGCTCCTAGGCACTATGTAACACAAATAATAAATAATAAAGATATTTGGGGATTGGCTAGAGTTTGGGGCTGTGTGCGCAAAACCCTGTGACTCTGCATTGGTTCAGGTATTCTGCAACAGAGCTGTTCTGCCAGCAATGGCTCCACCCACTGCTGCCCTGAACCCACCTCAAAGACAGCACAGAGATTGTTTTTACATAACAGTTAATACAGACCCAGAATCAATTCACTTTTGACTGGATTCCCTGGTGACTGCTAGGATGGGGTGTGAGTGATTAGAGTAGTGCCCCTGTCTTTTCCACAAGTAGATCCCTGACTCCTCTGGAGAACCCTCTGTGGTATTGGGTGTGGGAGGTGCTCGGCAGACATCAGACCACTTTCTCTTTTCCATGAAGGGTTGGGACCCTTTTCACATTGACTCATAGACTTTAAGGTCAGAAGGGACCATTATGATCATCTAGTCTGACCTCCTGCCCAATGCAGGCCACAGAATCACACCCACCCACTCCTGTAACAAACCCCTAACCTATGTCTGAGTTACTGAAACCCTCAAACTGTGGTTTGAAGACCTCAAGCTGCAGAGAATCCTCCAGCAAGTGACCCGGGCCCCATGCTGCAGAGAAAGGCGAAAAACCTCCAGGGCCTCAGCCAGTCTGCCCTGGAGGAAATCTCCTTCCCGCCCCCAGATATGGCGATCAGTTAAACCCTGAGCACGTGGCAAGACTCACCAGTTAGCACCCAGGAAAGAATTCTCTATAGTAACTCAGATCTCACCCCATCTAACTACTGGGCATACTTACCTGCTGATAATCAAAAATCAGTTGCCAAATTAATTGCCAAAATTAGGCTATCCCATCATACTATCCCCTCCATAAACTTATCGAGCATAGTCTTGAAGCCAGATATGTCTTTTGCCCTCACTACTCCCCTTGGAAGGCTGTTCCAGAACTTCACTCCTCTAATGGTTAGAAACCTTCCTCTAATTTCAAGTCTACACTTCCTAGTGTCCGTTTATATCCATTTGTTCCTGTATCCACATTGGTATTAATCTTAAATAATACCTCTCCCTCCCTAATATTGATCCCTCTAATATATTTATAAAGAGCAATCATATCCCCCATCAACCTTCTTTTGGTTAGGCTAAACAAGCCAAGCTCTTTGAGTCTCCTTTCATAAAATAGGTTTTCCATTCCTCGGTAATCCTAGTAGCCCTTCTCTGTACCTGTTCCAGTTTGAATTCATCCTTCTTAAACATGGGAGACCAGAACTGCACACAGTATTCCAGATGAGGTCTCACCAGTGCCTTGTATAATGGTACTAACACCTCCTTATCTTTGCTGGAAATACCTTGCCTGATGCATCCTAAAACAGCATTAGCTGTTTTAATGGCCATATCACACTGGCAGCTCATAGTCATCCTGTGATCAACCAATATTCCGAGGTCCTTCTCCTCCTCTGTTACTTCCAACCGATGTGTTCCCAATTTATAACTAAAATTCTTGTTATTAATCCCTAAATGCATGACCTTGCACTTTTCACTATTAAATTTCATTCTATTACTGTTACTCCAGTTTACAAGGTAGTCCAAATCTTCCTGTATGATATCCCAGTCCTTCTCTGTGTTAGCAATACCTCCCAGCTTTGTGTCATCTGCAAACTTTATTAGCCCATTCCCACTTTTTGTGCCAAGGTCAGTAATAAAAACATTAAATAAGACTGGTCCCAACACTGATCCCTGAGGAACTCCACTAGTTACCTCCCTCAAGCCTGACAGTTCACCTTTCAGTACGACCTGTTGTAGTCTCCCCTTTAACCAGTTCCTTATTCACCTTTCAATTTTCATATTGATCCCCATCTTTTCCAATTTAGCTAATAATTCCCCATGTGGAACCATATCAAATGCCTTACTGAAATCGAGGTAAATTAGCTTCACTGTGTTTCCATTGTCTAAAAAATCTGTTACCTTCTAGAAGAAGGAGATCAGGTTGGTTTGGCACGATCTACCTTTTGTAAAACCATGTTGTATTTTGTCCCAATTACCATAGACCTCAATGTCCTTAACTACTTTCTCCTTCAACATTTTTTCTAAGACCTTACACAGATCAGCCTCGGATGACCAGGCACACATTTTGGTGTTTGGCCGTATATGGAAAGCGAGGGAAGTTATACCTGATTAGTGTTTACTGTAAATAATAATTCCCACATGCAGATCTGAACAATTAGAATACGCAGGCATGATGTGACTGCACCCTATTAGCCTATACTCTGAACTGACATGTTTCCAGACCAAGGTTCATAGAGGGTCAATCATTCCGTTGGAGAAAACGGATAGCTACCAGATATCTACAGCGTAATATGCTTCTTGAGCAACTAGTTCTGGAACCCACCAGAGGAGAGGCAATTCTTGACTTAGTCCTAAATGGAGCAAAGGATATGGTCCAAGAGGTGAATATAGCTGGACTGCTTGGTAATAGTGACCATAATATAAATAAATTTAATATCCCTATGGAAGGAAAAACACAACAGTGGGCCAACACTGTAGCATTTAATTTCAGAAAGGGGAACTACACAAAAATGAGGAGGTTAGTTAAACAGAAATTAAAGAGTACAGCGCCAAAAGTGAAATCTCTGCAAGCTGCGTGGAAACTTTTTAAAGACACCATAATACAGACTGAACTTAAATGTATACCCCAAATTAAAAAACACAGTAAGAGAACCAAAAAAGAGCCACCATATAAACAACAAAGTAAAAGAAGCAGTGAGAGGCAAAAAGGCATCCTTTAAAAAGTGGAAATTAAATCCTAGTGAGGAAAATAGAAAGGAAGGAGCATAAACACTGGCAAATGAAGTGTAAAAATACAATTAGGAAGACCAAAAAGAATTTGAGGAAGAGTTAACCAAAGACTCAAAAAGTAATAGCAATTTGTTTTCCAGTACATCAGAAGCAGAAGCCTGCTAACAACCAGTGGGGCCACTGGATGATCAAGGTGCTAAAGGAGCACTCAAGGATGATAAGGCCATTGCAGAGAAACTAAATGTATTCTTCACATCTGTTTTCATGGCTGAGAATATGAGGGAGATTCCCAAGCCTGAGCCATTCTTTTTAGGTGAAAGATCTGAGGAACTGTCCCAGATTGAGGTATCATTAGAGGTGGTTTTGGAACAAACGAATAAATTAAACAGCAATAAATCACCAGGACCAGATGGGATTCACCCAAGAGTTCTGAAGGAACTCGAATGTGAAATTGCAGAACTACTAACTGTAGTCTGTAACCTATCATTAAAATCAGCTTCTGTACCAGATGACTGGAGGATAGCCAATGTGATGCCAATGTTTAAAAAGAGCTCCAGGGGTGATCCCGGCAATTACAGGTCTGTAAGCCTGACTTCAGTATCAGGCAAACTGATTGAAAATATAATAAAAGACAATATTGTCAGACACATAATACATGAACATAATTTGTTGAGGAAGAGTCAACATGGTTTTAGTAAAGGGAAATCATGCCTCACCAATCTACTAGAATTCTTTGAGGCAGTCAACAAGCATGTTGACCAAGGGGATCCAGTGGATATAGTGTACTTAGATTTTCAGAAAGCCTTTGATAAGGTCCCTCACCAAAGGCTCTTATGCAAAGTTAACTGCCACAGGATAAGAGCGAAGGTGCTCTCGTGGATTGGTAACTGGTTAAAAGATAGGAAACAAAGGGTAGGTATAAATGGTCAATTTTCAGAATGGAGAGAGGTAAACAGTGGTGTCCCTCAGGGATCTGATATGGGACGAGTCCTATTCAACATATTCATAAATGAGCTGGAAAAAGAGGTAAATAGTGAGATGACAAAATTTGCAGATGATACAAAATTACTAAAGATAGTTAAGACCCAGGCAGACTGCGAAGAGCTACAAAAGAATCTCTCAAAACTGATGACTGGGCAAAAAATGTCAGATGAAATTTAATGTTGATAAATGCAAAGTAATACACATTGGAAAGCATAATCCCAACTATACATATTTAATGATAGGGTCTAAAATAGCGGTTACCACTCAAGAAAGATCTTGGAGTCATTGTGGATAGTTCTCTGAAAACATCCACTCAATGTGCAGAGGCAGTCAGAAAAGAGAACAGAATGTTGGGAATATTTAAGAAGGAGATCGATAATAGGACAGAAAATATGTTGCCTCTATATAAATCCATGGTACGCCTACATCTCAAATACTGTCTGCATACGTGGTTGCGCCATCTCAAAAAAGATATATTGGAATTGGAAAAAAGTTCAGAGATGAGGAGAGATTAATAAGACTGGGACTTTTCAGCTTGGAAAAGAGACGACTAAGGGGAGATATGACTGAGGTCTATAAAATCATGACTAGTGTAGAGAAAGTAGATAAGGAAGTGTTGTTTACTACTTCTTATAACACAAGAACTAGGGGTCACCACATGAAATTAATAGGCAGATTAAAACAAATAAAAAAGTATTTCTTCATACAATGCAGAGTCAACCTGTGGAACTCCTTGCCAGAGGATATTGTGAAGGTCAAGACCATAACAGTGTTCAAAAAAGAACTAGATAAATTCATGGAGGATAGGTCCATCAATGGCTATTAGCCAGGATGGGCAGGAATGGTGTCCCTAGCCTCTGTTTGCCAGAAGCTGGGAATGAGCGACAGGGAATGGATCACTTGATAATTACCTGTTCTGTTCATTCACTCTGGAGCACCAGCACTGGCCACTGTCAGAAGACAGGATACTGGGCTAGATGGACCTTTGGTCTGACCCATTAGGGCCACTCTTATGTTCTTATGTAATACTTTATCATCTAAATCAGCATTTTTTAAAGTTCCGGTCGCGACCCAGTACTAGGTCATGGCATGTAAGGCACTGGGTTGCTCCGGTCAGCACCGCTGACTGGACTGTTAAAAGTCCCATTGGCAGTGCTGCCCAGCTGAGGCAGGCTAGTGCCTACTTGTTCCAACACTGTGCTGCACCCCAAAAGCAGCCAGCAGCAGGTCCGGCTTCTAGGCAGGGGGGCCACAGGCCTCCGCACGCTGCCCCAGCCCCGAGCACTGGCTCTGCACTCTCATTGGCCAGTAACTGGCCAATGGAATCTGGGGTTGGTGGTGATGCCTGCAGGTGAGAGCCGTACAGAGCCGGACGTGCTGCCAGCTGCTTCAAGCGCAGCCTGCCTCTCTGCACCCCGTCTGTGCTGCTGACTGGGAGCTGCCAGAGGTAAATCCGCATCCCAATCCTGCATCCCGAATCCCCTGCCCCACCCCAGAGCCTGCATCCTGAGCCCAGAGCCCTGACCCCCTCCTGCATCCCAACCCGCTGCCCCAGCCCAGACCCGCCCCCAAACCCAGAGCCTTACCAACATCCCAAACCTCTCATCCCCAGCCCCATTGGGTCACAGGCATCAATTTTCTTCAACTGGGTCCTCAGAAAAAAGTTTGAAAACCACTGATCTAAATGATCCAAATTTCTAAATGCCATTAGTGAGGCAGCAGCAGAAAAGAGGAAGGAGACTGAACTGATTCAAAGAGACCTCTCCACACCAGGAGCTCTCTGCCAGTATTGTGTACTCGTATTACTATAGCGGTCAAACACTCCTAGACTAGACATGGATTAGGTTTTGAAACTCTAGCCAATGTACTTTGTGCTTCTAACAGAGGATGAAACACATAAACGGACAAATCTGGATTTGATTTTGGAGAGTACGCTTGAATAGAAACTTTTGCTGGTCAATAAAAGTGCTTGAGAGGAAAAGTCTATCAACTACAAAAAACAGGGAGAAAGGGAACTGACGATTGTCAGCTCTTCTGCTTTTGGTTGGGGCTGGAGCCTAACTTATGATGACATAAGACGCCCCAGCCCTTGCATGAATTTCAGTCCTGTCTGGGAGGGAAATCCCTTCTGATTGGCCGCTATTCCCACTTCCCTCACTCCTGAGGAAGAACAGCTAATTAGGGCTGCTGCAGGAAGAGCCCCAGCTCCTCCCCATAGGAACTGAGAGAAAGGGAGGAGGAGAAAGGAGCAGACAGAGCCCAGTGTCTCAGAGTGGTTCTGTTCCCCCCTTCCCCTGTGAACAATGGGTCAAGTCTCCTCTCTCCTCCTCCTTCCTGCAACACCTAGAAAGGGAAAAGGGTGTGTCTGAAGAGATCCTGAAGTTGCCTGGCCCCAAGGCTGGGGAAAAGAGAGAAGGGGGTGAAGAATCCCTGGAGCTGCCCCACTCCTAGGCCTGGGAAGCGGCATAGGAGAACCCCATTGCAGCCACTGCCCAGACCTGGGAGAAGGGATCAAAAACCCCAGGAGTTGCATGAGGAGCAGAGATGGGAGTTGCTCTACAGGTAGATATCAGGGCTGAAGGCAGACATAACACTAATTAATTAAAATTATGAAGAGAAGTTGGAAGCACTGAACAACTGGTCAGTTATCAAGAGCTCCCTGCAGCAAGGGGACAAAATCACCACACTCAGATCTGGGAGAGCTGGCACTGGCAACACTAATTGCCTCTCATGAGGTGTGGGGGTGGGCAAAAGACAGGCCCCAAATGCTTTTTTTTTTAATTTCATGATTGGGGGGAGGGGGTCTGAGCAATTACTTTTGAACTTTTCGGACTGGTAATACTGGGAATTGAAAGACATCTGCATTGAATTGATGGTGCTGTTGAATGAGACTTGAAGAGTTAATATCTTACAGAAGTAATCTGGAATAATTTTACATTTTATTACCTGAAGTATGCACTTGATGTGTTGCCTTTGAGTGTTGTCACCCTCTGTGCATTCTTTAATACCATGAGGATAACAGATAAGTTGCAGTAGTTTCTGTGCTTGCTTGTTCGAAAGAACAGGATCCAATATAAGATCTTTGTCCGTGCATAACCTCTCAGGTTCTTTCAAGCAGTGCTCTCCCACCCATTCCTGAAAGTAATCAAACAGCTGGATGGATAATGCCAATAAAACACTCATTTTTCACAGATGCAATGCACACACACAATTTTTTCCACATAAATCTATATGATACTTGAAATTTCACCTTCATTCAATAACTTACAACCCTTAAAAGTATAGTACACTTTCAACTGTTTTCCAAAATTTGTTTCCTTAAAAGCAATAAAAGTAGCTTAATAATTAACTGATGCTACCAGATGATATCCACAAGTTCCATGAGCACCTTTTACCAGCCAATTCATGGAGCATCACTGGCATTTCTCAGGTAAAGCCTGCTATTCCAGCCACCAAAAGGGCAGGGTTTTTGAGGTGCAACTGGGAAAAACAGTGTTAACTAAAAAGACTGGGAAATACTGAAGACTACAGGAAAAATTCATCCCCACTTGAGCACCACTGACTTTTAAATGACATCTGGTGAAAGCCGAGCAAATACAAGGGATAACTCAGATTCAAATACCATAAGAAAAAGATGTACAGTACATCCTCATAAAGTCTGTTTTGCATTCAAACATATTAAAGCCTCTTACATGACAGATTTTTGACAAAAAGAATATTGTCTATAAAGAAAAGCTAGAAACACCATTTTACAAATTACCTGCTGGCAAATAGTTCTTAGCACATATCTAGCATATTCACTTAGACTAGCAGTTTCTATGGAAATAGCTTTTCCACATTTCAGTGTGTGTGAGGCACCCCAAATTTCATCATCATTAAGGTCATCTAATAAACCTCTCAGAGTGAAGTCCTCATTCTTCAAAGAGTTAACACCGCTGCTGCCAATTTCAGCATCACCTACACAACAGGAGTACAAAAGTGAAAATCTTATTGAAGTCTTGAGATTTTGAATTTGCATACTCAGTTAAGGAAGCATTCAAAGATATTTCCTAGCTGAGAAACAACACGGAAATGAAGTTTGTGCACAGCCAAATTAGACAGTAAGCAACACAAAGAAAAACTGGATATTAGAAAAATACAATTTTTGAAAACGTTACTTCCTTATTTTGCTTCAAATATTTTTCATTTAAATGAAATTTACTTTTTCTGAACTAGAAAAAGTTACACAAACCAAAGAAAGAAAGAGACTACATCCTTCCTACCCCCAGAGAAGAGTGCGCATAGGCTTGATTTGGCTGTAAAATAAGGAAAAGCTGGGTTACTCACCCTTTTAGGTGTCCCTTTTTTCCAAGTCTTCTCTCTTACTCTGATTTATTAACTCTCCATAGATCAAGAGACAAGTTTTGACTGGTGGTCACCTTAGCCCACCTTACCATGAACTTCTTGACAAGAGAGATTTATTTCCCTGGGAATGGAAAAGGGCAATGCATACTGAGGGAGCCCTGTTAGAAAGGGCAAAATGTTGAATAACCCATCCTTTCTGCAAATCATAAAATAACTGCACAAACTTGACCTGAACATTTAATTTCAGCAGTGGGAAAGGGAATAGACTAAGCAAAGTAAGATCATTTGGGCAAGAAGTAGAAGTAAATATCTGCATAATCTCCTACGTTGAAATGGCAACTAACAACCTTTGAAGAGTTTGAAATCTTATATCAAAGAGCTATCTCACAAAGCAAGACTTAACTACTATTTTTAACAGTGAGAAAATAAGCCCCAAATGCTAAATATAATTTCACAACTGTTGTGGGACCATCTGAGATCATGCATTATGTAGGAAAATAATTATGCTTCCAGGTGATACGCAAGTTAGTGGGACAACATACCCATTCTAGAATTTAGCAGACACTCTTGTGGACCTTAACTGATTTGCCATATGTTCTCTCCAGCTCTTATCGAACACCACAATTTGATCTAATGACAATCTCAATAACTAATATGGCACAGGAAGTCCAGATGATTCAGCCAATTAGAACACCTTAATACAGCCACGTGGAATATTCCATAAAACATCCCCATCAAGTCAATCGCCATTTAAATAGCCATCCAAGCATCTGTCCATCTTTCTCTTGTCCTTCATGTTTAAAAGTCTATTCCAGCTCAACTCATTTAAAACAGTGACACCCAATATATTTCTGCACTTGCGTGGAGCCCTACACCTGTGCCATCAGTTGCAGGATTTGGAACTAACATTTATGGTAAGATGGGAGACTTGCCACCAATCAGGTACTACAGTTATGGCTTCTTATGAGAAATAGTTATAAACAGAGTTTCTGCATCTAGCTTCAAGTATCAGGCGGTAGCCGTGTTAGTCTGTATCCACAAAAACAACAAGGAGTCTGGTGGCACCTTGAAGACTAACAGATTTATTTGGGCATAAGCTTTCGTGGGTAAAAAACCTCACTTCTTCATCTGAAGAAGTGAGGTTTTTTACCCACGAAAGCTTATGCCCAAATAAATCTGTTAGCCCGGTGGCACCTTAAAGACTCGTTTTATTTTTTTTATATCCAGCTGTCTCTTTTGAGCATGGAAGGCACAGGTAGTGTTGGTATGTAGCAGAAAATCCCCCTACATCCATTTCTAAAATTCTTACATATTTAACAAACCATAGCAACATTTTAAAAGCATAATTCTGTATTAATTTCAATTAAAAAAGATCAATGCCATGGCAAACGTATTTCCAAATAAACTGAAAGCAAGAAAAGAAGAAAAGAATATCTTAGAAAACAGAAATATTGTAAATAATAATAAATAATAATCATCCCCCAAAACTAACAATACCCAGAACTAAGCCAACAAGTAAGGGAATTACTAAGATAAAACATACAGGGCCCTAAGCATAAGATATTTATATAGTATTTACTCAATTCTTCTAAGTCAATCCCCCACCATGGAAGTCAATAGGAGTTTGCCTGACTAATGATCTGAGGATCTAGACCATTATAGAGATTGGTCAGAAATAGAACACAGCATCTGACGTTCTGGGGCTTGGGCCCAACTCTGTGAATGACATTATAGTCCAATCTACAGTGCTTCAACAATAACCATAACATAGCAAAAAACAAACAGAACAGGCCTAAAAAAACCCGAATGACACAAAATAGGACAAAATGTATGGGAATGGATAATAATGACATGTGAGCCTGAATTTGTCTTCCTTGCACACCATAACCATCTACATGGTGTTATGGTTATCAAGTCGGTTATTTGCAATTGCAAATCACATACCAGCAAGGGAGACCTAGTCACACAGGTGATATGAGTTATTTATTGTACAGAAGGATGCTAAAAAAAATTCTACTTTTCTGAATTGAACCCAAAACATTGCAATAAGGTTTGTGAAAAGACTACCCTGAATATACTCCTTCTGCAGTTCACTATACAACTGTGTCTTTCACTTTGGAGAGAGATTAAATGTTCAAAAACTGATTTCTGCTCCCAAAATTACTTACTTATTAAGACTATAATCCCATTAGGTATAGTGTACCTGATGTTTTTCTCAATAAATTAAGTGCGATTTTTAGGAATTAATTTGAAATGTGAGAAAGGAGTTAAAAAAAATCAATATTTCACCTTCCAAAATATTATATTTTGAATATTATTAAGGATGGGGTGAGGTGGGACAGTGCTAGGGAAATGGGTGTTCTAGATCTGTGTACCATATAGCCTTTAACTTGCACAAGCTCCTGCAAGAGAGTTTGCATTGCATTGCATTTACAGAGTTTGCATCGCAATGCATAATGCAATCCATGCACTAGTACTAGTCATTTATTCAAACCTCAGCAATGCAGAAAAATAAGAATTCTAATCTAATCACTGCAAACAGCAATAAAGTATGGATGTTAGCCACAAGTATATTTTAACTCCACCTCAATCCACCCCAAATTTAGGTGTATAATAGAGAAGTTATAAAGGTATAGCTATGTCACTTAGGGTGTGATTTTTTTGAACCAGGATAGCTGTATTGGTATAAGCCAGTATAACTGCCCCTTATACTGGTGTAAGTACTTTTATACCAATAAAACTGTGCCCACATTAGGACTGTTCTGCTGTTTAACTTAACCAGTATAGTTACACTGGCAAAACTTTTTGAGCGTAGACCAGCCCGTACTTTACAAATCTACACTTAGGATACACTTTTGTCAGCATAACTATGTTCTGTCAGCAACAGCTCGAAGTATAATGTAGCCTGAATTTTTGCCAGTATAGCTTGTTTGCTCAGGAGGGCTGGAATAAGCTATGTTAGCAAAAGCACAGTCTGTTGAACATGCTGCATCCATACCGGAAGTACTCTGACGATACACAATACCACTATAGCTCTACCAGCGAAGTTATTCTAGTGTACAGCTGGCCTCAGGCTTAAGAATTGACACGAGTGGAGCAATAGTGAGTGCTCTTCTCTGAAAGCACTGTTTAACTATGGCTCTTTCAAGACTTCAGAAATTCAACAGCCATTAAAATTTACTTGTAAATCCAAACATGGGAATAAGTGAAGTTTAAGAGTTGGGTTCAGGATACTCACCTTAGAAATGTCTTAAACATTTTTAGACTAAGCCAAGTTAAAATTTACTGTGACTTTCTGACAGGAAGTGTGTGCAAGAGTCACATCTGCTTAAAGTCACATAAGTCGGGGGCTGACTCACCAGAGAAAACTTCTGTCTCTTGACCTGTGGGGGGAAAGCTACTCATTGGTGTCAAGGAAGCACAGGAAGAATCCAAATTTGTCTTCAGTCAGATACTTTAATAACTAAGGAACTCCAATCACAGGAGCATTATCAAGAAAATGAATTAAACCAATTCCTTTTTTAGCCAAGTGTTAGACTGAAGATCTTCACACACATGACTCTCTGAACAATCTTACCAAGCATCAAAATTGCTTTTAAGACTGCAAACACAGCTCCCACTTCAATGCTGTTGTGAGCAGCGGTTAGAAGGTGGCGGTCACAAGAAGAGCGAATGCCTGGGAATGACTTCCCTAAGAGCAGAGAAAGAGGTATATGTAGTACTGTTATTCTTTACCAGCACAGACTTCTTTATACAAGAACTTTTCTACAATGCATCAATGACTAATTCATGAGGTAAAATGCTGTTTTGCTTGAAGCTGTAGACCAGGGGTCGGCAACCTTTCAGAAATGGTGTGCTGAGTCTTCATTTGTTCACTTTGATTTAAGGTTTTGCGTGCCAGTAATACATTTTAATGTTTTTAGAAGGTCTCTTTCTATAAGTCTATAATATATAACTAAACTATCATTGTATGTAACGTAAATAAGGTTTTTAAAATGCTTAAGAAGCTTCATTTAAATTTAAATTAAAACGCAGAGCCCCCTGAGAGCGGTGGCCAGGACCCGGGCAGCGTGAGTGCCACTGAAAATCAGCTCATGTGCCGCCTTCAGCACACGTGCCATAGGTTGCCTACCCCTGCTATAGGCCCAGCTGCAGTTAATTAAAATGAATGGGGGTAAGTAGTAGTAGCATGCTAACAACAAAACTAGCTACAGTCATTTAAATCTAGTAAAATAAGGTTCTGATCCTGCCCTTAATTGAGAGCCTTAAAAAAGTGTCCCAAACACACAAGTTTAAATTATTGAATTTTAAGTTATCAAGGAAAGGAAAGTCTATTTTGGTTTCAGCTATACAGGTTTATGAATTTCCCCTCCTCATTCTCTTCCACAACGAAGTTGTTATACAGATTTAACAAAGTACATTTAATATAAATTTCTTGTTGTATAGTTCAGGCTGATTCTGCACCACTGAAGTCAGTGGATATTTTTCCACGCTTCAGTTGGAGGAGGACCAGGCCCAAAGTTAAGAAATGAGAAAATGGCAGTTGGACATATGAGCTTTGCTATATGTTTTAAGAAATTCTGCATTAGGATCTCATAACATTGTACACGATACAATAAAACAAAATTATTTTTGAAGATTCGTATCTTCAGAATTTGAAAGAGGCAAGAGCACTGTAGCAGTAAAAGTTTTCTACCAATTTAGTTGTCTTCACTAGAACTATACACAGCTGTTATATTTAAACTGAACTTTTGTTAAAAAGTTACTATGACAAAGGCTGGAGTTCTAAGTTGACAGGATAACATTTTAATGCTCAAGTATCCATACTCCATTGAGTTCAGCAGTGAAATTGTTTCATCTGCATAACCATTTGGCTTTAAAGGTCCTATTTTTCCAGATAAATCAGAAGTATATGCTGCTGAGCTGCTTAACTATACTTCAGTATGCGAGAGTATTTTGACTGCAAATACACAGTTTAAAAAATGAAAATAAAAAATGCAAAGGCAATCATTGTTCAGCTTCTCAGAGAACATTATATTCCATGGCAGAACTTTATTCGCTGAAATGGTTTGGTTACTTCCTGCCATACCAATCACTCTTTGGCTTCTGCAGGAGGCCTATGCAGAAGTTTCAGAATTCATTTAGTTTTCTAAAATGAAAAGAACATGCAGCTTGCCCACTTACCCGTTGCTTGGGGTAACAGGTAGAGCTGAGGTGTTCTAAAGAGATGAAGCAGAAGACGGCATGTCATTCTCGCCCCAGGTTCAGCATCTGGGTCCCCACAGGCTATGAAAAATGGGACATTGACATAAGACACTTCTCTCAAGGATCTTAGAAATCATATACAGAATTCAATTGAAGAGCCACAGAAATAATTCTGTAAGATAGAACCTACTTCAAATGCAACTAGAGCATTTTATTTGATGGGAGTCAGCATTTATAGGTTTTTGGAAGAAGTTAACTAAGCAGAATTAACTAGTGGAGGAAAAAGCAAGGGGAGCAGTGGTCAAATGAGAGCAGAGATGAAGACCTGTATGAAATTGTGCAGAGCATTTAAAGCAAGGATCAGCAAAGATTGAAACAGAAGGCGAGAAAGAGCTAGTGGAGGGATTCCAAGCATTTTGTGATATGGTCCTACCAGTGGGCAGGGCAGAGGGTTGTACCTACTGAACTCTGAATGGACTAGAAGGGAGCACGAGGAGGCCACAGAGAATGTGATATCAGTAGTTGAGGCTGGAGGTAACTAAGATACAGATGAGAATTTTAAGTTGTGGGGGCTGGAAGGAAGGGTTCAATTTCTGAAATGTTGTGAAAGAAAAACTGGCATGCTTTGGATGTCTGGATGTGTTGTGTGCAATAGATAAAGAGATAGGGGACCTGGATAATAGGGAGAAGGATGGTGTTGTCAAAGAAGTAGAATGCATTTTATATGACTTTTATATCATTTATCAAACACAGATTCGATTCACTCTGACATTAGTACTACTTATGGGACCAGTCTGTTACAAATATAAGGAGTATCCTGGCCACGGCCATCACATGCTGCAGTAGCATTCTGCATCAGAAAGCGGTTTCAGAATGAGTTGTAAAGTATTGCAATCAACAGAAAGAAAAAAAAAGTTTTTAAAAACAAAATATCACAAAGTTTGCAGTGTCTGGATTGATATTTTCTTACCTGCTGCAAGGAGAGAAGGAAGTGCAACATGCTGAACTACATCCTCCAGAGAAAAACATTGCCGGGCTATCAGTATAGCAATGAAAATGGCCAGTGAGTCATGGAACGAAAGGTCACTCACCTCGAAAGAAAAACAACACTGGAATGCTTTCACATTACGATACACAAATCTTCATTGCTGTGATTAATGACCGAGACATAAAAGCAAACTTGGCTTACCAATGAAGAGCAAAATTATCACAAATAAGCAGCTTCCTCCACTTTTTAATGCACCTCCTAAATATTTTCAATGGCAAACTTCTATTGATTTAAGTTAATTACAACATGTACTGATTTTTTCTTCATACATCAACTTTAATTAAATGAATAGGAGACAAATTGATTTATAAAAAATGGGACAGATGTTATCTTTAAATAGAAATTGTGGCATACATATTCACTCCTCAGCTGCTAGCACAAAGCAAAAAAAATCCTAGATTTACACAGGCATCCTTGAACATGCATGGTCAAAGAATAAACCGATCTTTTAAAGTACTAGCATAAATATATCAAGCCAGATCCTTCACTGATGAAAACTGTCATAACCCCACTGGCTTCAATGGAGCTCTGACAATTTACAGCAACTGAGTTAGGATCAATGAAGTGTATTACATCCTTATGACTAAGTGCCAACCCAGAGGCATGCTATTTAAGAGTGGGACTGTTCAATTCATGGAAACAGCGATAGAGAAGTAAGATATTTATGTAGGTATCTGCCTGTCTCTTTCACAAGGTACCTCCCATAACCTGTAGCACTACAGTAGTGCAATGAGAAAAAAATGAATTTGAGTAAAAATACAATTCTATATGTAGCCTATATTTTATTTTGAATGAAACAATGAAAATGCAGAAAACAATTCAGGAGTTTCAGAAAATGCTTTGAAGAGATAAACAGATACAGTTCAAAAACCCTGTTCAACAATATATAGTGTTTAGATACTATCTGATGGGTCTTCTAGAGACAACTTAAGATATGTTTAACTGGTACTTATATTTAAAAATACACTGAACTTACATCCACACTGCAAAGCAGATCATTAAAACCCCAGACATGATTTGAAGAACAGCAAAGAGCCTTTAGAACCCCTAACCATTCTGAACTTAGCACCGTGCAGCATGCTGTCAACTCTGCGCAAAAGTTAGCTATGTCATTAATTCTAGAAGACAAGAGAAAACAAGTTAACAGAAGAAAAATGCTCATTAGCAATCAATATTTCAGAGATAAATAAAAGTTTATGTCAAGAGCTATATTTCAGATTTCATCTAGTGCTCTGCAGCTGTGGACACCTAGTCTTGCTAACTACAACATTAGGTACATGCATTGTGCCCAGTTTAATGTGCTGTTGAACAAGGCACTGCAATTTGTAGAGATTGTCCTGTGACAGAATGTACCCATGTCCCACACCTTACAGCCTGTTGTAATAATCTTGGTTCAAAGCTAGGACTTTTAAGGTATCATTTGAAAACTTATAATTTGCTGGTCAATATTTTCCTGATAAAATATGTGTAGCTACATTGTATATGAAGTTACAATATTCTACTATATGGTGTTAACACATATTCCAAACTGAGGCTGGCAAACTGGTCTGTCTCAAAGAAAGGAACGTGTGCCCTGCTTAATTTGCATTTAAGCATTAAGCAGAGTAATCAGCTAGGTATGGGAGACAATGGAAGTTCAAACAGAGAGAAAAATTAGATAGAAAAACACATCAGGGAATATCCTTCCACATAGACTTTGTCTCCTGAATCTCAGCTGGAAATACTTTTCAAGAGGGAGACTGACAGTATAAAAAGGAGGGACAAACACCCCAAGGCACCCCTCCTCTCTCCCTGCCCATCGAATCGCCACACCTGAAGCAACAGAGGAAGCCTTCATTGGATTCTAGGAGAAGGAGTCCTGACCTAGAGGATTTGGTAAGTAAGACTGCTGAAAGAATATGGTGAGAAGTTTTCTTGAATCTGATATAGTTTGCTAAGTTGGGCATCAGTAGCATTTTAACTTTATTTTCTTGTAACTATTTCTGACTTTTATGCCTCATTAAAGAGAGAGATTTTGAGTGAGTAAACTTGTTTTACTGTTTTATCTAATCCAGTGTCTTTAAACCTAAGTGTTTCAACTCCATTTGTTATTTCTATTAAAAATATAACGGACGTCACATAAACTTGTACTGTCCAGGAGACGGCTAGGCAGTACAGGACAAACCTATCTAGGTGGAAACAGAAGACTAGGGGTGTATTGGGGTCACCCTGCTGTATAGTCAAGGCTGATAAGTGCCAAGGTGTGGCTGGCTGGCTGCAGCACACATGCAGACATAGCTGAGAGAGACTTGTAAGCTGGAGGCTGTTCATAGCAATACACAGTGGAGGTTACAGCAGCAAAGCAGTATAAAAGGGCACCACAGGTTAGGGCAGGGTTGACACAGCTACTCACTAGTCTGGATTGTACCCTGGTAAATCACACCTCCTTTATCATCAATTGTCTCCCCCAGCATGATTCAATCATCTTCCCCCACCTGCTGGCCAACCATGAAAGGTGAATTTAGGGATACAACCCTTCCTGGCTCCACCCCACAGTGACAAGTGCTCTGCTCCCTCTTGCAGGGGGCACAAGCTGACACTCTTGCAGTGGTGGCATGGGGAGAAGAGCTCCAGCCTTGATCAAGGTGCAAAATCATTCCCTCAAAAAAGGACCATATTGTAACAAAACCTAAATTAAGAAACCACCTTATCTTGTACAGGTCCCTAAAAATCCTAGACCACCATTGACATTCTTCCAGCTATCAGCTGTAAGGAAAACCATGCCTCACTGCAATGTAGCTAAAATAATTCTCCTGATTAGGAGCAAGAAGGGGACACAAAATCTAATGTGTCATTGTCACTTTGTGGATTACATACAGATTAAATTAATTGTGATTCAGTGCAATGTTAAGAGCCATGTTGACTGGTTAAGAGAGGAGAAATGTGGTTTACTCACCCTGGGCTGAGTTCCATTCTCCCTTTCAGAGGGAAACTCCCTTGGAGGGTAAAATGATAAAATATCAATATGCTATTTAGGGAGGAAGAGAAGGAATGATCTACTACATGAGTGTCACTCAGAAAAGGAAAAGAGATTCCTGCTATGAAGTGTAGCCAATACTTTCCTCTGTTCCTTAATCCATCAGTGACTTTTCAGTAGCTTTACCAAAGCGAAGGAGGACGAAGGAGAAAGACTGATGGGTGGAAATGATATCTATAAGAAGTTCGAGGAATAGATATTGCACATTGTATTTCATAATGATTCCAAAATCCAAGATACTACACCTCTATCCCAATATAATGAGACCTGATATAACACGAATTCGGATACAACACGGTAAAGCTGCGCTCCAGGGGGGCGGGGCTCCGCACTCCGGCAGATCAAAGCAAGTTCGATATAACGCGGTTTTACCTATAACGTGGTATGATTTTTTGGCTCCCAATGACAGTGTTTGAGGTGTACATAAATTCACTCATGATGATATGATTAAGCCTATTATAGAGTCTCAGACCTTGAGGATGACAGCTTTCAATAGCTGAATTAGATAAGGGTCAGAATTAAATCTGAACAACCTTGAACATGGAAAGTTTATCATCTGTCCTAGAATTCTGACTGAATTCTTGATTAAGTGTTCTTAATAGGAGTCAAACCAGAACTCCTTATCTCAACCATTCTGATTTTGAGGGAACTGGAGTTGAAATCCAGATGTAAAAATTTAGGCTCTTCTCCACCTGCATTAAGGGGTTTGCAGAAGAGATAATTAAGAAAAACAAGTCCAATAAGGAAATCCAATGCTATTTTTGGACAGAAAGAATAATTTTACAATTTTCCCATTGCTAAAGATCCTAAGAAAAGGAAGTAATGATGAGAAGAAAAAACTAATCTTTACGAGAAAGTGGATCTCTAAATGAGGTCCAGACATGAAGAGCTCTTCAAGGCCATGCTAAAATGCAAGGATAAATGAGACAATTATTGTTTCATTTATTGTAGTAAAGGGAATCATCACATAGAAGATCTTTCTGTTCTGTCCTAGAAGAGGTATGCTTGATTCGGAGTGAAAATCCTAGGACCAAATTTGGGGTGTCAAAGGATAATTTTAATGAGATGGGAAAAAAAAGTGTTTTGTCCCACAAAATCTAATACTTTTGGCAACTCTTCTTTTAATAAAGCAATTTGAGTTTAGCGCGTTCTTTGTGGATGCTGAAAGAATCACTGTAACAGCAGTCCTTCAGTCCAATAGCAGTCCTTTAATGTTTTTTCACATGGAGGACCCCAAACTCTCAGGTGGGGCATAAAGGGCAGGGCACACAGAGGAAGACGTCTGTGTGCAGGAGGTTGAAAAGGCGCATGATATTGGATCTGCTCTTTCAACTAAAATACACAGCTGTGGCTATGGGTAATATAGAGAAGGTTCTTTGAAAGCCACCTACCTTCCTTTTTTGCTCCCCCATTGATCCTTACAGGGGCTGAACAATTAAAAAGAGAGAGAAGCCATGTCTACATTACAAGCTAAAGTGTGAGTCTACTGCTCGTGTACACATATTCAGGCTAGCTCTCATTGAGCTCACCGAAGTATAAAGAGTAGTGTGGCCACAGCAGCATGGCAGTGCAGAATACATGCCCACTGGTTTCAGAAAGGTCTGTACTCAGCATGGCTCTGCCTCTGCTGCTGCTACCAGTGCTGCTGCAGGCATTCTGTTATTTATATCCAAACGAGCAGGATGAGAGCTCGCATGAGTATATACATAAGCAGGGGAACCACACCCCTAGCTTGTAGCAAAGACATAGCCAGAGAAAAGAGGGGGGAGGGAGAAGAGAGAGAGGAGGTAAAAACAGAGGCAGAAACAGACGAGAGAGAAACTGGACAAAGAAAAAGATGGTGGCAAAGTGCCAGGAGAGAGAAGGAAAAGTTCCCTATCATTAACCAGCCTATTGCAAAGATACATCACCAGAAAAGGCTGGGAAGCACTATGATAGTCCCTTAAAGCCTTCTCTTTGAACACTAGTCATTCTCTTGAAAGACTGAGCTGACAGGAACATCAGTCTATTTTCTTCTCTGCTGTCACAGGTACTTTCCATTTAGAGACCAGATACCATGGAACAATAGGAATATAAGAAATGCCAGACTGGTTCAGACCCAGGGTCCACCTAGTCTAGTATCCTGTCTCAACATCAGCCAGCACTAGATGCTTCAGAGGAAGGTACAAGAAGCCCCACAGCAGGCAGCTGTGGGATAATGTGACCCACATGCACGTCTCACCCTAATCCTTAATAGCTAGAGAATGGTTTAAACTCTAAAGCATGAGATTTTATTTCCCTTCCAAAATTCTTCTTTAATGAAGGAGCTATAACAAACCTGGATGTTCTTGTTATCCATTTAAATGCCCAATCCCTCTTTTAAAAACTTACTAAGTACTGGGCCTCAACAGCATACTGTGGCTAGGAGTTCCATAATTCAATTAATTAATAATATAGTTCATCTGGGGAAGGAACTGATCTGGTACTCAACATTCCTTGACAACGAGGATACTATCAGGCTGTGATGATGACTGTGCTGAGACAGCAACCCAGTCTCAGAATCATGTAAGCCTACACCTGCACTAAGCCATTTGTTATTAATCCTTCCCTTTTAATGTTATGCAAACCAGTCTGATGCAGTCTAGGTGAAAGGAAACTCGTTCAAAAGAACAGTGCAATGCTGAAGTGGCGACAAAGGGGAAATCTGTCAACGAAGAGAATATCAAAAGGATACAAAGGGAGCCAAAAAAGAGGAAGGAAGAAAAACATGCACATGAACAGTCCCAGTTAGCTCTAATAATATCTCAGATACTTGATTTCACTGCAGCACTAATACTTATTTCAACTACTTCCATAGTTCTACTTCTGAATCAATTTCTCTTACCTTCCTGCATCTTGGTGCCCCATACACACATTCATTAGTGTGTTACAGACAAAGCTGTAGCGATTGGGTGCGTTGTCATTCAGGATCTTGCCTAACATTGAGTAGTTGATGCTGTGAGCAGAGGGATTTTCGATAAAATCCAACATAAACTCTGGATCCCATAACAAGTTGGAGTTTGAGGGCTGTACGTTGCTGTATATCGTTTGCTTTACCTTTGAACAAGCACTACTAAGGTTTAAAAACAGAAGGAGAGACAAAATTATTATTCACTTCTCCTGGGTTACTGAAAGATTTATGCAGATTAAAACAAAATGGCCACCAAATACTACTCGCAGAGTTAATAGATATATTGTTAAATCCCAGAAAGTCTATCGTATTTCCCTAGGGGGCACTGGAGCACACAAGCACGGGTGGAGGATATCATAGGCTAGAGGAGCTTTGCCTCAGCAAACAGCCCTCCTGCTTCCAGCTTGGCCCAGCTCCAGTCTCCCTGCCCTCTGGGGCTGGGGGCACTAGCCTGGGGCAGGGGCCAGCAGCTGCAGAGGGGGCCTCTGGGGTGTGTGTGGAAGAGACGGGGCTATGAGCTAGCCTCCACCAGCCAGTAGTTCACACATCGCTTATGCACACAAGCAAATTCACCCTACTTGGATTACTCTTCTGTACTCTGTTCCAGAAAGCTGTGGTGTTTTTACAGCGTCTGCCAAACCCAGGTAGCACACAGCCAATTTGACTAAAGTTTTCCTGCAATTCATATAAACTGACAAGTTCCCAAACCAGCTTTGTGATATGTTTATTCAAAGCCTGAGCAGCCAGATGAATCAGAGAGTATTCACCTTATACAACGTGCCTTGTAAACATATGCTGACGCTGCTTCAGAAGACTGCTTATTCCTCTTTTACATTTCATGACACACTGAGTAAACTGGAGTGTGCATCAGGGTGAGGGATTAAGTGGCAAGAAATATCAGTATCCTACCTACATTCTTTTTAAAATAAAAAACCTCAACTCCTTAGAAAGACAACATATTTTACAACAACTTTTTAATTATTGACACAGTGAACTATATATCATCTATGATTTCTTGGCTGACAGAATCAAATAGAAAGAGGGTATGAGAATGTCATGCTCTTATTACATTAACAAACACAGAAGATAGAGAGAGACAGTCTAGGAAGAAATCAGATAATTGTATATGCAAAAGGTTAAAGAGGACATTTGCATTAATTAAAGAGATGCTGGTTATGATTCCACATTTAAGGCCTTATTTACATGAGTGAATTAAACTAAATTCAGAAATCAGATTAAGAATTCCTTATGTCAATTTACTGTAATCTGATTTGACATAAAACACTCAAGTCAATTAAAGAGGGTTGCATTGATCCAACTAAATTGGTGCAACTTTGGTGAAACTACAAAGGAAACAGGATCTAACACAAGTTGGTGAAGAAGTCACCAGATCAGAAGTATTATTGGGTCAGAAATGTAGTTTTCACCTGAGAGATGGGTGTGATCATCAAGGAAATGGAGGTCAGATATTGGGATCAAACACAGCAAATCCCTCAGGGTATGTCTTCAATGAAAGGTAACCCAGGCTCTTATTTGGGTGTTGCCGCTAACCCTCATCCTATATATACACAAAAACCTGACCCAAGTTTAGTGTTTTCCCAGGCTAGCTAGCTTGTTTTTGGGCTAAAGGCTGAGTGAGGTTATTACTCAGGCTGCTAACCCAGTTACTCTGCAGTGAGGATGTGGGTAAACTATTGGAGTGCTGATAGTACTCCAGTGCCTTCCCATAATTCCTCCACATACGCAGAAGGATAGACAAGTTGTCCCATAATTCAGTGAAAAGAATCACAGAGTGATTTAGCTTAATGCAGCAGCACAAAGAACCATGGGATATGCCCCCAGAAATCCTAGCGACACACACATGGGTGAGTGCAGCACCAGTCAGGACACAGTAATATGGGTGTGGCTCCTCATACCTGGGGTAGGCTAACCCAGGGACAATCACCTAGGTTAATTCTGCAGTGAAGGCATATCCTCAGAGGTAGGAATTTTCTAATGGTGTGAGCATTTAATTTCTCCCACAAATAAGATTTTTGTCTGCCTACTAGAGGCTGAATGTAGTTTAGTACTGTTTAGCTCCAATTTGATTTTAAACTCCATTTTCTAACAAACTTGTTTTCATTTAATATATCTCAGGTTGTAAGTTATTCTTGGGATTTTTACTGTGGTCCATTCTCAAAGACCAGAAAGAGGAGTTTCTGACCTCTCGTGAGAGGCAGAAAGGCACTGAATCTGAGACCATGTCTACACTTCAGGTGCTACAGTGGCATAGCTACATCACTGCAGCTATACCACTAGTGCCATAGCTTGGACACTTTTTATAGTGACAGAAGGAGGTTTTCTGTGTGAATTTTTCACATCACTGAGTGCCATAGATATATGTTGACCTAACTTCTAAGCATAGATGAGGCCTCAGTGCAAAGAGACTGCCCATACCCAGGAGCTGTTGCCAAAACTCAGGCTGGGGGGGGACAGATACACTGGGAGAGCTACAGTGGCTACTAGAAACAAGGAACCATCAGTAACAATTTTTTGTGGATTTTTGCCATTTTTCCTATTGAAAAACATCACTACCTCTTCCACAGCCAGAAACAGTTTAAAGAGTAATTGCTCTAAATGTCTATGGTGTTAAATGGTATCCTACAAAGACAAGCTCCATGAGTCTTTTGGTTGATCAGTTGCTGTCATCTTTGTCAGTGCAAATGGGATCCACGCTAGGAAATCCAGGCCTCTGGCATCACACAGTCACATTATTCAAAGTATTCTCTAGTCACAGGGAAACCAATGAAAAGAGAGGACGAGTAGCAGCTACATTTATCTTTTAAAAAAAATACAAAAAAGTATCAAAAATCAAGCTTGGACTTGGACTTTCAGAAAGCCTTTGAAAAGGTCCCTCACCAAAGGCTCTTAAGCAAACTAAGCAGTCACAGATCAATAACAGGTTAAAAGATAGGAAACAAAAGGGTAGGAATAAATGGCCAGCTTTCAGAATGGAGAGAGGTAAATAGCAGTCTTACCTCAGTATCTGGGCTAGAACCAGTGTTCTTCAACATATTCATAAATGATCTGGACAAATGAGTGTGAGGTGGCAAAGTTTGCAGATGATACAAAACTACTTAAGACAGCCAAAGTTCAAAGCAGACTAGAAAGACTTATAAAGGGATCTCACAAAACTGGGTGTCTGGGTAACAAAATAACAGATGAAATTCAGTGTTGATAAATGTAAAGTAATGCACATTGGAAAACAATCACAACTATACATATGAAATTATAGGGTCTAAATTAGCTGTTACCACTCAAGAAAGATCTTGGAGTCATTGTGGATAGTTCTCCAAAAATGTCCGCTCAACATGCAGTGGCAGTCAAAAAAGCGAACGATGTTAGGAACCATTGGGAAAGGGATAGATAATAAAACAGAAAATATCATAATGCCACTATCTAAATCCATGATACACCCACCAATTGAATACTGCACACAGTTCTGGTCGCCCCTTCTCAAAAAAAGATATATTACAATGGGAAAAGGTACAGAGAAGGGCAACAAAAATTAGGGGTATGGAACAGCATCCATAAGAGGAGATATTAAAAAGACTGGGACTTTTCAGCTTGTAAAAGAAGCAGCTAAGGGGGGGATATGATAGAAGTTTATAAAATCATAAATGGCATAGAGAAAGTGAATAAGTGTTATTTACCCCTTCACATAAAACAAGAACCAGGGATCAACCAATGAAATAAATAGGCAGCCAGTTTAAAATAAACCATAAGGAAATACTTCACACAATGTATAGTCAACTTGTGGAACTCATTGCCAGGGGATGTTGTGAAGGACAAAACTATAACTAGGTTAAAAAAAAGAACTAGATAAGTTGTTGGTGGATAGATCCATCAATGGCTATTAGCAAAGATGGTTAGGGATGCAATCCCATGCTCTGGGCTTGCAGTCTCTAAAGCTTCTGATGGCTGGATACTGGGACTGGATGACGGGGGATGGATCACTTGATGGTTGCCCTGTTCTGTTCATTCTCTTTGACGAATCTGGCATTGGTTATCGTTGGATGACAGGATACTGGGCTAGGTAGACCACTGGTCTGACCCAGTATGGCCGTTCTTATGTTCTTAAGTTGAACAAAATTATCCTTCATGCAACTCCACTGAAGTCAGTAGTTCAACAAGGGATGTAATTGGCTTGTAATTTTTGAGACACCAAAGTAATATGAACACCACAGAAACAATTGTAAAGTCAATCTTTTCTTTCTTCACTTAAGCTTTTGAGGAGAAAGTGGGCTAAGAGCTGGAGTGGTTATTTACATGTGCATCCTTTTCGTATTATTTTATGTATTTTATCGAATGGAATAGCCTGAAGTAGCTATACATTTCAATGAATGAATGAATCAATCAATCAATCAGCACCATAACTTTTGCACACATTTCACTGAAGCAAAGTAATAAGACTGGAGTTTAATGTAATTTGGAGCCAAAAGTACACCACCAGAGGTGGTGGATAATCCAGACTCTGCAGAACCAACAACTACTTTGGTACTAGGGTGACCAGATGTCCCTATTTTATAGGGACTGTCCTGATATGTGGGGCTTTTTCTTCTATAGGTGCCTATTGTCCCCCACCCCCATCCCAATTTTTCATACTTGCTGTCTGGCCATGCTATTTGGTACGTAAGGAGGGAAGCATAGGTTGCTGAAGATGCTGAATGTCAGTTCCACTTACTTCACTACTTATTTGACAAAACATCTCTCCATCATCTCTGTTTTCATTCATTTTGTAAAATCGGCTTTGGTACCTGTGTACACGTGTAACTTCGCTGGAAGTCTACAGAACTTTGCTGTCACTCACCATCCGTCTACTTCCATACAACTCATCGTTTAGAAGGTAAAAAAGCCCTCACAACTTTCACCTGAAAATCTGGCATTTATTTTTTCAACAACAAAACTCCTCTCCTTGAGACAAGTAGCTTGCCATTTCTGAAAATGGGGCTGCTTATTCCACATCTAATCATTAGCCAGCTGCTTAGAGATTGAAGGCTAGATTATATCTTGAAGACCCTGTTTTATGTTAGCAGGTTGGGGCCCAATTTGTTGTAGGATCCCCAGATCCTCCTGGGACTTGAGGGAGGGACATGCTGCAGCCTCAGCTCTACCACTCATTAAAAATGCAGGCTGCATGTGTCCCTCTTGGCCTGTCCAGTTACAAGGACATGGTCCTCCTCTCACTGTGCCCCTTTAAAGAATCCAGTACTGTTGGAATTGCAACATATAGTGGTGGCTTTGCTCACTAGTCACATTGTGGCTGACCCTTTCACAAGTGGAGTGGGTAGGAGGGGGAAAGCTCATTACATTCCATCCCCCCACCCAGGCAGCACCAGTTACAGTCTGACCATAATCTAATAAATGCCAGAATCAGCTCAAACCATGTTAACAGATGTAAAACCGGCTTATGGAACACATTAGTTTCCTGAAAAACAACGCAAGTATGGTATGCATACAGTGCAGAAAGAGGCCCATAGCCAGACAGTTAGGGACTCGGATAGCATTTTCAAAAGCACTGACACCACTTAGGAGCCTAAATCCCATTGACTTTCAAATGGCCTTTCCTCTTACATGCTTTGGAAAATGGGACTTAGATACTTCAAAATATTTTATATTCAATTTATTCTACAGAGTGGAACACAAAACAGAATTCTTCTTCTTTCCTAATGGTCACAATGGTAACCCTATCTTAATACAGTGGATCTGTAAACTGAATTTCTGACATGGTATGCTGAGGAAGTGGTCAGATCAGAATAATGAAAAAAATGTGAAGAGAGAGTTTAAAAAAAGGAAGTGTAGTAAACATTAGTAAATAAAAAAGTCCTGAAGCCCCAGTAGGGTTCCTTATGTCAACTGTTTAGGATGATACCAGAGAAACCACCTTTAAAATCTGAAGTCGAGAGAAGGTAAGAGCAAAGTATAAAGTGAATGTTTTCTTAAATGCAGCATTTTAATATATTTTGAAATTTATTAAAAGAAGGAACCAATGGTACCTGCAGTGTGTGTGGCAGAAAGCAGCTGAAAGAGTGATTGGAAGTAGTTAACTATTGTGTGTCACACACAGTAAGGCACTTTCAAAGATTAAACTACAATAATGCTAGTGCCTTATGTGCACTGCTATAGTTAAGGAACCTCCTGTATTTCTTTATAAATTACCAGTCTTCAGAGGGTTTGTATATTAAATCAGTCATTTTTAATTATGCTGAACGGGAAAATCTGTCACACAAGTGCTGGGTGCAGATGCAGTTAGAACTCCCATGTTATTAGCATGCCATTTTAAAGTATTATTATAGGACATCAATAAAATAGATTTTTTTTGTTTGTGGGATTTATTGGGGAGGTCGGTTTGTTTTTTGTTGCCATTTTATATGCTCTATTAAGCTGTAGCTTTTGGAGTTGAAAAATCTGGGGATGGGGTTGGCAGTAGAATAAATGTACAGTTATTTTATTTAGACATATGTGTAGTTAAGAAGTTACCCTATATTTCATTATATTTTACTAAGCAAAATTGTAGAAATCCTGGTCACATGCATTTATAAACCCATTTACAACATCTACAGATAACTATGCAATACAAACCTCAAACATGAAACATGCAGATCAAAACCACAAGGATAAATGGGGAAAACATTGTGAGTAAGCTGGCTTGTAACTTTCATAATAAGCAAGTGCACAGATAAAAGGTCTGTTTCAAAATAGCCAAAAATACTGATTTTGGGGTTTCTAAAGTAAGATTCCAATTTAGAACAAGAAACTGAAAGTTTGCAATGTAGCACCTTGCAAACTACACACACTTTTTTGTGTGTCTCTACCTATTTCTAATGAAAGATTTAGTAAGCAGGGTACTGTAGTGGTGTGAGCTAAGCCTTCATTATTTTCAATGATGGTGTAATTATTACAGGAGATTTATAAAATACTAGTACGTTATGGAGGATCTCAAATTAATGAAAACTAAACTGCAATTAACAGAATTAAACTGCTTTGCTAGCATTATCTCTGTTCTGTACATGTGCACTTTTACCCACATAGGTCCCTCCTGCATGGAGCTCCATGCAGGTGGATCTGCGTGCTCACATGGAGCTCCACTGATGTCAGTGGGGTGTCAGTGGGCACAGAGGTATGCCTGCTGCGCTGAGCACTCAAGCAGTATCAGGACCTGTTTCAAACTTGAAACAGTCTGTGTAGGCAAAATGATTCACAAGTATGGCAAAGGAAAACCAGCAAGTAGAAAAGGTGCATTTTAAAGAGCAGATAAATTGAATTCAAAGTTCATTAATACAATATAGAAAGGCAGCAGTCTGCTTGTTGTTAGTTTCTAGAGTTAAATTTAAGTTTGCAACATCTTTGTGCAACTAACCTGAAAAGGTCCCCAAATTTGCTTCTCAGGTGGCTACATGACACATAGAGATCATAGAGGTAAGCTAAAATACATCTTTCTGGGGAAGAACATTCTGTTGGATTAACAACATGCTTGACAACACCACATAATCTGGAAAAAAAAGAATCAGAGATTAATTCCAACTCAGACTTTTGAAACTTATTAACTGCCCATTTCACCTTGAATAGTCTCTTGCAATGTTAGCTTCTTGTCTTAACAACCTGTTCCACCTTGCTCTTAGCTGTGACTCTCTGAGTACCTTTCCCAGACCTAAAGAAGAGCTCTGCATAAGCTTGAAAGCTTGCCCTCTCTCACCAAACAAATCTGGTCCAAGAAAAGACATTAACTCACCCACCTTGTCTCTCTAAAACCTAATTATACATTTTAATATTATAAAATTAACATATCCATGCCAATAACTAGACAATGGTCTATGCCCATAGAAAAGTCAAAGTGAATGCATTCTCAAGAGATATAAAGGGTTTCATGTGAAGCCTATTGCCACAATTTTAAAATGAAAATAGTTAAGTGTTCATAGTATTTTACACATATGGGCCACAATCCTGCAGCGAATTACATACAAGGGGAGTCCTACTGACATAAAGAGGATTCCACACAGGCCACAGGGGTCTGCCCAAACAGAGCTCATTGTACAATCAGGGCTATGGAAAACAGATCAAAGATTTATAGCCCTGTTCCCTAATAATAATGCTGCAAAAGTGTGCAACAATTACTAACCTAGCACAGCATAACCTTAATGTGCACGAAGAAGGACTAAACAGTTCACATTTTAATTGGGCTTTGCACCAATGGAATTCAGTTTTCAGCTAATATCACTGTAACAGTACATGGAAGCATACATTTCCCAGGTTATTTGGCTCTCCCTGTGTCTACAGTGATTGCTAATAAGGCACTGTTGAGGAATGAAGGCCACAGTATCCTCTGCATCAACGATTTTATACCAGGACAGTTACCTACTTTATGCCCTTTTTTGTCGCACTTGAGAGGCCAGTGTGTTCTACGCCTATCTGTCATTATTTACAGTGTAAGCTTTTGGGGGCAAGGACTGTCCTATATGATGTTTGTATAGTGCTCAACACAGTGGAGCACTTGGGAACTTACTGCAACACAAAGCAAGAAAAACAACTCTGAGTGAACCATCCTGTAACTATCCATAGCTAATAGGACAGATAACCACTTCAGATCTTAAAGAATATTTAAAACCAGTTTAGCTAAATCACTGCAAAAATCAGCAGAGAAATGACTGCATTGTGTATAACTCATTTTAAAAAAATGTAGTTACACTGATGTAAAATCCTTATTTCAGTGTAAAAGCAGGTCATCAAGTTATCTTAAATCAGTTCCTCAATAATTTAAGCTTAACCAAAATAAACCATTCAAACTGAATTTTTGCACTAGTTTAAACTGTTTTTGAACGATTTATATGTAATGCAGTGTATACAGCTGACATATATTTCAATATATTCTTACTTTAATTATGCATATCATAAACAAACATAGAAAAATACAGTAGTTACAAACCCTTCAAAAACTTGAGCAGTCTGCTCTGGATTTAAAATTAGGCAGGCATGGTAACGCCGTAAAACAGCAACAATGCACACACATAATCCTGTTGTGTAACTTCCTGCCAGGCTGGATGACTTCAGCAGTAGTTCCGCTTCCACAACACTCAGTTCATTTAACAGCTAAAGTACAAGATAAATACTGAACTGAATATCCTTTTCCAAATGAAGCTTTACAAAACATTTCCAAGAATCATAAATGAGAAAAGATACTGAAACATCACACAATAATATGCTAAAATTGTTATTTAATAAGTTAGAAGTCGAGAGGAAAGTACTGAAACTACAAAAAACACACACGCAAAGAATTTATCTTCACAGCTGTAGAAAGTTTCTTGTGTCTAGACAACTGTTGCATAAGAGAGAAGTGCTTTAGATTAAAATAGACAATGAAACCGTATTAAATAAGACATTCTGGATTAAGATGTTCTGGAATTGTGATTTTTCAAAAACCACAGCACATTTTAAAGGCAATTGAAATATATCCTACAATTATTAAGAAAAAAATAAAAGTATGGTTGCAAATAACAGGCTCTTATATAGTGTGTTTGATTCACAGATCTCCAAGGACTGCAAAAGGGAAGTTAAGTATTGGCAGCCCTCTTTTTACAGGCAGGGAAATTGAAGCATGAGTAGTTAAGTGATTTGCACAAAGTCACACAGCACCAAACCTAGAAGAATCCAGATCTCCTAACTCCCAGGACAGTGTCTTACCCATGTATCAGAGGGGTAGAGCAGTGTGAGTCTGGATCTGTAAAAAGCAACAAAGAGTCCTGTGGCACCTTATAGACTAACACATGTATTGGAACATAAGCTTTCGTGGGTGAATACCCACTTCGTCAGACACGTCTTACCCTCTGGCGGGCGGCAAATGCACTTATTCCCTTTGCCTTAAGTTCCTGTCTCTTATGACTTGTGTTTAATATCAAGGTAATAATTTCATATTTATAATGTGAGGGGAAAAATCTACTCTAACACCACAGAATGTTTATTTGTACAGCATGTCACTGTTCTGCATATGACTGTTACACAAACTACAAGCCTACTTGTTAGGCACGTATCATTTATGGAAACAACACATTATAGCTTTGTCCTGACATACATAAGAACAAAGTAATCGCTTTGTTACCTGTATAGCAAAGTCAATAAGCCCATTGATATTGAGTGCTGGCTCCATAAGATCAAAGATAAGCTGTATGTGGTGAGCCAAAGGAAGATGGTATGATGTACCTGAAGCAAAGCTAGTTATTTGTTCTAGAACATTACTGGAGATCTGTGAAAATAAAAACCCTCTGTGTATTAAAACATTATAACAGCTGAGTATTTCTCTTCCTAAATATTAACACTTCTAACATCAATTTAGGTAAGTGATTTTCGATAACTGTTTACTAAAGCATCAAATAATAGAAGCACCGTACAACATGTCAGTGCTCTAGTAAGTGATAACTAAGCAGAGGTTTTTTTACTTACTGGTTTACTACAATATATATTCAATTCTGACCTAGTTTTGTGATCTATGCCAGCAAAAACAAGACAAAAAAATTGTTAATTTTCCCTGTGGCCTAAATGGATCAACTTATTCTTAATTTTTGCAATTACAAGATTTTTAAATCTATTGAATTTATGCCCACTTTTCTTTTATGATTTGTTTCTAGTGTCGATCTCAAAAATATATTTAAAGGAAACGTTACTGGCATTAATGGCATTTTTATAACGTTAATTAGCACTAATCACTTTATCACTAAATGTTGAAAGTCTGTGTTGACAAACTAGAAGGTTTTGAATGGAAACGTTACTAGCATTAATGGCATTTTTATAACGTTAATTAGCACTAATCACTTTATCACTAAATGTTGAAAGTCTGTGTTGACAAACTAGAAGGTTTTGAATGGAAACAAATTTGCAGTTCCTGACAGAAGTCTCTTTGTGGAAAGCCCACATGTAATTTAAAACAATTCACACATTATTTGTGTTTTGTAGTTATTTACTAAAGTAGCTTTGATAGCAGAAGCAAAAATAAGCTAAAAATGTTTAAATTCTACAAAAAATTTAAGTGAAGACTGAATCTCTCTCTTTCTCTAGCTCTCTCTCTCTCTCTCTCACATGCATGTTAAACAGAAACATGGAAAAGATTTCACCATCTTTTACGAAAAAAGTTAATAATTTGCACCCTAGACCGATGAGTGGCATACTGCCCAAAACTGATGCATTTAATTTAGTAATAAGCAATAAATACACTACAGTCAATTAATAATCTATGCATCGAGACAGCTGAATAGTATAGCAACAATTCCAAATATTTCATATGTACTGTACAATATTCATGACATTAGTAATAGCTTCACTAACATCCTGCCAATACAAAATAAACGATTTGGAGAAGGTATTTAGAAATACTGAGGCGGCATTCCACTTGCCTTTAAGCGATAAAGTACTCGTGCATTAAAAATTAATACTGTGTATGGATCAGATTTTTTATCATATCATTTTCTTCCTACTTGATATGTAAACAGCGCAAAATGGATACAATGTTATGCAAAGAAGTACCTGAGATGTCACCTGATGTTGATCAAAATAGGACAGTTGCTGCAGTTTGGTGAACACAGTCTCCAGAGTTGGAAATGCTTCCTGTTTGTTCTTCCTGGCTTTTTGCCCTTCATCCCCAACTTAAACAGATAAAACATTATTTTGGTCATTTTATATTTAACAGAGCCCATGTAGTTTTACGTTTTTACTGCTTCAAAGACAAATAAAACAGAAAGTAAATGCTTGGTTCTACATGACCACATAAAACACCATTCACACCAGTTTTCCACTGCGCTTAGAAAAAAACATTTCACAGCATATAATTTGATGCAACTTCGGGGAAAAACATTTTTAAGTCATTCAAGTGTTAAAAAAAAAAAAAGACATTTAGCAAGGGCTGAAAATATTTAAACAATTTTCCTAAAATGGTAGTAAACATAAATCTTTCCAGGCTGATGTACTGTATTCCAGATTTTAGCATGAACATAATTTTTACAGCCAAGTTATTAATATGGATAGAGACACATATAGTTGAAATAACTTTAACTGTACTGGTGCAGTTATAAGGCAGATCTATTCTAGGTATTTCATGCTGTAGGTGTAGTACTGCTTTTTTTTTTTAATTGATTATGAAGGAAAGAAGTCAAATTATATGATAAATTTGCATGGCTCTAACCAGAACTCTCTACGCAGTCCCTACATTATGCATTACAGACTCTGGAAAGCTCAGTATTTACCCCCTGTTTCAGTAGTACTTTTCTTATTCAGGATTTTCAGGATATCTTTGGTAATCTTCTTCAGTTGATGCCTTGCCTCATCACGCTCTTTGCCAACACCATAAAGAAGAATCATGCGCTGGTTACATTCATGACTAGAAGATTCTTCCTGAGAAACAAGCAAAGCAAGCAAATTAAACAACTTTCATTTTCTCTTGTTGATTGCTATTAAGGAGTAAGAAGAGACAATTAATTCTCTTTCCAACACTAAGTACAACTTGGGTTTACTTACATAGTACAGATTAATTTTGGAGATGCCAGCTGCATAGCATTTTTGAAACTCAAATCACTTAAACACAGATGCATAAATATGAATTTTTCTGTACTCACTTTAGTCCTTGCCAACTCTATCTGTTCATCCTTTCCTATACTGAATACTGAGCAGCGAGATCTCAAAAGCAAAAACAAGCCCTAATGAACCTGTGACCCAAGGACCTATTGATGCCAACTGGCAAGTGGCACAGGGATGCCTTGGATTCACCAAAATGAGTCATGTGTCATGTGGGTCATCATAATCATTGTGAGATGTATGTACGGAAAATGTGAGTAGTTATGTACATATGCTGAAAATTACATTGTATAGGCCTTGTAGATAAAGGCAGGTCACTTAAAAGTAGCATGCTTTGAGATAAACTTCTCCAGAAAGAAGGTGGGAGACATTTATCTCCCTGGTGGATCATTATATAATGTGTGTCTTACAATGGAAGTCTATTAGCATCAGAGGCACCAACTCCATGGGTGCTCCGGGCCTGGAGCACCTACAGAGAAAAATTAGCGGGTGCTCCGCACCCACCTGCAGCCAAGCTCCCCCCTCTTCGCTTCCTTCTCCCCCACCTCCAGCATGCCGCATCCCTGCTCCTCTCCTGTGCTTCTCGTCCTGCGCCCACCACCGCTTAACAGCTGTTTGGCGGTGCTTAGGGAGAGAGGGGGAGGAGTGAGGACACAGCATGCTCAGGGGAGGAGGTGGATAAGAGATAGGGCAGGGGCAGGAACTTGGGGGAAGGGGGTGGAATAGTGGTGGGAAGCGGGCAGTACAGGGGCGAGAAGAGGCGGGGCCAGGGGCGGGGGGAGGGTTGAGCACCCACCGTGCAGAGGGGAAGTCAGCACCGATGATTAGCATACTGAGTCAAATGCTAATGAACAGCTTGAGGAGACTTCAGAAGGAAATTAACAGGAAGAGGTAAATAGGAGATTGGGGGGCATCCTGGTTTCAGGTGAAGATCAAAGGTCTGGCCTGGCATACCTGGAGATGCAAAGACACACCCTGGATTCTTTTAATCTGTGACTACAAGCTGCTAACAGGCTTGCTGTTATGTAAAGAGGATATCAGCCAGCCTAGTTCAAAATGCTGGGGAAAGTATTTGGGATAAGCTAACTTGTAGGAAATAGAGGAATGCCTTGTGAGTTAAGTTTAGGCTCTAGAAACAGCGTCATGATTTTATTTTATTTGTAACCATTTGCTTCCAATATTTTTACTTTCCATATATGTGTGTACACACACACACACAATATGTGAAGTTAAGTAGTGATCCTGACTGAATCTTGTAACGTGATGTGTACTGTTCATTTGGGTGCAGTGAATTTGAGACTTCTGTTAGTGTTCAGTGGATTAGAGTCTAGGCACTCCAGAGGGATCCTCACAAGACTCAGGGGTTGATGTGTGCCTATCACTAACCTGTGGAGAGAGAGCATGTCCTTTGGAGGCCTGGAAGGCAGTGCTTGTGTTGCCAGAGGCTGGTGGCATCACAGAATCATAGAATATTAGGGTTGGAAGGGACCTCAGGAGGTCATCTAGTCCAATCCCCTGCTCAAAGCAGGACCAACACCAACTAAATCATCCCAGCCAAGGCTTTGTCAACCCAGGCCTCCAAAAACCTCTAAGGATGGAGATTCCACCACCTCCCTAGGTAACCCATTCCAGCGCTTCACCACCCTCCTAGTGAAATAGTGTTTCCTAATATCCAACTTAGACCTTCCCCATTGCAACTTGAGACCATTGCTCCTTGTTCTGTTTTCTGCCACCACTGAGAACAGCTGAGCTCCATCCTCTCTGGAAACCCCTTTCAGGTAGTTGAAGGCTATCAAATCCCCTCTCACTCTTCTCTTCTGCAGACTAAGTAACCCCAGTTTCTCCCAGTCTCTCCTCATAAGTCATGTGCTCCAGCCCCCAAATCATTTTCGTTGCCCTCCACTGGACTCTCTCCAATTTGTCCACATCCTTTCTGTAGTGGGGGGACCAAAACTGTACACAATATTCCAGTTGTGGCCTCACCAGTGCCGAATAAAGGGGAATAATCACTTCCCTTGATCTGCTGGAAATGCTCTTATGAATACTGCCCAATATGCCGTCGGCCTTCTTGGCAACAAGGGCACACTGCTGACTCCTATCCAGCTTCTTGTCCACTGTAATCCTCATCCTTCTCTGCAGAACTGCTGCTTAACCAGTCAGTCCCCAGCCTGGGGCGGTCCATGGGATTCTTCCTTCCTAAGTGCAGAGTCCTGCACTTGTCGTTGTTGAAGCTCCTCAGATTTCTTTTGGCCCAATCCTCCAATTTGTCTAGGTCACTCTGTACCCTGTCTCTACCCTCCAGTGTATCTACCTCTTCCCCCAGCTTAGTGTCACCTGTGAACTTGCTGAGAGTGCAATTCATCCCATCATCCAGATCATTAATAGAGATGTTGAACAAAACCGGTCCCGGGGGCACTCTGCTTGATACCGGCTGCTAACTAGACATCGAGCCATTGATCACTACCCATAGAGCCCAACAATCTAGCCAGCTTTCTAGCCACCTTATAGTCCATTCATCCAATCCATACTACTTTAAGTTGCTGGCGAGAATACTGTGGGAGACCATATCAAAAGCTTTGCTAAAGTCAAGATACATCACATCCACCACTTTCCCATGTCCACAGACTCAGTTATCTCATCATAGAAGGCAATCAGGTTAGTCAGGCATGACTTGCCCTTGGTGAATCCATGTTGACTGTTCCTGATCACCTTCCTCTCATCCAAGTACTTCAAAATTGATTCCTTGAGGAAGTGCTCCATGATTTTGCTGGGGACTGAAGTGAGGCTGGCCGGTCTGTAGTTCTCTCTCTTCCCTTTTTTAAATATGGGCACTATATTTGCCTTTTTCCAATCACCTGGGACCTCCCCCAATTGCCATGAATTTTCAAAGATAATGGCCAATGGCTCTGCAACCACATCAGCCAACTCCCTCAGCATCCTTGGATGCATTAGATTTGGATCCATGGACTTCTGCATGTCCAGCTTTTCTAAATAGTCCTTAACCTGTTCTTTCACCACTGAGGGCTGCTCACCTCCTCCCCATACTGTGTTGCCTAGTGCAGTAATCTGGGAGGTGACCTTGTCTGTGAAGACCGAGGCAAAAAAAGCATTGAGTACTTCAGCTTTTTCCACATCATCTGTCACTATGTGACCCTATGTATCAGGGAAATGGTCCATAGCAAGCATAGACAAGACTTCTTCATGCTAAGTGCAGGTGGTAGTGAAGTGCCTCATGACCCTGGGTACCACATGGATGCATCAGAGCATTTGTGCCTCCTCAATAACACTTGGTCAGCATCTGGGCAAACTTTGCACTGGTGCCTGTGCCACAGACTCTTACAGTCACCCTGTAAGCAGATGTGCCCCCAGCCGGGCAGTCATCAGGCCGTTGGATTTGGACGGACAGGATAGGGACTGTATGCTTTTATGCTCTCCTTTGGTCCGGGTAGGCTCAGAGCGCTCTCTCCTCCTTCTGCCTTCCTGGGTAAGAATGCCACACACTCACGTCCAAGACACTCAGGTTTATTAATTCCAATCTGTATTTGAACCACACACGCCTTGCAATTACAATCACGGTTAAAGTAGGAAACGGCAGACATGCAGAAAAAGACAATGGCCAGTTATCTTCTCCTGAGACATAGAAAGATCAAGCCGGATTTCTCCTATGAAGCTCCAACTGTCCCTTATAATTGACCACATTTTATACACATATAAATTACATATTCATGAGTACTCTTCAAATCACCATTAAGAATTACGAATATTGTGTATCTTATGCTACTCATTACAATACATATGCGTAAACTTCAATTGCCTTGATTTTGTCCTTGCTGTTTTCATGTTATTTCTCTTTCCTAATTGATTTATTACTGACTATGCACTGATGATAAATGCTTGATCAGACCACTTTTACCCTTTACGTGATTTACAGACTCAATTTTCTCTAATTGCTTTTGGCAGCACATTTTGTGTATCCATTATTCTCCAGTTTAAGTACATGGTCAAAATATCATCTTCGTCCGATATAGCAGCAGCTGTAAGCAAGTTTACTTAATAATAAGGTCACTAAGGCAACAATCATATCAAAACTAGGCCAAAGCCAGCCAGTCAGTACAATTATCCAAACCTATTCATTTAGAAATGACTCATGTCCATTCCCAATAGCCTCTAGGCCCACTCCCTAGGCATAGGCACTCTGGCACCCAACTTGGGAGTCGGGCCACATGGTCCAACTGCCCTAAACGCCAAGCCCAACGCTGAATCCATTCCCCAAAAGGCTCCCCAGTAGCACACTTTCCCAGAGCTCCAGCCTTGTGGGCACTCTGATTTATAGTTTATCGCTTCAGGATCAAGTGATAAAGTAAATTAATGGACTTTGCAAAAAGATTTCTAAAACAATCATTCTTTACTTTATACAGCATGAGAGATACAGATCTGAGCAAAATAAGGAACTGCTATACACAATTCCCCAACTCAATTTCCTTACCACTCTTGAGCATTTTGGGGGATTTGGGCAGAGCTCTCTAGGAAATCCAATGTTCTTCCTCTTTCCCTGAACAGTTTTGCCTTCTGGTTCTGGTCTCTTCTCTCAAACAGCTAGAGAAAGAGACTTCTTTTTATAGACGTCCAGTCACTAGGCCAAAACTCTGACAGGTGATCAAAGTTTCCTGTCAGGCACCTTGGTGTTTCATCACCAAACATCTGGAGTCAAAGTTTGAAAAACTGCTTTGCCCTGGGCAGTAGCTATCTCTTTGACCAAGGATGCTTCCATTTGAATGGACGACACTCAAAACTTAAAGAACTTTCATTGTTAACTCTCTGCTAGGTGCAAAAATTTCTTCTGACATCTCCTGTGTTCCAGCTACAGAGCCACGATGAAGCCACAGAACAGATTTATAATCAAAACAGTGCTCAGAAAACAAACTGGAGTTTGTAGTTTGATATAGCTATACAGAGAGTTCATAATATCAAACAGAATTCACAGCTTGTAAGTAGACAGATTTCCCCCAAACTGTTACAAAGACGTGTTTACCTTGTTTCTCCCAAACTTGTATTTTTATTGTTTTTCAAAATCTGTATTTATTAATCCTAATCCTCAGTGGCAATATAACAAAATGGTGAGCCAGACCGTATTATCATTTATGTTACTACTGTACAAATCAATTTTTAACTGAGGCTCATTCTTAAAGTTTCAAAATGCAAATGATTAAATAAGCAGAAACAGAACTGGGAAAATGATATGAAATATTTTGAAATCTACATGAAGGGCCAATAAATTGTACAGTAATATAATTTTCTGCTCAAAAATAATAAATCACTACGTTTGTTTAAACACAATTAAATGTTTTCTAAGCAAAAAAATAAAAAAATTCAAATTGGAACATCTTCCATAATAATAGATATACTACCACAAGGTAGAAAGAAATTGATCATATATTATTCTGAACTTTTCAGGAGTTGCACAAAGTAACAACTATATAAAAGCTTTTAAAAAACATTATCTGTAGTTTTCACAAAGTATTTCAATGGATTGTAAGCAGAAGGTTAATGTTTATTTTTTTTAACCAAGTCTCTTTTCCCCCTTTTGCAGGAAATAAAAGCAGAAGCATCGAGGCTGTCACCTGAAACTTGAAACTGTCTGCACAGCTAAGAAACACAAGTTTCAAACTGGAGAGCAGAGCGTCTTTCTAAGTACTAAAGCTGGGATGTACAGCTTCCTTCTCTCTCTCTCTCTGTTGATCTGGAGGATTTTTACTGAAGTAAGCTACTAAGCTTCTGAGTCTCAAGCTTAGAAAAAGGAAAGAAAATCAGAAGGGAAAAGGAATAGCAAATGATGATCTGCCAACAATATTAACTTCCCATCACAGGAAAGATCTAATATTTCAGCATTTTTCTTCAGTTGTAAGGTAATTTTCTCTCAACATATTCTTTTCTGCTCCTCAAGCTTATGTAATAACCATTTAGTTACAATTGATATGTGCAGCTAAAAATATATTTACATTTAAAAATACATGGTGTTTCATAAATTCCTGTCATACTGTCATTTACAGATGGAAATACAAGTGAGCACCTTTTAATAATGACGTTATCAGAGAGATGTACATATTTGATAACTCAGAACATCTATAGTTATTTATAACCCCCCCACACTCCTACTGGGATAATATTGAAGTATAGTAATTTTTATAATTGTATCACTGAAGGGCTTGATATGCACTGCTCAGTTAAAACTTCGCTCTTGCAACCTTCCTTATATGTTTTTTCACCCGTCTTTCCAAACATCTTTGGATTATATAGTAGAGCATTTGGATCATACCTTTGTCCTAATTGCTGGGAAATCCAATGTTCTTAATTTTGTAAACAACAGATAAACCAACTACCAAAACAAAGCAATACTTCATTAATTTATTTGACTAGTGCACTTTAATTCTTAGTGATAACAGTTCATATTACTAAATATTGTGACGTTTGAACAAACATGAGTCCAAGCTACAGGACACTGCCAACACAGCTTAATCTTTGCAGAAAAGTGGGGAGAGACAGCCATTTGTACACATATTATGAAGCACACACTTTATCAACGAGCAAATTAGTGACATTCTAGTTTTTTCTGATGGACACATATCAGATGTTTTTGTTTGTGACACAAAGATAATATGCAATTTTGAAAATAAAGTTGCATCAATTCAGTTATTTGAAAGGATCTGTTGGTAAATATTTTGACATCTCAAACTAAATTTTGTTTAAATATTTTTTTTGTTTATAACACACTGTTAGCTGTAATTAAAGCAAATGATTCATAGCAGCATTTCCTATCCTATGTCCTATCTTACCCTTCTTCCCTTTTGGCATGGCAAAACTATTTGGGCCTCCTTACAAAGGCTAAGGAAAGCAATGTACAATTAATAAGTAGTAAATAGTAGTAATACTGCTTTACGCTTTTGTAGCACTTTGCATTTCAGGATCTCAAAGCACTTTAATATGCTTGGCTTTTTGGTCTTAAATATCAACAGCTGGTTGTCAAGTCCAGAGACTAATGAATCAGCATGGCTTTCACATTTAAGGTCTGAGATAGTTGGTCCTTGGTCACATGCAAAGTATGACACTAGTTGCTGTTTGGGGTTAAGGAAGGGATTTTCCCTAATGGTGGATCTGCCATGCTTTATGCGGTTTGTGCTTTCTTGTGGGATCACCGTTTGAGGAGTTGGACCTGTTTACTTTAAGAAGTTTTTGGTCTGACAGCTGGCTGAGGATCACCAACAACAAAGTATGCAAAAGGCTGATGAGCAGTGCCTTGAGATTTTCATTTCATGTTATTGACACAACCGAAAGGCAGGACAGGAGTCTCTGGCAGCATGGTGTCTTCATCCTTTGTCCCAAAACCTGGGGTAGAGTTTGGTACTTGAGGTGGGACAGCGACAGTATGTGGGGAGGCAAACCTAACAGGACACAGGTTCAAAGCATATTCCTGCCCTTATGCGAGTACTCAAGTCTCCCTCAGAAAATGGACTGTTAGGAGGCTTGCAGTTGGCAGGGGCGGCTCTAGACATTTCGCCGCCCCAAGCACGGGGGCATGCCGCAGGGGGCACTCTGCTGGTCGCCAGTCCTGCAGCTCCAGTGGACCTCCCGCAGGTGTGCCTGCGGAGGGTCTGCTAGTCCTACGGCTTCGATGGACCTCCCGCAGGCGTGCCTGCGGAGGGTTCACTGGTCCCACGGCTTCACTGGACCTCCCGCAAGCATGCCTGTGGAGGGTCTGCTGGTCCCGCGGCTCCACCGAAGCCGCAGGACCAGCGGACTTCCACAGGCACGCCTGCGGGAGGTCCACCGAAGCCGCAGGACCAGTGGACCCTCCGCAGGCATGCCGCCGAAGGCTGCCTGCCTGCCACCCTCCCGGTGATCAGCAAAGCGCTCCCTGCGGCATGCCACCCCAAGCATGCGCTTGGCGTGCTTGGAGCCACCCTGGCAGTTGGGGGTACCACACCTCCTGGTGCCTAAAGGTTTAAGACTTACAGCAATAATAGGCGACTGCAGGGACTTATGAGGGGTTTTTAACAGATTCCCTGACTGTGGGGCCCATGCAGCAGCAAAACATTTTTCCTGCAAATTTTCCTTCCCCCAAGAACAGCAGCTCAGCAGTTGGTGTGAGAGTTGGAAGGTGCCTCAGTGCATTAGCCAGTTAGTTGGCTGGATAGAGTAATGAGGATAGGAAGCAGCTCTAGAGGTGCCTCCTGCCCCCAGATCACAGCTGGAGTCCCCTCCTACCTTCTTGCCAAAGCTGATGGGGGATGGTAGAATCTAAAGCCAGTTTACAGTGACAAAGCTGGGGCAGAGCTGATCCTCGGCCACCCACTCCTGTCCATGGGTGGCAGCAGCCAGCAGGAGAGATGATCCAAAAGTTTCTCCTCCTTCCTGCCCTCCCTCCCTCCCTCCATTTGCCCTTGGAAGGGAAAGCCTCTCGTGGCTGCAGAATGACTAAGGAGATATTAAGGGGGGGAGGCCTGCTATTTAGGGATCTGGGGCAAAATCAGTACTTGGTCCCGCTAGTGAAGGCAGGGGTCTGGACTCAATGACCTTCAAGGTCCCTTCCAGTTCTATGAGATAGAGACAAGTCAAAGCAGAGGAAGACAGGGGAAGAATGATCTTTAGAAGAGGCATAAAGTAAGATCAAGAGACAGCACAGAGAGGTGATCAGCAAGAAGGGGCAGCAGCAAGAGACATGTCAAGGGGGGAGTAGGGGGAGGGAAAAGAACAGAGGGAGACTGGGGCAACAATATTCAAGGGCTAGGGGCAACAAGGAAGGGAAATAAAAATAATTATGCCAGGGGAGGTCCATAGCTGCCTAAAAGTTCTAGGATGGAGGACTCAGGTAGGTGAGAAAAAAAAAGTTAGTAGATAATTTACTGAGCACTGTATATGGTTTCCTTTTAGCAGCTAATCTAATTATTACCACTACTAAATTTGTAGCCAAAAGCAACTAATATAAGCAGTCCTATCCCCATATTAAAAAAAATGGGAAGAACATTTTCCTTCCCTCGTTTGAAAACTCGTTTGGAGAGATCACGATACAAGGAAAAATGAAATGACAACCCTGTATTTCCCCTGAATTCATCGTTAGTGCTGTTGTGGATTAGCAGTTGTGGCCTAAGGCCTATAATCCACAACTGTGTGGAGTGCATTATTGCAGTCACCCACAAGGTGGTATTTGCAATGCACATACACAGTAGTTGGTTAGAGTTTGCTTAGCAATTCCCCACAGAACATAAGTACTAGGAAACCACTTGGAAAGAGCATGCATCTCCAAAAGGAATAACCTGTGGGGCATATTCAGAGGGGACACTCTTGGTGCATCTTACACCTTCTTCTGGCCCCCAACCCTCTGTCTGTGTGCCAGACCAATCTAGACTCAACATCCATTTACTGATATTAGTGTGTATTTTACCCACATTCCTAGCACATCACTTCTTTGACCCTGTGAGTCAAAAGAGAGAAGAGGAAAACAAGGATGTAAGAGGGCTTAAATTCCTTACCTTTCACCCTATCTAAATTTAAACTTTTTTACTTTCGTCTTGCTTCTTGAAACTCAAGCTTCTCCAACTTACCAATGTCTAAGAGAGTCTAACTGGGTCTAAGAGTGCCTATCTCTGTCTGAACTGATCATGGTTGAAATTACTCTACATTATTTTAAGAAAAACAGCCTCTGAATTTAACCCTGTATCTGCAGATCTGTCATCTATGGTGTGGTGATAAATACATAAGATATTATGCTAGCATAAAACCCAACAACATTCATATACATAGAATAACCAGAATACAATGCGGGTAGATTGATTTAAATCACTAATTTTAACTATGATTTAAATCAGCAAGCAGGAAACCTTGATTTAAATAATTGATTTTAATCATATTTTGCATTTGTACTTCTTAGTTATTTTCCTAAAGAAAGGTTGACTCTCATTAGTTGGTAACCATTACAATATGTTAATTTTCAACTAAATATAACCTTATTCTACATTTGGTGCTTTTTGCTAATCAAGAGGGTCTGTATATCTTTACATGTTTATTTAAACAATTATACAGTTAATTTACATTTATTCAGATTAATTGTTACATTTGTATGTTAGAAAATGGTGGATGATACATTTCTTATTTACTAGATTAATTTTGTGTGATTTGTGTCAGTCTCTATTTGGATGGAAATTCAAATACAGCATTTTTTTTAATTAAATGAAACTACCTTAAACATGCTGGATACATAACTTTTTTCTTTATCAAAAGATGTTCTGCATTTAAAACTAACTGCTTCATTAAACAAAGGAAGTATTATATATAGTTACTGAATTGGACTGATTGTTTCTTTCAAGATTTTAGAGCTAATAGATTTCATCCTTTTACACTTAGCTTTTATTAATAGATTGGAATAAGAAAACAAGCTTTCCTGTTTTTTCAGATCCCAATAAGCTTCTTAACATTGAATGAATTAGTTCTTGAACTGAACTAGCTGAATAAACTGAAATGGAAAAGATATCCTTTCTGTACCTGCAGAAGATGCTACTGCTGTCAAAAGCTAGGTTAGCACTTCAACAAACTCGGGGTACAGGTGCTTAGCCAGTGACTTCCACTAGTTCAGTGATTTCACTTGCTATCAAATGTGGCAGCAAATAGATTCTGCTTAATATAATGTTTTAAATTTAATTTAAATGAGTTTAATTATAATAGGTTTATGCCTTAACATAAGTTGTCAATTTCAAAATTAATGTAAATAGGTTACATTTAAAAAAAACAGCCCATATGTTAATTTAAAAATCCAATTAAAAATTATATCAGTGATGTTTATCCACCCTGAATAAAATGAATGCTGCAGTTCTCTGCCTGATAAACAATAACCCTGCATCTTTTGTTTTAACAGGAGGGGGAAGATACTGAAGTACAAATGAACGCCAAATACAACTTCAGCTATCCTGGAAATGAAAGCAACTGCAACAGTGATAACAAAATCAGTCAAGTTCTCTTTCCTTTGCTCTACACTGTTCTCTTTTTCGTAGGCATTGTCATGAATGGCCTGGCGATGCGGGTGTTTTTTCAAATCTCCAGTAAATCTAATTTCATCATCTTCCTTAAGAACACAGTCATTTCTGACATCCTTATGATCCTGACTTTTCCATTCAAAATTCTCAGTGATGCAAAAATGGTGCCTTGGGCACTGAGGGGATTTGTATGCCAGGTCTCACAGGTCATATTTTACTTCACCATGTACATTAGTATTTTGTTTCTGGGTCTAATAACTATTGATCGCTATCAGAAAACTGCCAGACCATTTAAAACATCAAGCACTAGCAGCTTGTTAGGCGCTAAGATTCTGTCCACGGTAATATGGATATTAATGTTTATTCTCTCACTACCTAACATGATTCTGACAAACAAAAAACCCACACGTAAAACGGTGAAGAAATGTGCTCACTTGAAATCAGAGTTTGGGTTAGTATGGCATGAAATTGTGAACTACATTTGCCAGTTTATCTTCTGGGTTAATTTGGTCATCATTGTTGTATGTTACATACTCATAACTAAAGAACTGTATAAATCATATAAAAGAACAAGATGCACCAGGAAGGTGTCCAGAAAACCTGTAAATATTAAGGTATTTATCATTATTGCAGTGTTTTTTGTTTGTTTTGTGCCATTCCATTTTACTAGAATTCCCTATACCTTGAGCCAAACAAGAGATGTTTTTCAATGCTCTGCTCAGAACATATTGTTCTATATAAAAGAGAGCACCCTCTGGTTGACATCTTTAAATGCGTGCCTAGATCCATTCATATATTTTTTCCTTTGTAAGTCCTTTAGAAAATCCTTGATAAACATGTTGCACAAACACATCAAGGAGCAGAACAATGGAGATAGTAGTGATGAGACGCCAATGTAAGGCTACAAAATTGGGTCAATAGCAAATAATATAGGTATTTACATGCTTATTAATAATAAATGCCCAGGTCTTACTCCCAATAAAATCAATGGTTAACTCCCACATTACCTCTCTGGGAACTGAATCTGTGCTATTTGAATCTAGGTTATATGACAGAAGCATTCACATACTGGAACAGAGGAACTACTGGTGATGGCACCAATGCAGCAAAGTGGTTAAGTGTATGTTTAGTTACACTCAAGTAGTCTCATGAAAGCCAGTGGGAATATTCTTGTGCTTGAGTTTTAAGCACATGTTGGATCCAGGCCTATATACTTATTAAAACAATTATAAAGAAATAAAAAAGTGTTTTAGTCATAGAATACTATAGATGAATTTATTAACTGTGAAATGGTGAAATCACGGCTCTCTTGAAGTTGATGACAAAGCACACTGACTTCCAGTGAGAGCCAGGATTTCACCCAAATCAATTAAAATCTGAAAAATGCAACTGAAGAAAATATCAATAAGCCAGATATTTTTTTAAAAAAAAGAAATCTATCACCTTGCGTCCAAATGCCAAACTACTAAGCATAGGGGGAAAAAAAGCTATTCACATGTGCTGAATTAACAGAATGAATATTTCACTTCTGGCATCATACATTTGCATTTTTAATGTTGCTGACCATTTATTAATGACTGTATACAGTAACAAATGATGTATATTAAGCACATCTATTTAGACTGAAGTTAAACCTTTGAGTACCCCAGAATACATTCTGAAAGACCAACCAAAAACCATGGTTTTAGGGTAAGCAATATATAAATGGAATTTGACCGTTTTCAATAAAACTAGTTTTACACAATAGTCCCTGGGTTTCATGGGACAGAAGCACTGAAAAGGTTAAATCAATTATGAAAGTTAACATCAGTTTTTGTTTTCATTATACTAGATTTCTAGCTATGCTTTTTACTTACAGCTATTATGCATTTTTGGTTTGGAAAATGGGGAAATCGGGAATGCAATTTTCAATAACAATTATGTACATAATTCTGACAACAGATGGCCCTAGGTTGCCATAAACAACCACTGGCAGACTTATTGCTGATACAACTACTAACTAGACTCCAAGTCTAAAAAATCTTTCACTGACATGTAAGGCTTTGATCCTACGAACAGATATTACCTTCTGTATACTTTCTATGACCACTGGAAGCACGCACAGGAGTAACTGTTCATAGAATGGAGACCAAACACTATATAACTTGTTAAAATGTTCTTCATTGGTACATACATTTTAGTACTGAACTTGTAATACATGTTTTATGGTTTACTTCATTGATTCACTAAATCAAGGGTAGGCAACCTATGGCACGGGTGCCGAAGGCGGCACGCGAGCTGATTTTCAGTGGCACTCACACTGCCTGAGTTCAAGGGGCTCTGTATTTTAATTTAATTTTAAGTGAAGCTTCTTTAAACATTTAAAAAACCTTATTTACTTTACATATAACAATAGTTTACTTACATATTATAGACTTATAGAAAGAGACCTTCTAAAAACATTAAAATGTATGACCGGCACGCGAAACTTTACATCAGAGTGAATAAATCAAGACTCAGCACAGCACTTCTGAAAGGTTGCTGACCCCTGCACTAAATCATACCAACCATAATTATAAAATACGCCTAGAAGGATTAGATTTTTATCAGTCAACATCAATTTCACCATAAACACACAAAATGATGAAAAAATACTTTCATTGATAATCAAAATGTGCATACAAGCAAAATAAGATTTTATCGGCAAAATCCAGTGATTTAGGTTTTTGAATTAGGCATGTTACAAATGGACTATCAAATGAATAGCAAAAACTGGTATGATTTGTTGATTTAAAGATATTTGCATTGTATTTTGACATGTGATGTTGACAATTTTTGTTTTAATAGTTATAAAGCTAACTTTTTGAATCTCAATGTCTACTGTCATTACATTGACTGATGCCCTCCAGTTTCCTGTAATTGTGAAAATTTAAATAGATAAAATCAGAAGAGATACTTAAAAATATTGCTCAATATTATCTGCTGAAATTGTAATAAAAACTGAATTCTGCCAAGCCTAATTATAAGTGTAGTTACTAATAGTTTAAGTGATGTCTTAATTTCCCCTCCCTCTAGTTGTACAATGAAATTCAGAAGAAAATATGGGTAACTCTTTGGAGAGGAGGAAGTGTCACTTACTTTAGTTTAGATGGATCTGGTAGTTCAATTTACTTTCCGAAACTCCAGATTTCTCAATGATCTTTAAAAAACATTTATTTCCACTTTTGCATGCACACCTGTGTTCCCTCTAAGCTGCGTGGTTGTACGGCTGGCCAGGAGTGATTCAAGTGTCCCGCACTTGATTAGCAGAGCCACACACATCTGGCAGTGTGTGTTCTGGTGCCCCTCCCCCACACCGCTTTGCAGCCACATTGCTCCTGCAGCTGCTCCCAAGATCCTCCTGAGGGCTGTGCAGAGCGGGGGAGGGGGTGCTGACATCAAGTTGTCCCCCATTCCCCATCCCTGTACCCCATCTCCACAGAGCAGGGGAGAGGGCTCAGGACTTGCAACAGATCTGAGGTCTGAACGAGACTTCCAGGCGGTGAGTGCCTTAAAGAGACAGTCTCTCAGAGACTTCCCCAGCAGCCAGCACAATCTCTCCCTCTCTCACACACACACAGTCTCTCCCCCTCCCACCTGCCAACATACCCCATCTCCACAAAGCAAGGGAGGGGGCACATGGCTCAACAGCAGGACAGCTTTCAGTGAGTGCCTTAAAGAGACAGCACATGATATCTCTCAGAAACTTCCCCAGCAGCCAGCACACACACAGGCCCTATCTACACTGGCAAGTTTCTGCACAGTAAAGCAGGCTTAAGCACTATAACTCCCAAGGTGTACACACTGTCAAGCCACTAAGTGCACAATGACTGTTCTCGTCTCTCTGGTCATCAGTTTGAACTCTACTGCCCTGCCCTCAGGTGACCTACCCCATAAATTCCTTTGGAATTTTGAAAGTCCCTTTCCTGTTTGCTCGTTGATGTGTTCAGTAGTTTCAGCACATCTTTCCAGGTGGCCACGCCTGCTCCAAGCACCAGGTGATCCCCTGCTTGGAGCAATGCCAAGCTGGTGGACCTCATTAGCATTTGGGTAGAGGAGGCTGTTCAGTCCCAGCTGCACTCCAGCCATAGGAATTATGATACCTATGGACAGATTTCATGATGCATGACAGAAAGGGGCAATGACCAGGACACATTTGCAGTGCAAGGTCAAAGTGAACGAGCTAGGGAACACCTACCACAAGTGGCGCAATCCGCCATTCCAGTGCTGGACCCACGAGCTTCCAGTTCCACGAAGAGCTGGACGCGATACTCAATGGTGACCCCATCTCCACTGCAAAGGCCACTGTGGATACTTTGGTGGCTTGTGTGCCAGTCGAAACTGGACCAAGCCAGGAGGAGGAAATCTTGCACAAGTATGTGGAGGGGAGGGGGACCCAGAGACATAGGATGACGACTTGGAGGTCAGAGATGCATGCAACCAGGAGCGCTTTTCTACCCCGGAGGAGGCTAGCCAGTCACAGCTGTCAGATGCTGGCGAAGTGCAAACAGGAGAGGATGCCCCTGATAAGAGAATCTGATTTTGGGAATCGCTGAAGTGAGTTGTTGGGGGAAGAAGGGTTGCAGAAAGCAGGCTTGTCTCCCACCGCATGCCTAGTGTGAGCGGTGGAACAGGCTGTTGACTCCCTCACTTCACAGGAATCTCCCTCAGTTCTCCAGGAAACTCTCATGGAGATACTGGGCAATTCACTGCTGCAGGTTTTTCAGCAAAGCCGCTTTGTTTCTTGCCCTGTTAACGATAACTTTCCCACACGACTATGCCATCATGACCGGGGTGGGGCGGAACCACTGCTGCACACAGGCGAGCCGCATAAGGACCAGGGCAGAAGTTTTCAACCCTCCTTTGATTCCTTGTTCCCCCTCAGCAGCAAAGCATCTTCTATAATGATCACACCCTGTCGAAAATGGGGGGACAGGAATGATGATTAGGCCCCCCCTACAGTGCTGGCTCTCTCCAAAAGCCATGTGCCCAGTGTACCGTAGGGTCCAGGAAGAGTGATTTACCCTGCTTCTGCGGCTACTCACCATTTTGGAGGTTTTATAGCTCATGTGTGTTTGCCTGGGGTCAGCCAGGTAGTGACAGGTGTGAGAGTATTGGCTGTGTTTTAAATCACTGAATCAGTGTTCTCTGTGTTACAAACAATACTACTGTAAAATCTTGCATTCAAACTTCTCAGAGATGACCCTGGGAGCCGAGCCTCCCTCTGTTATTGTTGGCTGAACAGCTGAGAAAAATTAGAAAGTGACCAACAACTACGGAGAACTTTCTGCGTGATGTTATGAAGCACTCCGCCGCCAAGAAATAGGAATTGAAGAAGTGACAGGACAGCCAGAAGAGGGACCGAAACAAGAACACGGCATGCCAGAATGAAGTCACAGAGCAGCTCTTCAAGGTTATAGAGCACCAAGCAGACATGCTCCAGGCGATACTGGCTCTTCAAACTGAGCAGCTCCACGCCCGCTCTCCCCTGCAGCCACTTTCGCGAAATGCTTTCCCATGCGTGCCCCAAGACACCATCAACACTCTGATCAACCTTCTGGCTCCAATCTATACCCGTGGCATGCCACTCCTCCCCCTCACAGTCCAGCACTGCGGCTCCCACTACACTCAACACCCATCCCTCTGCAGTTTGGCCCCGCTAAAGCTCAGTACCCACTGCACTGTACTCCAAAGGAGGTGGTTGGATATGGTCCCTGGATATACACAAATCTTTAGCCATCCTGAGACCCCTCCTCCTCCCGAGACCTTCCCTTTCCCCATTCCCCTCACTGCTGATTTTTTCCACTCTTCTTTTCACAAATATTATGGAGCTTACAGCACACGGCTATAAGCATAGCAATATCGTCATTGGCCAGGTCCAGCTTCCCATAGAGGCAGCACCAGCGGGCTTTTAAACAGCCAAAAGCACACTCAACAGTCATTCTGCACTTGCTCAGCCTGTAGTTGAACTGCTCCTGGCTGCTGTCAAGTTGCCCCATGTATGGTTTCATAAGCCACAGCATTAAGAGGTAGGCGGGGTCTCCCAGGATCACAATGGACATTTCGACTTCCCTCCCTATGGTGATCTTCTAGTCCAGGAAGAAAGTTCCTGCCTGCAGCTTCCTGAACAGGCCAGTGTTCCAAAAGATGCATGCGTCAATGTCTGTGAAACACCCACAGTGATCCACAAGCGCCTGGAGAACCATTAAGAAATACCCCTTGTGATTAATGTACTTGGTGGCTAGGTGATCTGGTGCCAGAATTAGAATATGCATGCCATTTATCACCTTGCCACAGTTAGGGAAAGCCCATTTGTGCAAAGCCATCCACTATGCACTATGTCACTCATGTTTCCCAGAGTCACGGTCTTTCAGAGCAGGATGTGATTAATGGTCCTGCACACTTCCATCAACACAACTCCAACAGTCAACTTACCCACTCTGAACTGGTTAGAGACCAATCGGTAGCAGTCTGGAGTAGCCAGCTTCCAGAGTGCAATTGCCACGTTCTTCTCCAACAGCAGGGCAGCTCTCATTTTCATGTCCTTGTGCCACATGGCTGGGGTGAGCTTATCACACACAGTCCCATGAAAGTGGCTTTCCTCATCCAAAAGTTCTGCAGCCACTGCTCATCATCCCAGCTGTGCATCACGATTTGATTCCACCACTCAGTGCTTGTTTCTCGAGCCCAAAAGCAGCGTTCTACTGTGGTCAGCACATCCATGAATGTCACAAGCAATCTCATGTCATAGCTACTAAGCGTGGCGAGATCAATGTCACACTTCTCTTGCCTTTTTAGTTTAAGGAATAACTCCACTGCCACTCATGACATGTTGGTCAGAGTGAGCAGCATACTAGTCAACAGTTCAGGATCCATTCCTGCAGCCCAAAGAGGCAGGGTCCCCAATATACAAACCATTGAAAGATGGTGCCAAATGCGGATGGAAGCACAGGGATTTCTGGGATGTGAAACAATGCATCATGGGGCACTGGGACAGGACCCAGGATGCCCCACAACCCCCTCCACCTTCCTACAACTCTTAGCAGCAGAAGAGGTAGAGATGCTCTGTGGGATAGCTGCCCAGAGTGCACCGCTCCGAATACCGCTGCAAGTGCCACAAGTGTAAACACGCTATTGCGCAGGCAGCTGACAGTGTGAACACACAACAGCAATTTCCCTTCTCTGAGCAGCGCTGTAACTCTGCCAGTGGGTAGACGTGCCCACAGTCTCTGTGTCACACACGCTGTCTCAAAGAGTCTTTCACACTGACCTCCCAACACATAATTGTATTATTGTTGTTGTTACTTTTTGGTACTTCCTACAATGCATATATATTCTCTGTAATTTTATTCTTTCAAAGTGTTTTATTTTTGACTGGTCTATGCATTTCTCAATTTTTATTTCTCTCTTACATTTAAATTTAATTCTTTGGGCAGAGAGTTCTAAAACACCTAATGTCCTAGCTGGAGTAATTATCCTTGTGGTAACTTCTTAAAAAGATATAATATATCTAGGTTTTTTGTTTCTACTGGTGGCACACATTACTTCATTCCACATAACAAAATTTATTCCACGCCTGGATGGAAAAAAGTAGAGGGACCACTGGTGCACACTCATGCATACACACAGTTTTAAGCATCCTCCCTGAAGCTACAGGCACTCAAGGCAAGCACAGATAAAAATGTACTTTCCAAAACAGGCAATACTGACCAGAGGCAATACAAGACCAGAGTAATTAAAAGCAGGGAAGGGTAAGATGAAAGTAATTAAAAGCTGGTGAGATGGGATCGGGTTGGGTGTGAGGGAATCTATGACACTAGAACTGATTAGTTCTCCTGGTCCACTGGCTGGTGTACTGAATAGGAAAACCCAATACTCTGCCTACCCCCCCATCCACCTGCATAGGAGGGATGGGGAGTAGGGCCACGAAAGCTGTTCTCCCTCCTACACTGTACCAACGATGCAGGTAGCAGGCACAGTGAACAAAAGGGCACACGTTGCACCATCCCTTACATCCCTACACAACCACAATGACTTTTAACTGGTATCTTTTCACAGTTCTCTAAATGATTTCTATTGGACTGTTTTGCACAATAAACTGTCAAAACCTAGACAGGTAGAGTCTTGCTAGGCAGAGATGCAGAGAAGACTATTCCATTGCATATCTGAAGAGGATCTTTCCACCATTTTACCATGATGAGGACTTTTTGTAGGCGAGTGACCATCGTGTCCATGCAATGTCTGCTGGACAGATTCACTGATTGCAACTACCCTTGCATGAAGTGAAAGTGAAGTCTGGCATGCTGTGTGACTGAAGTCCATGAGGCTCTGTGTCCTAGAAGCCAGACATATTCTCACTGATTCTTGGGTGGGTTTGAAATTGATTGATGTTTGAAATCTCTTTTGTGGGAGGCAGGTATCACTGTCTCAGAGTAAAACACTGCTACTGTGAACTCAGACTCATAGACTCATAGGTCAGAAGGGACCAATCTGATCAACTCTGCACTGAATTGGAGTCAGTGTGGATTTCTGTCTGTAGACTATGAAATCTAGTGAGACAAAGAGCTTTAGAATTATTAGACTTGAGTTGGCCAACTGTTGCACTGATCCTCCTTGAGAAGGAGAGGCAGTCCTGACAGGCATACCTTGTCTTTATATAGGGGAAGCTGAGGTTTTTGTAGTCACCTCTCAAGTTTTTCATTCAGAGGAGGCTCCTGTACCAGGCCCATTGGTAAGTCACAGGACACTGTGTAATATTTCGATACGGAGACAGTCAATACTGAGGCAGCAAGTACCGCAGAGATAAGTGGTACCGAGATGGAAGGTACTGCTAAAATAACAGAAGGACTTGGTGCCACAGGGTTAGTACTGAGGGTAGCATAGTCTGCTGTATGCACTGTCTTTAAAGCCAATGCCAGGGTAGCAGAATGGGATCTCTCAGCATATTGGTCCTTTGAAGTAGGGGAGCCTGAGATGAGTCATGTAGCTAATGACCCTTCAGACTCTTACTAGGTAACAGAGAGGAAATCTGCACATGTGCTCATTCTTATAAGCATGCTTTTCTCTGCCCCCCTCAGATGTAAATGCCAATGTAGGAGTGGAAAAATGGTGCCCATGAGGGGATGTGGCCCAGAACCTCAAACTGTTTGTTTTCTGAGCACCGTTTTGATTATAAACCTGTTTTGTGACTTCACCAAGGCTCTGCAACCTCCACGTTGAGCTGGAACACACAAAAGGTGTCAAAAGAAATTTTTACACCTAGCAGAGAGTTACCACGTTCAACAGGGCACTGACCAAGAGCAACTGATCCAACTGATGTCTGAGGCTATGGTGTAGTTCTTTTCTTGAGAGGAGACTGAGAATGCCTGCATCGACTTCTTTAAAACAGAAAAAGTTTCAGTTTTGCCTCCCTCGTTCTCTGGTAAACTTGGAGAAAGTGCAACTAACAGAGCATCACGCTGGGACATCTCCAAGACACAGCAGGCACAAAGTGCACCCATGGCTGATGAGCACTGAAGCACCACATGAAGGACAGATCTAAAATCCTGGTGATATTTCTGCCATTACTCTGGGGTGGCCCTATAGTAACTCAACTTTCTAGTCTATATACACTGTATTTATTTAGTCAATAGATACAAAAAGAAAAGGTTTCAGAGTAGCAGCCATGTTAATCTGTATTAGCAAAAAGAACAGGAGTACTTGTGGAACTTTAGAGACTAACAAATTTATTTGAGCATAAGCTTTTGTGAGCTACAGCCCACTTCATCGGATACATAGAATGGAACATATAAGAAGAGTGTGTGTGTACACTCTTCTTGTGTGTGTGTATGTATATACACACATACATACATACATACATACATATACACACACACACACACACAGAAAATGCCATACCAGCTCTAAGAGGCTAATTAATTAAGATGACCTGTTATTAGCAGGAAAAACACTACACTATCACTAACTATGCTAATACATCATACAAGGCTAAGGAAATCATATAGTGTGCAGAGTAAACTTATGCTGCAAGGGACCTCTCTCTCTCTCTCTGCCTTGGGTGGTAAGAAAGAACTGAGGGGTGGTTTGTCCCACTCTGCCCTTTATGCCCTTGGGTGGGGAGAGGGACACTTAGGGCACAGGGATGATCCCAACAGACACTGCTGCCCAAAAGAACACTATCATTCTAGCATTTGGCACACGCACACCCAGAATGTGAACAATCACTCAGAGCAGTAGTCACCGTTTCTCAGAGGAACTCTGTGCCTAGCTATTCTACATCAGCTGTGAGAAAGCGCTTTGAAGCAGCACAGACATTTCTAAAAGCAGCACAGAAAGGGCTGAATCAGGAACACCACGTATTCAGAACTGTGATCTTGCCATAAACCACAAGGACCAAGCAGACCTAGGATGATGAGCACAGAAGATGGCATCTCTGCAAGCTGATAAGTTCCATATTGCCCTCGGGGAAAGAACAGTAGCTAACAGTCAGTCATTTTTACTGTGGAAGATTTGGAAGATCAATACGTCTGTAAAGACCCTATTAGCATAACGGACTTCATATATGAATGACAGATCTTTAAAACTACACTTTTCTCTGAAGCGCACAGCACGTGCTCCACAGTATTTACACTTACGAAGTCAGGAGGTTTACACAGCGACTTCACCACAGAAGCTATGGAGTCAATGCTCTTAAAGGGCAGTTTACTATGAAGTTCAAAGGGAATTTTGCCATTGGGTTCAAAAAAAGCAGAACAGAGTTATTAAAAAGAAATGCATGCAGCACAATGGGTATTAAAACAACTTCAAATAGAGGTTGCCCACATTAGTGACAACAAATTGGTTAACTGGGTCTCACATGGCACTGTCCTGGGGAAGCGGTTCTCTCGCTAAGAAGTAGGACTGCTGAGGGAGGCTGCGTCAGCCTTTGAAAGAGATTTGAATGAGCAGCAGCATCCATATCAATGCTGATGGTCACGTTTAGGCTCACACATGTGCAGTATTAGCAAAAGTATCTCAATGAAGAAGAACATGATTTCACAATCTGATTGAAGGCTGCTTATGGCCTACATTTAAAAATAAAGCTGACTCATGACAAGTAAACTCCAGTTGGAGTGATTATTCAGCAGACTTTAATGCCCAGTCCTTCACTGCAATGTTAAAAAAGGTTATTGTTGCCTTTAGTTCCCCTCACTCTCTAGAGGCAATTTACTATATCATTCAATTATCGAACAGAGTTCACAAATATGACCTGCAACTCTTATGGTTTTGTAGTTGAGCAAATCTGTGGTTCTTCGTGCTTACTTAAGACAGGATTTCCCATTACTGGCGAAATAGTTATGGGAACTCATGATAGTCCTGGGCAATGTAACAACGAGGAAACGTTTCACTTAAAGACCTTTTAGCACTGCGTTGAAATATACAGGAATTCACACGCAAACTAATACTAATGTTTTAGCAGAATCTGATTATTACGTTGGAAAACATTCCACATACTAAGAGACGTGAGGACAGAACAAAGGAAATAACTTCAAACAACACACTTATTGTCAGAGGCATTGCATAGAGAGGAGAGCCAGCATGTTTGGCTATTTTGCTGTTTTCAGCAGCTTGATTCAGTAAGTGCTTCTCTCTAACAGAAGGGAAGACAAGAAAGAATGTTTAGGAAAGCTAGTAGTGTATACATCAGGCAGGAAAGGGGGAGGAGAGAGACAGGGGAAAGAGAAGTGAGATGTTGGTTGATAAACCCACTAACCATACTCTCCAAAATGTCTGCTCCAAACTTCTGTCAGAGAAGCTACTGCACAGCAATCCTTTGTAGTATACATGGGTACACCTGCACAGTCTACATAACATACTAAATCTAGACTTTGACTCAGATTTAAGCCCAAGACCCCCTTTCCATTTGCACAGAAATAGTCTGACTTGGGCCAGGAATCCCTCTGGACTGAGGCCTGGGGTCAGAGCCCAGACATTTTGAAGTGTGGACGCAGCTCAAGTCCAGATCACCAGACTTAGGTCTGAAGAGCCTGCCAATGCTATCCCACGATCCCCTGTGCTGTTCTTCCCAGCCCTTCAAATCCAAAACTCGACACACACTTCCCCAGAACCCGAAGCAGCCTCCTGGTTCAAATGCAACCACTTGGTATTTAACCCTTCATTTCACGTGAACTGCTCAACTGGAAACAAACACAGCCAGTCAACGTTAATGTGTATTAGCTATGCCCAGTAGCAAGATGAAGTTTGACATCAAAATCACACTGCTAGCTGAGCAAAGGAACACAGCTGGCTTCTGCTTAACCTCTGTTGTCAAGCAAGCAATACACACGACTTCACCAAGAGCACAAGGAATCATCATGTCTACAAAATTATATTGGCACGACTGGCAGCATTAGCAATCGATTGGACAGCAGAAGAACGCAGAAAGTGAATCAAGTGGCTGAAGACAGACTACCACGGAGTCAAGGATGCCAGCTCACGTGCCTATGAAGTTATTAATACAAGCTGGGATTTTTGTGATTTTCTATTCAGGGCAGAAACCACACCATTTCTCTATTGGCTCTGTGTCTCCCACCAATCCTCTCCTCACCCCACCCGATGCCACATAGTTTCAAAATGCACATTGTGAAAAGAGGAAAAAAGTTAAACATGCAGTCACCATGACTTTGTTACTAGTTGCTCATTGATTGTTATAAGTGTGGGTTTGGACTCCACAATTCACAGCCTCACATACTCCTCCCACATAATATAGCACACCTTATAAATCAGCTGCACCCAAACTGTCCTAGACTGCCCATGAACGGAGTCCCTAAAATCCTGGCTGTTATGAGTGCAAACCAAATCACATGATGCATTTGGTCCATCGCTTGGTTTAATGTCTGAGTCCAAGTCATAGCAAAGGGTGGCTGGCTGACTGTATTAGGGATCTCAATGGCTGGCAATCAGTTGGACACAGTGTGCTCATAAGGAGGCTGTACTATGTCTTCATGCTAAATCAATAGAAATTTTCACCCATTGCTGGTTGGTGATAAAAGTGAACTTCTTACAGAGTAGGAACTCCAGACAGTCTGTTATGTTCTGGGGCAGGGCATTCTTATTGGGGCTGCCTCTGTAACTCTCAAGCCCCCTCCGTTCCACGACATGCTGTTGGGTCTCTAGATGCCTAAATAGTTTCTTAGCATGCATAGATGGCTGGCCTCAAACAGGAGTTCACACTTCCAATCAGGGACCTCAGAATATCAGTGTTCTCCAAAGCCTACCCTGCCTGACAGGACTGAACAATCATAGCTAGTAACTAGACTCTCATAAAAGTGTGCCCCACAGAACTCCTCCCCCATCCTACACCCCACCCAGATGGGGATATAGAAATAATTTGAATTGGATTTTCAATCTGTCTCTTACCGTGATGTCTGCTAGTTTTTAATGCTGCCCAAAAGGATATCCAAAATGATAGTGTTTTTGGTGTGAAAAGAATAGAATACATCCCATTGATAAATTCTGACCTTGAATTAAAGCAGCCCCCTTCATAAACTGTGAAATTACTTTTTATCGTGCTCAGATAATAATGTTCTTTTTCTCTATTTTCAAGGCCCTTCCAAACACATGGTATCAGGAGCCTGTGGATGCAGACCAATCTACTGTGAGGTAAGAGGAAGAGAGTCTGATGAGCTGGTAGGAGACCTGCTACGTAAAATTTATTAGCAGGTACAGAAGGACCACATGGAGTACCATAAGGATGCATGCAGGGTGGAGACAGAGACAGAGGCTGCCCAGCGGGAGGAGAGACTGGCAGATAGATTCATGGAACATGACTGCAGGTTGAGGGAGGAAGACAGAACACAAGAGAAGGAGCTGTTCAAGCAATTAAGCCTGCAGTCAGGTAGCTATGAGTGCAAGTAAGTGCCACCTTCAACTCCTGCACCTGACCCACAGCCTGAGTCTCCTCTCCATTATTGTGCCCTGCACAGCATTTCTGGTTCTTACAACATGTAAATACTCATATAAAATAAAATGTTCAATTTGTACACAAAGCTACAACCACAAGTTTTATTATATGTAATACTAAAAGTGGCACAAACTTTCATGAGTGTCATCCGATACCCAATCTCAAACTTTCATAATAAAATTTTATTAACTCATCACAGTATTCCATAAACTGTTTGCCAGTATGAATAAAATGCATAACCTATCTCCATACATTTCATCAAAGTGTTTCAAGAATTCATAATGCACAATACCAACTCATTTACAAAAATCTTCCCACTGCTGGCTCACACTCATAGAGATAGCAACCTCAACTACCATTTCATTTCCCCTCATGTATGGGACAGTGAAAGCACAGTAAGCACACATTAGTCATGACAGGTGCACTGTCAGCCTTTGTATACTGGTTCAGCAATCCTGCAGTGCCCAGAGTCCATTCCTGGTGAAAAGATTTCCATTCTCCTCTCAGACACTGGGCAGAGTGCAGTAAGCCACAATAATGCTGATTGCATGATGACACTGGCATCCAGATGCTTTTGAAGGCAGTGCCCATGGGATTTCAGTCTGCTAAATGCACATGCCATCACCATTCCACAGCTACTGAGTATATATAGTTGAACCCTCTTTTGCCAGGTCCTCTGAAAAATAGTGTATGGTTTCCGAAGCCATGTCAACAGTGGGTAGGGTCCCCTAGAACAACAGTGGGGATAGTGACTCCATTTATAACTATGGCATTGAGTGGGAACAATGTCACAACTTCTCCATGAAGGTAAAGTCCAATCTCCGAACACCCTGGCATTGTGCACCCTGCCAGTGCATTCCCGTTAATGTCCATGAATCTGCTCCTATGGTCAACCAGGGCCTGCATAACAATGGAGTATCCTTTGTGATTTATGTACTCATGTACATCTTGAAGTGGGCACAAGAGTCCCATCGAGGGTCCTGGTGCAGTCTGGAAAGCCTATTCTCTGAAAACCTGCAATTATTTCAGGAACATTTGTAATGCCCTCCAGGACTCTTGATGCACCCAAAAATGATCACCTCACAAACCTTCACCACCACAACTCCCACAGTTGACTTGCCAGCTCCAAATTGGTTAGCCATGGACCTGTAGCAGTCTGAGGTATCCATCTTCCAGATGCCTATAGTGACTTGCTTCTAGAGCACCATGGCCCCCCTCAAGTGTGCACCCTAGTGCTGAAGGGTTGGGGCAAGCTGCTCATAGACTTCCAAGAACGTCTGCTTCTTCACGTGAAAGTTCTGGACCCATGTCTGCATTCTGTGAGACAGTTGTTTGTGTTTCTCCTTGATGCAAAGCCACTCCTTTTGTTGATTTTAATTCCCTGTAAGCCATGTCGTCAGTCACCCCTCCCTCTGTCAGAGCAACAGCAGACAACTGTTTCGCGCAAAACCAGGCAAGGAGGCAACGGCAGCATGGTGATGAGAGGGACATGGTCATAGACTTCTCACAAAATACGTGCCGGGCAATGCACCCTGGCAATGTGCACATCATGTCGATGAGCTCTGCAAACACGCTGGCCAAACAGGAAATGAAATTCAAAAGTTCACGGGCCTTTTCCTGTCTACCAGGCAAGTGCATCTGAGTTGAGAGCACTGTCCAGAGCGGTCAGAATGGAGCATTCTGGGATAGCTCCCAGAGGCCAATACCGTCAAATTGCATCCACCCTATCCCAAATTCGACCTGGCAAAGCCGATTTCAGCGCTAATCCCCTTGTCGGAGGTGGAGTAAAGAAATCGATTTAAAGAGCCCTTTAAGTAAAAAAAAAAAAAGGGCTTCGTTGTGTGGACGGGTCCAGGGTTAAATCAAGGGAACTCTGCTAAATTCAACCTAAAGTCATAGTGTAGACCAGGCCTAAGAGTGACAGAATCACAGGAGAGGTACAGACATGAGGCCTGAAACTTGTGGGGGTATACTCAGAGACCAGAGAGGGGTCAGAGTTGGAGCTAATCTAGTAACCATGACAGCAGGTTTATAACTCAAACCTTGAGGGTTTACATTCCTTCCAAAACTCAAACTTGGCGATCATATTTGGAGATTGTTGTTACCCATATAAACATCTATTCCTTTTTTGACTGCTACTCAGGTCTCAGTATCCACGATATTATATGGCAATAAGTTCCACAGTCTAACTGTGGGCTGTGTAAAAAAAATTATCTTTTTTTGAGTTTTGAATTTGTCATATTCCAATTGTATTGGCTGTTCCTTTGTTCTTGTGTTATGAAAGAAGAAGTTGAATGATCTACTACTCTGTACCATTGCTTATTTTTTTAGTTTTATCAGAACAATCTTATTCACCTTTTCTCTTAGATAAAGAGTCCCAGTCTTTTCAATCTCATTTCACATTAGAGTTTTTTGGCCTTTTGGTCCATTTCTAGTTCATAGTACGTATATTATTTTAAAATGAAAGCTAATGATTAATTGAGTAGACACAGAATGGGTTAACTAATTCAGTGCATGAAAATGAGGAAGGAAAATTAAAAAAAAAAACCACACCCCACATTTATCTTCCGCTATGAAGACAAGTTTCACTATTTTGAATGTACCAGTGAAGGTAACAATCAGCATAGGAACAGCAACCAAGTATTCCTTCAAACACAAAGGAGAATTTCTTTTTACCATAATCTTTATACAGGTACCTTCAATATCCATATTTACTGAGATGCATTAAATATAGACTATGCTAATAGCTTATACTGTATGTCTTCTGCTCAGATGAATGTTTTAAAATTGTGCTGAGAAATGAAATACAGTTTGCATTAAACAAGAAATGTTAAAAACCTGAATGCTATTAGTAACTCACAGCATAGTTATTCCCCTTAGAACCTGTTGCTTTTAAGCCCTAACCTTGATAATTAAACTCAACAGGTTTTTTCTTTTTTGTTTTTTTTGGTTGTTTGTTTTTATGTTGCATGGGAAGATAAGCTGTCTTCTAGCCACTTGGCTGTGATACCAACCTATTATAGTATATTAACGGAGTCCTATATTAATGTACTATATGCTATTTCTAATATATTAGAAAATAATAAAAGTAATACAGAAAATATCTTTTTCCTTAATGAAAGGAAAGACAGGATTAACTTTTGTAGGAAACAGAACACAAATTTGGTCAACAGATGCAGTTAATGCAATGAATATGAAGATATTTCTGAATGTATTACGCATAGGTCTGTAGCATGTCATATTTTAAATATTAAATTTCTCACTTTTTAAAAAATAACTTTCCTCCTCAGCTTCTGTTTTAAACCATGAACTGGAGTAACATCATCACCACCAATGGGACATCATCTTTCTCTGGACAATGCCACAGAGACACTAGAATTGCACATGTAGTATTCCCAATCCTATACATTGTCATTTTCCTCACTGGAGTTATATTGAACAGTTTGGCTATTCGAGCTTTTTTCCAAATTCAAAGCACCTCAACTTTCATCGTCTACCTCAAAAACACATTGGTTTCTGATTTCATAATGACTCTTATGCTTCCTCTGAAAATTCTTACTGATTCAGGACTGGGACCATGGCAACTGAAAGCTTTTGTTTGCCGCTTTTCAGCTGTGATATTTTATGAAACCATGTATGTTAGCATAGTACTACTTGGATTTATTGCTTTTGACAGATTTCTCAAGATTGTGCGACCTTTTGGGAAGTTTTGGGTACAAAATGTCACTGCTGCACAAATTCTTTCAGGTCTTGTTTGGCTTTTCTTCTTCATCCTCTCCTTGCCAAATATGATTTTATCAAACAACAAAGCAACACCCCTTTCTGTGAAGAAATGTGCTTCTCTGAAGAATCCCTTAGGACTGAAATGGCATGCAGCTGTCAACTACATATGTCAGTTTATCTTCTGGACTGTGCTAATTCTAATGCTTCTATTTTATGCAATTATTACCAAAAAGGTATATAATTCTTATATAAAAACTCAAAAGAAAGATAGCAAAAGCAAACAGAGGATTAATGGGAAAGTATTCATCATTGTAGCTGTCTTTTTCATATGTTTTGCCCCATTTCATTTTTGTAGAGTACCATACACACTAAGTCAAACTGGCAATACAAGTGACTGCAATGTACAGAACCTATTATTCATTGCTAAAGAAAGTACTCTTTGGATAGCTACTACAAATATTTGCATGGATCCTTTGATATACATAATCTTGTGCAGATCGTTTGTAGAAAAAGCATTCTGTGTTAAAATGAAAAAAATTAGAAGTACAATGCGGGAAAATACAACAGTCCCCTTGGATACCAGAATATCTGTATAGATTCCTAATTTGGTGTAACTTTATAGCTTTCTGTAATTCGCACAAAAATATTAGCAGGGAAGTTGAAGGATACTTTGTGTCAAGATGTTTTATTCTAGAACTGAAACTTAAAGGGTCGTTCTCTGAAATGTGACTTTGTAAAAATGGCATAATGTAATTTTATACTATCAAAAGTACTCTGCTTAATAAATAAAACGCTGTTTCTCTAACTGCCAGACCCAAAAGCTCAGCTTGCAGTCCAAGATCTAAGCTGGGTTCTTTCCACCTGATGCATCATCATCTCAACTAACAAAAAATTTGGCCAGCCAAACATTCCTCAATGATACCTGTGCAGCCACAATGTCTTCATGTTGTACCCCAAGTGATAACCATTCAACTTCACTTCCCTCAGTGGGGTTGCACAAGTGGGTTAGGACACAGTGAAAAATCACGTTGATGGTAATGCTTTAGGTGGAACAGAATCTGGTTCACACTCTCGCACTACTGTGTTGGCTCCACAGGGCTAACAGGAGTAGAAAGCACTAAAAGCTTTTTGGTCACTAAAACAAGTAGATAAGAACAATACACACAGTAACTGGAAATGGTGAATATGAAGATGGACTAAAAATACTTTACCTAACTTGGATAACAAGAGGCACATGGCAGAGCATACAAATATTTAAATTCAATCTACTGCATACGAGAAACCAGGTATACTTTAGTATAAAGTTTACTGCCATCTAAAATAAACAGCAGATTTTTGCCTATTTAATATGGATGCTCCTATTCAACATTAAAGTTTTGTTGCTCTTAACAAATGGCACTGTTGGTTGTCACTTACTGTATATGGAACCACAAGGCAGGGGAGAGGAAGAAGAATTTTGCTTGATACAATAAGTTATGATGAGCTGTAAGAGACAAGTTATCCCCCATCCCTCCCCCTTTGCACATCACATCTCTCATTTTCTTGCCTCCTCTCTTCCATCACCCACTTTTCTCTCCTCGACAGTGCAGTGATGAGAAAAGAAGATGACACTTGTGTGTGGGAGGCAGCCCTAGAGCAACAGGCGTCAACTCAGGGGCTGAGGCGCACTGGAATCCTCTTCTCCCATAGGTCCATGCAGAGCCCAGGGTTGCAGTGTCTTAGGAAGACTAGGCTGAGAGCTGTTCAACACCCATGAGTGGGTACGACTGGAAATATGCCTCCTGTCCCTCACGATGAACATCAGTCACTTGACTTCAGAAACACTGTGTGAAGAGACTCTGTGTACGTAAGATCGGATAAGCCCTCTCCTCCCCTCCCACCCTGAACTGCCTGCCAGATTCCACTCATGGAACTGCTGATGCCATACTGGGCCACTGATTCAAATACAAGATAGATTCAAAAGGAACTGAATCCAAGAAGTTGTCACTCTCTTTCCAGTCTAAAGGCTGGCAACATTTGTTGTTTAAGCAACCAACTGCCTAATGACTACTGAGTTAAAATGCTGAACTAACCAAACAGTATAAAATAATATTAAAACTTGCCAAGTTTCTGGAGCGTTTTTAATTCCTTCTGAATGGCTATACCCAACCCGTCCTCGGATACCATCTGCCATCCAGGAGAACAAACCAAACAATCCCCAGAATGCTCTGTTAGTTTTGAAGTGAATTTTTTTTTTCAGAGGGGAAGAATGCAAAACATTTGTTCAGGTCAACTCAAAGTGCCATTTTCAAAACGAAATGTCAAAATGGTTTGTTTTGAACATGTCAAAATTAAAATGATTTGACATTTCCAAAACATTTTTTTTTTTGCCTGATACTATTTGTTGAATTCAGGTCAAGTTGAGCAAATAGTGTCAGCACTCTAAAAAATACATTTCTGGCAACCAAAAAAACAAAGATTACCTGGTTCTAACCACCAAGTCTTGGGTTGGTAGGTGACAATTTTGCAGGATTACCTTGCAAGGACAGAATGCATCAGAATTCAAACCCCTCAACCCCTAAGGTGTTTTCCATTTTAATCCGGGTCAGCACTTGCAGAGGATCTTTGCAGCCCTTTTTCAAGGGCTGTACAGTACGTGGATATCTATTTTATATTTGTGGGTTGTGATGTTGTGAAGCAACCTGGGAGAGGGAGTGGAATGAACTATTTATTAATAACATTGTTTTTCTTTTTCTCCCCTTCATTAGATAACTATAATTAATCCTTTTTTTCCCTTCTGTCATTATTTTCCCCTAAAAGCATCAGACACTTTATATCATTGTTTGGTTGCCTTCCACTTTTCTCCCTGGGTTATTTTCAGAACTTCTGATATCCAAGGTAACCTTTTACAACCACACTGGCTGCTATTTGGACTCTTCTCTCCCTTTCCACCTCCCTTCCCTCCCCCCCAAGAAAAAAATCAGTTCTAGACTACTGTACCTTAACTACAGCAGCATTTAGGAGTTCCCACCACACTGCTGAATTAAATATGATTTAGTATTTTAATACTTGTTACTTATTCACTAGATATGTTAATTCCACAAAATGCACCTTCCTGAACTATAATAGCTTTGTACAGTTGAGGCCAGTGAACACATTCTTTCAAGTAGTTCTTAGATTTGAACTTCTCTATTATCAAGGTTTTCAATCAGTTCCTTCCTCTCAGTAAAAATTGCTGTTGAGCGTTCAATTGTTTCTCCAATCCTTAGCAGAATTATTTTGATTGCTTTAGCAAAAATGAACATATGACCATAGTTATTTATTTCAGTAGTGCCTGGAAGTTAACACACTCTTCACTGTTCACATATCTAAAGAAAGATGGTAGGAAAGAGGCAGATGATGGAATACGCATTATTGATCCCACGCACACAAAACCATTACCGTTATGGCTAACGCTAAATTTAAAAAAAATGAATAAGCAATTCATAGTAAATTAGAGTTAGGCCCAAACCACAACACTGTATCGAAAAACGTACTCCCTCCACCTCTAATTCCTGTATTTTAGGGGAACTTTGGACCTGATTCAGAACCAAACTTTGCAACTCAGACATCTCTTTGTAAGGGGCTGTACCAGAACTCTGAATGCAAACAATTCCGTGAGTTTCAGGAATTTCAGATATGGATCTATTTCTCAGTCTAAACTGTAATTTGAGCTTTTCTTCGGTGTAAGCAGATAATGGGAGAGAGTCATGTCATTCACTGCACAATATCTCTGTGATAAAGCTTGATGCAAATTTTTAACAGAAGTTGAAGGAGAAGGAAACTTGATTTTGTCTTATATCATCTGCTGTTTATGAAACACTGCAGTTATTTTAAAGCATGTGTAAACATATGCTGGAAACATACACTGAACAGCACAAGTAGCAAGAAGATTGCAACAAATGGTGGGTGTAACCACAATATAAACTGAGTTGTTCCTGAAAACAGGGGTGTGCCAAAGGTTTTTACAGAAGTCTGAATCAGCTTTTTTAGCTGCCTTCATCTTAAGACACTGACCGAGAAGCAGGAATACGAACATTTATAGTATAGAAGAGCAGACTTGTTGCAAAAATAAGAGACACCTAATTTTTGCTCACTTTAGAGAGAAGTATCTGTTAGGTTTTGAAATGTTTTCAGATTCTCCAGGTTGTTTCTTTTTTCACCTGTTTTTGCAGTTCTGGTTTTTATCTGGAGAAAGGAAACAAATTGTCAAAATACCATGAGAAAAGCTAGCCTTACAGCATGTTGGGAATATTATAAAAAAGCACATTCTCCTGAGATTTCCAAGCCAATTTTACAACTCAAGTAGTACAGCTAGACCAGAACACTTTTTTGATTAGGCTAACATTAGTTTATAATGGAAATCTAATGCCCCATAGCTTAAAAGAAAATTCAAACCCATAGCATCTTTACCGGAAGTCACACAACCTTGTCTCAACCAAGTCTGCATGCACTGATAAACGAAAGAAGTAACGCTGCATTTATTAAATAAGGAATGGACAAACTATCTGAGATAAATTTCCCCCTAAACCAAAGTTTCCTGAAACTCACTAACTCTCTCCCCCCTCACACACAGAGAAAGTCCTATTTTGTTTTTAAAAAAGCTTTTCCATTTTCACAGCTTGCCTCCATCCTTTCCGCTTCTGTTTGAAGCTGCAAGCAGAAATGCTTCAATACCACAAGAGAAGACACTCATGAGACTTGGACTTTACCACAGCCAGGTAGTACCAGAAACCTCACCACAAAGCCTGTTCTTTTTCAGCTCTCTTTTGCACAATGAATGGAGTTATATAGTTCAGATAAAATAAACAAACATTTCACACTTCTGGTGGCTTTTCCACACCTGATCTTTTTCACAAATGTGATTTAACAGGGCTGGCTGGAGCATCTCAGACACCAGAACTGACATTAGAGAAATTACCCTGTGTTTTCTTGATATCGCAACCATGCAGGAAGAAAAACACAACATGCATAAGATTTTCACTCTAGGTTCCTTTGTTTTAATGCATCACTACTGAAGAAGGGCTTTTCCTTTAATTTGAGCATCAAACGTATCTCTCTTATGTGCTACCACTACGGTGAGGAAAGGAACACACACACTACATAGTGACCAGCTGACCAATTTAAACCTCATTCTTGTCTGAACTGGAATATTTTTTGTGGTTTGAATTGGTTCTGAGAAATAAACCTGACTCCAGGCTCCTATTCCACTCTCTTCCTCTTCATTTTTACAATACAGCAAATGTATCCTGAGCACTATTCCTGTATGTAGTACTTCCAGTCTGGGCTTCCTGTGTCATTTCCCCATGACAGCCGCTTGAGTTTATTTTGCCCATTTTTAATCTATTCACTCACAAGTCATTTTGTTTTCCAACAGAAGCATTTTTAAGAGGGCCATGCAGCTGGATTCTGCAGGAACCCCGCGTGCTAAATACAGTCTTATTTGAATAAGCCCTAATATAGTCCTTGTCTCTGTTCTCAGTACCTTGTTTTTAAAAAAAGGAAGAATATGAGAAGTGGTCTTTGCATGGTATTTCTACTTTTCAGATCACCAGATCTCACTTTTTTCAGCTACAGGAATAACTCAATCAGGTATACAGACTTCACAAAATGTCCCACAAACAAATTCTAGACTCTATATATACGCCTAATTTTTAAGAAATGGTAGTGCAAATCCTTCTAATAAGGCAACAATACCTCTCTCACTACAGAGCAATACTCTCAATTCATCAGAGATGCAGAAATAAAAGGTTGTATTGTAAACAGTAGTTGGGAATCCAAGGAAGATATGCAAGATGTTTAACATACATGGTACTCAAGTTTAGAGGTACTACGTGAAATCAATCCTAAGGCAGATATTTGCAGAACCCTAATATTATAGGAATTAAGCCATATGAGTCAAAAACTGTATAGTTCTCTTTCAGAAATGAGGAAACAATCAAGAGGCATAACTCCAACTAGTGATCCATTAACGCTGAGGTGAAAAAACTAAGGGGCTGAAGATGGAGGGAAGACAAAGAAGAGATACTTTGCATATGTTGGTTCTTATTTAAATCCTCTCTCTATTTGCCCCTTTAGTAAGGTAGGTATCAAGACCAAGGTAAAAGTACATGACTTCAGTAAAGTAGTAAGCAGAAAAATATATCATATCATAAGCCAAAACCTACAAATGTCCATTAGAGGAACCTGGACAGGCAGTAACAGAAAATGTGTATTTCCAATTAACGGAAGGTGATTAGTGGATAGTGCCATATGTACTCTGAGAACCTCCTCTAATGTGGTTATGTCATTGTTCTCCTAATGCACACTCAGTTAAGTCAACATCATCTCTTGAAATGGTACCATTTTCCATAGGTACACACAAAGGTAGGCATGTTTTCATGTTCCACAATAATCTATGGGTGTTACGAAAAATAGAAGAATTTGCTACTTGCAGTCAAAACTCAGGTTTCAAAATTATATTAACACACACATCTGGGCTCTGCAGATGAAACACACAGAACTCAGAAGTTTTGCTGAATGCCACTTTAGAACGGGTGAGGAACCATGCCTATACTGCAAGTTCGGTTCATTCCACCAATTTTCTGTTAAAAACACCATAAATATATCACACTTTTTATCCAGGTGGTAAATGTGTATTAAAAATAAACCTAACATTTGTATTTTCAAAGATGACAATAAAAAGATTTAGTATGAAGCAACAACCTAATAATTGTTCTAATAAAGTTGTTCAAGACTTATGAAATATGAGAATTACTCTATAATCACTAGAATAATATATATATACAAGCACATTCAACCTTTAAATAATCTGAATAATAAAAAAGTTATAGAGTTGTTTTCAGCTGCTCTTTTCATCAAAATTTTAAATTTCTTTCACACCACTTTCATGACTAACCCCATGGTATTCCCTTTAGTCACTGACTAGCCGTGACAAGCTTCAGCTTGAGAACTGGCACACACATTTGGATTAAAAAAACCATGCAGGATCTTATTTTTAACCTTTTCATACTTTTATCTCTTTTAGTCTATGTAGTTATTTATACCATGACCACCACCGTTGTAATTTATCACTATTAAAAAAAATCCATCGATCGTATTTTGGGGTACCAATAACTAAACCCTTGGACCTTTCTAATAAGCATTAAAACAATGTCAAAGAAATATAGCTTAAATTTTCATTTAATTGTGTGTATATGTATGCCTATGTGCATGCGTGTCTGTCTGTCCCACATTCTATAGGCACGCTGTACCCCAAAGGAAGAATTGATATGGGCCTGAGAGCATTATAGAAAAACTTCACACATCTGTACTAATGAAGATAATCCATTAGTAAGGCTTGTAGACTAGTGAGTGTCTACAACAAGGCCAACTGGGACCTTCTACCCTGCATGGACTTGGGGAAAGCACTACAAAACCTATCGGGAATTATCTTAGTACTTGATAACACTTCGGAACAAAACTAGTGCAACTGCAGTTGATTACAGTAGCTGAAACATTGGTGATCAAAGTGTAACTAGCCAGCTGGAATGAATAACCTGGTTACAGGGACCAGCTTGCAATTTCTGATAAAAGGACAAAAGGTAATATACAGAAGAGTAACGTATGTTTCCACTGGCTCACTTTGTATGTCTTCTATTCCCTTCAGCAATAGATAACACCAGGAAATTCCTGAAATTGGGAAGCACGTGTTATTTCTGTAGGGAAATGCAGAAGCAGGTAGACATTACCTACCTTTGACCAGAACTGGATAAAAGCACAGATGCATGGCTGGATGGCATTCACAGACTCTAGTGTGGGCTTCCACCCCACAATAGGCAACAGGATGGAACAGTTCACCAGTACAAGGATAGGAGCTGCCCGTTAAGCAGGTGGTTAGACGCATCTGGTATTAGCACCGTCTTTCCAAACAGGAGGTCTGTTTAAGACATTAAGTGAGGAAAAGGAGGACTGTCTCCTATCTCCTGGCATTGTCGGGTAGGAACAAGTTCACTATCACAGACTTTTGAGGAAGAGAAGGACAATATATGTGTACAAGACAGAGGAGAACCCACAGGAGCTCATATATGCTCCAGAAGCAGTTTTGGCCTAGTGGTCATTGCAGGGAAGTTCTAATAAAGGTCAGAGTTTTTTCAGAGACCTGGTAGAGTCCCACAAAGGCTGAAAAAATGGGGAATTAACCACCACCTTCTCCTGGTTTAAAATAAAATTACCTTTCCTCAACTTTCTCAATAAACAACAGACATATACATATACAAATCTGCCTTTCTATGTACCTGCAACTCTTAACTGTAGAGATGCAAGCGGCACAGGTAAAGCTCAGACTCTCAAAAGAATGCTCCTGTAGTAATTGGTATGAAGTGAATTCAATACATCATTTAGAACAGAAGATCTGATCACAGGACATTTAAAAGATATCTAAATATAGACAGAGTAAAAGGAATTAACAGGTAACATTATAGTCATGACCAACAGAAAATAGACTGACATATGCCCAGCAGAAAATTCTTAAGCACCATATTAAATTTATATTTTCTCTACTAACAAAGTAGCATTAACTGAAACACATAGGCATGATTACATAGTTACTGTAAAACATGCTTTCAGACTCTTCACATCTCCCTAACTTGAATGCTTCTGGCCTTAAAGACACTAACCCACTGCTCCAGGTGAATCACTGTCTACTTCTTATAGCTAGTATTGCTCCAGACTCAGGAAGTTTGCAGATCTTACCTACACACTGGCATGTGAGTCACTCCAAGTAACGAGAAACCCAGTTGCTGCAGTTGTTCCTGACGGGCAATTTTGACTCTCTGATCAGGTGTCACAAAAAGGAATCAGAAGGTGGCAGAATCACTAAGCAAAAAAAAGCTTAACATCCAGAAATGATTTCTATTACTACTTTTTTGCAAGAAATACTTTTATGCCTGTTTTAGTTTCAAGATACATTTTTGAGGAGCCTAATGCATTCTGAAGACACAGCAAAGAGACAAACGGGGCACAATGATGACAGGTAAGTGATTTTTCAGTGCTGTCAAAAGGGTCAGATAAGGTGTTCATTACGTGTTTAAAAGTATAAATATCACCTTGTTTTTAACCATTCTTAAGTAAGTAGAAAACGAGAGTTAAAATGTCACTGGTTAAAACTGCTTAGTATCATAAATTAGACATCACATTAATGTGAAGCATTAAAGTTGTGCCCAGTAATGACACTTTACTAATCTTAATCCATTCAAAATGTTATGAATACACATTATATTTTCTATACCCAAAAGTTAAAAGATAAATATTTTTTCTATTTGTTTCCCTTACAATATTTATGGAAGGGCAGGAGCTCAAAGTCTCACTGAAGTGCTCTTTCTTAAAGGCAGAGTAGCTGATATTGAAAATAAACTCCGTACATTTCCAAATTAGTTAGACAAGGTTTATGTTCAATTCTTTTTGCCTCTTTCAAAAAGGGAAAAATATATTTGACTTCTGTTAATTATTCTATAAAGAATAAGGATTCCCTTCCTTCATAATCTTCTGAAATCATGTTAAAACTTGTCAGGTTTAAGAGTCACTTGGAAGAACCACATAGCTATTAAACAACTTAGCAACTGTATGAGCTGTACTTCTGGTAAGTCTCTAAACTCACAAGGCAAAACACATTTGTCAATCTATGACACTTCCAAAAACATCTATCTCGCCTAATGATTATTCTACACTTGAATGATTATTCTCAGGTACCAAGAACTCAAAAGTAACCATGAGACTATAATTTCTATCTTGTTAAATGAATGTGTGTTGTGTATTGTGTCAAATGTACTACAGTAGTCTATAACTCCTTCCTGCTTTACACATTTCCTTTTGTTAGGAAAAGGGGTTTGTTTGGTTTTTTTTAAAAATCAAGTCGTATTTAGAGGTTTTGCAGCTTGCTTTAAAACAATGTCTACCTGGACTCACTACAAATGGCCATCAAATGACATATAGTCAGTGTTCACAAGAAATTGTATCAGTCTGATCATATGGAAACCTAGCCCAGTACCTCTCTGATTAGGATTCAAATCAAGGGTTTCCTGACATCATTTTACCCTTTCAGTGAGAAATCAGTCACCTTACAAAATCCTTTAATTCATTTTTTTTTATTTACTTGTAAATTATATTTCCTACCACTCCTCTCATTTCTAACCCTGATGCCAGGGATACTACCATAGGTGGTTTAGGAGAAGAGGAGACTGATCTGTTTGAGAGGGGATGCTTGCCTTATGTGGATCTAAGGACGTGGTTTGGTTCCTATAAGGAGTAAGAGGGGATCAAAGGATAGAGGAATTGCAAGTGGAGGAGATGGGACGGGAAGAGGAGGGACAGAGGTTGGACTGTGTGAATGAGTTTTAGAAACAGAAGGCAACTTTTTGTCATAGAGGTGTGCAAATAAACAAATTGATGGATTGTCACAAGTGTTGCACTTCCTGAACCTCCCATTGCCCTTTTTGTCTGCCTTCCTCCTCATCCTCTTCTTCCAGTTTCCTTTCACATTATAACTTTGCAGTCTCATTTCTAGTCCCCACTCCCTAACTGCTAGTGTCTTCCTTTAGGGTAGGGAGGGGAGGGAACTCTGGGCCCAGATGGTTCAACACCTGCACAAGTCAACCTTTCATGCACTAGCACGCAATCAAGTCTGAGCTGTTCCAAGCGCCAGAGGTCCTCAGGCACTTTGGGCTTTGGAACAGCCTAGGCTGCATTGTTACTACATGAGCAACTGAACTGGAAAGTCATTCAGAAGACAATGCAACACTGAGCCCTGCATTCCTTTAAACTGCATAGGGAGCAGAGACCAGCAGAAGGCATCAGAATGGGGTAACTGGCTTATCAGATATGTTTAATCTGAGATTTTGTCTTGTTCTAAATATAAGCATCTGGTGTCTTGAATATAAGCATCTGTCATACTACCTGCACAGAAGGGCAAATGGACTCTATAGCTCCCCCAAAAATGTCTTAGTAAAACTACCTGATTAACTGGAATGGAGGAATTTTCTTCCTCTCATTGGACATCCACGGTCTTTTAATCTCTTTTTGTGAAGAGAGTTCCCTGTTAAGTAATTTTAAGTTTAAATTTATTTTGCTGACCAAAATAAACAGTAGGTGAAGTCATCCAGGAGAGCAGTAATGGAGACTTTGGTGTCAAATTTATGGTTTAATAAAGTGTACTACATTCATTTAATATTGTAAAATATCGTACATTGAAGAAGTGTTGCTAATGATGTTTCCATACCACCACAAAGAAAGAATGTGAAATGCCTCTCTAGAGTCCTCCAGTCACCTTCAAACACCTTGTTTCCTCAGAAGGCAACTGGGTTAAATGGAATAGAAGTGCTGATAGTGAAGGCAGAGACTCCTATATTTTAGTTGTCAAGCACTCTCCACCATAAAATATTCTTGCAACCTTTTCTTAAAATACTCTAGCCCCTCCTCCCCTCTCCCCAAATTGTTGACAACAGGCCTTTGAAATATAGCAAGGACAAACCTTTTGAGTTACAGAAGTATATTTTCTTTGTCTCATGAAATTCCATTCATATTTGATTGAAATATAAACTATTTCAAATCTCCAGACTTTGCTTTTCCCTTCTTAAATAAAATCTTAGGAAACAGTATACCAAAAACTATTTCAAAGTAAATTTAAGTTGTAAAGTCAAGCACTTGAAAGTTAGGAAATGTCAGTATTAAGGTTGCCATGAAACCTCAGCTCATCCCCCCTGTGCATATGCATTATAATACAATCTTTAATTACATGATCATATACTATTTTTTCCACAGGATCCCTGCCAAATTCAGTGCACAAGATGGATGCACAAGGAGCCAAAATTACGGTTGCCCATGCAACCATAAATCTAGTATTTCCTAACTTTTGAGTGTTCAATTCTCCAACCTAAATAATGATTTGAGCTATTTTGTACATTATTATTATTATTATTTTAGAAGAATTTTGGAAGATCACTTAAATACAATACAGATTATATATCTTTTAAAGAAGTATCTGCATGATGAGCGCAAGGTTGCTTGACATGAGATTGCTCCTGGCTAAGGAGCAGCATGGAGGGAGACATGAAGGTAAGAGTGTGAAGGGCGTGGTTAGAAGAGAGGCTTGGTCAAAGTGAGGAGGATGAAATGACCACACAGAGATTTAAGCAAAGTGAAAGTGTAAAGAGCCTTGCCAGGAAGAAGTAAAAATTTGTACTTGATGCAGAGGGCAAGGGGAAGCTAATAAAAGGAATTGAAATGGGGAAATTACATGGTCCAAGCACCAAAAGTGGTAGCTTATTCTTTCAGTCATGTTTTGGATAAATCAAAGGGAGTAAGGTCTGAGGAGGAGGAGAGAGATTTTCAAGGCCATGGTCAAGAATTTTAGCGAAGGGATGGAGAGCAAAGGGTAGATTTAAAACTTGTATGATTTGGCAACAGACTAGATATGGGGAGAGAAAAGACAAGAGAGAGGAACAAAGAGGATCAAGCCTGAGTAATGGGGAGGATAATGAAATACCAACAGTGATGAAGAAGAAAGGGAGAGAGGAAAGGATTGGGCAAAAGGAGTCCAACTTTAGCCATTAAGTTGGTGGCAGAACATCCAAAAGCCATCGGAAAGAAAAGCAGGTGTAAAACTGAACAAAGGAAGAGGTCAGAGGTGGTGAAGTTTTATTTGGGAATTATCTGCATAAAGGTGGTTGTTGAAGCCATGAGAAAAGCTGGGGTCATTCAAACATAAGGCACAATGGGATGAAAGGCGGGGTTCCAAGACAAGAAAACTGAATGAATTACTAACGTGATGGACCCCAGAATAAAACCTTAAAACAGACAGACAGACAGTGTCAAAAAGGGTCTTTTCCTTCCCCCTCTGAACACACATCAAAGCTATGGGGAAGTGCTAAATGAGCAAGAGAGGTTAATGATGAGGGAGAAGAAAAGGATGAGAGAGGAAGCCAGGAGGGGGGTTCAAGGAGACAAGTTAATCAGTTAGAAATGAATGATTAGAGAAAGTTCTAGGAGCCAGAGGCCAAGATTTTGCTGAGAAAAACAAAAAAGACTCTGATATACATCATCTTTGTTGGGAAGGTCAAGCATGAAAATTGCATCCTTTATGACAAAGATTCTCAACATAGGTTCTAAGAAGGTCACTTTGTGAGGCTGTGGCAGTGCCTCCATATACCTGAAGAAGTGACTAAAAACAGGAAGAGGGGAGAGGGTATTACTCGTCTTTTCTTCTCTGTGCTCAGGCCACCATAGGAATGAAAGCATATCAATGACCTAATAAGAGGCTCACAGATTAAAGAGGGGAAGCACAGGCCATCACAAAGTCTGCCACCATTAAACTGCACTCCTCTGTCCTTCACAGGAAGGACCATCTGTCAATTGCATAATGGGAAAGCAGGCCATGCCTATGGGTGGCTCTCTTGAATCCATTTGTTATAGCAAACAATGCCTCAGAGAGATGTGTTTAGCATTGCATCTCTTGTACTTTTGCCTCTTTTGTATACAATATCCTCTGCTTAGAGCAGAATATAATATTGAGTCTGGAACCAGTATGGCACAATACAAAAGATCAACACCCACATGGAACATGCAGTAGCAATTTCCACCTCACTCTGTGACCATGAAATATGGACATGTTAAGGCCAGTATACCAAAGTACTGAAAATATTTCATCAACATCACTGTCAAGCTGTTATGCATGTTCCAGGAGAAAACGATAAAATCACCAAAAAGTATTCAAATCAGTGGTTATAAAAACACAACTTTGTTGGACTACACACTTCCTCTGCACGGAATAGAATGTGCTCCTGAAAGAAAACATTTAGTCAACTTCTAATGAGCAACAGATCAAGAGGAAGGAGAAGAAAAATATTTCCTGAAAAAACTCATTAACTGAGCCCTAGCAGAAATCAATAGTAAGAAACTCCAGCAGCAAACAAATCAATATGGAAAGTCAAAGTTAACATCTGAATTAAAACATTTTGAAGTATATTCGTCAACAATGAGAGATGACAGCAGAAAGAGGAGTTGAGGAAAGAGGATTTGAAAACACATGTAACTAGCAAACATTATTCTATTTCCCCAACTGACCTGCGGAAAGGCCTCTAAATCAACAAGTGGTGCCTTCAGCCACCTAGGGGTTCAAATAAGCTCTTACTAAACCACTGATATTACACAAAGGAAAAACTGAAAATTCACAGGAGTAAATTTGAGCCTTGAAAGAACCATGGCTTAGTGACAGCAGAAATGTTATGAACATAGCTTTATTTTAAAAAAAAAATGGTTCCACTAAACATAAAATTTAATCTGGAAAAATAGTCATACACCCTGAGGACTTATATCTTTGTACATGCATCCTTCTGGATATACCTCCAGACATGCTGAACTCAGTACTAAGTTGAAAGAAAAAAAAATTCATTCATATGAAATAGCACAATTCTTTTGTCTGCCTATGCAAAACACTATACTATGCAAGTTCTGGCAGTATTAACAGTAAAGATGAGAATTTGAGGTACAGTATTTTATCCAAGCTTTGTGAAGCTGGCATGCAGATCTTTATACTTAAAAACACTGGGTGATGGACTTATTTTACAATTCCACATAGAACTTACCTAAAATGTTCTCTGCACCTGGTTCGAGCACAGCTGCCTTCAAATCAGTACACACAAAATAAAAAAGCTACTAAGTAATAAAAACATACTTTCCAAAAGCCTCTATCCTCATGTCACTTTCAGGGACACAGATGTCTTGATTCTAAACCCTTTATTGCCTCCTACAACTTCCTGGTCTCTAACAGTACCTATTGCCAGCTCTGAAATTAAACTTACATACAGCATTATCTTTTTCGTGCTCTGCAGTAAGTCTTATTCATGCCATTGTCCACAATGGGCTTGAGCAGCATTATGTAGAAAGAGCCAAATTTTACTCAGTTATGAGTGTAAATCAAGAGTCAATGAAGTTACTCTGAATTTAAACCAGCATAGATGACAGCACAATTTGGCACTAAAAGCAGGTCTAACAAGAACAGTTTGCCAGCATAGCTATGTTGGTGAGATTTTTTGTTGACATAGGTAAATCAGTAAAAGCCAGCGTCAACGCAATTGTATTGGTATAAGAGTGCTTACTTCTTATAGCTTATTTCACTCGGTGGACCTGGAATAAGTCATAGCAGCAAAAGTGCAGTTTTGCCAGTATAAGGTATGTCCACAATAGGAGCACTTTGCCAGGATATTGGTTTATATATGTTGTTATACTGCACTCATCACTGTAGTATCTGAGTGCCTTACAGAAGTGCATTAAGCAATGCTGAACATCTCATGCATCTGTTCTCTCATTCCCTCCCCGAGACAAGAAACAAACACAGTGGAATGCCTTGGTTTGGTAGGGTATTTTTTTTTGTGGGGGGAAGAGTTCATTTTTTGTTAAATATACATGTTGCTATGTATTTATGTTAGAGAAGGCAGGTCAAAGAAATGAACCATGCAGTTGCAGTGGAATGTGTGGTTTATGATGGTCCTTAGTTCTTGTAGAATAAGCTCCCTATGACTTGGACCAGCCCCTGAGAAAGCTGTCTCCCTTATTGTTGAGTTCTGTTGTGCCAGAGGAGCACAGTTGTTGACGATGATCTTCATTCTAAAGCTTTAAGGAGTCTTCTAGGTATCCCGAACCCAAACCACAGAATGCCTCTTTATGGCACAGAACCCTGGTATAGCTATATGGTGAAAGCACTCCTACTGTAGCCCTGTCTTAGGCCTGTCAGACAGTAGGTGCTTAATAAGAGCAAAGTAGGCACCTGAGGCTCAAACTCTTCACTGCATCCAGTCTCTATAGCCCTTCATACCCCACAGAATGCCCCCTACAAAAGGCAGGGGAAGAGATGTATAAATGCTGGCTACATTGACTCTATGCCAGGTGAGAATACTAGCATACCAGGGAGGATGCCGCAAATGTCCAGCCAATCTGTAGTGCAAAAAGGTAAGAGAATCTGATCCAGGGTGTATTTTTTTCCTTTATCATCTTTCTGAACTGCAGTTTCATTAGAATGTAATGGCAGTCTCCTTAGTTATACCTAGAAATAGGAACCATTTTACCATCTGCAGAAAAATTCTTGTGCATATCTGTGTTCAGTACAAAATACCCTGTTTGGTCTCTTCGTTCCTCCTTGGATTTCCCCTCAACCCTCACCTCATCTCCTCTTAAGCTCCTCCAACACCACACTTCATCACTCAACCACAGAGCAAAAGAACTTCCTCAAATTGGCCTCATCACAGAACAGCTTTCTTGATTCTCTTCAATCCCATCTCTACAGCCACCTCTTCTCACTGGGCCTGAGTTTCTAACAACACTAGGAAATATTGAATGACAATTTGATGGCTCAGGGCAGAGATAACGAACACCTCCTATAGAAGTCTAAGCAGAAGCACCAAGTATTATACAGACAGGTACATTGAACTGTTCTCTGATCTCTGAAAGGTGGTCCCTCCAGGTCTGAGTTGAGGCACATAGCTGTGGTATCAGGAGAAGCTCACACTGTAACTTGTCCAGGCTGCATTGTTTCCTAGATAAGAAGACTTTCATCTTTGGGACTATCCATCTAGCATCTCTCTCAATTACAAAACTCATTTTCATAAACAAAACCCTCCACAAATCCTTCCCTCGAGTCTCTTAAGTTTCCCAGGTGCAAACATTTGCCTTGAAACTTAGGCATTCAACTTTTCTTGACCCTTTAACAAATGACAGCTACAAACATTACCTAGTAACACATCATACAATGTGTATGCTATACTTGACTTGTATTTGAATGGAGTAATTGAATTTTTTACTGTAATTTCTACAGCTCTCAAAAGTGTGCTAATCTCTTAACAATAAAAATACAAAGGCATGGTCTCGGATGATCCATTTTGGACATTACACAGCTAGTAAAAGTAACATACAGTAGCAGTTAGGGGCCCCTAGAAGATCACAAAAATAAGATCATATGGTTACTCAGTTATGTTGCATGAACATCCCAAGAGTCTCATTAAAGATTGTTTGTTTGTTTTTTCCCCTTAAATGACAAATTAAGATTTCTTATAGAGAACATAGAACAAGTGTATTATGAAGGACCTGAGCAGCAGAGGGGAAGGTAGAGTGGTCTTGTTCATGGATTGGACAGGACATTCCAAGCACAAGGTGCAGCTCAGAGAAAGGCACAAGGATGGGAGGGGAAGAAGGAAACAAAGGAAGCATTGGGGCTTGCTCCAGTGGTGGAGTGGGACAAGGGTGCTTGCCAAAGTAATGTGCACAAATATACTGTATTACATTGCAACCTAACCTTTTTTCTTTTAAAAAACCTTGTGTATTAATGTTTTCCATTAAAAAGCTTGTAAAGAATTGGCTGTTAGGTAACAAAATGAATATACATACAGCCAGTCAATGATATATTTAATATTCAATCTCTTTTTTCCACTCTTTAAACACTTAATTCACCTACAAACCAATGTGAATGGTGATGACTAGAATAATTGGAAAATGCAATATATCAAAGTTATACTGTAGTACTCAAGATAACCATTTAAAAAAAATTTAAACAGCTATTAGACTTATGACCTAACATATGCCATCTAGCCCAGGGAAAACAAAACTTGTAAGATAAAATAGAGAAGTAGTGAATTAAAGATCAGGAAAAGAGCAATGAGATTTACAGATGCAGATTTCCCTACACATATTTTCTAAAACTTTCTTCCCTGCACTACATTTCCGAAACAGGTCAGGGAACTAAAAGCTGTAGTAATTAGAAACACTATTGACTCATCCCATATCTCCCTACGTAATCTCTTGTAACCCTATGATTTAAATTCTCATATGAGGTTATATCTATCACGAATATAAACTAGTCTATCAACATTGGTAGTAAAAGGATTGCACCATCTATGCAACAATATGTACTTAACCTACATTTACTGCAACTGCCAACCTTTTATTTTTACTGGCACTAAACACACACAGCCCCAACCAACCAGAGACAAACCACAAAAATGCTAAAAAGTTTGCTTTAAGGTCCAACTGAATAAAAGTGCAGGTTCTACTGAACACTTAAGAGTGACAGCTGAATAGCTATGAAGGACCCATGGAATAGCAAGATTTTTACTATACATATACAGATATGCATAAGATGAGAGGTATGACACTTGAATGGAATGAAATTGGACTAGGGGGGGAAAAAGAACTAACTCAAGCTTAGATAACTGGCAATAAACAAGTGTAAGAAGGTGGAGATCAGCCTTGTCCATCACAGAAATGCCATTTATATGGAAGAAAAAGGGTCTGTTTCAAGAGTGGACAAAGTCAGTCACCAACTAAATGAGACCCTGTAGTAGTCCATCAAGATCTGCCCCCTTTTTTATAGAAAGGAGAAGACGGAGGAGACTCTTCATTTCTAAATCTAAGGGTGAAACAATGCGGAAGAGTGTGAATTCTCCTGGGATTATTATATTTCTTTCCACACCATGAGCAGGATGACATTTCCTGTAATATGGGCTGCTTTAAAGCAAAGAAGTGAAGAAGTATACTAGGATAAGAACATAACAGCCATACTGGGTCAGATCAAAGATTCATCTAGCCAGTATCCTGTCTTCTGACAGTGGCCAGTGCCAGGTGCCCCAAAGGGAATGAACAGAACAGGTAATCAGCAAGTGCACCATCCCCTGTCACCAATTCCCTGCTTTTGGCAAACAGAGGGTTGGGACACCATCCCTGCCAAACCTAGCTAATAGCCATGGATGAACCTATCCTTCATGAATGTATCTAGTCCTTTTTTGAATCCTGTTATAGTCTTCACCTTATCAACATCCTCTGGCAAAGAAAGAGCTCTACAAGTTGATGGTGCATTATGTGATGAAATACTTCCTTTTGTTTGTTTTAAACCTGCTGCCTATTAATTTCATTTGGTGGCCCCTAGTTCTCAAAGATAAGCATACAGTTCTTATTCATCAACCCCACCCTCCTACTGAGATACCTCATTACACATAAGTTGTCTCTCCTGACTAACATTTTGTTAACTTGACAGAATTCCATGGAAGGCAAAGATGCCTTTTCTTCAGAACATCTATATGGAGCCTTAACTGTAAGCAGAATAATTTCTTCACAACTATACTACTTCAGAACATGTGCTTCCCTAACTAGACGGATAATCATTATCCAAAAACTCCATTAAATTGATAAGGTGTTTGTGGGAGGGATGATCTTTTTGTTATGCATCTGTACAGTTCCTAGCTCAATGGGATCTTGATTGGAGCCTCTAGGTGCCATCACAATAGAAATAATTGTAGTGAAGCTCCTCAGATAGAGGAGTTCCCTTTAATAGATTCAAGTCCTAGAGTTCCCAGAAGACAATGTTTTATCAGAGAGGTGTTACAGTCAAGACTTTCACTTCTGTGAAGTGTTTGTTGTTGTTTATTTTGTGGTTGTTGTTGCTACTGCTTCCTGTCCATATTTTGGTACTTCCTATAACTGTTCTAAAATCAAAGACATATAGACAAAAGGAATAAGAAAGTTTTAAACAGGAGAGGGATATTTATTGATTCTCTAAGGTTTGTTCCTGACTGACGAACTGACTTGGAGGAGGAGCAATTATAGGGTAGAGAGCCATAAGAAAGTCCAAGGTATTCAAGAGAGGATACAGTAGGGCCTGAGCAGCTACTTTGTCTGACAAACGGTGCTACAGGACTTGGAATTCCCTGGCTGACTACACTTTCACCATGCTCTATGCAGCTGGAAAAGCTCTCCTTGAGGACTGTATTACAGAGAATCCCTCATCTGATTGATGTTCTGGGCAAGAATCATCAAACTCTCTTTAGGACTCACTTATAAAACCCAAAGTCTGAACAGATGTAAGAGCTGGGATGCTGTCATTTTTGTCACCTGAAAAGAATTACCTCACACTAGCTACTTGTGGCGATAGGCCATGACTGTAACCCTGTTTCTAGAGGTGACTTGCTACAACTGCTATGAACTCAGTAAGTGAATGAGAGGCCAAAGAAGAGCGTGTGACATTAGAGATGTAGGTTGCCGAGGGAGCACAGGAGGAATTGTTGGTGTTAGAGTCTCATCAGTAGATGCAGGCAAGCATGTAAGAGACCTATGGATTGTAAATAATTCCCTGAAGTGACAGGAATAATGGTTGCCCCGTAGAATCCATTATGAAATAAGTTATTTAAGACTTCCTGTAAGCATGAGACTGTGGTACTTCCATCTCAAAGATGATCCCCTTGCCCTGTGAACATGGTAATCCCCTATTCCCTCTGGTTTATAAAAGGATAAATATCCATTTGTTATGCTGAGCCGCTAGGCAGACCCTTCCTATGTGGTAAGCATATAGAGTTATTACTTGCTCCTAGTTCCTTAAGGAATTAGTCAAGGAATCCCCCTCAGAGATGTGTCCATCAGACAAGGGAAGAGGTATAAATTTATTTTTAACTGAGAGATTCCTTTCAAACCAAAATTGTATCCAGAGTGCTGCCACACCACAGTTTTATTGTCATAGACCTGACATCCAGTGAGTTTGACTCTTGAGAGACTTTCAGTGCTATTGTTATCAGGTCCTAGCAAAGTAAAGTGCCTTTGGAGGACCATGAAAAAGGGCTTACATGGATTAACAGGAGCTCAGAAGATGGCTAGACAATACCACTGAGAATTTATAAAATCTCTTAATACAGTTAACCATACTTTAATCCCAGTGTCTGCTGGACCATGGATGATGTAGCTGCAGATTTATACAATTACAATCGATAGTGATATTAGCCATAATATTTTTTTCTATGCCCAAGAGATATCAAGTTGTCATCTACATTCCCCATCTCTTTTCATTTAATGTCCCAAAATGGAGCTCAATACCAGATACTAAGAAACAAAATTAAAATGAAGTTTTAAAAGTTTGGACTGGAGTTTCATTTGTACTTAAAACGTAGCAGTAGTGAAAAAAGTGACATGTTTTATTATCGTGTAGTGACATCATAAAATATATTCATTGTCAAGTCCCTGATAAAGAGGTGACAACTTTGCAAAACTTAGTTCAACACTGTTTTGTCCTCCAACATACATAAGTTTTAGTGGGTTTCATTGACTCTGTTTTGAAGTTCCTTTCAACTTCTGAAAAGCAGCGCTATTACAGCTCAGTGGTTTGAGCATTGGTCTGCTAAACTCAGGGTTGTGAGTTCAATCCTTGAGAGGGTCATTTAGGGATCTGGGGCAAAAATCTGTCTGGGGATTGGTCCTGCTTTGAGCAGGGGGTTGGACTAGATGACCTCCTGAGGTCCCTTCCAACCCTGATATTCTATTAAAGGAGTCACTTCTTACTGCTGAGAAATGCTCTGTCTTGCTGCGTTTTTTCCAAACAATCATACACAAAAAAGATTGGAGAGCCAGGAGTGGAGAATCTATTACAATTACTTCCTATAACAAAAACATCAGCAATTTGCAAAGTTATTCTATGAATCAACAGCAGAGAAAATTTCTGATAATTAAACTTTGATACACACTATATTCAGTGTCAAAGCATCATAATATTGTCATTGCAGTGTCTCATTCTTCCATTCAGAGTCCCTTCAGGCCCCAGATTTTCTTGCTATCTCTTCAAGCTGACCTCCCAACAGGCTACACAATAAAAACACACCATACAAACCACAAGGCAGTGTGCAAAAAAAATTAAAATTTCCAAAAAAGAGATAAAACACACACCACACTCCCTATATTAAGTCAAGAGCTAATGATATCACACACACTATATTTATATATGTATAATATATATTAACACCACAGATGTATACTGTGGCTGTGTATTAAATTTTTTAATTTGAAAAATAAAAGATATTGCACTTAACATAACTTTTTCTAAATATTTTTCTTCACAGGAGATATAGTCAGTATTTTACTCGGGTATCTTCTTTTTTTCCTTGCAGTTTATCCATAGAGGGCATATAAAGGTTTAATATGTTGAGACAGAAAGCCATTAGAGGATCCAGTGACATGAGCAACAACCCAAACTGGCCAACGGGAATTCCAAAATTGAGGTCAGACTTAAGCATGTGTTCATCCAAGAAAGGAATGGGCATAAAGCCAAGGTTCTTCATCAAGACAGAAGATGTCCATTGCAAGGGGCAGCTCATAAGGAAGGGAAACAATTGTTGAAGTAGCAACAAAGGGCATTTCAGTAGTTAGGACAACAGACTGAGCGAAGTGAGGTAGTTATGTTTGAATATTAGCATGTGTCTGTACGCCAATCCATGCTGGTGTTCAATACTTTCAAAGATGCTTTGGTGTAGTGAGGGAAGACAGGAGTAAAGAATTAGGAAATACTCAAATGGAAGAATACCTATAAAGTGTTCAGATAACCAGCTGTCTGTGTTCTCTGATCAGTTTTGTTTCTGAAATGCTAGATGCTGCTGTTGCCCAAAAACTTCTGCTTATTTTTAATTATTTTTTATTTCCTATATTTTTCAGAAGTTAAAGCTGGTATAACCCAGGCTGAGTCCAAGGACCATGAACCCTGCCTTCCCTGAAAAGTATTTCAGTTGAAAATCAACAGCAACAAAAATAATGGGGTTCAACTTGTCATATGGAAAAACACCAGGTAAATTCGAAAGAATTCTCAAAAGTTGGAACTAACTGAGAAGAGTTCATAGTATCTCCTATTTGAAAGTAGTTACTATCAAGAGCAATATTTTTTTAAAATAAGTCCTTTAAAAAAAGACTATCAAAATATTGTCAGATATTTCCTCAATGGATTTCCAATCTCATTTAATACACCATAGAAGTTCAATGTAGAGACAATTTTAAACAATATTATTTGCTATTATTTTTTAGAAGAAACATTGAGATAAATGAATAATTACAAAATTAATGTTAGCCATTTGATCACAAATATTTGTGATTAAAATCCACGACTATAATTTTGTGCTTTGTGAATTTAAGTAAATTGCATTTCATATTTAGCAATTTAATAAGGGCCAAATAGAATTCTCATCTTCCTGATTCTGGGTGAATATATCATTTTAAATAAAAGACATAAATATGTTCTGCTATGACAAAGAGCCAAAGGATAACATATAATTAAGATTAACAGTGCACTCTCAGTGTACTGGTAAGTATAACAGATAAACTCTGATTATACTCCATTTGCACAGGTTGTGTCAGCTAAATCTTTACACATCTACATAAGCCATGATATCAGCACTACAAAACACAGGACCTAATCCTGTGAGATGCTCAGCTCTCAGCTCCCCTTGGAGTCAAAGGGAGTTAAGGTCAAATCACTACCTTAATATGACCTGGTCCATAATTATTAATTTTAAATAGATTGATACAAATATTCCTCTGTAAAGTTAGAGTACACCTTAATTAGTTTGCTAAATGCTCCAAAAAAATCTATTAGATTTGCCACTTTTCCTTATGGCCTATCTGCCATTCATTTATGTTCTTGCTCAGAATACTATACAATCTATCATTATTCTCAAAAAAAAGTATTTTAGGTCATAAATGTACAGTACTGTCTCTACAAATACTCAATTTTCCTTCCAACTTTTGAAAAGCAGCATTATAATTCTTTAAAATGTCCTGTTGCTGGTCAAAATAATAGGCACAGACAGGTGAAGGTACTGCACTTTGCCACTTCATCTATGTATGGCCTCAGGAACTTAACCTCTCTTGACTCAATTCTCAGTTCTGGTTCTGCTCAGAGCAGATGCAGGTAAGCAACAGAAGTGGCATAAAGTCACTCTATTCAGAGGCTGGCAAGCGGCTGCTTTGACCTCCAGAAGGCTACTTTGGCACATGCCTAGTTGTCTATGGCGCTATGGACTTCTCCAACAGCCAGGAACAACCAGAGCACAGAGATGGTCTGACTTACTTTTTATGAGGATGGGGGTCCTGGTGTGGCCACTATGCTACACTTATGGACCTTACTCCTTACCCTTTACAACAAAAGAATTTCCCGGTGACTGGCTCCACTGTGTTTATGGCTTCTGCACCAGTGAGCACAACAAAGAATTGCACCCTCGGTATCTCAATCTCTTTCCATCAGTTAAACGGAAATAATAATGCCCCTAATCTGTCTGACAGCACTACTTTGATTAACAAATGCTAGTACAGTATTTTGGAGATTTAAAGTGCTATGCAGAAGTGTTTGCTTATAATATAACAGCAAAAATAGGTCACAATTTCATTAAACAATGACAGTAAGATACCACATCTATATCTGCAGGAAGAGAGTCCTTGCAACAGAGAATAAACCTGTTAGCTGCGTAATTCCACCCAAATACCCTGATTACTTACCTAGTAGATCACACGGCCTTTTATATGGGTGCAAGCCATCATTCCAGCCACAAATTCTACAGCCTTGCACATTTAATGTAAATCTTGTGCCAATAGAAATCACCCATTCTCACACTGTCCTAGCTGAGCCCTGCAAGACCAGGGTGCAGCACAGAAGAGACTGGCTCTCCTATGCAACTGAGGTACCCATTAGGATCATGCAATTTCAGTGCATTATTCCATTCAGGCTTAAACCATAGCACTGTTCAGGCAGAGACCATCATCTCTTTTCCAATGGATCTTAGACCAAGCATGTCTACTCAGAGGACAGAAAGCTATTTTCAACCTGAAAGATAGCACACAGTTTATTTCCCATTCCATGGCTCAGTGCACTCACTTACCCCACAAAAAATTAATTGAAGAGACAAACTCATCTTAGCAGGAATTTTGAACTGGCAATGTATTTGTAAGTGTAACAGTACACTGTGGTTTAAACTACCACCGTAGATTTCTTAGCTACAAAAGCCACTGCAAAGTTATAAAAAAAAGTTTCACACACGTGCATCCCGCTTCTTTTTTACTTTACAGCAGAATTTAAAGTGATTGCAAACACATATTTTCTTCAGAAATTATCCAAAGAGTAACAGAAGTTCAGTTACTATATTTCTTATATGAAAACTCCTGAGATTTTTGCTAATAGGGCAATGAAGGAAGTTTTCCTAAGCTATCAGAAAAGTATTTGCTGTAGTAGTTCAGCTGCAAGAGATGAAAGCTTGAAATATCAGGAAAGTTATCTTCAGAAAGTCCTCTATGCATTCAGTTTATACAAAATAGATTCATTCAAACTATGATGCTTTCAGTGTATTTCATTTGGCCTGCTAGTAAAAGTAAATAAAAGTAGTACACCAGTGAGAAACAAAATGGGAGCACTTGACAGGGAGAAGAGAACTCTCAACTCCAATTTCAGCACCTCACACCGCTATCCTCTGTGGTCTAGACAAATCTCTTAGGACTCGATCCTACAAGCCCTTACAGGGTGCAGAGGAGAAAAATCATCGACAGTACAGGGGTGCTTAGACTAGGGGTGCTGGGGGGCGCAGCAGCACCCCCTTGCTTGAAGTGGTTTCCATCATACACAGTTTTGTTCAATGGCACTTCACTATAAAAATTGTTCCAACACCACTGTGACAGTACAACCCATGCTTGTGCGGCAGGTGCGCCAGCCTCCACTGCTCAAGGCAAAGAAATATGTATCACACCTCCATATGGCCGGGGCTGTAGCAACATGCTTGAAAAAGCTTGATGCTTGAAAATGGATAGCCTGGCTAGAAGCTGATCTTTCAGAGCTCCACCTGCCCCCAACCTCACAAGACAGTGAAGCATACTGTGCCAAGCTCAGCAGCCCTCCTTCCTCTGAGCAGCTCCCTTAACCTGTCTGCCACTGTTTCTTAACCTGTCAATGTAGGGTTAATACTGGGGATGTATGGAATCCCTACCCCATAATACGGTAACAGAGATGTAGGGATTTTTGTACCATGCTTTAAGGACTGACGTATTCTATAGAAAAAGACAAGTATTGCTGTTACTAATTAAAGGAGAAAGTCAAAATGCATGATCAGTTTTAGCCATATTCATAGGTTTTTTCTATCAAATTGCAGAACTGTCCTTATGTTCCAGCAACCTGGAACAACCAATGCCTACAGTATTCTGATTTATTGTGGCTAACAAGTGCCATATGCTTTTATTTTAAAATGTATAATATTAAAGGATATTGTACTAAAGAAGTTCATGTTTTCTAAACTGGTTTGTCTGAGAATCATTTGGGCTCAGCCGAAGACAATAAAATCACAAGCCTTGAAGAACAGCTGCTACAATCATTTATACAACTGTCAAAATGTACTTACATTATTTCTTTCCATCATTCCTATAGATTATCACCTGGGCCAAGACGATGTTATTTCAACTAATTCCACAACAGGTCTACTTGGGAACTCCACACAAAATGAATTTACAACCATTGTTCTGCCAGTGCTTTACCTCATCATATTCCTGGCAAGCATTTTACTGAATGGTCTAGCAGTATGGATTTTCTTCCACATCAGAAACAAAACAAGTTTTATCTTTTACCTCAAAAACATTGTGGTTGCAGACCTCCTAATGACACTGACATTTCCATTTAAAATAATTCAGGACTCGAGACTGGGACCATTGCACTTTAACTTTTTTCTATGCCGATATTCCACAGTTTTGTTTTATGCAAACATGTATACTACGATTGTGTTTCTTGGACTCATTAGCATTGACCGGTATCTGAAAGTGGTAAAGCCATTTGGGGATTCCAGAATGTACAGTATTACTTTCACCAAGATTTTGTCTGCATGTGTTTGGGTTGTTATGGCTTTTCTAGCCTTACCAAATTTGATTCTCACCAATGAATATCCAACAAAGAAAAATATAGATGATTGCATAAAACTTAAAACTCCCTTGGGAGTAAAATGGCATGAAGCAGTCATTTATATCAACACCTGTATGTTTGTAGCAGTACTTATTGTACTAATAGGATGTTACATTGCTATATCCAGGTACATATACAAATCAAGCAAGCAATTTATTAGCTCATCAAGCAGAAAACGAAAACACAACCAAAGCATAAGAGTTGTTGTGGCTGTATTTTTCACATGCTTTCTCCCATATCATTTGTGTAGAATACCCTTTACTTTTAGCCACATAGATAAACTTTTAGATGATTCAGCACATAAAATTCTGTACTACTGCGAGGAAATGACACTTTTCCTGTCTGCATGTAATGTATGTCTGGATCCAATCATCTACTTTTTCATGTGTAGATCATTTTCACGAAGGCTGTTCAAGAAATCAAATATGCGAACCAGGAGTGAAAGTATCAGGTCACTTCAAAGCATCAGAAGATCAGAAGTTCGCATATATCATGAATACACAGATGTGTGAGGTTATCCTCACAGAGACTTTTGTTCATTTGCAAGAATATATTCGTAAAGCATGTAAATAATAAAATAACTTTTGATTATCTGTGTGCTTGACATATATTTAGCCAAACAAAATCTGAATATGCATATTAACTTAGTAATGAGCAGCGGTTTACTTCTTATTCACTTCAACTTTTTAACAGCTATCCTTAGATTTAAAAAAAAAATTACACTGAAAGACCAGGATAACAGACTCTAATATTCACCAAGTAGAAGTTCTTTAGGCCACCAGAAAGCAGCAGCATTTATGTACCTTAAATTATTGAGTAAGAGCAATCTCACTAACCCATAGGTATTATTCCTTCTGGCTTGAAGTTTGTTTAATTAGCTCCACTGACTATCTCACTTAAAAATTGGAAAGAAAATGTTTAATATCAACCTTTATTCTCATTGAATCCCTGCCTATACTCGTCACTTCTCTGTAGAAACAAGCAAGACTCTAAAGGCAACATCTTACCCTAACCCAGTTAAAGGGAGGTGCAAGAGGGTGGGCAGTACAGAATTCCCAGCTCGCACTGCTAGTACTAAACCAGATGGGTCAGTGGAATTAGAGGCAATATGTTCCTTATTGCAGCTCAGAAACAGAGCAGAATGTGCACAATCTTGGCTGCCTGCACATATGTATGATGGCTGGACTAGGAGCATGCCCCGGGCACATCTGAGGGATAGAGCACCAGCAAGTACATTTCTATCTGAGATCTTAAGATGATGATAGGAAGGTATCAGGTCTGGATTCTGGGGTGACAGACAAGAGGTTCCATAGGTTGTATTTTCACCAAACTATAAAGTACAGCATTTTGCCCCTGAAATACAGCGGAGGAGTCAAATTCTTTTTAACCAGCTAGCAGGGAAATAGCTATAGGAAGAAGATGGTTTTATCTTGCTGAAAACTAATTCCTGTGCTGGTGTGCGATACTCAAGGTGTAATTCCTGCATATAGCTTTTTTTTTTTTTTTTTAATTTTTAAATGCCTCAGATCAAATCTTACAATGAAATAAAACTAAAAATATTATACTCCCCTCTGTGCTAGACATACTGCTATATTGTATGACACATGAAAAAAGAGTGTAATAACTTCAGCTCAGTGCTAAGAAAGTTAGTTATGTGTGCAAGAGGTGTAGGATTAAATTTTAATGGATCAAAGGTTTAGCAACAGATTCCACTTAGTATACAAGTAGACAAGTTACACAGCACCATCTAGAGGAGACACCTTTTTCTATTTTCAATATATCTAGCTCTCCAAGATTTATAAAGTGCCAATCATGGTATTATCTAGACTCAAACCTACCATCCGAATCAAACAAATAGAGCTTTTCATTTCATCTTGATTTATGGATTTCAGACTGATGACCTAACTTAATTTTGTGTCTGTGCTTTTTTTTTTAAAACAAGGAAAGATTATAGTAATAGACTTAAAAAAAATACAAAAAAAAAAATCATTTCCCCAGTTGTCCCCACACTCCCCCCGCAGACTTTTCTGAGAAAAGCACAATAAAGATGTCATGGTTGGCAAAAGAAAAGATTCAATTGAAACAATCGCTTCTACTGAAAATCGATATATGAATATTTGAACACTAAACAAAAAAGTTGCATAGGTTTCACACTGTTACCTTATGTGTGCATAGTACAACATGAACAAAAATTTAAGAAACTGCTCCTGTGAGGTGCTGAGCAACTTAACTCCCAGTGATGACAATGAGAGCTACGGAATCTCAACAAACGTACCATCAGACCCCACATTTTCAAATCATTCAGAGAAAAAGATGGCACTCTCTTCTTTACTATACTTTTATCTTGTAAAATGAATATAGCATCTATTTCGGCATACAAGGGTCTAGATATATGCTCACTCACACATGCATTTCAAGCTCTAGATTTTTTTGGCGAAGGCAAAATATAATATTGCGCATGCAAGCAGCTGAAATTCACCTTTTGGAGAAGAGCTCCCATAACGCCCTCTCTGCCATGGGATACACATATTGTCCCTTCACAGGGGCTATTACTCTAAACTGTGAAATACATGTGATCCCGAACAGTATAACAGTTGATGTGTAAGGAAAGAGCTGAGATAATTCGTGGGGGATAGGGAGAGGGAAGCTGCACAGAGCATCAATTAGTGTATCAGAACGTGCCAAAATGAAGGGTGCTAACCATTGAATTATTCCAGATGAATGAAAAATATGTGGGGAATCCTTTTAAGTTGAACCCCACACAAACTTAGTGAGCCAGCACTTTTTACCTTAAATGAACACTGACAAGCCTTATGTTTGTGAACTGGTCAGTCCATCATTTAATTCAGATGGTCCACATTCTAAAGTAACAATGCTCTTAAGGGTACATTTTCAAAGCAATGTACAGGGTTTTAGCCACATGACACACATTGACTAAAATATTACCCCCATATTAAGTAGTATAAGCTACTTTTAAAATGCAGTCAAAATAGCAGTGATCTTACCTACCAATTAACAATTTGAAATAATTAGAAAAGGGTAAGTATACAATGCATCTCGGAGTTATAAGGAATTACTATATTGCATATGCTCACAGACACATTCTTCAATGAGGGTTAAAATGTGGCTAACAATAATACATCATAATTTGTCCTTTATCATATATTTTCAACACTATTGATATTCTGATTTATAAGCTTCTCTTGCATTTTTCCCATATGTTTAAATCGCTAGTGCCATTTTATTACTGAGAGATAGAGTATGACAAAGAGGCTGTGTAAAAATTAATAATCCTGACGAGACAAAACACCTAAACTTAAGTTTACTTTGTGGCTAGAGAAGAAGCAAGTTTGGAACAGGGGGAAACACATATATGCATAGATCAAATGAGCTCTGTAAAAAATAAACAGAGAATTTAAAATGGGGGCTTGGGATTTTTAAATGACAGAATTTTTGGAATTTAGAAAGCACACAGTTATAAGTTATGGAACAGACTTCATATCTAGATCCTCCTCCTTTGGACAGTCTTCATTTTTTCCTCAGTATCTCGACAGTTATTTGATAGGAATTCCAAGCCTCCCTTGAAAACTTGTTTAATTATCCACAAATTTCTTTCTATTCAAAATAAAATTTTCCTTCCTGTTCCATATCTGCCGATTAGTGAAAATAATCCTCACCCGGACTCCTTACCACATGCACACTTCTTTTGTAAACTACTTGTACATACTCAAAGACCTTCATAAACCTTTGCTCTTTTCTGCAGGCTATCCTAATTAAATTTTCTTTAATCTCTCCTCAGAGGTCATGATTAGTTTTTGCCCTTATAAGGATTCTCTAATTTATCAGTGTTAAATTCTGAAATACAACTCATCATAATCCTCTCTAACACTAGCCAGTATGCTCCCATTCTAAATTTGTACAATTGATGCATCCTCCTCAAATGAACAATGCTACATTTGTCCTTCATGAACCTCATTTTATTGATCTCATCTCCCATTTCGCTAGTTTATCCAGTCCGTGCTGAATTTGTATCATCCTCTAAAGTGTTCTCTGTCTTTCCCATGCATTTCCTACCATGCCAATTAGTTTGATCTGTGTTCATTTTCTACGCTTTTTTAAAAAATGCTTGACGTTCACAGCATTATTCTATACCCCATATCAAGATGATAGCAGACTGCGTCATTAAATTAACTTGCTTTTTATTTGTTTAGACAACTGTATTATCCACTTCAAACAATTCTGCCCAAACTCAGTTTCTCAGAAAGAATATCATACCATGGGGAATGATGTTGAATACTTTACTCAAGTCAATAAATACCATATAACACTGACTCTTTTTCTAGATAATTGATGAAACAGACACACAGTTATTTTGGCTCATCAAGAACTGACTAAACAGAGTGGACCTTCAGAAGTACCTGATAAGCCTACCCTCAGAGGCTGCAAACTGGCAGATGAAATTCAGTACTGACAAGTAAAACAAAATAAAAAAAACAGATGCAAGGTTGTAAGAAATCATTTGAACTACTCATATCCAGGAGTACTAAATTAACTAATCACTCAAAGAAACCTGGAGGCCATTATGGATAGTTCAATGTAAGCATTTTAATTCAAAAGGTAAACAAAATATTCAGAAGTATAAAGAATAGGATAGAAAATAATACTGAAAATATTATGTAATCACCTAAACTCCTGCAATACCCTTACCCTTGTTCAGTTCTGGTCATGGTCTAGCAGAAATAGGAGTTTAAAGATAAGCAACACAAATTATTAGCGGCAGAGAGAGTGAAAAGATCAAAAATGTTACATTAGTGAGGAGACTAATTAAATGGGACCTGACAGACGTATACAAAATAATGGTACTGGGAAAGTAAATTGGGTAGTTTTGTTTACCGTCTCCCATGATATGAGGACAAGGGAGCATTCAAAGGAACTGAAAAGCCATTTAGAAGCAATAAAAAAATATTTTTTATTAAAATGCCTATGGAACTCATTTTCACGACATGACTGAAGTCAAAAGCTTAGCAGAATTCAAGAGATATTAAACATTTGTATAGATAATGAGAACACCCAGAGTTTTACATTTAGGCGTTAAAATGGAAAATCAAACATAGCTGTACTCTTCCAAACTATACTTATATGAGATGGTTCCCACAGTACTATGAGCAGATGTTCCAAATGCAATCACATATGATGACTGGACTCAGCTCCCATTTTGTGTGGTCTGAATACACACAGGCTCTGTTAGGCTACTGCTTGGCTTTGTCTCAATGAGGCCTGTATGCTCCTTTGGGCTTCTTGATATTAGCTCTCCCTTGCAGGGTTCAGATGCTCTGCTAGGTAACTTGGCATTGGCTTTTTTTGTTTGTTTGTTTATTGTGAGGAAGATCACTAGTGGTACCTTTTAAGCCCACTCACTTATAATGCCGAAATGAGGCATTAATCACAGTACATTGTGCAAATCTCTATAATTTGATCCTCCTCCTTTTCTACCTGCTTGTGAGGAATGATATAATTAACAGTGTGGACATTTAATGTATTATCATCATTGAGGAGATGTGTACTGTTCATCTCCATGGGTACTAACTCATCTCAGAGGTATTGTTCCAGGTTCTGCAAATGCAGGCAGAGATCACTAAAATCACTGACATCAGGACACATTTTTGAGGCTCTCTCAGTAAATATCTAGAGACTTTAAAAAAAAAAAAAGAGCTTAAGTTCTAGAGAACTAGAAGCCAGCATGAAAAGGGTGCCAGAATGCTATAACACTGTTTACTAACCCAATCAGAGATCTGGCATTTAGACAGGATATAAAGTCCCATACTTCAGCTCAGAAGTCAACCACAAACTTTGATTAGGAAAAAATGTTCTTCTATGAGGACACAGTTGTCCACTACAGGGTTTCTTGCATTTTCCTCTGAAGCATGTGGCTACTATCAGAGATACAACTAGATATAATGAAGCACTGATTTGATCCAGTATGGTAATGCCTATCCATCTGTGTCACAATCCCTCTTTTCTCCCTTGACAATGAAGAAAATCAAGCAAGTTTGACAATATTTGGCTATTACAACTCCAGGTGCCAGACAGCGTAACAGGTTTTGACAAACGGGATCATTTTTCTTTTCAAATTAATTGATTTTATTATGACTACTGTTGTGTAATGCAGAAACAATTGTTGGAGTGATTTTGGTTTGGACACGGTACTTTATATATATATTTTTTCTTTTCTAAATTGCTTAATTCCCATTTGACAAATGATCAAACCAACACAGTAATACCAATAACCTTATCTGCGGGCACACAGAGTTAGCAGCAGACCTGGCATTACAGTTAAGAAGTTACCGACTCTTTTTGTACTTAATCCACCAGAACAACCTGCCTTTCATTACTAGTTCATGGTTTTACCAACTGAAGGACTAAGGCCTTGTCTACACTACCACTTAAGCTGACATAAGTTGCATCGCTAGAAGTGTGAAAAACACCCCCCCCTAGTGATACAATTTACATCGACTTAAAGTGGTGCCTACACTACACCATGCTGGCAGGAGACGTTCTCCTGCTGACATAGCTTTCACTTCTCATTGAGGTGGAGTAATTACGTTGACAGGAGAGAGCTCTCGCATCGACATGACGCGTCTTCACCAGATGCGCTAAATCGGCACTGCTGCATCGACGAAGTGGTGCTGATTTAGCATAGTAGTGAAGACAAACCCTAAGTAAAAAACAAAACAAAAACAAAAAAAACCAGCAGTAGTAATTAATTCCCTGGGCAGCAGAGCTAATTGAAAGAAAATTCTGTTCCTTTTTTCAATTTGAAAATTTCAAAATTTTCTCTGCCAACTCTACCTGGCAGAGATTACTAACATCACTGCAGATTGTTTACAGTAATTACTACTTCAGTAACCATCTGAAGTGTGAAACTGCTTAAACAGCAGTATTTCACACTGTCAATACAGGCACTGTAGCCCCACCCCCCGCCCTTTTTTTTTTTTTTTTTTTTGAAGTGCTACTATGCAACTTTATGAAACACTATCATCATAATGGGCAAAAGTAACAATCAAACTACATTTGGCTACTAGGAGCAAAAGGGATCTGCTTGCTTGCATCAAGTTCAGTAAACTGTGTAATGTTTATATGAATTTTCTCTTCTGCAATCATATGTATTTCAGTGAGGATTAAAGCAAATTGGTTAGAGTAGAAGCAGTTTGTACAAAAATATCACCAGTCTAAACAGAAACCAATAGGTTACAGGCCCCTATTGTTGAGTGTTCTGAGTGCTGGTAGTTTAAATGTATCTTGTGCAGTGCACTTAAACTGCACAATCAGAAGGTGGCAATAGTCCACCATGTATTTGCTTTGCTCTACCAAAAATAAATAAATAAATAAATCACCTTTTTAATGTAGAAATTACATCTGGTTGACAAATCTGACAGAACAAATTTCTCTTAGAAAAATGCAGTTTTAGCAAAATCTAAGTTTTATGGGAGCATATCTATATTTCAGAAAAGTTTTTGACAGGAAAAAGGCAAAAACAATTTAAGCTCTCTCATTTCATTTCTACAATGCCAAAACATTCATTTTGACTTTTATATTAATTTCATTATGTTCACGTGTTATTTATATTATATACATTTAAAATAATAACGTTTAAACATAATATAAGTTTCAGAATGAACTATTGCAGAATTTCCTTCTCACTAAAAATTTCAACTTTTCATTCTGATTCAAAACTCAGACAAGTTTTGAAATATCTGAATTTCCCACAAGAAGGAAATTCCACATTCTTATCAACTTTAGTAGAAACTGAGGCATACAAGAAATTTAGGCCTGATCCTTTAAGAGGATCTGACTAGCATGGACACTTTGTATCCCACAAAGGTATAAAGGTCCATGCTAGCAGATCATGTGGAAAGATTTGGGCTTTAAAGACAGGTGTTTACCTTCCACCTTTCTTTATAATGATATTAACAAGAGTTATAACTGAAAAAAAGTGCAAGGGCTTGATTTTGCAAGATAAAAAGCATACTTCTCAGCTCCACATCAAAGATCAGGTTCATGCCCAAAGACTGCAACAGAAACAGGGAAAGAAGCTACACTGACTAATTTATTCAACATCTTATCTACTATGATAAAAATAAACAAGGCAACATGCAGTAGGAGTACCCTTTGTTTCACAGTCTGAATAGTAATAATCATAATATTGTTTAAATTGTCTGCCAAGCTGTGCTGAACAATTATAGTTTTAATGTTATACGTATACATTTCCTTTATATCTTGTTTCACAAAACCTTCCTATAGTGCTCTCCTCATCTCTTATGTCTTTGTGTTTTTCTGTCCCACGTTATACCACGTTTGTAAGGGTCCAAATCCTCCATGCACTTTCTGTTAGGCTCAGTGCCTGTCTCATTCACTGAATACCTTCCATCTTCTCGCTCTTATAGAAAATAGCTCCCTTACTAGACAACCCTCATTCTTCCTGTGCAATGAATAAGGTAGGTGTCCTGTGGAGAAAAAAAAGCATGCGATCACATCATTAAAGACTGCATTATGTATAGGCAGAATAGGGAATGAATTAAGGTTGCACAGGCAGCCTTAATTCTGGCACTTCCCATTTTTTGAATGCTTGATCGCAATCTTAATTATGTTCTTTTAACATAGAATGCAAGTACGTGTGGATAATTTCCTAGTTTATTAAAATAGAAAGTGAAAAAAATTCCATCACATGGAATCATATTGATACCCACACACTGACCTCTGCACTTGCACTAATGGAGGAACTGATTCCAGTTGTAAGTTATCTTTTATGAGGACCAACACTAGAGAGGGATGAAACATTTTGCCAGATATCTGTTGCTAGCAGAGGAATGGTGAGACTGAGGAATCCTGAGTTCCATTCCAGGCTCTGGATAGGATCATACAGTAGTGAGCAGAGACTCATCTGCCCATTTCCCCTAAACTTGACCCTTCTGCCTGACCTCCTCCAACCTTGTCCCTGTGCTGCCTCTTTCTCATCCTCACCCCTGGCTCCTTGCGCCAGTCCCATTCTTCTGGCCTGCCTATTACCACTCTCCACTCCTCAAGATTTTCATCCCTGTCCCACTCTCCTTGCCCAGCTGGTCTTGCCCTCTGGCCTTCACATCCAATCTGCCTCTTGCTTTCCCTCCCACTGGCTTCCAGACCCAGTCTCCCTCCCTGGGCTCCTCATCCATCCTCTGTTTTCCCCACTCTCTTTCCTTGGCTCCTTATCCCAGTATCTTTGCTCAGCCAGTCTCAGTCTCCTCCCCTTCCCCAGCTCCTCACCCAACCTTAGTGTTCCCATCTTGCTCCCAGTCTACCTGCCTCCACAGACACACATTTCCCTCACTAGTTCCCCGAGCCTAGCCTCCTTGCCCAGCCAGTTCCAACCTTCCCTCTCCCTGGCCTCAAGTCACCCCCCTCCAAGCTTCCAGTCTCAGATTCCTTGTCTCAGCTTTTGTCACCTCAGCATTTGAATCAAACTTCCTCCTCCATGTTCTCTGGGTGCCAGCAGCGTAGGACATCAACAGCACAGGAGAAGCAGGCTCCGTGCTCTCATTTCCACTGCCTGGTCCTACCCTAGGCCAGAACAGCCACTGCAGGGCAAGTCTGGCTTCACTGAAGTATCTCTGAGATGGAGCATGCACTGTCAACACACGTAGGAGCTGAGGGGATTGAGCACACTCAGTCTAATCACACATAGGAGGCTCTGAGGCCATGGAGTATGCTCAGTGGATATGGAACATGCACAGTCCAGTCACACACACGAGCTTTGAGAGACTTGACCGTGCTCTGTGATCTTCACAGATTTTAGCTGCTAAAAAATCTAAGATGTTTTTACTGAGCATGTACCAACTGACTTTTCAAAGATTTATAACCTAGCCAAATTTGGGCAGATTTTCACAGGGATGCCAAGAAGCATCTTCCTAACACAAAGGCCATCCTCCTGCCAAATTTCAAGTCCCTGCTCCAAAGAACAGGTACACTAGAGTTCTTCAAAGAAAAGGACACTAGAATATTTTTAATATGAGTAAAATATATTTTCCTTAGCCTCGTTCTCAGAAATGGCTGAACCATTTTGGCTGACATTTCTGGAGAAAAAAAACAAAGACAAAAAAATCATCCTGACACAGATATCTGGCATGGAAAATTTCAGCTCAAGTGCTTGAACTTTGATAAAGTTCTAAGAAACTGAAAAGCACAGTCCTTTATGGGAAGCGTTGTGCAAAATTTACAGGAAATGTTATCAGCCCCCACATATACACAGGTCATCAACAACACAATACATTACATATATTCTACTTCTCTCTCCTCCTCCTTTGTCCAGGAACAGAGAAGATTAGATGATTGTATGATGGCTTAGGATCTGGTACCCACTTGCTTGCTGATAAAAGCCACTACCAAATTATTGGTAAAACATCACCCTTTACATCTCATCTGATCGGGATTTGAGTTAAAGCTTTTAGGACATAGCTGTTTGGGCCAACTGACACTTTGTTGGAGGTCTGTTCTTCCATTAATCTTGGATTAGTTTGTTCCCTAAATGAGCTTCCCTGTTCTTGGAGATGGCAAAGGTTTTCTTCACTAAACTTCTCCAATTCTGACAGTCTGTGACCTTCTAAGTATCCCTTGTCAACAGGACAAGGAAGTGCCAGGATGATGAGGCCTGGAAATTTAGAAACTGCTGGAAAAGACACATGTGGAACTTCACTCAAAACAGTATGCTAATGCAAGAGACCAATGTTCTGATCCAAGACCTCAGAACTCTGATAGACATGACTGGAGAGCAAATCTTGTGCCCATCAACTTCTGAATTCTGTTCTCCAGTAGAAATAAACTTCTGGGGAGACTGAGATCCACGACAAGCCCTAGAAATAAACTGTGTGGAGTCATTCAGCTCCTAGTGGTGCTGACTAATACATGCTGTTCCAGAAGAGAACCTGGGCTATGAGACAATTACTTGGAGGCCTTTTCCAGGCAGTGTGCTCCAATGACCAGGTCATCTTAGAATGGGTATACATGAGCCCTTTTCTGGCTGAGGAAAATACAGTGTTAATTATTAGAAGACATTCTTTGTGAGAGGCAGATGGGCAACAGGTAAAGCAGAATACCAGTAACAGTGTCTGTAGCACATAAAGTGGAGATATCCCCTAAGGGAAGATTAGATACTAACCTGGAGATATTTGCTATGAAGAACACCTGACAGAGAAATTCAAATTTCCTTTTGGGAATTGCAGCTAACATGGTTTAACTTAGACTCATAGAACTGGAAGGGACTGCAGGAGGTCATCTAGTCCAGTCCCCTGCACTCAAGGCAGGACCAAAGAATGCGTCAAAGGCACTGCAGGCTCAAAGCTCTCCACAGAAAGACATACCGAAGAGATTTAACAGAAGTAACTAGTTTATCACTTGTGCTCTGTTACTTATGTTGTTCTAATGTTTTCGTTTCTTCTCTCTAATAATAATAGCAGGCATGGTTAATAATTTTGATTATTTTGCTCGATTTTCACAAGGTCTCCTAAAGTATGTAAAAGAACCACAGTAACCAAAACAGTGGGAGTCACACTCCCTAAGACAGAATCATAGATATGTAAAGCTGGAAGGGACCTTGAGACGTCGTCATCTAGCCAAGTCTTCAATGCTAAGACAGGATCAAGTATACCTAAATCATCCCTCAGCAGGTATTTGTCTAACCTGTCCTTGAAAATCTCCAATGACAGGGATTCCACAACTCCCTCGGAAGCTATTCCAGTCCTTAACTATCCTTGTAGTTAGAAAGTTTTTCTTAATAACTAATTGCTGCAGATTAAGCCTGATTTCTTGTCCTACATTCTGTGGAAAACAACTGATCACTATTCTAACTCTTTATAACAGATCTTAACATATTTGAAGACTTATCAAGTCCAACTTCTGTCTTCTTTTTCTCAAGATGAAACATGCCCAGGTTTTGGTTTTTGATTTTTTTTTTTAAACCTTCCTCATAAGTCAGGTTTATCATTTTTTTTTTGTTCTCCCCAGAACTCTCCCTAGTTTGTCCACATCTTTCTTAAAGTGTACTGGACACAGGACTAGATGCAGTACTCAAACAGGCTTCAATAGTCTCAATTACCTCCTGTGTCTTTCATACAACACTCCGGCTAATACATTCCAGTATAACATTAGCCTGTTTTGTAACTGCCACACATTGGCTCATATTCAATTTGTAATGCACAATAACCACCAGATCCTTTCCAGCAGTACTATTGCCTAGCCAGTTGTTCCCCATTTTGTCGATGTGCATTTGATTTTTCCTTCCTAAGTGTAGTACTATGCACTTGTCTTTATTGAATTTCACATTGTTTTTTCAAACCAAATCTCCAATTCGTCAAGGTCATTTTGAATCCTTATCCTGCCCTCTGAAGCAATAGCAACCTCTCCCATACACAATATTTTGTTATACACAAATTTTATAAGCACAAACTCTACTCTGTTATCCAAGTCATAGATAAAAATATTGTATTAGACACAAGACTGACCCTTGAGACACCCCACTTCGTATGCTCCCCCAGTTTGACACTGAAACATTTGTAACTACTCTTTGAGTACAGTTTTTCCTCCTCCCCCGTTATTAATGTTCATTTTGCTAACTAACTATCTGGTCACCACTGACCTATCTATTTTATAGAAAATAGATCCTATCAAATTAATCTGATTTTTTTCTCATGAGATTACAAATTTGATTGATAAAAGTAATCTTGTTGATGGCATATACTTAGATTACTGTAAGGCATTTGATTTGATAGCTTGCAACATTTTGATTGAAAAACTAGAATGAAATAAAATTAACATGGCACATATTAAATGGATTTAACTCTAACAGACAAGTCTCAAAATGTGACTGTGAATAGGGAATCATCACAAGAATGTGTTTTTAGTGAGGTCCTGCTAGGTTAAGGGATGACCTGATTACAGTCTGTAAGGACCTACGTGGAGAAAAAAATATTTGATAATGGGCTCGTCAATCCAGCAGTGAAAGATATAAATGCAATCCAGTGGCTAAAAGCTGAAGTGGAAGACAAATTTAGATCAGCACAATTTACCAAGGGTCATGGTGGATTCTCCATCAATTACAATTTTAAAATCAAGATTGGACAATTTTCTAAAATATATGGCCTAGGAACTATTTTGGGAAAGTTCTGTGGCCTGTGTTATACAGGTGGTCAGACTAGATGATCAGAATGGTTCCTTCTGGCCTTGAAATTTTTTATAGATTCATAGATTTAACAAAGACTGAAGCAAAATTTACGTTAAACACTTCAGCCTTCTTGATGTCATGTTATTAGCTCTCCTTCCCTCCTAAGTACTTGACCTACAGATTCCTTCACTTTTCTCTTTCTCCTAATGTATTTATAAAATCTCTTCTTATTGCTCTTTACGTCCCTTGCTAGTGTAACTCATTTTATGCCTTTGCCTTTCTGATACTGTCCCTACATGACTGTGCTATTCTTTTATACTCATCTTTAGGAATTTGTTCATGTGTCCACTTTTTCTAGGATAGTCTCATGAATAGCCTGTACCAATAATTCCATCTTTTAGTGTTGATTTTCCCTGATTTGGTAGTAAGAGAAACAAGTAATAAGAGATTTCTTGGGCTTCTGCCTCAGAAAACATTGAGCTAATAGAGTTAAAAACACAGAAGGGAAGACGTTGAAAACTCAAGTGTGTAAGCATTTGAAGAGAGGAACCCACAGTCTTTTTTGTTTGGATTGCAAACAGAACACTGTGGACACTTGAAGACTGAGCTATTAACATTTAATGTAAGGGAGGTACGGAGCTGGCTGTCTCCTGCATGCTACCTGCTCTTCAACTTATGTCGTCTCCCTAGGCCTCCCAAAGGTTTCAAAAAGATCTTGAATAGCATGTAGCAGCCTTCTGCCTTGTGGGACTCAACAGGTGAGGACCCTGATGGTAGAAAAACAATTGCCCATAACTCTTCGGGCTCATTCAGAGAAGATAGACCAGAGTCACTTCAAGGTGTTACAATTCACCCTTGCAGCCTCTTGGGGATTGGAGTGTTTGATGATTTACTGTATCAAATACTGTGGAGCAATCCAACAGGAAGAGGACGTACATACATCCATCACCAGTGGAAGGGAAGTGGTCATCTATCGGAGCAACAAGTGCTGTCTCAGTACCATGCCCTGGCCAGAAACCTGACTGGAATAGGTCCAGGATGTTGACAACAGAGGGTAGAACAGGAGATCATTTCTGGCTAGCTTTTTGATTAGTCTGCTAAAGAAATAGTTGGAACCTGGGTAGTAACTTCTTCACAAGGACACTAGAAATGCAGATGGCTTCCTTAACACTAGCCAGACTATTGCACAGCGTGGGTGATAGGACTCTACCAGAAGCGTAGAACACAATCTTTACCAGAGGCTGAGGTTGCAGTGACTCGGCATGTGGTCAATCAGACGTTAGGGTAGTTGAAGTGGAATGATGGACTAAAGTCTACAAACTTCAGGGATGAATAACCCTGGAGCTGGGGGCCCTCCCCACGCAGGCAGACGGAGGAGGACACTCAGCTGCTGCTCCCATTCCTGTCTGCTCCTTTCCAGGTGGAAATTTTGTGAAGAATGGAACTTTTCACACTATTGAGAGAGTGCCTTTTGCAGGGACCAAAGTCACATCACTTGCAATAAATTCAAGAGTATTTGCAGCACTGATTCTAGATTAAATTAGAGGGACGGTAGGCAGAAAAAACATGACATCAAAGGGGAATAGCTAGCATCATGTAAAATGCATGACATCTGGCAGGTACACGTACTTCACATGGACCACCTTTCCTGAGCTGGGTCTGCAAAACCTCTCTTCATTCAAATCCCTCCTAGAGACTCATTTCTTCTGCAAGGCCATCCTTGGTCACCAAGTCATGCCTAAACTTGCTAAGCTCGATGGAGCAGGTATCATGGGGTTGTTGTACTGAGGTGTGCCCAACACACTTTTGGGCACTGTTAAAATAATTAATAGGAAAAGTTAAGAGACCCATTAGTAGAGTAAAGATTTAACAAAAGCTAATATTGAAATACTTTATTAAATTCTTGATCTAACCTAAAACTTTACAATTCAAAAAGCTACAGGTCAAAAGGTTCTATTTCTCTCAAGAAGTCAAACAAACCTTGGGATCTATTTCTACAGCCAGCTGAGCAATTCAGCTGGAGCTCATCTGGCCAACATAATGCATTTCTAACTAACAAGTCTTCTGTTGTGATTATTCTCTAAAGCTATTTAGTTTGGACATCTTGCCTTAATCCCCCCAAGAGAGCTTTAGCCAAAGACACATCACATAATAATTGTTTATAATGCAGAAATATTCAGATTAAGGAGGGAGGGACTGGCTGCATAGCTAAAAGGGTTTGGTAATAGGATATGGAACCTTAGGACAGATCCGAAGTGACAGATAGTTGCTAATACATGACAGCTTTTTGGTTGCCTGTGATACTTGAGTTTGGCTATCTCATTTTGGTTCCCAGCACTAGGGTTCTACATTACAGAACTAACACCATAACTAACATCCTAGTTGGCAACCCCAGCAGACAGGTGAAGGACTGTATAGGCAGGAGAATTAAGTTCCTCTCATACCTAGAGATGGCCCTAGCAGGAGAGGGCTGAAGAATGTTGGTGGGGTAGTGTAGAGAGATTTTCACCATCCCACATCTGTGCTGTATACGTTCTGTAGATAGACAGTAGAATTCAATCTTAAGGGCTGTCAATCTGGCACCCGTTCACACGCACTACATTGGCACAAAACTGAATTTTTAAAGCTACAATCATACATACCCCTTCTCACTTTTAAAAAACGTTAGACTTAAATGGACAAAAGTAGAAAAACAAAACATGTCATTCTTAAACTGTCCACAGTTTGTTAGATGTTGCAGAGAGTCGTGACATTTCTCACTGTTCTCTCTCTAACCCTTTGGAGACAGCGGACATATCTGTAGATCCACTTAAGTATCTATTTGGCTAATAGTTTGGAAAATGTCAATATTAGCACAATGGGAATGGAGTGACCCACTGATTTGTACAGCTGCCTAGAGTCATTTTAGCAGGCTCAAAGTGGACGCAAATAGTTGAGACTTCCCACCCTCCCTCAAAGCTTTTAATCCTCCTGACCCTTAGGCAATTCTATTTCTCTCTCTCCCTTTTTTAAATACACACACAATAAGTTATTTGTGAATAAGAGAATATTTTCAGTCTTAACTGTGAATTTCTAGGCTTTTGCCTATTTAAGCAATACTCTTACCATTAACTAAAAATGCCCACAGTTCATTGTATGTTGGAGTGTTATTTATTTTTAAAGGTGGACTCTCTACTGGAAGTTGCAGAGCCTAAGACTATGTTCTGCCCTCTAGAATTAAAGCAAATAAACATTTAATTAGTCAGCATGACTTAGTTTAAATTAGGTCTGTGTTATTTTAACCTTCCTTGATTTACAGAAACTATGCTGGCTGAATGGCTGTTTTACTCATGAGAACTTACTCCATTCTTGTGAACTTTTTCCTTCTTAGGATACTGATGGAGCACTGCAAATTATTTACTTACCTGACATTTTAATGACTACATTAAAAGCACTCTTTTAACCAAAATAATGTAGAAATCTAAATTATGTTCGACCATACTTATACATCTTGAAACAAATCCTTTCCTAGTCACATGGGCAGCAAGTATGCAGAACAGAAACACATATGACATTTCTTTTAAGAAAACACTGTACATGTCCAACTTTTCGAAGTTGGGCCTGATTTTGCAGGATACTGGACACCTCCTATAAGATCCATGCGAGTTTATGCCACTCAGTACTTCACAGGATTGGGCCCTAAGGTTAAAATGGTCAAAGAAGCCTAAAGGAGCTACGTGTCATTTAAATTTCAATAGGGTTAGGGCATCCTTTAGGATCCTTTAAAAATACCAGCCTTCATGGTGTCTGGGGCAGGGGTGGGGAGAGTTTATGCTCTCTTGCCAAAACTCTCTGACATCACATCACCAGATCATTCTCTACCTAGCATAATTCAGCTATGTAGTGCCACAAAGGAGTCTAGAAAAGAGCCATTTCTCTTGGCTAATTGCTAGAATAGGCTTCATAACTCTAGCACCCCCAATCTCTACAGTCCATACCCAAACAAAACCTCTACTGTTATGAACTACTTGTGTGGGGGAGGGGAAGAGATTTTGAATCTGTTTTTCGAGGAGTGGGGGGAAGGGAGGTCCCTGCACTTGCAGAGACGACAGCAGGATTGACTCTCATGACCAAATACTTGTTTAATAAAAACCACAAGTACAATTTAAGTGAAGCTGCAGCTGAACAAATGAACTGAAAATAGACATTTCTAACCAAGAATAAAATATCAGTGCTGATGGGCAAACCCAAAGATTTCTTAAGCATGATCTCTCTGCTGCAAGCTGATAAGCATGTTGCAACTCATTTCAGCCTGATAGAACAGAACATGAAGGTAGTGCATTCATATAGCTGTGTGACTTTTCAAATAGAAACCAAAACCAGCCACAACTTATTTCCAGCCCAGCAGTTAACTCAGATCACCTGATCTTCAAGATGACGTGGACTAGTCCAGAATACCCTTCCTTTCCCAATACATCCAGCCACCCCGTGATTTTCAGCACAGGGGAAGTCCAGTGGCACTTGATTTCCAGATTTTTGGCAAGCAGCCCAGTGTTCTGCTACCATTATCCAAATAGTTTGTGGTGGTGAGAACCTGTTTGCATCCACACTCATAATCACTGCAGCAGTAAGACCCTAAATACTTTCCCAATTCCCACTCCTGGCACAGCTACTCAGTTCTTAAGGGTATGCCTTCTCTGCAGAGTTAGCGCAGGCTCTAGTGCAGGTGCTACCCCTAATTCCCTTCCATCCCCACAGAAAAACCTCTAACCCAGGCTTGACGATGCTTTAAACTCTGACTAGCACGACTAAGGGTATAGGATTGAGCTTGGGTTTTAGTACAGGTCAGGCTGGCAACCTGCCTACTTCGCAGTAAGAACATAAGCTAATCAAGCCTAGGTGCTGTTTGTCCTCCAATCCTATCCCACAATTCCACTTGCACAGCACTTGTTTGTCAAAATGGTCCTTTCTTCTGCACTGAGTTTTAACCCCACATTTATCTGCTCTATTTCTAGTAAACTTTCCACAGCACTTGAACATCCAAGAAATCATCCTGTTCTGTCGGTTGGCCAGAACTTGACACCAGCCTTCTGGTAAAGCTGTGACATGATATTAGTATGACACACAAGAGAACTTCCATGCAGGCATCCTGGAAAGATGAACAAGTTTTCCCACAACACATTGTGAATGAACTCATAGAGCGGCCCAATTTAATGTGCCACTAGAAACCATGGGATAGCCTGCTACAAATCCAGCCCAGCACATGGGCTAGTTCAGCTCCATTGTGGACGCAGCCACATGTGTCTGGCACAGGTAGGGCTTTGCCGTGACTCCACTCATGCTAGCTTAGCTCCGGATAACTCTGCAGTGAAGACATATCCTAACACACTAGGCCAAAGGAAGTTGCCCTGTAGCATATTAGGTATGTTTCTTATCAAACAAACTTTCACAGTGTTGTGCTCGGCAAAACGGGAGGAGATTTAACATGGGGTTTATATCTGTATTGCACATCACAATTAAAGGTCTGTTAACATTTCCAGTATAAATAAATTGGGGGGGGGTGTTATACATGGACTATATTTATTTACATTGGCTTAATTCACAGGAATTGAGACCCATCTGTATTTTATGCTGATGTGGGTTTTTTCCCTTCTTTCCATTTTGCAGAAAGAAAAGATGAAGCAGGTTAAGGGCCACAGATGTCAACAGTATTCTAGTACTGGCAGTATTAGTCAGTATCAGAGCCAATATTAGCAATCAGCTCACTAGACTGACAACATCAGGAGTGTACAAAATCCAGTTAAAATGAACAGGCTGTTGCACACTAGAATATGCTTATATAAAGTCCCTTTGATACATTCCATTGTTAACCTTTTGCCAGAATTACACAGTGACATGCACTGTTGGAGTTAACTCACAGTTGATATGGCTAGAGAAATTTTTACAGGCATCAGCTATGGCAACATGAATAGATTAAAATGAAAGTAAAATAGAGGAAAAACAATATCACTACTCATCAACACATTCCCACTGACACGCCTCTCATTGTCCAGCACAGTCATAACACTGCTGGAAATAGAACAGCTACTTAAAGCCACAATGACAGGAGAGGTTCAAGATTTCAACAGTAAAGGGACACATCAAGGCTTTATTTACTTTTTAAAAAATTTCAAATTTACACCACCCTGTGTTGTTATTACCACTTTACAATATGAACACAGAATAATAATTTTTACAATATTAATCACACAACATTAAAGGTGAAAGATTTACTTTTTGAATTTCACTCTGGATAATTAAAGTCAGTCAGTATCACTCACTGTCTGACAATCATGCACTAGCACAACAGTTCAATGTCTGGATTGCACCCTATATCCTACTATACAACTTCCCATTCATTTTGGTTTTATACTCTGGGTTTCAACAACGCAGAAAACCTTGAATTTTCAAAAATATTGTTTTTGAAAAAAATAGTGAAAAAAATTCTACTGAACTTGGGTCTTTTGAAACTTTTTTAAAATAAGATCTAAATGATCAGTTTAAATCAATCTGAGAGCGTCCCTTTAAACATAAAAAGAACTAAATTTAAAATTCTGTCCAAAAAAGACACATTACATTTCACACCCTTTCTATTTTCTCCAAATGTAAACATATTTCTGGGAATTCAGTTACATTAAACAAAGCAAAAAAAAAGAAGAAATTGTTTTCTAACAACAAGCCTGCTTTGGAAAGTAGGATTCTATCAGAATCTTTTGCAATAACTGAAGACACTGCCAACTTGCTAACAGCCCATAAACCCATGCTTCCAAAAGTAGTATTCATCTTTCCTTGGAAGAGGTTACAAGAGACAAAAATACAGAGCTAAACAGTGATAAAACCATTAGGCTATCTCAGGGGACAAAAAAAATCTGTTAAATTCCAGTAAGTGAGATTCCTTACAGCATCAAGGCCTGTGGTCTCAGTTATGTTAGAGTAAATATGGAGTAATTCCACTTCATTTGCAGTTAGTCTGGATGCACATTGGCACAATTAAGAAGAGAAACTGTCCTACATTATAAAAGCTTTTTGTTTAATTTTTTTATTGTGAATGACACTGGGTCAAAATAAAATGGATTTATGCTAGAACACTTTGCAGTCACAAACACGAGACACTCTTCTAATTTTCTTTTAGAGATTAATATAACAAATTATGTCGAAGTGTTATGACGTTTCCTTTAATCCTTTTCCAGCTGCTAAGTAATAACACACACCATTCCCGTATGTACAACGCAGAAGGATAGCACTTAAAAGGGAAAACTACAATGGTTGAAAGTCTCAAAACGTGCTATTTTCAGATTCAAAATATCCACTGCTGAGAGAAAAAAAAATCTAACCCAGCACTCCTCAAAAATAAGAGATACAACTACATCAAAATGTTAAAATACCAGACCTAAATTTTCCAAGACTAACTAGTGATTTTGAGCGCCCGACTTGAAACATTTGAAAACAGCCTGGCTTTCGAAGGGCAGAAACTTCGCATTTTCTGAAAAATTAATTCCCTTTCAGGTGTCTCAAGTTGAACACCCTAAATGGGTAGTCATTTTTGAAAATTTAGGTCTATCTCCCAGACTGGGTGACCTTCTGCTTCTTCTGATACTATAGTGTGAATGAAGTTTACTAGTTTGTCATAATATGGTGATGACTCCTCAGCACAGATAAAAGCATGGAGAGAAGCTATAGTCCATTCCAAGAGCTTTTTTTCAAATATCTTTTTAAAACTTTATATTACTTTTTAACCTATTGACAGCTTCCCTCAGCAGTCAGGGCCTGACCATGCAAGATCATGCCCTCCTTACTGGGAGCTGTAGGCTCAGTGCCAGTGAAGTCAGGAGTTGAGGGCACTCAGCATTCCTCAGGAGGAGCTCAGCACTTGCACGATTAGGTCCTGAATTCAGACAGCCTTCAGATAATACTCTAACAACAGCAGAGGAGCAATAGTCATAGAAAGCTACCCACACTATCACACAGTTACTGAGGTCATTTCAGTGATGCATCTCCCTCTGTTGAAGCAGCAAAAGCATCACAGTCACAATGACTGTCTGAGAGATATGTGCTTTTGGGAACAGTCTGAGAACCCGGGGCCACAGGCTTCTCACACTGACCAACAGAAGTCTATGATAGATGACAATTTTCTGTAACAGCACTGTGAGTAATTCGTGGTTCCAGTTCACATGTGATTGGTAAATCTTTTAGGCAGTTCCTGTTCATAGAGTTTCAGTCTTTGAGCCTGGTTTTGATATCACTGATACCTGTTTTACTCTGGCATCATTCTAATGACTTGATCTATATGCATGAGTATCAGTTTTAAAGAACTGAAAAAGTTATAGCTCAATTTAATAGAGGTATTTAGGTGTTCTATCAATCAGCATTACCCCACTTAGTGTTACAACAACCTAGATGATTTTGGAACCCAAATCTCATTTTGAAAAGGAATTTAGGTACTTAGGAACCAAACTGCCACTGACAGTCAATGCACTATTGTTGTAGCCATGTTGATCCCAGGTTATTAGAGAGACAAGGTGGATGAGTTAATATATTTTATTGGACCAACTTCTGTGGGTGAGAGAGAAGCTTTCAAGCTTATACAGAGCACTTCTTTGAGTCAGCCAATTGGATTTTGGCTCCTAAGTGCCTAAATTCTTTTTGAAGATGAGATTTAGTCTCCAAAATTACTCATGCTGCAATTACTTACTTATGTTACACTGCTGAGCACCATGACACCTAAATATTGTTTAAAAAACTGGACCATAGTCACTATATAGGTTAAAATAGGAAAATGTATCTGTGCCTTACCTAAAAGTTTCCTTTCTTGGAGTAACAAGGTTCACAGGTCTGTTATATTGGGTCTCTGCTCTATGCAGCCACTGAGGCACACCAGACCTGTTAATCAGTAGCTCCACCTGTGAGAAACCTGCCAGTTGAGACACTTCCATGGAGTATGACAGGTTTCAGAGTAGCAGCTGTGTTAGTCTGTATCTGCAAAAAGAACAGGAGTACTTGTGGCAACTTAGAGACTTATAAATTTATTTCAGCATGAGCTTTCATGAGCTACAGCTCACTTCTTCGCATCCGAAGAAGTACCGATGAGAAATAGGTAATGCTTCCTAATAGTTACTGGGATGCTATAGAATGAATCACCCCCCAACCAATTGCAGCATCAGATACTGGTTGACTATCTTATAGATCTTGGAAAACAAGGTATGAACAGATGAGCAGGCGGCTGCTTTACAGATTTTCTCAGAGGAGTCATCAGATCTTTCTGCATAAGAACTTGTCACAGCTCTCAGGGAGCTCTGATTGTGGAAAACAGAGTAATTCTATTTGTATGCTTCAAATATGACATTTTATCCACCTGGAAATGATAAATTTTGAGGCCTTCTTTCCCTTTAACATCAAATGATAAAACACAAAGCATTTGTCTTTCTAAACTGAGCTGCACAATGAACATATAGGAAGGCAGGGTTGGTTCTGAGCACCACTTTATCTTTATGGAACATACAGTATCGATGTTCCAGGGAAACAGCGTCAAACTCAGACTCTCTCCAAGCTGAGGTGATTGCTATAAAAAAAGGCTACCTTAATGATTAGCAAGTAATTAGATACCTTCATGAGCAGTTCAGATAGAGGGACTGTGATACAATGAGATGAGGCTAAGATCCCATGAAGAAACTACACTTCAGGAGGGTACTGAAGAAAGGTTGCTTTGAAAAACTGCTTGACATTTGGGTAAGATTAAATCCACTTCTTGCTGGCTGCACTAAGGATGCCAGACAAAGCAGCAACTTCACCTTTGAGTGTTTGAGCTGCCAAACCTAGTCTCAGTCCACCTTGAAGAAATCTGAGAATCTGTTGTACTGCTGCAGATAAAAGGATGAGATTCTTGTCCTGGCACCAATGGGTAAACCTCTACCAAGCCTCTGATACAATGAGTTAGTGGAGTTCTTTCTGGAAGCTAAACGTGTAGCTATTACATCCATTGAACCTCTTCTTTGGCTTAAGAGGTTCCTTTCAAGTGCCAGGCGCCTAGGATCAGATTATATGGATTCTGATGCATGATTGGCCCTTGTAGCAGAAGATCACTTCTGGATGGAAAGCAGATGGGAGGTCTTTGTGTCATGTTGATGAGAGATCAGAGAACCAAAGTCTCCGTGGCCAGAACGAGTCTACCAAAACCACCAGTGCTGCTTCTTGCCTAATCTTCTGTAGTGTTCCGGTGAGAAGATGAAAGGGAGGGATGGCATGTAGGAGTACCTTTGGCCATCTTTGCAACAGAACACATTGAATTGGAATATGGAGAGAGGCACCTTTCAAATCTACTGATGTCATTAAGTCCCCCTTATTGATGATGGAACAAGACGGAGTAGAAGCTGTGTTCCTTCTGCAGAGAAGGGACAGACACTATTGCTCCTATTCATAGGAGATCTAGGATGGCTGTCCGTAGATTTTATCTCTTCCGAGGATCCTTTCACTTAGGAGATGGGATATACCTGAGTCCTGGGTATCTGAAAAAAAATCAGAGAATAATCCCCTCTGCACTTCTAAAAAAGACCACCACCAATTTGTGCTCCACCCTGTACTTAGCTGCTGGTGGGGCTTGTGGACTGCTTCGAAGAGGCTGGGGTTTGATTGGAAATTTCACCTCTGCTCTTTTGTGGTCTCCTGCATCTGTTCTATTTTTCTCCAATGCAGCGGAGTCATTTCCTGATAGGCTTTCTACACTGGCTAGCATGAAAGGACCGTACTGGTTTGGAGTAAGGTCCTTAGTCTTTCCTATACTGCTTGTTGGAGACTACAGCCTTTCTTGATCTTCTTCCAGTGATTCCACTATCCATTTTTTCACGGGATTACTGGATAGCTTGCCCCTTGAGAATCTTGAATGAGCTAAAATCTGTTTAACCTTTTACTCTAACTTCCAGACCCAGTACCTCATGTGTCAGTATGCTACCACATTGTAGCCCATAGACCTATCTGAGTACAGTGAGCATTCAGGGTGGCATCAGATACAAATGCATCAACTAAGGACTGTTTTTTCAAGAGATGTGCTCAGATTAAAGGCTTTTTTGTACTTTAGCAGTACTGTACCAGATTTGTCATCCCAGGCCAGCATTGCTCTAGCAAAACAAGTAGAGGCAGTTAGCAGGAGCTGATGCTGCTTTACATTTTTGTCCTCGTTGCCAATTCAATTCTCCTATAGGTGAAGTCCTTTGGCAATAGGTCTCCTGCTATAGAAATGGTTAACTAGAGAACAGGCTGCATCAACCTTAGCCAGCTGAACCCAATCTGCTGTAGAAAGGAGAGAGGAGTTGGGCCCAAGGCATCTTACTAGGCTCTCCTTATTCTGGATCCCTGCCAATAGTACCCTGCCACTTGCAGCAGCCATGGCTGGGAAGGGCTGAACAACTGCTTCTCAGTATAAACAGTTGGGGCCACAAATGCAGGCTCCAGCAGCTGGGAGGGCAGTTTCCATGGCCCTTTGATGTGCTTCACTCAAACTCCCAACGCAGAGGGAACGGGGACCACTGCCTGTGGTAGATTCAGAGGATTTTGCTCTGAGGAGCTCTCTCTGCTTCACTGGAGTTCTCATGCTTGGGGAAGAGGCTGTAGGAAACTGTCTCCTGCCTGAGCACTTGAGAGGGGCCTGGGTCTCTGCAGAACAGGAACAGATCTCTATGCAGGCACTCAGTCAGTCAGGAGGTGCAGGTGACAGTTTCTGACTTTCCCTCTCTAGCTTTCTCCACCTTACTGCACTCTACATGGATGAGCAGAGAGAGTAGAGTGCCCTGGTAACTATGGGAAGAGAAAGGAATCCCCTCTGCCAATAAAGGTAGAACTTGAGAGCTTGGTGATTTTAAGCTAATTGACTTCTTTATTTACTTTGCAGAAGAGAAGAGCTGGTTTTCTGCCAGCATCTGTGAAGGTGGAAGAAAACTGGCAGGTTTCTCAGAGGTGGAGCCTCACCTCCCCTGCCACAGACTGACAGCTCTGGTCTAGCTCCAAGGCTGCACAGAGCAAAGACCGAATGTCCTGGATCTGTGGACTCCATTATGAATAAGATAGATAGCATGCACTGCTACAAGCTCATGCACCAATCCCCTCATGAAGTCTGGCATATGACCACAGACACTCACTAGATTTCTCTCAAAAGCTACATTAGGTATACAACCATCCAGAAATATCAAATGAGATCCATGATATCATACAGTGTCGTCTTATTAAAGTAAAATAAATGTTTTAAATTGAGAGGGAGAAAACAGGCTTCCCTGGAAAAGTGAAAGCCTTGTCGGCTCCAATAACCCTGAGAACTGTGCTCACAGGACTTTTAACTCATGGTAAGGCCACCCAAGCTGGACAGGTCAAAGGGTAGGAATAATTTAAATGCAGTCCACGCATCTCCAGGCCAACAGTCTATCCTAGTAAACAAAACTTAAGTTATAGAAGCATAACAACGTAACCATTGTGGCAAATGGCAAGATAAATGGGAATGGTGGCCCTGTTTTTGCTCTGAGTGACATCTGATGATGCAGGAAAGATTCAGAGAAAATAAAGTGAAGACAAGACTAAAAATACAACACAGAGTTTGAAGGGATACTGACAACAGGAAAAAGAAAAAGCAATTCTTACCTAGGCTGCCTAACATTTTCAATTTTAAGAGCTTGTTTTCAATTGCTTATAATTTTACCAGTCTTCAACCATTCCCTTGCCAGATGTTTGCCTCAGAGTGACATTTTTGCACCATTTCAGCAAAAACAGTGTAGCTCCTTCTCAGAATGTGAGGGGAAAATACACAGTTTTACAAGTCAAAAAACCTCATACAACTGTTTCATTAAGACACCCTAGAGCCACCATATTTTGGAGCTGTCGCAGGAGGGTCATGGTGACAGTCATGTGATGGCAAATCTGGGCAGATTTTCCCAGAGGTGGTAAAAAGCCAAGTTATAAGCCTCTAAAATTACTCCTCCCAGCTGCTGGAGCTGTGCAGGTGCTAGGCACAGAAACCGAGAGCAGAGAGAAGAGGAAGTAGCCTGACTGCAACTCAGAGGCATGTGGAGAAGAAGGTGGAAGGCAGGAAGTAGAGACAGGTTTCAGAGGGCAACAAGGCAGTGGCAGGGAGTAGGAGAATGACAGAGAAAAATTAGAGGGATAAAAACAGACTAGTTAAAAGGGAGAAACAGTGCAGAGACAAGATACAAGTGGGTACATGCAAGGAGCACAGGCATTGGGGGCAGATAGGGTGGAAAGAGAAAGAAGGGTCTGTGACCACTAGAACATACTTCCCCCTTCCAGAATTTGGAATAGTCAATGTTTCTGAGTCAACATTAATCTGCTATCTAGGAAATACCTGTGAAACCCACTGTCACATTTCTCCTCAGCCACCCCTAGTGCTGGTCCACACAGAGAACAACCACCTGCTACTACTATCAGTTACTCCACAGGTCAAGTGGCAGAGGTCTGTGCTGTAGATTTAAAGGCTCCAGCCCTGCTGATGACCATGTAAGGCTTGGTATGATTCCACATGACAGAATTTCTATTTTTTTCAGTTTGCTTTTTTAAAAACCTAGGAAAATACACACAAACTATATTAAAAGAACATCAAGGTTGCAAAGCACCAAAAAGTGAGGACATGTCAGAGTTAAGGTTACCTGTGCAACCTTAATTTGCACCCACTCTACTCACTTGCACATATGCATTATGATAGTCTTTAATTAATGAGCACATACCATTTTTCCTTCAAGATCCTTTCCTCTTTCAGTGCACAGAAAGGACAGTGCTCAAGTAATCAGTCAGGGGTATGTCATGAAGGAAGCGGTTGTCCATAGGACCCTGCCTCCCTCCAGAAGTTGGAAGGTGTACAGTGAATGAGGCAAGAGGACTGCAGGAAAAGAGAGAATAATCTCATTGTTAAGGAAAGTGAATGCTGCCCTGGAGAACTGGATTCTATCCCTGTCTCTGCCACAGAGTTTCTATGCGGTGCTGGTGAAGTCTTCTAAACCAAAATTTTTTTAGGTGGCCACTAACTGAATGTTACTTATTTTATAAGTGCCCAACTTGAGACGTGGGGTCAGATTTGCAAAAGCGCTGAATACTCACAACTGCAATCAAAATCTATGTGAGTTGTGCACTGAACATAAAATGCTACAGAAATGGTAGAGTAAAATCAGTCCCTAGGCATCTCAAGTTCAGCACCCAAAATTAGTGGTTACTTGACAATTTTAGCCTTAATCTCTGTGTCTCAGTTATTCATTGGTAAAACAGGGTAATGCCACTTCCTATTTCATAGGAGTGTTGTGAAGATAACTTCATCAACGGTTGTGAACAATTCTAATGTTACAGTAATGGGCACTCATAGAAAAGCCCATGAGGAAATTAGTAATTCTGTACTTAGAGCAAGGTTTGGATGCTGTGTAATAAATAAGGCATAGGATCACACACTGAATGACAAGCATAAACGCAACTAAATAGCTAACCATTCAATGAAGGCACTATCCATCCTGTGCACTGAATTATGCAGAAGGCTTTGGGGGAAACATGGTTATCATAATGCATATGCACCAGGGGACCAAACTAAGGTTGTACAGGCAACCTTAATTTGGCATTTCCTAATTTTTGGATTGCATGACTGTTTTTATTTTTTAAAATGAACATAATACATATTTAATGTGAACCTGGGAGGAAAAAATACAAGAGTAAGTTTTGAGGTTGAAAGGGAAAAAAAGACAACGTTTTTTGAGCTTTCCCAAGAAAATAACTAAAAAGTGAAAATCAAATGTAAGAAATGCACACTTTTGTATCACCATTAATTTTACAGGTTTTGAGCAGCAAAGAGTCCTGTGGCACCTTATAGACTGACAGACATATTGGAGCATGAGCTTTCATGGGTGAATACCCACTTCGTCGGATTCATGAAGTAGAAATTTCCAGGGGCAGGTATATATATGCAAGCAAGAAGCAGGCTAGAGATAACGAGGTTAGTTCAATCAGGGAGGATGAGGCCCTCTTCTAGCAGTTGAGGTGTGAAAACCAAGGGAGGAGAAACTGCTTTTATAGTTGGCTAGCCATTCACAGTGTTTGTTTAATCCTGAGCTGACGGTGTCAAATTTGCAGATGAACTGAAGCTCAGCAGTTTCTCTTTGAAGTCTGGTCCTTAAGTTTTTTTGCTGCAGGATGGCTACCTTTAAATCTGCTATTGTGTGTCCAGGAAGACTGAAGTGTTCTCCTACAGGTTTTTAAATATGCCATTCCTAATATCCGATTTGTGTCCATTTATCCTTTTCCATAGGGACTGTCCAGTTTGGCCAATGTACATAGCAGAGGGGCATTGCTGGCATATAATGGCGTATATTACATAGGTGGACGTGCAGGTGAATGAACCGGTGATGGTATGGCTGATCTGATGGTGTCGCTGGTGTAGATATGTGGGCAGAGTTGGCATCGAGGTTTGTTGCATGGATTGGTTTCTGAGTTAGAGTTACTATGGTGCAGTGTGCAGTTACTGGTGAAAATATGCTTCAGGTTGGCAGGTTGTCTGTGGGCAAGGGCTGGCCTGCCACCCAAGGCCTGTGAAAGTGAGGGATCATTGTCCAGGAGGGGTTGTAGATCCCTGATGATGCGTTGGAGGGGTTTTAGCTGGGGACTGTATGTGATGGCCAGTGGAGTTCTGTTGGTTTCTTTCTTGGGTTTATCTTGCAGGAGAAGGCTTCTGGGTACAGGTCTGGCTCTGTTGATCTGTTCCTTTATTTCCTCGTGCGGGTATTGTAGTTTTGAGAATGCTTGGTGAAGATTTTGTAGGTGTTGGTCTCTGTCTGAGGGTTGGAGCAGATGGGATTGTACCTCAGAGCTTGGTTGTAGACAATGGATCGTGTGGTGTGCCCGGGATGGAAGCTGGAGGCATGAAGGTAGGCATAGCAGTCAGTAGGTTTTCGGTACAGGGTGGTGTTAATGTGACCATCACTTATTTGCATCGTGGTGTCTAGGAAGTGGACTTCCCCTGTAGATTAGTCCAGGCTGAGGTTGATGGTGGGGTGGAAACTGTTGAAATCGTGGTGGAATTTTTCCAGAGTTTCCTTCCCATGGGTCCAGATGAAGAAGATGTCATCAGTGTAGCACAGGTAGAGAAGGATGAGTGGATGAGAGCTAAGGAAGCGTTGTTCAAGGTCAGCCATAAAAATGTTGGCATATCATGGGGCCATGTGTGTTCCCATAGCGGTGCCACTGATCTGGAGGTATATATTGTCATCAAATTTGAAATAGTTGTGTGTGAGGATAAAGACACAGAGCTCAGCAACCAGTTGTGCTGTGACATCATCAGGGATACTGTTCCTGACAGCTTGTATTCCATCTGTGTGTGGGATGTTTGTGTAGAGAGCCTCTACATCTATGGTGGCCAGAATGCTGTTTTCTGGAAGGTCACCAATGCATTGTAGTTTTCTCAGGAAATCAGTAGTGTATCGGAGATAGCTGGGAGGGCTGCTGGCATAGGGTCAGAGTAGAGAGTTGTGGCTGATCTGGGAGCCTACCAGTAAAGCATGTGGAGAAGGAGGCAGGCAATAAGATTAGGGTAATCATGAGATGTAAAAAAAAAACCAAACAAGGGTGTATCATGCTTTTCCTCAAAGTAAATATTTATGATTTTCGCAACACACTGCAAGCAACTGCAGTGCAACCCGTGACCTCCAGTTTAGAGCACTTCCACTAATAAATACACAAGCTGTTTAGTAACTTCTTAGAGAAGGTCACAGCTAGACATGAGAACAATTTGAAAATAAAAACAAAAAAAACCTCAGCTTCGTATCGTTTAGTGTTTTGCCAAACTTCACAAATTTGTAACTTCTGAATAAAATTCAGTGCTGATCTTCCTGGAAGTACATTTAAGTATTAAAAAAATAGTACTGGCCATCTGCAGTACTTGACATTTAAACTGCATTTGGGTAAGCATGAAGACAATGCGAACCAGCCTTTAAATACTTCAGTTTGGGAACTAAAGTAGCAGTTTCAAGCTCTACCGCTACTTAAGATGATTATGCAGAAAACAGAGTGAAGCATATTCAGTCTAGAACTGTGAGTATATCTGGCTGCTAAGGAACAACGTTAATGGATACCACAGAGAAGGTTACACAATAATTGGTGAGTGAATAAACGCTATAATTTAAAATTTTTTGCTGTAATATATTCCAATAAATTAGTATATGCTTTCTCCTGAAATGTATTTGTTTAGCCTTAAATTAGCAACAAGAATCATATGTAAAGTTTTATATTTAATTGCTTCTCCTATTAAAATATCACTTTACATTTACATATTTTATACAATCCTACATTTTTGTTAATATACAAACATTTACAATGATTAGTTAGATGTGTTTAAGAAAATGCTTTAAAATGATAAAGTAAGTGTGGACAGGAAACCATTCACACAGTATGCAAATATAATATCATCTAGTCTGACCTCCTACAGATATACAGGTAAGGAATTTTCCATCTTTATATGTAGTTTTAAGATTTATTTCCTAAAGTGTGGGTTTTTGATTATGTTGTTTTTCCCTTTTCTTCTTTTAAGCAGTGCTTTCTCGCTCCCCACCCCAAGATTTTTGTTTAATTTTCGGTGATCAATGGAATATAAATATTTAAAATTAAGGAAGGTTTCCATTGTCCAAGAAGTTTTATGAAAATAGTTAGATATATTATTCAACAGGTATTTTAATACCTTCTCATTTGCAATTTTTTTAAAAAAATACCACTTGCATCCTCAAATATTTGCTTTCAAGGACAATAAAAATGTTAATGCATACGAAGTATTTTACATGGCTTAAAGGAACCAAAATTTTGATATGGCTGATATTTCTAAAAGCCAAATATGATCTCTTTTTAATCTTCTGATGTTGAGGGTCAGGATCATCATGTACACACCACATGTCCATGTCAACTTTTCCCCATACTCCTCCTATTTTCCAATTAATGAAATACCTTGGGGCTGATTGCATAAGGGAGCTTTTCAAAGCTTAATTCATATATTGGAAATAAGTCCAATACCTAGGCTAGATGCTACAAATAGCTCTACATGCAAACAAAGGGGACCCTTGAAGTGCCACTGACTTCAGTGGGTCTCCCTGTGAGTACAGGAGTTTGCACAAATCAACAAAACTAGCCCTTTAATCATAAATGCTTATTTAATTAGTTTAGAACCTAGTCTAAAATTCAGAAACAAGAACAAAACAGACTCTCCAGAAAGAAAATGGCAATCTTTAGCAATCAGTAAAATGAGACAATGTTACACTTTGAAGGGGGAAAGCAAGGAGAGACACTGATTGGGAATCTTGGACAGTAAGAACAAATGAACTGGCTACAAGTGGGTGCTGCAGTGAGCGAACAAAACTTTACCCTTTAGGTGTCCTCCATCCCCAACTACATGAGCTTTGTGCCTAGGCTCCAGTGAATTTGGTGTTCTACTTTTAAGGAGAAAATTAACGATATCTACGGCAATTGATTTCTATACTCTTCTGCTTTTCCCTTCAGAGTGTAAGAAACCACTCAAATGCCAATAAAGTGTCTGTTATAACCTAAATTAATGTAGTAAGTGTGGTCTGTAAAGTCTCCATTATAAAAGACCATCCACACTATACATGCCTATTGTAAATGGCATGCTTTCTATTGCCAAGTCAATTTAAAAAAGAGCCATCTTTGTAATTCTACTCATTACCAAGACAAACAATAAGACTTCAAGTTTTGTTTTCGTCACATCTATCTATTTTCCCTGGAGGCAGAGAGAGTGAGAAGGAGGGAGAGAGAGGGAGAAGAAGAGGGAGACATATACACACTGGGAATGTGGCTGTTTATACAAATGTTGATTACATGTATAATGGTGGGCCAAATTCCATGCTAATTTACACAGTTAAGCAGTCCCATCAATTTCAGCGACAGTCACTGATCTTAAATTAGTGCAGAATTTGGCCCTATCTAACTGCGGCAAGCTCTGCTCCATCTACAGTGTAAAGTACTTTACAATGGTGCTGCATCCTATCAACCCCTCTTTTACAGTAGTAGTCGTGGGGAACAAAGTAAGGAAACGTAGCAATATCAATAAGGAAAACTAAGGAGATTGACTGGATCAGTTACTTAACCTTCTGTACTTCAAGTCCTTTTCCGTCAGACGATATAATCCCCATTACCTATGATCAACACCTGCAGATGCCAATGTATTTAAAAGCAAGTATGGACAGTTAACAAAAACTATTATATTAACAATTTTACTTGATTACTTAAAGCCTGGAAGTGCTGAATACACACAACTCCAGTTGAAATCCATGGGAGCTGCAGTGCTCAGCACCTCTGAAAATCATGCAAGCAATCTAATTAAATTTCCTGTACGCTTCCAAGTCATCATCAGTTGTTTGAGCTAGCAGGACATAAAAATGACTATATACAGTGTCACTAACTTGACTGAATATCTAAGGTAGCAACAATGGAGGGGCGGAGAAAACAGAACAAAATCTCAGTCCACATTTTGCCTAAGAATTGCACCAGAGTTAAAGTAGGCAAGGAGACATGCCCACGTTAGCTTTAATCTAACTAGCGCAGTTAACAATAGCAATGAAGATGTTGCAGAATGGGCTAGCCACCTCAGTAGAAGGCCACTAGGGATTCTTGGTACATATTTGGGCTGCTGACCCACACCAGGGTCCATGTCACCACATCTTCATTGCTAGAATTAAAGCTAGCCTGGGTAGGTGTATCCACACTGTAATTACACCTTAATTTGTGGTATAGACATACACTTGGACGCACAGATATTTTATACCTGTCTGGAAACTGGCATTCATTTACAATCCTGACAAAAGTGAATCCAAGGGCTACAGATATTTACTGTTGGGCATAGTGTCTACTTATGTGAGAGGTTAATGGGACTACTCACAGGAGCAGTCCTTCCAAAACTGAGCTGTAAGGTCTGGTCCACACTGCGTTTAATTTATATTCGCAAATCACCAGCTGCAGGGAAAGGCACATTTGGTGGTAAGCATTTGCAGAAACCATAACCAAGCTTGTAAATTCAGTACCTCACTCATATAAGGAATCAAACACACACGTCTGGTGGTGGTTTAGTGACACAGGCCAAGGTTTGAATGAGTCATGGAGAATGAACTACCTTCTCAAACTTAAGTGGTCCTTCCTGAAAAAGGTTGCCAGATAACAGAGAAAAGTGAAGAATTAAAATCTTCTAATGGTATCTCCATGTTTGTCAATCAGCAGATTTTTTTTTAAATGAGGTTTTGCGTTGAACATGCTTGTATACTTGCCACAGTCTCTTAGTAATATTTTCTACCTCTTATGGAAAGAAAAAACAAACAAAAACAAAAACTTATTTTGACTTTTCTGGCATCCTGTACTTTGATTGACTGATTATTCTTCATTCTCTCTTTTTTTGGCCTTGAAATTTGTGACAGTCAAGAGGAATGACCGGCCAATACAAACATGGAATATTTTAAATGGTTGAAGTAATACTTTGTACATACTTTCACCCTCTTTGGTATTAAAATACTGATGCTGCCTTGTGACAAAAGTTGTAATGAAATAAGGAAAAACAATATGAATCTATTCTCTTAGAAAAGGAAATAGCAAGAAATTGTTATCACTAACACATACAGTACTTTTGACTTGTATTACATATAAAAAAACACATCTGACAGAGGAAGCTGAGCAAGGTCTGATGATCTGAGGCCCACAATTTTAAGTAAAATAATTATTTTCTGTACTACAGTAGTGCCTAATGGACTCCCAATCAACAATTGGGTCTCTAGAATGCTGGGTATTGTAAAAACCATGTACCAAGACATGGTCCATGCCCCACAGAGCTTAAAATCTAAATATAAGATGAGAGGCAACAGGGAGATACAAAGAAAGATGGAGGGAACACAAGTGCTTAATGAGACTATTAGGAAAAGTGTGATAAGCAGTGGTCACCAGCTGCTTAGCCATTTACAAACGCTTACAAATTGTTTAACAAAACCTGTTTCGGACACAAAATTAATACTAGCCCATTACATTAAAGAACAATATGACCAGGCTAATCTTTATGAACTGAAGGAAAAGTTCTTTTACACTACAAGGTTCACTTACCAGGTGTAAACCAGTTTTTTTAAATCACTGTCCTTGGACAGCCATCATCAGGTTGCAAGGTGCTTTATACGTTTGATTATGAAAAAATGAAACTAGTTTAAACACGAACTGAAGATGGTTATTCCATTATTGAATGCGTCCTTCGGGATGCAGGACCAAACTATGCACAGTTGAAGAATTTGGAGAGAGTTTTTATGCTAAGTTATAGTAAATCTTTATTGATCATTATCAGTCCTAGCTAGTGTAATATAAAAATATGCATGCTATGCACAGGGTATGTCTACATTGCACACGACTGGTGGTGGTGTGTAGATTATGTGTAGCCATATGCTGCAGTCAAAAGCAGGCTGCATCCACACTGCAGTGCACAGCTACATGTGACAGTGAAAGACTCTGGCAGTAGGGAAAGACTCCAGCAGTGGGGAGCCAGCAGGACAGTCCACTCCTAGAAACAGCAGTGTAGTTCAGGGAGGCACTGCTTGGGCCTGTAGAGAGCTGTGTAGGGGACATACCCTAAGAGTTCAAGCAGTGCATCAGCATCTACACTGTTACTGAGGGAAGAGGGGTGTGCAGTGCTTTTATTCTACATGACAACCTAAGGGAACATCTGCACTGCCCACTCCAAAAGAGAAACTGGCTAAAAATGGTGTATCAGCATGCTGCTGAAATAACTGTACATCTATGAAACTGTAAAACCAAGGAGTTATGATGAAAACATAATGAAGTTACGGTGGGAACTTAAATTTTTAGCATATCATGGTAAGAAGTTAGAAAATGCAGAGACCAGGAAAAAGAGAGGTTTACTTAGTATTGTTAGAGATTGGGGTTTTAATCAGAAAAGGGGATATCATAGACCATCTCTACTTTAGGAAACAATATATAGATTCACAGATTCTAGGGCTGGAAGAGGTCATCAAGAGGTCATCCAGTCCCCTGCCCTCATGGCAGGACCAAATACTGTCTAGACCATCCCTGATAGACATTTATCTAACCTACTCTTAAATATCTCCAGAGATGGAGATTCCACAACTTCCCTAGGCAATCTATTCCAGTGTTTAACTACCCTGACAGTTAGGAACTTTTTCCTAATGTCCAACCTAAACCTCCTTCGTTGCAGTTTAAGCCCATTGCTTCTTGTTCTATCATTGGAGGCTAAGGTGAACAAGTTTTCTCCCTCCTCCTGATGACACCCTTTTAGATACCTGAAAACTGCTATCATGTCCCCTCTCAGTCTTCTCTTTTCCAAACTAAACAAACCCAATTCTTTCAGCCTTCCTTCATAGGTCATGTTCTCAAGACCTTTAATCATTCTTGTTGCTCTTCGCTGGACCCTCTCCAATTTCTCCACATCTTTCTTGAAACGTGGTGCCCAGAACTGGACACAATATTCCAGTTGAGGCCTAACCAGCACAGAGTAGAGCGGGAAGAATTACTTCTCGTGTCTTGCTCACAACACACCTGTTAATGCATCCCAGAATCACGTTTGCTTTTTTTGCAACAGCATCACACTGTTGATTCATATTTAGTTTGTGGTCCACTGTAACCTCTAGATCCCTTTCTGCCGTACTCCTTCCAAGACAGTCTCTTCCCATTCTATATGTGTGAAACTGAGGCTAGGTCTACACTTGGAGGAGGGAGAAGTTGACCTAAGATACGCAAATTCAGCTACGAAACAGCGTAGCTCAAGTTGGCGTATCTTAGGTCAATTTACCTGGCTATGAGGACAGCAGCGAGTCGACTGCTGCAGCTCCCCCGTCGACTCTGCTTATGCCTCTCGCCATGGTGGAGTTCCAGAGTCGACGGCAGAGTGATCGGGGATCGATCACTACCCACTGATTCGGGGAGTGATCGATCCAATTTGTCCAGACCATTTTTAATTATGACTCTATCCTTCTAAGCAGTTACCAAACTGGGAGGGATTGCATCATCTGCAAATTCAATAAGCGTACTTTCTATGCCAATATCTAAGTCATTGATGAAGATACTGAACAGAACCGGTCCCAAAACATACCTCTGCAGAATCCTGCTTGTTATACCTTTCCAGCAGGATTGGGAACCATTAATAACCACTCTCTGAGTATGGTTATCCAGCCAGTTATGCACCTACCTTATAGTAGCCCCATCTAAGCTGTATTTGTCTAGTTTATTGATAAGAATATCATGAGAGACTGTATCAAATGCCTTACTAAGGTCTAGGTATACCACCTCCACCGCTTCTCTCTTATCCACAAGGCTCGTTATCCTATCAAAGAAAGCTATCAGATTGGTTTGACATGATTTGTTCTTTACAAATCCATGCTGGCTATTCCCTATCACTTTATCACCTTCCAAGTGTTTGCAGATTATTTCCTTAATTATTTGCTCCATTATCTTCCCTGGCACAGAAGTTAAACTAACTGGTCTGTAGTTTCCTGGGTTGTTTTTATTTCCCTTCTTATAGATGGGCACTATATTTGCCCTTTTCCAGTCTTCTGGAATCTCTTCTGTCTCCCATGATTTTCCAAAGATAATAGCTAGAGGCTCAGATACATCTTCTATTAGCTCCTTGAGTATTCTAGGATGCATTTCATCAGGCCCTGGTGACTTCAGCAATAGGTCTTCTCTTGTCCTTTACCCTGAAAGGCCATGTCCGCACTAGAGGAAAAGGTGCAGTTTTAAACATAACTAACATATTAACACATATTAAAATCCTACTGTAGACAAAGCAATCGTGCTTTTAACTCAAGTTAATCAGTCAAGGTAAACCATGCTCTATGTTGGATCTAGTATCAGAGGGTAGCCGTGTTAGTCTGGATCTGTAAAAGCAGCAAAGAATCCTGTGGCACCTTATAGACTAACAGACGTTTTAGAGCATGAGCTTTCGTGGGTGAATACCCACTTCCTCAGATGCATGTAATGGAAATATCCAGGGGCAGGTATATATATGTGTGCTAGCAAGCAAGCTAGAGATAACGAGGTCAGTTCAATCAGGGGGGATGAGGCCCTGTTCTAGCAGTTGAGGTGTGAAAACCAAGAGAGGAGAAACTGGTTCTGTAATTGGCAAGCCATTCACAGTCTTTGTTCAATCCTGAGCTGATGGTGTCAAATTTGCAGATGAACTGAAGCTCAGCAGTTTCTCTTTGAAGTCTGGTCCTGAAGTTTTTTTGCTGCAGGATGGCCACCTTAAGGTCTGCTATAGTGTGGCCAGGGAGGTTGAAGTGCTCTCCTACAGGTTTTGTATATAGCCATTCCTAATGTCTGATTTGTGTCCATTTATCCTTTTCCGTAGAGACTGTCCAGTTTGGCCGATGTACATAGCAGAGGGCATTGCTGGCATATGATGGCGTATATTACATTGGTGGATGTGCTATGTACATCGGCCAAACTGGACAGTCTCTACGGAAAAGGATAAATGGACACAATCAGACATTAGGAATGGCAATATACAAAAACCTGTAGGAGAGCACTTCAACCTCCCTGGCCACACTATAGCAGACCTTAAGGTGGCCATCCTGCAGCAAAAAACTTCAGGACCAGACTTCAAAGAGAAACTGCTGAGCTTCAGTTCATCTGCAAATTTGACACCATCAGCTCAGGATTGAACAAAGACTGTGAATGGCTTGCCAATTACAGAACCAGTTTCTCCTCTCTTGGTTTTCACACCTCAACTGCTAGAACAGGGCCTCATCCCCCCTGATTGAACTGACCTCGTTATCTCTAGCTTGCTTGCTAGCACACATATATATACCTGCCCCTGGATATTTCCATTACATGCATCTGAGGAAGTGGGTATTCACCCACGAAAGCTCATGCTCTAAAACGTCTGTTAGTCTATAAGGTGCCACAGGATTCTTTGCTGCTTTTATGTTGGATCTATTTTGTCTCATCTATTTTGTTCCTAAAATCTCATGCTTCAGCACTTCAGCTGGTCACTTGCAGGGGTCAGGATGGACTCTTCCACTGAAATGTATTCTTTGGGGGTGGGAGGAAGAAGAGAGCATCTCCTTTGTCTGATGCTTCAGGGAAGAGAGCAGAAAAAAATTAGTCTTTCATCTCACACATAGAAGTCAAAGGTTATGTTATTTTGCCTGATTGATTGTGCAAATCTTATTTAGTACTCAGTAAAAGGAGGTTATGAACTGTATGTTTAGACTTCTGAATCTGACAGACAAGTTGTAGTACATCCGGAAATGAGTCTCAATGGTTTTGGAATCCATGTACGGTGGGGATAAGCATTTAAATATAGAAGGAATACAAGCATTTTATTCATGCAGCTGCATAAAACTTTCCTTTCACATTTTTGGCAAGACTATGAAATAAACTGGCAGTCCACAAAGAAGTGGGTGTTTATATGCTTGACCAAATCAAATTTTTGTGCACTCAGCTTGTCAATTTTGCTTTCTTTGTACAAACAACTAATGTATATGCATGATATACAAACTATATCATGTTATGTGGCACAGGCATTTAAAACAATTATGTAAGCATGTAATGTTTACACAAAAAATTAGAACACACCATTTTAACATGTACACAAGCAAATATCAGGACAGAAATTACAGGATAGCTGTAATATATGGAAATATGGTGCTTATTAACAAACAACAATAGTACAGATACAGACAAAGGCCAGAATCTTGGCATACTTTAGCCCTAAACATTCAGAGCATGTCAGACAGCAGACGGAGTTTCTGTGTTTCACACAGGTTGAGTATTTGCAATAGCAAACCAGTCAGATAACCACAAACTCTTGCTAAGCTGTGAAGTAATTTCTTCTTTTACCTTTTTGTTCCACTTTATATGTTTTACACTTATGTGCAACAGAGATAGAGTAGATCACACTAGGTTTTTTCATACAGTATCAAGGTATAATCGTATTAGATAAATCTAAAAGGATATTAAGGTTTAAGAAATTATATCAGAAAACTAAACCCTTCTTTTAATAGACGCTTTCAGTTTGAGGAATTCTCATGGCTTAGGCAACCTGACCACAAATATTATATAGTTCAGGCAATGCTGTCTATTTTAAGTAGATTAATAAGATAAATATTTTTTATTTCTAACAGACGTATATCTAAAAAAGCATTTGTTTTGTACTAAATAAACTGATACATTTAAATGGTATGTTGAAAAGTCAATATGAAGTTAAATCTTTTAAAGCCTAAAATGTTTTAAAGCCTAAATAATTATAAGGCCTGATTATCTTTGTGAGAGGCAATTGCATGGAGTTTCACATATGAACTGATCCTACTTGGATATATGTTTAAAGATCCATAGTTCCATGCTGATACCACAATCACCACCCAGACTAATGTAGAACAAGGATAAAAGTTTGTCTTTGAAACAAGACTGTAATGAGACCTTGAATTAAACAAACGCATTTATCTCTTGAAAATTGTAACATCCCATGTTAAGCTCAATTTTCAACATTGTGAATGCTATCATCTCATAATCTTTATTTAGCTTTCCATAATTTCTTATTTGCTTTCAAAGCTATTTTGGTTAATAAAACTCAAATTCATAATAGTTGTACAGTCTGTACTTTAAGTAAGGAACACAAATCCAAAGAACCAAGAAAAAGCTAGAAGTAGTAACTGGTTAATTAAATTTCTCGCACAGCAAATTTACTAGCAAGGAAAGACACTATTTTCCTACCTTCAGTTGGCTTTATATCACCCCTCACCTCCCAAGATAACTGACAGAGATAGATCCCTCAATCACACACTTAAAATCAAATGGCAGATAGTGGTTCATTGGAAAACTTATGCTATCTCGGATAAGAAAAAAGACACACATACAGGTGTCAATTCTAAGCTTAGTACAGGCTGTTGTTACCTAAATATAAAACCACTATCAATATTGGAACTAAGACATTCCTGTTGCGAAGGTGTGAGAGACAGCTGCTGAACAAGTATGAAGGACTGCACATCCCCTGCACATGGTGGTGCTGGGCTCTATGCCACCTTCACATGAGCCACCACAGAACAGCAGTATATGCAACAGAAAATGGGAGGACATGGCCAATGGCTTTGTGGTTACAGAGGTCCAGTTGCCACAAACTTCCCCATAGAGAGGAGCAGCAGCAGCAGCTGTACGGGGGCATATCTATTTTTTGTCAAACATAGGAGAGTAGAAAACGATGAGTTACTAGAGAGAAAGTGATGAGTTATTTAGTGGTGCAGCTATCGTACTGAGGCAATTACATTAGGATCTTTGATACCGGATCACTACATAGGATATTGCTTTTTAATTTTATTTTTGAAAAGTGGTGGTGGCGGCGGCATACATCAAATCAGAGAAACTTGCTAGGCATGTTAGCAAGCCTAAAAATGATATATTTGAAACACTGTTCAGACAGCTCTGTATGCAGATGCACATTTATAAACAATAAAGTTGTATAGTACAGAATTCTATCATCTTCAGGGGATACCCAAACCAAATGTGCAGTATTGACCACAGTGATTAGTGAAAAGCAAGATACAGCCTTGGCAACAAGAACTACACAGGTTGTTTTAAGAACTTCTGGTCAAGGATAACAGTTTCCAATGCCAATGAGCAAAAAAGAGTGAAGTCTGTTTAGGCATTATTTCTCTCACTGAGGATAGAAATAGCATAGCAACTAAGTGGATTTTCTAATGCACTATTAAAAAAGGATAATTAATATAGCAGTTTTATGTTAAAAATGTTCTATATTTGTGATAAAGCTTTAAAAAAAACTGAGTTAGCTAAAGACTTAAAAAAAAAAAAAAAAAAAGACAAAGAGGGATTAGCTGCTAGTGCAATATGGTGAGGCCAGGAAACTTACAGGACTCCAGCCCAGCTCATCCCTCCCCTCTCCAAAAACACAGTGAGCTTTTACCTCATGTGGTGTCCACAGAGAAGGATATGGGACTCTGGGGCTATATACACCACACCGCCTCACAACAGCTGCTCCAGTAACTTCCTGGCTCTCCAATGAGGCATGGGCCTGGCTCTTAGAATGTTCGTAGTTAGTTAGTTTTGAGGCACTACCAACATTTTCCTGAGGAACATAAGCCACAGCAGGGAAATGATTACGTTTATCAGGTTCTAATTCAGTCAAACCTGAATGGAATTCCACACAATGTGCAAAACAGAAACCTCTAGCCCTGGGCCTTTGTCCCTGCCAAATCTTAAAGGCCTGCTACAAACTATGGAAGTGTTGAGCTTTTCAATAAAAGGTCTCCACAATCTTTTATACCATTAAATATTAGGCAACTTAAATACAGGGGTTACTGTCAGCTCCCCCATAATACTCTTTAAGGAGATATGTAACCACTGACACACAACTAAACTGTTTTTTTCATTTTATGTACAGATTACCCAACGAAGAAAAAGTCCCCGTCCCTTGGGATGCAAAACTCCCTCAGAACACTGACATTTCGGTAAATGACCACTGCAACCTATCAAATCAGAATAAGATAGGTAAGGGTACGCTGCTGGTTTCAGCTGACTTGCAAATTCTGTCCTGTGTGTAATTTCAGCCACTCCCTAGATATAGCCAGCTTGTATAGTCTAGATAATATATTTATGAACTATATAACTGTTAAAATGAAACTGAACTAAGCAAAAATTGAAAGTTTAATCTTTTTCTAAGGAATCCTATGTCTTGGACTTAAGCTAGAGAAAACATACAAAGCTCTTCTATACCCACCTTTGCGCCAACATTATTGAGACAACCCTCCAGAGTCTGTGGCATCTGAGCAAGGACCATCACCTGAACTTGCCCAAACTCTTTAACAGATACAGAGCGACTAGTCGTTAGTGAAATTCTTGTGCATAGAGCTCATTTTCTACATAGCACCCAAATGTTTCCGAGGCATTTGACCAACATGACAGCTCCCTGTTCAGAAGAGTTTACAGTCTAAACAGAAAATATACAGTGCAAACAAGGGTTTAGGGAAGAGGACAGTAGCCAAGGACTACAGTTTTCAAACACAGATGCCTTAATACCTAAATAAAAGTGGCCTCATTTTCAGAGATATTGAGTATCTACAACTCCCATCAATTTAAATCAAGCTGTGGGTACCCAGCCCATCTAAAATAAGGCTCTGTTTAGGTGCTTAAATAGGGATTTAGGTATCTAGCTTTAGACATTTCAGTTGGGAAAATTGTAGCAAGTTTTTTTTAACCTTCCTATATTTGATCATTTCCTCCCAAGCTCTAGGTGAATTAACCTCATTATCCCTTTAAAGATCCTCCCCATATATTAACGTTGTGACTATAGTCTAACAGCCCTACACATTTACACACACACACACACACACACACACACACACACACACACACACACACACAGCTTTTCCCAACTACAATTGACAGCTGGAGTTTAAATTGGTTGACCTTTGGATGTGTGTGGGCCTCTGAACCTATGACTGGGAAAATTTGGGACCCTTGATATACCATATGCCATCCTATTCCAAGTTAAAGGTGACTGACTTAAAATCTGCAATATCACTTGAAAAGGCATGTTTCGAATATAGTATGCAAAGTGACGCAACTATGCAGTTCTATTTCTAAGAAAATTTCCCATGTAGTGTATTTAAAATTACCACAAGCTTGTGTCTGAGTTCCAGCCTCCCACGCACAGGGATCCCACGGATCTGATATTCTTGGCTTTTGGTTCACTTGTGACCATTGCAAATCAAGCTTATGACAACAAGCAAAAGCTTTACTTTCAAAGGGACCCCAGAGAGCTTTGTTTTCTCAGTTGTTCTTATAGTTTGCCAAATACAGCAGCAATATATAATACTGGTTGTTCAGTTCCTAACAAGGACAATAGACTCACATAAATCTTCTGTCAAAGCAATCGCAGAGCAGACAACAGATGTGATTTTCTGGAGACCACGAAGAAATGTTCTAGGTTTTAATTTGGGGAGCCTTAAAAGACAGTTCTAGCTCACATCTTATGCTAGTGTACAAATGTGTCTTTATAAAACTGTGCTACTAACAACTAAGTGCAGCTAGCACAACTTGCTCTACGGCTTTCCTTCAGAGAACGTAAGGGATGCTGGCACTATCTAGTGTTCTTCCCCAGTCTCTTGTTTACAAGTGCAATATACAGAATATAAAATTTGCTGAAGCAACATTTCCCTCCCTCACACCTTCTAATAACATACAAGATATCTATCGTATACCGGGCTTTAGAATTAAAAACTCCAGACCTTTGTAACTGCATATATCTGCACTCATTAAACCACATGGACTATGCTCCAAATCCTGTTCCCAGTACCTAGCCCAAGTAACTGGAGTTGGTATCTCTATGGGGGCATGACAGGAAGAAAGCCAACTCCCCAAGTAACATAGTATCAACTGAGTGACTGTGCAGCTGCGACTCCAGCCTCAGGACTGGGGCAGCCTCTACGGCCCTAGTGGGCAATGGATCTGGGCAGGGATATATCCACCAATTTCACCCCCACTAGCATCAATCTTGTCTCCGCTATAGAACAAAAAACAGGGAGCCTCCTCTAAGCACCTGAAATCATGCCTTACATATTACTCTCGCAGAACAGAACTTCATTAGATTCTGCTGTGTCTGGAACCCTCCATGCTCAGAGGGTGCAACTTTGTAGTACACTAAGGGGGGGGGATGAAATTTTCAGTGTTTAAAAACATAATTTCGTTAAAGTGAAAATGCACTTGAGGCTCTAGGAAATCCGTGGTGCTGAAAATTAAAAAAAAAATTCTGATCCACATTTTTTCTAACATAAGTAATGTTGTAAGCAGACTTTTCTTCCAGTAGACACCCACAATTTACAAAATTTATATCACTTAGTGAATGATCACCTTGATATTTTAACCAGATCTTCCCACAAGTTTCCCCATTTTTTTTTATTTTTTTTTTTGGCACAATGAAGCTCCTGTACCAGAATAGGGTTCAGCATGTGCAACATGCACCTACTCACAGAAAGGCATCAACTGCAACATGAACACACTAAGATAAATCCAATTTGTCTTACTGGTAAAACTGTTTTCCCTCTGCTTTCAGGAACACAGACTGAAATATTCTAAGATGTCCAACTCAAGCATAAACGCTTCAGAAGACAACTGGCACTTACAGCTCAGTAGTAACTACTCATGGTCATTCCCACTGGCTTATGGATTCATTTCATAGGAGGAATCCTGCTAAATGGTGTAGCAGCATGGATTTTTCTACATGTTCCTAGCAAGAAAAGCTTTGTCGTCTATCTCAAGAATATTGTTGTTGCCGACCTTCTGATGAGCCTGACTCTCCCCTTCAAAATTCTTAATGATTCAGAAATTGGGCCTTGGCAGATCAATGTTTTAGTCTGCCGATTTTCAGCTGTTATTTTTTACCTAAATATGTACGTTGGAATAACATTTTTTGGCCTCATAGGGTTTGACAGATACTACAAAATTGTAAAGCCTCTGCTTACCTCCTTTGTTCACACAGTTAATTACAGCAAGATTACCTCTGTAGTCGTATGGGCATTGCTCATGTTTTTATCATTTCCAAATATTATTTTAACTAACCAAAGTCCTACAGAGAAGAATTCCAAAAAGTGTGTACTCTTAAAAGTGAGTTGGTCTACAGTGGCATAAGGCTTCAAGCTATATTTGCCTAGGAATTTTCTGGACTGTGTTTTCTTCTGTTAATCATTTTTTACAGTGCAATAGCAAGAAAAATATATAGTTCCTACAGAAAGTTCAGGAGAAATTCAGCAGTAACTAGGGAAAAAATCAATCGCAATATATTCAGCATCATGTTTGTATTTGTCATTTGTTTTGTGCCATATCATCTTTGCAGACTTCCTACACATTAAGGTCAAACTGGATCTCAGTTCTCTTGTCAGTCAAGCAAAAATCTGTACTATGCAAAAGAATTTACTCTGTTACTCTCCGCTGCAAATGTGTGCCTTGATCCCATTATTTATTTATTTCTCTGTAAGCCCTTTAGAGAAAAGTTATACCAAAAACTGCATCTCAAGTTGACAACTTTAGGTGAAATAGAAAACTCTAAATCCAGAAGGTCAAACATTACATGAAAGCGTCATTATTTCAGAAATTCACATATCTCTTATAAGATATAGTATGGAAAATTATTCCAGATTGCAAAGCAGTTAACAAAGGAACTGGATAAATGAAGAGCATGTGCAACAATAAACATGAGGTGTCAATTTAAAAAGCATTTCAGCTATTTGTTTTCCATATTAAAAAGCATTACCACATGCTGTACTATGCACTACTTCCAGATTACTTCAAACTATAACTTCTTACAATGGAATATATTAGCTGTTTGAGGCCTAGGACAGACAGGAGAATGACTGGAGTAGAAAGCTGGACATGCAGGTCTGGGTTCTATGCGAGTGGCAAGGATTAACCAGCAGAACTACGCAACAGCTGCAGCCTGTTAGTCTCCATAAGCCAACCTGGAGCACATAAGAAGTACAAGCTAGCAACAAGGGCTTGGGAGTGACTGAATAGCAAAGCTGGACAAAAAATGTTGGACAAAGCTTATTCAATGAAAAATGCAGTTTCAGTTGCCTTCCAATTATTCGCAAATTTGACACAAATAGTTTTGGGCATTCACAAAATGGCCAGAGGAGGAGGAGGAGGAGAAAGATGAGGAGGTAGTGACGCTGCTAGTGACACTATGCCCCACTCATAACCTTTAGCCCAGTAGTTAGGGCACCCATCTTGAATGTGATAGACCTAGGTTCAAATTCTCACTCTGGAACAGACTTCTGGATTCAACAATTTCACCCCAAACTGATTGATTTTTTCCCCTACTTTTTGCAACTGACATTGAATTTAAAAAAAAAATCAGCTCAGGGATGGAGAATATCTTCTACCACTTCTGACCTCAGGATCAGACTGTTTTGGAATGGCTGACAGAGGCCAAGTCAGCCCCTAAAGGGAAGAAAGAGCCCTGCATGAATCTCTAGCAAAATGAAGAGCTGAGATGATGGATTCTGGTTCCAACCAGTCAACTGTAGGACAGTTTAAAGGAAAATAGGAAAGAATAAAGGTGTCACATAACTCAGATCCTCAAGTCTCTGTGTAGAACCTGGGGAATTCTAGAATGATTTGGCGACAGGAGGTAATTTTATAGTTCATGAAAATCTATTTGAAACCTTTATGGAAAATTGCTATCTAATTTAAGACCAACAAAACTACAGGAATCTATAAGAGTGATTCCTACAACCTACAGACAGTAACAGAAAACTATATTCTGTCTGTTTATGGAAATCACCCTACTGAATTCTACAGCACAGATACATTATTTTAAGCAAGAGAAGGTGGTTCTACAAACGTGTTTTCTCCTAAATTCTACAGGACTTCATGATGAAGAAAGGATATTTTAATGGGCCTTTTTATAAAAGTCTTCCAGTCTACTGATTAAACACACAAATCATTACTGAAATTATGCATAAATAGTTTAGCCCCATGTTTAATATGCTGTTCTGCTTTGGAGTTAGATGTGAGGCCAATATTCTTGTATTTTGGACCATTAAGTACTGGGAAAATTTGAGATGTACCAATCTTATCGCTGTTTCTACAGGCTGAGATAACGCCTAGTGTATCATTTGCATATTCTCCAATGACTAGTTTCAAACAGCTCTATGCCCTCAAAACACAATCCTTTCTGGTAACATGTCCATGCACATTATTCTATACAGCAGCTTGTCAAATCATTGGCTTGCTCATACTATGCATAGCTGTAAATTTTACAAGACAAATGGAAATGTATGCCAGCATATCAGAGAGTGGATTAAGTCCTTCAAAGAGACTGTAAATTTGGTCTAATACCAGGTAATGTGTACACAGCAACTGCTGCTTATGTACAAAAAGGCAGAAAAGAAATTTAAGGGAAAATAGTGACCCACCCAGATGATTTAGTAAGTGAAAAACTAAATACCCATTCAGATCAGCAAAGACTGAGTTATTACTATATGTATGGGATGAACAATCCCCATCTAGCATGAAGTTTAGTCTTCACCAGAGATCCTGCAAGGCAAAGTGGCTGTGACTTCACTAACAGTGATTTTTTAGGAGGTGAGAAAAGTCTACTGAAACTAGCTTTTTGTACCTAAAACTCAGAGCTATTAGTTTCTCTTTAATCAGGACATGTGTGAACCTGGAAAGAATGATTTTGTATTTTTGCTTTGTTTTGGGCACTATGTTATATTGTTTTTCTTTGCACAAAGGACTGAAAACTACCTATATTTCATTTATTTTTGTGTGTATATATGTTTTATTGTGCATCTTGCACTTTTTATTGTGTTTGTACTAAAAAAATAAAGCCTCTCTTTTTCAATGCAGCTAGATTTGTTTGTTTGAATTTTATAATTTTACATGGGGAGTGGGCCAGTGAATGCAATGTTTACAAAAGATTCCAGATAACGCCTCTGGAAATGGCAGCGCTCCGTTTTACTCTCTATTACTGGAAACAACACGAGTTTTTCCAACAGGGATCCTGCCAATTTGCCTTACCACTGTTCTGGAAGGACAGTCTCTCAGTATGAAAGGGTAGTTCGTAACCAATATGCATTTTTAACTAAAAATAAGGCATCCTGGTGACAAGGCTATGGCTGTATTGATAATCAGTAAATAAATGCGTTCACTGAATCCCTAATCCGTTTGTTGAGGCCATGTCTAGCATGAACTTATTTGAGAGTACCAACCCACAGTAATGGCTTCTTGTCACTCTTGACCTATGCCAGATTTGCCCTAGGGGACTAGAAAGTAAACACCATGTTTTTGGAAAACCATCTAGAGTCTCCTTGATATTACTGTTTGAATTGGAAGTGGTCCCACACCATAATCCCAGACCTTCACATCCCTACATTTTGCAGAGGTTTAGATTTTCATCTGAATGTCACAGCTTGGGTTCATATCTAGTGTGAACTTTCTTTTAAGATCAGAAACAATATTTGCCATGTTGCCTCAGGTCTCCTTGACACATCAGTCTGGTTACAAAACAGTATGCAGAGAAACTGCACTGGTTGCATTGGTAGACTAGCTCCACCTAGCAAGAGAAATCCAGATTTGTCAAGGAGGAGAATCTACTGGTTTGTGAGCGATTTTCATTTTTTTATTGTAATTTATGGCAAGAGCACCTAGTGCCTTGCATAGTTGCCCCTTTATATATCCTACATTATCTAAACAGGAGGGTTAGTGAAAGAGTACTAGTAGAGTGACATGAAAACTGCTTCTGTCACATGCCTTTATGAAACCTCATCTTCACTACTAAAAAGTAATTATGCAAACATATCTATATTCTGGAAAAATCTTTCCTCCTCGCCCCAACAGGTTGGCATGTTATGCCTTTGAATGACTAGATACATATTAGGGAGTTACACTGGAAAACATGCTGCTCGCTATGCTTTTTTTCAAAGAAATACTGCATTCTGGGCTTATTTTCTTTATATTGCCTTATTAAAAAACAATCCGTCACTGGGTAACTGATGCAGAACAGTGCATTCATAGCCACTGATCCAACTATATTTTGGTGTCTGTACCAGGCACAAGTCTCAACCAGCCTACCTATTAAACCAAGTTTTGCTCCCTTCCCCTCACAGTGCTTTTCACTTTTACTTGGAATGAAAATAAGCTAAATAAACTGGAAAGGACAAGGCTTGCATGTGAGGTCAGAAATGTATTCTACACTAAGAAGGTTAACTTTACCTCTGAAAGAAAGTGAGATGCATACCTTCAGCAGACTATCTACTCCAACTGCCTCCCCAGATGGCCAGAAGTCTTGCAGTCATGCCATTGTCACCAACCATCCAAGAAGGGACTTACTTTCTATAATTCCTTCCACTGGTTCAGAACTAAACAGAAATGTGCCATTTCACTTTAGGCAGCTACGTAAGCATGTGAAGTGTACCCTGTAGAAGAACTGTCTTCCTCATGACACCCTAGGCTCCACTGTAATAACATGGTTGTGTTCCTTTTGAGAAGGAAGAGACTGAAATGTACTTTGTGTCTACTGCAGAGGTAACCATCTCTGTTCTCCTCCTGGGTAGAGGTAACATGCAGCATGAGAAGCCAAGGGTAATTTAAAGCATACCTTTGCACTGTGAAAATGAAGTTCCTCATAAGGTTTTAAACATAATTTCTAAATGGAATTCAAAACCATCTTTTTCTTAAGATTCACTTGTTCAGCCACTCAAACTCTTGAGGTGATCTGGCACATAAAACTCGAATGTAGAGTACATAAATCTCACAATTTAACTTATGCACCAGCTCATACACCTGCTCCAGCCTGTAGTGATAATGCACGAGCTACATCGGACAAATGTCAATGTTCTCATTAACATGCTATGGGTTATTTAGGTTAATACTTTGGACTGGAGCTTCAAATTAGACTTCAAATTCCTTCTCCACCAACAGACCACAACATTTTTCAGAAGCAAAGGCTAAACTCAGAAAATGGGAATTAATGTAATGGAGGAAAGCTCATCCCAAACTCCGTCAACATAGAGGACGAAATCCTGGCCCTACTGAAGTCAGGTGGGGGAACTTCCATTGACTTCAGCATGGTCAGGATTTCACCCACAAAATGACTGATTTTCTTCTTAAGATTTTAATAATGCATCCTTTTTATGGAAGTATATTTAACAGGAACATCTCATAATAGATCAACTAATAAGGATCACTTACACAGCACTGCACATCTTTAAAGCACTGTGTAAACATGAATTAATTAAAAGTAATTAATTACACGTTATAAAAGCACTACACCATAGCCTGTCACAGAAGATACATGCTATCACATGTTACACAGCTGACATTAGCTGACATGAAGTACAGCACTAGGTCATTTACAAGCCCTGCTTATTACCATTTTTATACAGCAGCTTGGCTGCACACAGTGCAGTGTGCCAAACAAGAACTACGCCCCTCCCTAAGGGAATTACAGCCTTAAATACACAGGAGTTACATTGAACTACAAAATAATAATTTACCATTCTGTGTGTTTAACTCAAAAAAATTAAACTCCATCCCTTCCCCTCAACCCGAAAATAAATATTTCTGCTCACAATACCTATAACTCCCTTGTGGCAGGATCCAAATCTTTGATCTTTTGTAAATGTATTATGGAGTAAAAAATGAATCTGTCAAACGAAAGTCAAAAGACACAGTTTGCTGAACTTGCTAGCTTGTATATGTAGAGTTAAAAATATGAAGAAAAACCTCTTTTTGCTTCCCAAAAAGATGCGCAGGAGCCTCCCTGAAGAGACTTTGAAACAGTACAAACAGACCCAGAGTTGACTTGGATTCCTCATAACAAACAAACAGGAAGAAAATCATAAATGAAAGAACCTCCATAAGAACTCCATGGCTGAATACTGGTAATGAAACTTCTCAACAATTACTCCTTAAGGACAGTTTTTAATCACAAAGCTTATAATCACAAAATGGATGTTTAGAAAGGGATAAAGGAAAATTCCAGGACTCTTTTATTTGTGTCCTGATTACTGGGTTTCTGAAGTTTATATTAAACTCAGCTTTCACAATAACTGGCTAAAAGAAAAAAAGCCATTTAGTACATCTTCAAGAATGATCACCTCCTAATACTGTGTAAATATTTAAATATCAACATAAATCCCAGATTAAAAATAAAGATTTTCCCCAGCTGCTCATTAAATTATATTTTCAAACTCACTCACTCACTCTCTAAAATATAGAATTTTTTTCCCCACTATGGTTAGGTTGTTACAAATACAATGTTACAACACAAATGTCAATTTCATATTTCTCTCAGTTTAGACTGTGTTAGTGTGTGAGATGCCAACTCCTGTGTGTGTTTTGCAACTTTATACAGACACACTGGAGTTCGGCAAGTCAACCCACAGATACACACAAAAGAATTCAAAGCTGAGAGAAATCTAAAATTGACATCTTTATTTGTAACATAACAACATATAACTTCACATTGTACATAATGTGCATCATTCTTCCGCTTTACTCTACGCTGGTTAGGCCTCAACTGAAGTATTGTGTCCAGTTCTGGGCACCACATTTCAAGAAAGATGTGGAGAAATTGGAGAGGGTCCAGAGAAGAGCAACAAGAATGATTGAAGGTCTTGAGAACATGACCTATGAAGGAAGGCTGAAAGAACTGGGTTCGTTTAGTTTGGAAAAGAGAAGACTGAGAGGGGACATGATAGCAGTTTTCAGGTATCTAAAAGGGTGTCATCAGGAGGAGGGAGAAAACTTGTTCACCTTAGCCTCCAATGATAGAACAAGAAGCAATGGGCTTAAACTGCAACGAAAGAGGTTTAGGTTGGACATTAGGAAAAAGTTCCTAACTGTCAGGGTAGTTAAACACTGGAATAGATTGCCTAGGGAAGTTGTGGAATCTCCATCTCTGGAGATATTTAAGAGTAGGTTAGATAAATGTCTATTAGGGATGGTCTAGACAGTATTTGGTCCTGCCATGAGGGCAGGGGACTGGACTCGATGACCTCTCGATGTCCCTTCCAGTCCTAGAGTCTATGAGTCTATAAGCCAAAGGATCCAAAGACAATGGGCCAAATTCATCTCATCAGTAACTCACTCCATGTCAGGACTACCGTATTTCTGAGGCCCGAACAAGCTTCTGAATATGTTGCTCTTCTACATCCCAACAGCAGAAAGGTTGCACATGTAATGTGATTGTGCAAATATCCTTGTAACTCTCCTCTCTAGGAAAATGCCATATGAATCTCCATTTACACTGCCATGTCTACCAATACAGCCATTCTAACACTGTTTTCAGCTACTTAATCAGCATTCTGCCTGCTTCTTTCCTATGTGTGTATTGTTCCACATTATATATCTACGTGTGTTTCATGCTCCCACATTCACACAGCTGCTCTTTAAAAGTGACAGCAAAAGACAGCAAGAAAGATTTTTCCAGGATTCAGGACAGCAACACATACCACAAAAGTGAACCCCTGTGACCGAAGCAGTCACACCCACCAGGACCTTCCCAAGTCAGAGGATGATTGCAGCAGCTCTCAATCTTTTTCACTCTGATGAGGATTAGAAACTCCACAGGAGCAAAGTCCATGAGACCGTGGATACGTCTATGCCAGGGGAGGGCAAACTATAGCCCACGGACCAGATCCAGCCTGTAAGGGCTTTCAATAAGGCCCGCAGGATTGCCAGGCCCGTGGCACTGCGGGGCTAAGGCAGACTCCTTGCACGTCCTGGCTCCGCTCTGCTCCCGGAAGCAGCCAGCTCTGCGCCCCTGCGACCCCTGGCGGAGGAACGGGGAACCGCAGCTAATGGCAGCTTTGGGAGTGGTCTCCACAGGTGAAAGCAGCACATAGCAGAGCCCCCTGCCCCAACCCGCCCCCACCCCTAGGAGCCACTGCCGGACATGCTGGTCACTTCCGAGAGCGACGCAGGCCAGGGCGAGCAGGCCAGGGCGGGTTGCACCCCAACCCTCTGCCTTGACACCCCTGCACTCCGCACCCCTGTTGCACCGAGCCCCTGCCACACCTGTACCTCTCCTGCACCCCACTATTCGGCTCTGAGCCCCCTCCTGCACCCTAACCCCTTGCCCTGAGCCTCTTACTGCACCCCATACCCCCTCCTCCATCCCGCATTCCAACCTCTTGCCTTGAGCTTTCCTGCACGCCACACCCCTCCAGCATCCCAACCCCCTGTATTGACCCCACTCCTGCACTCAGTATCCCTTCCTGCACCCCAACCCCCTGCCCTGAGCACCCTCCTGCATCCCAATCCCCCTGCCCTGAGCCCACTCCTGCACTCCATACCCCCTCCCGCACCCCAGCTCCCTCCTGCACTCTTTACCCCTCCATCACCACAACCCCTGCCCTGAGTCCCCAACTCTGTGCCCTGAGCCCTCTGCTACACCCCTCCTGCACCCCAACCACATGCCTTGAGCCCTCTTCCACACTCCACACCCCCTCATACACCCCAACCTCCTGCCCTGAGCCCCCGATGTACCTGAACCTCTCCAGCACCCCAATCCCCTGCCCTGAGCCCCCTCCTACACCCTGCACTCCAACCCTCTGCCCTGAGCTCCCTGCTTTACCCCACCCCCCTCCTGAAGCCACCAACCCCATCTTGTGCCCCCTGCCCATCCTGCACCCCAATCCCCACCCTGAGCCTCCTCCCACACTCCGCACCTCTCCTTCATCCCAACCCTCTCCCTGAACCTCCAACTCTTTGACCTGAGCCCCCTGCCACACCCCTCCTGCACCCCAACCCCATGCTCTGAGACCCCCCCGCACTCTGCACTCTTTCCTGCACCCCAAACCCCTTGCCCTGAGCCCCCTGCTGCAACCCCAACCCTCTGCTCTGAGCCCCCTCCTGTACCCTGCACCCCAACCCCTTGCCCTGAGCACCTTCCTGCACACCATACCCCCTCCCGCACCCCAACCCCCTGCCCCGGCCCTACATTTATGGACCTGCATACAGTTTCCCCACCCAGATGTGGCCCTTGGCCTAAAAAGTTTGCTCACCCCTGGTCTATGCTGCAATTAAAAACCCGCAGCTGGCCTGTGCCAGCTGACTCAGGTTAATGGACTTGGGCTAATGGGCTGTTTAATTGTGGCGTACTGTTCATGCTCAGGCTGCCCTGGGGCCTTACCATCTCACAAGGTCCTCGAGAGCCTGGGCTCCAGCCTGAATCCAAATGTCTACACGGCAGTTAAGAAGCCCGTTAGGCCGAGCCCAAATCAGCTGGCATGGGCCAGCCACAGGTTTTAATTGCAGAGCAGACATACCCTGTGTGGTCACAAAGTACGTACATTAGTAATTGGCCTAACAAATGATTGCCAAACCCTGATTCAGGAAAGTATTTAACCATGTGCTTCAGTGCTTTCCCAAATAGAGATCCTTTCTTGAATCAAGGCCTAAATGATGGGTGGATGTAAACTTTCTGGATTCAAGTACTAACACTCCAAATTAATCAGATGGGGATTATTATGTTTATAACATTCTTCCTCCTGAGAGAAAGGGTTACATACAGCCTTGTACTTTTTAGAGTCATATCACTGCTTCTTAACTTCTGACTATGATGGAAGTCCTATCCTTTTCTCCTACACTGACGTGTAGGAGGTCTGTGATGTATTGCCTCCTGCAAGAAGGGAGCTTAAAATAAAAGTGTCTTGATACCTTTGGCTAGATCAGTCAGCGATCATGATAAAAAGTACAAATATATATGAACCCCATTGACTTCTTCAATAACTGACACAAACCGGACAGCATAGTGAGGGGGTGCTGATCCAGAAATAAAGACAATATCTTAAAATGAAAAATTGCATTTTTATTAATTTGGAGATAATTTCTTGCCTCCTCCCCTTCTGAATAACTAGAAAGATTTCAGAAAAATAGAGACATTTCACTCCTGGTGGATCCAGGTTGTTGGTTTTTTTTTGCTTCTTTTAGATACCTGAAGAAGTTCTCTGAGATCTGGGTTCAACTTGAACTCCAAAATCCTTAAATTAATTTAATTTCAGCACCTTGGGTTTCATGTTAAAAACATATAGAAACACCAGTTCTGCATGATTTAGGTGGGAAGCCATAACTCAGCCCACATTTGCTCAAAACTGAATTCAGGCTTGCTCAAAAACTTTATGAACCTTTGCAAACATTTGACAAACATGGTCTGAGTTTTGAGTTTGTGACTAAGCTTGAAACCAGATACAGAGTGGTTTCTTTGCAAAGGATTTTCCCAACCCTGTAGGCAATAAGGGTATTTTGTTTGGTGGTGATCGCTACTTCCATTTGGCATGTCATTCAGCTTTCTGAGATCTTAACGATTGTCTGCAGAGAGTTTGCTATACATTTTAGTTTCTCTGTACTATTGTCAGTACCACAGGCCCCTAGGCTAAATTCAAGAGCTTGTTCTAGTGTCTGAGTTTTTTCTCTAGCTCTAAAAAGCAAATATGAAGATTTTTGCTGCTCGTTCAACCCATCTATTTTTAGTAGTGACTGGACAAACCTCAGAAGATTTGAAACTTGACTTTGGTTCAGAAAGACGTCCATATGCTCAGATACTTAATAAAAGCACTTGAAACTTTTAAGTCTGCAAACTGGACTGTAACTCTTGCAAGAAAAGACTTACTCATTTCTGACACCTCTGCTCTGGTTCCAAACCACATGCCACAAGCCCAGCCCTTAGTTACAGCATCCTGGCGCTTCTAACTATAATTCCAGCCATAACTTGAAAGTGCAAGGTGGGTAGTAAAAGGGAACCTAAGTGAATGTGTGTGTGACAAATTGCCGGCACTATTATGATGGGTCTCGCACTTTCTCTTCTTTGGGGGGGGTGGGATCAAGGCGCCATTTCTTGCCCCTGAATTGGATTATTAACTGCCCCACTAGTGTCCTAGAGGAGGGGAGGGGAGAGAGAGGGACCTGGGCCCGCCCTCTACTCCAAGTCCCAGCCCAGTGGCCCTGAGGATAGTGGTGAACCACTTGAACTGATGGTTCCTTCCCCTGGGCTATTTCCCTCACCTGCTCTTCAGCTTGGGGGGGGGGGGCTTCCTGCCCTCCCTCTGCACAAGCCAGGTGCCCCTTTATCTAGGGTGTAGGACTTCTTAGTCCACCGCAGCACTTCTCCAAACTGTCCTCTGCTTCCCTTCAAACTGTTCTCTGCTCCAACACCAATTATTTCTGCTCCAACTCCACCAAACTGTTCTCAGCTCCAATACCAATCCTTTCTGCTCCAACTCCTCCCCTGTCTGATTGAAGCAGGGATTTTTAATCAGGTGACTGACTGCAGGTGCTCCAATTGGCTTCAGGTGCTCTAATTAATCTATAGCCAACTTTCTTCTCTCTACAGGGAATAAGGCTCCCTTCTAACCCTCTCCTGCTGCCCTCTGGCCATACTGTATCACAGTGTGACAAAGCTTCCCCATACAGAACAGCAAAGCACGCCAGGGATTATAAAGTTCCCTAACATGCTGGGCTCTAATTGCCACATACAGACCTTGCTGGCAGTCTCTAAAAGGTACCTGCTTCACATTAACATAGTCCTGTTTGGACGACATTAACGTGAATTAGGTACCTTTCAGAGAGCACCATCAACACCAGGCAGTAGATCCCAGCATGTTAGCACAAATCACATACCTCTAGTTAGCGTTGCCACCACCATCCAGACAAGCCCAAAGTTTCAGTCTTAAAATAAACTAAAGGTTTGAGCGGAGAGTCACCAATCCCTCATTCTCAATTAAATAAATGTTTGTTAACCTTAATTTTTATTACAACATGCACCTCTATCTCGATATAACGCTGTCCTCAAGAGCCAAAAAATCTTACCGTGTTATAGGTGAAACCGCGTTGTATCGAACTTGCTTTGATCCACCAGAGTGTGCAGCCCTAGCCCGCATCCGGAAGCAGACAGCATTTCTGGCAGTGGCTCCTGGGCATGGGGTGGATCAGGCTGCCCTTCCCTGTGGGTACCACCCTGAAGCACCTATTGGCCACACTTCCCCATTCCTGGCCAGTGGGAGCTACAGTGGGTGGGTCTGCAGACAAGGGCAGCACACTGGGGCCACAGGGATGCGGTGCTGGACACTTCCGGGAGCAGCACAGGGCCATGGCAGGCAGGGAGCCTGCCTTAGCCGCATTGCACCACGGGACTGCCAATCCTGCAGGCCAGATTGAAAGCCCTGATGGGCCGGATATGGCCCAAAGGCCATAGTTTGCCTTCCCCTGGTCTAAAGTGATAGAAATTACCCAAATGCCACCAAAATGTTAAAGCACAATAATCCATTATATTTGTATTAGCACATCAGAGTTTATAACTCCATTCTTTAACTGGCTGTTTTCTACCCACACAGTTCACCCTGGTTTTGTCCTGCAAGATTCAATGTGCCCTCAATATCTCACTGAAGTCAATGGAAATTAATAGGTTTAGAAGGCTGTGCAAGGTATGGCCCCATGACAGCAGTAGTCAGTTTGCCTTCAGCTCAAGAAAACATTGCTCCATAACATCTTCTCCCAAAGAGGAAAAAGGCAACTTTGGATTGTTCTGTGAACACTAACATTTTTCTATCATGACCCTTTTAGGTAACTTCCAGGTGGTTAGTAATTTGAGTGCTGGTTTTAAATACGTCAATCTACACATTTAAAAACCACAGAGACATTTCCTTTAAAAACCAGCCAACGCAAAAGGGGAAAGGATTAACATATTATCAGACAAAGATGTGACTAGCTACTGAGACTAATCAAGCATTTTACAAACTTTCTTCTAATGCCTCTGAGACTCCAGAATCTAAAAAAGAAGGTATGTATTTTAAATGCTTTTTGTACATTTTAATATGTTCATATACATCAAGGTAAATATATTGCCAAATGCACTGAAAAACGAATAGGTTAAATATTAAAAGCACTAATGTTTTTCACTGCACTTATGAAGCATTACTTCATTATAATCATTTTGAATATCTTGCCCTCCAGTGAAGAGGTCCCTGAGTCAAAGAGCACTAGATATAGCTCATTCCCGAGCTCATCTGAAATCAAGCAGAATAGTAATTGTGGAATGACACAGTGAATTCTCTCTCATATTGGGAGTTTGGCTCCCACCTTCTGTTGGCTCAGGAATAAAACCAGCTATTTCCTCTGTACCTTGTGGGCACTCAATTTCATTTAACCTCAGGTTAATAATCTCTTTTTTGGGGAAAGTAATATCCTCATTTGCAAAAGGGTGATTATAATAATGTCATAGATCTTCTATTTCTAGCCATGAGTAACTTCAAATATTTGCATTTTTATATACACAATACACAGAGACCAATAATTAAGTTATATTGATTCATTGTCAACTGTTACTACTCAGGCAACATTTAACCTAGAATTATGTTTGATCACTAAAACAAACAGAATTTTTAGCAAATGAAAAAGACTGTAATATATAAATAGAAAGCTGGTATGGTTCAATGCTATTTCAACAAAGACTTGCTTCCTTGTCTTATTTCTCAGAAAAACTTTAACACACTCATTTCCTCTTCAGTCAACATGTTCCAACTAAAGTCAATGCCAGTGTAGCTACTAAGAAAAACAACAACCTGATATACAACGGTAGTTTCAGATAGTTAAAATAATAATACTTAGGTTCCCATCTAAGCAAATACACTTTCCTTTCCCTAAATGTCCAATGAAGCCTGAAAATATGAAGCAGACGACTGACAGATTCTTTAAATATTTTCTGAGCTACATAAAATATTCTTCAAATATATTTTCTTTTGTTCAACTAGAGGAATCAACAGGTTTAGAAATATTTAGTACCGAGCACAGCTACTCTGCTGTCTCTCTCTATTGGATAGACCCTATATTGCTTTTGACAGAGTATTATTAATGTTTACTAATGCTATAATATTTTTATAAACTAACTTAACTGGGAGGATTTCGGGGAGTTGGTTTGGTTTTTTGTTTGTTCTTGGTTTTTTGAGTAAAAGTGTCATTTTTTTAAAAAAGTTACATTTTAATGTGACTCCAATGAACTAACTAGCAAAACCAGGGCCAGTCTTAGGCGTAAGATGATCACCTTGAGTTCCAACTTTTAAGGGTGCCCAATCACCATTGTGGAGGGCACATCCTTCAGTCTATTTAGTTATTTATTTTACTCTGCTGCTCCACTCATCTGTTGTTGTGTGGTTTTGTTTTGGGGTTTATTCCTTTTGGGTCAACTGCTGGGTGACACTGAAAATGTTTTCCACCCTGAGGAGAAAAACCCCTAGGGGCAGCCCTGCTGCAGACACACAAGTAACTTTACACACACACAAATAGTCCCATTCACTTAAAGGGACTGCTCACATGAGTGAACGTACTTAAGCAGAAGTGTTTGCAGGAAAGGGACCAAAGATATTTCAATAAATTGCTTAAACATGAATGAAACCCATGCAACATAATGTGAACTATTCCAGACACTGAGAAATACAAATACTTCAGTTTCACGAAAATCATTACCAAGTCTAGTCACACATTTTTGTGAAATTATACTAGAACAAAATTCTCACACTAATTCTCTCCAATGTCTTACTTTTCTCTCTTTTTAGGTTCTGGATATCTTTAAGTAGACAACACACCTTCCTTTTCCACAGGATAATTAAAAATGTCCTTAAGCAATATCTCAAATTGCAGTGTCTACAGACAAATGGAACCATTTACCTATTTTTACTATTTAATTTTCCTAATTGGATTTATTGGGAGTTGTTTTGCCCTATGGGCGTTCACTCAAAAGGATCAGAAACAAAAATGTATGAGCATCTACCTAATTAACCTCCTAACAGCTGACTTCCTGTTGACTATGGCATTGCCGGTAAAAATAATTGTTGACTTAGGTATTGCCCCCTGGAAACTGAAGATATTCCACTGTCAAGTCACAGCTTGCCTCATCTATATTAACATGTATTTATCAATCATATTTTTGGGACTGGTAAGCATGGACCGCTGCCTTCAGTTAATGCACAGTACTAAGATCTATCGAATCCAAGAACCTGGATTTGCCAAGATGTTATCTGCAGTTGTATGGATAATGGTTCTCCTTATAATGGTACCTAACATGGCGATTCCAATCAAAGAAATAGAACAAAAGCCTACTGTGGGGTGTATTGATTTCAAAACAACATTTGGAAAAGATTGGCATGTGTTTACTAATTTCATATGTACAGCAATATTCCTTAATTTTTCAGCCATGATACTTATTTCCAATTTTCTTGTTGTTAGACAACTTTATCGACACAAATACAGTGAGAGTTATGCAAATGTAAAGAAAGCTCAGGTAAATATACTGTTAGTAACGGCAGGCTACATCATGTGTTTCGTTCCTTACCACATTGTTCGGATCCCCTATACTTTGAGCCAGAGCGATGCTATAACCGATTGCCTTCTGAAACAATCCCTCTTTAAAGCAAAGGAATCCACTCTGCTGTTGGCAGTGTTAAATCTCTGTTTTGATCCTGTTTTGTATTTTTATCTTTCCAAGACATTTAGACTGAAAATTACTGAGACTTTTACAGCACATAAAGAAACAAAGACTCTCACGGGAGAAGAAGTACACTGAGAAGAGGCACATTACAAAAGTACTGTAGTATTTCAGCCTAGACTACCAACGCTGTGTGTGCTTATGTATATACAACTGCTGTGCGTTTGCTGAACATGACTAATAGTGTCAATAAAATTACTGTCAAACCCTAACCCTGGACAGAAGGAAAGCTTAATGATGGATCTGGATCACTATTACTTTACAGCTTCCTACACTGATTTGGAATATTATACAGTTCTGTCTATCAGAAGACCTGGTACTAGTTACAGGAATATTTTAACACACTGCTTAATTAAGAGCATATGAAGTCATACTAAAGACCTATCCAAAAAGTACCTATGAAGCATGATCCAAACTTGTTTTGTAATGCAATTTATCAAAAAAGATCCAAACCTACTTAATAAAGGTTTATGGATTAAGGTTATCTGGACTCATCTTTACTACATAACAATAATGTTAAATGTTTCCTGTATTAATTTACCTACCATAATAAAGGAAGAACGTACTCAACAGCAACTGATAAGCTGCTTTCCACACAGCCATAATTTGACCAAGCACATTTCAAAAGGCACTTTCTCTAGAAAGTGATTTTAAGCTGCACTGATTTAAAATGCACTGTGTATCTGCTTATATTGTGCCGGAAGTTGCTTACAAATACATTTTTCCATCTTGTAATACTCATCTTTTTTCCCCATTTTGCTACTTCACAGAGTATTAAAATTGTGGAAATATATAAGTTACTACAGTAAAATTCTCAGGTTAAATGGGATAAATTGAACAGCACATAAAGTCATAAGACAAAATGTAAAATACTCAATTTTTCTTTCTGTATGTTCATGATTTTTATAAGACTTTTTAACAAAAAATGACACCAATAAAATAGCTACATGGTATTTACATCTTAGACATTTAGAAAATAAAACATCTGAAACGTACAATAGTCAAAGACAAATACAAGTTACTGCCAGTCTAGATTCATTCCAATGGTAAACCAAAAATACTTCAGAAACGTAACAAAAACTAGACTAACAAATTTATTTGGGCATAAGCTTTCGTGGGCAAGAATCCACTTCAACGGATGCATGGAGTGAAAAATACAGGAACAGGAGCAGATATAAATACATGAAAGGATGAGGGTGCTTTACCATGTGTGAGGTCAGTCTAATGAGATAAATCAATTAACAGCAGGTTACAAAGGGAGGAAAAATAACTATTGAAGTGGTAAGAGAGTGGTCCATTACAGAGAGCTGACAATTAGTGTGAGTAACAGTAGGGAGAACTTGGTATAGGAGAACTTAGGTTTAGGTTTTGTAATGACCCAACCACTCCCAGTCTTTATTCAGGTGTAATCTGATGGCATCCAGTTTGCAAATTAATTCCAGTTCCGCAGCTTCGCATTGGAGTTTGTTTTTGAAGTTTTTTTGTTGAAGAAGAATTGCCACTTTTAGGTCTGTTATTGAGTGACCAGAGAGATTGAAGTGTTCTCCTACTGGTTTTTGAATGTTATCATTCCTGATGTCAGATGTGTGTCCATTTATTTATTTTTTTGCGTAGAGAATGTCCAGTTTGGCCAATGTACATGTCAGAAGAGCATTGCTGGCACATGATGGCATATATCACATTGGTAGATGTGCAGGTGAACGAGCCCCTGATGGTGTGGCTGATGTGGTTAGGTCCTATGATGGTGTCATGTATTTATACCTGCTCCTGTTCCTGTATTTTTCACTCCATGCATCTGATGAAGTGGGTTCTAGCCCACAAAAGCTTATGCCCAAATAAATTTGTTAGTCTCTATGGTGCCACAAGGACTCCTCGTTGTTTTTGCTGATACAGACTAACATGGCTACCACTCTAAAAAAACTAGATTCCTTTCATTTACTGATCCACAAAACGTATTCATATTTTGACCAACTGTAAACAAGCACCCAACACTATTCTGGACAGACAGCTCATTCAACATCTAATAGCAAGAAATTAAGAATAAGAAAATTCAACCCCAGTCATCTTATATTTTTAAAGCAGAGATGATTATAGGTGCCACATCACATCTTACCTCTTGATCTGATAGCTACAATAGTTGGTGGAATTTTGTATTGTCTTTTTAAAAATTTTGGTTTTCCTATGTTTTGAATGAACACTTCTAGACTGAGACACATGCTCAGCCTCTAGGCTTATTCAGTACTTGGCCACTCTCCTAAAGCTGCCAACAAGGGTATGTGTTGGAATGGTGGGGTTTTCTGGGGTAGGGACGTGTGTCAATTTGCTCCCTTCATTCCTCAAGTGGCCTACAGTTAAATGCCCAAAAAAAAAAAAAAAAAAAAACCAACACCAGACCCAAGGAAGAAAAACCTACGTTAATTCTTCAGTCCTACACGTTTCACCATTACTAATCTCATACATTCTGATTCCCTTATTTCTCAGCTATACCGTGAATTGTGACTCAGAAAATGAAACAGCAAAACTAACTAATGTATTGGTAATTTAACCAGACAGCAGTCAACTAATTCTACAGAAAACAAAAATTCCAGTCACTAAAAGTATTCTGTTTTCTATTCAGTGTGGTTGTTTATTTGATCCATAACCCCTACATGAGTATTTTAATGCAGTAGTCATTTTCTTCATCTAGCATATCACCATGTGTTATTATTTCCTATGCTTATGTCTATAGCTAAACAGCTAAACAACTACATGCAAGGCTCACTGAAATATAAAACACTCATGAAGCAACCAAAAAAAGATCCTTGCTGCATCTCGTATTATCTTGTGCCCTAGATGTGGTTCACATTTGGGCACAGTAATACAATGCATTGCACAACAGGGTTAAGAATAAAATTAGTGTCACAGCAACTGTAAATATAATATTTTGGGGTCAAAGATACCCAGTGTAGTAGGTGCTGATGAAGGTCGTCACTTTAGTAGCGCCACCATGGGCAAGGGCAACTGTGGACTGGACTGACAGGGGTACTCCACCTGGGCAAGGTACAGCAGAGATAGGCTCTGTGCTGACTGCACAGGCCATCACAGAAGTTTGAAGGCAGGCTCAACAAGAGGCAGGCTAGGCCACTAAGTCCACAGTTGCAAATGTCTGTATAGGAGCTGTGTCTAGAGTGAAACTTTAATTCTAACACAGAGGCTGTAGTGGCAGCCAGGAAGGGGATAGCAAAACTATGCAGCACTGGCAAGTGTGTGGTTTCTGTCCTGCCAAGATCCACACAATTCCCCAAAGTCTATTGGGTCATTTGCAAGGAGCATGGGAATCTCATTCTTAATGCAGGAACACAGATTGTTCATCTATATCTCCAGGTTGGTCCATTAGAAAGCTGTAGTCAAAAAATGCAATAATCTAAAAACTACAACAAACCTAATTTTTAAACACACATATTCCATCATCATCAAAAAGAAACCAGGAAAAAAAAATTTTAAATGACCCAGTACAGGAAGTCTTAAGATTATACAATTCTTCAGAAAGAAACAAAAAGTAAAGACAAATATTAATATGAAGTTAACACCTGTTAAGAGGTCTTAGCGACATTACTGCAGATATTTTTTTAGGAGGTTACATACGACATAACCAGTTTTTTCCAGGAAGGGGAGGGGGGAACGGCAGGATCCCCCACACACACAAAAAAAACTACTCCAGTGAATCCTGGGAATTTCCAGCAAAATCAAAGTAAAATAAGCCTTGTGTTATATTTAAGTGTTTATACTACACCCATCTAGGGTTGCCAACATTGTATTTCAAAAAGAAGGAACCATTTTCTTAGTATTCCTGCCACACCCTTCCTCCCAATATTATCATCAGTATCATCATCACAACGAACAACAAAATAATAATTAGCAGCACTCACCTACATTTGCCAGGGGTATTGCCTGCAGCTTTTTGCAGTCCTCAGCAACTCCCAATATCATTGTACAGAGGTGAATAAATAAGGGACATCCCTTCGAATGAAGGACTGTTGGCAAACCTACTCTCATCACTCTAGCAGCTGAGCACTTTCAGTATTTAAGCACATTTGGGGCTTAAGAGAGGCTTCAGTGGTGCCCCAGACCTCTGCTAAGTGATAAATCTTGCCCTCCAAGCAGTTTTATTCTTTTATCTAAGTGCTTTACCATCTGCAATCTATACATTTACATATAAAATTAAAATGTAAAGAGTTAACTTACCAGAGGTATAGGGAAGTGTGTTGCATATTGCAAATGGCGAAGGTGGTCATAACTGGATGGAAAAATCAGTTCTCTCAGTTTTTCCCTCCTCACTGACTTCTCACTGTTAATTGAAATTCTTCTGTCTAACAAAGAGTTGACATTCTCACAAGACTCCCCAGGCATTGGAGAAAAAATCTAAGTAATGTAAAACAAATATTTTAAGATTACTGGAAACTAAAACATTCACAATTCAACCATTGTATGATAGCCTTGATTCTGCTTCTATTTACCTCAGTGAAGATGCTCAGGATTTAAACCATCATGAGAATAGAGAATCAGGCTCAACTTTTAAAAATAATATATTATATAACATTACCCCAAGAATTTGTACAGTCTGTATTTACAGACTAACAGTGCTTTGATATGCTGGAGATGGCCTAAGGGACAACTGTGGAAATCAGTGAAAGCTCCCCAATGTAGAAATGAAGCAATGCTGTAACAGGTAGGTGTATGGAGATTATGATGCAATCGCCAATACTTTAACACTACAAGGATTGGAAATGAAAGAATATTGGCCATATGACAATAATAAGATGGTTTAAATTAAGAATCATGGAGAACACATTTTTGTGCAAATAGCAAGCAAGGAGCAAAGAAATGCATAGTGTGCAGAAAAATAAAAAATTAAACCTACTGGGAACTCCGAACCAAAATCTGTCTTAAAGTCACTCTTGTCTACATCATCAAAAATGTTAGTGGTTCCTGAGTCAATGCCCATATGTTCCATAATACTATGTTCCTAATAATCACCAGAGAGAGAAAAAACACCAGTCAGATTACAATGAAAATTCTGTTTGATTGGTCAAAGCCAAAAATTCCACCCATTTAAAATTAAGTAATATTTTATTGTTTAAAATCAAGCAAAAACAAACTATTCCTATTGCCAATATTCACAATATTCCCTAATTTATAAAAGGTTTTCTAATTCATACCCATATAACAAAGATAACCAAGGACAGATTGAGTGAAAGGCAGACAAAGACAGATCTTGTTCACCAACAATCAGAATATATACTAGGGTGACTCTGCCCATAGGGGCTCCTACAGAACTCAAAACTGCTTCCATCAGTATTGCTACCTGCCCTCCTTTGATGGATAGTACTGCCTCTGATGCATGTGTCCCTGTGAACAGCACAGGGTATAATTTGAACATATCCCATGTCCTCAAGTTTCAATCAGGTTGAGAGACTATGGGAGCTGAAAAAGAAACTGAGGAAATGCAAGCAGCAGACCTTTGGTACTATATGGGCTATGCTACAGGACGATTTCACCTCAGCAAATTAAGGACCTGATGTAAAGCGCACTCAAGTTAATGACAGCCTTTCCCCATTTACTTTGATCTGCTTTCCTGAAACTCAGAGATTCCAGCTGGGATAGTACATGTATAAGAAGCACTGCCTTGCATTATCATCTTCGGCTGAAGAGAATTCATTATACCTGCACTGCAGCTGGGGTATTTCAAAGCACCGAGATAGACACACATTTGACCTGGGACTCCAAATGCAACCGATTCTTTTCCTTTTTACCTTTTTTCCAATTATTAAAAGATCAGGTTTCAAGTTCTGCATTCCTTGTGTCTGTTTTTCATAGAATATCAGGGTTTGAAGGGACCTCAGGAGGTCATCTAGTCCAACCCGCTGCTCAAAGCAGGACCAATCCCTAGACAGATTTTTTTTGCCCCAGATCCCTAAATGGCCTCCTCAAGGATTGAACTCACAACCCTGGGTTTAGCAGGCCAATGCTCAAAGCACTGAGCTATCCCTCCCCGCTATTGATACTGAACCTTGAATGCAAGAGAAATAAGTGAAGATGTGTATTTTACCTCCAATTTCACATCATGGTCCTTAGAATAGTGTTCATCCACAGTTTCTCCAGTAGGTGAGCGTAGTCGAGTGGTTGCAGTAACTGACAAGTCTCCACGCGATATTAAAGTGCACATGTAAGCATCATGGGAGAAAACATCATGTCGAATAAACTCACAAAACAGCAGCACCAGATTCACAAATTCTGTCTTCTCATATTCACTGTTTGGGTCAGCTACCAAAAAAATTAAATTGTAATTTAAAACATAAATGTGCTCTTCAATTCCACAAAAAAAGTCTTTAAAACCATTTTTAACCATAGCTTTTTTTATTTTTGTCTTCTAAGAACTGCTTTTCTTCTCTACATAATAAGCCAACTCTAATCCAGTGCTGCATAACTGGCATACTTAGAAGAACTTTCTTCTGGCAGTTTATTCCAAAGCATTCTGCTCCATAGACTTCTGCCCACATTGTATTACTGGCAGTTTATTCACTGCTCTCCTTTTTTTTAAATGTATTTCTACCATGTTTAACAATGTACGAGCATATTACATATTGTAAAAATAGACACACTAGGATATCTCTCTCTCTCTCTCTCCCCCTCACCTCGCCACAGAAGTCTTCATGATTTTATTATGTTTCTATCTATAGGGGCATTTTAGGGTGACTATATGAAATTATGTTCTTACTAAACACCTTTTGAACACAAACCCTCAAATTCTTTTAAATATTTTAGAAAATTATTTGGAAGATTATTTTACTACTGATAAATGTTACTCCTATGTATCTGAGGGGGACGAGGAGTTTATTAAAAGAAAAAGAAATAATCATCCACTTTTGCCAATGAGTTACCATTAGCTGACAAATATCAGAGGGTAGCCGTGTTAGTCTGGATCTGTCAAAGCAGCAAAGAATCCTGTGGCACCTTATAGACTAACAGACGTTTTGGAGCATGAGCTTTCGTGGGTGAATACCCACTTCCTCAGATGCATGTAATGGAAATATCCAGGGGCAGGTATATATATGTGTGCTAGCAAGCAAGCTAGAGATAACGAGGTCAGTTCAATCAGGGGGGATGAGGCCCTGTTCTAGCAGTTGAGGTGTGAAAACCAAGAGAGGAGAAACTGGTTCTGTAATTGGCAAGCCATTCACAGTCTTTGTTCAATCCTGAGCTGATGGTGTCAAATTTGCAGATGAACTGAAGCTCAGCAGTTTCTCTTTGAAGTCTGGTCCTGAAGTTTTTTTGCTGCAGGATGGCCACCTTAAGGTCTGCTATAGTGTGGCCAGGGAGGTTGAAGTGCTCTCCTACAGGTTTTTGTATATAGCCATTCCTAATGTCTGATTTGTGTCCATTTATCCTTTTCCGTAGAGACTGTCCAGTTTGGCCGATGTACATAGCAGAGGGGCATTGCTGGCATATGATGGCGTATATTACATTGGTGGATGTGCAGGTGAATGAACCAGTGATGGTGTGGCTGATCTGGTTAGGTCCTGTGATGGTGTCGCTGGTGTAGATATGTGGGCAGAGTTGGCATCGAGGTTTGTTGCATGGATTGGTTCCTGAGCTAGAGTTATTATGGTGTGGTGTGCAGTTACTGGTGAGAATATGTTTCAGGTTGGCAGGTTGTCTGTGGGCAAGGATTGGCCTGCCACCCAAGGCCTGTGAAAGTGTGGGATCATTGTCCAGGATGGGTTGTAGATCCTTGATGATGCGTTGGAGGGGCTTTAGCTGGGGGCTGTATGTGATGGCCAGTGGAGTCCTGTTGGTTTCTCTCTTGGGTTTGTCTTGCAGTAGGAGGCTTCTGGGTACACGTCTGGCTCTGTTGATCTGTTTCCTTATTTCCTCGTGTGGGTATTGTAGTTTTGAGAATGCTTGGTGGAGATTTTGTAGGTGTTGGTCTCTGTCTGAGGGGTCAGAGCAGATGCGGTTGTACCTCAGTGCCTGGCTGTAGACAATGGATCGTGTGATGTGCCCGGGATGGAAGCTGGAGGCATGAAGGTAGGCATAGCGGTCGGTGGGTTTTCGATATAGGGTGGTGTTAATGTGACCATCACTTATTTGCACCGTGGTGTCAAGAAAGTGGACCTCCTGTGTAGATTGGTCCAGGCTGAGGTTGATGGTGGGGTGGAAGCTGTTGAAATCATGGTGGAATTTTTCCAGAGTCTCCTTCCCATGGGTCCAGATGATGAAGATGTCATCAATGTAGCGTAGGTAGAGAAGAGGTGTGAGTGGACGAGAGCTGAGGAAGCGTTGTTCCAAGTCGGCCATGAAGATATTGGCATATTGTGGGGCCATGCGGGTGCCCATAGCAGTGCCACTGATTTGGAGATATATATTGTCTTCAAATTTGAAATAGTTGTGTGTAAGTATAAAGGCACAGAGCTCGGCAGCCAGTTGTGCTGTGGCATCATCAGGGATAGTATTCCTGACAGCTTGTATTCCATCTGTGTGTGGGATGTTTGTGTAGAGAGCCTCTACATCCATGGTGGCTAGGATGGTGTTTTCTGGGAGGTCACCAATGCATTGTAGTTTCCTCAGGAAATCAGTGGTGTCACGGAGATAGCTGGGAGTGCTGGTGGCATAGGGTCTGGCATAGGGCCACCAGCACTCCCAGCTATCTCCGTGACACCACTGATTTCCTGAAGAAACTACAATGCATTGGTGACCTCCCAGAAAACACCATCCTAGCCACCATGGATGTAGAGGCTCTCTACACAAACATCCCACACACAGATGGAATACAAGCTGTCAGGAATACTATCCCTGATGATGCCACAGCACAACTGGCTGCCGAGCTCTGTGCCTTTATACTTACACACAACTATTTCAAATTTGAAGACAATATATATCTCCAAATCAGTGGCACTGCTATGGGCACCCTCATGGCCCCACAATATGCCAATATCTTCATGGCCGACTTGGAACAACGCTTCCTCAGCTCTCGTCCACTCACACCTCTTCTCTACCTACGCTACATTGATGACATCTTCATCATCTGGACCCATGGGAAGGAGACTCTGGAAAAATTCCACCATGATTTCAACAGCTTCCACCCCACCATCAACCTCAGCCTGGACCAATCTACACAGGAGGTCCACTTTCTTGACACCACGGTGCAAATAAGTGATGGTCACATTAACACCACCCTATATCGAAAACCCACCGACCGCTATGCCTACCTTCATGCCTCCAGCTTCCATCCCGGGCACATCACACGATCCATTGTCTACAGCCAGGCACTGAGGTACAACCGCATCTGCTCTGACCCCTCAGACAGAGACCAACACCTACAAAATCTCCACCAAGCATTCTCAAAACTACAATACCCACACGAGGAAATAAGGAAACAGATCAACAGAGCCAGACGTGTACCCAGAAGCCTCCTACTGCAAGACAAACCCAAGAGAGAAACCAACAGGACTCCACTGGCCATCACATACAGCCCCAGCTAAAGCCCCTCCAACGCATCATCAAGGATCTACAACCCATCCTGGACAATGATCCCACACTTTCACAGGCCTTGGGTGGCAGGCCAATCCTTGCCCACAGACAACCTGCCAACCTGAAACATATTCTCACCAGTAACTGCACACCACACCATAATAACTCTAGCTCAGGAACCAATCCATGCAACAAACCTCGATGCCAACTCTGCCCACATATCTACACCAGCGACACCATCACAGGACCTAACCAGATCAGCCACACCATCACTGGTTCATTCACCTGCACATCCACCAATGTAATATACGCCATCATATGCCAGCAATGCCCCTCTGCTATGTACATCGGCCAAACTGGACAGTCTCTACGGAAAAAGATAAATGGACACAAATCAGACATTAGGAATGGCTATATACAAAAACTTGTAGGAGAGCACTTCAACCTCCCTGGCCACACTATAGCAGACCTTAAGGTGGCCATCCTGCAGCAAAAAAGCTTCAGGACCAGACTTCAAAGAGAAACTGCTGAGCTTCAGTTCATCTGCAAATTTGACACCATCAGCTCAGGATTGAACAAAGACTGTGAATGGCTTGCCAATTACAGAACCAGTTTCTCCTCTCTTGGTTTTCACACCTCAACTGCTAGAACAGGGCCTCATCCTCCCTGATTGAACTGACCTCGTTATCTCTAGCTTGCTTGCTAGCACACATATATATACCTGCCCCTGGATATTTCCATTACATGCATCTGAGGAAGTGGGTATTCACCCACGAAAGCTCATGCTCCAAAACGTCTGTTAGTCTATAAGGTGCCACAGGATTCTTTGCTGCTTCATTAGCTGGCAAAGAATCAAGAATGAATAATCATTTTTGAAGGTGACTATTTTACTTAATATTTGCATTTGTCATAATCATATTAAAATTTTACTCAGTTTGTAACACATTAAGCATTTCATGTTTGTAATCATGCAGAGGTAGCAGAAAGCAGCTCTTTACCACAACTTCTTTAATAGGAAACAATATCTCCAGCTAGCCACAAACTCAACTCATCAACAAGTATTTGAAACCAAAAGGAAGTTACACTGTAAAATCTGAAACTAATTCAAAATACAACCATTCTTCTACAAACAGCAATAATTTGCAGTAACATTAAGCAATTTATGGATGAACGAGCGAGTTTGGTTAGGTCACTCCTAACTTTTGGCAAACAAAGGCCTTGTTTTACTTTTTACCCCAATGCACCTTTTATAAACGCTGTTTGTTGTAGTTCTCAATATAGTACACTATCACACTTAGGTTGTTACAGGCCAGTTATGCTATCACTTTAAAACAGAACTACCAGAAGTGTACACCTGCAAAACTAAAAGTGAAAATTTCAGTTCATTCCTGGGAAGGAAGCCGAAGCTCACTGAAAAAAAGTTAGCTATAAAATTAAAATAGTCTAGATTTAAAAAAAAAAAATTTGTTCAAAGGGCAGATATCATTGCACACAGCTTCAAAAGTAGAACCCCTCAAATGCGGAGAAGTGGTAACTTAGAGGAGTGAGAGAAGTATCTTTTTAAAAAGTACAATTATAGTATAGCAATTTTTCCCTCTATTAATAGATACCATCTGCATAGTATTCTCATTCTTGGATACTGAGTATCTCACACAGTATCTCAAAAGTATTCAAGTACAATACATTCCGCAGCAACAAGAAGGCATTATGCAACCCCACACTGAATGATTTCAACATACTTTTGTTTTATGTTTCAGAAAGAAAAGAGCAGGGAAGGAGAAGATACTACAAAACACCATCAGAAAGGTCTAAGAAAATTGAGCTTCATAAAATGATTAATTCAAAATTTAGCTATCTCAAATCCCCAAAATGAAAAAAAAAAATCTCTAAAGAACAAGTGAACTAGGCACCCCTACTGTAAAAACAGGTTTGTGTGACCCAAGGACTTCTTGATGCCAACTAGCAGAGGGCACAGAGATATGTAAGGGTACTGGGATCCCCAAAATAATGTAATGTAATGTAAAGGGCCTAGTGAAAGCATGTCACACTAGTCATCATAATTAATATGAAACGTATGTATGGAAAATATATGAGGACTTACGTAGACAAGCTGAATAGTACATTCTCTAGGCCTTGTAGTTAAGGGCAGATCAATCAAAGATAGCATGCCTTGAGACAAACCTCCAGACAGAAGATGAGAGACTCTTAACTCCCTGCTGGACCATTGATGTATTGTATAACTTACAAAAGAAGTTTATTAGCATACTGAGTCAAATACTCATGAAGAGTTTACAGAGATTTCAGAAGAAAATCAACAGGAAGAGGTGAACAGCGTAGGAAGAGGTGAACAGCGTGGGAAGAGGGACCCTGTTTTTAGGTGAAGATCGAAGTTCTGGCCTGTTATATCTAGGGTGCAGATGAATCCACGGATATCCTTCAATCTGCAAAGATAAATTACCATTTGGCTTGAATTTATGAAAGAAGGATCTCAGCCATCCTGGTTGAAAACACTGTGGGGAAGACTTGCGGTAAGCTATCATGTAGGAAAGAAGAATTTACTCACCTGTGCAGTAATTGCAGTTCAAGATGTGTCCTACTATGGGTGCTCCATTTCAGATGTGAATGTACCTGGCCTCTACATGCGTCCTGTTCCTCCTCATGCCAGACACCAAGGCTATGTAGTGATATGCAAGCAGGCAGGCAGGGACGGTGCAAAGATATTTTGCACCCTAGGCAAAATTTCCACCTTGCACCGCCCCCTCCCCCTACCACGCACATCAGTTCAGTGAAGGGCAAATCCCAAAGAGCCCTTAAAGACCCCAGGGGCCAGCCATGCCCAGGGGCTGCTCCTCAGACCAGGCTGACCCCTCCCTGAACTCCCTGGGAAGGTACACAGCCCCCCGCTTGCCCTCCACACCCCACCTTGGCAGCCCCCGCCCTGAGTCCACTCACCAGCTTTGCCGGGCTTGGGCCGCTGCAGCAGCTTGTCAGGGAGAAGCCGCCTTCCAGAGGCACTGGAGAGCCAGAGTGTTTTGCTTGCGGCGGCAGCGAGCCCCAGCCATGGAGGACCCAGCGCAGCACAGAGGGGCAGCAGCCCTGCAAAGGCAGCGGCACTGCTAGTAGGAAGCAGCCGAGTTCCCTGCCCCTCCTGCCCAGGCTGTGGCCTGGTGCCCCCCTCCCAGGGGCTCCTGCAGGCTGCAGCAGATACATGCGGGCGCCGGCCCCCGTGTGCCCCCCAGCATCCCACTTGCCGCACTCAGGCTCTGCGGCTCCCGGGAGTGTGAGCTGCCGTAGCCACTACCCCGCCCAGAGCAAGCTCAGGGCCCCGCGCCCCGGCAGCAGCTCACATGCCCAGGAGCCGCAGAGCCCGAGTGCGGAGAGGGAGTGTGGGGGCACACGGGGATGCTGCCCGCATGCATCTGCAGCAGCCTACAGAAGCCTCCTCCTGGGGGGGGGGGGGCACCAGGCCACAGCCTGGGCAGGAGGAGTGGGGGCTGCAGCTGCTCCCCGCTAGTGCCGCCACCTTTTCAGGGCTGCTGCCCACCCCACACACATTGTACTGGCTCCTCCATGGCTCTCTGGTGTCTCCGGAAGGTGGCTCCTCCCTGCCAAGCCAGGGCACTGCTTTTTGGTGCCCCCAACCACTTGGCGCCCTAGGTGACCACCTAGTTCACCTAGTGGTTGCACCAGCCCTATGTGCAGGTGAACAACCTTAAGTTTCTTTTCCACTCAAACATCTCCATAGAGAACAGTCTGAAGCAGAGGGGAAGGGAGGCTGGGTAGTGGAGTACCCATAGGGACACACATCTCAAAGTACTTCAGTTACTGCACAGGTAAGTAAATTCTTCTTTCATACAGGATAGTTTACCACAGCATACTGCACTGAAAACATACATACTGAAGCCCACAGAGTAGCCCTACATATGTCAGACACCATTATGTTTTTAAGCAATGGTGTGGATAATGGCTATGGATGCCTGTGGTTCTGTAACAAGTAACAACACATCCAGATATCCATCCTGATAGTCTTTGAGCAGAAATCCTAGAACTCCTGGATCCATCTGCAAAGGAGAGGAACAGCCGTGGTGACCTTTGAAATTGCTTGGTCCTGTTCAAGAAGGAGGCCAAATACTTTTAACATCCAGGATATGATAACATGACTCCTGCAGAGGAGTTATGTGGCTTCAGAAAAATCACTGGTAGATTAATAAACTGGTTAAGATGGAACTCCAGGATATTCTAAAGTAATAATTTAGGATGTGGGTGCAAAGAAACCCTTATCCTTGAAGAATACCGTAAAACAAGTATCTGCCATCAAGACACCAATCTCCCCAACTTTACAGGCCAACGTGATGGCTACTAAAAAGGCCATCTTCACAAATAAATGGCGTAAAGGACAACATAGGATCAAATGGATGTTTCATAAAATAATTGTTTACCGGGTTAACATCCCAAGTCGGAGTGGAGTCTTTTGTCTCGGGTACAGTGTCCTCAAACACTTAATAAACCTAGATGATACAGGATGAGCAAATATGGAAACTCCCTCTATAGCCAGAAGAAACGATGATATTGCAGACAAATTTACCTTAATTGACTTTACTGAGAACCCTGATTTCTTCAGATCCACCAAATAATCCAGGACAACAAAGAGGCACAGATCCAGGCAGGAAGCAGCAATGACAGCATCACTGAGAGAGAATCTCTTCCATTTCTGCAGGTAAGTAGCAGAGATTGACTTCTTCCTACTACTCAACAACACCTGCTTCACTTCCTTAGTGCAGGAGGATTCTTTGCACAAACATCTAGATCGGGGTGAAGTGACCTACATCCTGCGAGAGGAGAGAAGGAGTGGGGAGGAGCTTCAGCAGAGGATGCACAGATGAAGCAGGTAAGGATACTAAGCTTGTCTCAGACAGGTTGGTATTATTAGGATAAATCCTGTGTCAGTGGAGTTGGAGGAAATGCATATAACAGATCATTCTTCTGTCCCCCAAAGAGTGGCATCCCAGATCCATTCTTGAGCAGAAAAGAGGACACTTCTTGTTCCTGGAGGTGGCGAAGAGATCCACTTCCAGGCAGACCCTGTCTTTGGAATATACTGTAGAGCACTTGACAGTCTAGCTCCCATTCACAATCCTGTGAGAAGTCATCGGTTGCCATCTTCTGAATGTCTGGGAGGTAGAGCAGTGAAATTCTATCTGATGAGCTATGCGCCAGTTCCACAGCTTCAGTGCACAGAGGAGCGGAGACTTGTTCCTCCCTGCTTGCTGATGTAAAAAGTGCAGGACATGTTGTCCATCATGACCCTTATTGATTTGTCCATGACGAGAGACAGGAAATGAAAGCAGGCATTCCTGAGAGCCCTGGGCACCAACAGATTGATGTGGAGATTGGTTTTCTGAGTTATCCATCTGCCCTGAATTGTAAAAGCATTGAAATGAGTTCCCCATCTTAACAGTGATGCATCTGTTGTTAAAGTTAACGATGGAGTTGGGTACTAGAATAGAATGCCTGCACAGACACGGAGTTGATTTTTCCACCAATCCAGGGAGTTCCTCACTTAAAGAGGAACCATCACCTGTCTATTCAAGATGTGTCTGACTGGAAAACAGGTTGTTCTCAGCCAACCTTGAAAGCTTTGGAGAAGTAGCTTTGTGTGATCAGTCTCAAAAGTACAAGCTGTCATGTGTCCCAAGAGCTGAAGACAGTTCTTTACAGTGGTCCTAGGATTCCCATGAATTATCTGTACCAAACCTAACAAGATTAGGAACCTGAGGGAAGGTAGGTTCTGGCTGTCAACGGAGTCCAAAGATGTCCCTATAAACTATGTTCTTTACAGGGGTTAAATGTAGATTTTCTCACATTTAGCTGGGACACAACTCTTGGAACAGAGCAAGAGCTATTTGGACTGGAGAGCGCACTGCTTCATAAGAATGGTCCTTGAGTAGCCCGTTCTGAAGATACGGGAAGACAAGGATTGCCTCTTGTCAGAGATCAGAAATCACTACTGCCAGAACCTTGGAAAAATACTCTGGGGGCAAAGGAGAGACCAAAGGGAAGCACTTTGTATTGGAAAGATCCTGGCCTATAGTGAATTATAGATAAATCCTGTGCAAAGAGTGTACCACTATATGGAAATACAGATCTTGTCGGTCGAGGGCCAAAAACCAATCCCCCTTCTCCAGTGAATCAATTATAAACTTTCAGAGTCACCATCTTGGATTTTTGAGGCTTTAGAAACTTGTTTAGAAATCTTAGATCTAAGATTCCATCTCTACCATCCAGCCTTCTTTGGTATATGGAAATACTTCTAGTAAAACCCCTAGCCCCTGTGAGAGGAGGGACCAGTTCTATTGCTCTTAACCAGAGATCAAAGTTCATCTCTGTCTTAATACAAGCTCATGAAAAGGCAACCCTGAAAAGGGACATAAAAGAAGAGTTGAAGGGATGGAATGACATAAAATGGATGGTATAGCCAGATGTTATGACCTCTATAACTGACTTGTTTATAGTAATTCACCTCCAAACATTCTGGAAATAGGAAAGGCAGCCCCAAAAGGAGGGTGGTGGACAAATGGGCATTGCTGTAAAACCAGTGATGTGGGAGGTTTCAACCACTTGACTGGCCCATCAAAACTGCTGCTTAGAAGATGACTGAGTGGTCATGGAGGGCAGATGGGCAGCCCTCTTTGTCTAAAACTTACATCTTTTCCTGGGGGGGCTCAGTGCATCTATGGAATCCAGAAAACTGAGCAGGACGCAATCTCTGGGCAGTTTCTGACCTACTAAATCTCCTCTTATTTGTAGGTGCACATATGCCCCAAGAACATAAACTGGCTCTAGAGTCCTTCACTGTATGCAAGGACTCTATGGATGCTTAAAGAGTGGTCCTGGTTGGCCCTTAAACAATGGACTGGAATGGTTCCCTATGTTCCTGTGGCAGGTGTTGCAATAAAGACCAATCAATCAATTATCGTTTGTGAAACTATATTTGGCCATGACTACCTGATAGTTTGTGATCCTGAAGTGCAGTTTTGCAGATGAACAGATCCAGATAGATCCAGTCTCTTTCAGTCCATCATGTGGAATAGACCTGGAGATGTGTTGCCTGGTCTGCTCATTCACTGCTCATTCACTGATCAACTACTAGGAAGTTAGATGGAGGGCAGGAAAAGAAGAAATCACAGTTCTTAAGATTCCTTTTTATCCATTTTTTAAAGTTTGGAGAAATAGCTGCAGGTGTTTCCCACACAGTCTTACCTTGTTGATGGATAATGCCACCTTGGAGGGTGTTGCGGAACATAGAATATCCAACACCTTGTGCTGTGAATCCCTGACCACTTCAAGTGGAATTAGAAGAGTGTCAACTACCCTCTTTATTAGGTCTTGAAATTACCAAAAATCATCAGCCATGAAAGGTGGTGGAGGCATAACCATTTCATCTGGAGAACCCTGATGACAATCGTGATCTTCCCTGCGACTGTCAAAGAATGGGTTATTGACAGAATATGAGGGAGGAGAGGAAAGAGACTCTGAACTGAAATAAAGGAGACTGACTGGAAGTCTCCTTCATTCTCCCCAAAAACATCCAAATGTAGGAGGCCCTAGGGTACAGTAGAAGTCTGGAGATTGAGGTGTTGGTACAGAAAGATGTACAGTACCCACCTAAACTCTTGCAGTACTGAGTATGAAATCGGTTCCGACACAGCAGCCAAGGACATAGTAGCCAAAGCTGATGGTACCACTGATGGCAGGCATAGCGATGTAGACGCCAATGGAGACTGGTACAGCTGCTTATTCATTAGCAAGGGTGCCAATGAAGAAGTGCTAAAAAGCAGGACTGAGCTTGACAATAGCAGATCAGGACGCTTATGCTTGCCCTACTCCCTGGTAGAGGGGACTGAAGCCCTGTTGGAGCCATACGTCCCCCTCGAGCTCCAGGGCTTTCCAGATCTTCCAGTACTGGAGGAGGAGTCCTTTGACTCAATGGTACCAAGCTGAGTGCTCAAGTCTTCAGAGATTGTAGATCTTACAGGCAACCTAGGCCTTTTTGGAGCAGGCTCCTTCAGATGAGAATCTACCCCTCTTTTTGAGAGTCCTCAGAAGCCTCCTATGACCTCCCCTTCTTATGGAAGCCCTGCACCAAAGGGTAAGGGGAACTGGATCTGTCTGGAGACAGATGTACAGGGCAGGGCAGCTCCTGACCTGACTCAGAGGCTGGTTGAAGTGAGCATTCCATCACTAACAGTCTGAGCTTAATCTCCTTGTTCTTTCTTGCCCTTGAATTGAGAGCTAAAAAGAAGTTGTACTTCTGGGTGACATTGGGCTCCCCCAAACAATAGACACACTTAGAGAGGCCGCTGCTCACAGGCATAGCTTCTCAGCAGGAGTGGCAGTGTTTGAAGCCTGGCAAGCCAGGCATGCCCTGCCAGGAAGACAAGGCTCCCCAACGAGAAAAATGAGGGGGGAAAATCCTCTCACTACTAAGAACTAACTAATCTTAACAAACAACTACAAAAAGAATACAAAATAGTCGAGGCATGCTCAAGGTGGGCAAGCTAGAATTCTGTCTGAGGCCAAGAAGGAACTGGGGGAAGTTTGCCCACAAAGCCACATATGGCCTTGGTGTCCGACAGGAGGAGCCAGAAGAGCAGCCTAGTGACAGGAATCCAACATAACATCTAAAACAGCAAAAACAGATCTCAATCCCTGAGAGTGTAAACACCTAGAAGTGTTTACTAAAGCCCTGGGTAGTCCTCACCAAAATGGGACCATTAGCACCTGATTTTTATAACAAACTTATAACACAATATCCTGTTGCTAAGGGAGTACATTGTTGAAGGACTGTACTATGTGTTTTTCTACAAAACATTTATAATCTCCTTCATGCAAAAAGTGTCAGCAGTCCATGTGCTTGCCCGGCTTCTGTGTCAGGAGACACTCATGAAACACTATAAAGGAGTCCTCCGATGAAAGCTCATGCTCCAATACGTCTGTTAGTCTATAAGGTGCCACAGGACTCTTTGCTGCTTTTACCATAAAGGAGCTGCATTAGACTAAGAAATTTTTGATGGCTACTTAGCATGCCCACTAAAAAAAAAAAAAAAGTGATTTTTTTCCACTTGCTTATAATCTGACCACTTTTCTTTTCAAGTTCAGTGCTAAGAATTAGTTATATACCAAACAAAAGTCAGCCATTTTGAATTCCTCATGAAATCAAGGATGATTAGTCTTTTTACTTTATACTATGTATTATGCATGAAAAGTGTATTTTTCCCTATCATCATACTGCAATTAAAACCTGGATAAAAAGAGTTTGCTCAAGTTTTCCAAAAATTCACCTTTGGGCACAGAATGCCTGGGAAGATTTCAGCACAAAAACTAAATATTTTGGAAAATTATGATCATGTGAAAATGGATGGAGAGGATCATAATGGAAACTGCAAATTAGCAACACATGCTCTAACAAAGCAAAATAAATTCAGCAGCTGGACACAAGACCAATTGCTCTTGTCCTATTTTGGAACAGAGATGAATTAATACGTACATAATGAGGGAGCCTGTGTATCTAAAAACCGAAGTAGGACATTCTGAAAGACAGGAAGGCTGGATCCAGTAAGAGAAGCTGAAGAAATAGATTCTTTTTCATCCAGCACGTCTGACTCACCACATCTCTACACAGTGAAAAAAAAGAATCAATGAACATATCATGCAACTCTAAATGTGACAGTGTTTCTCTCTCCTCACAATGAAATATCCATCCAAATCCCAGAAATCCTACTGAAGTACTACTGAAATAAAGCATTTTCCCATCTCTGTCTACCTTGGGTACTTCTAAAGTGCTTATTTAACAGTTATATAATAATTATGGAAAAGACGTGCATGAGACTTATATAGAATCACCACTTGTATAAAATGTTATAGCTAGTATATTTTAGTAAAATTCAACCAAACAATTTTCTGGATTGATTACACAAACAGGCTATAATTACAGCTTTAATAAAGGAAGTTAATTTTCTTCTATTGTATGGCTTACTCATTACTGGTGTAATGGGTTCTCCCTTCCCCCCACTGCTTGGGCTGCAGGGCGGGTGGCAGCTTGAAGGAGCACAGAGCGTATGGAGAGTGAAAGTAAAAATATGTTTGTGTGTATGGTGCTATCTGTGGCCAGTTCCAGTGGAAGAAGCACTTCTATAAAAGTACTCTGGCTGCATTAAAAAGACTGTTGCACCTTAAATCAATACAGTCTTGCCGCCTACTTTTGGATACCCCTCATGCTATACTTTGTTAGTAGGACCATCTATTGAAACGGTCTCTTCGACATGGCGTAAAAAATAAAAAAAACAGTTTACCCTGACCACCATTAAAAAGTCAATATTTATCAATGAGCTACCACACCATAGGATCTGAGGTGCTCAATTATTAGATTAATAAATAACTGAAGTACCAATGGTATCTCCACTTGATCTCCAATGCAGAGAGGGTTTAATTTTATAAAGAAAAGAAGCTATAGAGGGGTTAAAGAAATATTATGAGCCAAATGTCAACTACACCAGCCAAAGACATAGCCCCGTGGCTCTGTGAAACATTTTTGCTGTTCTCCCAGATTCAATGAAAAAAAAACAAAAAAAACTTAGGTAGTTTTATATAATGTATGGTTCTCTTTAAAACACATTATTTTGGCCCAGAATTGCCCACTTGGTTTTTAGAATTCTCCAGATTTTGTAGGCCATCAGAGCACAATCTTTAGTATGCATAATCTGTCAACACAGTTTAACACACTAATTTCTTCAAGGGACAATAGATGACAAACCTCCACACACAGTACTATATATAAATTCCTAATACACAAAAGTAAATCATGACAGGAAAAACAAACAGTAATGAAGCTAACTGAAGGTAGTTTAAGTTTTATTTTTATCAGAAGCTTTTTTACCATTCAAAGTTAAGATGCAATTCAAGAACCCTAAATTGGTGGCATAACATCCAATTTCCCAAGTCTGATTCAACAGTTTAAAAAGGCTGTATGTTGAATCAAACTAATTTCTCCTCAACTGCTCATTTTAAGTGTGTTGCCAACATATTATTCTAAAATGAGAAAGAACAACTTACTTCTGCCTCAATTTCTGCTTGCCTCTTCTCCAGGAGTTTTGCCACAGCCATCGCCCTGTGTTTGCCAGACCTTTTACAACTCACTGCCCATTCACAAAGCAGTGTTACCACAGCTTCATCATTAGGGGCAACCTGTTCAATAGAGAAACAAAAATAGTAATTTCACTTGCACAGGAATAGCACTGCTTATTTATTTGCTAGCTAGAAACAGTATGGAACCAGGCTGCTGGTGGCAATGTACTTTGTACTAACACTTTGTTTTATCCACATGAAGCAATTTTTAGAAATTACTGATGCACGGGTATGCACATTTTATCTTCAAAAGGGATAAAGTGGGTGTGGAAGGGCATAGTGGCAGCAGGAGGAGGAAGTGAGGGGCACAACAGAAGCATCAACAGATGTAGAGGGATATACGAGGGATACCGGGGAAGAGGAGGGACAATGGTACCTAATGAACTAGGCATAAGTGAATCTGGGGCTCGGTGTAGCAGAGCACCCCATATTTCAAATTTTATACAAATGTCATGCCTGTCATATGCTGATTCAATGCATGTTTTATGTAATTTATTCCTCAACTTTGCGCCTCACCAAGGTCTGGAGAAGACAGGGAGGTCTGTACTTTCCCAACCACCTAGAAAAGAGTAACCCTGAGTGCCCCCACTCACAGAAAGAGAAAGAAGGGAGAAGTCGCTCATCCCCATTCACTAAGAAGAGCACGCCAAAGGTCCCTCCTTGCTCAAATCATGAAGTGTTGGAAACAGCCCTGTTTTCTTCTCTTCAGTATGTCAAGGGAAAGAGAAAATAGAAGACCCAGTCTTTTCCTTCAGCTTCCCCATAGACCAGTGCTAGGTGGGAGGCCTCTTAAAGACGGGATTGTTTGGGAACAGAGGATCACAGAACTTGAATGGGGAAGGGAGAGAGGGAAGAACCTCCACATGTTCAAACAAATATCCAAACTTAGTCACACACTGACCTTTTGGAGCACCTGATCAATAAGATACTTGTATTAAAATAAACTTAAATCAATTGGAATACACACAGCAGCCCACTGGCTTCTCTGAAGCACTTTATCTAGAATTACTCTAAACGCTGGCAAGTACTTTTGATAAAGACTGCACTCTTAGACAGAGACTCTAATAGGTGTAAGCAAGAAGATCTGAAAATATTTTCATGCTTAACTGACATGCAGTTTTTCCACCCTGCCCGTTCCAAAAGGGACTTCCCTGACACATGTAAGCAGCTTTGGTTTGGTTCCTGGGATGTATATTGATCAGCATCGCTCATTTTTCTTTTGTCAGCAGGGTATAACTAGCAAAAATCCTACTCATAAACAGAGTTGGCAGAGAAAGTAGATTAGATGGTGTGACACACATTAAAAAAACATAATAGAAGGAGATCACTAAGATGAGAAATTCGGATTTTAGCCATGTTTTAAAGGGTTGACAGATTTATTAAATTCATATCAGAGAAAGGTATTTTAAAATGTTGACAGGTTAAATATTGAGCCTGTATCCTTTGGGGACCAGATTCTGGCATCTTCTAGGAAGAAAGCTCGATGTACAGAACAATTTGATTTTAATATTTTCTAGGCATTAGCTCAGCAAGAAAAGTAATCCAGGTACTAGCAACAGGTTAATGAAGATTTCACAACCTAAAAGAACTATAAGCATGAGGTTCTCTTGTTACACAGTGAGACATCAGCCATGGAAAGACACTTTATTGGAACCCCAAAGACGAACAAAGAAACAAAAAACATGCTGCTTTTATGAAGATCACTATATTTCCTAAACAAGCTAAAAACCTTACATCATGACTTACACATTGTAAACTAAGAGTCAGACCTTAGCTATCTACTGTATGTGTATCAAAGTTTAATATTAAAGCCAACTTTATTTTGTTTGATTTCATTTTTGTGATTTTCTGGATCTTTAGTCCCATGTCAAATAAACTTTATGCTCAGTTCCATCTATTGTAACTGAAACATGGACCAGTCATTTGGAACAAGAGCTGTTGGATGCTTCTGAGGAAAGGAGACTGATTTCTGTCCTAAAAGAAGTTAGAAAGAGAAAAATAAAGGCCTAGAAAACCTATTAAAGCTACTGTGGAGTCCATGTCCATCACCATGCTGTGCTGTGATGAACCTGGCAGAGGTCAGTTTGGGCAAACGGAGAGTCCTAAAACACAGAGTAGGCAAGGTGTGGTTACACCCATGTAATCTGTAGCCAACCCGCTGCCTATTAATTTCATTTGGTGACCCCTAGTTCTTGTATTACGGGAATAAGTAAATAACTTTTCTTTATCTACTTTCTCCACATCACTTGTATCTCCCCTCAGTCTTCTCTTTTCCAAGCTAAAAAGTCCTGGCCTCTTTAATCTCTCCTCATATGGGACCCTTTCCAAACCCCTAATCATTTTAGTTGCCCTTCTCTGAACCTTTTCTAGTGCCAGTATATCTTTTTTGAGATACTGTACACATTATTCGAGAAGTGGGCATACCATCAATTTATATAAGGGCAATAAATAATAAAGAGCACTATGGAGAGTAAGTGCTGTAGGAAGTGTTGCCCAAGACACTCACAGTGATGGTACCCTGCAACCCTCTGATTGGCCAAGCACCCCATTTAACCCCAAGGGTTCCCACAAGAAGTTGTATGGGTAGCCACACAGACTTTGGCCTGCTACAGCACCAGACCTTGCTTGATCTCTGGTTTCCACTCCAACCTAACTCTGACCCTGATTCCTACCTCTCAATTTATATACTGCATGCTGGAAATATATTTCTGACAGTTCATAATTTTATTGTTTTCGTTCTAAAGCACTTACAACACAATAATAAAGTATATATAGGGTATGTATTTATGACATCATGACAGCGACCACCAAATGGAAGAAAGTTGTGAAAGGAAGATGGGAGAGCCTTTACTCATTATACTAAGATGCTCTAGGACTGAAGATAAGCCTTGGATTAGAAGTACATGCTACATTGTATTACACATTTGCTTTAAAAAAAAAAAAAAGCAAACTAGACTCAACAAAAAAATAATTTATGAAGAATATTGTCCTTTTAAAACTTTTCTAATAGAAATTCTTTGATCAGTTTGTTTTTTCAAAAACTGTTCATGTTATTAATGTAACAGGATGGCCTTTGCCTCACAAAAGTAATTTTGCGCATTATAGTCCCTTAGACATGAAGGAATTTCATGCTGGACTTTTGAAGCAGAGAAGAAAAATAGACAAGTTTCAAACAAACAATAATTCAGCATGTACTGATTGAATTATTAAACTTTATAATCTTGCTCAGAATTTATCCCTGCTTTTCCATTGCTTGTTGAACAAGGCTGGAAAAGGTATAGAGAAGGGCAACAAAAGTTATTGGGGTAAAGAACAGCTTTCAGACGAGGAAAGATTAAAAGACTGGTGTTGTTCTGGCTTAGAGTACGGCTATACTACCCGCCAGATAGTAATCGATCTATCGGGGATCGATTTATCGCATCTCATCTAGACGTGATAAATCGATCCGTGAATCAATGCCCGTACTCCTCCTCGGCAGGAGGAGTAAGCAGCGTCGACAGGGGAGCCGCAGCAGTCGACTCGTCGCCATGAGGACGGCTAGATAAATCGAACTACGATACTTCGACTTCAGCTAAGTGAATAGCATAGCTGAAGTTGTGTATCTTAGTTAGATCCTCCCCCCGAGTGTAGACCAGCCCTTAGAGAAGAGACGACCAAGGAGGGATATGAGAGGTCTAGAAAATCATGAATGAGATGGAGAAAGTGAATAGGGAAATGTTATTCAACCCTTCACTTAACACAAGAACTTGGGAATCACCTGATTAAATTAATCGGCAGGCAGGGGTGAAAGTGAGCCAGTACAGCATACCAGTAAGAAGCAAATACAAATGCTTTAACATCCCTCCCCCTTTTGCCTTCCGTCGGCGGCCCTGCTGTGGCAAAGGACTGTCCTTAAAGCATTACCATGGCAGCACTTTAACGTCATTGTCCCCTCCCCGCCAGCCACCGATGGGGGCGGGCAAAAAGAGCAGCTGCCCCTGGGCCAGCGATTTAAAAGGGCCCAGGGATCTGGTCTTCGGTACTGCAGCAGCGGCGACCAAAGCCCCAGGCCCTTTAAATCGCTGCTGGGGCCCCAGGCAGCATGGGCCAGAGAGCATGGATGGGGTATGCTGACCCTCAGCCTGCTCCTTCCTTTCATGGCCCCTGCCTTCAGGGCGGGGGGCAGAGCCAGCCCCCATACTGGTAAGTCTAAAAAGAGTTACTTTCACCCCAGTCGGCAGCTGATTTAAAACATAAGGAAGTACTTTTCACACAACACACAGTCCGCCTATGGAACTCATTGTCAGGGGTTGCTGTGAAAGTCAAAAATATAACTGGGTTCAAAAAGGAATTAGATAAGTTCATGGAAGATGGGTCCAGCAATGGGTTATTAGGCAAGATGGTCAGGGATATAACCCCATGCTCCAGGGGTCCCTAATCCTCCAACTGCCAGAAGCTGGGACTGGGTGACAAGGACAGGGCCGGCTCCAAGCACCAGCACAGGAAGCATGTGCTTGGGACAGCCAATGGAAGGGGCGGCATGTCCAGGTCTTTGGTGGCAATTCGGCAGCAGGTCCCTCAGTCCCTCTCGGACGGAAGGACCGGCTGCCGAATTGCCGCTGAAGAATGAAGCAGTGCAGTAGAGCTGCCGCCGAAGTGCCGTCGATTACGGCTCCCCCCCTCCCTTCTTTCTCTTCGCCACTTGGGGCAGCAAAACATCTGGAGCCAGCCCTGGACAGGAGTAGGGATCACTCAAAATTGCCCTGTTCTGTTCATTCCTTCTCAGACATCTGGCCCTGACCACTGTGAGAGAGAGGAAACTGGGCTAGATGAACCACTGGTGTGACCCAGTATGACTGGTCTTATGTATGTTCTAATCCTGCAAACATGCACACATGCTTTACTTTGCACATATAAGAAGTCTCACTGAAGTCAAAAGGACTGCCTGTGTGTCCCAAAGGGCTTACAGGATTAGGGACTGACACAGTAACCTCTAGAAATAGACTACCAGTTCAGCTGTCAGCTCACTGAATCGAAGGGACAAAGTCAGATCAAATTTGACCTTTAGATGTTGTATATACGAGATTCTATAAAAATCTGAAACAAATGTTTCTATCATTTTTCTTGTTGGCAGTGGCAAGATGTTTTTAAAAGAAAGATAGGTATTATCATGCTGTGTTTGTAAAACACTGTAGCAGTTATGTTGGGTCTAAACTTTTGGTGAACTTTGGAGCCAAAAAACACCCAGACTGGCCGTCTCTGCATAATCCTTTCTGAACCTTTTTTTGAACAAAGCACTGACCTGCAAACTACTCATGACACCCCCTTCCTCAAGTAGCCATTAGCCTTTATCTCTATGCATTTACTTGTTAAACTTGCTTTTCCTGTAAAATCTTGATTGATTATGCATGACCATTATCTTTTATTAATCACTTTGTTTACTTCTGTGTATAAATATTGATGCTCACCCCTAATAAAGGGGCCACACTTATTCTAAAGCTTTTGGGGTAGTGTGAGCCCGTTGATCAACGCATTGCTGTCTGGTCTCTGACAGAATTGTGTGCCCAAATTCCAACTCCGCACGAACTTGGGTGTTGGAGAGCTGAGTGAGGACTTGCTTTATTACCTAACAATTTGGGGGCTCGTCCGGGATTCCTTCTGGTGCGGTACCTCTGTCCAGTGGTCAGACCACTCATATATGAATTGGCAAGGCGCCACAGGAGATTTCTCCCAGCCAATTCAATATTGAGGGGTCGTGTATTGGACAGCAATGTAAACGCCAGTTGGAGGGCTCCTGTCAGACACCATGGGTCAAGGGACTAGCGTGCCTCTTGAGAGTCCGTTGGGGATTGTAAATAAGTTATGGAACGAAGGGAAACTCCCAGTACAGACAGGAATGTCTAGGAAGAAGTTGTACACACTATGTGTAAGGAATTGGACTGGGTATACCGCGGTATTGGCCGACTCGGAGATGAGGTGGCCTTCGTATGGCTCTTTCGAACAGGCTGCCTTAAGAGGAGTAAAGAGCCAGATCGAAAAAGACCATCCGGGACAGTTATGTTACTGGTTTTGTTGGGACACAGCAGCAGAGCTGTGGAAATCTTTAAAAATTATGGCAGTCAGGTACTCTCCCGAGAGTGAACCCCCTCCAGGTTATTTCGATGAAGGGTGTAGACCACGGCGTGTTTTGACTCATCAGCTGGTCCCCTCTGCACCTGCCCCTATTCCTCCGCAGGGGGACTCTCTCCTTGTAGCAGAGGGGAATCTGCAGGATCCCAGATTGGAATTTGTGCAGAAGGATGAGGAGGAATTGGAGGGGCAAACCTCGGGAGGAGTAGTTACTAGGCTTAGGTCCAAGCAGGTACAGCAGGGTGCATGCCCCCGGATAGCCCAGAGGATGTCTCCGTCAAATCTCTTGCGAATAATAAAAGTATGGTTATAGAGATGCCTTTACAGGTGCACGATCAACCTTATATGGGCAATGATGGACGATTGCAACATGCTAGTATTGTGGAATATAAAGGATGGCTAGAATGGGATTTGAAAGAGTGGGGACAGTTGTCAGGGTCTTTTGGGGAAAATCCCCGAAAGATCATAGAACTTCTAGAAAGATTGTTTTTAAGTTATAATCCTACTTATACGGATGTGGATCAGTTGTTAAGTAGAGTTTTGACCGGAGAAGAACGTAGTAGATTGTGGATGGCAGAAAGGACATGGGGAGATAGCAATGCAGCTAATTTTACTTGGATGGATAGGCGGGATCTGGCCGCTGGCTGGAATCCCCTAACTGGACTCAGCTAAGGCTGACTCAGCTGCAAACAGACCGAGAGCGATTGTTAGAGAGACTCAAGGAAATGGCTCGCCGCTCGCCTAATCAGGCTAAGCTCATGCAGATTCGGCAGGAATCTGATGAGCCGCCCAGAAAGTTCTGGTCGAGGCTATTGGAGGGGGCCCGAATGTTCACTCAGATGGATCCTGAGAGAGAAGCAGACCACCCTACTCTTATTTCATTTTTTGTGAATCAGTCGGTGCCCCCTGTAAGGGATTACTTCTTAAAGTTTCGCCCTGGTTGGGGAGGTGAGTCAGTCACTTCAGTGTTGGAAGTAGCTGATTTTGCCTGGGAGAAAGAAAGGGAAAGTAGTAAAAAGAAAGAGAAAAAGGAAGAATATAAGCTGATGGCTTTAGCTTTTCACGGTGGTGTTCGAGGCAAAGGCCGTGGCCTTGGCAGCGGATTCCAGGGTGCCCGGGGAAGAGGGTCCTGGCGACCCCAGCCATCAGGAAATTGTTTTCAGTGCGGACAGCCTGGTCACTTTAAACGTGAATGCCCCTGGGGACGCCCAGAGGGTCTGGTTGCATCCGCAGATGCTTATACAAGTGAGGAATACACCCCTGCACCACCAGCTCAGCCCATCCCCCAGGCCTGGATCAACTACGGGAAACAGCAGCAGCCGCAGCAAACTCAGCCTCCTCAATGACGGTACCCCGGGGGAGAAGGCAAACAATGTGATGGTCTTATTTCCTTAATGTCTTTAGCTGGCTCCTTTCTCACTTTCTCCCCTCCCAGCAAAGAGCCTCGTTTAACCCTTTCAGTCCAGGGACTGCCTGTCTCTTTCCTCATTGATACTGGGGCTACTTTCTCTCTTTTAAATCATGCCCCCTCTCCCTGGCTATCCTCTGAGGTTAAAACTACGACTGGGGTGGAGGGCAACCCACAGTCTCTGGGACTCACTTTGCCTTTGAATGTTATTTATGCTGATAAATGTTTTTCTCACCGTTTTCTTTTTTCCCCAGCTTGTCCGATCCCTTTGATGGGCCGGGATTTACTCTGTAAGCTTGAGGCTACTTTAACCTGCACTCCTGAAGGGGTAGGATTATTGATGACAGTGTTAGGAGATTCGGCCCCTACTCAGGGTAATTGGGAAACACCTCTCTCTCTCTCCCCTGACCTCACTGACTTGCCTTCAACCCTCTGGGGAATTTCTGACACTGATGTTGGCCTGCTCCTTTCGGCAGAGCCCGTAAGGATTCAGGTAAAGCCTTCCTTAACCCCCCCGTCAGTCCCTCAATACCCCCTGTCTCTGGAAGCCCGGGAGGGCATCCGCCCCATTATTGAGGGATTCATTGCACAAAAGCTAGTCCGCCCTCAGCGCACTCCCTGTAACACCCCTATACTGCCTGTCAAAAAGCCTCCTAAAAAGGATGGAGACCCTGTTCGTTGGCGCTTTGTACAGGATCTACGAGTTGTTAATCAGTATGTGGTCCCTCTTCATGCAGTAGTTCCTGACCCAGCTACTATCATCAGCCAAATCCCCTGGGATGCTGAGTGGTTCACTGTTATTGACTTAAAATCAGCTTTTTTCAGCATTCCTGTGCACCCAGACTCTCAGTATCTCTTTGGTTTCACCTGGGAGGGACAAAGTTATGTCTGGCAACGACTTCCTCAAGGCTACAGAGACAGCCCCACGATTTTCAGCCAGTGCCTCCGCCACGACTTGAAAGGTTTCACCAGTCCGCAGGGATCCACATTGGTCCTATACGTAGATGACATCCTATTAGGTAATCGCGAAGAAGCTGCCCTCCGCATCGATGGTAAGGCACTTTTATTATACCTACACACCAGAGGCCACAAGGTAGACCCTAGAAAGATTCAGTGGGTCTCACAGAAGGTCCGATATCTGGGCTTCCTGTTAACCCCAGAGGGAAGACAGATGGACCCAGCCCGCATAAAGACTATTCAAAACTGCCCTCTACCGAACACCAAGAAACAACTTCGAGGTTTCTTAGGATTAATTGGCTTCTGTCGCCCCTGGTTGCCGTCCTGCGGGGAGTTAAGCAAACCGCTCCACCGACTCACTGCTAACCTTGCTCCTGACCCTTTGCAGTGGTCCCCGGACACTATTCAAGCCTTTCAGTTACTCAAGGACAGTGTGGCCTCCTCCATGTCTCTCCGCCCCCCCAATTACAGCAAACCCTTTCACCTTTTTGTCCACGAGAGGGGCGGAATTGCTAGTGGTGTCCTTACCCAGCTGAGCGGGCCCCACCATTTCCCGCTTGCTTTTTACTCTCAGCAAATCGACCCTGTCGCTCAGGGAACCCCATCCTGCACCCGGACTCTGGCAGCAGCTGCCCTGCTGATCACAAAGGCAAAGAGCCTAACCCTGGGTCATTTTACCACGGTTTGGACCTCTCATGCCTTGTCAGCCCTTCTGCGTAGGGGCACAACCCAAGTCTTTTCGGCCCATCGTCAGCAACAGCTAGAGGCCGAACTCTTAGAAGACACTAACCTAATTTTTGAAAGGTGTGGACCCCTTAATCCAGCTACCTTGCTTCCTGACCTGCCAGTCCCCCAGGACCAGCACGACTGTGTGGAAGTAGTTTACAGCATCTTACAAATAAGAGACAACCTGTTTGACGTGCCACTGGACAGCCCCGATTGCATCCTCTTCTCGGACGGAAGCTCCTTCTATGTTGATGGCAAGCGTTTCACTGGTTATGCTGTCACCTCTGAATGGGACATTCAAGAGGCCGCCTCACTGCCAGGCAACTGGGGAGCCCAAGCCGCTGAACTCTATGCCCTGGCCCGAGCTTGCCAGTTGGCCGCTGGTAAGACCGTTACCATTTTTACTGATAGCAAATATGCTTTTGGAGTTGTGCATTGTCATATCCACCTCTGGAAGTTTCGAGGTTTCCAGACAGCTGCCGGTAAACCCATTCAGCACCTCCCCCTCATCCACAAGCTTTTGGATGCCCTCCAAAAACCCTCTGTCCTGGCTGTAGTTCACTGCCGGGCCCATACTAAAGATAGCAGCCCCGTTACCCGTGGGAATGCCCTGGCTGACGCCTCCGCCAAGAAGGCTGCCACCTTACCTTTAGCCATGCCCACATTGGCTATTGCAACCTCCTCCTTTACTCCACCGCACCCCGTACCAGTACCCGCTGCTGAACTAAAATCATGGGAAAGCCTCGGGGCCACTCTGGTCAAAGGGACCTGGCTTATGCCAGATGGCCGAGCCTGCCTCCCTCGCTCCACGTACCCCGTGGCAGTTCGCTGGCACCATGATAAAGGGGGTCACTACGGCACGCACGCCCTCGTGGACACTATCGCTCGCTTTTGGTATGCTCCAGGCATTCAACCCTATTGCCTATCAATAGTGAAAGCATGCAGCACATGTCAGCGTAATGGACCTGCTCCACCTCTTAACAAAATTAAGGGTGGAAGACCTCCGCCTGCTGCTCCATTTCAACATCTTCAAATTGATTTTGCAGATATGCCAAAGGCTTTTGGGAAAAAGCACCTCCTTGTTTTGGTTTGCCCTCTGACTTCCTGGGTCGAAGCTTTTCCTACTGCTAATTGTACTGCTGCCACAGTGGCGAAGATTCTCCTTAGAGATATTGTACCCCGTTTTGGCATCCCTCTTGTGCTCGACTCAGATCGCGGACCTCACTTTACTGGTCATGTCCTTGGCCGTTTAGAACAAGGACTGGGCATTTCACACTCCTTTCATACACCCTACCACCCCCAGTCTAGCGGGAAAGTTGAGCGTATGAATAGGGAACTTAAGTTTACATTGGCTAAATACTGTCAGGAAACAGGATTAAAATGGCCTCAGGTACTTCCCTTGGTCCTGTTTCACCTTCGTACTCGCCCAACCCGCGCATTGGGATTATCCCCCTTTGAACTGCTCTATGGACACCCCCCTTTCAAAGGCGGGGCGCTACCACGTGCTGATGTTTCACTATTGGGAGGGGATCATATGACTGCGTGTCAGTTTCTCTCCCTACAGGCTCGCCTCCGTACCCTTTGGAAAGCCTCGCAGTTTTCCCAGACCGTGCCGCTGGAGGAACAAATCCACCCGTTCCAACCAGGGGACTTCGTCTGGGCCAAAAAGTTCGTTCGTGACGACACCCTCCAGCCAAGGTTTACTGGACCCCACCAGGTTCTTTTGACAACCCAGACTGCAGTGTTCCTGGAAGGACGCAAATCTTGGATCCACCACTCCCACGTCAAGCCAGCCGTAGTGGACCACAGTGACGGACCAGCAGCTCTTGTCACCACTGAGGACACTGCCTTCGACCAGTGGACCAGCTTACCTCTCTCAGACATTAGACTTAAATTAACTCGAAAAAAATGAGAGGACCCTTTATTCTGACAACTGTATGTTTTTTATGCTTTTTTAGTTTATTTTCTGCTTATGAAGATAATGCTTTTATTAGATATTCCCACGAGGTTAAAACTCGTATTTTAGGAAATAGAAGTGATTGCTGGGTATGTACTCAATTTCCAGTAAATGCAGCACAGGGACTCCCCTTCACACCCATTCCCCTAACCACTGCTAATATGACTTGGATGCCACCGACTAGAATAAAAGATCCAGTCCAACCCAATCTTACATGGGACAAAACAGAAGTGCCAATTAACAAATATCTCAGGGTAACCAATCAAACAGGATCACTGTGTTTTGTTAAAGAAAAAGGGTCAACTTTTGTGGGAACAAGTAAATGCAACATATATTTTAATGGCACCGCCTTTAGTAAAAATCTTGGCTTCAAGCCTTGCGCATCCCACTTATCCCATATGTGGATCCCTCACCCCGATCCAACCTTTTCAACTTTTTCATGGAGGGGCAGGTTTTCAGAGTCAGTTTTTAAAAAGCCCTGCTCAGATCTCGAGGGTGTCCAACTAATTGTTAAAGAATACACAATTGCCTTCTACAACTGCTCAAGCAGTACTACACTGCCCTTTGAGGACAACACTACCAAATTGTGCCTCTGCAGTTCACACAACGACCCCTCTGCGTTACCGGGGGAACAGTGGTACAACGGGTGGTGGGTTACCTCCTACTTTGAGAAATGGAATACCCAAAACGCATTATATGGAACATACTGGGTGTGCGGGCCCAAGGCTTATTATTTTCTCTCCCCTGATTGGGCAGGGTCATGTTATTTGGCATGGCTAGCACCGCCTTCTCGGATCTCCCTCACTCCCCCTCATTTTCCTCACGTTCGTAACATCCGTGAAACTGACAGAGATATTAATCTCCGTGATGGTTTGTCCTGGCAGCGGTGGGCTGGTCACACTAGCTTGAAGGGTGCCATCATCCGTCTACAGGGACTATTAGAATCTTTGACCAATGAAACTGCAACCCTATTTGAGAATCAGGCCGGGGAAATGTCCCAGCTGCGCCAGTTGGCTTTGCAAAACAGAATGGCTTTAGATATGATGTTAGCAGCCCAGGGAGGAACTTGCGCCCTCATAAATGAAGAATGCTGTGTTTTTGTAAATGACACCTACTCTGACACTTTTCAACGTACCAAACACCTAAGGGAAATGGCTAAAAACTACTCCTCTGGCCAGCCACCTTATGATTGGTGGGGAGCCTTATGGAATTGGCTGCCCGGATTTGGGTGGGTTAAAAACCTCTTGGTGGGTGTTGTTGGGGCCATGGTAGTCCTTATAATACTGTGTTGCTGTATTCAGTGTGTCCCCTCCCTCATAAACTCATGTAAGTCAGTTTATTCTTTTCCCACTTCAGCTAAAAGCCTTACTCTCTTCGAATTGGCCCAGGCTGAAATTGCCAAGCGGCCCTTGAGATCTTGAAATAGGGTGTAGCTTTTTGATTAATAGTTATCTCAAAGCTACAAATGGAGGAATGTTGGGTCTAAACTTTTGGTGAACTTTGGAGCCAAAAAACACCCAGACTGGCCGTCTCTGCATAATCCTTTCTGAACCTTTTTTTGAACAAAGCACTGACCTGCAAACTACTCATGACACCCCCTTCCTCAAGTAGCCATTAGCCTTTATCTCTATGCATTTACTTGTTAAACTTGCTTTTCCTGTAAAATCTTGATTGATTATGCATGACCATTATCTTTTATTAATCACTTTGTTTACTTCTGTGTATAAATATTGATGCTCACCCCTAATAAAGGGGCCACACTTATTCTAAAGCTTTTGGGGTAGTGTGAGCCCATTGATCAACGCATTGCTGTCTGGTCTCTGACAGAATTGTGTGCCCAAATTCCAACTCCGCACGAACTTGGGTGTTGGAGAGGTGAGTGAGGACTTGCTTTATTACCTAACAGTTACTAGCTGAAGAGACTGTGATAGCAAAAATTGACTATAAGCAAACGTTAATGACCAGGCTATTTTCACTGTGCAAAATACATAGAATGCTAATAAAAATCTCAAAAATAGATTATAAAAAAATTTTAGCCAATATTTTAAAGAAAAGGAGTGCCAAAAGTTCAGCTACTAAAACCACATTTGGAGACACAGATAAGGGCCTGATCCTCTGCTCATGATGTCATTGGCAAACTCCCATTGACTTTAATGTAACAGGACCAAGGCCTAATTGAGCTGTTTTTCAGAAGTGATAAGAATGCAGCAGCTCCCACTGACATCAATTAATTCAATGAGACTTCAGTGTGAGATGGTTAGCACACTTAAAGATAAGGTCACTTACTGCCTAAACACAGGTTTAGAAGCCTAACTTTTAAACACCCTTTCTGAAAATCTTTGCTCATTTTTAATTATTTATGTTTTTAATCCAATAATGTCTGTTTTAAAATATTATTTCATGTTTTCAATTATAAATTTTCACATGATAAAATGAACTCTACAATGTGTTCATTTCCTCAGCATCCCTATTGCTTAGATATACTTAGAACAAGATTAAAAAGTGAATATTTTATTACCCAAGAGGCTGAAACAGTTAAAACGATAATTTATAACTTAAACTACCCTCTCTTCTATTTAAAAGAAAGTCCCAACTGCTGAGGGTTGTGACACAAACCAACAAAATCCAGACAGACCAAAGCTTAGAGGAGAGTGTTTGTTGTACAGAAGAAGAAAAAAAAAAAAGAGAGAGAGATTACTTCCTGGCATTGGAAGAACACAAATTCTCTGGCAAATTGTCAAACAATGAAAAACCTTTAATAATTTAATTTGCCAAGAGGTCCTTAATGCACCTATGAAAATAGGGAGGGTCCCAGTCCAAATATTTATTCAGGATGTGTTAGACTGAACATGTGAAAAAGTTTTATCAAAGTAGTTTGTCATTTTATAATTGTACATACCTTCAACACCATTTCAGTGATTTTGCCAGGATTCAGGCTTGCATTTAACTACTTTATGGGATAATTTCTAGAGGACACACATTTTTATGTTCATTAACAGTAATAATAATGCTTGAGCATTATGTAGAGCTTTTCATCTTCAAAGCACTTTACAAATGTTAGCCTTCATCCGTCTCCTTCTAAAGTAAATGTTCATGGTTTAATAAAAATAACTATTAATAGCATCTTAGAGATATTCAGTAAAATAAAATTTACCCATATTTGCACAAAACTGAAGTAAATTGCTGTAAACAGGAAGCCACAAGGTTGAAAGGGGGACAATATCCTCTCCACAGCCTAACACCAGAAACCAGTGAAGGCCCACAGTGCTCACTCAAGCCACTGGGCTTGAACAGAGAGCATGGTCCCACTACATTTCCCATACAGAGATTTTGGACACTGGACCCATATAACTGTAAACCCATTCACCAACCGTGGCCCGTCTCACAAGCCTCCTCCCTGGTGACTTTCATAGAGCTGACATGAAACCTATTTCTATTGTGTGTGAAAGGGGTACCAAATCTCCCTGTGCGCTCACTTGGCAGCTAATCAAGCCCCGTATTAGGGAACAATAGCAATTCACTGCACTGGAGGCAGGGCGATTATACAGCCCCTACGGAGCTGGATGAATTTTACTCTAAATGCCCAGTTACGTCTGTTGCAGCCCATGAAAGCTATCTTCAGTCAAATATATAAAATGCTGAGTGGGTCATTAAGAAAAAAAGCATTTTCAAAACAAATTGGCCATTGAGCCTATTTATATTTAGGAGAAAAAGCCAACCCAAAAAGTGTCCTCATCCAGGTTTAAGTTTCAACAAAGGCTCAGATTAGTTATTGCTTTATCTGCACTAGATAGCCTAGACAGGGCTGAAGCAATATTTATTTAGGGCAGGAAGTCAAATCAAATACACAGAGAGGCATTTGTTTAAAATGCCAGCAAAAACCAAAAGCAATGTAGTTACCTGACTATCAACCGCTAAGCACTCTGAGGTCTAGAAAGAAAGAGTGCAAACTGCAGCTCAGCTGGAATGCCCCAACTACAGCACTTATAAAGGAAAGCAGCTAATCAATTCCATCCAGCATCCTCAGAAGCTGAGTGGGAGCATGGTGCTGATGCTCGCTTTTGAGAGAGGCCATGCTAGGCATTTCCACTCACCCTCTACATGGTCTTGCTATTTTCACTACTGCCAGCGATTGTTGTTGGCAGCTCCCAACACAAATATCAGCGTAGTTTAAAAAAAATGCCAACAGCTAGCTCCTATGAACATAGAAACAGGAATAATGAATGTAAAACCTAATTTGCTATCACACAAAGATTACAGTTGGTCTGGCAAGTCCACTTCCTAGTGTCAAGAGGCAGAAAGGACTAGAGAAACCACAAAAATGTGTCACACTCAGAAGCAAAAGTAGCAGCATTACTGTGGAGAAAGGAGATGGATAACAGGTGAGGGGAAAAGTTACACAATCCTACAAGAGAAGAAAAGGGCAAAGGACCTTTACTTACATGCAGTATCTGACAGAGGGCTCTGTTCCACTCCTATTTATATCATTGAAAATCTGAAGTAACTCCAATAAAGTCAAAGAGTTACAGTGATGTAAGGCCAATGTGGAAATAAACAACCTCAGGTCAGACTACTCCACTCAGACTCTTAATACCTGTCTTTACAATTACGGTGTCACCATAGGACTCGGATGTCCAACAGAAGTGGCACCTTGACAATAGGTAACCCCTCCATGAACATATCTGGACTGTTCTTGAAATGCACAGAGATTAAAAAGGGACCCGGTGTGGGATTTATAGAAGTCTGTCAGGCTTTTCAGTATTCAGAACAAATGATGGCAAAGTACTGGGAGGAACATATATTGATGAGCTGAAGTCTCATAACAAATATCAAGATAAATCACCTTCTAAACTATTTTTGTTAGGACCTACGGACTAAAATGCGACATTCTCTTGTAAAAATGACTTTTCTGTAACATTGATCTGTAACTATCAATTTTTCCGTAGGGGGGAAAAAAGCAAAATGGATATACCATAACCTAAACAATAACTAATTTTACACACTTTTATAGAAAAGTGCACAAGAAAAAAAGTCATGTAAAATAATATTTACCACTTATGTAGTGTTTTTCATCTGATTATGTAAGTGTGTAGATAAGCACAGAGATGAAGATGTAGATGAAGCATACAGGAGGTTAAGACTAAAGTTTTCATTAGACTCCACCATAATTTTTGTTATGCTGTTTGGGGGTGTTTTATTCAAGTCACAGAGGGCTAAATTTTCATAGCTGCTGAGCGCCCACAATTCCCATTGACTTCAGTTGGATGTAGGCGTCTTAAAACTAGGTATAGAGATACTGAGTATCCAAAATTAGGGGAAAGTTTTGAAATCTCTGGCCTAAATGACTCAGTGAGAGACAGTACGAACGGACCGCCAGTCTCCTGGCTCCCACTGTGGTGCCCCAACCACCGGACCATACTGCCTGATAAGCTCAGTTAAACTGTCATTTTCAAGTCATGGTACTATCAAAGAGAGTTGCATGCCACATGGTGTAGCAGCAGCAATATTGTACTTTTTAAGCTACCTAAAAGAGAAACTCACAAAAGGGGAAATCCTGCCATCCTTTTCCCTCACATGTAGCGATACCAGTGCTTTTCCATTTCATTGTGAAAGATGGGAGATGAGGAAGTATTTGGAGAGCCTGTGCAGACAGTAATACCCCCTGTGCAGACCATGGCTTCCTTGGCCAGGCTCTTGACATCCAGGCCTGGCAGATGTCCTTCCCTGCAGGTTTTGGAGGGTCAGGCATGGAAGCGCACTATGTGCAAAAACACAGTGTGCCTCCCTGAGCATCTACAGAGCCACACCACGGCCCTGCGGGGATGAGGATGAGAATTCCTTTATTCACAATCTCATGGGACTGTTCAATACACAGCCCCATTACTCAGGTGTGCAGAAGGTTGATGATTTTGCCCAAACTGAATTCCAGTGCACAAACATGAAAAGGAAGTTATGAGACTACTTTAAAACCAGGTAGTTGCTAGTCATGAAAGTCAAGCAACTGCTGCTGAGTGTTAAACATAATTTCTGACTTCCATACATCCTGTTGCAAACCTACACCTAAGGTCCAGAACAGAGATAGGCAACCTATGGCATTTCAGTGGCACTCACGCTGCCCAGGCCTGGCCACTGGTCCATGGGGCTCTGCATTTTAATTTAATTTTAAATGAAGCTTCTTAAACATTTTTAAAAACTAACTTACTTTACATACAACAATAGTTTGGTTATATATTATAGACTTATAGAAAGAGATCTTCTAAAAACATTAAAATGTATGACTGGCATGCGAAACCTTAAATTAGAGTCAATAAATGAAGACTCGGCACACCACTTCTGAAAGGTTGCCAAGTCCTGGTCCAGAAAGAAATTGGTACTATATCCCTGTGCATTAGGCTGCCTCTGTGCGATACTGCCTCAATGTTTCTAAGGGCCCTATTTTTAATCCAAACCTCCAGAGGCATTTTAGCAGCTAAAAGGGAGGGATTAAAAGGCACTCTTACTATACTTAACCACTCATTTGAAATCTAGCTGATTTTAGTAAACATTTAATCTTGCTTAAAATTGCCTGACTGGAATGGAGGGCTGCCCACACAATATTTTTTTTTAAATATTACACCTGTGTCATAATATTTATAGCATTAGTCATTTCTGAGCGGAGCAAAACAATTCTACAGATATACATGCAATCTCAAATGATATATCAAACTGCATGGACACACTGTTTTTTTAAAAATCTTCACTGATACAATTTTTTGCTTGGGGGTTGGTTATCATGGAATACGCAATTGCTGTTAAGTCAGTGGAAAGTAGCTGTTTCAGTCATATTTACCTCTGCCGTATCATAGATACTTAGTGCCAAATTCTATCACACTGCTCAGAATTAGAAGCAATTCCACTCAAGTCAGTGGAACTGAACTGTTGTAAATGAACTGTTGGAGTGAACTGTTAGTCACTGTGCTTAGCATAACACACTCTCTCTCTCACCATATGAATTTCAGGAAGGCATTGTGAGATAAAAATAGTAGGAGAGCTCAGATCATATGCTTTGGTTTTAAAGAATTCACCCGAGTAGTACTACAATAACAAGGAACTGAAGAGACAACTTGTTGTTAAATATCACGGCTTGTCTACATTACCCGCTGGACCAACGGGCAGTGGGGGGGGTGTCGATTTATCGTGTCTAGACTAGACATGATAAATCAACTGCCGAGAACTCTCCCGTCAACTCTGGGACACCACTAGGGCGAGAGGCGCAGGCGGAGTTGACAAGAGAGCGTCAGACATTGACTTACTACACTGAAGATACCGTGGTAAGTAGATCTAAGTACGTCGACTTCAGCTACGTTATTCACATAGCTGAAGTTGCATAACTTAGATTGATCTTCTCCCACCACCCCCCGCCAGTGTTGACCAGGCCTCAGAGACAGACAGTCTGAACACTGCTTTTTGGTCTGTACACAAACAGTTGGGTAAATCTACTGTATCTCACATGAAAGCAAGCATAAGGCAAAGAGAGTATGTGTGCTCTAGTCTGTGATCACATCAGAGTTTGGTTTTTATTTTTGTTTCCTCAAGCCAATTTGCTCAAAGTTAGTAATGCAGAAGCCATCACCCTGCTAAGATACAGATACAGTCAATCAGAAACCAGGAACAATCGATCATCCCCTGCTTAAAGTTTCACTTCATCAATATGGTATCTATGCCCCCCAATGCAGCTGTGAGCCAACTAGTCCTGGTCACAAAATGAAGATAGATTATGAATACAGTCCGAGTCTCTCTAATTAGAGCACATCCTCACAATCTTATGGTCAAATCTTGCGGCCAACACTCTCTCACATCTTCCATCTCTGCTGATAACTCCCCTCCTGCCTGAAATGCTGTCCTCCCTTGCCTTTTGTGATGCTGTCCAACCTGATTCTCCTCCTGCCTCTCCCACAATGACTCTTTTGGTGGGCAGAACCGCACCCACTTTCTGCAAGTATCCCACAGAGGCCTCAGTATTTAGTCCACTCTGCCTCCTCTAGATCCTCATTTTAGGTGACTTCATCTATTCACGCAGTTTCAAAATAAAATCTTTATGTTGATGATTCTCCAAATAAGCCTGCCCACTGTCTTACTCAATCCATTTATGTACCTCCTCCCCTGCATACGTCGCTGTAATTCAAACTCGCATAGCCAAAGCTGAACCCCTACTTTTCAGCCCATAGCTTCTTCACTTCCCCATTCTCTGTCACTGATACCATTTACACACACACACACACACACACACACACACACACACACACACACTACACTCCAAGGGAGGTCTTCTGCAATTCCCCCTCTCAGCTACCCATGTGTTCATGAAGCTGGCGAGACCATCTGTCTGGCCCAGTCTGACTACATCACCTCCCTCTTGATCCTCTACTTCTCCACTGCATCAAAGTTTAAACTTCAAGGCCCTACTTAACACTTTCACTCAACACCTTTGCTTCTCCACACTTGCCTTGTCACATTACCCCCAGCCCTTAAACTCTTCCAGCCTTGATGCTCCATCATTCATTTTTCCCACAACCACTTCCACATTTGTTTTGTCACACTACCTCCATGCTTGGAGTGCGCTTCCTCAACTGGTTTACCAGGCCACTCCACTACTCTCATTAAAATCTCTCCCTAAGAGCCATTTGTTCCATGACATCCAAAAGAAATAAAAAAAAATTTTCTTTTACTTCTTCCATAAAAAAAAAATTTATATATATATCTTTCCTAGAACCAATAAAATATGTTGGTGGCAAAGTACCACTCCCAACATGCATGTATGTTGGATCATCTGGTTTTTTTTGGTCTCTTCAATTCTAAAAAGTCTTCTTAGCAGGGGGTGTGCCTTCCCTATATTTCTGTATAGGGTCTAGCACTTTTGGGGCACTCTTATAGTATAAAACAAACACTACCATCATTTACTATTTTCATGATAAAGTTTTGCAATTCAACAACCATGGAAGCAGGAAAAAAAATGCCATACATGCTACAGTGGCTTCCCATCAATGAGGGACAGCGCATACAGTCCTTCATACTGAATTTTGCTTTAAATCAAGGGTAAGCAACCTAAGGCACGCATGCCAAAGGCGGCACGTGAGCTGATTTTCAGTAGCACTCACACTGCCCAGGTCCTGGCCACCGGTCCAGAGGGCTCTGCATTTTTAATTTAATTTTAAATGATGCTTCTTAAACATTCTGAAAACCTTATTTATTTTACATACAACAATAGAGTAGTTATATATTATAGACTTATAGAAAGAGACCTTCTAAAAACGTTAAAATGTATTATGGCACACGAAACCTTAAATCAGAGTGAATAAATGAAGACTCAGCACACCACTTCTGAAAGGTTGCCAACCCGTTTTAAATAATTGCTAGTGTGCAGATATTCTGGTGCTATGAGCACTATAAAACACAAGGACAAGCCACAATGTTACATAAATGGTTAGCTAAAAATAGGAGTACAAGCATAAGCCCATGATTGAGAGCGTCTTGATGCAAACACAGGGACTGAAATCAAGACAAGATACAAGTCAGAGGCATTCTAGCTGAGTACAGATCTATTGTCTCTTGAGTAGGTCACTTATATCAGCTGTACTTCATCTTTACCATTGTAGAAGTAAACTTGCAAGGCCCATAAAGGTACCTAATAACAAACTGCCACCTAGTGGCTCAACTACACTTTCCTAAATTATGTACAAGGTACATGGACTAATACAGAGACCAGGATTTACATTGTACTCACGGTCACCACACACCTGTCAGTTATTAAGATGCAGGAGCTCTCTGAAACTCAGTGTGCAGATAACATACACCATAAGTGGTAATTTTTTCCACTGTTAAAAACTCAAATATCAGATAATACTCAGTAAACACTGGAAAAAAGCCCATCAGCAACACAAGGCTCTCCCACTTCCTGTTAGTCAACTTACGCATCATATCAAGCAGCAAGTTACAATTCTTTGAAAACTCTAATCAGGTTCTGCTAGTTTAAGGGATCACTTTGCAATTTAACATAAGCCTAGGAGCCAATCAGGAAGGACAGGAGGGGAAAACTAAAGTCTCTAAACTAACTGGCATAAATGGTTTATTTTCTTCCTAATTCCTCTAACCAGCTGATGCTATATAACCAACATCCAAGTATGTTTGACTTCAACAGTTTACTGTGAAAATGCCTCATAACCACCACCATATACTGGAATAAAGTTGCCATTTCAAAGCCTACAGAAAATGGTCTGCTCTTAGGGCTGCGGCGGGCAAACTTTTTGGCTTAAGGGCTGCATCAGATTTCATAAATTATATGGAGGGCCGGTTAGAGGAGGGGGTCGTGGGCCGGCTCCCACCTCCTATCTGGCCCTCCGGGATTCCTGCCCCATCCAACCCCCCCGTTCCCTGACAGCCCTCTCGTCCCTGTCCCCTGGCTGCCCTCGGATCCCTGCCACCCCATCCAACCCCTCCTCTCATCCCTGCTCCATCCAACCACCCCTTTTCCTTGACTGCCCCCTGCTGCCCCATTCGACCCCCCTCCTTTCTGACTGCCCCTGGGGACTCCTGCCCCCCTCCTTCCTGACTCCCGGGCCAGAAGCTCGGGGGCCAGGCAGCATGGTCCCGTGGGCCGGATGTGGCCCACAGGCTGTAGTTTGCCCACCTCTTTCTTAGAGTGGCCAGGCATTCAGGACCCTGGTGTCTCTGGTCAGCACCACTGACTGGGCCATTAAAAGCCCGGTCGGTGGTGCTGCAGAGCTAATACAAGCTAATCGCTACCTGTCCTGGGCACTGCGCTGCGCCCTGGAAGTGGCCAGGAGGTCCAGCTCCTAGGTGGGGGAGTACAGTGCTCTACGCGCTGCCTCCACCCTGAGCATCAGCTCTGCATTCCCATTTGCCAGTTCCCAGGCAATGGGAGCTAGGGGAGGTGGCAGTGCCTGCAGACGAGCAACTGTGGAGCCTCCTGCCCCCCCGCCCCAGAAGCCAGACATGCTGACTACTTCGAGGGAGCAGCATTGACCAGTACAGGCAGGCAGCCTGTTTTAGTCCCATAGCACCGCCAACCGGGAGCCACCCAAGGTAAATTCATGCCCCAACCCACAGCCCACACTCCCATTTAGAGCCTTCACTCCTTCCCACACCCCAATCCCTTGGCCCAGCTCAGTGAAAGTGAGTGAAGGTGGGGGAGAGCAAGCCACCGAGGGAGGGGGAATGTAGTGAATGGGGGCGGGGCCGGGCCTTGGGAAGAGGCTACGGTATTCGGTTTTATGCCAATAGAAATTTGGCAACCCTACCTGCTCTGCAAAGGAAGGGCCAGATTTTAACAGAAAAGCTCAGCATCCAGAACTGGAGCCAAATTTTCAAAAGAGCTCAGCTCCCATTTATACACCAAAAATAATGGGGGGGGGTGTAACCCCCAAGGAGATTACATAGATTCCTGGAGCTCTGTCTGCTGGCAGCTCAGGGAGGAGGAGCCAAGGCAAACTCAGAGCCTGCCCGGAAACCAACAGGCAGTGGAGATGCCCCTCCCAGGGAGTAGAGGAGAGGGAAAAAGCCATTTTGAATCTATCTGGAGCCAGTCAGGGGAAGAGCTGAACTGGCTTTGTGGGGAGCTGGCGAGTCCCAGGCCTACAAGCAGGATTCCCCCTGCGAACTGGCCTCTAGGGACCTGACCACAGATCCCTCAACTGGATTTTCCTTTCCCACGGATGATTCCCAATTGTTACGTTTACTGAGAAATCTCCCTAGCCAGGCTGGGTTCATCTCCAGCTCCCCTGGTGAGACCAGTCCCCATATGGTCAGCGCTGCTAGTCCAGGGCTGTTGCCTGCTGGGTGTGTGACTGGAGGCTGGGCTAGGAGGCTACAGTTTGGATATTAGGGTAGTTGTATAACCTACACCTTGAGCCCTGCACCCCTTTGTGATGAGAGGAAATCCTGGGATCAACGCAGCCTGATTCCTGCCTGAGGAGGATCCTTGTCAGCAGACAGCAGCCACTCTGCAGTGACTGAGGAGTCCAGCATCATCTTCCAACCTGAAGGTCATTTATGAAGTTTGTAAGTGCCTCAGCTTTTAGTTAGTTAGTCAGGGAATTTGTTTAGGGACCCCCGACTCCCTGAACTGTGTCCTCAAGCCAGGGAGTAAGGGTTTGAGGATTTTATAACCTGCTGTTTATTACACCTGGGGAGGGATCCACCACCTCCTCCCACTTGTCAGTCCTTTGGGTTGTACTGAACCCAGTCAGCCACACTGCTAAACACTGCAGAGAATTTTATAGGTCATCAAGGGCCCCAGCAAAGTACGCGTACCAACAGGACACTAATTTTACACTTGTTACATCAATTTAGGGGTATTTTCAGTGTGGGCACCGGTGACCCTAAAAATAGCGTTTTACCCTGTCTCTGGCTGAGGAAGCCCCCAGTGCCCCAGCAGAAGCGCGGGGCAAGGGAAGCCCCAGCACCCCGATCCTGGTCCCCTGCAGAAGTGTGGCACCTCCCTTCTGCCAGGGAGTCTTCTCCCATCACATGCCTTCTGCCGGGTCAGGACCACTGGGGGCGAGGCTTCTGCTGGGGAGGCACTGATGGCGGGGGCTTCCCCCATCCTGCAGCTTCTGCCAGGGGAAGGAGGTGCTGCTGTGGGGGCTTCACCTGTCCCGCGGCTTCTGCCAGGGGAAGGGTCTGGGAGTGAGGTGGCGTCCTCCACCCCACCTGCTGGGCAGAAGCCAGGGGCCTCCAGTTCTCTGGGGACCCTGGACCCAAGCCCCGTGGGCCCAGTGGCTAATCCACCTCTGTCCAGAGCACCAGTAAGCCTCTTGGAGCAGCCCCAGGGGGAGTGTGATCTGGGGTTCCTAAAGAGGATTATTAAAAAATAATAATATGAGTTGTACCTGTTGAGATGTGATAGTTTGAGGGAAGCAGGGGGTTGGGAATCTCTCCTTTCCCTCTATTCACAATGAGGGGGAAGGGAGCTATGCCAGTGGAGAAAGAGTATTCCTTATAAAAAAGGACTTAGGCCATATAACACTAAAGAAGTCTCATAACAACGAGAAACCATTTTTTCCTAACAACTTTATCAGCCAATGCATGTAAACTAAACAAAGATATGAAAGTTTAGGGCCAAACTTTTATAAAATAATTGAAATGAACATGGGAATAATGAGCCTACAATTTTTGAAGTGGGTTGGGAGAACATTAATTACCTCTTGGTTATCTTTGTTCTGGTTTGCCCAGAAAATCTTGTTATAAAGAGTCTCCATTGAATTGCTGGAATCTGATCTGTCAAAACAGTGTCGATCCAAGACTTCCAATGTATGCAAAACTCGGCTGATGGTGACCCCTAGGTATGGAAGTTAAAAAAAAAAAAAAAAAAAAAGTAACCAAATAGTTTACCAGAAAAATTCTTTGTTAAATCTAAGTCTTCACTGGATATACACGGCACTAACATCTGGGTAAAATGGACACAAAAGCCATCCCCACCCCACCCCTAAAAAGGAGGGAAGTTGAATTTTACATTTATGGTACTATGAAAGTGCTAATTTGGGTGGCTGATATGATGACATGGACACTTGTCCTCAGCCAACATGACTAAAATCAAACTAACTTTCCCATTGATCTCTGAAAAGCTAAAAAAAAGAGTAGTCATTCACTATCAACCTGGGCTAGATTTGAACCAATGACCTAAGACCAAAGGCTCTCACTCTCTATCAATCCTCTGAGCTACCGCAGCCCACCAAAGCTGTAGAAGGTAATGTTTAGTGAGAAATAGCTGATCCAGTTATGAAAGATGTGGTATGTTAAATACTTTCTTGTATTCTAAAAATACATCTAGAGATTAACCAGATCCTGTCTGTTACCAGAAACCAATGCATATACACACCCTACTATTAAAACTGCAAGTTTCTCTAGTCCTTAGGTGGTGTACTCACTGCCCTTCTTGGAACACTCCCACCCAAAAGGATCTTTACATCCTCCTTTCTCACAGTGACCAACCATACAGTTCAGATGGGTTACATACGGTTTCCCTCAGCAGCCCAAAACCACTAAGCCCTGTGTCAGCAAGAGAGTCATGGAAGATTATCCCCTATGGACTGAGGCAGCTATTTCTGCAAATTTCATTTCCCCACTTAGTCCAAGAGTTTAGGATTCACTAAACCCAGAACCTGAATTGTAAAGGTCTCTCCCGACTAACATTTATGTTAACTCACCACCAATCCAAAAACAAAAAAAATACATGGGGCCTGTTACTTTGTGTCAGTCTATCAAATCTACACCTAAAATTAAACACGTGATGTAAATCAAGCCCAAATACACACAAATATGCAAAACCTAGCACCCAAATTTTTAAACATTTACTTTGCATTTGACTTGCTTTACCTGCCGTTGATTCTTGGCACTTGTCAAAAGACCATCGCACCTCCACAGCACAACCTCGTTGTTTTATCTGCTGTTCTACTTCATAAATCTTTGCCCGAACCTAAAAAGATTATTGTTGCTCATTAGCTAGTGGCTGGAAAGCCACAATTCTCATCTTAAGCACATTTCTCTGCATAAGTAAGGTATACAACAGTGTATCACAATGTTTCCTATATTAGGGAAAAGTACTCTCAAGCACAGAATGTTCAAATGATTGATTTTTTTTAAACATTATCTATACTGAAATATCTTCATTTCAGGACTTTCACTCATACAGTATTGTTGGGTTGAATGTAAGTTTTCAGGTCATGAATGTTTCACTTTACTGGCAGCTGCAACAGGTCTGCTATTTTTTGTTTTGTGCCATTAAATAACATCAATTTAAATTAACTCAAGATCTTTACTTTGAAAGCATTAACAATACTGCAATTCAAATGCACAATACTTTATGAATGATGGGATTGTTTGGATTATAGATTTCCCAAACAATTTAGTACACCATAACTAATACAATTCTAAAGCTAACATGTAACTAATCCCAAACCAAGACTATAGGCATACCTAAACCTGCTAGTCTTAATGGGCATAAAATATTACATTTTTTGAAGGTACACAGAATATAGACCTTTGCCCTGTAAAAACAAGCCTACCTGCTGATTAAATGCTGAATTTCCACCTGGCATAGGTAAACTAGATGGAGCAACTTGAAGTAAATCCAGAGGAGAACCTGGATTAATGCTCTTACTTTCATTTGTGGAATAGTTCCACACCAAGGCACTTGGGCAACAGAGAGTTACAGTCTGCAAGTGACAATGTAAAGTAGTTAGAAGTAATCTCCTTTGCAGAACATTTGCAACAGACAACCAAAGCTAAACACCAACAAAAGGAGATAGTCTCTTCAACTAAATCACTTCTGCCTCACAACTGCAGTGAAAAGGACTAAAAAGAGGCCTTTGCAAAACCATTTGCTTTTTAAAACAGGGTGAGAAATTAAATTAAAATGGTATTTTCCTTATTCATTATTAAATTGAAAATTGCATTTAAATATATACTTGCTCAATTTACATTTGTATTGCTTTCATACTGCCATCAAAGACACCACTGAAGGCTAATTTCCATCAGACACTGCCTATGAAACATGAATAACTTCTAGCAAAATAGGTGTCATTTTAGGGCTTCGTTTAACAAGAAAAGGCATATGTGAAAAATTAAAATTTATGTCATTAATTAAAATATGCTTTCCTATCAAGATTTTAAAACACAAAGAAGCCATTCAAATGCACCTTATTTCTAAGTAAATCTACTGTTCCTTAAAGGTGCTGGATGACAGGCCTGAAGACTGATATCCATTTATAAACCATTATAAAAAGGGGTATTGCTATGTATCTAGGATTAAAAAACCTACAAGGATTAAAAACCACTGAGTGAAATCATGTTCCACTGAAGTCAATGGGAGTTTTGCCATTGACTTCATTGGGCACAAGATTTCACCCACCATGAGGGTTGTTCATCATCGAGGTATAAGCAGGAACTCCAGGTTGGGTTCCTGTCAGCAACCCATCCTGCTCTAAATTACTTTCAGAACATAGGAAAATTAATTCTAAGTTACTTCTGAGCATGCCACTCTGTTTTCTTTTGCCTTGGTGGTTTGGAAATTTTTTTGGTGAAGGAGAGATGGATCTTAAAGCATGATCTGAAAAATATCTAGAGTAAGGTTCTTCTCAGCTTCTTTGCAGAATGTGTTCCGGAGTCCTGGGTTGAGTTGTTGAGACGATCTACCTCCTGCTCTCCCAAATCCAGATCTGGATTCCAACAACAGTACCCTGCTAAACAGGTTGCTTGAGAAGTGTCATTTGAAAATAACCTGGGCATATCTCATTGACAGCCTTGTGAATCAATACCAAAACTCAGCACTGATCTGGTGATACAAGGAGAACCAGTGCAAGTAGCAAAACATAAGATAGTCTCTTTGGACTGTTACACTTAGGAAATAAGTCACTGTGTTGTTTACCAGCTTTATGAATTTGTCTGTGCTAAGAAAGAGAAAGAGCACGAGCACATGCGGCAATAATCCAATATGGAGGCGACAAACACTAATGGCAGGTCCTTGTCCAAGAGGAATAGGAAGAGTCTTGCTAGCTGGGGGTGGAAAAACTCTCTTATAGCTGCAATTTGATTTTCCAAGTCAGTAAGGAGTCCATAGACTTTGCATTATCCTAGTACAGTCACAAGCCCTTGATGGAGGAAGAGGTGCTGATGTTCCCATTTACCTTCTTCACTTAGCATTAATTCAGCGTCCCCTGTGTTCAGTTTGAGCCAGCTGGTCTTCATCCAGGCTCTCAATTCCCTCAGGTGCCATGGCCTGTGAGAAAGTGATGCCTGAGAGATACATAGAGCTGCATGTCAGCAGCATATTGTTGGCATCACAAGCCATGTCATCAAGTTGATGTTAAACAGAAGCAGAAATAGGACTCAGCCCTGAGGTACTCTGCATGTCAGAGCTCTTAGGGAGAAGCAGCTGCTCATCATAACTGAGCCTTTTTAGAAAGGAAAGAAGTTATATTAGCCTAGTTCTATCACCTCTTGCCAGCACATATAAATGAGTTACCTGCAGCTCATGATCAATAGTGTCAAAGGTGGATAAGAAAGCAAGTAGCATGAGTGTCATTGTCTCACCTTAGTTCATTACCACTGGGACTTGTCTATCAGTATGACCCACGCTGTTTGGACTCTGTGCCAGCCTCAAAAAATCTAGGACATCTTCTGAGGTTAGGTGCTGCCAGAGTCAGTGCACTACCACCCTGTCTTTGACCTTGCTCAGGAATGAAAGGCTTGATACCAGGCATAAATTAACAAGAGTCACTGATGTCACGCACTGGCTTCTTGAGGACAGGCCAGATTACCGTGCATTCCAAAGTGCCTAGCAGAGTGCTCTCCAAGGGAGGCTTTGATTATTTCTACCTGCAGAGGGCTTCTGTCTACACAACATGTACCAACATGGAGAGTAGCAAGAACAAGCTTCTTCCTGCTGTCCTACTGATACCTCTCAGTCATAACTTGGAGAGGCCAACCTCATGTTCATTGACCAGGCTCATGCAGATCTTCATCTCTTAGCTGAAATTGTCAGAAGTACCAAACCTACTAGTGGTTTTTGTGATATGGCACCTATACATTAGGAATGTATCTGACACCACTCACTTCAAATTGACCAGTGAGCAACCACGAGATGGTAACAATAATTGTCTCAGACAGATATGAAATAATGACCTATACATAAAAGAGTTTTTATCCCATGACCAGACTCATAAATCATCAAGTCCCCACATACATTGCAATAAGAATTGTTAGAGCCTTGAAAACATCTACCTACCTGCAGCATACAACTCAGTCCATAAACTAGAGGACGATGTTGTGGGCAGGAAAAGAAATCTGAACAGGCTAGCTGTACCGGGCTCACCACAGGACCTGTTGCAGTAGGACTTGGAGCTGTTAAAGGAGGATTGTTTGGTCCAATAATCATGTGAGGTGAGTGTGCAGCTACGAGGTTAGGAGTATCACTTAGCAATAAAGACAGTCGTCTGGCACAGAAATAAGCAAGGCGACGGGATAGGTAGGCTGACTGAACAAACTCTTCAGAATACTGAAAAAAAAATGCATAATATAATAAGCAAGACAGCCTTTTCAAGGTACTCACTTTCACTACAGTTCTGATATCTAACATACATAAATTAGAAGGGATCATCTAATTCACCTAGATCTCTCAGACCAAAAACATAGTTGAAACACTAGTCTACAGTTCTGACTCTTTAAAAAAATCTTCTGCCCTGAAAGAGCATTTTTGGTCCTGTTTTTCTATTTAGAAACCCTAATTTATGTATTCAAGGCATGAGGAATTTTGAAGCATTAAAACTGTAGTTTAGACAAAATACAAAGCATCTGGAAAAAGATTTCAGTACATTTTATAGGTAGAACACTAGTATATAAGCAACTTTTTAAAATATACTGAAGAGCACCAAATAAAAAAAAGTTACCTGGGATATTTTAAAATATAATTGTTTTCAAAAATAACTATAGCTTTAAACTATGTTGTGTACCTGCAACATTAGCGGTAACAAGAGTTTAAGAAGTTCATCATCAGCAGGTCTGATTTTTTCCAGAACATCCAGTATCCATGTCAAATACTCATGTCTTTCAAGCATTCCCTCCTGAAAGAATTTTTTTTTAAATTGCATCAAAATTAATTGGAAGCAGCACACAAGAAGCTTTATAATTTTGTTACAAATGCTCCTTTATAATGCAACTTGGTTCTGATCTCCTGACTCAAATGGAAATGATTTTAAGGATTGATGATAAGACCCTACAACTCTCAAATTTTTTTCAAAATTAGCCTAGAAAGAAAAATATGCAAGAGCAAATGCTACTCACAGAGCCCCAGTAGATGAAGAAAGCAACCATGAACTGGAATGAACTATGCACATAGTTCAAATTCACCAGACTGTCTGAATCCCATCCCCTTGGCTGATTCACTACCATGACAGCTCTAAGCCTGACTCCTGGCACCAGAGACTCGTTTCTGTCTTGGTTCCCCCTTCTCAGACCTTCAGCTTGGCAGGGTGTACACACTCTCCATGAACAGCCTCTTGCTACCTTTCGTGATTTACCCCACAACAGAATTCCTTTTTACTGTTATTTTTAATAATCAGACTAGAAAGAGGCACTTAGTGGCAGGTCAGGCAAGTTAGAGTGCACAGTGGACCATGCAGGAGGAGAGCAAGGCTGAACATCCAGGAGGGGAACTCCACAAAGTGCATTCTCCATGGAGCAGAAAACTAATTCAGCACCAATTTGTTGTTCTTGGTTTTTGAAGACTGACAGTGTAGTCTAGTACTCTGCAAATGGGAAACCAAGAAACCTTCAAATGCCAGGAATGGATCCCTGCATGCGACCTGGCTTTAGTCTCATTCTAATTGTACAGTGGTTAGTCTATAGAAAATAGCTATTGTAGTCACACCTTTTTTTTTTTTTAAACTTCTTAGAAATCAAAATTATTTTAACTTACAACAACAGAGACACATAGAAACAGTTACTTTACAATAACTGGTTATTTGAGATGTATTGTCCATATATATGCCACAGTGGATGCAAATACGCCCAATACACCTGTGTTCAGATTATTTTGGCCAGCAGTATGCATTGGTGTGCAACGGTTGCACTCTGAGTGTCCTCGTGCACTGAACATAGGCATAAAGAGCAGGATGGCCTCAACTATCTCTCAATTCCTTCCCCCAATACAGAATCCAGGTGTTATCAGACTCCGCAGGGAAGAAGGGCGGGCCATGGGACATGCATGGACAACACATCTCAAAAGAAGCAGTTACTGTAGGGTAAGTAACAATATTTTCTTTGAATACTTGTTCATGCATATTCCACTGCTTGTGGTTCACAAGCAGCAGCCTAGATTATTGGCGGTGAGTGCTATCAGTCAACCTAAACAATGGCTACAGGTAGGCCACTGGCCTCAGGGATACTAAAGCCCCTCCTATAACTTTCATTCTTTGACTTGGAGTTAGTACTGATTTTTCTTGGCTTACTTGTTGATCTTAGGGTTCCCAGGTGTTCGGTTTTGGACCGGAACAGCCAGTTAAAAGGGGACTCTGGTGGCTCCAGTCAGCACCGCTGACCCAGTCACCCTGTTAAAAGTCCAGTCAGTGGCGCAGCTGAGCTAAGGCAGGCTCCCTATCTGCTGTGGCTCCGCATGGCTCCTGGAAGCGGCAGTATGTCCCCACTCCGGCTCCTAGGCATAGGGGCAGCTGCGGCCAATGGGAGCTACGGGGGTGGTGCCTGCAGACAAGGCAACATACAGAACAGCCTGGCAGCACCTCCACATAGGAGCTGTAGGGGGGACATGCTGTTGCCTCTGGGAGCTGCCTCAGGTAAGTGCCACCCAAAGCCTGTACCCCTGACCCCCTCCTGCATCCAATTCCCTGACTAAGCCATGATCCCCCCCCCCAACCCTCCAAACCCCTTGGTCCCAGCCTGGAGCATTCTCCTGCTCCCCAGCCCCACTGCAGAGCCTGCACCCCCAGGCCAGAGTCCTCATACACTCCTGTACCCCAACCCCCTATCCCTGCCCTGATCCCCCTCCCACCCTCCAAACCCCTTAGTCCTGGCCTGGAGCACTCTCCTACACCCCTAACCCCTCATCCCCAGCCCCACTGCAGAGCCCACACTCCCAGCCAGAGTCCTTACCCCCTCCTGCACTTCAACCGCCTGAGCCAGCCCGGTGAAAATGAGCAAGTGAGGAGTGAGGGTGGGGAGAGCAAGTGTCAGAGGCTAGGGAGAATGGAGTGAGTGGGGATGGGGCCTCAGAAAGGGTAGGGCCTCAGAGGAGGGGCGGGACAGTGGCAGGGGAAAGGTGTTTGGTTTTGTGCAAATAGAAAGTTGGCAATCCCAGTAGATCTAGTAGCCGGTATCAAGTGATCAGTCCTGGGGTTGGAGGAGAGGAAGATGATCAGGAACAGTCAACATGGATTCACCAAGGGCAAGTCATGCCTGACCACCTAATTGCCTTCTATAAGGAGATAACTGGCTCTGTGGATATGGGGAAAGTGGTGGATGTGATATATCTTGATTTAGCAAAGCTTTTGATATGGTCTCCCACAGTATACTTCCCAGCAAGTTAAAGAAGTATGGATTGGATGAATGGACTATAAGGTGGATAGAAACCTTTGAGCAAGGAGTTGGACTAGATGACCTCCTGAGGTCTCTTCCAACCCTAATTTTCTATGATTCTATGATCTAAGGGATGAAAAGTTGCAGTCTGTAGTATGGAGTATTAGACCTGTCAATGCAACTTTTGCAAATGAGCCAATCATCTAAACACAGATAAATCTGAACTCCTTGTTTCCCGAGGTAAGTCCCCACTATTGCCAGACATTTTGTGAATACCCCTCATGCTGTCAATTGGCAAATTGGTAGAACGCTGTCCTGGTAGTGGGAACTGCACACTTGTCATCTCAGATACCTTCTACAGGCAGAGTGAATAACAATCTTGGAAGTGAAAGCTATATACAGTCATGTGGATCTAGAGTTGGAATTACCAAAATTAGAGTTATCATCCTGAACATGTACATTGACGTGTTCAGTTGTCCCAGGTCCTGAAAAAGGTGCCAACCCTCTTGCTTTCTGGGATTCAGAAAGTAATGAGGATAAAAGCCCTCCCCATGCTCAAGGTACTTCTTCCACTGTTCTGAGATATGGCAGTGACTGCACCTCCTGATGTAGCATGCTGTCCTGAAAAGGGGTCCCTGGAAAGGGGTGGGTGGGGAGTGGGGCTGCACAGTAAGCAACAAAGCTCAGCCAGTGCAAATCTGACTCACAGCCACAGGCAGTGAGAAGGAAGGAACTGAGGAGCAGCTGGGGTCACCCCTCCTGTATACCCTTGGTTGGAGGCACAAGGACACTCAGGCCATAGGCATAGCCCCCAACAGACACTGCTGGCCAAAAGAATCCAAACTCAAGTGCACTGGGTGCATGTGTACCAAGAATGGAATATGTATGGACAAGCACTGGAATCAAATACATGCTGAAAATGCATTTATGGAGGCCACAGTGTCTAATGGGCTGAGGAAGTGACTACTCAACTAAGGGCTCAGAGAATCTTGAGCTTTAACCCTACTCAAGCCACAGTCCAACACATACTATCTGACCTCTTTGTGCTTCATTCATACAATTTGGTCAGAAAACTAGGCTTATGGAAGGAGCACCCTCTGCTCTCCTATGCGCCCCCACACACATACACATAAAACCTCAAGTTAGAGTTGAGCTGAATTACACTATCTTATTATGAACAAATAGCTCTTTCATTACTAAATATGAAGCTACAAGTTTGCTATCAGGAAGTTGCACCTGAATGAAGATATTAATTTGCTCATTATCTGTTTCAGTGACTGAAAATGGGAAGTTTGATAACAATGTGCATTTCTTTCTAAATTAAAAGGTTTAAATCCACTTCATGCAAAATTAATCAGTGGTAAGACAAGGAAGTTGCAGCTTTGTCAGAGTGACAATAACAGTGCATACGCCAGAGGCATGGGAAAGGAGACCCAGATTTTCAAAAAGGATTTCTATTTTGGATGCCTCCGTTTTTCGTGTACAGCCTCAGAGACCTAGTAGTACATGATCCTCAGTTGTAGTGAGCACCCAAAACTCCAGTAAAAGAACCATGGAATCTCTGAAATATCAAGCCCTAGATCAGCATTTCTCAAATGCAGCCACTAGGGGCTTTTCTTGCAGCCACAGCCTCCTGGACTGTGATGGGGTGGGGGGTTAGGGAGGGGTGACAAAATAGTGGCCCCTCCCCCCTCCCTGCTGCTCCTGAATGCCCCACCTTGGTGTTGATTGCTGGGGCCACCAGCAGCAGCTGGTCTCTGCCCCCCTCTGGAGACTCCTGGGGCACAATGCGGGAGGAGTAGGGAGTCAGTGAGTTCCCCACCTTCCTAGGGGCAGTGCGGCTCAGACTTTGGCCTTCAGCCCCTGGGTGGTGGATTGGCAGGCTCTGGCAGCAGGGCTTTGGGCTCCAGCTGTGCGGCAGCGGACTCTAGGCTCTGGCCACGGGGCATCAGGCTCCAGCCCCACACTGCCACCCCCAACCCCCAACTCACTAAACCTCATTGCCCCTGGCTCCTGCTACCATCCTAACCATCCATCTAGGCCTTAATTTGTCCCCATGCTTGCCAGGGCTGAGTAAGTGTGCTGTGAAAAGCAATACTTGTATTTTCGTTAACATCACCTTTCATAACAGACTTACTAATTAGCAATAAATAAATTACAATGAGTTGGAAGTGTATATGTGCATATTTATTTGTTTTTCCTACGGCTAATTAAGTATTCTAGTGAAAAGTGTGAGAACAGCCACCAACTCTTGCTGGTGGCCACACTCTGAGGCCACCAAAATATTTGTCCTTAGAACCCCTATCCCAGATGTCCTAAACCAGGCACCCACAATTAAAAACCAGTTGAAAGTTTTCTCTAAATCTGAATGCATTTAACCTCATAAATCTAATACAGAGAAAACTTAAAACAATATCATACCTAGCAAATTTTAACAAAACATGCACAAATTGTAAGCTGCTAATTGCAAATTATGAAAGAGCAAGCAAAGTGCCAAATTACTTCTAAGTGCATTTTAAAATTGGACCCTACCTAATACAGTCATCCCCAAAAAGGCACTTTTTACAAGGTTACCTGGAACAGATAAAATGTCAACTTTTCATTATATTCCCACTGCTTCAGGGCTTGTTCCACCTCTTGAGGCATAGCAACCGAGCCATTGCCTTGGTTTGAGGACACATGATAAAATTCTGTAATCTTTGCCAGCTGCTCTCGAAGGTATCTGGTTGAGATTTGAGTCCATTCTATGAAATAAGTTTACAGTTAAAAATTGACTTATCTTTCTTTTCATGTGATGGTGTATTTGATTCTTCACAGTAAAAACACAACTTTTCAATTACCTCTACAGTCAAAATACCTTTACAAAACATTAAGCAGCAACAGTCTGTATAACACGATTCTAAACTAGTAGGTTATGTGTGTGCACGCTTCTCCTGTGCTTTGTTTTCAAAGTGTACACACCAGGAAGTATGTAACTAGTGTAAGCAGAGTCAGGATGAGCTCTACCCTGACATCTGGTGGTGAATAATGGGGAGTGTTGAAAGGAATTTCAGGTATTTGCATTTGCACACCTACCCCACCTAGCATAGCCCTCAGCAGCCTGGGATGGTTACTTTCACAGCTGTGGGATCCCCAATTTCTTTGTTATTGGGGCAGAAGGAATAAAGTGTTGCACCCTGATTATGTGAACGAGGAACTATGAAACTGCTTTATGATAGAGAATTTCACCATCAATGTAGTAGCACTCACTAGACAAGGGACATGGGTGCCAAAACCTAGCGAACTGAGAAAGGTTGGGGACATGTATGTGTACCTGATGGTATAGGCCCCTTTTGAGGGCCTGGCACACCAATTGCACTTCCTTCTCTCTCTCTCTCTCTCTCTCTCTCTCTCTCTCTCTCTCTCTCCACTGTCAAATAGCAGAGCTAATTTTAATTCTATTAGAAATCTAGCTAGAGGCTGCTGAGCTGAATTCACTTTGGACCAATGTGCACCAGCACTGGGGCTCCCGTATTACAAGCTGAAATCATTAAGAGCTGAGATCACTGAGTGCTGTGTTAACTAGTGGGGGAGCTTGAAGATATATCACTAAGCAGCTGGCAGAGCAGTCTGCAGGATGGTTGGAACAGTCTAGCGCAGCAGAGTGGAGCTGAGCCATTTGTGGGGACAGCTGGTGGAGCGGAGCATCTGCTGGAGTGGAGCAGTGTGTGGGACGGTTGGAGCGGCCCATGGAACAGCGAGTGGAACGGGAGCAGTTTGCGGGGATGGCTGGAGGAGCGGAGCAGAGCTGTTCGTGGTGAAGGCTGCAGCAGATCTCCTCGGAGAGACAGGGCAATCGGCCTTGGCCCACGTAATGTGCGCCTTTACACCCTGTGTGCCCCCTCCATTTCCACCCAGGCTAGGGGGGATAAAACTCTGCAGATGAACTTTTGAATTCTGGGGTGATTTGGACTTAAGACCCTGAGGGGAAAAAGGACATTGCCAAACATACTTGGAGGTGGGGTTTTTCGCTCATGGTTTGTGTTATAATCCTGTTTGTGGTGTTTCTCCAACATAATGCCACATTGTTTCCCTCCTTTATTAAAAGGATTTTGCTACACTCGGACTCCGTGCTTCCAAGTGGGGAAGTATTGCCTCTTAGAGGCGCCTGGGGGGGAGGGGTGGTATGTAATTGTCCCAGGTCACTGGGTGGGGGCTCGAGCCAGTTTTGCATTGTGTTATTGAAATGGAACCCCTGGATACTGAACCTGGTCCTTGTTGCTGCCAATTCAGAGGAGCAGAAGGGTTACACTTGCATGCTAGTGTAGCGAATGTGTCCACCTGTAATTTAGAGGTACAAATACCAGCTACGACTTTAGGGACTCATCCATCTGCTCCATCAAGTCTCAATATTCAATCACAAAGCAACCTTGCATAGAAGTGTACAAATCAATATACTACAATTAATTATTTCGATGTGGAGTCTTACTTTTTCCACACAAAGAATTATAACAAATAAAACTAAATAGGATTTTACACCAGCCAAAATTATTGGAAATAAAAAACTGTTCTTCTTATAATGCTTTGAAATTGATGTATAACAACTCTGATTTTAGTTTTTCTCTAGAACATACCCTTCTTAGAGCAGTTTATTAGGTCAACAGACTGGCCACTGAAGTGTCAAATGTATGAAGATAAAACTTCTTTGAAGGTTCTCAAGTCAGACTGACAAAGATGCAATCACAGATTTGAGTCATCTTGCACTGTTCATCACATAGTCATGACATTAACAGTAAGCATTAGTGCTTCTCTTAGTCTCATCCAACCAATGAGTCTACAGTTCAGGATGCTTTAGTGGGGGCAGGGAAAATTAGTACATCAAAGTATATCAAAATCATAGGGGCAGAAATCCACCCACTAGGTCACCATTGGCAACCTCAAAGCATATATAGAGATCAACTTCAATTAATTCTGTGACACATTGCTCATGCCACTTGTCAGAATTGCCACTACAACTCTAGATCTCATGTTTATTTAAAAGGCCTCTGTCCAAAACCTTAAATCAGAATTAACCAACAGTTATTCAAGAGCGCCCAGTCCTCGCAGTCTCTGTTCACTGTACACCTACAGACCGCTCTTGGTGCACAACCACTTGAGAACCACAGGTCTCCCAGGCACAATTCTCACTATCTCAAAAAGATTCCTGTTAAGGGCATCACGAGCACATAAAGATTTGTCATCTGTCCTTAGCTCCAATCTCTAGGTATAACATCTGTCTTACCACATGAACCCTGCAAGGTGCTCAGAGAAAGGGAAAAATAACCCATAGACCAATCCAATCTGCTGCCGCAGAAGATTACCATGTAAATCTGCAAATGGCCACACAACTCCACCTGACCATACATGAGAGACTCTTTTGGCACTTCCTTACATACAACCTTACTACCTGGGCCTAAACCTGATCAGATGTTCCCTGACCAGATGGTCAGAGCCAATAATGACTGAGCTAAGGGATGGCTGTGCTGAATTTCAAAACTGACTTCAGCAGAAGCTATAGCAAGTGCTGGGCCACTTGAGTCTACACATAAGAGAGAGCAATACATAAATAATATTGTGCTCCTCCTTCATACACAGGACAGAGATGGATATTAAAACCTTTGAGCCACCACCACCTTCACTGAATACACTTAAAAGTTCACCCTCAAGTAGCTTAAGTCACAAAATACAGGTTTGATTATATAAAAGCCTTTAAGGATTTAAAAAAATCTATTCTTTACTTGTACAATGTATCCTGCAATATTTTTATAGGATCAAATGTCTGCTAGTGCTTTACACAGAGGTTTGAATGCAATTTCCCTGACCTGGATTATTCATTCTCCTTCAGACACACAAATGAAGTAAATGGCTTTTTAAAAAACCAAGTAGGAAGGAGAATTTCCAGTTTCACATTACTGAATGGGCGGGAAGCTACTGAATTGGGGAGGGGGAGTAAGGCAGGCATCCCACTCCCTGGGAGATCTTTCCCAAGGATTTGTGGGAGATAGAAAGCAGAGGTAGCAGAGCTTCTTGCCACAACCTGTAGTCAGGGGAGTGGTCAAGCCTTGATGGCAAACTCAATATTCCAAGCAAACTTTTAGGGTGTGACCCAAACCCTCCAGTTTTAGCCCACTGGAATTTTGCTAACCAAAAGAGTAAGTTTCCCATTACTTTAATCTCAGCACTTTTGGCTACTCAAAATATGACTCAGATTTCTACTAATAATATTTTTATTCCTTTTTGTGGCATGTCCCACTGCCCTGTTGAGTTTACCAAAACAGCTTCTTCCATTCACTGTACCTTTTCTTGCTTTAGAAAATAGCCATTATTTCTAACCATACAGCTAATAGCTATGGAGAACAATTTCTCCATCTAACCTTTGTAGCTCTCCTTTTAAAAGGCTATGCCTCAGATTTCTACCCCAACATGACCTCTTTTTCCTCCTTTGAAATGCAGATACCTCAACATAGACACGTAAAACGTGTCTGAATATGAATTTAAATGCCTATTTTGAGGCACTCCAAATTGAACATTTGGCCCCTAAATCTTTCCTTCTAGCTCATTACACCCAAAACCTTGGGTCTTCCTGTTGGCAGTTGCTCGTCTGAACTAACATTTTCACTTAAGTCATGTGGGCCATTTGTTGAACCTTACATTAATATTTGTAAAGTCTTCTGATGTCTCGCCTTTCAAAAGCCAAACACCCCTCTCATCTTACAGATTCTGTCCTTTGTCTGACTTGCACACCTCACAGGACACATTTAAGCATTTATCATCTGTGCACATGTACAGGATTTCTGTGAATACAAACTACCACCAACATCAAAAGCTTTGATCTTGCCATATGCAGAACAATGCTAAACAAAGTTAATTAATCCACCACCATTTACCTCATTGAGTCTTTCGTTCTAAAGTTTAGAGTGAAGTGAACAATATAGTAAAAGGCTTTGTGAAGTTCTGCAATAATGATACAATTGCTACGTTTCTGTCATTCTTATTCAGATAATCTCAGAAATATGGACCCAGTATGAGAGCAATACACAAAATATGATGGAACTTTTCTTAAAATTAGTATAAATGAAGGAGTGGGTGGTAGCAGGGTCTACATGGACAGTTGATACGCGCATGCTAATGTGCTATAGATTCACATCGCAGCTTGCTGCACACTAACTCTGTCCAGACAAACCCTAAATTAACGTGGGGTGATAATTTAGGTGAAGGATTACCTACCTTAGAATTCCTCTTTTCCATCCTCTTAACAGTACAGCTGAATTTACTAGAGATATTTTTAATGTCCCAAAAGAGACAAATATGTTACAGCGTTATGTTTAAATCAGCATGCAGCATATTTGAGAATAGCACATTTTTCTGTGAATGCATAAAAGCACTGCTTTGACAGTCTAAACCTGTTTACTATCAAAGCTACAGAGACTCCCCATATGAAAGGCTAAAGTTTTCATTGTGATCAGTATTTGATCCTCAGGCTTTATGTTAGCTTGCTCATCTTTGAATCTTTTTCCCTGAATTTCTACCATCAATATCTATTGGAAGAGTTTTCTCTCCAAAGCTAGTGGCTTGGTACAAAAATGTGTAGTAATTTTCAGTCTTGTTTAAGCATAAAACAACCATATAAAAATGTTTAGTAAATATTTGCTTCCAAACACTCACTCAATTTTCTAAAAACTATTGGAAATCCACCATCTCACACTTCTTTTCAATGTCACACTGTAAAAGGATAATTTTCCCAAGGCAATTTATTACTAGTACCTCAGTGCCACTGCGTTAGAAACCATGGAGCATGAATCATTTTCATTACTTAAGGCACAGACCTGAAACATTTTGAAGACTGCCAAAAACTAATCAGTGATGTACTGTATAATTATTCTCAGAAAGCTCTAAATAACCTTTGCAAAATAGCAAACTTGTATGCATAAATGTAATCTTTAGCACCCATTTGGCACATTCAGAATGAAATCTGTGTTGGAACACTAACGTAATACTGAACCAAAAAGTAAGTGCATTAGCCTTAGGATTGTCCTGCTATCTCGTTTCATTCTGATAACCAAGTGCCGCCTCCTTCATGGAACTGACCAAAGACAGACCTGAAACCAGGAGTATCCGCCCACCTATTTTATCCTCTGACATACCACTGGCTCTCCCCTTCCAGTAAGCAGAACATTTTCTTCACAAATAATGCCTCAGCTGGTGTAAACTGAAGCTATGCCACAAGTCAAAACAACTGATGATTTGGACCATTGCTTTTGCTCAGAAGACTCAATGTATTTATTTTTCATTTTTAAAACAAAAAAAAGTAAAGATAGTTTGAGAGAATTCTTTGGTTTAAATGCAGCATTACTAATATTCATTCCAGGCTGAGAAGATATGCCTTTGGTACTCAAACCTAAATCCAGTGTCATTTTTTTATCTCCCTGGGATAGCATGATGTGCTGGCTCAATGAAGATCGTTAGCAGAGCTATTCACTGTGATTAGGGAAGCAATAAACTTATTTCTAGCGGTTAATAGTATAACTCCTCCTAGGGTCTATCCTTAAAACTGTTTGGAGTAGAGGTAAGAGGATAAAGGTGGGTCAGAGGCTGGAGTGGAATTGCAAAAGCAGGAGATGGGAGACAGGTAAATAAGTGTCTAGGACACTAAGTTCTATACAAACTAACAACAAGTTGGGGAAGGAGAGGAGAGAGTGTGTGACAGGAAAGGAATAGAAAAAAACAGAAGAGAAATAAGGCAGCACTGATCACAGGGTTGAGGGACAGGACCTAGAAACTCTTCTTCCCCAAATGTTTCTACGTTAAGAGAGAACATGGGGGGGGGGAAGGGAAAGAGGCCTGCTCCCTCCCAGCCATCCGTGACTGCTGGGCCAGCAGCAGACCCCATCAGGAGTTGACACTGCCTTCTGCCTCCCTGCTGTTGTGATATAAGCGACTATCACTGGAGGAAGAGGAGAAAAGGAAGGTGATGTGAACTCACATCTAGGGATCCTCTTCTATCAATTCTACAGGATAAAAGAGGATCCTACTGCAAACACCTCACGAGCTCCCCAGTCCTTTTCCCTACATGGAGGGGAAAGAGGGCCTGGTTCAGCAAGCCCTTGCCCTACACTCCATGGCCTGGGGAAAGGCAGCAGAGGACCCAATACAGCACCCAGCAGCTGGAAGGGTCATGAGGGGTAGGAAAGACCCTGTTGCAATGCGTACCCAAACCCCAATGCTTGAGGTGAAAGAGAAGAGATTCTGCCACACAAAAAGTGATAAGGGTAAAACGGAGTTAGAGATAGCCATAAGGTGGTCAGTCCCCAAAAAAGTTGCAGATCTGCTTCACAGACATGGAGATGAGCTTTTCCTGTAGAAAAAAGGGGGGAACGGAGCAGCAGAGAAGGAAGGGAGAAAAAAAGGCAGACATTTATCCCACCAAAAAGCACTTTTTGTCAGTCACAGACAAAAGGCACAGACCCCAGACCAGCCAAGTCAAATATCAGGGAGTGATAGGAGAGGGCTCCTCTGCCTGACTTAAGGAAATTAGAACAGAATATGGAGGCATGAACTTAATTCAATGTTTCTGGCCTTTTTCCTGTCACTGAGGATGGGACGCGGTCCCATTTCAACAGAGTTCTGAAATGCACTCCAGCAATCTTACATATTACAGAGTATCTGGGACCGAACCTGAACACTGGGTCCAAACACACTCAGACTTTGGAGAATGCCTGATCTAAGCATCATGGCACGGACCCATCTCTACCATTTATTACTCTATCTTGAGAAATCTGTCTTAACAGTGTTGCAGAAACTTTCCTCAAGCTGCAATTGTGTCATCCTTAGATTGCACAGAATATGAAAGGCCAGACCCAAACAGAAGTTTGATGGGAATGCGCTAAGGAAAACACAGGACAACACAACTCCATCATTTTGCCAATTCAGTAGGAGACCCTTATTTGTTGGTGACAGTACTAAATCCATACACATGCAAAACAGCACTGTACCAAAGGTCCCATCTTTTGGATGAGATGCAAAAGCAGGATCCTAACTGCTAAATGCACAACTAAACTAGCGTGGAAGTAGACAAAGAACTGACAGGGATTTGAAGGGGATTTCAATGCATGACAGTCTCTGTTAGCAAGAGTCAGGCTAGCTGTAACCCTAATAACGCGAGATTCATAGAAGCGAGGATTGTGCGAGGCGAGTGGGAAAGTACTGTGTGAGAAAAATAAGATATCAAGATGATCTATGTATAAACAAAATGCAGCTGTTGCTTATTATTGTATGTAACGAAAGGTATAAATGCTTGCTGTAATTGTTTACCTGTAGAAAGACCTGCCTAGTATCCTAGTGCACTCTCTCTATGCAATTGCTTGAGAATAAAGTATCTGACTTTGCTGCACCCAACCAGAGAGTGAGAACTATGTTCTTCTCCGACACTAGGTTAACTTTGTTTCATTTGCTTTCATTACAGCCACTCTAATAAATACACAGATTATTACATTGTAAACATTGCTTTTTCCCCTTCTGAATCTATACCTTTCCTGTGACATTCTATTCCCCAGAGTCTTACCTATTGCTCTCACCTGTTTTCATATTTAGATTCTCGAATGAATATTTTTAATTCAAACACAACACTGTTTTCTGCCTCTATAGCTCAAGTTCATTGCCTTAAGACAGTGGTCCCCAACACGGTGCCCGCAGGCGCCATGGCGCCCAAAGGGGCATCTTAATGCGCCCGCGTCCTGGCCCCCAGGAGAGCACCCACCAAATTTCAGCAGCATTTCGGCAAGGATGCCTCTCGCTGACGTCGCTTGTCACCGACAAGCGACGTCATCGAGAGGCGTCGCCCCCGAATTTCGGCGGGGACACCTCTCGCTGATGTCATTTGTCGCCGACAAGCGGCGTCATTGAGAGGCATCACCACCAAAATGCCACTGAAATTCGGCGGCATTTTGGCAAGTGCTCCACTGCCGCAGTGGTCCTTCAGCTGGTGCCCGCCAGCCAAAAAGGTTGGGGACCACTGCCTTAGGAGTTTGCTGCTACTAATATGCAGTCAAAATACATTCATAGTAATGGGTGCAATAGTATTATATAGTCATAAATTATCCAATCCTAAATTAACCTTACAACACTGTCAAACAATTTAAAAAAAAAAGTGTTCAGATTTAAAGATGGCTTTTTTCAGACTGCCATGACAATTCACTTTGTGAAAAACCCAAACTGCCACAAGCCACAAAAACCTCTTAAAAGTCCTGACAAAGAAACATTCTCCAAAAATCTAGATGTGGTAGTGGAAACAACAGAAGGCTGGCAGGGATGAGGACAGAATTAAATCTGCTTGGATGACTTAATTTTCCTATTTTCTAATGTTGGGAGTTTCTCTAACTTTATCTTTGGAGTTTGGTTAAAGTCTGTGCGTCTCACAGAAAGTGAGATCCTCTTAATACCTGCAGTATGAAGAAGTTTTTACCTAGAACTAGTAGTGCTGTAACTATTTACAACTTCTACTGTAATCTGTATCTCAAATCACAGCACAAACATTAAGCAATCTTCACAACCCCCTTGCCACGTATGACAGAAAGAACTAATTTTTTTCTTCTTAGGCACTACTTTCTCTCTTCTTTTTCCATTGCAACTGCTCGCCCTTCCTTTCAGCCAAGCTCACACCCTTTTTTTTTTTTCCTCAGTTCCTCTACATTCCTATTACCCAATATCCAAGTAGTTACCAAACCCTACTCATTCCTTTCCAATATCTCCAAATTTCCACTCTTGTGCCTACGGCTAAAGTGCTTGTCCACGCATTGATTATGCTCCTGAATACTTCAAGCATCATCTTTCTGCCCTCCACCATTCTTGTATTGATCTCCCCCACTCCATTTAGAATGCAACTACCAACCCTTGGTCAATATCACCTCACACTCAATCCCTCCACAGACCACCTCTCACCTATCCCCACCCAAATTCAACTGCCCTCCTTACATTATATTCCTGCTCAAACCTTCTCTGCCTGGCTGTTCTCAGTTGTTACCACCATCACCTTTGCTCATGAATCCTACTTCACTTCTCTCCTCATCTCCTCTCATCTTCATGCTTTCTCCCCTGCTGACCCCACAGCCTATTCCTGGTATGCCAGGCATCTTGCTTCTTTCAAACCCAGACCATAATAGTACAAATGTCATCTCCAAATTAAATTAAAAAATATATACGCTCAAATAATCCCTCTCCTGGGATTTCTAGCATGCATCATATGTCTTTTCAGATTGTAAATTTCACAGGCATGGATCACATTTCATGCTGTGTTGCATGCACTCTGGGCACTTCAATAATGAAGTAATAGTATCTTTACCCAAGTTTTACACATGGAGAAAGTGTCACGGAGGATTAAATGACTTTACAAGGTCATCCAGACAGTAAGTGAAAGAGTTGGGATTAGAACTCAAAAATTCCTATCCCCTCACCCCATGCTTAGCACTTACACTGAGGTATATGTATCCTGTCCTTCCAATCTTTCTGTACCTTTAACTGAACTGTGCAGCCTCTGTAGGGCCTTACTTGTCCAGCAGCTGAAAGTACACTTCCTTGCCTAAAGACAGATTTGCTTTTCTTACAGCATGAAACATGCAATGTTTTGAAAAAAATTATCCTTTTTAGTCTAATGATATCTAACTAATGATTCGGGATTTTAAGAGTGCCCTCTCTTTTTTCTGCCCTTTTAACTAAAAAGGATTTTCTATTCACTTTCAAGGACTAACATCCCACTGTGCACAGGAGGAGAGGACAGGGGATCCTACACAAAAATACTTGGTATTTATAACAAGTCAGTTCAAGTTTGCAGATTTTTGCAAATATGATTTTATTTTGTTTGGTGTGTTTTCATGTTAGGTCGCTGTTTTGCTCGTTTGTTTCCCAGTTCATTTGTACATTCAGCATGTGTCATGTCCTATGACACAATCCTTTCTAATGACAGAAACATTCAAACAACAGTCATTACAAAAATAAATTCTACGGCTCATAAGTAATTTCAGGGCAACAACTCACATAATTTAAGGGCTGTATGACTGAGCCCATGTTTTGCACTTTCTTGCTTGATTTGTTTGAATGACCAAAGCACCACTTTCTCCTTTGTATTTCCAGAATGCTCTATGCACACTGCAGTTTACTTTGTGGAGTGGCATATAAGAAGTGGAAAAAGAAGTGGTCTTGGAATACCTTCAGTGGATGAATTAATGTTGGCCCATATTATGGCCTGGCCACACTTCCAGACAGAATAAACTACAAGATTAGGTGGGACAGATCAAGGCGTATCTATGCTACAGTGCAAAATGCTCTCCAACACCCCACACCCAGAAAACACTCTTCACGGGTGTGGCACATGAGCTGTTTCAGATTTGGAAAAATTGAAGATGAAGATGAACAATTGCGGCCTACTTGGCCGCCTCTCTCTCCCCATGTCCTAGATCTAATGCAGCATGTTACCAGCATACAAGTAAACAAAAAATACAGTTAAATTCTTTCAACAGAAAGAAAAACAAGCTGAAAGACAGGATTCTCTACGCTTTTGTAAAGAGCAGATATATATGAAATTGAGAAGCACTGAGAAATACGGCAGCAAATAGGCTGCCAAATTCAAGTATAGTCCTTAAAAGACCAGATTAGGGTTACCAAATTTTTTGGGGAGGGGTAGGGGGAGGCAATCCAGCAGCAAATGTTCTCAATGGTTCTTGCAGAACTGAGTTTTGCCCTAGGTTCCCTACAGAGTCAAACATTTAGACTCCCTGTGCTTACCATATTTCTTGCTGCTGTTGGATCCAGTGGGGTCTGTGCTGTCCCGAGGTGCACCACCTCTCCTCCTTGCTACAGCCTGCTCTCTCCTCCAGCCAATTCTCCATTGAATTAAGCTGGTTGCCATGTTTTACGTTAAGAGGCACAATATGGGATGTTCTATAAATATACTGCCATTATGCCATGCAAATTCAATTAGCCCAGTGGAAAGAAAAAGCAGCCAAATTGGGTTTATAAACAGCAAAGTTGGGCCCTAAAGGGAGGGAGTAGGAACAGCTAGTAGCACCTAAGCCCTTAAGGAAGGATGTGGAGAAAGGCAGGAGTGAGTGCGGTAGCCTCCAAGAAAACACAGTGGTTGAGGAAAAACAGATTTCCCATTATGTTATTTGCATCATCAGCCTGCCTACGCTAGCTGATAATCCTATCAGGTCCCATCCTTCCCCCACAGTGACAGGCATCTAGGATTTGCATTTTAAAAATGCTAACCAAAAGAGAAATAACTGGACCCATTATGCCTGCTTTGTGCCTTTTTTCCTGGTAGAAGGCAGACTTAAATCTGCTAGTTGTGGATCCCTCCAGTGCAAGCGAGACTGTAGGTAAATCCATCCCAGCCCTTGAAAGAGAGGGCTCCAACACAGTGTCCATATGCCCCGATGATGTCCAGACACCAGAACAGTCCCTTGGCAGCTAGCATAAGAAGTAAGAATGGCCATACCACTCAGCTCAATGTTTCATCTAGCTCAGTATGAGGTCTCTGACAGTGGCCAGGGTCAGCTGCTTCAAAGGGAAAGAACAGAAGAGGGCAATTTCAAGTGATCCACTCCCTGTCGTCCAGTCCCTGCTTCTGGAACTTGAAAGTTTAGAGACACTTTGTGCAGGGGTTATGTCCCCAACCATCTTGTCTAACAGCCATCAGTGGACCTATCTGCCAGGAACTTATCTAATTTTTTCGAACCAGTTATACTTTTGGCCATCACAACATCCTACAGCAATAAGTTCTACAGGTTGACTATGTGTTGTGTGACTGTGTACTTCCTTTTGTCTGTTTTAAACCAGCTGCCTGTTAATGTCATCAAGTGCCCCTAGTTCAGTGGTTTTCAAACTTTTGTACTGGTGACCTCTTTCACATAGCAAACCTCTGAGTGCAACCCCCTCTGATAAATATATAAAAAAGTGTTTTTAAATATTTAACACCATTATAAATGCTGGAGGCAAAGCGGGGTTTAGGGTGGAGGCTGACAGCTCACAACCCCCCATGTAATAATCTCGTGGCCCTCTGAGGGGTCCGGACCCCCAGTTTGAGAACCCTTGCCCTAGTTCTTATGTTTCACAAAGGGGTAAATAACACTACCCTTTTCATTGTCTCCATACCATTCACGATTGACCTCTATCATATTTCCCCTTGGTCATCTCTTTTCTAAGCAGAACAGTCCCAGTCTTGTTGATCTTTCCTCATATGGAAGTTGTTCCATACCCCTAATCATCTTTGTTCCCCTTCTCTGCATCTTTTCCAATTCTAATCTAATCTTTCTTGAGATGAGACGACCAGAACTGCACGCAGTCTTCAAAGAGTGGGCGTACCATGCATTTACATAGCAACCTTCTGATATTTTCTATCACTTTCCCAATGTTCCTAATACTCTGTTCACCTTTTTGACTGCCACTGTACATTGAGCAGATGTTTTCAGAGAACTATCCAAGATATTACTCAAAAAAAGAGAGATCCTGGAGTGAACAGCTAATTTAGATATCATCCATACGTACGTAGAACTTGAATTATTCTTTCCAAGGTGCATTACCTTGCATTTAACACAAATTTCATCTGCCATTTTACCGCCCAGTCACCCATTTTAGTGACATTCCTTTGTAACTCTTCAGTCAGCTTTGGACTTAAATGATCTTAACAGCGGAGAGAGAGTTATGAATATCCTGAACATCACTGGTCCCAGTACAGCTCCTTGGGGGACCCTGCTATTTATTTCTCTCCATTGTGAAAAATGACCACTTATTCCTACTCTTTGTTTCCTATCTTTTGACCAGTTACTGATCCATGAGAGGACTTTCCCTATTATCCAATGACTCTTTACTTTGCTTAAGAGCATTTGAGTGAGGAACCATGTGAAAGGCTTTCTGAAAGTACAAACACGCTATGTTGGCATGGGATCTATGTGGGAGTGGGGATCCCACCCATATCATTTGCAGTCAAAACCAATGCAAAGAATTCACGTAGCTTCGCCACAACGGTCTTGCCTTCCCTGGGCACTGATTCAGTACCTCGATTGTTCAGTGGCCCCAGTGACCATTTGGCAGGCTTCCTGCTCTGATGTACTTTTTAAAAATGCTGTTAGTTTGTGTGTCTTTTGCTAGTTGCTCTTCAAATCCTTTCTTGGTCTGCCTTATATTTTACACTTGACTTGCCAGGGTTTATGCCTCTTTCTATTTTCCTCATTAGTAGTTGATTTCCAATTTTTAAAGCATGACTTTTTACCTCTAACTACATCTTTTACTCTGCTGTTTAGCAAGAGTGGCCTTTTTTTTTGGGGGGGGGGGGGATATATATTTTGTTTGAGCCTCTATTATAGTGTTTTTAAATAGCCTCCGTACAGTTTTCCGGCATTTCACCCTTGTGACTGTTCCTTTTAATCTCCATTTAACTAGCCTCCTCATTTTTGTATAGTTCCCGTTTTCGAAGCTAAATGCTACTGTGGTGGGTTTCTTTGGTATTTTTCCCCTACAGGGACATAATTTTAATTACACTAGGGTTGCTATTACCAAGCGGTTCAGCTTTACCCTCTTTCAGACCAGATCCTGTGCTCCACTTAGGCCTAAGTCAAGAACTACCTCTCCCCTTGTGAGTTCCAGGATTAGATGCTCCAAAAAGGAATGATTTAAATGGGTCTAAAAATTTCATTTCTGCATCTCTTTCTGAGGTCATATATCCAGTCAATATAAGAATAGCTGCAATCCCCCATTATTATTGCATCGTCTGCTTCTGTAGCCTCTCTAATCTCCCTGAGCATTTCACAATCACCATCACCAACCTGGTCAGGTGATCAGTCCTACTGCTATTCTCTTATTGTTCAAACATGGAATTTTCATCCAGAGATTCTATGGTACCGTTATTTGACTCCATACTTTCTTCCATATATAGTGCCACTCCCCTACCAGCAGGGACTACGCTGTCATTCCTATATATTTTGTACCTTGATATTACTGTGTTCCATTCAGTTTCCATGATGCCTATTATATCAATATCCTCATTTCATGCTAAGCACTCTAGTGCACCATCTTAGTATTTAGACTTCTAGCATTTGTACATATCCACTTATACAATTCTGTCAATATTTAGTTACTTGCCTTCATGTGTTATGTTTAAATGGGACTCTTTTACAGTTGACAGTTCTTCACTAGCTTCTATCTGTAGTTTACTCATTTATTTCCTACCCTCTTTACTAGCATACACAGTTTCCCCTTTAATAAATTCATCCCTAAATGATGTTTCCACCCAAACTTTGTTTAGAGCAGCCCTGAAGCTTCTCTAATCTACACTGAAAATCCATCTGATTCAGAACTATCCCCAGGACTGGAGTTGGGGTGGTTGCACACTGCTTCTTGGTACCTACCCCCGTCTATCTGTGCTCAGAATATGGCAAGCTGATAATCGGTCCTATTTCCAAAGACAGACATAAAATTAAGGTTCTCAGAGGAAAATGTGGGCTTGTAGAATACTCTCATTATAATTATTTTAAACTCAAATATTTATGATCCCTCAGAAGACTATCCTCAAAAGACCCAACTTCTATCTAATAAGATAGAAATGCAACCTGAAAACTCATCTTGCCAGTAAATCCACATTTACTTGTGCCTCACTGGCTGGCACAGTGGGTTAATGTACAAGCCTTTCATCTCTTGAGACACAAGACCGGCTCTTGTAGAGTCAGAAATTACTTCTCTTGATGATTTGTGATGTGTACTGAGGGCAAGGATACATTTTTGTCTTGAACGTTTCTCAGGGCACACTTGTAGAAGAAGCCAAAACAACATATTTGTGTGGTACAAAAGTTTGATCAGCATAAGTTTAGCCTGGATGTATTAGTAAGAGACTGCCAAAGCCAAGAGTGAGTTATACAGATTATCCAAAAAAAATCACTATGAAAATCTTTATAGCATATCAAAATGCCATGTATTTGGTATATGCCACATGTTTTACAGGAAAAAAAACTATAAATATTTCAGTTATAGGAAACAATTCTAGTTTCTATGTTTCATATCACTTTGCCTGACTTCTTTAGTAGCACGACTAAAAGTAAGCAGACTAGAGTTTTTGTTCCTGTTCTAACTCAAATTAGCCAACTGCCAATTAACTAATATGTTTTAAAATACTAATCTAGACACGCTCGCATTTGTCCCATGACAAAAAAACTGTAATTTACTTTAGGCCAAAACCTAGGGCAAAACCACAAACATTAATATCTTAGATCAAATGTTTTTGAGTCTCTAAATTATCAGCCTGTGACCCTGTGATCAAGTACTTAAAGACTGTATCATAATACATATGCACTAAAAAGCTAAATTAATGTTGCATGGTTAACCTCAGATCTGGCATTTCCTAACTTCTGAGCGCTGGATTTTGCAATCTTAATGTTCTTTTAATGTATTTTTATAATGCAATGTCCATTTCTTAATCAAGTTGATTAACAAGAGTCAATTGATTATAAACTAATGAATTCGCCATGAGCAGCAATATTTCCAAAAAATAAATACTGTATACGCAGACACCTTCAGTTTGCCTCCTTCCTGGTTTGACTCTGAATCTGAAGCACCAGGTTATGCAGGCTGGAAAATAAAATAGCACATCTAGTATTAACAATGCTAGCACCATGCAGCACTACCACAGGTTTTCTTGGTTCCATCTACTACTGTTTTAAAACTTCCAAAATACAAAAACATTCAGAGTTTTTGAAAAGTTGGGTCAGATACTTATTTCTGTATATCCCCATACGAGGGCTAAGTTGTCTAAGATTTTTGCTAAAGGATGAAAAACATGCTTGTCTAGCTTAAAATGTCTTAGTCAAAGCAAAGTTTAGGGGATGAAAACCCACAAACAGTAACTGAAAAAATGTTTGCATGAAATACCAGCAAGATATGACAGCCAGACTCCCTACAGGTGCTCATAGCAGGGACACGGAAGTGTTGCTGTATGATGGTGAAAAACAAAGGGCTTTTGCTTTAACTTTGTGGTTTACATTACAAACAAAGGGCAGGAGAAGGGAATCATTAATTTCAGGTACATATATTATTTTATCCCTAACAATCTGCATACTCTCCAACTTTCAAACTGGCTAAATATTTTTTATTTGGTTTTAGTCCCTTTGATGCTGTATTCTAAGGCACAGTTCTAGCTACCAATTTAAAGTGACATTTGACTTAAAATAGAAAGACAGGGTTTACCAGTTGCACTCAGCAGCAGAGATGTACTTCAGCTATGTTTAACAACTGTTTAACAGTACTTTCAGTATTAAAATTTAAATTAAAAAATGCTTTCCTTAAACCCTGGAGGTTAACAACTTGACTTAGTATCTATCAAATCCTCTGTTTATCTGCTTAAAAAAAAACAACACACCTCTGTTCATATATTATCTCATCCAGAACCCATTTTGAATTTTTCACCCACTTACAGTAGACCCTCAGAGTTATGAACACCTTGGGAATGGAGGTTGTCTGTCACTCTGAACAAAATGTTATGGTTGTTCTTTCAAAAGTTTACACCTGAACATTGACTTAATACAGCTTTGAAGCTTTACTATGCAGAAGAAAAATGCTGCTTTAAACCATCTTAATTTAAATGAAAGAAACACTGAAACTGTTCCCTTATCTTGTCAACTTTTTTTTTAAACTTTCCCGTTAATTTTTTTTAGTAGTTTACAGTACTGTACTGTATCTGCTCCTTCCCTCCCTTCTTTTTTGTCTCTGCTGCTGCCGGATTGTGTACTTCCAGTTCCAAATGAGATGTTTGATTGATCAGTTAGTTCATAATTGTGGTGTTTGTAACTCTGAAGTTCTACTGTATTTTGTCCTGTCTCATACCTAGCCAGGGGTTAGGACTGTCTCTTTGTCATTTGGCAAGCACAGTGCCTAGCACAATACAGCCCTGATTCTTGACTGGGGTTTCTGGATGTTACCATAATACAAAGAATAAATTAGTATAAACCCGCAAACAAGGAAGAGTGGCAGGAAGAAGCTAGAGAGGGAGGATTTAAGTAAGGGACATAGTGCTAGAGTACAGAAGAGAGAGATCCGCAGTGGGATGGGCCCTGAGGAAATAGACCATGGGTAGCAGGAAAGAGATGGACGATGCAAATGATTTATGCCATTTTTCTGATCCGACATATGGCTATTTCCCCCAGGAGCAGGTTTGTTCTAATTATGATGTATGTTCTGGTACTGCCTAGGAACCACAATCAGCAGCACCATTCTGGTAGGCACTGTACACACAAGGAAGGGAGAAGACAGTCCCTGCCCGAGAGAGCTCACACTAAGCTATTATGACAACACTGAGAAAGACATACAGGTCAGATCTGGATCAGGCAGCCAACCCTCTCTGTACACACACAAAATCTGACATGAAATGTAAGCGCTCCAGCCTTGATCAGCCTGCAAATATGTTTTCAAGTTGGAGTTCAGCAGGAAGACATAAATTCTCCATTTCTCTTGAAAGAGCATACCGTTGTCACTGTTCTTGAAAGCTCTTTAGATTTTCATGTTCACATACATGATACATTCAGTACTTGGCCCAGTACTTCTGGCTGGTGCCAGAAGGTAGCATTCATTTCACCAGTGGGGGTTGAAAAGTGCTCCCACAATCATTTAAATATAATTATGCCTAAAATATAAAAACTTTCAAATTTCATTTCAGGTTTTTCAAAGTAACAATTCAATTCACTCCAGGATGACATTCATCCCAGCATACAAGGACCTCTGGCCATTTAAGCCTTTAACTTCATAATAAGAGGAACTTGAATGGCCACAGACCCCCTAGGTGAGCTTTCTACACTGGGATGAATGTCAGCAGCTGATGATTAAGATACAGTATATTCTTTTCAATAAAGTGATTAGAGATTTGGGATTTGATTTGACTTGACAGGTGGAGAGGTAATTGTACGGGGCAATATTTTATATTTTATAGCGCTTTGTATTATTTGATAATTTGGGGAGGAGTGCAAGCCAGGAGAATAGAAATCCTAATGGAGAAAAAAAAATAAGACTCCTACTAATAAATGATTCTTTGCTACATACTTTCCTAGCAACACCAGAACACTGAACAAAAGGAAGAATTCCATTCAATTATTACAGTGCAATTAGACATTAGAATTCTTGTTCATTTACCAATATTTGGATCAGTAGCCTGACGTTTTTTAATTTTAGCTTCAGAAACAGCAGCATAGTAGGCACACGTCATCTTGATCAGCCACGCTGCTCGCAGTAGTGGCACAGAATATTTTGCTAAATAAGCAAAGACATCCTCCTTTTTACTGAGAATAGGAACCTGGAATGAAACAGAAAATAAATGCTATAGCAAATCCAATATAACAAAATTGTAAGGAAACCAGCTTGGGTTTCTATAGACCTTGACTATTTAATTCTAAAATACACCTCAGAAGGAATTTTATGTTAACCCATAAACTCAGGAGATCATCTAACTTTTTGCATGTATGTGGAATAATTTTGTAATGCATTTTGAAGCAATATCTAAGGAGGAAAACAACTCATACTGTTGAGTAAAGCATGAAAACTCAGCTTGCAGACCCTGGTATAATAATGGCTGCTTTTATGATCTTTGACATTGACTGGTAGAATTTTTTCACACAGTATCTTACAGGTGTTCAGCAACAGTGGTTGGGCCACTCTGTGTTACTAGACACATGACTATGTTAGCATCCCTTTGTGGTGTTATTGGCAGGTCAATTATCCCAGCTATTCAGACATTTAAGTGTCCTGGCCACTTACTAAGAAGCAAGAATATAGTCTAAAGGATTCTTTCAGTATCACCACTTCTGAGATTAACATTTTTTGAAGTTAAGAAACGAACCTTATTGGTTAATAACGAGTATAGCTCTTATTTTAAAACACTCACTCATTTTAGTTGTAGGCCTTGTAAACAAAGAAACCAGAACCAAAGTTGGTGTAACTCACAGCTTTATTTATATCTGTTCAGGTATCTCTGTGCACAATCTTATTGTGGAATAAGAGTACCATATTTCAATGTAACTTAAATTCATAGTATCAGAGGGGTAGCCATGTTAGTTTGGATCCGTAAAAAGCAACTGTCCTGTGCCACCATATAGACTGACAGACATATTCCAGCATAAGCTTTCATGGATGAATACCCGCTTCATCTGACGAAGTGAGTATTCACCCACGAAAGCTTATGCTCCAATACATCTGAGTCTCTCAGATGCCACAGGACTCTGTCGCTTAAATTCATAGGGCACTTTTATTCCAGAATAAGATTGTCACAGACAGATTTACATCAAAATAACCAATGACACCAATTTAGTTATTTTGGTTCCAGTTTCCATCTCAAGCATAGTCTAAGATTTCCATTGCCAGACTGACATTTGTCTTGATTGTCTCAATATTCCTAACTGATCAGATTTTGATAGAATTTTTTCCTAGTTTCATACTATTTTTTTTTCAGACACGTCACGCTGTTTGAAAGAAACCTGAAAAGAAGCAAAGATGTCTTCCCCCATTCATGAGCTGTTGGAAGCATGCTGCTATCAAACCTGAGCAAGATCTTAGGCATAAGAATGGTGAAAGGAAAAGAATTTATAAGAGATAGTAAAGACATATTGGTGTCAATGTAAAGGGCATTCAAGAGGACTGGAGTAAAAAGCAAGGTGTTTCTCTCAATATTGCATCAACCTCCAACACTTTCCTACTTTGTTCTGAGAAATTTTGGTAGAGCAGAATTCTTGCACTGAGACAGAAAACATCTAAATAAAGTGTATACACAGAGAACCTGGTTACCCAAGGTTAACTATAGTCAAAGAGAAATAAGGCAGTTTGCACAAAGAACTTCACAGTTTAGATGGTGTTTGGGAATCTAGCCTCTTTTCTTTTAAATAAGAAAATATAAAGACAAGAACAAACATTTCAAAGATCCTCCTACTCCCGTTGAAGTCAGTGGCAAAATCATATTGATTTCAGTGGGGACCCCAATTATAAAGTATGCCAATTTTCCCATTACTGTATATCTCAGGACAGAGAAAAAAGCATTTCCCCCATTTGATGTATATAGAGGAGCCCATGTGTGACGTATATAGAGGAGTCCATATCCATCTACACCCTTACTGCACAATGATTTATAGAAAGCCTGCTTTGTGACCAGAAGGAGATCAGGTCACTTTTTAATAATAAATGCAGAAATATGCATTGGTTAATATAAATATAAATAAAGTATTACATAAATTCTCCAACTCTGTAAAATCCAAGGAACATTAAAAAAAGGGAGTGAAAATCTGTATATACCTTTTTTGCTAAAATAGTCAGTGGTTTATTTCCTGCTAAATCTGTGAACCAGTTGTGAATTGCACTCTGAGAGCGAGCAGTAACCAGCCAATAATTATCTTTGGCATTTACTTGTGGTTTCTTCTTTCCTGTGTCCTGGAAAGTATTAAGTTTTAGCTTTTCTGCTAATATACTGCTAAAATAAGCGCCAATCTGGTGGAAAAACAAAACAAACACAATAAGTAAGCATCTATTGTACATTAACACACACAAGATTTCCATTTGAATAGAGGTAGTCATCACTCTAGTCTAAGCTATCAGTTTAATGAGCTTACACTTTAATTCCCTGGAGCTCAGAGTTGGAGTTTCCTGATGCTAAGCACCAGAGCACCGTTACTAGTCATAGGAGATAAGGGCCAATAGAGCCAAGCAGTAAACAAGAAAGGCTCTTGAAGATGCCTGATAAAGTTAAAAAAAAAAAATGCAGTGGACATCATACTTCCAATGATTACACTATAACCCATACTCCCATGTCTCTCCAACAGAACATTATCCCCAATTTAGGCCCATTCCAAGAAAGAACTGAAAATTCTCCTAAACATTAAGTACATGAATTGTCCCATTTTACTGGGATTCCCCACGTGTTTCAAGTTAAAAGTGTGCTTAAACCCTTTGCTAGATTGAGACCATAATACAAGTCTAAAATAACTACTTTAACAGTAATACATTTCTCACTGTTCCTCCATCTTTCATCATTATAGCATGTTATGAGTGAGGGCATGTGCATGCCCTTCCCCTACCCCCAAACACACTTTGCTTAAAAGCAAACTGTGTGCTTGGTAAATTACTACTCAGCAAGCGAGAGTATCAGGGCTTGTCTACATCAGAAAGTTGCAGCGCTGGTGAGGGAGTTACAGCGCTGCAACTTTGAAGGTGTACACATCTGCAGGGCACCACCAGCGCTGCAACTCCCTGTTTGCAGCGCTGGCCGTACTCCCGTTTTGTCTCGGGTGTAGAGGATCCAGCGCTGGTGATCCAGCGCTGGTAATCCAATGTAGACACTTACCAGCGCTTTTCTTGACCTCCGTGGAAGGAGGAAGCCTCTGGTAATCAAGCTGGTCTCCTTTCCCGGTTTGCTCTCTCGTTCCCGGAACCCCGAGCAAGCAGGTCTCCTTCCCTGCGGTTTGCAGGGTGGCTCCGGGAACGCAAGAGCAAACCGCGGCGAAGCTGGTCTCCTTTCCCGGTTTGCTCTCTCGTTCCCGGAACCCCGAGCAAGCAGGTCTCCTTCCCTGCGGTTTGCTGGGTGGCTCCGGGAACACGAGAGCAAACCGCGGCGAAGCTGGTCTCCTTTCCCGGTTTGCTCTCTCGTTCCCGGAACCCCGAGCAAGCAGGTCTCCTTTCTTGCGGTTTGCTGGGTGGCTCCGGGAACGCGAGAGCAAACCACGGCGAAGCTGGTCTCCTTTCCCGGTTTGCTCTCTCGTTCCCGGAACCCCGAGCAAGCAGGTCTCCTTCCCTGCGGTTTGCTGGGTGGCTCCGGGAACGCGAGAGCAAACCGCGGCGAAGCTGGTCTCCTTTCCCGGTTTGCTCTCTCGTTCCCGGAACCCCGAGCAAGCAGGTCTCCTTCCCTGCGGTTTGCAGGGTGGTTCGGGGAACGCGAGAGCAAACTGCGGCGAAGCTGGTCTCCTTTCCCGGTTTGCTCTCGCGTTCCCGGAACCCCCCTTGAAGCCGCCCAACAGCGCTGCAGTGTGGCCACATCTAACACCACTTGCAGCGCTGGTTGCTGTAAGTGTGGCCACTCTGCAGCGCTAGCCCTATACAGCTGTACTAATACAGCTGTAACAACCAGCGCTGCAAAATTTTAGATGTAGACATGGCCTCAGTCTACAGCACCCCAGCTTGCCACGCAGTAACGTCCCACGTGGACACTGTTACAACACAGTGAATGACTTAACGTAGGTATTTTCAAGTAAAAGGTATTTTCAGTGTGCTATAGCAGTGTCCATGTGGGACATTACTTATGCAGCAACCTAGAGTACTGTAAATTCACATCCTGGTTTGCCACACAGTATCTTGCCATGCAGACAAACCCTCAGTTATGACCAGAACAGTATTCAATTCCCTTCCTTCATCAGCGATGATATTCAAACCTGAAAAGGTAAGGATAAGCATATAAAATTTCAAATGTGTATGCAAACGTTTTGAGATTTCCCATACTACTTGATTTCTTCTAAGTAGGGCTGTCAAGTGATTAGAAAATTCATCTTGATTAATCACGCTGTTAATCATAGAATACCATTTATTTAAATATTTTTGGATGTTTTCTACATTTTCTAATATATTGATTTCAATTACAACACAGAACAAAAAGTGTACAGTGATCACTTTATTTTTGATTACAGATATATTTTCACTGTAAAAAAAATTATTTTTTTCCAATTTCCCTACTGCAAGTACTGTAGAGCAATCTCTTTATCGTGAAAGTTCAACTTACAAATGTAGAGTTCAGTCAGTCACTCGGACAAACAAGTTGCAGGCGATAATGCTGCCCACTTCTTGTTTACAATGTCACAAGAAAGTGAGAACAGGCATTTGCATGGCACTGTTCTAGCTGGTGTAGCAAGGTATTTATGTGCCAGATGCACTAAAGATTCATATGTCCCTTCATGCTTCAACCACATTCCAGAGGACATGTCCATGCTGATGACGGTTCTGCTCGATAACAATCCAAAGCAATGTGAACTGATGCATGTTCACTTTTGTCATCTGAGTCACATAATACCAGCAGAAGGTTGATATCTTTTTTTAGTGGTTTAGGTTCTGTAGTTTCCACATTGGAGTGTTGCTCTTTTAAGACTTCTTAAAGCATGCTCCATCTCTCGTCCCTCTCAGATTTGGGACGGCACTTCAGATGCTTAGACTTTGGGTCAAGTGCTGTAGCTATTTTTAGAAATCTCACATTGGTACCTTCTTTGCATTTTGTTAAATCTGCTGTGAAAGTGTTCTTAAAATGATCGTGTGCTAGGTCATCATCCGAGACTGCTATAACATGAAATATATGGCAGAATGCTGGTAAAACAGAACAAGAGACATAGAATTCTCCCACAAGAAGTTCAGTCACAAATGTAATTAACACACTTTTTTTAAATGAGCATCATCAGCATGGAAGTACGTCCTCTGGAAGGGTGGTCAGAGCATGAAGGGGCATACAAATATTTAGCATATCTGGCATGTAAATACCTCGCAATACCAGCTACAAAAGTGCCATGCAAATACCTGTTCTCATTTTCCAGTGATGTAAATAAGAAGCAGGCAGCAGTATCGCTGCTCAATGTAAACAAACTTGTTTGTCTTAGCAATTGGCTGAACAAGTAGGACTGAGTGAACTTGTAGGTTCTAAAGCAGGGGTTCTCAAATTGGGGGTCTCAACCTCTCAGGAAGTCACAAAGTTATTACATGGGGGATCATGAGCTGTCAGCCTCCACTCCAGACCCCACTTTGCCTCCAGCATTTATAATGGTGTTAAATATATGTAAAGTGTTTTTAATTTATAAGGGGAGTCACACTCAGAGGCTTGCTATGTGAAAGGGATCACCAGTACAAAAGTTTGAGAACCACTGTTCTAAAGTTTTACATTGTTTCGTTTTTGAGCGCAGTTATGTAACAAAAAAAACTATGCTTGTAAGTTATGCTTCACAATAAAGAGATTGCACTACAGTACTTGGATGAGGTGAATTGCAAAATACTATTTCTTTTATCATTTTTACAGTGCAAATATTTGTAATAAAAATAATATAAAGTGAGCACTGTACACTTTGTAGTCTGTATTGTAATATAAATCAATATATTTGAAAATGTAGAAAAACATCCAAAAGTATTTAATATCAATTGGTATTCTATTGTTTAGCGGTGCAATTAATCGTGAGTAATTTTTAAATTGTGATTAATTTGAGTTAATCATGTGAGTTAACTGCAATTAATCAATAGCCCTACTTCTAAGCCAAAAATGCTCGAGGGAATTGCCTTTTACAGTATTTTGGCAATTTCAGGTTCAACCAACAGCGAGGGTTGCCAATCCTCCAGGATTGTCCTGCAGTCTCCAGGAATTAAAGATTAATCTTTAAGATGTCATGTGATGAAACCTCAAGGAATACATGCAACCAAAATTGACTGTCCTACCAACAGCAGAAAAAACAAAGATGGGATAAAAGGCAAAAAAGGTTGTTATCCAAATTTATTTACATCTCAAAACAAGTATTTCATCTCAAGACAAGCTATTATAGATGGATACTTTAAAACCATTTTGAGGGGGGCTTTTTAATCTTCATGGAGAATGTTTCCAGTTGGTTACGTTTTAATTTCAGCAGAAAGGCTTTAAAATAGACATTGAACATATTTTAAGTTGTGTAGAATAAAACAGTTTTAACAGCTATGAGCACTTCCTCAGAACTGTTTTTTTTTAAAGTTTGTATTTTTGAATAGTTAAGATCTAATCACAGTACAATATTATTCAATTCAAGACTAACTAAAAGTTAAATGACAAAGCAAGTGTCTGCAGGTAGCAGTTCTAGAGGATACGAAAGCCACATGAACGTAGCACAAATACTCTAGTATTTTGTCAATAGAAACAATTTGTATATTCATCTTTTAATATTTTAAAATAACTGGCAAATATCATATTTTGATATTTATGCTTCCCCAAATAACAGCTACATGTCCTCTGTGTACAAAATGGTTGATTACTTATCACAATAAAATCACTTTTCCAACCAACCCTGAAGATAAGTGTTTTCTATTAAAAATTACAAATGCAATAAAGTTTTTTTTTCCATTTTGCTTGAAACTTCAGTTTTTCGGTCAATAAATAAATAATTCCTTCCCCCTATCTCCTTTCCCAATGGTGGAGTAGGGGAGGAGAACAGAGGAGAAAAACAAAGAAATTCTCTGTTTCCTTTGAAAAACCTTGTTTTCAAAAAATAATTTATCAGCTGTAATGATCATGTTAGAAGAGTTTTACCAATATTTTACTGAGCTTTGCAGTACTTTGATACTTGCTTAGCTTTCTTCACAAAAAAAAGTATGTGAAGTTTCAGTAAATACAATTCAAAACTACATTTTTTAAAAAATGCTCATTTGAATAAAATCAAACAAGCAACAATGGCTGATGGGGAAGGTATTTCATAGCAGTAAGTAAACAGCTGGAGTAGTTAAGGGCCCACCACAAGGCAGGAGTCTTTATACCAGCAATGATTACCTACAAGGAAAGAAAGTCATTATTGCCTTTATAAACCATGAAAACATAGACTGGAAACAAAAAGTAATTACCTTGTTCGGGCTGAAATGTTACAATCTGGTATTATGTCAAGTATATAGCACTCAGTTTTTAAGTACCCTTTTTTTCCCCACATAGAGGGCTGTACAGGACCACGAGAAGTTACCTAGTCCAGCTCTCTGTGCTAAGGCAAGAACAAGTTTACATAGACCATTTTTGTACAGGCGTTTGTCTAACCTGTTCTTAAAAACGTCCAATGATGGGAACTTGACAGCCTCCCTTGGAAGCCTATTCAAATGCTTTTCTTTAGATCTAACCTAAATCTCCCTAGCTGCAAATTAAACTGATTCCTTCTAGTCCTAACTTCAGTGGACAAGGAGAAAAATTGATCAGAGTCCTCTTTATAGCAGCCCTTAACATATCTGAAGATTGTTATCACTTTCTCCCCACACCCACACCTAGTCTTTTCTTAAGACTAAAGGAGTCCAGTTTTTTCTAACTTTTCCTCATATACCAGGTTTTCTAAGCCTATTATCATTTTCAGTATCTTTCTTCTGGACTCTCTCCAGTTTGTCCGTATCTTTCCTAAAGTGTGGAACCCAGAACTGGACATGGGTGCAGCCTCAGCTGCAGTAGAGTGCCAAACAGAGCAAGACAATTGCATCCCATGTTTTACATACAATACTCCTGTTCATACAGGCCAGAATGATATTAGGTTTTTTTCAAAACTGCATCATTCTGTTAACACATATTCCATTTGTGAGCCACTATAATCCTCGGATCCTTTTCAGCAGTACTGCCTGACACCTAGCCAGTTATTCCCCATTTTGTAGTCTACACTGATTTTTCCTTCCTAAGTGTAGTACTTTGCACTTGTCTTTAAGGAACTTCATCTCACTGATTTCAGACCAATTCTCCAATTTGTCAAGGTCATTTTGAATTCTAATCCTGTCCACCAAACTGCGAGCAACTTCTCCCAACTTGGGGTCATCTGCAAATATAAACAGAGGTGTCTGCAGGAATTTGAATTGGACTGCTTTTGGAGAATCACATTCTGTGCTCCCGCCACAGTAGGGAGTACTTTACTCTCCCTGCTGCAGCCCTGGGGTCAAGAGGAGTTCTGTGGCCCTGCTGATTATTGGGGGTGGGGGCGGGGGCATGACCCTGCTTGCCCCCTCCTGCGCATGCCCCATTATCCAAGTCATCAATGAAAATATTGAATAATATCAGGTCTAAAACAGACCCCTGTGCAACTCCACTAAATACATCCCCCCAGTTTGAAAGTGATCCATTAACGGTCTTTCAACCAGTTGTATATCCACCTTATAGTAAATTCATCTAGGCCACATTTCCCTAATTTGCTTATGAGACTATGTCAAAAGCTTTACTAAAATCAAGATCACCACATCTAAAGCTTCCCTGCTATCCACTAGGCCAGTAACTCTGTCAAAGAGTTAGATTGGTTTGGTCTGATTTGTTCTTGATAAATCCATGCTGGTTATTACTTACAACCTTATTATTAACATCTGACAGCAGTACAGTAACCAGCTGAAGACCTGGATTTAATTCGCAACATTCTTACATTAGGTTTATAATTAACTTCAATATTAAGATTCTTAGATCAGAAGGGACCATTGTGATCTTCTATTCTGATGTCCTGTACAGCTCAGTTCACAGAACTTCCTGAAAATAATTCCTAGGGCGTATCTTCTAGACAAATATTCAATCCTGATCTACAAATACTAAGACTTAAGGGTAGAACAATGCGCAACAAAAAAACACCACTGTTCACTTACAAGTTGTAGACAGCTTTCCCTTCCCCTATCCTCCAAAAAAAGTAACTTAAATGGTAAAATACACATGCATTTGTGAATCTGTACTCCAGCAAACTAACAAACCTTGCCTTACCTTTGAGGCATTAATGACAATATTTCTAGCAGATCCATGCTCATCTCCAGAGAAGGCTGGTTGATTATTGAAACCCTGCTTTACATTCACTGCAGTAAGTTCATCCTGCAAAGAGCATATTTTTGTTAAGTTAATTAAATTTAGTTTTTTTTAATTTGATCATTTGCATCAACATATTTTTATAAAAAAGTCTTGGTGTGTCACACTGTATATTTTGCACATGGACTGTGTATTCTCTGCAAATCTTCCCTTTTCATACAATTTTAGAGAAAGAATGACAGTATGGAACTCATTCCAGATTTCGAGGCTTCAGCTCAAACCTGTCTGTAATTTTGTTGGAGCCGGAGGGTTCCTATAAAAAGGAGGAAAGAAGGAAGAACAGAAACTGCCTGGAGATCAAATCATCCAAGTATCTGCACGTCAGGCCCACACACAATAGAACCAATATGGTTCTACTATTTGGGAGTGGGGAGGACGGGAAGCACAGAAGGAGCAGAGTTTGATTCCACAGCCCTCTGTATGCCACAGGACTGAGCTCTGGGTTAGCCAAGAATGTGGCAGGACTTGACTACACACATCAGTGCAGGTCCAGGAACTGGGTAGCTCCACTAGCCACAAGCCCCCATTATGGGATACATACAAAGCTAGGTGGACCCCTGCCTCTGTTTCCTCCATCTATGCCTCTGCTCGCCTTTACTGCTAAGGTAGTTTGACCCTCTGACCAAACGAAAAGCATTCCCTTTTGGGTTAAACAAAGGCCCAAAGGAAAACCTGTCTGGACAAGTCTGGAATTTCCCCCTCTGCTTCAGTGGTATCACAACAGCCCCTTTGCCCCTTGACTGCCATGGTGTCAGTACACTACCGCTGTCAGGCAGCACCACAGGGAAGCCTGTGCCATCCTCTATTCAGAGGCTCCAGCCCCTAACATCTTACAGCAGCAAAAGAGCTGCCTTCTCCATGCATAATTCTCTGTGACCCACTTCCTACACTGGCCCATCTCCCATTTCCTTCCACAGGCTTTAGCATGGCCCCTTACTGGGAATCGTGCTTGCTGACCCCAGTCACTGGAGAACCTCATCAGCATGCTGCTCTTAGCAAGTCTCTCTTCACACTGGCAAATAAGATCTGGTCACCCGCCTTTTATATTCTGCTTCCCCATTCCCAGCAGGCCTCGCTCTCAACAGTCACACACTCCCTCCAAAAACCGTAACTCACAGATTACCTACTGAGACCCAGAGATAGGAGGTGCCAGGCTCCAGCCCATGTTACACACAGGTTGTATTCAGCATTACAGCCAATGAACTGTACTGATCTGCAAACTTTTGTTGTTGTTGTTATTGGTTTGGTTTTCTTTTGGTGGGGAGTGAAATGCAAAAGGATTCTATGGCCTGCCTGTGTTCCTATCAGCTCCAACATTGTTTCCAAATGCAAAGCACTTTATGTGAGGCACTAGAATTTCTCTATATACAAACACATTTACAAATATATTTTTCCCAAATGTATCATCTTAGGAGAATGACCAAACTTAAATATTTAAGCTGCCATCACTATCACTGATTTTCATTATTAGCACTTGCTCAGCAGATGACCCTACTATAGGTCTCACTGCTCTTGGCTTCACTACAAGGGCCATTTTCTAAAATGACATGGTTTTCATAAAGAAGTTTTCCAGTGTACTGTTAAAGCCAAACATGGTCTTACTACACACATAAATGTAATCTTTCCATCTACTTCCCCACTCCCTTCTTCAAAGATGTATTTAGTGTGGCCAGTAAAAGGGAAATCCCATAACAAAGTTGTTGTACATCCAGTTTAGGCACTTCAAGACTCACATCTGAAGAACCAGCAGCATTTATCCCACTTCTCCGAAGATGGCTCCATATTTTTAAGGAGGAGGGGCAAGAGTTAGGTTTACTTCTCATTGCTAAATGGAGCTATATATCTGGTCCTTGCCTCCCAGTCTCTTTTCTGTAGTACTGGTAGAGGGACACTAACATCAAAAAGTTGTGGCCTCCGCATACCCAAGTGGAATGACATGGCTAAACTCCTGAGGTAATTCTGGCACTTACTTGAATGCACCCCACAATGCTCAATGACCACAAGCTTTCAGAAGGTATTTAAATGTTATACCATCCAAAGAGCACAAGACACATTTCTGAGAAAACTAAGAACCACCCAGAACTCTATATTATTTTTGGATTAGAAACCTGAAGGCTTTCAGCTGAAGCTGTAGGAAACAGAAGGGATGACATTTCTATATTTTTATTTTGTGCTTTGGCAGCTGGGCACATGACACAAGTTAACAAAGAACAAATGAAACTGTTCACAACAGAAAGCACAAGCAGCCCTGTTGCTTTAACAAGCCATTACAAATATCACAGGGATGATCAATAACCAGAGTAGATCTGGACTAAAAATTGTGTCTTGCACGGCCTTTGGGAAAAAAAACACCACACAGTTAATTTGAAAGCTCTCTTGGATTGCCCAAAGCAGAGCGCTCCCACAGCTGGGGCCCCTCTGCTCCAGCCCTTCAGATCACATATCTAGGAGCTGTCAGCATCTAATGTGTTGTGATGGTGCATAGAGAGACATGGTGTCAGACAGAATGAAAAGCTTTACAGATTAGAATCAATATCTCGAACTGCTCCCAGAAACAAAACAGGAAACCACTGCAGTTCAGAGAGCAAAAGGTAAAAATGTGTTCCCACTGCATTACAGAGGCAGCTTCATTCAGACTTGAGATCCGTGGTAAGGTTTATAAACAACATCCAATGTAGTCCTGCCCCAAGAGCAGAGAGCAAAAACAGTATCTGATTTATGACAGGTACAAAGAGAAATGGTCTGTATCATACTTTGCTTTGCTGAAACTTTCTATGCAACCATTTCAGCTTAGTGGCTAAAACCACAACTACAAACAGATCTTCACTACACATACTGAAACAGCCAGAACAAACAGCTACAATGAAGCAATGGTGCCCCTTTTGCAGTTCAACCTACTTCTTCTGGAGTGTTACAATAATACTCCTACTGCAAAAGTGATTATCGCTACTATAAAGTCTTGACAGTGACTTGAGCCTACAGAGATTTATGCCTGTTTACATTAAACAAGTGCACAGCCCTATTAATGAGACAATTGAGAACTCAAAAAGCATGAGTAATCCCATTGTGTTCAGGGGAACTAAATCGCATGTACATACCTAAGTCTTCACAGGCTGGGGGGTGTAACTTCCCAATAAAGACCAGCTCTAACAGTCTCCTCCAACTCCCTAAATTTCACCAAAACTAAACAAATACTGGGCCAGAAAAAAAATGTGTTTTTTTTAAATATGGGCTATAATCTTTTCTGACAAAACAGTCTTCCAAAAGGAGTTTGACGTAGAAACTCCCTTTTTGGTTTATTCTGTTATCCTCAACAAGGAGCAGACCTTTTGAGTATTTCTGGGAAGTCTGAAGGGTAACATAGGAATAATTCACTACAGTATTTTTCAATTTAAGAGAATTCTGAGCACTCTGCAGGATTTATGAAGCCAGCCAGAAACACTGTCTTCATTTAAAATTCAGATTAAAGTGCTAAAACACTCCTCCTACCTACACTATCCCCAAGACAGCCTTGAAAACTAGACCAACCAAGAGATCAAAGTGATAAAAGGATTCTAAATAGGACTGCCAAACTATTAAAAAAATTAATGGCAATTAATCACACTGTTAAGTGATAATAGAATACTATTAAAATATTTTGGATGTTTTCTACTTTTTCAAATATATTGATTTCAATTACAACACAGAATACAAAATGTACAGTGCTCACTTTATATTTATTTTTCTTACAAATATTTGTGCTGTAAAACACAAAAACTGCATTTTTCAATTCACCTGATGCAATGTAATGCAATGTCTTTATCATGAAAGTTGAACTTACAAATGTAGAATTACATACAAAAAATAACTGCATTCAAAAATAAAGCACTGTAAAACTTTAGAGCCTACAAGTCCCCTCAGTCCTACTCTTTGTTCAGCCAGTCAGACAAACAAGTTTCTTTACATTTGAAGGAAATAATGCTGCCCGCTTCTTGTTTACAATCTCACCAGAAAGTAAGAATAGACGTTCACATGGCACTGTTGTAGCAAGATGTTTACATGCCAGGATGCACTTAAGATTCGTATGTCCCTTCATGCTTCAACCACCATTCCAGAAGACATTCATCCCTGATGACAGGTGCTGCTCGATAATTATCCAAAGCAGTGCAGAGCAACACACATTCACTTAAATCATCTAAGTCAGATGCCATCAGCAGAAGATTGATTTTCTTTTTGGTGGTTTGGGTTCCGTAGTTTCCGAATCACAGCGTTGCTTTTTTAAGACATCTGAAAGCATGCTCCAGACCTCGTCCCTCTCAGACTTTGAACGGCTCTTCAGAGTCTTAAACCTTGGGTCGAGAAATATCACATTGGTACCTTCTTTGTGTATTGTCAAATCTGCTGTGTAAGTGTTTTTTAAATGATCACATGCGGGGTCATCATCCGAGACTGCTATAACATGAAATGTATGGTGGAATGTGGGTAAAACAGAACAGGAGACATACAATTCTCCCCCAAAGAGTTCAGTCACAAATTTAATTAACACATTTTTTTTAAGTGAGCATCATCAGCATGGAAGTATGTCCTCTGGAATGAAGCATGAAGGGGTATACAAATGTTTAACATAACTGGCACGTAAATACCTTGCAATGCCAGCTACAAAAGTGCCATGCAAATGCCTGTTCTCATCTTCCGGTGACAATATAAGTAAGAAGGCGGCAGCATTATCTCTCCTAAACGTAAACAAACTTGTTTGTCTTAGTGATTGGCTGAGTAAGAAGTAAGGCTGAGTGGACCTGTAGGTTCTAAAGTTTTACATCGTTTTGTTTTTGACTGCAGTTATGTAACCAAAAAAAACTACATTTGAAAGTTGCACTTTCACGATAAAGAGATTGCATTATGGTACTTGTATGAGGTGAACTGAAAAATACTATTACTTTTGTTTATCATTTTTACATTGCAAATATCTGTAATAAAAATAATATAAAGTGATCACTGTACACTTTGTATTCTGCGTTGTAACTGAAATCAATATATTTGAAAATGTAGAAAAGCATCCCAAAACATTTTAAAATTTTCAATCGGTATTTTATTGTTTAACAGTGTGATTAAAACTGCAATTAATTGCAATTAATATTTTTAATCATGATTAATTTGAGTTAATCGTGAGTTACCTACGATTAATCAACAGCCCTAATTCTAAGCAAACAAAAGTAAAGTAAGCTGAAAAGAAAAATAATATATTTGTTACTATTACTGCTCACTGCATAGATGACCTCAAAAGACTTTGCTATATGTCTTTTTATTTTAATTCTGCTTTTTTTTAAATCTGTCCGTAAGTGACAGTGTGTTCCAATATCATACATACTGTTGGCCCATGGAATGAATTGAAGTTTAAGTGGTACCATAAATACTGTAGTTCTTCGGTTTGACTTTATTTGGCTCTCCAACAACTGTTCAGATACAAGAACTTCTAAATTTGATTGAGGCATGGATTCATTTGATCTAAGTGGGGCTTCAGAGGAGCGGTTTTGCTTTTATATTAACTTCTTCCCAATCAGCTTTTGTTTTTAATAACTGAAGTTTTACATACCATGAACAGAGGTCAATTAATCCAGGTACCAGATACCATCAAAAGATTCAAATATATCACACTAGTTTAATTCAACCAATCATATTCATATCACTGAACACCCATAATACTGGGATGGTTAGAATAAAATAAGAACTATATCCCACTCTTGTTAATGTCCGAGAGAGAGAGAGAGAGAGAGAGAGAGAGAGAGAGATCAATTCCTTTAATGGTGCAGGATCAGATCCTAAAAGTACAACTTCGTTAGAAAAAAATGCCAAGCAAATTGGTTATGTAACATCAGTAACAAATTTAGGACTTGTCCACACAGGGAAGGTAGCATACATGTGAAACTAAAGTGCACTAGTTACCCTGCACAAACACCCTGTATAGACAACCAGTTTAGATTAGTACACCTCCAATTAAACCAAGGGTAGGCAAACTACAGCCCGCGGGCCGGATCTGGCCCGTCAGAGCTTTGGATCCGGCCCACGGGGCACCGTGAGCCCTATGCTGCTCCCAGAGGCAGCAAGCACTATGTCCCTGCAGCCCCTGAGGGTGGGAGGGGGCAGATGGCTCTGCGTGCTGCCCTCGCCTGCAGGCGTTCACGCACACGCACACACACCCTGCAGCTCCCATTGGCCACGAACGGAGAACTGCGGCTAACGGGAGCTTCGGGGGAAGTACCTGCAGGTGAGGGCAGCATGCTGAGCCCTCTGGCTCCCCTCCCACAGGGGCCTCAGTGACATGGTGCCAGCTGCTTCGGAGCCCCATTGCCACCCCATGGTTGTTTCAGGTAAGTGGCCCAAACCCCTGAACCCCTCCTGCACCCCACATCTCAACCCTCTGCCCTGAGCCCCATCCCACACTCCACACCCCTCCCCTAAGACTCCTTCTGCACTCCACACCCCCTCCTGCACCCCAACCCTCTGCTGTGCCCCCTCATCTACCCCACATCCCTCCTCTACCCCAACCCCTTGCCCTGAGCCCCTTCCTGCACACCACACTCCCTCTCGCACCCCAATCCCTTGCCCCAACCCTACATTCATGGCCCTGCATACAATTTCCCCACCCAGATGTGGCCCTCGAGCCAAAAAGTTTGCCCACTCCTGAATTAAATTAATGCACCCAGAGGCACTCAAGTGCACAGTAAGAGTGTCCACCAGGGCTGTCTCGAGGCACCAGCTCAGCGAGCAGGTGCTTGGGGCAGCCAAGGGGAAGATGCGGCATGTCAGGCTCTTCGGCGGCAATTTGGCAGCGGATCCCTCTTGGGGGGGAGGATCTGCTGCAGGATTGCCGCCAAAGAAGAAAGTGGTGGAAGCACGGTGGAAGTCCCGCCAATCGCGATCGTGACTTTTGTTTGGTTTTTTTTTTCTCTCTCTCCTCGCTGCTTTGGGTGGCAAAAATCCTGGAGCCAGCCCTGGTGTCCACACAGCTAGTGCACAACAGCTACTGAGGCTTTTCTCTGTGTAGACAATCCTAAACTGTACACAACTCAATGTACAAAGGTGGAGCATGCAATCACTCTGTTTAGCTTGAAAATCAAGCCATCTCCAAGCAACAAATGCAGGAATGCTACACAGTGCTGTCTCTTATGAGGAGATACGCTGTGGCAGACTGCACTGGATTTTGCGGGCTCTTGAAGGGACGTCAAGCCTGCTTTCAATATGTCAAGCAGTGTCACCAAGCAAACCCAATCAAGATTTAAAACTGTTTTGTAGTTTTAAATAGTCAGAGTAGCTGAGCTCAAATTTTATTAAATAATAATTGCTTTACAGAGCATTTTTAAGATCCATTTATGCAATCAAAACATTCATCACGATAGTAGCTGAGCATTTATAAAGGTGAGCTCCTTTTCAAAATATAATAGTAATAGTAATAATACATTAGAATGCTGATGTTCAGAGGTACAGAGCATCCTCACCTTCCATGGTTTGAATGGAAGTTGCACCTGTCCCACACCTCTGAGAAAAAGTCAGACCCTGAACTTCTCTGTCCATTATCACACTCCTCATATACTGCCATTGACATTGTATGGTAGAGTCTTGCAACACCTACCAAGTGCAGTCAAAAGAGCCTTCAGAATATTAGCATGATGATCTGCTGGGTTTCCCAGAACTGTGAGTGAGTGCGTTACCTCTTTGAGTCTCAGCAAGTGCGAGCTTTGCTGCTGCTCAACTGTGTGTCATCTCCTTTGTCTTGCCAGAAAACTTCAGAGAGATGATTAAGAAAAAGCAGAAAGCCTACAAAGAATGCAAGATGGGAGTGACCAGAAAGGAAAGCTACCTTATTGAGGTCAGAACATGTAGGGATAAAGTTAGAAAGGCCAAAAGCCATGTAGAGTTGGACCTTGCAAAGGGAATAAAAACCAATAGTAAGAGGTTCTATAGCCATATAAATAAGAAGAAAACAAAGAAAGAAGAAGTGGGACTGCTAAATACTGAGGATGGAGTGGAGGTTAAGGATAATCTAGGCACGGCCCAATATCTAAACCAATACTTTGCCTCAGTCTTTAATGAGGAGCTTAGAGATAAGGGTAGGATGACAAATAAGAATGAGGATGTGGAGGTAGATATTACCACATCCAAGGTAAAAAACAACTTGAACAGCTTAATGGGACGAAATCAGGGGGCCCAGATAATCTTCATCCAAGAATATTAAAGGAACTGGCACATGAAATTGCAAGCCCATTAGCAAGAATTTTTAATGAATCTGTAAACTCAGGGGTTGTACCATATGACGGGAGAATTGCTAACATAGTTCCTATATTTAAGAAAGGGAAAAAACGTGATCCGTGCAACTACCAAGCCTATCAGTTTGACAGCTGTGGTATGTAAGGTCTTGGAAAAAATTTGGAAGGAAAAAGTAGTCAAGGACATTGAGGTCAATGGTAATTGGGACAAAACACAACATGGTTTTACAAAAGGTAGATCATGCCAAACCAACCTGATCTCCTTCTTCTAGAAGGTAACAGATTTTTTAGACAAAGGAAATGCAGTGGAGCTAATTTACCTCAATTTCAGTAAGGCATTTGATACGGTTCCACATGGGGAACTATTAGCTAAATTGGAAAAGATGGGGATCAATATGAAAATTGAAAGGTGGATAAGGAACTGGTTAAAGGGGAGACTACAATGGGTCGTACCGAAAGGTGAATTGTCAGGCTGGAGGGAGGTTACTAGTAGAGTTCCTCAGGGATCAGTTTTGGAACCAAATCTTATTTAATCTTTTTATTACTGACCTTGGCACAAACAGTGGGAATGCGCTAATAAAGTTTGTGGATGACACAAAGCTGGGAGGTATTGCTAACACAGAGCAGGATATCATACAAGAAGATCTGGATGACCTTGTAAACTGGAGTAACAGTAATAGGTTGAAATTTAATACTGAAAAGTGCAAGGTCATGCATTTAGGGATTAATAACAAGAATTTTGGTTATAAATTGGGGACACATCAGTTTGAAGTAACAGAGGAGGAGAAGGACCTCGGAATATTGGTTGATCACAAGATGACTATGAGTCGCCAATATAATATGGCTGTGAAAAAAGCTAATGCGGTCTTGGAATGCATCAGGCAAGGTATTTCCAGCAGAGATAACAAGGTGTTAGTACCGTTATACAAAGCACTGGTGAGACCTCATCTGGAATACTGTGTGCAGTTCTGGTCTCTCATGTTTAAGAAGGATGAATTCAAACTGGAACAGGCACAGAGAAGGGTTACTAGGATGATGCAAGGAATGGAAAACCTGTCATATGAAAGAAGACTCAAAGAGCTTGGCTTGTTTAGCCTAACTAAAAGAAGGCTGAGGGGAGATATGATTGCTCTCTAAAAATATATCAGAGAGATAAATACCAGGGAAGGAGAGGAATTATTTCAGCTCAGTACCAATGTGAACACAAGAACAAAATGGATATAAACTGGCCATCATGAAGTTAAGACTTGAAATTAGAGGAAGGTTTCTAACCATTAGAGGAGTGAAGTTCTGGAACAGCCTTCCAAGGGGAGTATCGGGAGCAAGACATATCTGGCTTCAAGACTAAGCTTGATAAGTTTATGGAGAGGATGGTATAATGGGACAGCCTAATTTTGGCAATTAATTCGTCTTTGGCTACTAGCAGTAAATATGCCCAATGGCTTGTGATGGGATGTTAGATGGGGTGAGATCTCAGTTACTACAGAGAATTCTTTCCTGGGTGTTTGGCTGGTGAGTCTTACCCACATGCTCAGAGTTTACCTGATTGCCATATTTGGGGTCAGGAAGGAATTTTCTTCCAGGGTAGATTGGCAGAAGCCCTGGGGGGGTGGGGGGGTTCGCCTTCCTCTGCAACATGGGGCACGGGTCACTTGTTGAAAGATTCTTTGCACCTTGAAGTCTTTAAACCATGATATGAAGACTTCAATGGTTCAGACACAGGTTTGATACAGGAGTGGGTGGGTGAGATTCTGTGGCCTGTGTTGTGCAGGTCAGACTAGATGATCATAATTGTCCCTTCTGACCTTAAAGTCTATGATTCAGGCCTCTACCAGTCCAAACATTGCCTAGCCAGTAAGAATCAGTGAGCTCCGATTCCCGAGTACCTCAGATATATCTTTCTCTGCAGTGGTTTGCCCCTCTTACGTTAGCACCCACAAAACCTTACTGCTCCTTTGAAGAAACAGTACAAAGTAGTTTATTAATGTAACTGGGGTTAAACCCTCCACTTCAATTACAGGATTTTGAGTTGATTTATGGTAAAAGTAAAGCAAGTTTATTAACAAAAGGACAGAAGCCACCTACTACAGGACAGGCCCAACAAAGAAAACAACAGAAAGCCACAAGCCATCACCTACAGCCCCCAACTAAAACCTCTCCAGCGCATCATCAAAGATCTACAACCTATCCTTAAAGATGATCCCTCACTCTCACAGATCTTGGGATACAGGCCAGTCCTCGCTTATAGACAGCCTCTCAACCTGAAGCAAATACTCACCAGCAACCGCACACCATACAACATAAACACTAACCCAGGAACCTATCCTTGCAACAAAGCCCGATGCCAGCTCTGTCCACACATCTATTCAAGTGACATCATCATAGGACCTAATCACACCAGCCACGCCATCAAGGGCTCGTTCACCTGCACATCTACTAACGTGATACATGCCACCATGTGCCAGCAATGCCCCTCTGCCATGTACATTGGCCAAACCGGACAGTCTCTGTGCAAAAGAATAAATGGACACAAATCTGACATCAGGAATGATAACATTAAAAAAACAGTGGGAGAACACTTCAACCTCTCTAACCACTCAGTGACAGACTTGAAGGTGGCAATTTTGCAACAAAAAAACTTCAAAAGCAGACTCCAAAGAGAGACTGCTGAACTCGAATTAATATGCAAATTAGATACAATTAACTCAGGCCTAAACAGAGACTGGGAATGGTTGGGTCATTACACTAATTGAATCTATTTCCCTATCACACCTTCTATGGGTCATCTTAATGATCACTTCAAAAGCTTTTTTTTCCTCCTGCTGACGATAGCTCATCTAAATTGATTAGACTCTTCCTGTTGGTATGCATACTTCCACCTTTTCATGGTCTCTGTATGTATAAATATCTCCTGTCTGTGTGTTCCATTCTATGCAGCCAAAGAAGTGAGCTGTAGCTCACGAAAGCTCATGCTGAAATAAATCTGTTAGTCTCTAAGGTGCCACAAGTACTCCTATTCTTTTTATAGTTTTAAGTGACACCGAGTATAAGGCATAAGAATAGAAATCATTACAAACAAACTAAAAATACACTTCTATGATTAAACATCAACAAAACTAGAGTCTTCTGTTCAAAGAAGTTTTTCTGACCATGGTTATTCTTCCAGCATAGCTGGTCAGGTCTTTAGCCAGGACCCAACACACAGAGCTCAAAGCACTTGGTTTCTTTGATTCCATGGGTGAAAGATAAAATAAGTGTTCTCTCCCACACCTTTTTATCGGCCAGTAAACCTTTGAAATATATTCTTTGAAAAGTATGACCAGACAAAACTTCTCTCCCTTGCTCAGGTGTAGACACCATGCTGTCTTCTCCCCTGCTTGTTAGCTTTATTTACCTTATAAGTACCTTCATTGACCTGCCTGGTTGTCAGGGAGAGACAGACACGCAAATACATATTCCTTTTTCTAGGGCAGACTGGGTTTATGCATTGCTTGCCAAACACATTTTAGCAGAATTCCAGCACAGATTTACAACTCTTTGTACAAGCCCCATATATACAGCATGCAATGATTTTCAGGACCAGCATGTTACTAGTTTGTACATGATACCTTCCATGACAACAGCATATGAGGTGCATTGAGCTGGTCAGGCCAGCTGAGTTTTACTGTTATGTACCAAGGATCCCCTTGCCAACTGGCATTGGGGTGCTCCTAGGGTCACAATTAGTACCTGACTGGCCTACTTCAATTAGTGTTTTTGAATCCAGAGAGAGAACACGTGTATGAATCAAATACACCATAAATAATTGTGTTCAAACAATGTTAAAGGATCACTATTGGGTACTTCAGACTATACAGTTGTGTATGAATTTGTTTTTAATTCGTTGCAAAAGAGTCTCTTTAAATTTCAGCATTCTCCAGTAATGTTTATCACTCAGTCTCTGCATCATTGGGCTACTGAAGGAGAATCAGAAAGTAAATGACTCGAAAATTACAGGGAAAAATAAAATGACAACTGCCCAGTGTATTTTGACATCCAAGCTAAATGAAGCATATGAAGTAAACAGACAGCAAAACCAGTAAATGGTAAATTAGATTTAAAATTATTTCAGTTTAATAGTGTTATTAAAAACAAGGGATTTTTAAAAACATAATTTTTAACCTAAGAGAATCCTTCAGAGGACTAATTTAAAAGGGACCAATTTAAACCAACAAAAGAAAAGAAATGCAAAATAATGTTCTTTACTCATTCTTGTGTGTCTAGAAGATATTGAATCATATATAGTATTCACGTTCAGCCACTGTTGTGTGGCCCTCTGCAATCTAAGTACAATCAGGCATAAAAGGACACTAATGAACTGGCTCATATATGTAGGACACTTCCCTCAACTTAGCAGAATCAGAATTACTTAATTGTGTCTCATAAGTCCTATATGTAGAGGCCTGCAAATCCGCAGACCATTTCTGCAGATTGAAGATCAGATGCAGATACAAATTTTGTATCTAGAGCACTACAGATATCTGCTTAACATCCACGGATGCAGCTATCCAGACCATTTTTGTGGATCACAGATCAGATGCGGATACAAATTTGTATCTGCGCAGTGCTCTATCTATATGCCTAAGAGCTAAGGAAGTTTCTCTTAAACTGAAGTGGTAGTAGCCTGTGTTTCTGGAAGAGGAAAATTGAGTTTCTGTCTTCACCCTTGCTGTGAAGGCTGAAATGCATAATCCAACACTAGCGAGCACTTTATTTTGCCACTATTTACAATACAGCTACAATAAATACTTTCCATATTAAACCCTAGATTCCCTTCCTTATGTGAATTATCAAGTCTGGTGGTGTTTTAAATTTTAAGCATTTTACATTTCCACCTTTTTTCTTTAGTACAATACTACAAGACAGATGATGCATTATTCGCAGTCCATAATGCATTGCTTCAATGATGCTTTGAGTGGCACAGAGCAACACAAAGCCTCAAGACACTTCAACACCTCTTCAAAGCGCTGTTGCATGAGATTTGACATAGTACCTTGCTACAACTTGAACTTTGTCAATTTACAGCATAGAGATGTTGGGGGGAGTTCTCCTCCTCTCTGGCTCCCCCTGTTGGTTTTCCCCATAGGAGACAGTGACCTGAGCCACTGTATCATGAAAATTCTGACTGATCCTTAACTATAAACATGTATGAAATGTATCACTAAAGTGCAAAAATACATTTGTTATATGTTTTAGGAATATGCACATTCAATTTTGTAATAAAACTGTCCATTAGATTGGCTATATTTCCATTTGCAGAATTTTCTGTTTGCGTGTGCAAATGCATGACTGGTTAATTCAACATGCCATCCTGAAACACTCCTAACACAATTTCCATTTGATTGATGGGATTTCAAACAGAGGTGTGGTCATCTTCCAATACCTATGAAGGAATTAGTGCTCTTTTTTGGACTTAGGAGATACAGCATGTTAGCACTATCTGCTGTGTTAAACATATTATTTCATTGATGACACCATACAAAGCAACTCCAAAGGGTTAGAAATTAGTTATTATGAAGCTGTGATTTATAGTGGTTATGAAATGGGATTATATGCCAGGAACTCCTGTGTTCAAATCACATTGACTCCCTAGTGACCTTGTATAAAGCATTAGGGCTGATTCTGCCCAGGGCTGTAGAATGCAACTCAACACAGGCTGGTATAGCCAGTGCCAGACCCTCTTCCTCTCTGTAAAACTGGAACACTTTACCTACCACACACAGTTGCTATGAGGATTAGTTAACATTTGTAAACCTCTTTGAAGAGATAAAGCATAAACTTAGAGAAAATAGCCACGTGTGTGAGTGACACACACACACACACACACACACACACACACACACACACACACGCTGTTTGAGACGTACAAGGATGAATTTTAGTACACATAAAATTTGAGAGTTCTGTATCAGAAAGACAACAGCTCCTCGATCATGGGAATTAGGACTACAGCCTACTATTAAGAACCTGACCCAAAGACCACAGACATCAATGGGAGTCTTTCCACTCACTTCAACTAGCAGCTACCTCATGTATCTGGTTTTTTTCCTATAAACTATACCAGCACCAATACACATGTATAAACTGCATATCTAAAGGAAGGTTCAGGTCAGAGTACACATTTAGATTGTCTTTCAAACCTTCACATACCAACCTTTATTTTAAAATAGGTAATATGAGGTTCCCTGCCACCCGAAAAATACCAGGTGTGATCAGACAATACTTTGAGCTGCCAATTTTTTTTTTATTAATTTTTTAAATCACATTTTGAGCCACACAACTGCAAAACCATTTGTGAGCTGGGGAAGAGTTTTGTTTTTATTTCAGGTATTTTCTCTCTCTCTCTCTCATACAAAATGTGAATAGCAGCTCGTTTCTGTCATTTGCTAACAAATTCCTCATGGACAAAGACTAGTACACTGAAGTTAAACCTGGATTGCATTTTCAGATTTACTGGATTACTATTAAACATTTTAGAAATGCTCTATATAAAAAATTAACAGTATACAAGCTGTTATGATCAGCTTATGTGTTTATTTTTCCAGTCTAAGAATGAAAACAAAATTGAGATAAAAAAATTACAAAATGAAATACAAATGTGGAATTAAATCCAGAGTATGTACCAATAAGGACAGGTGAATGAGTCAGAGCTGCACATGTTCAGCTACATTTGTAATGCTATCTTTATACTCTCTGTAGGCATTTGTAAGGTAACAGACATTACTGAAAAAGCAGATGTCTTAGCTGATAAACATGTATAATGTCTCATTAATTTCAGCTCTGGCCTAAACTCTCACAAAAATGTTTTTTTTTTTTCAGCCAGCAGCAGTGAGAGAGAGGGGGATTGGATTTTGGGACCTTAGGGTTAAAGCACTAGTTCAGGTATCCAAACCCTTCCTTAGTAAGACCATGGACAGTTCTCTGACAACATCCACTTAATGTGCAGCAGCAGTCCAAAAAAAGCGAACAGAACGTTGGAAATCATTAAGAAAGGGATAGATAAGAAGACAGAAAATATCATATTGTCTCTATATAAATCCATGGTAAGCCCATATCTTGAATACTGCATGCAGATGTGGTCGCCCCATCTAAAAAAAAAAAATTAACAAGATATATTGGAACTGGAAAAGGTTCATAAAAGAGCAACAAAAATTATTAGGGGTATGGAACAGTTTCCATATGTGGAGAGATTGAAAGGACTGGGGCTTGTCAGATTGGAAAAGACGACGACTAAGCAGAGGGATACGACAGAGGTCTATAAAATCAAGACTGATGTGGAAAAAGTAAAATAAGGAAGTGTTATTTACTCCTTCTCATAACACAAGAACTAGGGGTCACCAACTGAAATTAATAGGCAGCAGGTTTAAAAACAAACAAAAGCAAGTATTTCTTCACACAATGCACAGTCACCCTCTGGAACTTTTTGCCAGAGGATGTTGTGAAGGCCAAAACTATAATAAGTATAAGAGGGTAGCTGAGTTAGCCTGTGTCCACAAAAACAAGGAGTCTGGTTGCACCTTAAAGACTAACAGATTTATTTAGGCATAAGCTTTCATGAGTAAAAAACCCACTTTTTCAGATGCAAACTATAACAGGGTTCAAAAAAGAACTAGATAAATTCATGGAAGATAGGTCCGTCAATGGCTATTAGCCAGGATGGGCAGGAATGGGGTCCCTAGCCCCTGTTTGCCAGAAGCTGGGAATGGGCAACGGGATGGATCACTTGATTTCAGATACTGTTCTGTTCATTCCCTCTGGAGCACCTGATATTGGCCACTGTTGGAAGACAGGATATTGAGCTAGATGGACCTTTGGTCTGACCCAGTTTGGCCATTCTTATGTTCATGTCTATAGCGTGATTTTAGCCACTGATGCAGCTGCCCTGGCACAAACCCCTGCATATACATGGTTTATAGTAGTGTAGCTGATTTATGAGATCAGGAAATAACGCCTTAAAACAGATGAGAAAGCACACAGATAACATACTAGTTACATCTTATGGACAATGCGATACATTGCAAGTGGGTGGGGGAGGAAGCTAGGGAGGATTAGTCTTAATATTAATATGGCAAATAGTGTTTTCCCCTTTCCGAAGTAATGAAAGCACTGAGCTTTAAAGCCTAAGGTGTATCAGAGGCTGTGAAGATTACACATTGAACATATTAAATGGATTCTCAGAGCATGAGAGAAAGGAGCGATTTACATGTACTTTCAAAGGGACTAAGAATATGCATGTTCTGAACCTGTACAAGGGAATCGTATTAGACGAGATTTCCCTGTTATGCTGGATGAAACAATTCAGTATCTGAAATGAAATAAAGTGAAGTCTTGATTATGGATGTAATGGGAGGCATTTTAAACCTAGGAGAACTGAAGTCTGGGAAGAGTCATGCTGTATTCTCCTAGATTGGAAAAAACAACGGAAACCCCTTTGTCATAAACAGATAGTTAAGGGTTAATGTCTCTTTTACCTCTAAAGGGTTAAGAAGCTCAGTAAACCTGGCTGACACCTGACCAGAGGATCAATAAGGGGACAAGATACTTTCAAATCTTGGTGGAGGGAAGTCTTTGTTTCTGCTCTTTGTTTTGGGTGTTGTTCACTCTTGGGACGAAGAGGGACCAGACGTCAATCCAGGCTCTCCAAATCTTTCTGAATCAGTCTCTCATGTTTCAAAATTGTAAGTAATAGCCAGGCAAGGCGGATCAGTCTTATTTTTGTTTTCTCAACCTGTAAATGTCCCTTTTTTTGCTGAGAGGATTTTACCTCTGCTTGCTGTAACTTTGAACCTAAGGCTAGAGGGGGTTCCTCTGGGCTATATGAATTTGATTACCCTGTAAAGTATTTTTCATCCTGATTTTACAGAGATGATTTTTACCTTTCTTTTTAAGAACCTGGTTGATTTTTCCTTGTTTTAAGATCCAAGGGGATTGGATCTGGACTTACCAGGGACTGGTGGGGGAAAGAAGGGGGGATGGTTAATTTCTCCTTGTTTTAAGATCCAAGAGGTTTGGATCTGTGTTCACCAGGGAATTGGTGAAGTCCCCAGGGAGGGGAGAGTTTTAGGGGGACAGGAAGTGCTCCAGACACTGAAATCTCTGGATGGTGGCAGAGTTACCAGATCTAAGCTAGTAATTAAACTTAGAAGTGCCCATGCAGGTTCCCACATTTGTACCCTAAAGCTCAGAGCGGGGGAAGGAACCTTGACATGGTGAGCAGCGGTGTGGGATTTTTTTACGAACCAAAAGCCAGTAGGATTTTTTTTTCTCTCCTTTCTAGCTGCTTGGAAAGCAGCCTGAAGGCAGAGGTGTTAAATTTTTTAACAAAGGTCTTTGTTAAGAGGAGGCTTCAAGCTGTGAGCAAGCAGCCAGCAAAAGGAATTTATAAGCTGAATTGTTTTTTCTTTCTACCTACCTCTCGGGTATAGCTAGTTAGAAAGTCTCTGTTAACCAAGCAGCCCTGAGCTGAGTACATCCCAGCTTCAGTGAACTGCAGAGGGGTCTGGCCAGCACCAGAAAGCAGGAAAATGAGTACCAGTGGAGCAGCTAACAAACTAGAACTGGCTAAGCTGGACACAACAGAGAAAGACAACGAATATAAGAGACAGATGGAACTAAAACAATTAGAAATAGCCAGAGAAGAGGCTGCCCACAAAAGAGCTATGGAGGAGAAAGGAAAAGAAAGAGAGAGAAGAGAAAGCAAAAGAGGCTGGCCACTGGAGAGCTATGGAGATGAAAGAAAAAGAGATGGAGATCCAGAGGGAGGCCCACCAGCAGGCCCTGGAATTATCAAGGGCTAAGCCAGATGTACCAGCCAACCCTAACAGCCCTTCTCCAGGTACTGTTTCCCATCCCAGGAAATTCCCCACCTACTAGGCAGGTGATGATACTGAGGCCTTCTTAGAAAATTTTGAAAGGGCCTGTCATAGGTACAGCATCCCTACAGACCAGTACATGATAGAGCTGAGGCCACAGCTCAGTGGACCCTTAGCAGAGCTGGCGGCTGAAATGCCTAAGGAACACATGAACGATTATAATCTTTTTCAAACCATGGCCAGAATCAGAATGGGGCTAACACCTAAGCATGCCCGTCGGCGGTTCAGAGCCCTTAGGTGGAAACCAGATGTGTCATTTACCCGACACGCCTACCACATTGGAAAGAATTGGGAGGCCTGGATATCAGGAGCAAGTGCTAACTCTCTGGAAGAGCTGTCCTTCCTAATGCAAATGGAGCAGTTCTTAAAGGGTGTTCCTGAGGAAATAGAAAGGTACATCCTAGATGGGAAGCCCAAAACTGTAACCGAGGTGGGGGAGATTGGAGCCAGATGGGTGGAAGTGGCAGAAAAGAAAAAAACTACTAGCAAGGGGAGCGAATATCAGAGGGGACAAACTGAAAATAAACTATCACCAAGACCCCACCTACAACCCAAGGAAAGCTCCAGACACCCTATTGTCCCACCTCACCAGTCTCCAGCAACCCACCTCGGCCCAGTGACCAGTCAGCTGGGCGATATTTTAAATGTAATGAACTGGGACGTATAAAGGCCCACTGTCCCAAGAACCCCAACCGATTACAGTTCATTACACCACAATCACACCAAAGATCCCCAGGCCCAGAGGCCTCTCACATACCCTCGGAGCAAAGAGAAAACTTGAGAGTGGACGGAAAGAAGGTTATCGTGTGGAGATACACAGGGGCACAAATGTCAGCTATCCACCAATCATTAGTGGACCCCAAATTCATCAACCCAGAGGCCCAAGTGACAATTCACCCATTCATGTCAAAATCTATAAACTTGCCTACAGCTCAGTTACCTGTCCAGTACAAGGGCTGGTCAGGAATGTGGACTTTTGCAGTCTATGACAATTATCCCATCCCCATGCTACTGGGGGAAGACTTGGCCAACCAGGTGAAGCTGGCCAAGAGGGTAGGAATGGTCACACACAGCCAAGCCAAACAAGCTTCCACACCCATCCCTGTTCCTGAGCCGTCCACAAGGGCCCCGTCTGTGTTACGAGAGACCCAAACAGATGTGGTGGAACTGGATCCTCTGCCAACGACTGCAACAACCATAGTGCATCCAGTCCCAGGACTGGAATTGGAAAAGCAACCAGCACCAGAACTGTTGCCAGCACTGACTCCAGCGCTTGCAAACCCATCTACAACTCCAACGCCAGAGGGCACCAGCGGGCCTGAACTGGCAGAAGCAGCAGACAACCTACTCAAGAGGCTCAGCCAAATCCTGAAATATCACATAGTGCACCAGTGGAAAGTGGTTCACAATCAACGAAAACAACCCCATCACCTACATCGCTTCCAGAGGGACCAAGCCCAAGTCCACAGTCTAAGGAGGAACTGATGTCTCCAGCCTCAAGGGAACAGTTCCAGGCTGAGCAGAAAGCAGATGACAGCCTTCAGAAAGTTTAGGTGGCGGCACAGAGCACCCCACCACCTCTCAACTCTTCTAACCGATCCCGGTTTGTTGTAGAACAAGGACTTTTATACAAGGAGACTCTTTCTGGTGGACACCAGGAAGACCAGCACCCGCAAAAACAGTTGGTAGTTCCAACTAAGTACCAGGTAAAGCTCTTGAGCTTACCCCATGATCATCCCAGTGGTCATTCCGGGGTGAACAGAACCAAGGACCGGTTGGGGAAGTCCTTCCACTGGGAGGGAATGGGCAAGGACGTTGCTAATTATGTCCGGTCTTGTGAGGTGTGCCGAGTGGGTCAAGACCAGGTCAAAGCCCCTCTCCAGCCACTCCCCATAATTGAAGTCCCATTTCAGCAAGTAGCTGTGGATATTCTGGGTCCTTTCCCAAAAAAAACCCCCAGAGGAAAGCAGTACATACTGACTTTCATGGACTTTGCTACCCGATGGCCGGAAGCAGTAGCTCTAAGCAACACCAGGGCTAAAACTGTGTGCCAGGCCTTAGCAGACATTTTTGCCAAGGTAGGTTGGCCCTCCGACATCCCTACAGATTCAGGAACTAATTTCCTGGCAGGGACCATGAAAAATCTGTGGGAAGCTCATGGGGTGAATCACTTGGTTGCCACCCCTTACCACCATCAAACCAATGGCCTGGTGGAGAGGTTTAATGGAACTTTGGGGGCCATGATACGTAAATTTGTAAATGAACACTCCAATGATTGGAACCTAGTGTTGCAGCAGTTGCTTTTTGCCTACAGGGCTGTACCACATCCCAGTTTAGGGTTTTCACCATTCGAACTTGTCTATGGCCACGAGGTTAAGAGGCCATTACAGTTGGCGAAGCAGCAATGGGAGGGGTTTAAGCCTTCTCCAGGAACTAACATTCTAGACTTTGTAAGCAACTTACAAAGCACCCTCTGACACTCTTTAGCCCTTGCTAAAGAAAACTTAAAGGATGCTCAAGAAGAGCAAAAGGCCTGGTATGATAAACATACCAGAGAGCGTTCCTTCAAAGTAGGGGACCAGGTTATGAACTTGAAGGCGCAACACGCCCATAAGATGGAAGCGTCATGGGAAGGGCCCTTCATGGTCCAAGAGCGCCTAACTTTCTCATAGCATTCCCCACCTCAACCCTAAAGCCAAAAGTGTACCACTCTCTAAAGCCCTTTTATTCCACAGACTTAAAGGTTTGTCAGTTTACAGCTCAGGGAGAAGATGACGCTGAGTGGCCTGAAGGTGTTTACTACGACGGAAAAAGTGACGGTAGTGTGGAAGAGGTGAACCTCTCCACAACCCTGGAACGTCTGCAGCGGCAATAGATCAAGAAGCTGTGCACTAGCTTCGCCCCATTGTTCTCAGCCACCCCAGGATGGACTGAACGGGCATACCACTCCATTGACACAGGTAATGCTCACCCAGTTAGAACCCCACCCTACTGGGTGTCTCCTCATGCCCAAGCTGCTATAGAACGGAAGATCCAAAGCATGCTACAGATGGGTATAATCCGCCCCCTAACAGTGCATGGGCATCTCCACTGGTTCTGGTTCCCAAAACAGATGGGGAAATATGCTTTTGCGTGGACTACCGTAAGCTAAATGCCATAACTCATCCCGACAACTATCCAATGCCACGCATCGATGAGTTATTGGAGAAATTGGGACGTGCCCAGTTCATCTCTACATTAGACTTAACCAAGGGGTACTGGCAAGTACCGCTAGATGAACCCACCAAAGAAAGGTCACCCTTCATCACCCATGCAGGGGTGTATGAATTTAATGTGCTTCCTTTCGGGCTGCGAAATGCACCCGCCACCTTCCAAAGACTTGTAGATGGTCTCCTACCAGGATTGGGAAAATCTGCAGTTGCCTATCTCGATGATGTGGCCATTTTTTCTGATTCATGAGGAGAACACCTGGAGCACCTGGAAAAAGTCTTTGAGTGCATCAGGCAGGCAGGACTAACTGTTAAGGCTAAAAAGTGTCAAATAGGCCAAAACAGAGTGACTTACCTTGGACACCAGGTGGGTCAAGGAACGATAAATCCCCTACAGGCCAAGGTGGATGCCATCCAAAAATGGCCTGTCCCAAAGCCATAAAAACAGGTCCAATCCTTCTTAGGCTTGGCCGGATATTACAAGCGATTTGTACCACACTACAGTCAAATCACTGCTCCACTAACAGACCTGACCAGAAAGACACAGCCAAATGCAGTTAAGTGCACTGATGAATGCCAGAAGGCCTTTAACCAGCTTAAGGAAACAGAGGGTTAATGCCTCTTTTACCGGTAAAGGGTTAAGAAGCTCAGTAAACCTGGCTGACACCTGACCAGAGGACCAACAAGGGGACAAGACACTTTCAAATCTTGGTGGAGGGAAGTCTTTGTTTCTGCTCTTTGTTTTGGGTGTTGTTTACTCTTGGGACTAAAAGGGACCAGATATCAATCCAGGCTCTCCAAATCTTTCTGAATCAGTCTCTCATGTTTCAAAATTGTAAGTAATAGCCAGGCAAGGCGGATTAGTCTTATTTTTGTCTTCTCAACCTGTAAATGTCCCTTTTTTGCTGAGAGGATTTTACCTCTGCTTGCTGTAACTTTGAACCTAAGGCTAGAGGGAATTCCTCTGGGCTATATGAATTTGATTACCCTGTAAAGTATTTTCCATCCTGATTTTACAGAGATGATTTTTACCTTTCTTTTTAAGAACCTGATTGATTTTTCCTTGTTTTAAGATCCAAGGGGATTGGATCTGGATTTATTAGGGATTGGTGGAGGAAAGGAGGGGGGATGGTTAATTTCTCCTTGTTTTAAGATCCAAGGGGATTGGATCTGGATTTACCAGGGATTGGTGGAGGAAAGGAGGGGGGATGGTTAATTTCTCCTTGTTTTAAGATCCAAGGGGATTGGATCTGGATTTACCAGGGATTGGTGGAGGAAAGGAGGGGGGATGGTTAATTTCTCCTTGTTTTAAGATCCAAGGGGATTGGATCTCGACTTACCAGGGATTGGTGGGGGAAAGGAGGGGCAATGATTAATTTCTCCTTGTTTTAAGATCCAAGGGGTTTGGATCTGTGTTCACCAGGGAATTGGTGACGTCCCTCAAGGCCACCCAGGGAGGGGAGAGTTTTGGGGGGACAGGAAGTACTCCAGACACTGAAATTTCTGGATGGTGGCAGAGTTACCAGATCTAAGCTAGTAATTAAGCTTAGAAGTGTCCATGCAGGTCCCCGCATTTGTACTCTAAAGTTCAGAGTGGGGAAGGAACCTGGACACCCTTCCTTACTGGGGGTACTTCTTAAATACAACAGTGATGTGCATGACACTAAATTGTTAAGCATCAGAGGGGTAGCCGTGTTAGTCTGGATCTGTAAAAGCAGCAGAGAGTCCTGTGGCACCTTAATAGACTAACAGACGTATTGGAGCATGAGCTTTCGTGGGTGAATACCCACTTCGTTGGATGCACAACATGACATGAATCCGACAAAGTGGGTATACACCCATGAAAGCTCATGCTCCAATACGTTTGTTAGTCTATTAAGGTGCCACAGGACTCTCTGCTGCTTTCACTAACTTGTTACACTCTGAATTTGATTCTGTAAATCATTTTGAGATTTAATAGTCTCTTTCATACAAGTTATAAGGATCAAATTCTGTAACGTTTTTTAAGTCAATGGGACTACTCATATGAGTAAAACAGGTAGGACCTGGCCCTAACACTGCATTGTATTATTTAGTTTAAGTGTTATGCCTTAGATCTGTGTTAGACAGCATTTAATGTTAGCTGAGTTTATTTTAAAGGAACATAGTCAACTTGAAATCTAATAAGCGTTTTTAAAAAGAAAAAAGAAGTAGGTTTAGGTACTACACTTGCCCCAAGTTCCCCTGCAATCACATTTTCCTTTCAATTTTTTTTCAATGTTTTTCTCTCCTATATTATGTGAAAAATTCAGTCATTCAACAGAGGAAGCTTGACTACACAGTGAAACTTTCTAAGTGCTAAGTATTGTCCAAAGTAATGCACCAAAAATAATTCCTTAATCTTTCTTTTATAGCAATTTTAGGTTAAAAAAAAAATTCAGCCAGAAGTGTGATTTTTAAGTTGAAGGTGTGCCTTCAACCACCCTTTTGTATCTGTAAGTAATTACTAACTCTAAAGAGACCGACCAATTGTAAAAAACATAGAACACCAGGTCTTAAAGCCTACAATACCTCATATTTGCATCCATTTGCTGTAAAACCAGATTTGAGATATAGAGCTTGAGAATTCAACATACGAGGTGTTGCCTGTTCTCGATGGAGTGTGAATTTGGGAAAGGATGAAATGATGGTTTTTGACACCAGACTAATCAAAAATATCTACTCTAGCTTGCTCCTAACTTTTCTTCAATCAATCATTTTAAACTTAATACCACCTTCCAAAAATGATGACTATGCTTTAACAACAGAAACGGAGTGATGCTGGTAGCGTTATTTCATACTGTGTATGCTCAGTGTAAAACAAATAGCAATGCAATATGTGAACATAAAGTGAGCAAGTCTTCCCCTTAAGTCATGTTTCAACCAATTATCTCATGGCAAATAATAAGCCAATTGCAGTTATTTTCTACTTACTAATACACCCAGGCAGTGTGTTCTAAATATTAACCATCTGGACCCTTGCCACTATCACTCTTATTGGAACTGACTGCATATGTATAAAGTGTATCTGCAAGAATCAGTCCACTTCCTAACTAAAAATATACAGTATTCCTGAGCTAAACATTGATCTGTGTACGTAGTCACAGCTTAGTCCAAATACAGTTCTGTAAATTTGGTCAAGATCACTTGTAAAAATATATGATGTATCACAAAATAATTCAGATAATGGTAACCTGCAATTTTATTTATAAATATGACAACATGGGTAGTATGTGGGATGGAAGGGGGGGCAGGAAGAAGCAAGAGTTCAGAGAATCCACAGGGGCTCAGAGATTGGTAATAGGATAGAAAATGGAGCTTTTATCTGAATCACTAGTCCAAATCCATCTGAAGTCAGCAGTCACCAGAAGTAGATACCATCTGATAACTGTTTGGTGACCTATATAAATCAGTTGGTCGTTTAAGTCTAATTCATAGCAGATATGTCCATGTTCGCAAATCACTGTCAAAATTAGCATTCACTGGCATCCTTACTGGCTGTCTCAGCAAAAAATCAAAGACTGAATGGGCCATGATAACCAGGTAATCTGGAGAATCTTGCATAGCTGCTGCTCATGCGATACTTGTTCCGTAGATAACTAGAGAGCTTCATTCTCCAGGACTCAGGCTGGCAACCTTCATAAACGCTGAACTCACCAAGAAAAGTAGAAAATTGGAAGTGCTCTGGGAATGGAACATACAGATACCAAGGAGAGGAATAGCACAGAATGGAAGTACGTGACCTTCATACTACACAAGGGGCTATGAGCCTGACCCAAAGCCCAACAAAGTCAATGGAAAAAGTGAGACTCTCATGGACTTCAATGGGCTTTGGATCAAACCCCAGGACTTTAGAGACAGCCAGAGGCATAATCAGCTTGAAGTAGGAGCTTTGAATGTAAAAGAAATATAAAGGTGAAATGGAAAAATCTCCTTAGCAAAAGGAAAAAAAAATGTACAGGGACCAGATATACTGACAGAGTGTGTAATTGATTCAGATTTTACAGAGAAGCACCAACTAGAACATGTTGCCAGACCTGAATTACTCTCCCAAGTCCTAAATAAAGGAATTAACCATAATTCTAGATATGTTTTTGTTATATTACCAAAAACAAACAGCAGCATAAAGACTATGATCAAATGTTTGGATAATATTTGAGAGCAGCAAGTATGGTTTCTCCTTCCACTCCCTTCTTTGAAGAAGTTTTAAAAATACATTTTCAAGTTTCTGAATTCCTTGGGCTACATCTTTCCTTAGAATTGAAGGGCACTCAGAGCCCACTTCTTAAGATTTAAGAAGATACGTTTCTAGTAATTAATAAACTCTCACTTGAGATGGCCATGCAACCAGCTGCCCTTTGAAATTAGAATAATTATCCCTACTTCCACAGTCTCAGATCTCTATTAGGTTAACCTGCAAGTCAACACATCAGCAAGCACTCCCTAAGAGTTACTTGCTATTTTGGGATTCATAATTTTACAGTTAACATTAACAATTAGAGGGCAGATTTTTTTAAAATGCACTTTTAGAAAGAAAAATACCAAATCTTTGTAACAGAAGGACATGAACACTTGCACCCATAAGGTTTTACCTCAGCGAATTTGGGGATCCATCTCATTTCAATTATCTTTGCTGAGTAATACAAAATTGTTTTCCCCTCCCTCAATTATATTCAAAATATCTATGAGGGCAATGACTATCATTTGGCTGAGGCCACAGTAAGAAAAAGGAAAGTCACTCAGGCAAAATAGTTTAGAGGTGACTAAAGCTTACTACAGATGGGAAGCAGGTGAGTTAAAAAATAAACAAGTCCCCTGACAAATTGTAGCAGAGTGATTATTTTAACAAGTGATTATTTTTAAAACATTGCTTGTTAATTGCAGTGGAGCCTACCTACAGACTGCCATGGTTACTGCACTATGCCTGCTAGTGGCACCCAGAGTGCTGAAGCAAGCTACCTAGAAGTCAAGCAAACAGCTTTTGTTTCAGCAGATTTTACTGACCATTGACCAACATCCAAATAACTTGCCTACGGCACTACAGCATCCATAGCCATAGACAAGCCTGGCTGTCTGTAAGGACTGTCCATCTCCTCTGGGTCAGAATTTCCTGCCCCAGAAGGCGGGAGAGAAGGGACATCAGTTTCCCCAGGGTTGCCATCGGAGGGGGTCTCCTGTTCACATAGGTCCAGAGAGCTGTCACGCCTGCCCAGCCCCAGCCTCGCCGCAGAAAATGCAAGTCAGTGGGGGGTGCCGTGCCGTGCCGTGCCGTGCCTTGCTAGCCGACATTTTTCAAAAGTTTAAAAGGATTCACTAGGGAGGGGAGAGGAATGGGGCGGCAGCAGCCGGGGCTGCCTCAGGCCCAGGCTGGGCGCAGCCCCCCAGTGAAGGCATCACCGCTGCGGTTCAGTGCTCCCCCGAGACCAGCAGCAGCTCCGCTCCGGCAGGCTCCTTTCCCACCTCCCGACCCCCGCCCCCATCACCCCTTCAGGTGGCCGCCGGGCAAACTTCTGCCCCTCGCCAGCTCCGCGGAGCCCACGCCCGGCGCGGCCAAAGGCTCAGGCTCTCACCTCCTTCTGCTTGGGGTCCTGGGGGTAGACGTCGGGCGGCCCCAGCCGGGGGCGTTTGAGCGGTCTCTGCTCATAGCTGAGAAGCCCGAAGGCGGCCATGATCTCTCATGTTAGCCGGCAAAATGAATGAGAGTTGGAGACGGAGCAGGCTCTGAGCACCAGGGAGCAGCACTTTGCAGACAGGCTCCCTCTCTCCGCCTGGCTCTGTCTCTCCTGCAGCGGAGAGCGAGGCAGGCTGGCTGCTGCTGCTGCCTCCTGACAGACACCCACCAGCGTCGCCCCCAGGCTACTGCCGAACAAGTGCCCCACAGCTGGGGCTCCGGCAGGGCAGGCCAGGGCGGTGCGCGCCCTGGGACAGCAGCACTGCCAGCTGGAGCGGGTTTGGGGGCGGGGTATTTCCCCCCTAGCCAGCCCTGGCAGGGCTCGCTCTCACTCTAGGCTGATTTCACTGAGGGGATTTCAAACCGAGCTGGCTATTTTTTTCGCAACTATATCACTTTAAGACCCGGCCAAGTCACTCATCAGGCGGGAGATGCATTCGAGTGTAGCCAGAACAAGGGCTTATGGTAGATGCCTGACTGCAACGCAGAACAAAATCCTTCCTCCTGAGAGGGGCTCAAAAATAAACTGATTGAAGATTAATCTCCAAGTGAAAGACTTGGTCGCCACATAACTGAGATAGATGTGCTAGATCGGCTCATAGCAGGACATTGACTAATAACTTGGGTCATAACAAACCAAAACTTTTCTTTTTCAAGTAAAGTGTTGTGTGGCTATTTCTGACATTAAATGTTTAAAGAGCTAAAGTGTTTTCCCTCTGCGATGCCCACAGCTTTGGGGGCTTCGGTGACTTCCATAAATGTTCTTAACATGGAAGTGAGCACAGCTGAGGCCTGAAAGAGATTGATGAGGGGGAGGTAGATGGGCATCTGCAGGAATTTTGTCTGTGCCTGTTAAATAGCTGCTTCCAAATGAAACTGCCATCCTTAAGTGCTTCACCTTCGAAATAATGCTGAGGAGCTAGGATATGGGCTCTGCAAAATGCAGCAGGCTCTCACAGTGGTTTACAGCCTAGTTCACTGCTTTCTTAACTCCAGCGTGTTTGCTGGATGTATTATGGAGAAACACCCATAGCTATTGTGCAAAAAGACATGTTCTCTGCATAGTACTTCATTGTACCTTATTTTGAGAGATGCTATTCATTTAGCTCCAAACCTACCTACGTTCAACAAACTTGATGTTACTTCTCCTGACTCACTTTAACTGTAGAAAATAATTTAGTTCTGAAAGAATCCTAAAACTGAGAGTGTAGAAGGAGACAAGGTGGGTGAGGTAATATCTTTTATTAGACCAACCTCTGTTCATGAGAGAGACAAGCTTTCAAGCCCCCACAAAGCTCTTCTTCAGGTCTGAGAAAGGTATGAGCATCACAGCTAAATGCGAGGTGGAACAGATTGTTTACCCAAGTAGTTAGCACATTTTCTAAGGGGCCATTCAAGGTAGAGTGGTGGTTAACATTTCTGCAGTCATAGGACAAAAAGGGGATGAATGGGTTACAGATTGTTGTAATAAACATAAATCCAGTGTCTCTGGTAGGTCCATGATTTTTAGTGTCCAACAGAGTAATGAACTTAAGCTCCCAAGCTCATCTTTTGAAAGTTTTGTGCAGGTTTCCTTTGAAGATGAGGACTGATCAGTGGCAAAGCCAAGTTTTAGCAGCAGGGGGAGTGAACACAAAAAAAGGCACCACCCGCCACAAAGAAGAAAAAAAAAAAGAAAAACCCTTACTGACCCGGAGCAGCTGAAGAACCCACCACCAAAGTGCTGCCGAAGACCCAGAGAACTGCTGGGCAAGTAAAAGCACTGCCGAAGACCCGGAGCACTGCCAGGTGAGTAAAAGCGATGAAGACCCAGGCGAGTAAAGATTAAAAAGGCACCATTTTTCTGCTCAGTGGGAGCAGCCGTTCCCCCTGCTCCCCCTCTGGCTGTGCTAGTGGGACTGATAGGTCAAATATAGAGTGATCGCTTTGTGAAAAGGGTGATTTCTATAGATGAGTGATTCTATCTTTTATCATTTTGCATCTGTTGTGCTGGCTGGGTCTGATGCCACTTTGAGTTGATGTGTCCTGCTCTGGGGAGCTTGCATCTGATGATGAAGTTGGAGAGGTTAGGTGGTTCAGGAAAGATTTCTTTCAGGATGGGGTCTGCATCAAATATGGGTTGTAGTTGTTTGATGATAATGGGCCACTCTACCTTGAATGGTCCCTTGCAAAATGTGCTAACTACTTATGCTAAATAAGTAAGAAATAATCTGTTCCACCTTGCATTTAGCTGTGATGCTAGAAATACCTTTCCCAGACCTGAAGAAGAGCTCTGTGTGGTTCGGTTGCTTGTCTCCCTCACCAACAGAAATTGGTCCAATAATAGATATTACCTCATCCACTATGTCTCTCTAATATCCGGGACTGACACAGCTACAACTACACTGCATACATTATAAAGGGAGTCATTTGCACTAAAGTAAGGAATCCCACAGCATTTTTAATTTCTGCTTGGATGGTTTTTTTATAATCCCCATTCTAGATCTTTATCCTATATCACATCCCACATTTGGACTTGGCAGGTTGCTATATTTGTTCCTCTGGCAGGTGTGTTGTTTGCAGTACTGAAGAGAGAGGCCACCAGCTATTACAGACCTTTCTTCTGATGAATATATTATGTGAATGGTGGAGGAAAGCCCACAGTTATTGTGCAACAGGTGCACTCCCAAGGTCTCTTAAGTCAAGTGGTGGGGGGAGGGAAAGAATCTTCTCAGCTGTTGCACAGCAGGTCCCCTTCCCTTGTGGATGTCACATGACAACAGTACAGACTTACAGAGTAATTGTCTTCTAGAACATAGAACTCTATTGTAATAAGGAAAACAGTATTATCCCTAAAACTAATCTTTCTCATTCTTCACTGTAGAACCTGACTCAGACCTTCAATCCCCCCACAAATACACCCTCTGTCAGCCTTCCCACCAAAGTTTTAAAGAAATAGCACACATCTCCTCACAATTCCCCCACCCCCTTTTTCTATGTAAGTTATCCTTAGCCAGAATTGTTATTTAAAATCATAACTCCAGACAAGTCACTGGCTCCCTCACTTGTTCAGATCTGGTCATCTTCTGGCTTTGAGCAAGATTTTGTCCAGCTGAATCACTGGGACTATCAAACCCCAAATGTGGAAACTCTTGTTCAGTAATTAAGACTCTTCTCAGCAGAATTATCTCCATGCATTAAAACTGCTGAGATTAGAATCATGTGGCAATTCAACTGCATGTGGAAACAACTGAAGATGCTCTGTTTCTTCTGCACTCAGTTTCTTGATCAGTCTCATTAAGGTAGCATCCTGGGCTGAAGCTGGTGTGGTCAAGTATTTTAATCCAATTTTAATCAGGACTGAGTCTCCTGGTTTCAATCTGAGTAATCTTGGGATTGCTTTCTGATGGCTAAAGAAGCCTGAGGCTGTTTAGATTTAGTATCTCTCAACCAACCACATATGGATTAATGCTCCCATCACACCACACACTTTCCCCTCCACAGACTGCCTCTTCCATTATCTAATGCTTGCTCCAATAGCTAGATTACTCTAGACTAGTACAAAGATTATTCCCAACAGAAAGGGGCTTTCAGGGAGAGGCTCAGCTGGCAGACTCCTCTCCTTTACACTGAGTACATCTGTTGATCTCAGCTGTGGTACTAGGGCATGTGGAAAAGGCAGTTTCTCAGGTAGGCTGCTCCCAGGCCATTTAGGGTTTTAAAGGGTGAAAAAATGCCACCTTAAACTCCATCAAGAAGTTAAATAAAAAATAAAAATCAAGTGAAGATCCCAGAGTTCTGGCTTCAGGTGTTCACAGTAAAAAAGGCTCTTTATCAAGTGGGCTGTCATTCTGCACTAGCCTCAGCTTGTGACTGGACATCAGGTATAGAGTGACATTGCAGTTGCCCAGTTGTCAGGTTGCAAAGGCATGAATCACTGTATGTGATGTATCAATATGTATAATTCAGGTTTTTATTGCTATTTGTTAAATTCTCCAGGAAAAAGCTTGCAGTCCTCGCTAAGATAGCTGTAGCGAATGGGAGTTTTTTCTGAGTAGGGGCTGCAAGATTTAGGCCTAGAGTAATAGCAAACAAATGCAGCTTATTATATTAAATGCTATTATAATACTGCAATTACTATAATGTTTTTCCCTGAGTTGCTGGTGACTCCAAGGGCGTAGAGACTATCAGATAGGGCCAGACTGTAACTTCACACTCTGGCCTGAGCAAATGTAAGGGGGACTGTTGTCCCCTTACTAACATTCAGTGGGGGTGTTTTGGTTGGCTAGCTCCCAGTACTAGAAGGGGAAGCTTTGATGGGAAATCAGGACCCTGAGACTGACAGTCCCCAGGAACAATGGGGAGAGGCTAATGCTCCAGGTCAGCCTGATTGACAGGGGGGCAGGGTAATCAGGAGGATCTCATCCTCTGTGTGAGCTGGAGTGGCTTGGGTCAGACAGAATGGGGCTGAGCTAAGGGGAAAACGGGCTCAGCTGAGCTGGAGAGCAGAGCTGTGCCAGATCCAGAGGGACCAGAAAAGCAGCCCACAGAGAGCAGATCCTGTGCTGGGAGCAGGGCTGCAGCCACAGAGCCAGAGACACAGCCCAGGGAGAGCAGATCCTTTGTTAGGAGCAGAGCTGCAGCCACAGAGCCAGAGACACAGCCCAGGGAGAGCAGATCCTTTGTTAGGAGCAGAGCTGCAGCCACAGAGCCAGAGACACAGCCCAGGGAGAGCAGATCCTGTGCTGGGAGCAGGGCTGCAGCCACAGAGCCAGAGACACAGCCCAGAGAGAGCAGATCCTGTGCTGGGAGCAGGGCTGCAGCCACAGAGCCAGAGAGAGCAGATCCTGTGCTGGAGCAGGGCTGCAGCCACAGAGCCAGAGACACAACCCAGGGAGAGCAGATCCTGTGCTGGAGCAGAGCTGCAGCCACAGAGCCAGAGACACAGCCCAGGGGGCTGGAGGCAGAGCAGCAGCATCAGTGTTGAGGCAGAATGGAGCTGGAGCTAGAACAGTGAAGCTGGGGCTGGAGCAGGAGCAGTCTGGAGCTGGGTGCATTGAGCAACTGGGGCCAGCCAAAGGAGGACTCTGGACAAAGGGCCCAGCACAGAAAGATACCCCCAGCCAAGGATCCTTGCAGGCCAGACTGGGAGGGAGATCTTAACCCAACAGAGGGCTGATGCTGGGAAGAAGGGTCCCACCACCCAAAGCCCAGAGGTGTGTAGCCACCACCGCAGCAAGTAAAACCGCATTATATCAAACTTGCTTTGATCCACTGGAGTCTGCACCCCCCCCCCCCCAGAGCACTGCTTTACCGCATTATATCCGAATTCGTGTTATATCGGATCACGTTAAAGTGGGGTAGAGGTGTAGTTTAGTAGAATCAGATTAATCTACATGTCTTGGTGGACACAGCAACAACAACAAAATATCCAACAAATCATCCTGATAATTAGACGCTCATAAGAATACACTGTAGTAAGTTAAAAATATTTACCTCCATCCATCCCAGGGGTGTTGTGAGGATTGATTAGTTAAGGATCATACTGTCCTTTGTAGATGTAAAGAACTATATTGTATACATGTTAAGTGTTGTGTAAAGTGCTGGTACTGACATGATTTCAGTAAGACTCCTGGGTGCTCAACTCTTCCCCGTACACAGTAAAATAAGTTGTATTTAAGATGCACTTTTCACCCATAATAGACCAGGAAAGAAGTGTGAGGTGAACAAAAGACTGAAAAATATGTTGAACTAGATACTGTGACTGGGTCCAAACTCACTTCAAGGAAGGAAGCAGGAATCAGAACCTCCCTTATGTCCCTACAGAGGGCAACTAGACCTTGGCTTTAAGAGCCTAAGAGTAAGTATTTTGCATTCCTCCTACTCCCCTCAGAGCAGGTAGGTACAGAGTGGGTATGCGATAGGTGGAACCTTGGCTATAATCCCCTACAGTCTGGTCAGTGCAACACAGCTGAGATGGGGATGTTCTAATTTTATTGCTCTTACAGACAACCAGCAAATTTTTGCCTGCCAGCTCAAGGAGCAAGCCGTGGAGGCATTGTGACTCCGACAGGTATTCCTGGGGCTACCCTTATGTAGTGCAGTTTATAAACTACTCATTGCTCCAGGTTTAAGTTGCTTCATGCTAGCAATCACCAAATCGTACTTGTAAACTACTGTGAATAGTGTTAGAGAATCGGGTACTGCACCAAACATGTCACTTAAATGAACTAGTATGCCATTGTGGAGTTATCGCTGTGATTTGCTACAGTCTTCTGTGTTTACTTTGCATAGCACCTTATTTAGATGGCTCTGTAAATCAGTACCAGTTATTAGGATTGAAATGCATTGCATTGAATCTGCTCCCTGGCCACCATCCCAGTCAAGTGGATATATTGTTATTTATTAGTGTGCCAATGAAGTGTATTTTATTGTACACCAGTGATTGGAAGTATGTGGATCGGGGACACATGGAAGTATTAGGACCTTCAAATTGCCTCCAGATTTGTATAACAGATCATAGTTGGTGCTATGCACAAAAGAATAAGACTTGAACCTCTAGACACCAAAAATCAAACCAACACATTCTACATGTGGAAATAATTTTGGTCTGGTTCTCGTCCCCTTTGTCCTTGTTACAAAACTTCTGCACAATTTGGATAAATTCAGAACACGTGGCAGCTTCTGTTATAAAGATGGCAACAGCAGGAATAATGTAGATCAAAAGTGTAGGATGCTTATGCATTACCTGCTTGTGCTCCACCTGACTCCAGCAAGGCCATTAGTCCTTCACTACCATGAGCAATAAATTCACTTACAAATTTTGAAAACAAGAGATGTCTGTAAAGAAAACATATTATTAATCATTAACAGGGTGTTTTCAGAAGTTACTTTTTATTTTTAACTAAGAGGAGCTCAGAAAAATCAAAAGATGATGAAGGTGGATAAATTACTATGGGCCAAATTCTGCCACCCTTCCGTACCGTGTAACTAATTTACTCCATGCATAACACAATTAAATCTGCGGGACTGCTCATGTAGAAATGTACAACTCAACTTGAGGAAGGCTGGCACAATCTGACCTATTATTTTATGACTAGAGAGAACCCCAAACCAGGCTTTGAATTCCAGATACGGATCCAGATTTCACACAGCATTTCTGCAGTGGTGCACACTGACACGTCAGGTCAATATGGCCCCACACCTGAAGGTTTGACTCTGATTTGGAATCCAAATTTTCCCAAATTTCAAAGATATTTACAAGCCACATCTGGATACAGATCATTATAGAACGCAAAGAACTCAAATCCACATCTGAATTTAGATCTGTGCAGTTGGTTGGGGCTCCTCTCTGTGGATAACACTGTGGTGATGTTGAGAGTTTGTTTAGTGTTTATAAAAGGTTTGAGATCCTTGGATGGCATCGGATAGCATGTAATGTATTTCTATGAGATTGCCAGACAATTCTGAATTGTAAAAAAAGACACTAAAGGTCAGGATGCGTGTGAAAAATATTAAGATATGTCTGAGTCTCAGACAAAGGGAATGTTATGATATTAATCTTAAAATATGAAAATGTGAAATATTTTAATCTTTCCAAAGATATGGATCTTAGCACTAATCTAGTTATTTTGCGAACCAATGGAATTTGCGTAAAGTTCTAAAGCATTCTTATCTGCTACTGGAGATGATGGGTAGAGATAACAAACACTGCTAACCAGATGAACATGCTCTTGATTCAAGGACAGAATCCAATAAACCTATCAAAGAGGGCTGTTCCTGAACTGAATGTTAACTTTTTCATGAGCTCAAACTTGTTGATCTTTGGCCTTTTGGTAAAGACTATAGCTTGAAGCATTATAAGTAATTTAGTAATAAGAAAATGGAAGAAGATTAAATTATTTAAACAGAGGGATGGATTTGCCAGTTAATAGATTTATTAAAAAATATGAGACCATGTGGGTCATTATTACCCTACCTGATACCATACTCTAATTCAGTATCAGCCTTTAAATTCTCCTTGGAGAATTCATCACAAAGATTAAACTTTTAATTCTAGGATAAAAGAAGGGAGGGACCAGACAAAGTGTCCAGTACTGCCAACACCTCAAGTTTATGAGTTCATCTGCAGTGTGACGTTAATTTTGTTAGGTGCCATTTGCTTAGCCACTATCTAATGGAATTTTATTTATAAAGGATGCAATAACTGTCCTGGGTAGAAGCTTAGCACAACATTAAAAGCTAGTAAAAGTCGGAGATAGGAAGCATGAGAACTATTTTTTCTCTGTAAACATATTGCTGTCACAAATGCATCTGCTTGCCTGTAGCAATCTAGTTTCTATTTATATTAGATGTTTGTAAGGTGCTACCATCCTGGCATCTCTACCAAGCAATTGGAGAGTTTACTGCAATAAGGGAAGTGAACAATTCTGGCAGCAATTGGTAGGGACTATGGCACTGATTCAGCAAGATAGGCAAGTATGTGATATCCTTACTCATCCTGAGAAGTACATTATTCTGGGAGAAGTCCCACTGAGTTCACTGTAATTTTCTTTTGCAGAATAAGTATTCAGAAGTTGCAGCTCATTCTACTGAAGTCTTGTCATTTTTTCCATCCAGACTAAGTTCCAGGTCCTGTGGCTCTTACTCATTGAAGTTTATGGGGCTACTCATGTGAGGAAGGACTGGGTTGGATAGTTGCATAGTAGCAAATATCAAAGCATTTATACAGCTGTCTTCTCATGGAGATCTTAGTGTACTTGACAAAGCAGGGTGGGTATAATAGCCCCCTATCCTATATATGGAAACAGGCACAGAGATGAGATCACTTGCAAAGGCCACTGAGTGACAGAATGAAACTCGTGTTTCCTGACTCCCACTCTATTGCCCTATTCAATGGCCCATACTGCCTTTCCATAGTCTTTTTTCATGTATTGGGTCAGGTTCTCAGCCTGGTTATTGCTGACTGTACTCAGTCACGCAAGGCAGTCAGGGGAGTTACTCTTCTGCTTGGCCATATTCAGATTCCTCCCCAGGGCTGGCATAGCAGAGCCGGGGCTACTTGCTTGCAGGGAGGAGCAGCAGTAAGCAAGTGGGTAGTGAGAGGGAGGTGCTGTGGCCCCACAGCTTTCTTCTCACTTGCTAGCCCGACTGCCTGGCTGGGTGCACTGTAGGAAGAGCCTCCATGAAAAGAGGTGAAGTAAGTTACTCCTCTCACAGAGGTAGGGGCTAGGAGAGAGGGAACTGAGACTCTGAGAATCCCAGATTTTCCTCTGGTTTGCTCCTGAAGTGGTGCAGTTATGCACTAGCCTTTGGGTAAGGGGGGAAATGGTCCCGCTGTTGTGGGGAACTCTCCTAGCTTCTGCACTACCCTAGTGAAATGGGCTGGTGGAAGGATCTGAGTCCTCACTCCCACTTCCTTTACCCAGAGGCCTCCCTGCCCTCGAGGACTCCCCTTCCACTCTCCTGTCTGGCAGAGTCCTTGTAACCCCAACGAGGCTGGGCCCAGGATTTGTGGGGGGCTTGACCTCCAACCTTGCTGTGGTCACCTAGGACAGGGGCTAGGGTGTCCCCACTCCAGGGAACACTCTCTCTCTGCACTGGACACTTCCCTGACCTAGTGATCATTACACACTATTTAAAGCAAATTCAATTTATTTGATCAGAAATTTATTTTAAAAAGAATATGGAAAAATGGGAAAGGTTATAGAAAAACACATCACCCTGCTATGTGGCAGAGAACATTACAGTGTCTCTGAAATGTCAGGGCAGTTCAGTCTGTTCCTTGTAGGTCCCAGGCTTCATTCTCAGGCCCTGGCTGTGCTGCAGGGATGCTGTGAGTTGGACAGCATTATATCGAGGTAGAGGTGTATTTGACAATCCACTGACATCCTTCTTTTATAGAGAAACTGGTACCTTCATGCTTAGAAGCTTTAATCTTTGTGGGGATTCTCACAACGTTTCTTCTTACAAATCTCTTTTACTCTATGCCAAGTTCATTAACTATGCCACTACTGCCATCAAATAAAATGCAACACATGTGCAGGTGAAGAGGTCATTAGGGCAGATGCACCTTTATTTCTACACTACTATTTTCAGAAAAGCCTTTGCTGAAAGGTGACTTTGTAAAAGTGACATTGAGAAGTTTATTGCATCTCAGTTACTTCCACAGCAAACCTATTTAGTTTACAACCTAAGAGAAGATTTTTCTTAGCAGCACAAATCAACTTGTGATCAAAAAATCCAACTGTGTTTTTTCTGCCTATCATATCATCACAAATAAAGATCTTGGAGCAAGAATGTAGTTAACAGTTTTGTTGATAATGCACTAGGCAGCAGAGAACGCAGCATGCTTTTTCCACATACAGTCTCTTACCTCTGCAGAGCTAACCTCAAATTTATTTTTGTCAATGAAGTAAGTTGCTGCCCTATAACTGGATAAGAGCATACAGATGAGACCATTAAAAAGGACCCATTTTCATAGGGACATTCTTACGTATGGTAAGATACCCTGCAAAGGAATGCTCCCTTGGAAGAAGAGTGCTGAACACTCTAGGAAGTATATACATTGACTGAGCCTCTTGGTACAGAGAAGGCTGTTAACCTCCTTACAATTAGTCAGACAAGCTGCTCCTTAGTCACGTTTTTGTCCCTCTTGAGTGCACTCTTAGGTGACAGGCCTGGCTGCACCTCACTATGGGTGGAACCATGTAGTCCTACTCCTCAGACTGTATCTCTGGGGTGCAGACCCCTATTTCCCAGCTAACCAAACAGGCCCAATTGAGTTTGGTACCTGTTAGCTTTTTCATCTGTGAGCCTGTGAGGGTGGGCTGACTGATTTCCAAACAAAGCATTATTTATTCTTCCACACAACAGTACAAAGCACCCAGAGTAAGAGGGTTAAAAACATAGTCCTTTATGCATTCCCACCCCTCACCCTTATGTACATGCTAATTTTTCCTTGCAAGCATGTTGTAAATTCCCCTCAGCCCAGTTAACCCTCATGTCTAGTTGGGAGAAATAAGCACTCTCTCTCTCTGTGTGTGCCTGTCAAATCTCACAGAAGTGCCATGGGCAGCCCCACTTAGCTCATCCAAACCGCTTTCTTTCACAGGATCCTGTAATGGGTTGGCAACCTCCTTTGATCCTAAGCATAGTCTTTGGAAGAGTAAATGGTTCTTAGCCCAGGTGAAGCCAAGTAGGGAGTATTCCCCAATAAACATCTTCCCTATTATTTTCTCAAGGACTCTTCTGTGTCATTGATTTCATCACACAGCACAAGTGATATTTATAAAAAAACACTACACACAGCCCCCCCCCCATTCTCCAGATCCTCTTTTTAATACACTGTGCACAGTATTTCGATACAGAATACTCAGCACAGCCATTGCAAGTAATTAGCAGGTTATTAACTGTTAAGACAAGATGATCCCTCCCTTAAGCCCTTGCAGTATATAAAATAGACATGGAAAGATGAGACATGCTGCAAAATTGTAATAAGAAGGAATTACCTTATTATTGTTTGTATTCCAATAGCATATAGAAACCCCATCCAAGACTGGATCTCATTATACTTGTACAGTGGATAGTATAGAGTAAGAGTAAATATTGAGTCACTGCCCCAAAGAGTTTACAATTTAAATAGACAAGGCAGACAGTGGGTGCCGGAAAGGATAATATACACTGTGAACAGAGTCATGCAAGTGTCATATTACTGCCAGCATTTCTTGTTGGTAGGATGGTTATTTTGTTTAATAATTGTTGGATAGGTTTTCAGTTATTTTACATTTACTGTATTATATCTATTAAATAAGAGACAAGGATGGGTGAGGAATGGAGACAGGAAGGGATTAGCTGAAAGGAAAAAACGGGACAATGAATCTATTTTTCATTGTACCTGGACCTTGTGGGATACAGGGGCCTTTAGTAGGAGAGGATTGGCTGATGTCCTGGGTTTGGAACAATATTCTATCAGTAGGAGACAGTCTGGGGAAAAGGCACAAAGGTGGGAGTGAAAGTGAGAGATTGGCATGAGTGGAGAGAAGGGATCAGCTGTGAACATGATGGGAGACAAGATCCACAATGCAGGCTGTGGGTGAGCTCTACAGGACCTCAGAGGGGAGAATAAATTTAAACTTGTTATGGGTGGGCAAAGGGAAGCCAGTGGAGAGAGTCAAAGAAAGAGCAACTTGTCTGATCATCTGCCAAGGAAGATTGTGTTGGCACCGTAGTTTAGGATGGACTAGAGGGGAGGAACTGGGGTGTCAAGGAGGCCAAAGGGGAAGAGGGCTGCTCAAGCAGAGGCAGGAGATGAAGAGTTCAGGAGAATGTTTTAGCTATTTGGATGAAGAGGAAGGTTAGGATTTTTTAAATACTGTGGCAAAATAAGCAACAAGATTTAGTGACAGTCTGGATGTGTGGGGAGAAAGTCAAAGATGACAAAAATGTAAATCTAAGAGGCGGTTCAGGTTTTCTTTTGGAGGGGAGGTGGGTAGCAAGATTTTTTACTAAACCTTTATGATATTCTGTAGTGTGATTCAGATCAGTAAGGGGCTGTGTCACTCCTGCTCTGCAACATGGGTTGATTCACAATATTTTGCTGCTGTATATCCCAACCTGGGCTCCTCACAAATAGCACGTAGATCACACTGAGTATCTGTGTATAGCTACAGCCCTGGTCCAGCAGCCTGTCAGCAAACACCAGCCACACTCTGGCTTCCAGCAGCCTTGGTTACTACTTGCAGGATGACCCCAACACACTCCCGGTCCCAGATTTCACCCCCCAAAAATCTTTGTTCTGCACTGTTCAGCCTGGACAGTCCAGATATATTAGGTCAACTGCCCCTTTAAAGGGATCAATATACAACAGTATGGTACTATAAATGGAGTTACCCGCACACTTCACAATGCTGGATTAGTTTTGATTAAAGAACAAAACTAGGTTATTTTGAGTAAGTATGAGTTTAAGGCATTATAGTCATATATGGTTACAAGAGAAATAAAGATAAGACGCTTTCTCCCCTTAACAAATTAGACTTGGTGCAAGGTAAAATTCTTACCACAGGTTCCCAGTAACACGTCAGGATCTGCTCCCAAAGTCCATAGACTCTCTTTTGTCATCTTAGGTGGAAAAGAGAGATGGCTAGGAAGAGAGAACATGGAGTGTTTTTACCCCTCACTTTTATAGTTGAGTCACCTTTTGAAATGCCTTTTCCTGAGGGTTACCTGTGGATAAAGTTCCTTCCAACTGCGAGGATGGAGACATGGGATCACATCATGAAAGATATTTCATGCCATGGTTTGCTAAAATGCAGATTTTCCTTGTCTGCTGTCTTCATCCTCTCACTGTCTGAGGATCTGTTTACGTGTATACTAAGGTAGACACACACTCCTTTTGTTTAGGACACAGCTGTTTAACAAGTTTTCCCTAGGCAGGGCTGTGTGATTTTGAACATGTGCAAATATACAGGGGGATTTTGTAACTTTCCATATAGTGTTGCTACACACATTTTACCGTGATATTATTGACCAGCAAGTTATTAGTTTTCAAATGATACCTCCCAAGGCATATTTTATACAATTATTACATTGGTGTGTAGGGTTTGAATACAGGGATGCCTTCTGTCACAACCTTATACTGTAAAATGTTTTAAGGTGGTTGGTGATAGATAAGCTGCCACTCAAAGTATCAGCAAGACAGATTTCAGCCATTTATTGGCCAAAAAAATTAATCATCCCTTCCCATCTGATAACATCCAGACACAGCACCCCACTTACAACACTCCTTGAACAAACTTGCCCTTGAATGATAACTCGCTTAAGTCTCATCATCAGTAACTCAGTGGGAATGTCTGGCTTCTCATGCTCTTAAAGCAAAAAAAAAACCTCGTCACCCCCACGTACTTTTCATCTTGTGATTTGTTGCATCTCCTTTTCTCTTGTCACATATTAGGAGTAACATTCATGGAGTTGGTGCATACAGCACTTGCAATAAAATGAGTTTTGTGGTTATCAATGGCCTCAGTTTCACTTCTGTGTTTAATCACCTGCAAAAAAAAAAAAATAGCCATTTACTGCTTCATGTACTCCAGACATTAGAGGACATTTTATGTGAAACCTGAAAAAATTCACTGAGAGACACCTTTCTTTGCCTATATACAAAATGTCATCAGCATCTAAAATAACAGGGTGAGGACTTTTCTGGTAAACTGCTTGATACACAGAATGTCAAAGATAGAATAATATCTCCATCTAGGCATTCAGAAGATAATGCTGCATTACAGTGCAATGCATGTGATATCCCATGAATATCAAATGAATTCAGCATGACTACTGCAGCTAAAGCAAGATCAAAATTATCTTTGAATTTTTTATATATATGCGCTATGGAACAATATTAACAGTAATGCACAGTGATTAATGGGGAAGATGAAACATCAAAAAGTGGACTTCAGGAAACTAGACTGAGGCAGTTGTACAGATACTAGTATACACACATTCCAAGTATTCAGTATTTGAGCTGCCTGATTGGCCATAGATATAAGGTATGCTTCTGATTCTGTTTTCTGATAGGATGAGCATAACTCTCAGGCTCAAATCAAATACCAAGACTTGTACTTTGCTGTTTTGGCAAACATTGCTGGTAGCCAACTTGTTTGCTAAAATATTAGAACACAAAATATGAATGCAGTAAATGTGGATTTGTTTAAAAATTTGACTGAGTCATTATAACTATGATGGAAGGGACAACTCAGCCAAAGCCTCCAAAATTTGCTTCCCAAAGCATTTGTGCCCTCAATATTAAACATGCACCCATCTTCTAGGTGTAAGTTCTTTGGGTAGTTCAAAGCCAGCTGAAAAATTAGCCTTTAAACTAGAATTATTATTATTATTGGCCAGATCCTCAGCTGGTGTAAATGAGCACAGGTTCTCTGAAATCAGTGAAGCTGTGCCAAATTTCACAGGCTGACGATCTGGCCCCTATGTTATTGATTTCAAGTAGTACCCTCAATGTCCAAGATGCTTTCCACACAGAGCAGAAAGCACAATTCCTGCACCCAAGAGTTCACTGTCTGAAGACACGAAAGTAAACCAAACAGTAGGTCAGAAAGCAATAAATGTGCAGCTGTGTTATCAAATATAAATCACTAGGCCCAGTCAGATATTCCTCTTGTGTCACAAGCAGAACTTCAATGGCAGAATTTAACAGAGGACATATGGATTTAGGCAGGCTATGATACAGAGTCCACAGCACAGTGCTGTGCGACAAGCGTAACGGAAAGCCAAAGAATCAAATGGATATTTAGGGAGGGAGGGACGGGGGACTGAGGACTCCAGCTATCCCACAGTCCCCGAAAAGCATTTGCGTTCTTGGCTGAGCTCCCAATGCCTGTAGGGTCAAAAACATTATCCGGGGTGGTTCAGGGTCTCTCTCGTCAATTTACCTCCCCTTCCACCCCGTGAAAGAAAAGGGGAAAAAATTGTTTCTTGCCATTTTTCAATGTCACCGTATGTCTACTGCATGCTGCTGGTAGATGTGGTGCTGCGGCACTGAACAGCAGCATTCCCTCCCCTTCCTTTCCTGATGGCATACGGTACAAAATGGTGGAAAACCATCAGCATCCCATGCGTGCTCCTGGCTGGCCTTGGTGAGGTCGGCCGGGGGCGCCTGGGTAAAAATGGGAATGACTCCCTGTCATTCCTGGCAGACGGTACAAAATGCTGGGTAACCGTCCTCATCATAGCAGCTGGAGCCTGAGCTCCATCAGCCCCCCTCCCCTTTCGTGTCTAAAGAAAAGATTCTGTACTCCCTGGACTATCATAGCAGTGGGAGGCTGCCTCCCCCTCATTTTATCTCACTAAAAAGTCAGTGTTTCTTATTCCTGCATTCTTTATTACTTCATCACACAAATGGGGGGGATATTGTAACAGTAGCCCAGAAGGGTTGGGGGAGGAGGGAAGCAACAGATGGGTTGTTTCAAGGGCACCCTCTAGAATGGCATGCAGCTCATCATTTCTGCAGGATCTCTGAGGCTCTGACCCGGAGCAGGTGTGCTCTCTGGCTCTCTAGTAGACTTGCCCCATATTCTAGGCAGGACTGACTATTTTTAGACAAAACATAAAGAAGGGAATGACCCGGGGAGTCATTCCCATTTTTGTCCATGCGCCCCCAGCCGACCTCAGCGAGGCCAGCCAGGAGCACCCATGACAGCAGCAAATGGTACAAAATGATTGATAACCATCCTCTCATTGCCGATTGACAATGGCAGACGGTGCAATAGGGATGGTAACCATCTCTGCTACCTTGCAAAGGCAAATGAATGCTGCTGTGTAGCACTGCAGTACCGCCTCTGTCAGCAGCATCCAGTACACACACTATGACAGTGACAAAAGGCAAAACAAGCTCCATGGTTGCCATGCTATAGCGTCTGCCAGGGCAATCCAGGGGAAAAAGGGCGCAAAATGATTGTCTGCCGTTGCTTTCACAGAGGAAGGATTGAGTGACGACATTTACCCAGAATCACTTTTGACACTGTTTTTGCACCATCATGCATTGGGATCTCAACCCAGAATTCCAATGGGCGGGAGACTTTGGGAACTATGGGATAGCTACCCACAGTGCAACACTCCAGAAATCGACGCTAGCCTCGGTACATGGACGCACACCACTGACTTAATGTGCTTAGTGTGGCCGCGTGCACTCGACTTTATACAATCTGTTTTACAAAACCGGTTTATGTAAAATCAGAATAATCTCGTAGTGTAGACATACCCTGAGAGATGAATCTAGTCCTTGGCGTCAGTTTAAATTATTCTCTTTCCGTGGAAACCATGGCCCGGAAGACAAATGAAAAGTTTGATTTTTTTCACCCGAGAGGGGTTGATAGTGTTCAGCACTTTTGTCATAAACGGATAGTTAAGAGTTAATAGAACAGAAGTACTTCGTATCTCTTTTGCCTGTAAAGGGTTAACAAGCTCAGTGAGCCAGGCTGTCACCTGACCAGAGGACCAATCAGGGGACAGGATACTTTCAAATCTTGAGGGAGGGAAGTTTGTGTGTGCTGTTAGTTTTTGGTTGTTGTTCTCTCTGGGTTCTGAGAGTAACCAGACGTGCAACCAGGTTTCTCTCCAATCTCCCTGATACAGATTCAAAATAGTAAGTACTAAGTGATAAGGCGAGTTAGGCTTATGTTTGTTTTCTTTACTTGCAAATGTGTATTTGGGTGGGAGGAGTTCAAATTTGTATTTTGCTGAAAGGATTTTAATTTGTACTTGTATACTTAGGCTGGGAGGGTGTTCCCAGTGTCTATAGCTGAAAGACCCTGTAACATATTCTATCTTAAATTTACAAAAATAATTTTTACTTTTTTCCCTCTTTAATTAAAAGCTTTTCTTGTTTAAGAGCCTGATTGTTTTTTAATTCTGGTGAGAACCCAGGGGACTGGGTCTGGAGCCACCAGGGAATTGGTGGGGAGAAAGGAGGGAAGGGGGAGAGAGAGGTTATTTTCTCTCTGTGTTAGGATTACTTTCTCTCTCAGGGAGAGTCTGGGAGGGGGAGAGAGAAGAGGGGGGAAGGTGGATTTTCCTCTCTGTTTCAAGATTCAAGGAGTTTGAATCACAGTAATCTTCCAGGGTAACCCAAGGAGGGGAAGCCTGGGAGAGGCAACGGTGAGGGAAAGAGTTTACTTTCCTTGTGTTAAGATCCAGAGGGTCTGGGCCTTGGGGGTCCCTTGGCAAGGTTTTGGGGGGACCAAAGTGTACCAGGCACTGGAATTCCTGGTTGGTGGCAGCGCTACAAGTACTAAGCTGGTAATTGAGCTTAGAGAAATTCATGCTGGTACCCCATCTTTTGGACGCTAAGGTTCAGAGTGGGGAATTATACCATGACAACTTTGCAGAATCAAGCAAACAGATCCTCAAAGGATATAGGCACCTAACTTCTGTTGAAATCAATGACACACCTTTAAAGAAACAATTGTTTGTGAAGATAAATGCATAAATCCATAGCAGGAAATCAGTGCCATGGAGAGAGGTGATTAGCTGACTGTACATCCAGCAAAAAGAAAAAAAGGCATTGTACCATAGCAGAATACAATGGCTCACTGCAATGCACTGCCAGGTGCTGCTACGCTATTGATGACAGGAGCACAGGAGGCCTGCTTATGCTCCTTTTTGCTCAGATTACTTTTCACATCCCTGATTACCATGGTGCAGGCCCTGATTCATAGATGCATAGTTGCTTGCACACTCCTGTGGCTTCTTGCAAGATATCCCCTCCCCTGCATAATACTGTCCTATGCCCTTTTTCTTCCCCATGCATCAGCTCAGACAAGCGTAAGATCTAGCCTAGGACCTAATCTGAAAGGGCTTCATTTATGCCTCTCTTAATGAGAGAATGAAATCATGGAATAATGAAATAGTCTTTTGCTATAGAATATAATCTGTACACTGCATAGATAAATCTGACTGCCTAGGGTACCAAAATTTGAAGGACAGTATATCCAGTTTCTCTCCTTCCCCATGCAGTACAGAATTTAATAGAATTTTCTTCATGTCTGCACCAAACCTACATACAAAGTCATATACCCTGGAACTCAATTGCAGAGGACACAACAAATGCTACTCCAGAACACCACCACCTAGCTCTGACCCTTTAGATAAAGTCTCTTAGAGATAGATGCATACACTTCCACAATAAATATTTCTGTGTCCTGTAGATGTTGCTAACAGGATAACACACCACTTCTCTTTGGCATTCACACACGTACCCCAGTGTTCATGACCTCTGTATGTTATGAAGTACAATGCATCACGCAACGTAAGAGGGGGAAGAGCCAGGTAATAGTTATTGATTGTGCTGTGAAATGTGTGCATTGCGTGCAGCGATGGTTGATTCTGAGCTAGATCCTATACTCTTAGTTCACCAAACATTCTCAATAAACTCAAGGAAAGCAGACCATAAACTAGTCAGCATGACTCAGATGCTCAAAGGTATTTAGGAGCTTAAGGCCTTGTCGATATTACAAATGCTTTGCCAGTATTGTACTGACACGGTTATATCAGCAGAGCCTCGCTAGTGCAGACGACGCAGGATATACCAACAGAAGGAGTCTCTCTGTCGGCATAGTAACACCACCTCCCCCGTTGACACAGCTGCATGGGGGGGCAGGGGAAGAGAGGGCACAAGATTGCTGGCATAGCTATTGGGGGAGGGTGTTTTTTCCCCTGAGCAACATAGCTATGTTGACAACAATTTGTAATTTGGATTTGGCCTCACTCCCATTTAAATCAATGGAAGTAAAGCAACTAAATACTTTGGAGGATCTGGGCCTGTCTGAACAGCACAAATGAATAAAGCCTGACGCTACAAATATTTTCTATCATGCTTAGGGTTACAACTGTGAGCAATCCCACTGAAGAAATACATGTTCAGTAGTAAATGCTTGTAGGAATGGGCCTAAATCTCTGAAAGCTTCCCACAGCTGTGACACAATTCAGTAACAAGAAATATTAACAGTACCAACCTGCAGCTCCTGACACCTTGTCACCAAACAAAAGCTCGGGAAAGGTCACAAAGAGAAGAGGTACCTGAATACTACTAATAATGAGAACATATACCCTTTTACCCACCTGTTAGCACAGGCAAAAGTCAGGTCAGCACTGAATTGCCTCAAAGCACATTCATTCTTCTAAACTTACATCACATCTTGGGGCTTATATTTGAAAATATATTGTTTTAGATTAGTATAACTTCACTAACCTCAGTGATTTGCAGTGGGTCTCTGTCATGAGGTGTCTACACTGTGGCCATGGGGAAGCGAGGAAAGGGTTAATCTCCATCTTTGTAAAGGACAAGACTGTCACTCCCCCTATGTGAGCATGTAGGGGAGTAAGGAATCATTAGAAAGCCTGCTTCTTTCCCATGTCAGGACTATGCATATCTATATCATTCTGCAGAGTTGCTACTCAGCCTCCTGTACAGGCAGGCTGGGAGTGGGTGGATCCTTGACTCTACCCCCAAACTAGTGCATGGGCCAGTGCACAGTATGTATCTATCTATCCAGCCATGGCTTTTGCATGGGTCAGTGCAGCTGAGCAGGTTTAGACAGAGAAATAATCTGTGCAATCAGTATAATTTCAATCCCTCCTGCAGCCAGGAAGGAACCAACAACTGGATTATGACTCTCTGATTCTGCTCTGGCCTGGGACAGCACAACTGGGTGCTGTCCTTCGCTCTGGTCTTGCAGAGAAGCCACTATTTATATTTAGCCCTAAAACTGTTATTGTGAGGAACTTCAGTTACTCTTGTAATGGAGCAGGAGTATTTAGTTATATGAGCAAACATCCCTAGGCACCCATTTTGGGGGGCCTTCAGAGGGCATAAAGAGGCCCACCTGCTTTCTTCCCCATTTGCCCCAGTGTGTGCATCATTGGGAGTATGACAGGAGCATCTGCAACGGATGGAGGTTTTTGCAAGATGTGGGCTGACAAGTTGACACTGACAGTGGTTCTTTGTGAAAGCGTGCGGTGCCCAAGGCCCTTCTGCTCCAATCAATGTTAGGCTGACTCCACGAGAAAAATGCACCTCACTTGTTTATCTGAGCAACCGCAAGTTAGTCCAAATTACTTATGAAAAGAATGTACCAGTAGATGTCTTGCAGCCTGTTTTCTAAGAACAATGAGGGTTTATTGGTAACATCACTTGCATTTTAGTATAAAATTTTGAGTGATATATAGGGAGACACAAAGATATCTCTGTGAATTAGAGAGGACAGGTGTGAGATTTATGGATTAGCAAGGCTCTACTGTATCTTTCAATTAAAAGCATTTCAGTTAAGATAGCTCAGTATACAGGGCAGGATTTGGACAAGTGCTCAGCATTCGCCCAACTCTGCTCTCATTTGGAATCAACAGGAGTTTTACCATTGCCTTTGACGGGAGCAGAGTTAGGCGAATGCTGAGCACTTCTGAAAAATCCCACCCTTAATTGCCAATGGCCAGATTTCAATAGCCCTTTTCCTTCAAAATACAATGAGTACTCAGTATTCCTATTAAAGTTGATAGAACTACTCTTGGAGTAAGCTGCCACTTCATGGAAGTAAGGTTATCAGAATATGGCCCTAAATTAGTTGGAAACTTAACCTGAGTAAAGAGTTTGTGCCTAGCACAATGGGGCCCCTGTTCTTGCTGAGGTCTCTAACCACTACTTCAAAAGAATTGTTAAATTAATGAAATAATAAATAATAATAATAATACTTCAGACCTTTACTTTTGTGAGTAGCGTCATGGACTTCAACGACGCTATTCATGGACCATTCAGGACTGCTTGCATGGACAAGAGTTTGCAGGACTGGGCCTCAAGTTCTCAGAGACCTGAAAAGTTAATATCTGCCTCATATACCAGAAGATTTATTGTATTTATTTAGATTTATAAATATGCTAAAAGGAAACTATCCATACACTCTAGTCCTCCTTGACATACTTTAATAATATATTCTAAATACAGTGATTTTAAAAACAACCCAGCATAAATCCGCTTCCCCATCAAACAATTCCCCACCCTTATGGTTAAAAGAACCTAATTTTCCTTTCATTCACATACTGCCATAGCAGTATAGCTTCACTGGGGTCACTCCTAAATCACACTTGCATAAAAGCTGAATTAGGCCAGCAGACTACAAATCAAGTGTGGCTAAATTTAAGATTACAGGCAAGATTCCCCACCCTTACTCAAGCTGAGTAGTACCTTACCCTTGGAGTAGCCTCTCTGAAATCATGAGTCTTGAGCCTGACTGTTGCAGAGTGACGACTCACTGGCACAGCGCCTCCTGAGGGCCATCTCAGGAATTAGCTCTTTTCAGCCCGCAGCACCCTCTGCAAGCTAGTGTCTTGCCTGCTGCTGGCCCCATTTCCCGCCCAGACCCCGGTGCCCTTTGCCTAGGGGTCGGCCCACCACAGTACCCCCTTGCTCTGGGTCTCCCTTCCCAGGAGAACCCCCAACCTTCTAAACCCACCTTACCTCAGTGGCTACTGCCAGTCATCATCTAGCCTCTGCTCCCTGGAGCTGACTGCAGTCTGTAAACCATTCATCACTGGCAAGTGGGTTAGGACCTGCTGCCTTTGCCTATTTCTGGGCTGCCCCGCTGCAGCCCTAGTACCTATTTGGCCCTTTTTGCAAGGCCTGCAGTCTGGGGGTTTTCCTGGCTGGAGTTCCCCAGCTCCCTCTGCCCTTCCCCAGCACTGCTCCACCTCAGGTACCCTTCTCAGCTCCCAGGCAGCCAGGTCCTTCTCTCTCAAAAAGCTAGAGAGAGAATGTGGCTCTTAGCTTCTGGCCCACTGCCCTCTTATAAGGGCCAGCTGGACCCTGATTAAGCTGGCCACAGTTGTGGCTGCTTTCCCCATCAGCCTCCCTTTTCCCAGCTGCAGCCCTCTCCAGGGCTGCTTTAACCTCTTCAGGGCGGGAGCGGGGTGACCACTCCACTACACTGACCCTGAGAGTTTATTTGTTTTAGATATTTTTAAATTAAACACTAAAAAAATGAGTGCCAGACTCTGATACTCTGGCTCCTGGGGAATAATATTTTACTCCACAAGTAACACTATTGACACAATGGAACTCTCTGTGGAGTAAAGTACTACTCAAAATGAGAAAGGGGATCAGAATCTAGCCTTATCAAATAAAATTCCCACAGGTAGGGGCTTTCCGTTAACAGGGGGTGCTGTAGACCAGCCCTGAATGCTAACAATACCACAGTAAATTGATCTAACTTACACAACTTCAGTTATATGAATAATGTAACTGAAGTCAACATTGTTAAATCCACTTACTGCGGTGGCTACACTGCGCTATGTTAGTGGGAGAGCTTCTCCAATCAACTTCCCTCACATTTCTCAGGGAGGTGGAGTGCACAAATTGATGGGAGAGTGCTCTCCCATCAGTTTAGGGGGTCTTCACCAGACCCACTAAATCAACACTTGCTGCATCAATTGTAGCAGTGCCGATCTACTGGCAAGTGTAGACATACCTCAGTTCTTTCATTTTTAAGCTACATGCTTTCTTTCAAATGATTCCCAGGAGTTTTTGTTTTGTGTGGTTTCTGTGCTGTTGTACTTGTGATGTTTGTGTAATATGTTACCTGGAAGTGTTCAGGGTATTCCTCCTAACCAAGAATTTTCAAAAACACCTATGCATTTAGTGCAGAGTATAGTATAAGTCTGATTCTATTGATAAAGCAGTGCGCCATCTCTTGGTTACATCTATTATCACAACCATGAACACAGGTTTATTTAAATTTAAACCGTACAGAAGACTATCCTATTTTAGGTCTTGTTGATACACAAACTTGTATCAATTTAACTAAAAAGTCTTGCTTTAAATCCAATTAGTTAAACCTGTGCAAGAATTAATGTAAGGGATTTAGCTTAATAGTAAGGAATCAGTTTAAGCTTAATTGATATAAGGTGCTCTTAAACAAATTTAAGAGTGTCCATCCAAAGAGTTTTTATTGAGTTAGCTAAATCCATTTCTAAAATAGTTTGGTTAAACTGGTGCAACTTTTTAGTATAGACAAGACCCTAGTGTTTTACAAAAAGTGTTGAGATGGCAAGTAGTCAACCATCCCAGCTTACTCACCTATGCATCTGGTCCTCTCTGAGGCTCTGATCTGGTAAACACATAAGAACATGCATATAAGAAATGTATGCGTATGAGTAGTCCCACTGACTTCAACTCACATGCACAAAAAACTAGGTATATGCATAAGTGTTTGCAGAATTAGGTCCTAACTACATAACTGCGATGAATAACATTACTGTATAAGAGTAAAACAAATGGAAATTATTTGCTTATATCTAAAACCCAAATTCAAATATATATTTGTCCAAAATCCGCCAACAAGCTGGCATCCAGCCACGTATTTTAAACAAAGTACTATTTAGCAAAACACACTAGCCCTGTTATAAAGGAGATCTTGATGGGGAAAAGGACATTCCACTTAGGATTTCTGTCTCAGTCTCTGGTTCTCTGCACTGCACAAGGAATACTGAAACAATCAGAAATGCTATATGTTGCTAGTTTTCAGAGTTATCACTGGAAAATTAAAACCACCTACAGAAGTTAACTTTTAGGACAGCTGATAATGTCACCTGGCAGCCAAACCTATTTCTGTAATTTTCAGCTCACCCAGTCAGACAGAGGAAGAAGAGGAGAAACATTCATCAAATTACACAGAGGGTTCCATCTGTTATCTTAAACCTTTGTTATCAAGTAACACAGAGGATATGCTGAAAAACACTTTGCAAACAGTTTTATTTTACAGCTTTTTTTTTTAAAGTGTTTGTATATAAATTAGGATTACACAGGGGGAAAGGGAAAAAAGAATTAAAAGCTTCCTTGCAGGGAGATTACTTAGCATTATAGCAGCATACTAGTACTATGAGGGGATGGGCTATCACTGACTTGAAACTCCAGTTTTCGGGTTGGATAGTATGTCTGCTTCGCTGATGTGATGAAGATAGTTTTGCTCTCATTAAAAGTTTTGTTCCTTCTCTAGAAAGGACTTTGCAAGCAGCCATGCCAGCCCAACAGAAGAAAGTCATATTTTGCATAGCTGGGGTGTTAAGCTTTGCTTGTGCTCTAGGCATTGCAGCAGCTATCGGAACTCAGTTATGGATTAAAGGAAAAATACTGTGCAAAACTGGAGCTCTGCTTGTCAACGCTACAGGACCAGAACTGGAGAAGTTTATTGGTGAAATTCGGTATGGGCTTTTCTATGGGGAGCGTGTTAGACAATGTGGGCTAGGAGGGAGACCTTTTCGATTTTCATGTAAGTAACAATGACATTTGAATTATTTAAAACCTTAGTGCATACTACCATGATAATGAGCAGACAAATGCTTCAGTGTGTTCTTATTTACTTAAGAGTTTTAACGAGTGTGAAATATTCTATGATAAAATGGTATTGTTTCTGAAGTGTGTCCAACTTAACATTTAAACTACCTTATTACTAATATTAGTTATGATATTAGTGACAATTTCAATGCACCTGTATTATAGTTTATTACAACAAATAGCTATGTCCCCCTACTTTTTTGTTGCTTTGAAAGAATAATTTTGTTGTCTATTTTATGTTCTATTGTGAAATCAACAGCAGTAAGGTAACAGCAGCCCTATTAGAAAGCCAGTGCAAAGCCTCATTTACTGCTTTTGAAGAACATAGCAGCAAACTCTAACAATCTGCTGCATTAATTGGGAAAACATACTGGGTTTATACTAGTAGCTGTTCAATTAATTGACCTGCAAATTGAATTGGGTATCTGACAGATACAGAGTTTAATGGAAGGAGATTGTTAGAAATTGTTTTGATTTACATGCAATATTCATAACCTGTTCATCTTCAAGGATAAAATGAATAAATTGATCAAGTGAACATACAGTTTATATATAGCAACATATTAAATGGATAATAGCAAATGGAGCTTTGTTTTACGTATGTATCTCATAATATGCCACATGAAATTATTATTACAAAAGACAATTTGGAAGCAGTCTTCTGAAAGAATACTAGTAAATTACTTGCATGAATCATCTGTGGTGAAGTAAGGTTATCAGATTATGCATCAGAAAAAATTTACTATATACTATTTTTGCAGAGGTAGTAGACCAAATTCATTTAGTTTGCTGTTAAACTTTGATATGTCTAAATTCCTTAATGGGTCTGCTTAAGACAGTTCTCTTTATTACTTTCCTGGCTGTCACCATATGCTGATGTTCTACCCTGCAGGTTACAGTTTGGGATGAATTTTCAGAGCATTCTACTAAATCCCAAAGAATTAGATTTCATAGGTAGATATTATGAACTGCAAATGATAATGCAGATAGCACAACAGAGCACTGACTGTATTTAGTTCATATTCATTAAGGTAATGGAGTTGTTAAGACTGGTTAAGGACAAAGCTGGGAATCACATGATTGGGGTGGGGAGGTTGTCTCCCCAGCAGCTTGAGAATTTGTGAAGGACTAATGAATTTTTGCAAAAGTTCCAGCAGAGAGCCTGATTCTCTGATGCTTACGCTGAGGAAAATTTACTTAGACAAGTAGTTCTACTGGCTTTCACTCAAACAGGGACTACTAAGCATGAGGAAGTGTTGCAGAACTGGGCCTTGAGTTATTACAACACTTGCATTGTCCTCATATTGTAAAGCAAAAGGGTTATAATACATTTTCCTAGCCTAGGCTGGCTGGGTTCATGGAACTAGTCATTACCAAAATGATTTACTAGTCTGTTCTGAATGGGTCACTTCTAATCTGATATCACTTCTGCTTCTATACAAAGAGAAATTATGAATGTGCTCTTAATAGGTTTGTAATGATTTATAATAATAAATCAAAGGATCTGAAAGTGCTTTATTAAAGTGGAGTTTAGAGCTGGGAAAATACTGCAACAAATTTTCCATAAATAGCTACTCCCATTTTAAATGAATTTTCTCCCTTGTACTTGCACTCTGAGGTTTTTTTTTAATTTTTTTTTTTTTATTTTGCAGGGAAGACAAAGGCATTTTCTTAATTCACATTAGCTAGTCTGGGTTAGCTAACATGCATTAAAATAGCAGTAAAGATGCAGAAACTTGGTTTTTAGCTTAAATTAGCAACTTGTGTTCAACCCGACTCCCCTACAGGCTTTAACTCAAGCTGCTAGTCCAAGTTAAAAATCAAGTTGCTGTGCCTTTACTGCTATTTTAATCTGAGTTAGCTCTCTTGGGTTAGCTAATATGAGTTAAGAACTCACCTTTTTATTTTGCACTGGAGATATACCCTTTGGATGAGCTTTCTGGGACCATACATTCAAATGAACTTTACTGCCATAAATATTCACTAAACATTAATTTCAAAGTTGCATTCACCAGAATGTTATTCTTCACACCTACAAGTAACTGCACCCAGAAGTGCATGCATGCACATCCAATCGATGAACAGAAACAATACTAGGTGAGGTATCTAACTAATCATAGCAAAACACAGTGTGGAATGTTAAAAATTGAGCACTGGATAATCCATCCACAGTGAATTATGTGATCATTCCACATGGGAAAAATATTCTTTAAAAATTCATCAAATGCATTTGAGTAATGAATAAATATGAGGAAATTGCAATGTTTGCACATATTTCATAAGCAAAAAAGAGGCTGTGCTAAGAATAATACAAGCAACTCTAGCAAATATTATTATCCCAATTTTACAAATGGAGAAAATGAGATACAAAGATTCAGGCTTCTGATTCAGGAATGCACCCATTTTCCTGAGGAGGGCCCTTAACCATGTACTTAAAGCAGTTTAAGCATATACTTCACTGCTTTCCAGAACTGGAGTCTAAATGACTTATTCAATAACATAAAACATAAAACATAAAACAAATCAGCAGAGAGTCAGGACTCCTAGCTCTCATTTCCCTAAGTGAACCACTAGTATATGTTGCCTTCCTTTTATCTAAATTAAATATGTGGCATTGCATTGTTATTTGAATAGATTTTCCCCTTGTATTACAAACCCATTGTAAATCCTATTTACATGCCCAGGAATATTTCATTGTAGTGTTCTCAGAAGAGAATACCAGGAAGTGATTACTGGCCCTAGTGTACATCTAACTGTAGAATCCTGCTAGGATGACCTGCTGCAACCAGGTTACAGCATAAATCTTATAAAGACATCCCTTTGGAAAATCAGTCACTAAAGCATTTTTGTCTCTGTGAACTTTCACAGAGAGTGGATGACGGAGGAGTTAATGTTCCCTTTACAAATAACTCAGACTATTTTTTAATTAGCTGAAAGAGCAAATGCATGTGACTTTTGTGTTTAAATATGATAAGGTATCTTAATATCTGCATCTAAGGAAGGATTTCACCTGCACAGAGCCCAATTACTGAGATACATTAGTTGACATTCTCCATATCTGTGGGAATACACACAGAGTCTACACAAATTCTCTGGAAGTCATTATAAATGTCCCAGGAAGTAGTATGATATATGTGTCCACAGTTTAATGCACTGAAGTACACTGTAACACCTCTGAGAGGAAACAGTCTGGAAAATAGGTTAAATGATTTAGTTCTATGTTTGTTCCCATTAAATGTTCCCTACTGACCACTCTCTCTCTTTTAATTGTAAAATGAATTTGGTCTGCCAGCAAACCCCGTTAGGCTAGGAAAAGCCTTCTGCTTCATTTACTCTGGCTGATTCTCATCAGTTTCTGGGTCGGCAGTTCATTTTCTAAAGGTCATTGGCATTCATACCTAGCACACAAATTCATTCATTATAATGAAGAAATGTTTTTCTTTCAATACAACATCACTGCTGAATTTAATTTTTCCTGATATGTCACCTATACAATTTTAAAATTCTAGATGTAGCTGTCAAGGGAAACAGCCAATATAATGCAGCTGTATGTTTTCTTAAAATAAAAAATAGATCTTATTAAGTATGCAGTATTGTACTTTATCCCAAAACATTCACTAGTGCTCCAAGGCTTAATTCTAGAGAACCTTATTTGTGATAGAATGTGTAATATACACTTTAGTCCACATGGACTAAAGACTATGTTTTCCCTAGTTTATCACTAACTTAATTGGCATAGTGCTAAAATGTATACCATTTACACTGATACTACTGTGATTAGTGAGTACTATTTTGGCTAGTAAGAAAGCAAATGTGTAATATAAAGAATAAATGAAGGGCTTCATTTTCAGAACTATGCATGTGCAGTGACTGGGACTGTGCATGAAACCTGGGTATTCGGATGTGCAAATATCTAATGAGTGGCTTGCAACAGAAATAGCATTTGCAAACACCTGATTTATACATGCAATTGTGGTAAATGTTCTTGCAAATTAGGCATGCAATCCTATACAGATGCTCCCTGGATTACGCAAACCTGACTTATGCAAATCCAGATTTGCAGAAAAAGTTCCGTAAGTTCTGTAAACTTTTTTATTTTTTGCATAAATTGTCAGGTATACGTTCCCGAATTACGCAAAATTCGACTTACCTAAGGCGTTCCGGAATGGAACACTTGTGTAAGTCGGGGAGCGTCTGTACATAGTTTTGGGCATGCACACACATTTTGAAAATTAGACACTAAATAGTAAGGAGTTAATTGCAACTGTAGTCTGATGTCTTGAAGGTAGAAAAGACTTTGCTCCTGCCTGTCGGTGGTAGCAGCATTATCAGAGAGGTTGTTTGTTGCTGATGAACAGCAGTTCTGTAACTATTCTACTAATGGTTATAAGTGTTTGAACTGACCTTTATGTACATGGCTAGTTTTAAATGCAAAGTTCTTGATAAGTGCTGAAAATATATAATCTGGTATTTGAGGAATTCCTGTCTTAATAATTCTGATTTTATGAGATTTGATTCTGCAGTTGGACATGTTTCATCATGGGATTAGAGAAGCATTGATGAGATTGTACTCCTCAGGGACTATCAAGGCAAGTTGATAGAAAACCATAACTACATAATGGTTATGTCCATCAACATCGGTCAAGACAAGTAGAGTTTTAATGGTGCTTTAAACCGTTCTTCTCACAGTGGACTGAGAGGGGATAACGGGCAAGGAACAGGGAATTTGAATGCCTGGACTCGCTGTAGTGCGCCATTACAATTTTAGACAATGTTAAAGGTTACATTTAAAAATGCTCCGAACAAATTTTTACAAATGTTTGCTTAAATATAATTAATTTGCTTTTAATATAATCATGGATATAAATGTTGCATTACCTGCTTTTTCATGCTTACTGCATTGCTGGCTGCAAAACTGTTTGCTGGTAAACATTTTACAAGGTAGATAAATTTATGTGAGGCTCCTACTTAGCTCTCTTTCTCAGCATGTTATAACCACAGCAAGGCAATTTGAGGCGTTATTACCCCCAGTTTAATCATGCCCCTGTGGATCGGATGCAGTTAAGTTTGTTTTATGATTAGTTTTAAAATATTTGTTGTCATTAAACACGAGTGATTAAAAATTACTTATAGAAAATCAGATTCACTATCCACCCTGAACTGGGTAGGTATGGACATAATTTGAACTAATAGCTAAAACCTAATACAACAGGTGCTAAAACTATATATACTTCCTAACATTTTATTTTATACTGTGTCTGATAAAATATGCCTAAGCCTCAACATTTCCAGTTTTGCAGGCACAGTTTTTATCCTTCAGTAATAATTAAGTATGGGCGCAAAACTGCAGGCATAATTGTGCCCATGTTGATACGCATTTAGATGGGTAACTGTTTGCTTTGCAGATATCTTTAGGTAGTCAGGACAAAGAGCACAATTGCACATGCAACAAATTGTAGCCAAAATATAGAGGCCATTTTTAAAAAAGAAAGAAATAGAGACTTCCAAGTTAGTGCTGCTTAGAGTACTGTGCCTTGTAACAAGTAGCAAAGCAACAACCTACCTTCAAACTCTATGGGCCAAAATTCACCAAAAAGAGGATGCAATCTGATCAAACTGATTGAGTTAGCGGCAGAGGTGAAAGTAAGCCAGTATGGTCCAGGATGGCGTACCGGCTCTTGCCGGTACACTGCTGACCATATCAGCAGGGGGCAGCTTCCCCAGGCTGGCGATTTAAAAGGCCTGGGGCTCCCACCACGCCTACTGCAGCAGAGCCCCAGGCCCTTTAAATCACAGCCAGAGCCCCACTGCCAGATCCCACAGCAGGAGCCCTGGGGCTCGGGCAGCGATTTAAAGGGCCATGGGCTCCCTGCAGCAGCCAGAGCCGTGGGCCCTTTAAATCGCCACCAGAGCCACAGTGCCACAGCCCCAGGATAATGGCTGTGGCCAGGGGCTCCAGCAGTGATTTAAAGGGCCCAGGGCTCCTGCTACTGCAGCAGAGTCCCTGGCCCTTTAAATCACCACCAGACCCCCACTGCCAGAGCTTCAAGGTAGCAATGGCAGCCAGGAGCCCCCTGGGATCCAGCGGTGATTTAAAGGGCCCAGGGATTTAAAGGCCCCGCCTCTTCTGGATGAGGCCCCATCTCCATGCTCAGGACTCTGGTGTACCAGTAAATCCTTTAAGTTACTTTTACCCCTGGTTAGAGGTGTAAAACCAGCATGAGTTAGAGCAGAAAAAGGCCCACAATATCTATACATCTTATTTTGCCACCAGTTCCTTCTTCCTTTATTCTGGCACCCCATTTTTTAATTATGGCTTCACTGTTTCCTTTTACTTCTTTAATACCCTCCCTCTTTTACATGCAAAACTATGTTTTCAGACACAAAATGTTCCATTAAATGTTTTACTTAAAAAAACTCAGAGGAAGTGTTCTGATCTTATAAAATACCCTTGACCTTTGTCAGTTCCTGGCTTCAGGAGGCCATTTGGAGAATTCATGAAGGGAGTGCATTTGTTCCAGTACATTGTTTAGTCCATAAACAAAAAATTTCCATTTAAAAAGGGATTAAAGTAGGTTAACTGTGATATTCCTCCAATGCAAGGCAAGGAAATACCAATTTTGCACTGAGCCTCTTTGAGGAAGATTCAGGAACCTTGATAACAGCAAAGGCAACATTATTACCCTCACACTGTCATAGAGCTCAGTCTTCCTTTTTTACCCTCTTTCTTCTCTTTCTCCCCAGTGCATCCTGGGAATTGTAACTCCTGATTTCAAGGCTATGGGTACGTCCACACTACAGCTTAAAATCGATATTAGTAAAATCGATTTTATAAAACAGGTTTTATAAAATCGATTTTACGCGTCCACACTAGAGCACATTACTTCGGTGGTGTGCGTCCATGGTCCCAAGCTACCATCGATTTCCGGAGCGGTGCACTCTGGGTAGCTCAGTAAAAGAATGGGACCAATAACTTCGATTTCCATCCTCACTAACCCTAAATCGATATAGTAATATCGATTTAGGGTTATTCTTTTCGTTTAGCTGGAGAACAGAAATCAATTTTAAGACCCCTTAAAATTGATTTTAAGTGCCTTGTAGTGTGGACGGTAACAGCGTTAAATCGATTTAACGCTGTAGTGTGGACCTGGCCTATGAGAACAAATTAAGAACAACTTACAAACACAAACTGGGGGAGCTATCTGCATCTAGGTAGATACAACTCAGCCTTCCCCTTAATAATAACCATTGTAAAACTTTAAACAGTCATTTCCAAATCATGACTTGAGTCTGCTAGCAAAGTCTTCCAGTCTTTGTCTCACACTTCTCCTAATACCTGCAAAGGCAAGAACAGGACTAAGCAGTGGAGAAATTCTTACTACTATAGCTTGTCCATTATTAGTGTCATTGATGTTTTCTGGTCCAAGGTGGAAAATTAGCACTCTATTCTTCAGCTGCTGGCTGATGAGTTGCAGACAGACAGACAATCTTTAAATGTTCCATTTCTATCTATTAACACAGCAGAATCTCCTTGGATTTCTGCTATCTGCAAAGGACATGAATATCTTGAATGTCCTTTTTAACTCTGTGGTAGCTTCATGCAATCTACAATTTGAAACTTGTGAGGTTTAGCACCTTTTTTATGATCTACATACTGTCCGCATTTCTGCAGTTTATTCTTAACACATTCACAAATAGTTTCATCAGAAGGTTTAATGGAAAAGGAAGAACATGTGAGCCCTTGACAGGTAGTAAGTTGTGTATTGGCCTAGTGTCCTCTGAACAGTTCAAAGGTTGATAGTCCTGTTGTTGAGTGCGGAGTGGTCCTGTAAGCAAACAGCGTTTCAAGTAAAGCTTTCAAACTGATAAGTTGCAAACAAACATTCTTTCACCAGTCTGTTCATTTTCTCAACTAGACCATTAGCTCTAGGATGGTATAAACAAGCAGTTTTGTGCTCGATACTATTGCTAGTGAGGGAATGTTGCATTTCAGAGGTCAATTGCATTCCATTGTCAGATACCAGTTCCTTGGGAAATCCTTCTTGGGAGAAGACTGACATGAACTTAATCACTCTAAGTGGTAACCATTCCAGTGAATGTATCTTCCAGACACTTTGAATGAATCTACCATTACTATGGCAAAACTTTGCATAACATGCTGATCTTCAAATGATCCTATTATGTTGAGGGCCATTTTCTCCCATGGACAGCTTGGATAGTCAACTACTGTAAGAAGGATGCTGATAGTTTTCTGTGACTTATCTCTGTTAGCATAACCCATGCAATTCTTGATTATTTCAACTTGCTTGTCCATCCCTGGCCACCAGAAGGCTCATTGCAGTTGTCTTTTGGTTAGACTCATCCCCAGATGTCTTTCATGTGCCATGTGAATCAATCATACACAGAAGTGTAGGCACAAGACAGTCAATTCTCAAAATCCATTCATTTACACATGGGACAGCTCATGGGAGATGTGTCTATATGGTTGCAAGCGTTCTGATGTCATTGTCTTGTAAGGCCATCTATTGAGAATGTAAGCCTCAATACAAGTAAGTCCTGAAATACATCGTTTTCTCTCATGACTGTTGCCCACTCTCAGACTGCGATCACTCCTAGGGTTGTAGCAGATATTTGTGCAACAACAATCTCGTCATTATCTTTCTCTATTTACACTCATGATAAGGTATGGGCAAGTGAGACAGAATCTACAGTAGTAATCTTGCACCTTCTCCCCTCTAGCTTGATGTGCAAGTTACACTCTTTATCACCACCATTGGACCGCGTTTTCCACTCTCTTGCACCTTGTGTCATTATTTAGACCTGTGCAAACTGGAGCCGATTTACCACTGCATTCTTCCAATTTTATGACAGGCTAACTTAACGGACATTAAAAACTTAATGCCAAATGGGTGCCAATTACATTACTTTGCAACTTACATGCAGCAGGATCTGTTTCTTGACCAACTTATGCCCGTCATATAATTTGCACCACTGTTTACATCAGTACTGAATTTGGCCCAGGAGACTTCCAAGGTGTTGCAATGTTGTACTCTAGTCTGCATTTTATTTCTTCCTTAGGCACTGTGTAACAGAAGGAATACTTACAGATGTTGAAGCATTCTAATACCATTTGGGAGTAGGGAGTGAACATTTAGTATGCTGATTCAGGGCATATTTTTAGCATTTAAAAATTCAAATATGTGGAATTTACCTTCTTTAAAAGCTCAACACAAATAAGGTTGGCTCAGACAGAATGCTCTTAAAAGCTTGGACATCAAAAAGTAAGGTTTTGAGTTACTCTCTGGGCACAGAAAGGGCAGTAATTATTAATACATGTAGTTAGATGTGATCAAGAAAGTGAGAAGAGGTTTTCTGCAAAGCTAGTCTCTCTCTTTTAGCCAATTTGCACTTCTGAATTCCACAATGTGCTTCTCTTTAAACATCCTTGCAAATCTGTTTATAATTAAATTTGATGACTTCATTTTCTCCTTTCATTGAGTTCTGAGGAGCACAATTTAAAACAATAAGCACAGAGCAGCACAAAATCCCTGCCCAGATTTAAAATAATTTTGTCTAATGTTTGTTGTAATTTTTTGTTCTGTTTTGTTTTTAGTTTTTCCAGATTTGCTCAAAATTATCCCTGCAAGTATCCATGTAAGTGTCATTCTCTTCTGTACAGTACTGATAGTCTTTGCTCTGGTGGGAACAGGTTTCTTCATGTACAATGCATTTGGCAATCCCTATGAAACTCTGCATGGTCCAGTAGGGTTATATCTTTGGAGCTTCATTTCATGTAAGTACTTTAGTATAGTTCTGCATTTAAATTAGGCACTTATTCATATTTAATGACTGAAGATGAGTGATCTATTTAATAAAACATGATGCTGTACTGAGAACTGTAGCTGCATTGAATCTGAACCTGCAAACTATAGCCAGGCGGAGAAAGGTATTTCATTTTGGAGGATTGTGCTATTTTAAATTTTGGTTCAGTTCTGATTCTGAACAAACCCCAAAACTTCAAAATTCTCCATAACAGGGGAGGAAGCATGGCCACTGGTCAGTCTGCAGCCATAGACCTTGAGAGCCTGGGTTCCTCAGCACCCTACCAGACAGGTCCCAAAGAGCCAGGCAGGCAAACTGGCTGGATTTAAGGTAGGGTTTCAGAACATGCCTCATAGGCAGGGTTCTATTTGTCAAACTCAAACCATCTCAATGGAATGTTTTATTTTTGATGAAATCGGCAAATTCTGACACAAAAAAACTGTTTGTTTTTTTTTATTTGTTGGGGAAACCACCTGGGAATCCTTGGGCTTGACTCTCCCATTCATTCCACTGATGTAAGTCACATAACTTCAGTGAAGTTAGTGGAATTTCACTGGTGTAACTGTGGGGAGAAAAAGGCTCTGTCTTATTAGCAAGAACCATAGGCCTGATTCTTATCCCAACACCACTGACTTCACTGGGATTACTCCTGACTGACATCAGCATGAGATCAAAATCAGGCCCAGGGCCTTTCTTTGCCAGGGGCAGATTCATTGCCAGCATTTAACATTTTGTAAAGGTTGCAATTGGAAAGCATCCTATCTGAAGAAGCCCATTAGGGACATGAAATCTACTGCCACTTGCAGTAAAGAGAATGAGGCATATTAGACTCTAAACTATAATAAATTTTTACTATTAGTTTAGTTGGAGAGAAAGAGGTGTAATTGTGCTAAGGGATGTTGTTCATTAAGACTGTGATCAGCAAAGTATTTAACTACATACTTACCTTTAAGCACCTGGGCAGTCCCATTAATATGCTTAATAGTCAAGTTAAGCACTTGCATATGTGCTTTGCTGGACTGAGGCCTTATACTAGACATAATACTTGGTATGGTTGACTATTTAGGTCCTAATCCAAAATTCACTGGAGTCAATGGAAAGAATCCCATTGACTTCTATGGCCATTGGATCAGGTCCTGAAAAAGAAGCCCCCAAGAAGGAATCAGTTAAGTGACCATAAAATATATATTGAAATGTTAATGAAAATGGCATTTTACTTTTTGATTATTTTTGTCATGCATAAAGATTTATTGTTGGGAAATTCTTGGAGCAGTGATGTTTCTTGTTCTATTTCAGGTTCTTGCAGTTGTCTCATCATGATACTATTTTCTTCAGAAGTGAAAATTCACCACCTCTCTGAGAAAATTGCAAATTACAAAGAGGGAAGTTTCATCTTTAAAACTCACGATGAACAATTTCAGGATTCATTCTGGATCATCCTGGTTTGCTCCTTAGTGCACTTTCTGAATGTTTTGCTAATACGGCTTGCTGGATTTGAATTTCCTTTTTCAAAATCTAAAGAGTCAGAGACAACAACAACTACTGGAGCAGTTGATCTCATGTACTAGCTTGATGTCGATTTTTAATAACATTTCAAGCAAAAGGGTTAATCTCAGCCACTTTCATCAATGACCAGATATATCTGGTTTTACATGATTAATTTGAAATACATTAAAATCAAGAGATCTAAAATAAATGTCAACACAGTAAATACAATAAAGGCATAGTATGCATGGTCCTCATTAGGACTAGATCAAGAGATCCTTACTCCCATCAGGTAGTACTTTATGACAGTAGTCCCATTTGGTTCAATGGGATGAGGGAAAGAAGATATGACAGTGATCTGGGCCCTATGTACTTTAACAACAGAGGAAGACAAACATATAGGCAAACATTTCCACCAGCAGTACAGCATTTGCCTATATCCAGTGATATACTGGAATGACTACTACTAATGTATCAAGACTGGACTAAGAACTCCACTCTGGCCAACAAATGAGGAGTGGTGATTGCACCATAAAGCTGCAAACACCAAATGAAAGAAAACAGAATGTATTGTTGTAGCTTAAGTAACAAATTTAGGCCCATACCTGCAAAATAAGGAGATGAATTCTCTCTCTCAAGGACAATGACCATGAGTAATGTTCAAAAACATGCTAGGGGGCAGGGGTGGTTATTCCAAACAGAAGTGGGGGGGAGACTACAGAATATGTAACCAGACTAGAAGGCTGCATACCCAATTGATTGCTGTGCCTTAATCATTACAAATGCTCCATATTTTAGGGTCCAGTGGGAGTTGAGTACTCAGCACCTCACAGGCTTGCTGAGTACCTTGCACTATTGAGTCCATAAAAGAGAGACTGTCCTATAACCTTATATGCCTCCATCTCTCCTAAATTGCTCAGAAAGAAGTCTCCTTTCTGCCTCTTGTTTCCTCATGTGTTGTCTGCTGCCTCCACTTAAAAACAATGAGAGAGGTTAACCAGACAAAGGATTTTTGCAATACAAGTGTTTGAACAGCAGGTGATTTTTTTTAATTCGTTAGTGCAGAAGCTTCATTTTTGTTTTTAAACTCACTTGTTCTCAGTGGTGCTGGTAAACAACATTAGAGGAAGATAGCAGGCAACTTAAACCCACACATATTTCACAGGTACCACATCTAGCATATTATTGACAATCCCAGAAGACCATAGAGGGCAGAAATAGAAAATAAAACCTGTTGCTTGGTAGGAGAAGAGGCAGTTTAATTATTTAAACACACACAGGATGAATCCTGGCCTTACTGAAGTCAAAGGCAAAACTCCCACTGACTTCAACTTCTCAAGGGTTTCACACATAGTAAGAGATTCTCTGTCCTGAAGACTTTACTTTCTAAACAGAAGGAGAGTCAAAGGGTAGGAGGGGAAATAGTGGCATAGAGGGGGAGGGAAGCAGTGACTTGCCCAAGATAACAGAGGCAGTCAGTGGCAGAGCATGGAATACAATGCAGGTCTCCTGCCTCCTACCCCAATGCCCCATCCACTATGCCCCATTGTCTCCTAAAGCATATCATATAACTTGGAATTTTAATTAGATGTAATGCACACTGTAGTATGCCACAACCAAGAAATGCTATGAACAATTAGTAAGTGTACAGACAAACTGTAAATCATTTTAATAGGATTGTTGATAAGGAAATACAGTAAGTGAAAAAAGGATGTTCTGTTCTGGTTGTGTGCGTTATAAAGATTATCTACTTTACAATTTTTTGCAACATCTTTGAAATTTTAATGTGATGGATCAAAAATACAAATGTTTGTTTTGTATATTTTTAAGAGAGCTTTGCATGAAGTGAACTCCATAGCAGATCCTGCTGCAGGAGCAGGACCCATATTTGTAAAATAAAGAACAAAACAAAAAGTGGTCAGTAAAAAAAGTCAATATTTTCAATACATTTTAGCTACTTGGAACCAGAGATACCCTATCAGTGAGGTTCCCTGTAATGGGGTGCACTCACCTCATGAGACTGCTCCCTGGTCAACTGTTGCGTGAGCCTGCTTTTTTCTCAGTTCAGGTGAGTGTTCGGTGACTCAACCTTCTTGCCAAGTCACACACAGTCTGTGTGAAACACAAGCAAACCCCTTTGGGGTAAAGAATCCAACAGGGCCCATCATAGTACCCTTGGTTGATACATCTCTTCCTGTAGCCCTCCCTGAGTTCAATCCTTATCAGTTCCATAACCTTCAAATGCCCCTCAACCCTGGTATGGGGCCATGCCTCCAGGGCTTCTTCTCTGGAGACTTCGCCCACTCTGGGCCTTTCCGATCCCAGGGCCACCTGGGGGGGGGGGCCAGAGGGGCAATTTGCCCCAGGCTCCACAGGGGCCCCACGAGTCACTCCATGCGTGGGGTGGGGCACAGGAGAGAGAAAAAGTCACAATCAGCAGCACTTAGGCTGCTCTAGCACTGCATTCTTCAGCAGTGGGTCCTCCCCTATGAGAGGTACCCACCACTGAATTGCCACCGAAGACCTAGCCCTGCCCCAGGCCCCCTGAATCCTCTGGGCGGCCTGTCTGATCCAAGCTCTCCAGCTAGGCCACTTACTAGTTCAGTTCCCCTTATGGGATTTTAGCATAGTTCAGTATTCCGGCCACTTCTACAGCAGCTCATGAGGGGACTGTGGTCTGCCCACTACTCCAGGTCCTAGCCCAAGGATCCTACAAATAGTTGCCAGCTGCAGCATCCCATTAACTAAACTGCATTGTCTGGACCACTTTCCCACAGCCCCAGCGCCTTCACAACTGCTTCACCCTTACCAGTTAAATTTTGTATTTAGTCCAAGCAGCCAGCCAGAAGCACCTTCTTGCTTCCCCAGTCCCTACCTGCAACTGCTCTGTCCATGCTCCTATACCTCTTCCAGCCAGCCAGAACATCATTTATGCTCCTACAGCTCCAGGCAGCAACTGACTTGCTCACATAAGCCCTGCAACTGCTTTTATATGGCCCTGCTGGGCCTGGATTGGCTGCTCTTTGCAGCCTCCCTCTGATTGGCTACTTCCCCCACAGCCGCGGTATGCAGCCTGGAGGACTTCTCTACTGCTCCTTTCTGGGATGGCATGTGTAGGGCTGTAAGGGCTCCAGCAGGGGGCCTCTGGGCCTAAAACATCCTGTCACATTCCCAAACGAACATTCTCATAAGGTGAACCACTTAAAGAGAGTGCTCCAGAGACCACCACCTCTCCTATTCACCGTTGTAAAGACCAACACCATTCCCATTCATAATCATACATCATCCTCATCCCCTTTACAATCACAGCAATTGTTTACTTAGAAACTATTCATGTGTTTTAGCAGTTGAAAGCACAGGTGAGATCCAGCATCATGTGACCAGCTCTTTCTTGCTATGGACCACCAGCAAGTGCTCTGCAAACCACTAGCCGTAAACAGGATTCAGATTGGGAACCTCTGCCCTATGTCATTTTGATATTCACATACTTTGTGATCAGAAAGCATGAAGCAATTGTATGATGGGGGTGAGGGAAACAGAGAAAATATTTTAAAAAGTTTCAACATCATAATTGTATTTGCCTACATGTGTGTGTGTTTGGAATGAGGTTGTAATGTTATGTATCAACATCCAGCTCTCTGGAAGCCCAAACTCTGTAGTATTAACTCCAAGACATACTCAAGATCCTAGCTCCTTGTCAGTGCCCATTGTGCAGGATGGCATTTTCATATGCTGTAGCCCTGATTTTCCTCTCACAACAGTCAGAAGTAATTGCAGTGAAGTCAACGGAGTTCTGCTGGTGTAAAATTGAAGTAAAAGTGGTAGGTTAAAATCTGTTTGTTATGGTTTCCCCATTCACCATCTTCAATTTGTTAAAACAACAACTAGGTCTCCATCTTGGATACCCTCCTTCACGGAGAGTTTGGCGCCGTTTTTGCCTTTTTCAAATTAGAGCGGGAAAAGGTTAAGTCATGTAACAGCCTAGTCTGCCCAGCAACTGCAGATTATTTAAGGGTAGTGTAACCATTACTCTGGGCTGTCCATCAGAATGGCACTCAGTCTTCCCCACGAGCAGCCAAGAGGTATTGCCCAGCCAAACCAGGACTTGTTAGTGATTTCAAGTTTCATCTAGCTTCCAGCTTCAAGACTTACCTGCATGCAACCATTACACATCTAAGAAAGAAGGGTATGCATACCACACACAGGACAACACCTTCAAGAACAGACAATAAAGGAAGAAAATATAGCTCAGTGGTTTGAGCATTGGCCTGCTAAATCCAGCATTGTAAGTTCAATTGCTGAGGGGACCATTTGGGGATTAGTCCTGCTTTGAGCAGGGGGTTGCACTAGATCACCTCCTGAGGTCCCTTCTAACCCTGATATTCTCTGATTTAAGAGGACATCAGCCACTTACCTGAGCAATCACTTATTCCTGTGTTCTGGCTTCTGTTCCTGAGTTCCAGTTCCACTTCAGGGAACTGGTCATCATTGTCTTGTCACACCACGGTTCCTCCCTTGGATCAGCAAGCGAGATGGTACTATGATTGCTTTTTATTGTCCCTCAGTTTCCCCTATTGTGTAAGGGTTTGGGGGCTCTGGAATTCATGTCAACATCATCATCATCAACAATCGAACTATTATTATTTGTTCTGTATATGTTTTGGGTCCTTGTTGTTTAAATCTTGTCTAATAAACCTGTTATGTTTTCACCTTATCCTGCTTAAGTCTTTAATCACAGATTATAACCATTGCTAGATGCGGATGAGGTTGGGGTAGAACTTGCAGACTAGCCATCTTCTGTGAAGTTAGAGAAGTAAAATCAATTTAAATCTGTCTCAGGCTAATAGATTTAAAGGAGAATCAGGTGTGTCATATTCCTGGAGTACACAACACCTTCTCATGTCATTCACTTATCTGGGTAAAGTGCTTTGAGATCTTGGGAAGAAAGTTGCTATGGAAATGCAAAGTATTATCTTTATAAAATGATTCATTTTCCAATCACAATGGCCTTCTGTGAAAGCCTGGAGGTGAAAAGCCATTTCCTTGCTGGGGCAGCAGTGTTGACATTTCCACAGAAGCTGTAGAAAGAATGCTGACTGCATATCTGCCAGTCACTGCTGAGAACACTCAGAGTCAGCAGAGCTGTGCTGCGCCCCCAGGCAAGAATTTCTCCTTCCATGGGGAGGCGCAGCCTGTGATAGGAAGCCTTTGTAATTTGACCTGACACTTACAGGTAAGAAAGAAGGAAGTTAAAAGGCAAAAGGGAGAGCATGACAGAGAGGAATCATCCCTGAACAGTGGCTGCAGTACATGTGTACTGGGACCTGCCGGCAACCAGCAACACCAGGTGCTAATGAGGAAGAAGCGGGACAATTATAACATTTTCAGATGCATTCAACTAATTTTGGCTGCCCAAACTGAAACACCTGATTTTCTGAGGACTCACAGCTACCACTGGAGCAGAAGAAGGTGCAACATACTATACTCTCTCTTCTTTAGCCAGCCAACTCCACAGGTCAGCGTGAAGGGAGGAGCAGAGCCATAAACCCCATCTCCTCTCCACCTTCTTCGGAGTGACTAGAATGCCTCAGGATGCCAACAGGAAGCAGTCCCTGAACTCAGAAGAAAGCAATTGGGCCTAGCTCTTGCATGGAGATGCAAAAGGGAGGAAAAGGCCACTTCCCCCTTCTGCACCTCTGAAAGTGTCAACCACAATAGGGTCCTTTGTGTGACTAAGGGTATGTCAACACAGCAAAAGCTGTGCATGGGCTAGCCCACCTGAGCTAGTTCAGGCTTCAGCGCTAGTAGTACAAGCCCAGCATGGACCCTAGGTATGTTCTTGGCTTGTTAGCTTGCTCTGAAGCTCTCACTCTGCTGACTTGACTGCTATTACCCGCACTAGCTGGATTTAAGCTTGCTCAGATAGACATACCCAAACTATAACAGAAACAATGCAAAACCTATTTTCTGTCCCTACCATCTACAATAGAACTGACCAGTATTAAGCTTCCCAGTTAGGATCTCAGACAACCAGCCCCTTCACATAGATTGAAAAAATATCCTACCCACTGAACATAAGAATGACCATATTGAGTCAGACCAAAGGTCCATCCAGCCCAGTATCCTGTCTACTGACAGTGACCAATGCCAGGTGTCCCAGAGGGAGTGAACCTAACAGATAATTCTCAAGTGATCTCTCTCCTGCCATCCGTCTCCACCCTCTGACAAACAGCAGCTAGGGACACCATTTCTTAATCATCCTGCTTAATAGCCATTAATGGACTTAGCCTTCGTGAATTTATCTAGTTCTCTTTTGTACTCTGACTCAGCCCGTTTCCCTGAGCCACTAGATCTGTGCCTAAATTCTACATCTCTCACCCCAGCAGACAAGGAGAAAACCCAGAAGTTGAAGGATAGCAATGAAGAATCACTTATGGAAAAGATGAGATGTAAACACACCAGTCACTGCTGCATATAGCATGTTGGAATTACACACACTGGACTGGCTTGTGCTGTCAATTTTTAATCCAAACTCCTCACGGAAATCAATGAGGTGCTCTGCATAAGAACAACTGGGAGAGTATAGTCCAATAAATACACTGGGCAAGAAGTGCTAACCAGGGATTATAAAACCATATGGATTAATCATAATAGCAGGCATTCTTCCTAAATGACATGTTTTCTAGTAACTGAAGCACACTTTTAATGAAAGGTTACCCACTGAGTGATTTATAACTTGTTTCACTATATAAAGAAAGGTGATTTATTCCAAGTATCATGATACAGGGAAAAGTCCTAACTTTCCATTTATCTTCCAAGTGATTACAGTTCTTATTCTCATATAAAATATCTACCCCGTGAGGGGAGAAACAGTTAAAAATAAAATTAATTTGCTCCTGTAACTAACAGGAACAACTTAGCTATTACTGATTGTTATAAATAACAGATGGTGCAAGGTGGGGAAAACAGATTCCTCTTTACATTTTACTGCTGCAGACATTATGAAAAACCCTTAAAACACTAATTCATTGCTCCTGGCATCTGTTAATGTTAAAGTAGTTCTGACTTCACTAGCCAAGGTTTCTTTATTACCCTTAATAATCCACCTGCCTAGGAATTAACTCTGCAGCTTCTTAGCTGCAAAATTTCTATGATGGAAGCTTCATATTGAAACATATATATTCAAAATTAATACATACTATGGCTATATACATGGACAAGATGTCCTAATAGATCTCTGCTATCTCAGTTTCAATGATTTTGTGAACTGAGCTGAACTTTTTTTAGGCACCCAGTTTAAGGATGTGACTGGCACACAAAAATGTAATAACTTTCATTAGCCTGCTACATCTAAATAATTTTTCCCTTCTACCCATTGGACCATGCTGCCTTTAGAACTCTAGACCTGGAGTCAGAAGACATGCCATTGACTCAATAAGTGACCTTGGATAGGTCGTATAACCTCTCCATCTTGAAGATGGCGAGAATGACACAGCCTTCTTTGTAAAGTATTTTAAGATCTATCTACAGATGGAATGTATTATTTTAGTGCTAATATTAGTATTAAAACAATTCAAGGCAGGCAAATTGAAAAATGTATAGCAGGATGGGGATTTTTTTAGAATAAAGAAACGTTGCGACTGAAATTCTCTAAACAACATATACTGAGGGAGGCGAGGGCAGCAATTATGCAAAATCCCCACATCTGGGCTGTGTGGTGATGTACAATATATATCATTACTCCGATAAAATGTTTTTGGTACATATACTTTTAATGTGACAACATTTTTAAAAAATTATACAAATACTGGGCTAAATCTTGCTTAACTACACTCATATATATCTAGAATAACTCCACTGACTTCAATGGAATTACTCTGGATTTACACCAGTGTAACTGAGGACAAAATCTGGCCCTAAGTGTAAAAACACTTTAAATATACTCTTTCTCACTCCCACACACACACGCACACACTGAAATATAATTCCTGTTTATGTTTAGGTAAATGATTTTTTCAGAATCTTTTGACTCCTAGAGTTTGCAGGTTCTGCTTGAAGAACAACATGCACATTTCTCAGTTGACACATCGAGCTGTGTGAGCAGGTGCCTTTCACAGTATGTTCAGAACAAAGCCCGAACACTAGTGCCTTACTACCATAAGAAAGTTCAGCTCATACCATCCCTGAGTAGGGCTCCTACCTCAGGATTGCTCAGCCCACACCCTATATTCTTCCTTTCTAAACAACCACATCCCCTATATCTAGGTGAGTGAGGAGACACCTGTTTCAGTGAATCAGCAGAACCCACTTAACCATTTGGAAAACAAAGTTCGAAATGTAGGACTAATACAGTTCCACTGAACATGAGGGTGGTTGGTGTCACAACTGGGATAAGGGCAGTAGTCAAAGCAGCACTTGGGTATTGGGAGGTCAGAGTCCGAGACAAGCCAGAGGGCAAACTGAGATTCAGACATCAGGAAGCAGGCACGATCAGGTTAGTGGTGGGTCAGAGTCCAAGAGTACATCTACACAGCAGCTAAGCACCCAGGCCTGGCCCGTGTCAGCCAGCTGAGGCTCATGGAGCTCAGGCTGCAGGGCTGTTTCATTGCTGTGTAGATGTCTGGGCTTGGGCTGGAGGAGCCTGAGCTCTAGGACCCTGTGAGGTGGGAAGGTCCCAGAACTTGGGTTCCAGCCTGACCCCAGAAGTCTACACAGTAATGAAACAGACCTACAGCCTGAGCCCCAAGAACCTGAGTCAGCTGGCATGGGCCAGCCTCAGGTTTTTCTCTGCCGCATAGACGTACCCCAAGACAAGCTAGAGAGTGAAGCGAGAGTCAGGTTACAGGAGGCAGATAGGATCAGGTTACCAGGAAATCGGGGTCGGGCACCAGGTTACAGACAGCAATTGAACAGCAAAGTTGAGGACAAACCAGGGACAAAAGTCAGAATATATCACAAGCACGGTCTGGAGCAGAGACAGGCAGGCAGTCTGTGCGGTTGCTCCGAAAGCTCCCTTCTATGGCTTCCTGGTTTAAGTACTGGTATCGCCAAAAAGGAGGCTGTCAGGGGCTGTCACTCAGGTCCTGCTGGGCGGTACTTCCTGCCAAGCCCAGCCTCCAAGGTCCTTCTTTAGGAGCCTGCCCTAAGTCTCCTGAGGTAATGTGAAGGTGTCCGTGGCCCAGAATCCCTATAATCCCAGGTTTCAGACCTGCAGGTTCTAACAGTGGGGTGTGAGGAGGGAGCCCTGGATAAGCAGAACAGGACATTTCAGGAGCCCCGTGTGTCACAAAGCACTACTTCAAACCTGAACTCTCTCTAGGGTATGGGTGGCAACCCCACAAACGACATGGATCCACTAGCCTAAAATCCTTGAGTGGAGGTGCACAATGGCTGTAGTAGTAGTGAGCAAGGAGTGAGTGGCTGGATACTGGGTTGAGGTAAAGGAGTCCATGTCTCTCCATAGGTTTTTCCATACTTGGGCTTTGCCCAGAGGATCATAATCTGGCGTAAAGGGTGGTGATACTACACATAGGTGAGCTCTCCCATTCCTTCCTATGTGTCTGAATATATCATAACTACCAGTATCAAGTAAATTTTACTAACCATCCATTTCAATGGAGCAAAACATGTTCTGAACTTTGCTGGGGACATCTATACTGGCCTTTTATAAGGAAGAGATAACTAGTAAGCACATTTAGTGAAGCAATAACACTATTCTTCATTAAAAACTCCAGGCTAATGGATGATGCTCAACTTCACAACAAAACCTCTAATATTTCACCTAATGTTTCGAAGTGCGTATGATGTACTCAATAGCACTTTGAATGGTGTAATGGAGAGAGTTCAGTAACAATGGCTAATTCCTCAGAACCTAACCTTTTACAAAAGGAATCAGCTTTCAGGTGCTGGTAAAGCTTCTTCTTAGATGTCTCTACTTTAATTTTTGTTAAAATGTCTCAGGATGAGCAGCGTGTGCATTATGATGTCTAAAAAATGCCTGCATCCACTGAGCACATCCTCTCAGACAAGTTTTGATGTGTCACAAAGAGGGGTGTGTACAATATGGTGGAATGCTATAGGGTGTCAAAGTATAATAGTCATTATAGTGCACATAAGCAGCCATTACACTTGACTGTTATGGTTCCTTGATGAAGGCTATTTTACAAACCAAGAGCAACTGTAAGAGGGGGCATATATAAAAACAAAATAACAAGAAATTTTTGTTGTAGAAACTGTTGATTAAGTGTCAATCTCTTTATACCAACATCTCTTTTACATTATTTTGATGCATTTCATTGGTCATTTAAACACTGAATAAAACCCATAACACAAATAAACTGGCCTATAACACATCCTAGAAGTGGGAAAGTCAGTCTCTAGGGCAGATCCACTTTTTATTTATTTATTAAGATCAAGGTCAATAGCGCAGATTATAGAGAAGACAAATACTAAAATGTTCACAACCTTTAGGAGGGAAGGGTTAGGATAAAAGATCATTCTGTTCCTTTACCTGATATGATCTTAGATTGTCCCTTCCTGACCAAACCCCACAGGAAAGGGTTAAGGGGGAGAAAAACTTTGCAAGGATCTCCTCACAATGTTGTTCCCAGATCGTTCTGGGGAGGGGGGGGGGGCTGGCAGGGATTATTATAAATTAAAATTTGTATTGCAGCAGTAATTAGAAGCCCCAGTCAGGATCAGGACTTGCTTGTGTTAGGCACTGTTCAAAGACAGAGGATGACACAAAGCAGGGGAATCCTATTCCCTTCGCTGAATGGCCATGGGTCTTCTTCACAGAACCCTTGGAATGTGCAGCAAATGAGAGTTATCCATGTATGGCTCTTGTGCCTTTCACTAGCTGTACTGACCCATTGTTTCTGGCTTGTTAGGTAATTGCTCATATTGGACTCAGTCTTTCAAGCCCACTGTAGTTGAGGCTCCCACTGAGTCCAATAGGAGTTGTGGAAATACAGACATCTCATGGGACTGGGCCCATTGTATATATCAAAACTGAAAAACAGGGGAGTCACTATTAATTTGTATGAAAAAAAAATCAGCTATGGGCACAGGAAATGCCAAACCACCACCTAGAAGGATTTATGCTGTCAACAGCTGAGATTTACACAGATCTTATTACTGATGCCTTAAGCTGAAGTAATTTATTCACCTTCTTTGATTAATTATTCATTTTTTATTATGCATAGCAGACTTGGAAGGTTAAGGAGAAAGGGTGTGCACTAGTCAGTGTCAGGGCTTTGGCTCATGCTGCTGCCTGGCTTTCACAAAGCTAAATTGCATGGCCCTCTACTTACCACAGAGTGCTCAAAACACAGCAGAATCACCCCACTTCCACTGCACCAGGGACAGGCAGGGAATGTGAGGCCTACTTTGTAGCATCGAACTGTGGGGCACCTCTATAAGAGAGAAGAGGGGGGAACCTGAGGCAGAGACAGGAGCAGTTTTAGAGTTACTCTCCCAAATAGTGTCTAATTAGGGCTTGTCTTCACCACAAAATCTAGTCATGACGGAACAAGACCTTGAAGGGTCAAGCTAAAACATGCAATGCTGACACAACTTGCAGTTGGTGTAGACGAGGGCAAGTTGTGGTGGAGGGAACATAGATTACTTTAAGCTACCTTTGTTCCTTCTAATATCGGAGAGTAGCCACCAGTAAAATGTAGAGCAGCCTCAAGGAGTTGCACTCTGGCCACATGCCCTCTTGACATACATCTATGCTAGAGACTGCATAGGAGGACAGTGCCAGGCTGTTCTGCATTAGAAGTACCGCACAGTGGGGAGATGTGGTTGGGGTTTGCCATCGGAATGGTGTAAAGAGGCCAGAACATGGCCCTCCTCAGGACTGAAGATTATAATTTCCACCTTCCCAATGGCATTTCCCCACATGAAACTCTTTTACTTGGCTCCTAGAACCAAAATTGGCCTTGTGTAAGTGGCTGTCTGGTTGTATCCGTAGGACATTTCTGCACTGTCATACTCATTCTCCCCTGCTACATAATATTCAAGGATTGTAGACTCTCCGAAGTTGGGGAAATGCAACCCATTTTTTGTCTCTGAACTTGACTTTTGAGATTCTAGATACCTCTGCATAGAGGCTAGTTTTTGTCAGACACAAGGATTATGGCTTACTTCACCTTGTCTACATAAACTGCCCCATTACAGCATGCTTTAAATAAACCTCAGTATGGGCTGACAACAGAGGTCAGTTTTGGATTACTAATATAAGAAGTCTGCAGAAAAGAAAAAAGTTCCATAACAAATCATTCCTGTGGGAGAAACCTACAATTATCAGATGCGGAGACACTATATGACCATTGCTCTTTCAACAGTCAACTCTAAACACTGGCAAGTGCGGGGCAAACAAAGACAGGGTATCAGTATTCAGCTTAAATTTTATCTTTTTTACTAGCCTGTCTCCCCCAGTAACATCACTGTGTTGAATGTGTCGGAGTTTATAGACATCTGTTTAGTAAATGCGTTCCTCAGGAAATTTATTCCAGCACCATGCATTCATTAAGGTCCAAATCGTGGTCCCTTTGTAGTCAACGGACATTTAGCCATCAACTTGAATAGAATCAAGATTTGGTCCTTAGGTAGGCTTCCCTACAGTGCTATATGAAAATAATCACTTTGATTACACTCTCTCAAGCCTAGTGCCATCAGGTTAATTATTCAGATTTCTCTGAAACAAACATGTAATTGCAGTTTGTTTTTGTATAAATCTGTGTCTTGGATTAAACATTCATGCTATATATACAGTGAGCAGAAAAAAAAACAAACTATGTCCCATTCTAATAAAAGTTTAATCAGGGTCTGATAGTATGAGCTAGGACACTTCATATAGGCATATGTGCCAAAGGGTCACTTTTCTTTTAGACCCAAGGGAGTTTATATCCTGATTTTTAATGTTTGCATCGCTTACTTTAGTGCAGAGTACAGATGGACAAGTCGCGAACACAGCTTACAACAAATGGATATCTAGCAAAATTTCAAATCTAGAAAAATGGAGAGAAATTTTTAGTTGCCACAGGTAAGATTTTTATTCTGCTTTGTTCTCACATATTCTTACAACCAGATAGTCTTTCATTAGGGGTTTTACAAATTTTAATGTTTTATTTCTCTGTCTGCATTCTCAAATATATTTTAAAAAATGCAAGTATAATTCCTAAGTTTTAAGCTTTTTTTCCCCACTGGTCAAAGAAAATTGTACTAGGTTAATACTGCGTTTATTTTTTTAGCTGAGTTTTATTTTCACTTGCAGGTTGGAAATCAATAATACAATTCACCAGGTAACTGTTTTTCTCAAAGGTAACATTTTTGTATTAGTCTGTTCTTTTTTGTGATTGCATCACTAGGCAATCACATTTAAGAGATTACTCATGTAATATATAGCACATTAGATGCTAGTATTCTCTTAAGAAAATAATAATCAAACTGTAAAAAAGCCTGTTTTACCAATTTCTTCTTATACATTTTTCCTTTGAGAAGGAAGCCTTCATATATTTGAAAGAGAAATGTTCATAATCAGGTTCAAAGTAACAGAAGAATCTAGGGTAATGAACTTTTTTGTCTAACAGTCAAGAGTTTCTTGGTCAATTTTAAAACACAGGAAAGAAGACACAGGTGTTCAGAAAGACAAAATGTATGTATTTCTAATCATTACCCAAAACCTTAAATTGGAGGATGTCAAAGTTTAGTCAGAGATTATATATTTTTGTACTGTAGTCATTAGAATGTGCTGAAGTTATTGGCAACCATTGATAAAAAAAAATGTGAGTCAGACCAGTAAACTGCATATTAAGCAATTTAAAACAATAAATATGTACATATAACTCTTTCACCCTCATTAGTATTTAGGCTAATATAATCATTTGTGGCTATAAAACCAATATATGACCTTAAATATCATGCATGTTTAAAATAAACTAACTTGAAATTAAAGGCATCACCTTTATTGACGTCTGTTCTTAAATGGGTTCCTGAACAAATTTATTCTAAAGCAGAAATAGCTCTGGAATTATTATCTTCATTATTGTTCATGTCCTAATAGGGGACAGTGAAATAATTTAAATTCTTTAGAAATCCTATTCAAAACTAAGTGTATAAAGCAGAATGAAAACAAAATAAAAATACATATTAGATAAATAACATTTTGTAGGCAGGAGGGTTGAAAAAACACTCAAAGTGCCTATGTGACAGCTTTGTCTTTTTGTTTGCAATAAAGCTTCTCTTTCAGCAGTTGCCTATGACTCAGATGATTTATTCACTAGATAAGAATGACATCTTCTCCTGTTCTTTGGTAATCCAGACAGCTAGGAAGGGAGTTCTCTTGTCCAAGGTTCAGCTGTCACCGGGTAACTTCTCCTGTAACTGCTTTCATTACACTGGAAAACTATTGACATCGGTCCAAAAGTACAGCAAGTCAAAAGACAAGTAGATTCAAAGTTAAGTTATACTGAAATATTGCAGGAAGAGGTAAAGAAAAGCCAAACAGTAAGTAGCAAAGTATTTGTTGTATTCCTTGCCCAACCCCCAAAATAGAAATGACCTACCTTGTTGGGAATTTGAGTCTTGAAAGTGATTTTGTGTGTGTGTTAGTTACCACAATGCAAAGAACGGAAAATTTTAGGAATGATGTGGCTTGAAACAGCCTTTAGAAAGATAACTGTACACAAAAATTGCACCATTTGAGCAGTGTTGCACAATTACATGTCAGTCTGTTTCTTTAAATATATTGTTGTATGATTTCAAACCTAGAACATCAGTGTACTGATCATTTTATAGTTTCCTTTTAACTATCTGGAATTATATGACAAAGAATATGTATTCTTAATCTTTTACCACTTTTTTTTAATAACTTTAACTTCATCATGTCCATGTTATTATGAAAAAAGGACACATGGCAGGGTGGGGTGGGATGCAGGGGATAATTTAGTAGGACCTAGCATAGGAATAAGCTATCTTCTAACTGCTGCAGCTGAAAGAATATACAAGTCCTGTTCATTTCGCTCTACAGAAATACCAAGACAATCACAAATCTGACTATGACAACAAGGATGGAACTGGAGCATCTGAGTTTAGAAGTTCCAAAAAGCAGGGACAGTTTCTATCCAATATCCCTTTCTCAATCCCCAAACCGCTTACAATCTCTTCAAACCTGGGCAGCCTGCCTATCTCCCTAGAAATGGCAATGGTAAGCATATCTTGTCCATTAAGCATGAGCTGTAATTTAACCTCACCAAATAGAGAGACCTGGGAACCTTATCTGCTGTTATATGAGGCTTAGATTATTATTGGATTCAAGGATGCAGTTTGTTGGTATTGATAAAAGAAGAATATAATTTTAATTATTTATTTATTATGCTTTTAAAGAACACAGCTGCTGTACAAGCCACAAAACTGATATAATACAATGTTTATTAGCTACTATGAGAAATAATAAAGGATAATGTTTCTTTGCTATTTGGCATTTTTGTTGCCTAGTGCAGTGGCTCAAACTTTTCCAGTCACACCGCACCTCTCCCCCCAGCAACAGAATTTGTCTACACACACACACGCACACTGCCATTACTGCACAGCCAAATTTTCCTCAGCAGCAGAGCTTGAGCTGAAGGTAGAGCTGAGGGCACAACTGGGGATGGGAGAGGAGCTGGAGCAAGAGGCAGAGCCAGGCTGGGACCCAAGCAGAAGGCTCAGTGGAACTGCAGCTGGGCTCAGAGTTAGTCTGGGGGTAGAGCAGGGGGCGTAGTGGAGCTGTGGCTGGAGCTCACATGGGGGCAGAGAGGGAGTGAAGGTGGAGCTGGACCTGGAGGTGGAGCAGGACTGGGGGCTGAACAGGGTTGGAGGCAGAGCTGGTCTGGGGATGGAGCTCCCTCCCTGCTCCCCGTGGGGGCTGGCTCCAGCCCTATGTGCCCTCCGAATATTCCTCTCTGTTCCCCTGGGGGGCACTCCACACTTTGAGAACCACTGGCCTAGGGGGCAGAACACTGATCATAAATTCAGGAGATTAGGCAAGTTTTTTAAGTCACTAAATATTCTGGGGCATGATCCTGCCAGTCCCTCATATGCAGAGTCTCCATTGGCTTCAATGGGATTTTTGCAGATGGGAAACTTGCAGAATTGGTCTTTGATGCCTACAGGCTGTAAGGATCAATAAAAGTCCCAGTCATCTATCAATGTACAACACCCATGTAACATAAACCTCAGGCATTTAACATAAAGGGTAAAATTCTGACAAGAGATCTGCATTGGTGAACACACACAAAATAGAGAGTAAGGGTCAAGTCCTGCAAAGACTTATGTATGTGAACGACTTTGCTTACATGAGTAGTCACACTGACTTCAAATGTATCTCTCACACTGGATAAAACAGCCTGTGTGCATAAATCATTCCATCTCTGACGTGGAGTAGCTTAATCAGAGGCTGTGCACAGAGGGACCAAGATGTTTGTCCAGGACAACTCTACCCTGACTGGTATGGGGAATATGCTCTCTTTTGGATAAACCAAGCTCCTTTTTTCTATGGCACACTCTCATGAGGTGAACACCACAGGCAGGTTTTCCCATTAAATATTTTCTGACTAGAATTGCAGCACAATAAGTGATCAGTGCATAGTGGCTTTTTATCCATTTTGAATGGGCAAACGCATGTACATTGCTTCACTCATGCGAGTACGACTAAAGGGATGAAGGCATTCCATTAGTGAGAGTGAGCAGCCATGCCAGTCCTATGCTTCGCCTTACACAGGAGACTTCCCAAGCAGCCAGTTAAACCAGCTGTATGGCCCCTTTGCATCTCTGGGGTGAAGTCCTGGCTCCATTCAATTCAGTGGGTCCAGAATTTCATTCCTGGAATTACATAAAAGAGTAACAGCAAATCTGAAAAAGTGGATCCCTTTAAAGTAGGTGTTATAACCTAAAATTAATAATTCAGCCTAGAGCTATATTTTATTGTAATTGAGACCTGAAGTAAGTAATCATGACTAACCAAATATGTTTCCTTTCCTTTCATGTCACAGGGCCTGATTCTCATGAAGGGTACATCTATATATGAGCTGGGAAGTGCAATTCGCAGCTTGCATAGATGTACCCATGCTAGTTCTGCTCGAGCTTGCACTTAAAAATAGCAGAGTGTCATTGGTGGCATTCCCCCGCTCCCCCAAGTACAATCTCACCTGGCCCTTTGGGTATGTACTCAGGCAGCTAGCCATGCCCCTGCCTCTGCCACCATGAATGCACCACTATTTTTAGGCACAGGCACATGTAAGCAAGCTGGGAATTACATTCCCAGCTTAAATGTAGACGTACCCTATGATCACTTTACACTGTGTTGGCAATGTGAAGGAAGATGCCTTAAAGTGAATGTAAATGTAATTTATTCCTACTTGAAGGCCCCTTTACATTTCCAAAGTGATGTAAATTGGCCTTAGTGTAAATGAGAATCGGACCTAGTCTACCTTTATTCCTCTCATTTTAAGGGGCTTCGAAAGATGTTATTTGGAAACACATTCCATGTCTTCAGCTATGAATGGAAAAAATCATATTTCAAATTCCACGCTCCATATTCTGACCTATTCTATGCTTTGGAGGCAGAAAAGGTAAATGTTTATATGTAATGACTGACCATGTATTTTCAGTATCACAGAGTGAACTGCTGGGATTTGCAAATGAACTCTAATTTTACTCGACTCTAATTCTGCGTGATCACACCTGAACACTGTGCTCTGTTCCAGGTATCTAAATACCAGAAATATGGACAAATCAGAATGGGTTCAGAGGTGATAATTCTGGGTCTGGAGAGAATGATTCATGAGGCAAGATTACAAGAGTTGAATATATTGCATGACTAAGCAATGACTGAGGGGGGACAAAGCAGCCTGCAAATGTCTAAAGGCTATAGATACCCAAAAGAGAGAGGATTTATTTATAACAGTACTAGAAGTAATGGGGTGAAATAGAGTTTGAGACATTTCTGCACTTTTCCCCTTTTATGCCTTTGGCGCCCTCTTTAATTTAGAGATTTCCAATGAAGTGCTCTGTTCTTCCTCTAGGTAGTGAAACTGCACACAGGAATCTAACTATAAAGAGAACTCTTCAGGTTACTCCCCTGTCTAGCAGTGGGATTTTCCTTCCTGTTTCTTTTGTCTTGCTTCTTCAAGGTTGTGTTTTTTCTGTAATAACTGTCCAGATAGGATTACTATTGTTCTTCTTTTGTTTGTATTGTTATTTTGCACAGAATTACCAGCGCTGTTTTGCTGGTGTTCAGATCCCTCTTTTCATTTACCTTCTTCTATTTATAAAACTTGTTTCTTCATTTCAATCCCTTCAGATTTCCTCATCCAGTCCACTCTCTAGTTTTTCTCAAAATTTCTGTCATTCCTTAGTCCATGAATCAATCCTGAGGTCTGTATTTCCAACTTCTTTTAAACTTTTTAATCATTCATTATTTTTGTTATTTTTCTCCATGAAATGCACTGTAGAGGACTTCAAATCATATGCATGCTCCCCAGTATTTTTTCTAAAGGCTATTCAAAATATGTCCTAGAAGGGAAGTCCCAACATGTTTCTAGAGCAGGGGTGGGCAAACTTTTTGGCCCAAGGGCCACATCTGGGTGAGGAAATTGCATGCAGGTCCATGAATGTAGGGCTGGGGCAGGAGTGTGGGAGGGAGTGTGGAGTGTACGAGGGGGCTCAGGGCAGGGGTTGGGGTGTGGAGTGCAGGAGGAGACTCAGGGCAGGGGGTTGGGGTGCAGGAGCGGTGCGGCAAGGGTTTGAGGTGCGGGCTCTGGCCCAGCGCTACTTACCTTGAGTGGGGCGCAGTTGGGTTAAGGCAGGATCCCTGCCTGCCTTGGCCCAGCACCGCTCCCGTAAAAGGCTAGCACCATGTCTCTGTGGCCCCTGGGGGAGGGGCATAGAGGGTTCTGCGTGCTGCCCTCCCCTGTGGGTACTTCCCCCAAAGCTCCCATTGGCTGTGGTTCCCCGTTCCCAGCCAATGGGAGCTGCAGGGGGTAGTGCCTGCAGGCAAAGGCAGCACACAGAGCCCTCTGCCCCACCACTGCTCCGCCAGGGACTGCAGGGATGTGGTGCTGGCCACTTCTGGGAGTGGTGTAGGGCCCACAGCACCATGGAGGTGCCAATTCTGTGGGCCAGATCCAAAGCCCTGATCCAGTCTGTGGGCTGTAGTTTGCCCACCCCTGTTCTAGATCCACATAAGGAACAAATGTGATAATGTTTCACTTTAATCCAGGTGACATGTACCTAAATTTGAAAACATGAGCAGTCCCAATGTAACTTCAATGTAATTACTAATGTGCTTAAAGTTATACACATGCTAAGTGCTTTGCTGGGTCAGGGCTTTAAAAGAAAAGCAAGACACCTGCAGTAAGCAGTTAATGTTGTGAATGCCCACAATCCACTATTTATGTAGCAATTCTCTCTAGCAATTCCATTTAACTGCACTGAAATACTTTTAGCAAGTCCAGCCGAAACTTTTTAATCTTGAAGGGTCTGTTATTGCTTAATTTACTAATTTAGGCCTCAGTTGCACTTTGCAACAAGCCCTGGATAAGGAGCTATTTGTGCTACTCTAGAAGCAGATCAGGAATCAGATTGCAATTCAGAGAATGTGGTCCCTCTGGTGCTCTGGGAGGCTGTTGGGGAGGGGGAGAAAGCATGGGATCAGGATACTCTCTACTCTATGTAATCAGGAGCTAAATTTTATGTTAATGAAAAAGTGGTTTGTAAAAATACAACAAAAATTGTAAAGTCACTAAAATCATTTGTTAAAATCTGCATACAAAGAAAACAACAAATGGGAATGTAGTTTGTTCTGTGAAATAATAGAAATTATATGAAAAATTTCTATCACCCTTTATGACCTGATCCTACTGTGCTTAATAAGTCAGTGGCAAAGCTCCCATTGACTGCAGTAGCAGCTCATGCATTTCATCCAGTATTTTCATCTAATTTTCATCTAGATTGTAGCAGAAGGTGCAAGGGAAACAAATCTGAAGAGTTAACAGAGGAGACATCTCAACCAATCATGGGTAACTGCCATAATTCCTTCTTTGTTGTTGTTTTTTATCAGTTCAAAGATGAAGGAAGCCACGGTGTGATCTTATTTCTATATAGCTTGCTTTTCTCTAGGACATTGGAAAGGTAAATTATGGCTTTTAAAAATCTTCTATACATGTTTAGCAATATCTTATGACGTGATCTATTTCCTTATGACACTGGGAGGAATTAGGAGAGGGAAGCCAAATTACACCTGTATTGTACCAACTCTTATCACCTAGATAGTGATGATAGTGACTGAAAGTCAATGGGACTTAGACACCTAAATCACTAAGGGGTTTGTATACACTCAAAAATTATCATTTTAACTATACTAATATAGGTAAGTTGTACAACCTCTATCCCCACCCTAAGAACAGATGCAATTATATTGGTGTAAAGGTGTTTTATACTAGTACAATTATTCCTGTGTAGGACAGGGAATAAGCTGTATTGATATAAGGCACTATTATACCAATATAACTGCATCCACACCGGAGTTATATCAGTATTTTAGTTTAAAAAAATTATACCCCAACCAAAATAGATATAGCCATACAAAATAGATGTGTAGTCCAGCTTTTAGGCACTTTTCAAAATGTTACCCACTAACATTTTGGTTCAATTCCTAAAGACAGGTATTGGAATTGTTAATAACAGTCATTAGAAAATGCTAGAGATCACCCAGAACCAAACCATGTGAACCAAACATACATCAATTTTGGGAAGTTTGGGTCTGGGTCTAAATTTGAATTTTGCATCTCATATCCAAATCTAATAAAAGTTAAACCTGGGTGTAAAAATATAGCTAGATCACCACTGCCATGCCTGTAATAAAGGGAAACAAAAGAACCCTGAGGAACATATTGCCATTTTAATTTTTCTTGACAATCATACACTGATGTACAGAGTCATTCCTATCATTCAGCTGACACCACAATAATACTTTGTTTTTGGTTGCACAGGCTCCAAAAAGACCTAGACTTCACAACATCTCATCTGTTACAACTCAGTCTTGGAAACTTCATCTGTAGACAGGTAGGACTATGTGATTTTTTTCCTAAATGGTTCTTATAAAATATGCGTAATCAGTTTACCGAACATTCACAATTGTTAGTAAGATCCATCTAAAAGTAGATGGATCCACTTCCAGATATGGTCAAAAGGTATTTCTGAAGCTTTAGAATTGTATTGACTGTCTTAACATTGGTGTATGCATTTTAGGTCAATTTCCATTATTGCTTCTAGTCTTTTCAATTTCAGGAAGAATCCATCAAGGTGTTCCCAATTACAAAAATATTTTTATTATTTCTTAATTTCAATGTAAAATATAAAAAAGGACATCTGTACACAAACTCTGGATGTCCTGGCCACAATTAAATCTGTCACAAAAAATACCACCACAAACCAAAATACAATGAGAAATAGAACAAACCAGCCAACAGAGAGTAGATGCCATGGTTTGGCACAATAGATCAACCCATCAGTGTTGGAAGGGACCTCAGGAGGTCATCTAGTCCAACCCCCTGCTTAAAGCAGTACCAATCCCTAAGTAAATCCTCAAACCTCTAAATGGCCCCCTCAAGGTTTGAGCTCACAACCCTGGATATAGCAGGCCAATGCTCCCTCCCCCTTCAAAAGTCCATTGCCTCTGCCTCTACACATGCCCTATCAAACAGATGAGTTTTACAGTTCATGGTTCATACAACTACCATAGCTGAGTGTTGGTCTCCGAGAATTTGAATCACTAATGTTACCCAGGATGAAGATGATTTCCTACATCATTTGGTGGCTGAGGTAGAAAAACAGCCATTAACTTTTACTATGGTTTTGTTAAAAGGCAAATGTTAGGCCATAAAGGCAAATGTTATGGGCCAGATCCTCATTCAATGGACATAACATAAGTTTCCACCAGCTGAGGATCTGGCACCTATTATTTGCAGAGAAGAAAGCAGATTTACTGTGTGTTGGATGTCTATGTCCAGAAATGATAATGAGGATTGAGAGTCATCATTATGGCATTTACTGTCGTAGGGTGCTGTGTTTTATTGCCAAGGGTATTGCTGGACTGTGTAAAGCTGCAGGCATTCTCCTGATATCTGCTATAGTGGCTTCATTAGTCATTTTTCTAACTCCCAAAATTATGTGGCTTTGGGGGCAAAAGATTATAAAAACAGGAAAATAAGTCTAAAACCCTGCAAAATTAGAAAGATTCACAAGGGGCTTGTTTAAGTTTGGTATTTTTTCAAAAATAGGGCCAGTTTTGGATTTTTGACAAAATGCAAAAATGCTCACATGGCAAGCATTACAAATATATCTGCAAATATTTTCCTGCCTCTAGTTGCTTGAATCAAAAGGCATCAGAAGGTACAGATCACCTACCTGGATCGATCTTCAAGTCACGCTAAAGGATAATACAGAAGTACAAGCAGGAGTTAGGGGAAAGCGAATAGATATATGTGCTTGCACCGCATAAAATAAGCCTCAGTTATTCAGGGACGCTGAAACAGTTTTTATAGTGGAGGTGCTGAGAGCGATTGAACCAAACTGTAAACCCTGTATATGATGGAAACCACTTCAAGCCAGGGGGTGTTGCAGCACCCTCTACACCCCCAGTTCCAGCACCTATGTAGTTATTTGTGGGAGACATTAGTGACAAGCAAGATTTCAGTGCCCAGGGTTCAGAATCATAGCAATTGCTTTTCCTTTCTGAGGACACTTGCAAAACAAGTGGAAATGGGAAGAGAACAGCAAGCACATCTTAGTGAAGTAATGGACGACAACCTGCTGTAAGTAGAAGTCTGAGTTTAGTTTTGCTGCCTGCCCATATTTTCATTAATTAATATAATGAATCCATCCCCACATTCCCATAGACACAATGGGGTTTTTACTCCTGATTATACAATTTTGAAACTTCCATCAACACAAGCATGGTCTAGCAAAGTGAGCACTGGGTACAGAGGCAAAGCTTCTGAGTTCTAGTCCTGGCAATGCCACTGACTCACTATGTGAGCATGGGAAAGCCACTTAACCTCTCTGTATCAGTTTCTCCATCTCTAAAATGGAGTTCATAATACTTATCTTTGTCAGAGGGAAGTGTGATGTCTGGAAGGCCCTATGTAATGGCAAGTATTATTGGCATGTAGATACCAGGGTGACAGGTGTCCTGGAAATGCCTAAGACAGATGTGTATGAAATCATGCTTTTGTGCCACTTATTCTATATAGAGGGGAAAAATGAGCTATAGGAAAGATGAACAACAGCAAGCAATTCTACAGCGTAGTTTCTGCTCCGCTGCCTGAAAGTGTAATTGTAGGTCATTCCCCCTCTAGGCAATTCTCAACATCATTTTAACAGGCAGAGCATGTCCACATGTGTTTAATGGGTTCCAGAAATTTGACAGTGAAGATGGAGTGCAAGAACTATTGCATGGAGTCCTGGCCCGCAGTGATGTGGACTATTTACACTGGAACAAGGAGGAAGTGGAGCATTACAGACCCTTCCAGGTGAGAGCATATGCAAATCACGGAGCTGCACTGACATTCCTACACTCAGATCCCCTGGCTTTAGACTGTTACCGTTAGTACACTATATATCATCAGCTTTCCCCCTGAAAATTCATTTATCCTCTGTAGACTGGCGGCTTACCTTCACTGAAGAATAAAGTGTGTTCTTAATTGAAGTTCGGTAACTCACGGTAAAATACTAATGAAGACAAGTGATGTGAAACTTGCAAACTGCCTTAGAAAGGTTCCCATTGAGCAATATACTGAAAGCACAAGGGTTGCAGAGGGTGGGGACCACATCATGGCATTTGAAAAATGCAGTGGAACGGAGGAATAGACAATAAGTGATGAAATAAAGAGTTTGAAGGCTGAGTAGTTACAGGGTTGTTGTCTCAATGCCATTGTGCCATGTAGCTAAAATGTGCCAATAGTGACACATACAAAAACAAGCATAAAAATAGATCATAGGCACATAATCTGAGTGTAGCTGGGCAGAAAGTAGGTGGAGTCAGTGGGAGGAGGGACGGGGAAAATGAGGATCATGCAAAGAAAACATGGAAATACATTCATAGAAAGCCATCTGAACTAATGCTGACAATGTCTGCATTAAGCCAAAATGCAGCCAGGCACAGTTAGCCAGGCCCCCACACACATTCTCATTATATAAGTCACACTCCACTCACTGCCAATACAAAAGGGCAATGGATGGCCACACATGTATGGTTACTGCTGGACACAGACACACGCATTCTCAGTCTACAGCTCCCACATTTTCCCACCTGCCTCCCACACTCAATCCCCACCGCTGGGTGCCTATATGCTGAAGCTTTAAGGCACATTCCTGCCCTCTCCTTGTGTCCAATCCCTGGCCTGCTGCAACACAGGAGCTTCCACTTATATGGCTAAAACAACCACACTTTGCTCAGGTGCCCATACCACGAGCAGATCCAAGGAGCTGCTGTATAGGTTCCAGTGCTCCCTATTCTTTTCCTTTGTTCCCTAAGTGTTTTTCAGCACCCTTGTTCATGCCACAGGAGAACAACCCCAGTGCTCAACATGTGGCCTTGCAAACTCCAGGGCTTCAAAGCTACAGCCCTCAGAGTAACACATCAAACACGGTAAAAAATTGGCTGAAGAAAGTATCACTGATGAGAAGAGTGAAGACAATGAAACACTTTGATGTGCATCTAAAGTGTGGTCTCCTGGATAGTGTATCTGACTCAGAGTAATGATCCTCGTGGCTCTAATCCAGTTCACATACCCTGTCACTGCCTCCATTTCCCTTTCTGTAAAATAAAGATAAGATTTACCTACCTCCCGGAGGCGTTGTGAAGTTTAGTTGGTCACTATATGCTTTAAAGATTCAAACACATTTCTAGACCATCAATGCTGGGAAACTGCTACTTCCATCTGCTTTTTGCTTACTCCCATGGGAGTTTAAAACAACACAATCTTCCCTTTATGAAGATGGGATTTAAGCTGCTTGAAGAGTCTTTTAGTGTCTTGGGACATTATTTTAAGGCCTCAAGGTACTAGGGCCCAGATTCACATTTTGAATCCTAAATATCTTTGTGGACCTGAGCCAAGGTTTTCTTATATTAGTTCCCTTTTTAAGACTGAAGTATTTTCACAGATCTATTTAATGCAGAACGAATGCAAACATGACCCTCTGGGGTTAATTTCGCTTATCCAGAGAAGACTCAATACATGTTGTTCTTTCTTTCTTTCCATGTGTTACTGTCACTGTCATGCTCTTGAGGCTTATGTACATCAATAGCATAGTGATCATTTGAAACGTGACTTACAAGACATTGTTGTCCAATTCACTTTTTTCAGCTGACTTGCATTACTTTCTAGATAGGATCCTTTTCCTCCTCCCCAAACAAGAGAGATTATACAATAATGCAAAACGTAAAGCTTCTTTTCTTCTTTTATGTATGAGGGATCATTTACACCATCAAATGCTAGAGTTAATCTTACCTGTCTTTCCTAATAAACCACTACTGTATGGATATGTCTAGGGACCAGAGTCTATAAACTGTTTAGGGATTTCTTTCTTCTTCAGTACTTAATTCTGCCTGACAGATTTTGTTCTCAAAGTGAGGAATAACTCCGTCTCTAGATTGGTCATATCTCATTTCACCTTGGTAAATCACCTTTACACACCAGACTTACTGTTAATGGCCATTGGATGCATGCTGTTTGTTGATGAAGCACTGGTCGGAGACTGCCAAATATATATCATATGACATCAGAGTCCAAACATAATGGAAAAACAATAAAAACAAGGTTCAAAGGCCACATCCAGAGACATGAAATTTGCATTTCCCCAAGTGACCCTCACAATAGCCTGCCAAAAGAGATAGAACACCTTTCATGAGAGGCCAATTCAACCCTGTTGTAAGCAGACACAACTCCATCTAAGTCTATAGACTTATGTTCTCTTAAACCAGGGCTGAATTTGGCCTGTTCTCTCTAACAGCAGTAGTTACTACATTTTGTACCATTTAGAGAGCACCCCCATTATTTTTCTGCTTTAAGTTATGGGGGCACGTTCTGATTTCACTTATCCCTGTACAAATCCAGAGCAACTTGAGTGGTGTTACATCACTATAAAACCTATTAGGGCTGTCAAACGATTAAAAAAATTGATCGTGCAATTAATCACACTGTTAAACAATAATAGAATACCATTTATTTAACTATTTTTGGATGTTTTCTAAATTTTCAAATATATTGATTTCAATTACAACACTGAATACAAAGTGGACAGTGCTCACTATATTTATTTTTATTACAAATATCTGCATTATAAAAGCAAAAGAAATAGTGTAATTCAATTCAATTCACTTAATACAAGGGGGAGGAGGGATAGCTCAGTGGTTTGGGCATTGGCCTGCTAAACCCAGGGTTGTGAGTTCAATCCTTGAGGGGGCCACTTAGGGATTTGGGGAGTGATCCTGCTTTGAGCAGGGGGTTGGACTAGATGATCTCTTGAGGTCCCTTCCAACCCTAATAATCTATGATTCTAAGTATTGTAGTGCAAGCTCTTTATCATGAAAGTTGAACTTACAAATGTAGACTTCTGTACAAAAAATAACTGCATTCAAAAATTAAACAATGTAAAACCTTAGAGTCTACAAGTCCACTCAGTTCTTCTTCTTGTTCAGACAAACAAGTCTGGTTACAATTTGCAGGAGATAATCCTGCCCGTTTCTTGTGAGAACAGACATTCACATGGCACTGTTGTAGATATTTACGTGCCAGATGCGTTAAACTTTCATATGTCACTACATGCTTCAACCACCATTCCAGAGGACATGCGTACATGCTGATGACGGGTTCTGCTCAATAACAATCCAAAGCAGAGCGGTCTGACACATGTTCATTTTCATCATTGGAGTCAGATGCCACAAGCAGAAGGTTGATTTTCATTTTTGGTGGTTTGGGTTCTGTAGTTTCCGCATCGGAGTGTTACTCTTTAAGACATCGAAAAGCATGCTCCACACCTCGTCCCTCTCAGAATTTGGAAGGCACTTCAGATTCTTAAACCTTGGGTCAAGTGCTGTATCTATCTTTAGAAATCTCACATTGATACCTTCTTTGCATTTTGTCAAATCTGCCATTAAAGTGTTCTTAAAATGAACATGTGCTGGGTCACCATCTGAGATTGCTATAACATGAAATATATGGCAGAATGTGAGTAAAACAGAACAGGACACATACAATTCTCCCCCAAGGAGTTCGGTCAAAAATTTAATTAATGCATTCTTTTTCTTAAGGAGCATCATCAGCATGGGCTCATGTCTCTGGAATGGTGGCCAAAGCATGAAGGGGCATATGAATGTTTAGCATATCTGGCACATAAATACCTTGCGACGGCAGCTACAAAAGTGCCATGCGAACACCTGTTCTCACTTTCAGGTGACTGTGTAAATAAGAAGCAGTCAGCAGTATCTCCCATATATGTAAACAAACTTATTTGTCCTAGCGATTGGCTGAACAAGAAGTAGGACTGAGTGGGCTTGTAGGCTCTAAAGTTTTACATTGTTTCATTTTTGAGTGCAGTTATGTAACAAAAAAAATCTACATTTTTAAGTTACACTTTCACAGTGAAGAGACTTCACTATAGTACTTGTATGAGGTGAACTGAAAAATACATTTCTGTTTATCATTTTTACAGTGCAAACATTTGTAATAAAAAATAATAATATAAAGTGAGCAGTGTACACTTTGTATTGTGTTGTAAAATAAATCAATATATTTGAAAATGTAGAAAAACATCCAAAAATATTTAATAAATTTCAATTGGTATTCTATTGTTTAATAGTGCAATTAATCGTTATTAATTTTTTTAATCGCAGTTAATTTTTTTGAGTTAACTGCGATTAATTGACAGCCCTAAAACCTAAATAAGTAAGCGAAATGAGAATTATGCCCAAGAGAGATCCTGTGTATTTACACCAGTGTAACTGAGATGAGAACTAGCCCAGAGGACTGAGGTTTCTATGAAGAGACATTCTGAAGTAGGTCCTGGAGGATACTGCAATGCTCAGACTAACTGTAAACATACTGAACTGGGAGAGTTCATTGCTACTCGTGCAGAGAAATAGATTACATACTTTTAGAAAGACTTCCTTGTTGCAGTGTTCAGCCCTTCAAACCCCGCTGAATACACCTTCCTCTCCACGGGTCACACCACATCATACCACTGTTTGTTTTCTACATTTTCAGATGCTGATGTTAGCTACTTACATTACCACACAGAACTACTGGCAGAATAGCACCAATGTTCACTAGCAATTGCACAAATGCACTTTAGAATGTACGAAGGACTGTGGAATTGGGTCTACAATTTGTTGAACTGGCCACAACCCGTTCATTATCTGACCCTTTCTTAGACTATTTGGAACCCTATTATGTCAGTGTTATTTTTAAAAGCTGATTCCCATAAATATATTCCCAGGCTTAGGATTTACTGGAGGTTTTTTATTACACTATCCATAAAGCAAAGTGCACTTCTCAAGTTAAAACATAGTGGGTGAGATCCTCAGTGGCTGTAAATCAATAGACATGAAAGCACAGGTGAGGATTTCATCAGAGCTGGAGTTCAACTTGCGACATATATCATTCATACCACCTTGACTTATTTACTCATTTCCTGATTAAAAGGTATCTGTAGAGATATTACTAGAGGAAATGGACAGTGATACCTCACAGTAACTCTGTATTCAGAGCAGTAAAACTAATGTTCCTTTAAAGCAACACAGACATAAGTGCCTATTAATAATGAAAGTATATTTGAAATACCCTTTTCCCCCTAGGTTGGAAGCATGCTGAAGACTCCTAAATTACCCATCTGGCTGTGCAACATCAATGGAACATACAGTGTTCTTTTCAGCACAAACAGGCTGCACTTATCTGACTGGAAAATGGAACACATCTTTGATCTCTACTTATATAATGGGCAGCCATCACAGAAGAAAACAGTACATCTAACAGTAGGTAGGCATTTAAGTTTATCAAAGGAAGGTGTTTAAATGTATATCATTGTCAGTGTTTAATATTAGTCTGTTCGTGTTGTCTAGGGAAGATACAGTAAACAATGCATAAGAAAAGGCTCAGATCAAAAGATGATTTGAAGAAACATAATCAGTTGGGTGGAATAATATTCTTGAGCAGAAGCTTTATTATTGGGGCGATATCAAGGGTGACCAGACGTCCCGATAAAATCGTGACCATCTCACTATTTAGGTGTTTGTCCCGCATCCCGACCAATCTTTGGTCGAGAGGCAATTTGTCCCATATTTTGCTCCACCGGCAGCACTCTTTTTTTTTCTTTGCTCCGCCGGCAGACCCTGCCCCCCACGTGTCCCAATATTTTTGTCCTCTCATCTGGTCACCCTAGCAATATCTAAGAATATTGTCAATAGAATTGACCATTTTTTGAATCTATATATGAATATCAAGAATCCTTTGAGATGCTGAGCATCCTTGATACCGACTGATATTAATAGGAATTGAGAGCACAGCACCATGCAGGACTGGGATCATATTATTATTACTACATGTTTTACAGTAGTGTCTTGAGGCTCCAACCAAGATCAGGGCCTAACTGTACCAAGTGTTGTACAGACACCTAGTATGAGACACGCCCTGCCCTACAGAGTTCAAATCTCAACAGACAAGGGTGGAAAAGAGGAAGTGCTATTATCCACATTTACAGATGGCAGACTGAGGCACAGAGAGATTAAATGACTTGCTCAAGGTTAGTGGCAGAGCAAGGAATTGAATCCAGATCTCCTGAGTCCCAGTCCAGTGACTTAATCACAAAACTGTCCTCCCCTAATGTAACAATGGCACAGATACATCATGAAGTTGCAAACCATGGGCCACATCATCCATTTGTGTAACAGGTACAGAAAGAGAGGAGTGTGCCATGACTGCCAGTCTGCTGCTACTCTACTTCACTGTACGCTGCTGAGGCCAGGTCTTTTGGGGCACAGCAGTTTAATTGGGCCAGGAACTAGATCTGTAGGAGGGGGCTCAGTGACTGCCATTCTGGTTGGATGGCCCCTAGAACTGTGACTCAAAGATTATACTTTCATTCCATGCACTACATTGTAACCCTGCCTGCAGCCTTCCTATCATCCTATGCCCCATCACTGCTATATAAAAGCCACTAGGGGAAGTTATGGCTGCTCTGATTTAATAAACTGTATATCCTGAGCTTTGCATGCTGCTGCAGGTGCAGACTTTGGTTTATTTTCAGTAACAGCCTTCCAAACAGCTAATGGCTGGCACAATAACCCATGGGAAAGCAAGACTTCATTCTGAACCGTTTCACTGAGTTCATAATCAAGTAATAACTGATGGGAAGGGCTTCTCCAGCCTATTTATGATCAAGGGGAAGAATTGAGAGCTCAAAGCCTTTAACATAGCTGGTCTTAAACTGCCAGGAAGTGTACCACCCAGAGATCATTACTGCTATTGTAAACTAGGGTCAGATTTTTAGGATGTGAGGTCCTTGTTCATTTTTACACCAACAGTTCATTCCAGTTGCATGCCCACATGCTTGTAATGCCCACAGACTTCAAGCCTCACTTTCTGAAATTCTGACCCCAAAAACTGAACATTTTAAATAGTTGCCTTTGAAATTATAAACTGTTGGAAAGAAATCAGTGCCAACTATGTTAAATTTAAACTGCACATTGCCATGAGTCTAGAGTTTCATCTGCAATAGCTGCATTTGCCTAGCAGTTCTAGACCAGCACTGCATTTAGAAGAGCAGAATATCAGCACACAGGCCCATTAGGCTTCTAATGTGGAATTTTAAAATCTGATGAGCAATTGAACAGAATAGCCAGTGAAGCTATAGCAATTAGACTCATGTTGCTGGGGGGTTTTCACTGAATTTGGGGCATTGCTCTTTCAGACACTCATTCTCATCATTGGGAAAAGAATCACTGTGAAGAAAGTGATCCAGAAAAGAGATTTCCTTTTGTAGAGATGGCAATCAGAACTAAGCGGGAGGGGGCAGCCATCAACTGGAATGGGGCTGTCCCATTCTTCCGAAGAACGAGACTGCACAAATGTGGCATCCACTGCCCTGTGACTGGCTCTGTAAAGTACTGAAGGCCACTGAGAAAAAGAATGCTTTCTTACCATTAGAACAATCTTTGATATCTTAACAGGACCCAGCTTAGACTAATATTATTTCTACAATGAATCACTTTGCATTTAGTTATAAATTATCATTTATCACAGGATATCAGGGTTGGAAGGGACCTCATCTAGTCCAATCCCTTGCTCAAACCAGGACTAATCTCCAGACAAATTTTTACCCCAGTTCCCTAAATGGCCCCCTCAAGGCTTGAACTCACAATGCCAGATTTAGCAGGCCAATGCTCAAACCACTGAGCTATTCATCCCCCTGCATGAGACAGAAGAATTCATTTTTAAACTATTTCAATCTATACAAGACTTCTGGGAGGGAGTGTAGTTTATGATACACACGCACACTTCTCACAGCTGCAGGCTCAAAAAAGAGTAAGGAGAAAAGTGGAGCATGGCAACTTTATCGGGGAGATGAAGGGGTCACACCAACACCATTTTCTCTCAGGGCAAGCAGTGATGTTAATTGAATAATAGAATCTCCTGTAGGTGCTGTACATAGTGGAAATAAAATCAGAGTCAATAAAGTGAGGATAGTATAAATGACCATTATGTTCATCTGATGTGTATGAAACACAGGCTACTCAACATGTTTCAAATTCTTTGCATGTCTGACTTGTCACTTAATTAATATATTTTTCTTTAAAAATCTTCTACTGTAAGTAAAGAAAGTGTTCCAGTGGAGTGAGCGTAGGATTCAAAGCCGAGAACTAGAAACAGCTCACTTTTGAGTCATTTTTGGTTGCAAGGTACAATAGTATGTGATTTTTCAAATACACTCAGCATTGGCCTAACTTTGCTCCCACTGGGAGCAAATATGAGGCAACTCTGAGCACTTACGAAAGTCCCACCCGAAGACTTTAAATGTGAGAATGTAGCCCTGCTTCAAATATTGGATGACATTCATCCCTGGAGTTTCAGGGTGGTGAGGAATAAAACTGCACTGTGCTCACTGAAGTTGTACCCTCGTGTCAGGACTCAGTTTCACACAGAGATACATTTGGCCTAGTGCAGGGGTCCCCAACGCAGTGCCTGCAGGTACCATGGTGCCTGCCGGGGCGTCTAAGTGCACCTGCCTAGTGGCTAGCAGACGAGCATTTGCTGAAATGCCGCCGACAAGCTGCGCCATTCAGAGGCATTGCTGCCAAAATGCCGCAAATTTTTGGCTGCGATGCCTCTGGATGACACTACTTGTCAGCAGCATTTTGGCGGCAACGCCTATTGATGTTGCCACTTGTCAGTGGCATTTTGGCGGCAACGCCTCTTGACGTTGCTGTTTGTCGGCGGAATTTTGGCAGATGCTTGTCTGCTGTCACGGTTCTCCATGGCTCGTTGTCTGGCGCCCGCCAGACAAAAAAGGTTGGGAACCACTGGCCTAGTGATTACTACAAGGTCTTTTGTGGACAGCTGTCCCTTCCCTGTGTGCATTACACATATAGGGCAACCATCTTTTCAAAAGACAAAAGTGGGACATATGCAGGAGCCCTGCACCTCTGCTGTGGCCCCGCCTCCTGCTTCTCCTCCTCTTCCACTGAGGCCCCGCCCTCTGCTTCTCCTCTTCCCCCTCCCCCAGCCAGTGTCCCTGCCCCCCACCCTGAGGCACGCCACCCAGGACAGGTGGAGAGTCCCAGGCTCCCCCCAGCAGCCCGGGCTACCTGAGCAGCTCTTATTACTGTCTGACTCCAGCTTCTGGCCTGGAGAGGGGAAGAGGCCTTGGTGGGGGAGAAGAGGAGCAGGGGGTGAGGCCTCATGGCAAGTTGGGAATTAAGGCCCACCTAAGGCCCATCCCATCCCGGAAGAGGCTGGTGCCACCTCTGAGCCTTGGGCAAGTGCAGAGCAATGCCAGAGGGATTCTGAGACAAATGCTGTCCCAGAATCATTCAGCCTGGGACCAGGATTTGAACTCTGCATTTCAGGACTGTCCCACCCAACTCGGGAGAGATGGTCACTCTCTAGCCATATACTAGCCATATACTGCACACACCAACTTAACCTGTAAGCAGAATCTCTACCACTTTGCTAGTAAAAAGTTAAACTATTACTATGGAATATCGATTTCTGGAACAACAGAGCCCTGGCAACTAACCAACTGAGTGCTACCATAATAGGTATGGAGGAAACAGAAGCTGGTAGTCCATTCAAATGAAACTGTAACAGGGAATTAATTTCCACTGTAAGTTAATTCTTACTATAAATTCTTGAAATTCCCCTTCGGACTTTTCTGACAAAACAATTTAACTAGACCAATTTATTTATAACTTTGGTGAAATATTGTGATGAGAAAAAACACACCCCTTAAAGGCAGTGGGTCTGAAGCCCTGACTGTGAGCACCAATCCTTTAGCAGTCTGCCGCGGGAATGTGCAGCTCAGGGCACTAAAAGGTTAGTTTCATCCAACCCTTTTGAAAACTGCATTTTAATTTGAATGAGAGGAAAAACAACATCATGTCAACAAGTCAGTGGTAAGGCTCTGCTATAGAACTGGTGACTGATTCCTGCCTCAGATACCCAGACACAATGAAAAAACAAGGAATAGAGTATTCTAGTGATTGCATTTTACAATACATTTCCTCTCAGTTTTCTTGTCATTCTTTGTATCTTTTTCTCTGTAAAACACATACAAATATTCTGTTTATATGTATAAGCATGTAAACATTATGTAACATGACATACCTGAAAATCTAAAAGTAAAAAGTCATATGATATTAACTGTTCCATGAAATAAATTAAAAAATGATCTTATCAGAATGGTGTCCTTTGATTGTGTGCAGAGACAGATATACAGTACAGTATAAAAGCATAAAGAAATTGGTACTGAGAACAATTTGCATCTATTGCACACAAAAAAACCCATGTAAATTAAACATTTTTAGCAATAAACAACATCCTAAAACACCTGCTCTAAATAAAATCTCTTGCATTAAATGTTATTTAAACTCTCCACAAGGTGGTGCTGCTATAGCTATTAATTTACCGTTTACTTTAGCAAAAATGGTACAAAAACTCACACAGGGGAATCTGAGTATTTTGCCAAAAGCAATCTCTTCAAATTTTTGTCAGGTGAATTCAGTGAATTTAGTGACCATGAGACTACATAATGTAGGCAAGCTCTGTGCAATATTCCCATGTAAACTTGGGCAATGCACATGACTTGTGATTTGCAAACAACTCACTACTTCCATTTTGGGCCTGGAGCACCTTCCCAAACTCTGCTCATCAAACCACCTCCTTCATCTCATTCAAATCTCCCCTGCCTGGCCACATCATCTCTGCCGTAGTACTTAAAAGAAGTAAGAAAAGGAAAAAAAAGGGAACAGAAACATCAAGATGTGCACATGCGTCACTGAGCTGGGAAACCACCTGATCTCACTGTTTCCCTTTGATTTCCTCTCTTCTGCCCCTCCCCTCCCCACATCCTTGCCGGGCGTCTGTTTATATCCCCCCTATTGCATCATGTCTAATCTAGGCTGTACTTTCCTCTGAGCAGGGACTGTGTCTTCATTCATTTCTCTGAGGCTGCTTAATTTTTGGGTGCTCTAAAAATAACTAACAAACCACAAGATATGGTGAGACCAGTGGCTATTAGTTAAGCCTGTTTAAAAAAAAAAAAAAACTGATGTGGAGATTAAACAGCTTTGACTGCTCAGGGAAATTCTGCATTCAAGAGTTTAATCACAATTAAAATAACTGTGACTTTCCACCTTTAACACAGAAATTTCTTCTCAGAAGACAGGCTCAGGCTCCAGACCTGCAGAGACTTACACACCTACTTAACTTTACCCATGAGTAGTCTAGGCAGGCCATTCTTCCATTTTTAAGCCAGACAGTCTGCTTTTCTAAGGTTTTTCCCTCTGGCCAGTACAAAGACAAAACCAGGCATGGACTTGTCTGGTGTCTGATGGGGGAGGCATTCTGAAGAGCGCACTGGGGCACCCGTGCTGGCATGATCTTGCATGCACAATGTGTGAGGTCATGCTGGCAGGGGCAGGGTGGTATACTCCTCAAAACAGAGTCCCTCATGTGACATCACGCAGGGAAGGACCACTGATATTCTGGGGATGAATGAATGGCTACTCTAGAGTAGTCCCAATGACTTAATGGAAGACATGCTTACTGCAATGGGATTTCTCATGCCCTTAAAGTTAAGTAAGTTTGTAAGTCTTTGCAGGATCAGGGCCCAATTCAGTAAGTTTGAAGCCATGACAAAGTATTTCACAAATAAATCCAGTCAATGTAAAAAATGAAACTCACAACTCATTTTGGTATTTCACCTGAGCCAGCCTCAATATTCAAACAATGTTTAACTCCTTGAAAACTCCTGGATGAACTGGAAAGTTTATTACTCCAAGAGCAGTCAAACAGTGATGAAGATTATTACAAAATGGCTTTCAAGAGCTGGACAGGAATTCAACTTTCTGACTACCTATGGTTGATGGCACACCTCATGTCAGAGCCCCATACAACATGAGTGGGTACATTTTCCTGACTGTTCTTTATAAATTGTGTTTCATAATAGCAGCTAGCCACCTCACACATTGCATTTCTAGGGGATGTTGCATGATTTAGATGGGTGAAGTCACTTGGGGTGAAATCCTGCTTCACTGAAGAGAATAGAACTTTTGCCATTGGCTTCAATGGGACCAGGATTTTACCCCTAGTATTCAATCTGTGCAATATTATAACGATAGTTTACACAAGCCGAAGGAGAGGAAATAGCATCCAGAAAAGCACAGCACTGGGAGTCTGGGTTTCCATCTCTGTCACAGACTTGCTCGTGGATATTTAGCATCTCCATGCCATTTGTAACATAGGGGGTAATAAATATTAGGGTGACCAGATAGCAAGTATGAAAAATCGGGACAGAGTGTTGGGGGGTAATAGGCACCTATATAAGAAAAATCCCCAAATATCGGGACTATCCCTATAAAATCAGGACATTTGGTCACCCTAGGTAATATGTCTACTTCATAAAGGTGTTGTGGGGCTAATGTTTGCTAGGAATTTTGACATCCTTGGTCAGGAGGCACTAGGGGTGTGCCAAGCACTTTTTATAGGATACCTAGCATTGTAACTTCCCACAAGCAATTCTTTTCCAATGCCCCTCCTCACACACCTACACCCACGCCTCATTAGCTTACCACACAACTCCTATTTTTAAAAAAGACTAAATGCTGCCATCTCCTCAGGCATCTTGAAAAATGAAGTAACTGTGAACAACCTTTATCAGAGGCTAGAGGAGGGAATGAACCAGACCAGATATCTTTCCATATCACCAAGCTGTGCAGCTTCAATATCCAACAATTACCCACAGACTAGGAATAGGAAAGTAATTTAGAAAACAAGAACAGTCATCATCCAGCCGGGAGAGGTACACACATCCTTAATTATTATTAATAATACAGAACTTTCACCCACACTCTCACTCTCATGTTCTACAAAGCATGAGTATCATTTTTCTCTTTTTCAGATGAGGAAATTATGTCATGGAGAAACCAAGTGATTTGCCCACAGAGTCTGAATAAGTGGCATGGCTGGGACTAGAATTCAGGCCTTCTAACGCCTACTTCTGTACCCTGTTAACTAGGCCACTGCACAACCACAGATACAAAGATTATGGCTCAATATTAACAGCCCAGCTTTAATACATGAGAAAGTGCTAAAGCTCTTCAAAGCACAATGGGCACTATCTCCTGTGTCTGTCTCTGCACATACAAGCCGACCTCCCTGCAATCTAAAACAACCACCTCCTTTTTTGGACTCATGTCTTTGTAAAGAAATACTAGTGGACAAAAAAGCACTTAAAGCCACAAAACAGAAGTTTGAAAGCAGTTTCAAGTACTAGGCCTCCTGCCAATTCCTGTGGTTTTATAACCAGGGTGTTGTTTTTGTTTGGTTGGGGGTTTTTTTGGGGGGGGGTCACTTGTTTGCTTGCTTTTTAACTATTTTTCTCTTCTCTATTGCTGTGTGAAAGATCCACATAAACAAATGGGAAACCTGACTAACTATCCATAGGAATAATAGAACTGACTAAACTGCTGTCAAATGCACAACGTAAGCAAACGGAGAAAACTTTCCCCTTTGTAGTCATAGTCACATTCACTTACACTGACCTTAGGTAACAATGGCAGGTAAAAACATTCAGAGAATGGTCAATTTTTAAATTAGAAACATAGGAATTGCCTGACCAGCTCAGACCCAAGGTCCATCTAGTCCAGTATCCTGTCTCTGGCAGTGAACAGCACCAGATGCTTCAGAAGAGCCCTGCAGTAGGCAGATGTGGCATAATCTGCCCACCACATAGGCCTCATCCTTCTCTCTGATTGTTAGGCTTAAACCCTGATGCACTAGGATTAATATCCATGGGTGGCGGATATAATAGGCCAGGGGCACCTCTGCCTCCCCTGGTACTTGCTGCCTGATGCCTAGTTGCAGGTTTGACGGCGTAAGCTTTTGCTTTATTATGCCCCATGCAGGTTCTGGGGTGGCTGAGGAGGGGGAGTGTGCTAGTCAGCTTCCTGGGTTCATCAGTAATCTCCCTGGACTCCAGAGAGATTACTGATGAACTGAGGAAGCTGAGTGACACATTCTGCCTCCTCAGCCACCCCAGAATCTGCATGGGGCATAGCAAAAGCTCAGGTTCTCCTCCGGGAAGAGACCCTGTCATGCTGCAGCTTTTCCTGGGTGGCTTGGGGTCTGGGGACAGGAGGAGAGGAGCTGCCCGGGGCTCCTCCAGGCAGGCCCGTTGGCTCGGGGCTCTGGCCCAGAGGAGGGGCAAGGGCAGAAGAGGCAGTGCTGGGGACTAGCCTCCCCAAAGGGGGGGCTCCACCTGCCGCCCATGTTAATATCCCTTCTGAAATTTCTGGATAATTAATTATGATAATTGAAATTGATGATGTCTCTTTTAAACTCACTCATATGATCCTTCTGAGAGCCATGCTGGTCTGAAGACCTTCTACAACAGTGGTCCCCAACCTTTTCGTGGCCAGTAGCACATTCATGTTTTCAGAAGAGTGTGGCGGGCGCCAACAATTTTTCAAGGCTTATTTTGTATTTGTACATTAAATAATACGAAAAACATATTTAATATACATAATATATGAATCCATAAGATAAAAAGGGTAATTTTATATGTAAAAGGCATTAATTAAATTATTTGGCAATTACTCTTTCACCTTACCATGTGAATTTGCTCTTTTTTATCTACCTGTAAGAAAAATTAAGGAATTTTTAAAAAATAAATATCATAAACAGTTTTCATCTTATTTTAAAAAAGTTAAACATTGTTGAACTGCTGGTCCAAATATATTTATTGTTCTTACCTTAACATAGAATGAAGTCTGCAGCCTCAGAGTTCTCTGTCCGTGGGAGGTGCGGGGCCACAGCTTCTCTCCAGCTTCAACGCCTGCCACGGACAGAGAACACCGGCACCTGCAGCCCTGGAAAAGCCAGAGAGAAGCCGCAGCCCTACGCCTGCCAGGGACAGAGAACTCTGGTGCCCGAGCCTGCAGCCCTGGAATTCTCTGTGCCCGGCAGGCATGGAGTTGCGGTTTCTCTCCAGCTTAAGCCACGGCCCCGTGCCTGCCAGGGACCGAGAACACTGGCACCCACAGCCCCAGAGTTCTCTGTCCCCGGCAGAGGCTGGGCCACAGCTTCTTTCCGGCTTCGAAGCCAGAGAGAAGCCGCAGCCTGGCGCCTGCTGGGGACAGAGAACACTGGCGCTCGCAGCCTGCAGCTACAGAGAAGCCGGAGAGAAGCCGCAGCCCCGTGTCTGCCAGGGACAGAGAACACCAGCACCCACAGTCTGCAGCCCTGGAATTCTCTGACCTCAGCAGGTGCGAGGCTGCGGCTTCTCTTCCCTGATGGCCACTAGCCAGGCACACATAAATACCCCGGCGGGTGCCATGGCACCCGCGGGCACCGCAATGGGGACCACTGTGATAGAGAGCTATAAAATCATGATCCGTGTGGAGAAAGTGAATAAGGAAGTGTTAATTACCCCTTCACATTACACAAGAACCAGGGGTCAGCCAATGAAATTAATAGGCTGTAGGTTTAAAACAAACAAGGAAATACTTCTTCACACAACCTACAGTCAATCTGTGGAACTTGTTGCCAGGGGATGTTGTGAAGGTCAAAAATACAACTGAGTTCAAAAAAGAATTAGATGAGTTCATGGCAGAGAGGTCCATCAATGGCTGTTAGGCAAGATGGTCAGGGAGGCTCTGGGTGCCCCTGTCATGGTATAATTCCCCACTCTGAACCTTAGCGTCCAAAAGATGGGGTACCAGCATGAATTCCTCTAAGCTTAATTACCAGCTTAGAACCTGTAGCGCTGCCACTAACCAGGAATTCCAGTGCCTGGTACACTCTGGTCCCCCCAAGACCTTGTCCAGGGAACCCCAAGACCCAGACCCTCTGGATCTTAACACAAGGAAAGTAAACCCTTTCCCTCACCGTTGCCTCTCCCAGGCTTCCCCTCCCTGGGTTACCCTGGAAGATCACTGTGATTCAAACTCCTTGAATCTTAAAACAGAGAGGAAAATCCACCTTCCCCCCTCCTTCTCTCTTCCCCCCTCCCAGATTCTCCCTGAGAGAGACAGTAATCCTAACACAGAGAGAAATTAGCCTCTCTCTCCCCCTTCCCTCCTTTCTCCCCACCAATTCCCTGGTGAATCCAGACCCAGTCCCCTGGGGTCTCACCAGAATAAAAAAACAATCAGGTTCTTAAACAAGAAACTTTTAATTAAAGAGGGAAAAACAGTAAAAATTATCTTTGTAAATTTAAAAAAATGGAATAGGTACAGGGTCTTTCAGCTATAAACATTGGGAATACCCTCCCAGCCTAAGTATACAAGTACAAATTAAAATCCTTTCAGCAAAATACAAATTTGAACTCCTTCCAGCCAAATACACATTTGCAAATAAAGAAAACAACCATAAGCCTAACTCACTTTATCTACCTAGTACTTACTATTTTGAACTTATAAGAGCCTGTATCGGAGAGATTGGAGAGAAACCTGGTTGCATGTCTGGTCCCTCTGAGCCCCCAGAGTGAACAACAACCAAACACTAACAGCACACACAAAAACTTCCCTCCCTCAAGATTTGAAAGTATCCTGTCCTCTGATTGGTCCTCTGGTCAGGTGACAGCCAGGCTCACTGAACTTAACCCTTTCCAGGCAAAAGAGACATGAAGTACTTCTGTTCTATTAACCCTTGACTATCTGTTTATGACAGCCCCTAACCTGTGAATGCCAGAACCTGGGACTGGACAACAAGGGATGAATCACTCAATAAATTGTCTTGTTCTTTTCATTCCCTGTGAAGCATCTGGCATTGGCTACTGTTGGAAGACAGGGGTAGATGGACCATTGGTCTAACCCAGTAAGGCCATTCTTATGTTTTTATGTCATAGAGTTAAATAAGAAAGGATCAGGTTCCTTTTTGGAATATCTTTTGCTCAGGAACTGTTTTAAAATTAAGCATAACACTTCAGCATAATAGGAGAGCATGGGAATGCAGCTTTATGGAGTGTTCAGATGGTTTTAATTTTATATCTCAAATTAAATTTGAGCTGTAACTTTACATTTTAAGTGTCCATCCAGAAAAATGTTATATATTATAAAAGTTTGCTTGTTTTTTAGAATTCACTTGCAAAATATTTTTCATTATTTCAAAACAGTGTATTTTTGCTTGTTGTTGGATCTCTCTTCTTACCAGAATACTTTTCCTTATTTGGGTATACAAACTGAATTGTTGTTGTAGAGTTGTGCCTGACTGAATTGATGTGTATTTGTTTGTTTGTGGTTTTTGCATCTTCATTTATTTTCATTTTGAATAGAAGCATTTGTTTGGAAACACCCTCATTTGTTACAAAGACACAGATTTGTGTGTGTGTATATTTGTAATGTGTGTATATGGTATATAATTTAGGGCCTACTAACCATAGCAGTGAGACTCAAGTTTTGTGGCTTTTAAATGCTTTTCTGTGCTTTCATAATCAAAACAATGCCTAGTTAGTTTATAAATTGAAATGGTCTGTGTTGCTACACTGCTATAGCTGCAGACTGTCAACAGTGCCAGCAGTGTAAAAACATAGTTTAGCTTCTGTGAAAGTAACTCTTAAAGATTTTTAACAGGCCTTGATACTCAGGTGTGACACCCCAGGGCTGATAGGAATTAGTGTGTAATGGATCACACACTAGATAGGATTTTACAGTGTAATCAATAATAGCTGAGAAGAAAAGGTTAGTGTTGTCAGTAGTTGGCTGCCTGTGTGTTCTGTCTATGTGCTGTCCTGGCTCTGGCCAAGTTGCTGGCCAAGCAGTCCTCGATCAAACTGTCCAGAAAGATTACAGACTTGGTTCAGTGGCGAAGGCCCTGGGCCAGGTTTATTGCTGACAAAGCATGGTACCAGTACCCTATAGACTCTACAGGGAGACTAATACATGTATGCTCGTGACAGTGGACCAATTCAGTCAGTGGCAGGATCTTCCACTGCTCTTCGGTCACACAAAGACATTCCTCCTTTAACTCCTTTTATACATTGATACTAACAAGTTAATTAGTACCCTTCTGATGTGGTTAGTGATCACCTGTTGGTTCAAACAAAACATCTCCATCCATTATCCTGTCCTTATCTTTAGGAGGGGTCAGTGTGTCCTTGAACCATCTTCGGGCAGTGTGTTTATACCATAACTTTGTATCGGGCTGATGGAGTACTACTCTTCCAGAATGTGTTTATGTGAATGCCTACTGCCTAGCCCACCTTAGGAGTGCCATCTTAGGAGTGCCTGTGTTTTATCAACACCAGCCATGTTCTTGCCAACTCCATGTACCGGATAGTGATCTTGTAAGCAGGTGTTTGCTTTATAGCAGGGCCTAGGGCAGGGGCAGGCAAACTTTTTGGCCTGAGGGCTACATCAGGTTTCCAAAACTGAATGTAATTGTAAAGTCGTAGAGTTCTAAATGGATTGAAAAATTCGGAGAAAGAATACTAGTGTAGTCGCAGACATGAACTGCAAGATCTGGACTACTGACAGTCTTTTTTACTGTTACAGTAATGGCAAGCACTGGCATCAATGGCTTGCAGCAAAGGGACTTCTCATCTGATGGAGTAAAGGACAGTGAACTTTCAAAAGCCTCAGCCACGTATTTCAAAAACTACCTTATTTCAATTTAAATCTCACTGATCCCGTGTAGTGTGAGGTTGAGTGACATTTTGAGAACATACAGACAATGATCCTTGTAAAAGGCAAAGCCTCTTGACTAAAAAAAGAGAATGAATAATTGCTACTGCCTACCTTGCCCTCTTCGCATTCTTGAGATGATTTCACTAAAAGTATGGCTACACTATGAAGACAATACCAGAAAAACTATGCCAGCCTGGCCCTGCAGCCTACACCAATGGAAGGGGTTTTACTGTCAGTATAGCAATACCACCTCCCTGCATGACTTAAGCTACATCGACAAGGCATTCTTCCACCAACATTACCATGTCTACACTGGAAGTTATGGTGGCATATTTATGTCAGTCAGGGGTGTGATTTTTTCCCTACCCCCGACCGTCATAGCTTTGCCAATATAGCTTTCAAATGAAGATCAAGCCTGAGAAAACATACATGAGAGAAAAACTGTGATGATCTGAGAATGTCCTGTGGCGATTCTAGCAACCACTGACACCAAGACTAAGGCCATGTCTACACTACCACTAAGCGACATTAGTTTTGCCGGCTCCAGTTATTTTACTTGTAGTACTTCAGTGTCTGAACTTTCTGTGCTGACTGCCTTTTATTTTTCTGGCTGTGCAGTAATCATCTATTCCTGATACTGTTTAAATGAAAGTTTCATAATTATCTAAATTATTCTAATATTTGGTCAGTCTTTTCTATATTTCTAATAATCAGTGGCTCACCTTAGATCATCTGTGACAATAATATAATATTAGCTATTATCTAATAATATGTTGATTATTTCAGAGTTTTATCATCACAGATGCACAGGACAGAGAGGGGACAAAATACAGTAGTAAGAAAGACATTTTGTTCTCTCTTCATATACCGGGTTATTTTCCTCTCTTGTTAGCTACCGTATGGGAAGCTATGAATTTAGCCAATAAAGGCCTCAGAATCAAAACCATGACTTCTTTAGTCACTTTTACAGCCACACTTAAGAATATTCTTCAAGCTATTATACTTCTTAGAAGTTTGATTTGACTCTTTTGAGGAAAAAAAATGACTAAAAAACTGTTCAGAAAATCAATCAGGAAAATTTTGAAGCTTGGAAAAGATCTGCAAAGGCACAAATGGGAATTGGATATCCATCTTCCATTAAAATTCAGTTGGTGTTTTGATACCTGTTTCCTATTTCTGCCTTTGAAAATTTCCCCCTACATGGTTTTCCCCTATGATATTATTAATGAATGTCAGATGAAATGCAAGCTCTTTTCACTATGTCTTACTGAATTATGCATTATTGAACAGTTTACTGAAATGTTTAAAAAAGTTGTAAAGTGCTGTATTGACACTAGAAATGCATGTACTAATGCCAAAAACATGTTTTCTTCTTATCAATTATATGATGTTGTGATTTTACAGGGCAGCTCAGGATTCTCTAGGCACATGGCAAAAAAAAATCATCTCCAATGCTTGGAACTATGACAATTTCCTTTTACTCTACGTTCTATACACACACTAACTTAATTAAGAATCTTGCTAGTGGCTAAAGTCAAGAATGAATCATGCAGCTGCTCATACCATAGCAACCTTTCTGATTATACCATTACACTGAAGGCCTAATAAAAAAAAACCTCAAAAAACAAAACAAAACAACCATGTAAGCTTCCATGAGGTAAGGAACTGTTCCTTTAAGCACAGGTAATCTCAGAGTCAAGTTACAACAACTCTCCGGAAGCTAGTCTCACTTTGCTGACAAGGCAATGCACACTAGTTATACCACTCCTTCAGAACTAACTGATTGTTATGATGGGTTATGCTGAACATGGGCACTTGTACATAGGAAGTAGTTCAGTCTTATTTTTAACCTCTACACATGGTCATTGAACAAAAAGACAAACAGACCCATCCTTAAATTTGACTCCTTACTATCTATGTATTCCTTCTTTGTCCTCTATTTCACTCAAATTTTAAAGAGGCACTGTAAGATTATTTTTCCCCACAACTAACATTTTCTTACTTCTGTAATATTATTAAAACGGAAGGAATTTTTTAAATATTAAATTTTATTTTCTAACTTCACTCAGCATGGACAATGAAAACAATCAAATCAGGTCCACTTTCTGATTCTTTTGCACTATAGGAAAATATTAAACGTAAAGCAAAACAACAAAACATTGCACCATCACAAAACTCTGTTTTGTCATTAGTTCTTTTTAGATTTCATGAAAATAGGCCCCGATCCTGAAAACATTAATGTATATAAACAATCCTGTTTATATTTACACATGAGTAATCCCATTGAAATTTGGGTTACAGCCTCATTTGATGTATTTTTAATTTATTCACACGTGGGCAGTTTTTGCTGCATCCACTCCTGAGAATGGATTTCATACAAACAATTTAATTTCAAGCACCAAAATCACAGAGATAACAGTAACAAGCTGCCTTACTATATTCTTCTACTGGTGTCACAAGGTGTTGCACGCTACAGTCAATACTATACAGCATTTTTCATTCTGGTATGCAGATGATAGAAGTCTATTCTTTTTCTATCCTTCCAGGAACAGCAGCTATTGACTTCTAGAACTGGACTATAACAGACTTGTTCATTATCAGCTGATGCATTACATGGTTAATCAGAATATATAATAGAAGGATTTTAAAGTACCTTTTGCTGAATTGTGGCTTAAAGAACCAATTGATATAGCTGCAATGGCTAAATGGATACAGGAGGAAATGCAGGAGTTTGCAGCTCTCAAAATAATTGGAGAGCCTTAGCTTGTAGACAGGGAAATCTTGAGACAATCCAAAAACATCAGCAAAAGTCAATTTCTAAAAAGCACCAAAGATGCATTTCATCCTTTTTAGCATTACCGTGGCTAAGTGCTTTTACGTCTTTACCCAGAGTTCCAGGGTAACAATAGTCCATAGCCCAGGGAATACTTAAGAGTCACTCTCCTTGAGGCAAGTAAGATCTTTTGATCCCATTTTAATGAGAGGAGATATGCTCTGAAAGGATGCTGTGTAAACAAGATGCAATCAAATAAAATATGTGTCATTTCATTAGGCAGTCTTCTTCAGTAATGTCAGAGTCAGTTGGTTTTATGTTCACTGGTTGGACAGAACAAGCAATCTTCCAGCATTTACCTCACCACTGGATAATACTTAATTACACTTGCTTTGGCCCTGGTCCTGCAAACTCTTAGGCACGTGCATAACTTTAGTCAAGTGATTAGTATCAAAATTATGTATATATGTTAGTGTTTGCAAAATAAGAGTTTCTAACTTTCACATCCCTGATGTTAACTGCAGAAAATATTGAAAAAGCACTCTGAATTTTATATTATCTTAAAATCTGCCAAAGGAATTTTTGAAGTGATTACGTCATGTGTTCTTGTAAAATTATAATATATGGTGTGACTGCTATTCATAAAAGACTTGTGCAACATGATTTGAGATTAACTTAAATTTTAAGTGTGTTAAATGTGTCAGGGTGCATAGCAACAATAATCCATTATGGGGGAGGAGCCTTTACTCTTATTTGCCCCCTCTCTCTCTCTCTCTCTCTCTCACACACACACACACACTTGCAATTCCAGAATCATAGAGCCATAGGTTAGAAGGGACTGCAAGGGTCATCCAGTCTAACCCCCGCCCTTCCCAAGATGCAGAATTTGTGTTGTCTAAAGCCACATGCCTCACACACGGTCGTCATCTACGAGCGAAGGGAATGCAAGGGAAACATCTAGCCTCCGCCCCCACCTACGTAGGCAGTGTGCACTCCAGCAAAGCAGTAAGACGTGGCTTTTACAGAAAGCCGGCCAGCTGATGAGTCACACGAGTGGATCTGTTGAACTGCAATCACATTTCACCTAAAAATGAATTCGGTCTCCCACAACGTGCGCTCCTTATCAGGATCAGTCTCTCTCTCTCACGCTACATGTTTCAACGCAAAGCATGGGTGGCTGACATCATTAAAAATATGCCGTCGGACTAAATGCATCCCACAGCATGCACGAGATTCCGAAGAGACGGAGACTCGTCACAAAGAAGTCCTTATGCAGCAGGAGCTTTGGTGTATCCTTACTCCCACGGCCACGGGACATTTTTTTAGACTAACTACCATAACAGTGCGGTGCAAAAACACTAGCTCCGCCTGCCACAGTGTATCGCAATTAGTCACCCTACCCATGAACATCACCCACGTGGCAGCCCCTCCACCACCCTTTAGTCCTGCACAGTGCTATAGTGATGGATGCATAACAGATCACAGCTCCCTGGGTGAAAACTCGGTGCCTGCTGGTGCTTTCTGTGCCGTTTCCCCCACTGGATTGCGCCAGCCATGTCAGCAGCCACGCAGTCCCGTGGAGACAGGCAGAGGCGGCCCTCACCCCACCACCCCCGGGCGGGGGAAGGGGGCCCCTCCACGTCAGACACGCCAGTGTGGGCCTGCCTCCCCCGCTGGAGTGTCAGCAAACGCCTTCCTCTTCTGCTCGTGCAACTCCTACCCCATTTCCTCGCCCACCCCCGTGCCGCCTCTGCCTTCGCCGCCGCGCCGGGCTGACCCGAGAGCACGGCAGCCTGGGCATGCGGCTGGGGCATGCTCAGTAAGAGCCGGGCGCTGGGAGCAGGCTGGGGCGCTACACCCTCTTCCTGCCTCTCTCGCTTGCGTCAGATCAATGTTGCAGACGCCGGGCTGAGGACCGCGCGTGGCGCGCTCGGCGGTTGGCGGGGCCCCTCTCGGGCTGGTGGCCGAAGCTCCCCTCGGAACGCGGGACACTTCGGAACGTCCGCGGCGTCCAATCGGCTGCTGGCGGCGGCCCGCTCCTGAGAGCGGCCCCGCAGCCGGTTTGTTGCGCACGCGGGTCCCGCCGGGTTTCGGTGAGTGGCCACCCAGGTGCCCGCAGTTCGATGGTTGGTTCGGACCGCGATGAGCCGCCCGTCCTCCGCCGGACCCAGTGCTAACAAACCCTGCGGCAAGCAGCAGCACGCGCCGTCCCCCGCTGCTGCCCCCACCGCCGCCGCCACCATCTCGGCTGCCGGCCCCGGCTCCTCCGCGCTACCCGCCGCGGCGATCTCAGGCCCGGGAGGCGGCGGCGGCGGCGGCGGCGGCGGGCCGGTCTCGCCTCAGCACCACGAGCTGACCTCGCTGTTCGAGTGCCCCGTCTGCTTCGACTATGTGCTGCCCCCGATCCTGCAGTGCCAGGCCGGGCATCTGGTGTGCAATCAATGCCGGCAGAAACTGAGCTGCTGCCCCACGTGCAGGGGATCCCTGACCCCCAGCATCAGGAACCTGGCCATGGAGAAAGTGGCCTCGGCTGTCCTCTTTCCCTGCAAGGTAAGAGCATCCTCCAAGCCCCTTTCCTGCTCTGGCCGACACGGTCCCAGGGGGGACTGGATGGAGCTAAACTCCTTGCGCCTCTCTTCATCCCCGGATCGGAATGCTGCTGTCACTTCTGTAGAGCGCCAAAGCAAAGGCTCCTCCAAGAGCTGCCAGTAGGAACCCCTGTTCCCCGGGTCACTGCCCTCTCAACTCCCCAGATGTCAGAATTTTGCAGAGAGGCGAGATCGTGAAAGTTTCGCTTCTCCTTTCCAGGTTCCAGTCAACAGGAACATTCTGCACCTCCCCGCCATACCAGAGGGAGGCTCCTGTCCTAGTTATTTATATGGCTATTAAACAGATCCCTGCCTCCTTTCCCAGCAGAAACAGGAGAAGCTTCCCAGATTAGTATGAGCCCGAGGAACCCTAGTAATAGCCTATCACCCCATTCCAGCAGAAACACAGAGGGGCTTCCATTCCCAGCCCTGTCAGTAGACATACGGCGTCATCTAGGAGCACAGTGCCTTTCACGTGAAGGGTGGGGGGAACATGAGCAATAAGAGTACAGAGAATATATATCCTATTGTTCTTTGTCTTAAAGATACCGACAGCGTGGCTCTTCTGCATACCTGTTTACAAATTAGTGCTGCTGCCTTGCCTTAATCCTGTTTGATAGCCCTGCTGCTGCACAGTGGCATTATGCATAACTACACCATTAAGGCTTAAACAATCAACTATTAAAATTACATAAGCATCTAATTTTTAAAAATAATATCTCACACACTTAGATTCTTGTGGAGACCTGTTTCACATTGCAGAGGGTTTAGACCATCCTACTGCATATTCTTCATGCAATATACTTCTTTTGTAGGACAAATGCCCATCTCTAATTAAATCACTGGAAAGAAGTAGGGGGTTAAGGCCTGTTAAGGGGGTTAAGGCAGTTAAGTAGGCCTGTGATTTAATTTGGTGACTAAGAGGGATACAATAGATCTTAAAAGTCATGATCATGGAATACATTTTCCCTATTTGTTTAGAACACTATTATAATTCCAAGAGATCAGAGAGAGAAAAAATCTGTCCTCTCATTTTCAGTTTGCTTACTTTATGCCTATAAACAGCACTTCGGTATTTAATCAGTTTCACATCTTTCCCTGGGCATGGTCCTCTGTACTTTGGGTGGGTCTTTCTTACAGTAGCAAGGGTATATTTTAAAAAATAGGTAATGTGATAGACCAAGGGAATCAGGGACAGATGTAGTATCTGAGACTACTGTTCACTCACATCTGTAATTGATTACATTGCAAATTCACAGTGTCCTTTTAAATAAAGTGTTTGGGGAGGGATAGTTCTCAGTGGTCTGGGCATTGGCCTGCTAAACCCAAGGTTGTGAGTTCAATATGGGGCAAAAATCTGTCTGAGGATTGGTCCTGCTTTGAACAGAGGACCTCCTGAGGTCCCTTCCAACTCTGATATTCTATGATTCTCTCCTCCAACCACAATAAGCTCCAAAGAATATTTAGAAAAGTTTCATTTGAATTTAAGAGCTTTGATTTTCTTTGATGTGGCTGTTCCTTGAAAATAGATTGTGTAAAATATATCTTAAAATATTTCCTTAGGGAAATAAGCATACAAGGCATATTATACTTCGATTTTTATAAACAACTGCAGATCCTGCAGTTAGGCTGCACGGAAGCTCAGGAATTCATATTATCACATCAACTTGAAGAACTGGGGCAATAGGAAATATTACAAAAGAAATAGACCGTTTTACTCTATTGTATTAGTCTAGAGACTTGACTGGAGTTGATGCTTATAGTGAATTTTCTTTCTGGTTGGAAAACGTGACAGCAGGCCATAATGGCTGCTCATTTTCCACCATCTTTTATGTCCTGTGTTCTACAGCTAAGAGTATTTTTGCTCACTCTGATTTTCCAAAGTGAGGCTTGTTCTTAAAACTCCAGTTTGTTTTACATATTCCTTTGTAAGTATTTATTTTTCTCATGCCCTGCCATTATTTAAGGTTCTGTAGTTTTACAGGGTCACATGACACTATCAGCCAACAGCAGCACTCCAGGAATGATATTTACCTCAGTTCTTAGTGTCTGTCATCATCTGTTTTTTAAAATATTTTATTCTTACCTAGAATTCTTACTCATTGTGCTCAAGTTCTAATGCATAATGTGTCCAATCTAAAGTATGCCACCCATCCTCCAAAAAAGTGAGAGCTCTATTACACAAGGACCTGGGACTTGATAGCAAGGTACATAAATAAGTGTTACCGATGTTTTCTTTCACTAGAGGAGTTAAGTCAGTGCTGGGTGGAAAGTCACTAACTCCTGTTCCACCTATTCACTGGTCTCAGTGTAAAATCTGAGGTGGATTCTGTGATCACAGTCTGTTAGGGTGTGCTTAAATCCTGGTTGGGAACATTGAGGGGGATATCGCCAGAACATTAGCTGTTACAGCATAAAAGTTGCCTTGTGCTGAGAATTCTTTCAGGCCAGCCTTGTTGCCTTGTGCTGAGAAGTCTTTCAGGCCAGGTCAGACCTTCTCTTGGCCAGTGTCTTGCCAGTCAATTTCAAAAAGCTATTAAACAGCTAGAGAAGCTGTGAGGAAGTTGGGATTTTCTGTAATATTTTTATGAAACGTGTACTTTGCATTGTTACCCAGAGGAGGAAAAAGAGTTAAGCCTGCTCTTGGGAGCAGCACACAGGTCATGAGGTGTGAGTGTTGCCTCTCTGTCTGGGCTGCAATGAATAGGGTTGTTGAGGAACTGGTTGGAACCTGCTGAAAGCAACCCCTATTAATGCAGAGTCCAGAAGAGACAGTGGAAAGCCTCAGGGGCCAGAACATTGACACCTAGGAAACAATGACCAAGAGGAAGGTTTCAGAATGGCAGCCCTGTTAGTCTGTATCCACAAAAAGAACAGGAGTACTTGTGGCATCTTAGAGACTAACTATTTGAGCATAAACTTTTGTGGGCTACAGCCCACTTCATCGGATGCATGCAGTGGAAAATACAGTAGGAAGATAGATAGATAGATATATACACACACACCACACAGAGAACATGAAACAATGGGTGTTACCATACACACTCTAACAAGAGTGATCAGTTAAGGTGAGCTATTACCATCAGAGAGAAAAACTTTTAAAAAAAAAACTTCAAAACCAGACTCCAACGAGAGACTGCTGAATTGGAATTAACTTGCAAAATGGACATAATTAAATTAGGCTTGAATAAAGACTGGGAGTGGATGGGTCATTACACAAAGTAAAACTATTTTCCCCATGTTCCCTCCCGCCTTCCTCACACCTTCTTGTCAACTGCTGCACATGGACCATTTTGATTACCACTACAAAAAGTTTTTTCTCTCTCCTGCTGGTAATAGCTTACCTTAACTGATCACTCTCATTAGATAAGTGAATTTACATTAAATTCCATTGCTAGCAAGACTGAGAGATGTGATGGTTTGCAGTTATGGGAGAATTTCCAGGATTTTTCTGAGATTAATAAAAAATAAACGATGGCAAGTTTGTTTGGCAGTTTGTAGGGGCAGATGCTTTGTTGGTTTTCAATTTAAATAATATTTACTGTGAGCTTTTCTTTCTTTCAAGGCCTCCTGAAGTTGTGGGCTTCTGGCTGCTGCTCCATGCAATGCCCCAGTGTACACTAAGGAGGTGATGTAATTCTCACAGTGGAACTCCACTGCTGTACCTGTGAAGAGTCTGGTAATTGCCCTTTGTAGTACAGTGTATGTATGGCTCTGCTAAGTCTCCAGTTCGTATTTTTAAAGCTTTACAAACAGAACATGCACTGTACTAAGAAAAGGGCACTTACCTGACACTCGATAGGCCAGCTACGTGCTTCAGCAATGTGGAGTGTCATCCATCACCAGCATTAAATGAATTTCACTGAATTTTTTTTTAAATATTGATTATTGTCGTTCTAGTTTGCAGTAAATTGGATGCAGAATGTCTCTCGTTCTTAATATTTGGCACAGTCATCTGCAGTTATGAAGTTAGAAGTGTTTTGCGAGGTATCTTAATTCTGTTTTTAAAAGAACGATTTAACCATGGGAATGGGGCATCAGTCACATCTCTTCAGCCAATTTTCTGCAGTCCTGGGGCGGGGGAGGGGGGGGAGCAGTGGGTTGAACAAGCTATCCTGTCACTAATTATAGTTGACATGTTTAGATTTAATATGGAACTTCACAGTTTTTCATGTAGGCAGATTAAATATTTAAATCTTACTGCGTTTTTAAACTTTTTTTTTTTAATTTAGTGAACTGAAGTACATATCTTTTCCAATATAGGTTTTGGAGATGCAATTCTAATTCAATTATTCTTGAAAGTTCAGCTAGAGATCCTATAACCCTTTATGCTTTCATAATGTCTCTGACAGACAGCTAAGCCTCACAACAATACAATAATGGCTGAAGCCAATAGTGGTTGTGACACCAAAAGGTGTTGATGTGCTTTGCTGTTGAATGTAACTTCATGACAAGACCTGTGAGAGAATGATTGATAACAGAAGCAGGCAGAACATAATGACTGAGGTTGAACAGAACACTTGTTAAAATCAGTATTCTGATGAAGGGTGCCATGGGATATTTATGGTCATTAGAAAAACAAACTGTTGAGCAATAGTCAACATGGTTTATGTAAAGGGAAATCGTGTTTTACTAGAGTTCTTTGAAGGGGTCAACAAACATGTGGACAAGGGGGATCCAGTGGATATAGTGTACTTAGATTTCCAGAAAGCCTTTGACAACGTCCCTCACCAAAGGCTTTTACGTAAATTAAGCTGTCATGGGATAAAAGGCAAGATCCTTTAATGGACTGAGAACTGGTTAAAAGACAGGGAACAAAGGGTAGGAATTAATGGTAAATTCTCAGAATAGAGAGGAATAACTAGTGGTGTTCCCCAAGGGTCAATCCTCAGACCAATCCTATTCAGCGTATTCATAAATGATCTGGAGAAAGGGGTAAACAGTGAGGTGGCAAAGTTTGTAGACAATACTAAACTGCTCAAGATAGTTAAAACCAAAGCAGATTGTGAAGAACTTAAAAAAGATCTCACAAAACTAAGTGATTGGGCAACAAAATGGCAAATGAAATTTAATGTGGATAAATGTAAAGTAATGCACATTCGAAAAAATAACCCCAACTATACATACAATATGATGGGGGCTAATTTAGCTACGAGTCAGGAAAAAGATCTTGGAGTCATCTTGAATAGCTCTCTTAAGATGTCAATGCAGTGTGCAGAGGCGGTCAAAAAAGCAAACAGGATGTTAGGAATCATTAAAAAGGGGACAGAATAAGACTGAGAATATATTATTGCCCTTATATAAATTGATGGTAGGCCCACATCTCGAATACTGCATACAGATGTGGTCTCCTCATCTCAAAAAAGATATACTGGCACTAGAAAAGGTTCAGAAAAGGGAACTAAAATGATTAGGGGTTTGGAGAGGGTCCCATATGAGGAAAGATTCAAGAGGCTAGGACTTTTCAGCTTGGAAAAGAGGAGACTAAGGGTGGATATGATAGAGGTATATAAAATCATAAGTGATGTGGAGAAAGTGGATAAGGAAAAGTTATTTACTTATTCCCATAATACAAGAACTAGGGGTCACCAAATGAAATTAATAGGCAGCAGGTTCAAAGCAAATAAAAGGAAGTTCTTCTTCATGCAGTGCACAGTCAACTTGTGGAACTCCTTACTTGAGGAGGTTGTGAAGGCTAGGACTATAACAGCATTTAAAAGAGAACTGAATAAATTCATGGTAGTAAAGTCCATAAATGGCTATTAGCCAGGACGGGTAAGGAATGGTGTCCCTAGCCTCTGTTTGTCAGAGGATGGAGATGGATGGCAGGAGAGAGATCACTTGATATTGCCTGTTAGGTTCACTCCCTCTGGGGCATCTGGCATTGGCCACTGTCGGTAGACAGGATACTGGGCTAGATGGACCTTTGGTCTGACCCGGTACGGCCATTCTTACGTTATTAATCTGTATAACTTCTGAAAGCCAGTCCATAGCTGTATAGTGCCAATAACAATCTAAAAGATTCATTACTGACTCAGAGGGAAAAATGACACCTCCTGAATGAATCATCAGTGCCACTCGCTTACTGCAACATTTTAAGTTCCGTGACAGTCATTGGTTGGGACACTTATTTAGCTTGTGAACTAGATCACAGGACAAGGTGGGATGACTTTAAGTGTTTTATTGAGTTTTTAAGAACTTAGGAGTTTGTTTCTCTCTGTTCAGTTTTCAAATGAGAATTAATCTCATGATTGTAATAACATGGAATGTAGAACTAAAACACAGCTTTTCTTTTTAAATCCAATATAGGAAGAAGTTCAGAGAGTCAGATGCCTCGCTGTGATGCATTCTTGGCCTAAAAAGAACAAAACATTCCATGCATTCTTTTCAGATATGCTTGCTTGCCCAGTTTTCATTTTTTTTTAAAGTGTCCTGTCTTAATCTTCCATGACAGTTAGTATTTCCTAGTTGCCCTTAATGAAATCAATGCATCACCCCCCAAAGCAACTATTCTTATCACAATATTACAGTTCATTTTGTATTGAAACTGACTAGAGGTCCATCTAGGTTGAAAACCTGTCTGACAGTGGCCATTGCCAGATTGGACTTAATGCTTTATTATTATTATTGTATTTAATTTATTTATTGCTGCTTTATGATTAAAGAAGACCTGAAAGGGGTGCATGAATGTAGATGTTAAGTACTGGAAATGTCAAGGCTTGTCTTCTGTTGTTGGAGAGCATCATGGATGACTCAAAAATGGGCACAGAAAGCTTAACTGAAAGTGTGATTTTTTTTTTCCCCCAAGTTCAAAAACATTTACTTACATGTCTCCTAGCCTCACTGCTAGTGGTAGGAAATACTGATAAGCGATTACAAAGCTTGATGAAAACAGCTCCTTCTACTCAGGCTTTCCTTTAATCAAGCTATTTTCTCTATTTTATAGTGATATTTTTAGCAAAACAAATACATTTAACCAGTTCACTTTACAGGATAAAACAAAAGATGGGCTTGTTGATTCTTTAACCAAGTTCTTTTCTCTCCTGTTCTTTAAATAAAAAGATGTAACCAATAAAACCTAACAAGATTTTAAACAGTCTGAATAAAAAGCACCTCATCTCTTTCTGAGTCAAGTTTCTCCTCTGTTATATCTGTTATTAACCTATCAATTCTCCAGTTGGCCAGAAGCTCCCAGCACAGACAAACCCTGACTGACTCATGTAAATAAAACCAAGCAGAATTTTTTTTTTTGCACCTTCTTTAAACATCATAAAGAAGCAAGAAAATGTACACACACACCCTTCCCCACCCCACTCCCTTTTGCTGCTCAGGTATCTTGCTTTGGATAGGATTATTGGAAACATTAAGTACGTGGGCTTTAATAGTTCAATTGAAAAAAAAAAAAAAACTTTCCTGCAAACTACCACTAATTGTGAGACAGAGACAATATAAAATATGGAGTGGAAGGAAACAAGTAGAAATCTTCTTACTTTCTATTGAGCACTTATATCCTTCCCCTCTTCTCTAGAATTGTCTCCGACTTTCACTTTGGTCTATTTCTGGGCAATGAGTCCCAGCAGATCCACTGTTGATCTTCAGTGCAGATGCAAGGCAATTCAATTCACAGGAAGTTTCAACCTAATAGTTTAAGTGCTGTGTCAGTATAAATGTGGGAAGGACGCCAGCTATAGTGATTTGAGTCCACATATTCTGTAAAGTGTTTCAGTCCTTGCTTGAAACATATGTGGATGTGTAGATAGCACAAAGTTAATTACAAAGCTTAACTTTGCATTTTGGAGCCTTTACTTCTGTTGCAGTTGGGAGAACTTTGGAAAAATGGTTTCCTCAATATTACCTTTGCAATTAACTTATCTTGCTTGGTATGTTCTGACCTGCAGAGCTGCTCTGATACCATTAACACTGACTGGGAAAAGGGAGGGATGTAGCTTAGACTGGAAGATGAAATAATTGGGGCGGGGGAGGCATGGGGACTGCATAGGTCAGAGACTTACTTGGTGATGGGATTTGGAGCTTTTCATCTCTGGCTTATGAGTTCAAATGTAGTCTGAGTGACTGAAAGCTGTTAAAGCTGATAGTTCAGTGGGAAATAGGCTTGGACCTGATCCTGCATTTCTTTATGCATCCAAATCTCCCGCAGGAGGCCTGCAGGAAACATAGAATTTGGTCATTGCCATATATATGCATCAGTTAGTACAGGATCTGAAGAGCATGCCAGAGGTGGATACAAAAGATGGAGTGGCAAGTAATAATTGGAGATATACCAATCTCCTAGAACTGGAAGGGACCTTGAAAGGTCATCGAGCAGCCCCCTGTCTTCTCTAGCTGTTGGAGAACAGGGAGAGTGCTAGGGTTTTCCCAGGCTGATGTTTCTGCTCTTTGCATAGGAGCTCCATCCTTCGCCCCACCCTCTGGCTGGTAGGAATCTGCTAAATTGGAAATCCTACTTCCTACTAGCTGTTGGAAAGTAGAAGGAGATTTCTGCCTGTGAATGATGGAAAAGGAGTGGAAGTAGTAAGAATATCTCCTAGTTTCTACTCCTCTCTCAACCTCTCTTTGAATGTGGGAAAGGGGGTGTCTTTCTTTACTATGAGTAATTTCTGTGCTGCTGCACATACTTCTCCCAAAGAGCAACAAAGTGAAATTAACCAGGGTATTTTCCACTGGCATTTGTCTTCCATGCTTAGAAAGCATTTATTTACTGTTTTTAGAGTGCCACAAAGTGTACAATAGAGAAAACAGCAAGGTTTATAGGAATAGGGTCATGTGATTTCTTAGTTATGGCCTGTGCCCATCCGGATGGGTTACAAAGGCTTTTAGAAAATATATATAGCATTATATAATTATCTGCTTGCTTCTTATGGACTTTATGAAAGAAGTGAGTCTTAGAGGACTTACAGTGTTAAGTCACTGAAATTTTAAAATACTTACAGTATGCTCTAGGCATGCTTTTCAAAACTTGAAAAGCACATCATCCTCTAAGTCAAAATCCTTGTTAAAGACATATTAAAATGTCATCTTGCTATCTTTCCTCTTTTAAATAAATATGGAATTGAAATGGTTAGCTGTAGAAAAGTGCTGTTTAGTCAGCAAGACTTTTTTTTTAACTATGGATTTAGCTTCTCTTGTGGTCTCAGGTGACTTTGTAATGATGCTGTAGATTGGAGAAAATAAACCTTGTGAACTTACAGCTGTATGAATGGCTATTAAAATTATATAGTACTTGTGTAATTGCACAAGTAATTAATTATACAGTACTTCTGTGAGATTGCAGTAGTTCAGTTGCTTAGGAAGCTGAAACTTGGCAATGTGGCCTAGCTAACTGAGCAATGCAATGTGCTTTTTTAGATGAACTACTTATTCAAAAATGTGCAGTGAAATAATTAGAGTTTTAAATGCTGCTGTTTACTTTGAGCTATAAAACCGCAGTGACTTCATATAATTACACATCAACCAATACTTGTGTCTTCTACAATATTTTAGCATTACCTTTCATGATAGTACTTCACAAAGTATTTCATGCCTGAGTGATCATTGCTGTGGCCATAGAAATGACATAACCCTGTGCAGAACTGCACTCCTGATAGTGTTAAAACTCATGCTACTTCCTGCTTGTGTTTTAGTTTTGATAGAATTTGCTTCAGATTTACACAGCCACAAACTTAGGGTACGTCTACACTATGGGATTTGTCCGATTTTACATAAACCTGTTTTGTAAAACAGATTGTATAAAATCGAGTGCACACGGCCACACTAAGCACATTAATTCAGTGGTGTGCGTCCATGGTCTGAGGCTAGCATCGATTTCTGGAGCGTTGCACTGTGGGTAGCTATTCCATAGCTATCCCATAGTTCCCGCAGTCTCCCTCGCCCCTTGAAATTCTGGGATGAGATCCCAGTGCCTGATGGGGCAAAAATCATTGTTGCAGGTGGTTCTGGGTAGATGTCAGTCATTCCTTCCTCCGGGAAAACAACGGCAGACAATCATTTCGCGCCCTTTTTCCCTGGATTGCCCTGGCAGACGCCATAGCACGGCAACCATGGAGCCCGTTCAGCTTTTTTTTTACTGTTACCGTTTGTGTACTGGATGCCACTGACAGAGGCGTTACTGTGGCGCTACACAGCAGCATTCGTTTGCTTTTGCATGATAGCAGAGATGGTTATCATTCTGTACTGTCTGCCGCTATCGTGGGTGCCCCTGGCTGAGGTCGGCTGGAGGCGCAAAGACAAAAATGGGAATGACTCCCCAAGTCAATCCCTCCTTTATGGTATCTAAAAATAGAGTCAGTCCTGCCTAGAATATGGGGCAAGTGTACTAGAGAACCAGTGTATCAGAGAGCACAGCTGCTCCATGTCAGATCCTGCAGAAATGACGAGCTGCATGTCATTCACAAGGGTTGCCCCTGCAACAACCCCACCCGTTGCTTCCCTCCTCCCCAACCTTCCTGGGCTACCGTGGCAGTGTCCCCCCCATTTGTGTCATGAAATTATAAAGAATGCAGGAATAAGAAACAGTGACTTGTTAGTGAGATAAAATGAGGGGGAGGCAGCCCCCCAGTGCTATGACAGTCCAGACAGGACATTAAGCGGTGCGGGGGAGAGGAGCCCAGCATCCCGCTGCTATGATAGTCCAGGCAGTACAGAATCTTTTCTTTACACAGGAAAGGGAGGGGGCTGATGGAGCTCAGCCCCCAGTTGCTATGATGAGGACGGTTACCAGCCGCTCTGTACCATCTACTGGGAATGACCAGGAATCATTCCTATTTTTACCCAGGCGCCCCCGGCCAGCCTCACCTGAGGCCAGCCAGGAGCATTCACGGGCTGATGGTGACGACGGATAGCAGTCATATTGTACCGTCTGCCACCGGGGAGGGGAGAAGAGCAGATACTGCTCTTCACTGCTGCAGCATCATGTCTACCACCCACATTCAGTAGACATAGGGTGACATTGAAAAAAGTCAAGGAACGATTTCTTTCCCTTTTCTTTCACGTGGTGGGGGGAGGGAGTAAATTGACGAGCTATACCCTGAACCACGCCGGACAATGTGTTTGAACCTACAGGCGCTGGGAGCTCAGCCAAGAATGCAAATAGTTTTCGGAGACTGCTGTGGACTGTGGGATAGCTGGAGTCCTCAGTACCCCCTACCTCCCTCCATGAGCGTCCATTTGATTCTTTGGCTTTCCGTTACACTTGTCACGCAGCACTGTGTAGCCTGGAGATTTTTTTCAAACACTTTGGCATTTCATCTTCTGTAACGGAGCTCTGATAGAACAGATTTGTCTCCTCATACAGCGATCAGATCCAGTATCTCCCGTACGGTCCATGCTGGAGCTCTTTTTGGATTTGGGACTGCATCGCCACCCATGCTGATCAGAGCTCCACGCTAGGCAAACAGGAAATGTAATTCAAAAGTTCGCAGGGCTTTTCCTATTTACCTGGCCACTGCATCCGAGTTCAGATTGCTGTCCAGAGCGGTCACAGTGGTGCACTGTGGGATACTGCCCGGAGGCCAATACCGTCGATTTGTGGCCACACTAACCCTAATCCGATATGGTAATACCGATTTTAGCACTACTCCTCTCGTTGGGAGGAGTACAGACACTGATTTAAAGAGCCCTTTATATCGATATAAAGGGCCTCGTAGTGTGGACGGGTGCGCCGTTAAATCGGTTTAACGCTGCTAAAATTGGTTTAAACGCATAATGTAGACCAGGCCTTAGTTCCCTTGTATTAGCTTTGAGGACTCCACTGGGGGGAATATCTGGAACACATTTGTAGCAAACTTGCTAATGGGCAACTACATGGAATGGGCCCAGTTACATTTAATACGAATATATATTTGAAAACATTTTAGAATTTCCCCCCATTGCCACACGACTGGGTTCTTAGTGATTAGGATGACCAGATGTCTTGATTTTATAGGGACAGTCCAGATTTTTGGGTCTTTTTCTTATATAGGCTCCTGTTACCTCCCACCCCCATCCCAATTTTTCACATTTGCGGTCTGGTCATCCTATTAGTGATATGAGTAATTTGATTTAAGAATACATTTTGTAAATTAGGAAGGAAATAGTCAGATTTCTGTATTTTTCGTTATTGCATATATTCCAGGAGTCTCAGGGAAGTAAGTGGCTTGATTTTTTTTCAGGGGTTTTTAAACCCACATTTCCTGACATCACGGTAAATGGTGGTGCTCGGCCCTTTATGAATTTAGACCACAGGTACATTAGATATAGAGATGTGTTTCAAGAGATATGCCAGTTGCAGATCTTGCCTTCCAGCTAACTCTACTAGATAATCAGATGCTTCTAAGCCCTCTAAAGACAAGTGTACTCATTACAACAAAACCTAATAAACTCACAGTATTGTGTAATTAACTTTCGACTTGAGAAAAAAATTGAATTTCCCTCTGTGCTTCCTGGTTGCCTCACAACTTTATCAGAAGTTTACATAAACAAGGCAAACTAAGTCTGACTTAACATACATAGAAAAATTAATCTTTCATTGGTAGAAAAATATGCGACCCTTAATTTTAATTGTCCATACACAAATAAACACATCACATAGGGAGGTAGAATGACAGCTTTCCTAGTCAGGTAAATATGCCAGCTGTTTGGCATTTCATATTTATGTGATGTATATTTACTCTCTACCTGGTGATCTAACACGGATTCTGTGTCCCTTGACTTCAGACCTTATTTTAAATCTTTCAAAACTAGAAAGGTAAAACAAGCATTCTCTCACTCTCAAGTGCATGGCTGGCTGGTTCTTGCTCACATGTGCAGGGTCTAACTGATAAGCATATGTGGGTGAGGTCAGACAGGAATTTCCACCAGGTCAGATTGGCAGTGACCTTAGGGATGGGGGCGGGTGGGGTTGGCTTCCGCTGCAGCATGTGGGTATGGGGCACTTGCCAGGATTATCTCAATCATTTTACTGCCATTGTAGGCATCTCAGGCAATAGTGCATGTCAGTCCCTTCTATTTTCTCACTGTGCTGCATAGTACTTTAGTGTCTTCCGGGCTGTAATACTTAGGTCTAATTTCAATTGTTGAGGTAGCGTGCAGGGTGGTGTTGGTGGCCTATGATATAGATGACTTGATGGTCCCTTCTGTTCCTACGTTTTATGATTCTGATTAGAATTACTTATTACATTTGCCCAAGATCTAACAAGAGTAACATCAGATTATACTTTCTAATTTTGAGGCACAACAGGTTCTTTTAAGGCTTGCAGGACACAAGGGTGTGAAAGAAGTAGATCAGGGGTAGGCAACCTATGGCACGCATGCCGAAGGCAGCACATGAGCTGATTTTCAGTGGCACTCACACTGCCCGAGTCCTGGCCTCCAGTCCAAGGGGCTCTGCATTTTAATTTAATTTTAAATGTAGTTTCTTAAACATTTTTAAAACCTTATTTACTCTACATACAATAAAAGTTTAGTTATATATTATAGATTTATAGAAAGAGACCTTCTAAAAACGTTAACATTTATTACGGGCACGCGAAACCTTAAATGAGAGTGAATAAATGAAGACTCGGCACACCACTTCTGAAAGGTTGCCAGCCCCTGACGTAGATGATGATTTGACATTTTTATTAATAGTTCCAATTTTGCTTTCATTCTCTCTCTCTTCCTGATAGATGTTTATTTTCCCAGTATTTACCCTTCTGATATTTTCTTGTTCTCATGTTTTGTTTTTTAATGTGTAGACCTCCTCTCTCTAGTGAAGCCCCTCCTGCATTGTTTTCACTGTGCTGAATTGACATTGATTGTTCTGAATGAAGTTACTCGCTCGGTTTTACATAAAATTGTTTTGCCTCTGCCTAGTTTAACGGTAGCAGAAAATGCAGCTTTGCTAGAGAAGCAGAGGTTTGCTAAGGATGCTGTAGAGCTAGCTGCTTCTAACCTAAGAAGCCTGCTAATAAATGGAAGGTACTGGAGCATACAGGAGACTTGGGATTCAGGGCGGTGACACCCTATTTAATAGGCTTTGCTCACCTACGGTGAGAAAAATATCATTGTGGATTGGGCATTGAAATCTATATTTAACTGAATGCTTCACGTGGCAGGGATGAGGTCAGAAGCTAAAACAGCACTCTCACATACCATATAATTTTGGGCAAGGCTTATCCACATCACCAGAGCTCACACTTTTCAAATACTGAACATTCATCCAGAAACTCCTATTTAACCCTTTGGGGGACTGTCCTTAAATGACAAGTAAGAGAGTTATGCCATGAGAGCAGCTTTCCAGCAATAAAGCAGTGTTTGAGGGCTGTTCAAAGTTGGTTTTTAAAAAAACATGGTAAGTGAGAGGCTATGTTTTTTAAAAGAAATGTAAAGTACTTACAGTGATGGTTCTTCTAACAAAATCACTGCCCCTTCACTGGTCTCTCTCTAAAATAGTGCCTTGAATACAAATATACCTGAACTTCACTTCTCTCTTGCATTCTGTTTTGTTTTAACTTCCAACCAAGTGTGTCACTATCATAAAGACTTATTTGCAACATGAGCCGCAATCAGGCTAAAATCTTTTCCTAGGAAGAATGCTTAGGCTAAAGACTGACTTGTTTCATGTCTGCCTGCACCTAACACTGTGTGTCTGGAACAATCTGCTGTTTTATGCATGCGTGCGCAAACAGCAGTGCAGCAATCCTGACAAATTGCAGCATTTGGCCTCAATTGTGGCTGCGCCCTTTGACGCAAGGACCCCTTCTTTCTGTTGTCGCTGTGGTGGTGCAGAACTCATGGCTTGTCTGCTCACTGGGCACACCTAAACAAAACTGTTAGCAGAGGATTAAACAGTGGGGGGAGGGACAGATACAGTAAATGCAGAGCTTCATTAACTGTTTAGTGACATCTGAAACAGAAGTCTGTACTCTGGTGTTCTTCCACTATACATGTTAGCAGCATGACAGATATAATAACTGAGATGACATTGAATCTAAGCCCTTGTTTCTCAGGCATTTAACCCTCAGAATTGAAATTCCTTTTGTGTGTCCTGACTCAGAAATAGCTGTTTATTTTTTAAACATTTGGAAAAACTGCATTTAACCTTGATTTTTTTTTTAAACTGGTCAGATAATTATTAAGAAACAACCCTTTTTTATTTGTTCATATCACCAGAAACACTTTCCAGACGTGTTGGTATTTTTGCATTTGGTATTTAATTCAGCTTCTAGATCACTGAATTTGCCATTCTTACACCTAAAGCTGGTAGCTTAGTCCTCTGTCCCATTCCTTGGGAAAGAGACTTTTGTTGTTTTTTTTTTTGCTTCATTTTGGAATCACCTCTTAACTCCAATGATCAGGAAACATTTTGGATAAAGGGTATTGTGGTAAATATTCAACTCACCTGTCCTGTTAGCACGTAAGATCTTCCAATCAACATCTAAGGTCCTCCATCAAATCTTGACATTCCTGATCCTGTTAACTTAAATAAAAATATTGTTTGGGGCCTTCTTTGTATAACGTATAAACAAAGGATGCAAACCCAATTTAAAAAACAAACTTTTGCAGATCAGCATTAACCTTGTTCACTGTGAATGTTCTCTGATCAGCTATTTCTATTCCTTATGTGAAGTTCCTCTTACCATGTGTCTTTGAATATATGATTTCTACAGTTCTGACTGCATAGCCAGGTATATTTTTCTCTTCCTTCTGAAGGAAGTGTAACCATTCCCCCTCCACACACACACATACAAAAACCACCCCACCAGCACATCAGTGGAAACACTAGATGATACAAAGTCAGGAAACTCCAAGATGCACTTTTCATGAGGCCCTTACACAAGGACCAAGTACTGGTTGCTATGGGAACGATCACTTGACATTTCCTAACTGTGTTGCATATAAACTTAATATATAACATTGTGTATCCCAGCAAAATGACTCAGCTTATTTGCTGATAGTTGTTTTTGGACTGGTCCTTAAATAGACACTGAGAATAAAATGATTGTAAATAAATCAGTGCATGAAAAAGATAAGGGATGAGGTTGAGAAAAGAAGTTTGCCTCCCCTGTTATACTCCTGTCTGAGACTTTGTTATTCATTATCCAGGTGGAGAGTGAAAACTCTTGCTTAATCCATTTTCTTTTGAATTATAGATGTATATATTGTGGAGGGCTTATGGCTGTCATTGTAGAAAGTGTTCTAGCTTGTTTCACAGCTGTGACAATGGCGATATTCAGGTTCTTGGCTGAAGGGGAAAAGCTTTCCCATTAAGGGACTGTTGCTGTGTAAGGTTGAAGAAATATGTGCTTTGTTTAAGGAATGTTGAATTTGCTATAAGTATGCAAAGGTGCATTTTCTGGCTTAAAACAAATACATGTCCTTACCTGTGTATTAAAACAGAGAGCTTTAAACAAAAATCTCACTTATTAGGCTTTCAGTTTACTTGTATGGTGAAATTAGTTACATTCTCTTTGATTCTCATGCAGTGGCAGAGTGAGACTGCAAACATTTAAATTAAAATAAAATCTTTCATAGAATGGGACACACATACTAGTAATGCTGCACTTTCTAAGAGTGTGTTTTAATAGAATATTCATGTTTATCAATTCCCATTTAAAAGTATATGAAGCAGGAATCCATTTGGGGGTAAAACAAAGCTCAGCTCTGAATCCAGAGCACTTAGAAATATATAATGTAAAATTCAGAATGAAATGAGGACACTTACTGATGCTGCATTTTGCAGTTCACAGTTGGAGCTTTAGAACATTAAATCTGGATGTATATCTTGATGGCCTGTGTTTTGTCCCCTTCCAGTATGCCACTACAGGTTGTTCCCTGACACTCCACCATACAGAAAAGCCGGAGCATGAAGACATCTGTGAATACCGTCCCTACTCCTGTCCATGTCCCGGTGCCTCCTGTAAATGGCAGGGCTCTTTGGAAGCCGTGATGTCCCACCTCATGCACGCCCACAAAAGCATTACCACCCTTCAGGGAGAAGACATAGTCTTTCTCGCCACAGACATTAACCTGCCAGGAGCTGTTGACTGGGTCATGATGCAGTCTTGCTTTGGTCACCATTTCATGCTGGTGTTGGAGAAACAGGAGAAGTACGAGGGTCACCAGCAGTTTTTTGCTATTGTATTGCTCATTGGCACTCGCAAACAAGCAGAGAACTTTGCATACCGACTGGAGCTGAATGGTAACCGGCGCAGGCTGACCTGGGAGGCAACGCCCCGCTCCATTCACGATGGGGTGGCTGCTGCCATCATGAACAGCGACTGTCTAGTTTTTGATACAGCTATAGCACATCTTTTTGCAGACAATGGAAACCTTGGCATCAATGTGACTATTTCTACGTGTTGTCCGTGATTATATGTGTTGTTAGTGAAACCTAGGGTTGTCTGGGCATAGTGCTTTACATTCTTAAGGGTTTTTTAAAATGATACTCAACTATGTCTTCATCTCTCTCTTAGGATTCCTAATTTAGCCAACATTTTGTAACAACTTTCTCTTTGGGTTTTAAGTCATGGCTAACCAGACAAGATGAGCGAGTGTCCTATCAATCATCAGAACAGGAAAAGAGTTTTTTTAGAATTCTTGGATGCTTTTTGAAGATTTTTTACCATTTTTTAAAAACAACAGAGCTTCCATTAGATATGTCTTTAATAGACTTGAGGGTCTATTTTTCTCTTTGAAGTGCACCCAAAGCTCCCCTTAAGAGGCGTTATCCAAGGGGAAAAACAGGCACCTCTTGACTTACTCCCCTGCTGGGCTTTTAAAAACAGAATAAACAAATAGCTTCAAGTGTGGTAGAGAGGAACAAAAGGTACTTTGGTATAGGTTCCCTTGCTGCTCTGATTCCCTCTTCTTTATTTAAAAAAAAAGAAAAAAAAACAGTTGTGTTGGCTCACTTGCTGTGTCTTTAAAAATGAACCAGGCCTGATCCTGCAAAGTGTTGAGCATCTTCTGCTCCCATTCACTTCGTTTAAAGTTCAGTATGCCTGGAACATTTTACAGGGGCCCTGGATCAGGTGCTAGTAAAGCAAGAGGCACATATCTAATAGTTCTCAAACAGCTTGGAGTTGATCATGTAGCGATGCATTCAGGTTGTTTACATGTGGCTTCCCCTGGAGACATACTTGATTATTGATATTGTCAGAGATTGATTAGAATAATACAGTGAAAGCTTTATGGCCAGTGTCATGTCATTTGCTATTTAAGTTTTTGTTGCCATATTTACTTTAGTTTTTTAATAAATATTTTGCAAAAACAACATTGTGTGGCATCTTTAATTGATGGAGGTGCCCACATATCATTAAAGTTTAATTATGTGCATTTATGGTGGCAGCTGTTTTCAAAATGTTTTATTCCCTGTATTTGTAAATTTTCACTTGTGCTACTGTGAATTGAAACTACATTCTCGCTCTTAACTGTCATTTACATCAACTTTTAATCTGAATCAAATCAAAGGACAGGATACCATATGGCCTGATTCTGTAAGCTTATGCAGAACTTCCATAGACATCCGTGAGTTCTACATTTAGAAGGTTTGCAGGATTGGGACTACAGTTTTATTATCCAGTTAGGCTATATAGAGAAAAAACAGAAAATAAGCAGATTTAGATCTTTACACATGCTGCTTCTTCCTCCAAAAAGGGTCTGAGATCTAGCACATCACTTTCTTAGAGAACAGTAGAAATCTGGTTTCCCTCTAATAGCGAAGCAGTGTCTGTGACCATATAGGACAATACTCTGTGCTCCAAAATGGAAGAAGAATCTGATATTCCAGGCCAAATGTTTCCTTCCTTTTGGTGATCTTGTTCATATGGGGAGGAGGGCTCCTCTACAACTTCTTGAGAACGCAAGATTGTATTCCCAAATACTTGCCCACATTATAATCTACCAGAACCAATAGTAGGAAATAGATTAGTTTGTTTTGTGGTTGAGGGTTTGTGAGATCATGCAAAGAATACCCTGGAACTATTATCTAATGACGCGCTATAGTTCAAGATCCCATTGGTGGATCTCACACTAGCATAACTCCACTGATTTCCACTGAGTGAAATCCTGATTTACACTGATGTCACAAGATCAGACTTAGGCTTTGGGTCTGCAGAAGGTAATGCCTATGCTCTGCGTAGGACCAGCTAATCAAGAATTGTCAAGAACAATTCACATTCCAATAGCCTAGCAATGCTTACAATGAAAAATGACAAGTTTTCCCAGTTTTGCTGCAGAAGGCCCTTCATTTAAGCATGACAGAATCACAACAATGATTTAAACAGAAGTAAAATGTAAAGTGAAAATGGAAGTCCTGGTTCATAACAGTATTCATGAATCCAGGTTATATTTCCCTAATACTGTCACACTGCACAATTCATGTTAGATGATTTAACACCTATAAAGGAGAAGTGAAGGTTCACTGGAATTAACTTTGTTATTACGACTTGGTATACCAATTTACTCACATAGTTAAGACCTGAGACAACATTTAGTTCTTGATAAATTAGTTGGGGGGGAGGCCTTCACTCTGGATTTTACAGTGCCTGGTTTTGCTGTATCTATTGCTTTAAATACAGAATATGTAGCCCCTGCTGCAGGGGCGGCTCTAGGTATTTTGCCGCTCGAAGCATGGCAGGCAGGCTGCCTTTGGCAGCTGGCCTGACGGAGGTCCCCGGTCCTGTGGATTCGGCAGCACGCCTGCGGGAGGTCTGCCAAAGCGGCGGGACCAGTGGACCCTCCGTAGGCATGCCGCCGAAGGCAACCTGCTTGCCGCCCCAGGCACGCGCTTGGCGTGCTGGTGCCTGGAGCCGCCCCTGCCCTGCTGCCAAGAAGTTAGAAGTGTAATCCATTTGGACAATAAACTCAGGTAGCTGATACTTGATCCAAAAATCAGATTAACTTCTTAAAGAAGCAAACCTGAAACATACTCTTGGAGACTGTTTTATCAGCATGACTCTCTGATGTCTATAGCTCAGGGTTACAAAAAGAACACACTAGCCATGCAGTAGTGCACCAAGGAAAAAGAAAGTAGCAAGGTCATGTCCTGTTCTGGAGTATGTTGGATAACCCCACGGAAGCCAAGTGAACTTTTTATTAAAGAAGTGACCGATAAGAAGAGAAGCCATGTAGTATGGGCTTGGAAACAAGTCCTAGAATCACATCTTAGGGACATCTCTGATCATACTTCTTGTCTATCCAGTATTTTGACAGCTGACAGAAATACTTTACAGACCAACAAAACTGGTCATACTTGCTTCTCTGCTATGGCATATTCTTAAAGAGTTAGTTAATTCCAGCAACAGAAGAGAATACTGGTAACAGAGTATTTATCTGCTTATGACGCTTTTTTTTTTTTTTTTTTTTTTAAGTTTCTTAACCCTTATCCTGGTGGCAAATCCCCGTGTAATGGAATTATTTCAGGGTTTCTCAAATGGGTCGCCGCTTCTGTAGGGAAAGCCCCTGGCGGGCCAGGCCAGTGTGTTTACCTGCCCCGTCCGCAGGTCCGTCCAATCGTGGCTCTCACTGGCTGCAGATCACTGCTTCGGGCCAATGGGGTGCTGGAAGCGGCGTGGGCCGAGTGACATACTGGCCGCTGCTTCCAGCAACTCCCATTGGCCCGGAACCATGATCGGCCGGACCTGCGGACAGGGCAGGTAAACACACTGGCCTGGCCTGCCAGGGGCTCTCTCTACAGAAGCGGCGACCGCTGTTTGAGAAACCCAGAATTATTTCCATTTTAAAAGACAAAATGAGTTGAAAAGACTTGTTTGTAGTGGGAAGCCAATCCCTGTAGAGGCTAAAGCAGTAAACAGGGAGCCAAATTCTATGGTCCATTCTTGGCTGTGCCATGGATGTGCTGTGTGCACAGAGCCAAGTCATTTAGCCTCCCTGTGCCTTGGTTTCCCCATCTTTAAATAAGAATAACGCTTGCATATTTTTGTTATGGTGTTTGTAAAGCAATTGATAATTATGTGAAAGGTGCCTCCTAAAAACAAATACTGGTTACTTTTATAAATATTTAAATGCGGGGTGACCACCTGAGCCTGAGAAGGAGCCAGAATTTACCAATGTACATTGCCAAAGAGCCACAGCAATACATCAGCAGCTCCTGCTCCCAGTGCCTCCCACCCACTGGCAGCCCCGCCAATCAGTGCCTCCCCTTCTCTCCCCGCACCTCCCGATAAGCTGTTCTGTGGCATGGGAGGCTCTGGTGGGAAGCAGGGAGGAGCAAGGGCACGAGAGAGGGCGGGAATGGGTGGAGTGGGGGTAGGGCCTGTGGCAGAGCCAGGGGTTGAGCAGTGAGCAACCCTTCCCTCTCTCCTCCCCTCCCCCAGCCCATTGGAAAGTTGGTGCCTGTAACTCCAGCCCTGGAGTCGATGCCTATATGAGGAACTGCATATTAACTTCTGAAGAGCTGCGTGTAGCTCCAGAGCCACAGGTTGGCCACCCCTGATTTAAACAGTCTTAAAATTACTTATAACTTACATTTCAAAACTGTATAATTTTAAAAGTCATTTTCATTCACTTACTTGCCAAGTTCTGAATTCAGTTTCTTTGGTATCTCCTGTCAGAGCTGAGCCTATCGCAGCCACCTAAAACAATAGATAAAAAGATGTCAGGCATCTGTAATCAGTCAGCTCCGCACTGTCATGAATTCACCTCTTAGAGGATGAATAACAGTTAAATTCATGTAAAACTTTTCATACCGTGTTTTTATTTGTAACAAGTCAACATACATAACTTGTCTAATATTTAGCTTATATATGGGCTTGTCTTCACTGCATTGTTAGCTTGAGCTGTACATCAAGTTTTGTAGCAACCCATTTCCCATACACACACAAATCTCTAGTTCAAGAGATTTAAGATCCAGTTGGCTGGCCTGTGGAAGAGGGGAGATTGAAACTCAAGTGCTGCTGACACTAGATAGTAATGCAATGGGGTTGCAACCGTCACTTTGTGTAGGCCAAGTGTTGTTTTGCAGTGTGATCACTCACTCCAACGAAGCTGGATCAAGTGGAGTAAGTCGAGCTAACTGACAACTGTTGCAATGAAGCTCATCATGCTGTACAAACTTCTAATCCTCAACTCTTCTCAATGTTGTATTATGTTACTGAAGAGTTCACGAACAGTTTATTTTTTAAAGCATGGTCTTCTAAGTGCTTTTTCAGGTTGGTTAGTGGCCATTTTTACCATATCTAGGAAACTCTGATTATTTTGTGAGGAAATGCATGTTCCATTTATATTGAACCAACAATACGTTATCTGAACATGGAATTTGGCATCATTAGCAGACTGCATACTGGTAATAGTGAATTTAAGGCATTGCAGTGATTCAGTAATTATTATCAAATTGATCAAAATAATGACCCCAAGGCCATGAAGGCATCGCTAATTAGGCTGAATAAAAAGTAATTGTTTCTACTTCACTACTGTAACCATTGCTTCCAAGGAAGGAGCTCTAAATGAGCAGTGGTTTTCTAGGCCGTGCCTGTCTAGGGGGAATCTCTTGCAGGTTTGAGTCTATTTTACCTTTAAGGTTGCCTTAATGCCAATAAAGTATCAAAGTAAACTCTGCGTTAGTGACTTTATATATGGAACTTTAGGCTCTCTAATGGGATTTCCTAGTGGAATTGTCGCTACTCAATTCTCACCATAAGCAAGAGGTAAGTGTTACCTTTGCATGTACATATCAGAAAAGTACCTCCTCTCTGCTAGCACAAACTCCCCTTGCGATCCATAATTCCCCCCCATAAATGTGTGCAATTTCCAAATTGCTAGCACAGCTGCCATGCCCCCTCCAATTTTTCTCATATTCCTCCATACTACCTCATCCCTCCCTCCCAATCAGGTCTCCCCTACCCAATATCACAGTTCCTTCATCTTGAACCAATAAAATAGCCTTAATCCCAATTATAATTACCAAGTGTACCCCAGAACCTGTAATTTCTACATCTACTAAATTTACAACATACATCGCTCACCCGTTCACATAAGTTTTCCTAAACAGTACAGGAAAACCACTGGCAACTGCTGTTTGCAATCTGACACCACATATCGCTGTATAGAAAAGTACAGAACACAGTAACGTCTAACCAATACACATGCTCAGAGTTAAGGCTGCATGTCTGTGTATGATGAGGATGGGCTGTGGTTGCAAGGGAGGTGTGGCAGTTTAGAAGGGGAACAAATTAATGGAGTGCAGATGGAGTTTTAAATGATGTAACTGCTTGGACATCATACCTAATGTAAAAAGCAAAGAACTAACAACCTTAACTCTAAATAAGCACAATTTTGTGTATGAATACTGGTTTAACATACACCATTTAGCACTCTCAAATTGAAGCAATACTTAGAGATCACGTAGGGCCTGCCTACCTTGGGGACATTTTCTAAGTGGTTTAAAACTAGTTCTAGATACATTTGGATAAAAAAGAAGAGATCGCTCAAAGACTACTAGACCTACATTCCACCTAACCCTGCCTCTTCTCCCCTTCTTATTCATGTACACCTATTTTATTACTATTACCCCCACCCAACATGGCTATGTGGTGGTGTCTTACAACTTGTCAAAGCTGCAAGACCAAACTTTGTAATTCTATTAGCAACCCTGTGAAGCATGTGGTATTTGGAAACCTAGACAACCCTGTAGGTTATTTACAGTTTTGTGTTTTTCCATTGTCTGTTTCCTTATGAAAAACCAATAAATAAATAAATACCACCTGATTCAGCTGCCCAGATCTGAAAGCTGGTTAGAATTGTAGACCTTTTTATACTGAATTGGTTTTGAGACCACTAGGTTCAGTAAAAATGTGATGCTGCCTTAAACCGCCTCTCCTAAAACTGGGTCTACACGAACAAATTTTCAGAACCATATGGGAATTGGATGTCCAAATCTCCTATTGAAATTAATGGGAATTGGGCATCCTAGACAGCTTTAAAAAAATCTCAGCCTATGCCCCTAACTGGTTTTTAAATTGGGTTAGCTAAGCTAATTGCAAGTCAGGCCCTCAAGAGAAGACTGGATTTCTTTGATTTGGTTACTCGGAGTCCAACCATTAAATGGTGCTGGGTTGTAGGGGACAAGAGGTTGGGATTTGTTTTAAGGTTTTTTGGCCTCCTTTTTTATTCAGTGGGCATCCATTCCCCTGCCCCATATTTCTAATTGTTATTTATTGTTTGCATTACAATAGTATCAAGAGACTTCAGCCAGTATCAAAGCCCCACTGTACTAAGTGCAGCAAACAAAGTGCAGAACCTGCCCCAAGGCATTTACATAAGCAGAAAGAAATAGGGATCCAATTTATCTCTGACAGTACACCAGCATCACTTGTATGGTCTGTGAAGCTGTGCATAGGCCTGAAACAAGCTTTTAGAAATAGTCATAGTTTTTGCTGTATTTACAAAAGTGGGCTTTATGGGCCTGAATTACTGGACAGGATCTTCGATCACTATATTTAAATATATTTATTTTAATTAAGTAAAGAATTTTTTTTAGTTTTGATGGTCTGGATTGTGTGAATTTTCTTCACTTGTCTTCTATCGTGGCTCTAGGGGAAGGCCTTATGCAGAGTTACTTTTCACAGCACTTCAGTCTCCAGGTGCCTCTCATCAAATCATTCTCACTGCCAACTCTGTACTCACAACCCAAATTCAGACCTCACATGAGAAGAGGGAAAATGACTGAGAAATGCCTGCTTATACCAATCCATCTAGAATATGATAGTTCAATCCTTAGCATGTCATTTATTTGCTTTGATAAACAGTGTGCTTTTAAAACAGGAAAATGTAGATCCACTTACATAATCTGACAATACTGCTCATATTGCTCTTAACACTGTTCTGAATTGTTCACGATACAAATAGCAGAGATTGAATAGCAACTGTGCACAGCCACTAATGATTCCAAAGCAGCTGCTGTCGTCAGCCATTTCCCCCATTTGAATGTATTATTTTACTCCTGTGTGCCTATTCTTGTGTTGTCTCTTTGCAGTACTTTGAGCATCACTGCTCTTGTACAAACACGCATTTCCTAAATCAGCTTGGGTTGTTTCAAGCCCCTTCCAGCAGGTAAGACAGATACCAAGAATAGCTACTCTACATTCCAGAAGCTACCTCATTCACAGTCACACAGAATATCCTAGCAAGTGGTCCCTCTGGATTGTACCTGTCTTTCTTAATCAGTTCCCAGGATGGTGTTTCTACATCTCTGTGGGGACACTTACACTGAGGTACCAATGGACATACATTACCTTTTGATCATATCATGGAATTTGCTCCTTTAATGACAACTGAGTGCAACCTACTACTTGGGCAAGGAATTTTGCAGCTTCCTCATCAATGACACATGTGGACGGGAATTTAAAACTATCTGAGCAGATGAGGAAAACAGCGAGGCCTACAGAGGGATTCCAAACACCTCAGTGCAAGTTGTGAACCAACGGTTATTAAAGTGTCTGTTCTTGGAATGGTTCTCCCTTACCAATATTTGTTTCCCACTTGTGATTTTTCTGAAGTCCACTGTAATAAGATAGGTTATGAACTGCCCCCTTCAAACATATTCTCTGGGGCACTGTAGGAGACTGAACACTTCATTTCTCAGTGTTTATTTGGAAAAACCTGGGGAGGGGGTCAGGGCCAGATTAAGGCAATCCAGAAGGGTTTTTCACACCATGAAATGGCCCCATGGTTCCACCTCCACTTGGAATGCCCACAATCTCCCAAAAGACAGAGATAGCATGATGCGGCCTCCTCTCCCCCTTGGAGAAATGGGGTAACAGGAGAGCAGCTTCCAAATACCCCAGCAGCTGTGGTGTAAGTATCTGCATGGGTAGGCTGTCCTCCTGCTGCACACTGTCCTCCTGCTGCACAAAGTCCTGGGCTGGGGTGGTGTTGGTGGGACCTCCTGCTGCAGTGGGTCGTGTTCCTGTGCATAGTCCTGTTCATCTCTCTCAGTGCTGTCGTTTCATGCTATCTAGAACCATGCATCAGTTACATTTGGGTCACCTTTTCAAGCTTTTCTTCACAACCATGAGGAGTAGAGGGCTTACTGATTTTGAAAAATGAAAGTTAGGATTCTCATGTGATCACCTGATGCCAGGAGCAGGCATCCTACACATGGGTCTATAGTTCTGATGTCTTATTCTGACCCTCGTAGTGATGGGGAATTACCGGCAGCTTCACTGGACAAAGGGGTGGTGGCCATCAGATACGTAGTGGCACTGTACTGAGGGTTCCTAAGCAACAGAAGGAGCCAGAGAAAGTGGGGAAATTGACAAGTGGGAGAAAGCGTGGCAAACTGGGGCAAGAAGGTTGCCAAGGCCAAGCTTATGAGAAATCAGCAGGCAGGAAATGAGCAAGGGATTGAGCAGTGTGCTGGCCAGGAGAAAGTACAGCAGCTGATCAAGGGAAGAGAATAGCTTGCAGAAGAGGAGTTGACTGGGGTGGAGTTGCACCCCAGCTGCTGTTATGAGAGTAACAGGAAAGGAACTGGAGTACTGCAACTTGTGGGGATAATAAGTCATTAAATCTAACCTTTTGATATTCCCTGTAAGGAATTCACCAGCATAAACTCTATTACTTGGGTCCAGCCAACTCATATACATACTTGCTGGATTAACTCTGACATCACTTGGTTAGTTTGCTATACTAATAAAAGGTAATGAAGTAACCCCAAAATAACACAGCTCCATTGAAGTTGCTCTTTTATGGCAATGAGCTAATATAGAGGAATACTGTGTGCTGGCGTTTAAATTCTCATTAATTTGTCAGCTAGGGCTGTACAATCATTTTTAAGCAGAAGCCAAAGGCTTCTAAATGAAAACTGATTGCATATGGTACACAGATATGAGTAAGGTGTTTGGCAATTAATAAAGCTTTCTACGGAGCAAGTGGAGTGATCACAAATGGATTTCAAGGGAGTGCTCTGCCTTAGTAATGTATGTTGTGTAATCAATGCTGTAACTCAGTTCCTAGGCCAGGCTTGACTGTGATAGAGAAATGTTAATGGAATATATCCTGGACATTTTTTGCAGTGGCAGCAACAGCCCTTGGTAAACATCCAATTGCATTTTTAAAACCACTCACCTCTGAATCTTTGATGTGGCTGGTTATCTGGCTGCCTGTGCAAGAAAGACACACATCCAATGCATATTTGCCATGTGAAAAATGAACAAAAATAAGCCATCTTTCAGATCAATAAATTGTGGGAGCTGAAACTAGGGGTGATGTCACACCCCCTGGCTTGAAGTGGTTTCCAATATATATAGGGTTTAGTTTGGTCCAATGGCTCTCAGCACCCCCACTATAAAAATTGTTCCAACAGCCCTGCAAGTGAACTGGAGTAGGATGACAGCAAGTCAATCAGATTGGGATCAGTGACCTACCCACAAACCATAAAACGTGACTTGTGAAAAAACCCTCATTGCCATTGAGTCTCCAATCAAGGCAGGATGTCAGAATTAATATCTTCCTCTGCATAAGAATGCTGAGTTGTGTGGAAACCCATCAAATTAGCACATAAAACATTTCATAGGACAGGTCTACACTAGAAACTTGCCACTATGATAGCGTCGGCGGTGTTTTGGGGGGTTTCAATTGTTTTTTTTAACATTATAAAGCTTTTGCCGATAGTGTAGATGCATATCACTTATTTTGTTTAGGGAACTGGTAAAAGCTATACAATAAAAAAGGCACATTTCTGCTGGTAGAAACTGTCTATATTAGCTATACCAGCAAATCTTTTCTAGTGTAGACTGAGTCTCAATAAACTGCAAACACAGAAATTATTGGAGATGCATTCTAATGGTACTTGCTATTGCTGACGTAGTACAACGTAACAACGTAACACCACCACTATAAACTGTTTTTCAGGCTTGCAAGAAAACGCAGCCTAGTACATACCAACAATTTAGGACATAATATGCACATTAACATTGTGACCCACCCATACGACACAGATTGGCAGAAGAGTTATGAGGTATAACATTTTCAGAAGACCCATTCTTGTTTAGTAGGGGGAAGAGGTTACTTCTTTAAAATGATTTTATATAGATTTATATTTTAAACCTCAAAAGGACACCAACCACACAAATGAAATATCACCCTCCTGATCCAAAATTATGTTAATTTAAAAAAGATAAATGTAAAAAGCTGATCCTGCTAGGATATTTTAAATAAACATTGATATCCATAGCTAATGTCCATATGTAACCAGATAAGAGACTTAGCATACATTTAAAAAAGAGGGGTTGGAATAAAAAGATAAATGAGAAACATGTTATATATAAAACAACATGCATGAATGTTCCTAATAATACTGAAGAGTCCACCATATGATTCAGTTATCCATCACTCTGGAAAAAGACTGTTAGGAAATCACACACACCAACACTCAGTGCTACAGATAAACTGTGTGGTGTCTAAGTGCTGCCTGTACATATAGAGGGCTAAGAAAGCAAAATGTACTTATAGATACAATAAATGTAATTTACTTCTTTTTCCAATCTATTCTTTAATATACAAGATGTGTGTGCGCACATATAAGAGCCAGAGAGAAGTTTCATGAGTTCAACTTCACACAGTCAGTCCCAGTTATAGTATGCGGAGGGGTTATTACCTTAGTGTGGGAGAAACAGAGAATGTTAGCCTATCTATGAAGGGAGTTCTAGTTTATGTACTTATAGCACCCCATCACCATCGTCTCTGAGGTGCTCAGAGTCTTTGCAGTATTTATCGTCACAACACCCCCAGTAAAGAAGGGAAATGTTATTAGCCCCATTTTACAGAAGAACTGAGGCACAAAAAGACTAACAGACACTGATTTTTAGAGACATTTCGGCACTGCTCCAGTCTGCATTGCAATGCCTAACTGACAGAGTGTATGTTTACAGCAGGTCTCAAACCCAAGGACCAAGAGATTCAAACTCATGTTATGGTGCTAAAAATAGGTTTGTACAGGTTCAGGGTGAGGCTCTGAAGCCTAGGGACAGGGCTTCAGAGCCCAAGCTCCAGCCTGACTCTCACACAGCTATTTTTAGCATGTAAGGGAAAGACTGTTTGTCAGCCCAAGCTCAGAGTTGCTGTCATGGGCTGTGGAGATGTAGCCTTACATGTGTAAATACCTTTAAAAATCTGGGCCTAAATGACTTTCCCAGGGACAAACAAAAAGCGTGTGACAGAGCGGGGAATTGAACTGGGGTCTCCCATAACCTGGGTAGTGTTTTAACCATTTGGAACTCCTTTCCTCTAAGAGTTGTAACTAGAAGCTAGTTGAAGACTTTGGGAAAATGGGGGTAAATTTTTCACAACTAAAAATTTCACAAGAACTTCTGAGCCAAGTTTCATTTTTCAACCAGCTCTAGTTGTAAGACTGTAATGCACTCCCTTTGAGACAGTTTTCCCACTCCCCTCAATCAGAATGGCAACTCCCTCTCCTTCAGAATTTGCCACCCACCCCAAGACTAACAATTAGGCAGCCTTCTTAGAGACTGCAAGGGAGTGCAAATGAGCAGTGCAGACCGCATTGTGTCCACACCCAAGGAATTTTAACAGCATGACCCAACAATGCCAGCCAAAGCAGAGTTCTGCATTACAGCATTCACACACACAACTTCATTAACTTCTGTGAAGTTACACCAAGGATGAATTCAGTCCTAGAGGTTTAACAAAACAGTCTGACAAAAAGATTATTCAGCATCTCCCTCTAGTCACCACCTATAGCATGACATCCTATTGCAGACTAGAATTTGTCTTTTTTAATTTTCAAATTTGACAAACCAAAGCCATTTTCAGAACCTAAGCTAGTATAAACTGAAGTGAAATTATATCTGCTTAATTTCACCTGCCACATTAGATTGAGTACAAATTACAGTAGATTGTGTTGTACTGAACTGTTTTAAACTCCCAGCTGAGCCTCTTAAGACAACCACCCCCTCCTGTATCTCATGAGGGTAGAATATTGACTATTCAGATTTTTTTCATACTTCTGCAGCTTTTCAAAATGAACATTGAAGACATATGGCTCCAACTGCCAGAGAAAACTCACAAGTAACCTGTCAAACAGCTCCTCACCCCTCCAGATCACTGATCCATACCCCTCCCCAAAATACTGGCCATACTGCAAAGCCCACACATTTTATAAATCCGAGCTCTGGTGGACACTTCAAAGCACATACAAACGTCACACACACTTGTACAGCACCACCGAGAAGCCGCCACTTCTAGGGGAAAAGGTGGTAAACAGGTGACAACGATGCAGAGATGTCTTACAAAAAACGCAAAGGGATCTTTAATGGCCTAAGACCTACTTCATTATTGGTTCTTTTGGCGGAAACACCGATAGGGCGGGTGCAGTGAGGCAGCTAGTTACCGCCAAGGGTTGCTGGGTTAGGGAGCCGGTGGAAAATAGGAACTGCCACCGCTTTCACAAATGCGAGATCACCTCGACCCCGCGCCACTGGGACAACAAAGGAGATGCAGCCCCTCGCCCAAACACCTCCGCTGCCCAACCCCAGAATAAGCCAGACCCTGGTGCACGTGCCTCCAGCACGGGGGCTGGATCCGATAGCCGGCACACGCGGCCATGGAGATGCTCAGCACTGGGGAGAGGAGTCTGCATCCCATAGGGCTGGGAGCGACCGGCCCCTTTAAATCGCTGAGCGCCCCGTTCCGCCCCGCCACGCCATCTCCCTAGCGATTAGAACGCACAACAGTTGGCGTCACAAGGACCCGGGAAGGGGCTCCCCGCGTGTTAAAGGGGCCGCAGGCAGCAGCGCACCATGGAGGGAGCCGGCAGTGCGGGGCGGGAGCGCGGTGGGTCCGCCGAGCCGGAGCCCGGCGAGCAGCCAGCCTCGCGGGGAGCAGGGAAGGGTACGTGGCCCCCGGTCACGGGGATGGCGCGGCCCAGCCCAGCGTGACACTTCTCAGCTGGGACTGCCGGCGGGTTGCGTCTGGAGGTGGCAGGAGCAGATTTTTAAAGGCATTTAGCTGCAGCTGCTCCTTGAGCTACTCTAGATCCAGTAACCTCAGCGCTGGACAAGCTCGCCTGACACGACGCAGTGTGGATTCCCTTGTTGGACAGACAGAGGGGAGATTAGCTTTTCCCACTTTCTAGCTGCATCTCCCCTTTACCAACATCATCTCATTTGTAAGACTGAGACAGCTTCCCTTTGTTTGCACCCTAGTCTCATAAAGAGCCTGGCTCATTCTTTCTGCTGCATCAGCGGAGTCAGATAGGTGGAAATGTAGCCGTGGGTGCCATCAGCCCTCTGCAGCAATATCTCCTCATTAACACTTCCAGTAGTCATAGAGACAGTGATATTTACAAAAGAAACTCAGAGTAGCCTGGTTCACAGAGAGTCCTTGGGCTGGAAGAGCAATTTTGTAAAACTACCCCCCTGGGACTTTCCCCAAAGATCCCTACTGGCAACTGCAGTGGTGCTAGGAAAACCTCATGGTCACAAGCATCAAGGATGTTGAGAATTTAAGAGAGCATCATGGATATTCAGTCTTTATCCGTTGCTAGGAAAGCCACAGAAACAAGTGCAGTCACAGATTTGGCCTGTAACAGCGTCAGCTGCCTCCTGAGCACCCCCTTGTGGTCAGGGGTGACTGTCACACCCTGTCTCTGCTTCCCTGTTTGGTTATCTCAATAACTTACAGAAAGACTTTTCTCTGTTCAGTAACTAGCTTAGGGACTAGTTTTATTGGCATAAAAATAAATGCAAAAAAATATTATCCTGGACACAGCCCCTCCTCCCTGAGTATAGTCTCAAAACTCCTCTGGTTTCTCAGGATCTTCCCTGCAGTAGCCTTACTTCCAGGCCTTCCTGCTTAGAAACTTATCTGGTGTCTCAGGGCTGTTCTACACTACGGGGGGAAATCGATCTTAGATAAGCAACTTCAGCTACGTGAATAACGTAGCTGAAGTCGAATATCTAAGATCGGATTACTCACCCGTCCTCACCGCGCAGGATCGATGTCCGCGGCTCCCCCTGTCGATTCCGCAACTCCGTTGGGGTTGGTGGAGTTCCAGAATCGATATAAGCGTGCTCAGGGATCAATATATCGTGTCTAGATGAGACGCGATATATCGATCTCCGAGCAATCGATTTTAACCCACCGATACGGCGGGTAGTCTAGACGTAGCCTCAGCATCTTCCCTACTTTAGCAGGCCACTCCTAGCCCAGCCTAGCTGAAATAACTCCTCTAGTTTGAGGGTCTGTCCCTGCAGGTTCTCTACAGCTTGCTATGGCTCTCTGGCCCCAATGCTTCCCCTTGGCCAACAGTATCCTGCAGAAGCCTTCAACTCATTACAGCCTCTATCAGAGTCCTCGCTCCTCTGGCTCTTTACAGAGACCAGTTCCCCTCTGTCATACCCAATCAAGAGACTGTTAATGAGGCATAGGTGGGCTGGAGCAGTGTCCTCTTAAAAGGGCCCAGTCCAGTCAGTAATAGGGTGTAAAGTGTGATAGACTAAGATAATGAAATATGAGAACTGCAGAAAGTACCGGAGTTGCCCTGCCACCTCCTTTTCAATTATCTCCCAAAACAGAAAAATGAGATACAAGTCAATGGTTAGCAAGAGCTTCCTTAAGGACTCCTGGCACTCTGCACTCCTCTGCTTGTAGGAAAATGACGACAGTCTCAACCAACAAGACCAGTACTTCCCACAGGCCTTCCGCCCAGCCAAGAAGAACATGTATGGATTGTGACCCAAAGCAAATCCATGTCAGCTGAAACTCAAGAAGAGAAACTCAGCATTTGTCCCTTCAAGACACCACTCTGTTGCCACAGAAGCAGACCTCTCAGTCCAGATCCAAGCTGTTACCTGCAAAGTAATTTGAAATTTCTTCATGGAGAAGAAAACCCTAACTCTGTAACTGAGTGGTGGCAGCTGAGATTAACAATATTATCATCTATCCTGATCAGTCCTGCTGCGTGATACTGTTGATGCCAGGGTGGAGAAAAAGAAATTTTTTGCTTTTTGCACAGCAATGGCAGAACGTGTCCAAATAATTACTATTCAGACTTGGCACAAGACTTCTGCCACTGGTGCTCTCGCCATTTCCTCATTTGTTTTATCACTTAAGACATCATCTAGAATGGGAGCTGGTTGGAAATTTCACTTGTGATGAAATGTTCTGAGCACCTCTAGGGTATAGCATGGTGACTGGAGAGTGAATTGGGAGAAAGCACATGTTGGGGCCATGCTGTTGATAGCTGAAGCCAAAGAGTTATAAGAACCTGGCTTCTTGGCGAAACTTTATCCCTCCGAGTCCTTTACATGGAGTAGCCTTTCCATTTACTGCTGTGGGGACAATAAAAAGAATGGGAGATGCTATATATACAGCCTTAATATCATACCTTAAAATTCTTTACCTTTCCTCTAGTCCAGCTCACATACTAGGGCCGTTATGCTGGCAAGTTCAGATGCACATCTTGCAGTCCAACTAGTCTATATACATTTGTATTCAACAGATGCCAAGGAAAATAGAAAAGAAACTTCATCTTCATCCTATGAGGGGCGAAGCAGGTAAGCAAATGGAAATATAACTTTGATTTGCTTTATTCTGGGCTGAGCGGTGTTATGCAGTTGCCATGTGTGATCTTAGAGCCAGCAATATAATATTCAGCCCAATATTCTACCTGGGAATCTTCTTTGCTTTCACTGTCTTCCCTCATCCCCCACCCATCCTTACTTATATCATCTGAGAAACATCGGGAGTTTATGCAGCTCTCCAGTGGGTCATCTATTCCATCGTTCCTTGCATCATGGCAATATTGAGGGTTTTTCCCCAAAACCATCCCTGATAGGAAGATGTCTAGCATCTAGTGTAGCCAAGATGATTTTGTAACCTATGTTGCACCTACCAAATGGCCTGCAGAATTTTCTTAGCATAGCACTTTACATCTATCATGACTTGTTCTGCCCTCATTGATTGTCTCCTTATCTTTAGTTACTGTCCTCCTCCCTCCAGTTCCCCACTCCCAGATTGAATAAACATAGCTGTATCCATTTTTCCTACCTTAGCCTTATTTAATTCTTCATGCTTATTCAGTCCTTGAACCTCTGCTGAGAGGATCAGCAGAGGTGCCAGTGGAGGAGGAGGGACTGTATGACTATGTCTGCTAGGAACTAGACAGAGTACAGTGGCATTTTCTTTGTGCAAGGAGAGATAAATTGAATTTCTTTAGAGATAAGGCCATCTATTATAAACAGTGGTCATTAGTGAGACAAAAATGCTATGCAGAGATGTCTTTCCCCTGTAAGCTGAACATACTGTCTTTTCAACTTGCTTAGCTCATCTGAAGACAGGAGCTCCACAGAGGTGGAATCAGAGAGCAGCCCCCAGGATGGGGCCACAGAAAAGCCAGCTCCATGCCCAGGTACAACTATGATATAATTCCATCCTTGCTAGAGACTGGGATTGTAATGCATTGGGCATATAGGGGAAAGAGAAAAATCAGTGCACACAAAAAAGGAGGAGGCAGTGATCTGGAGCATGTAGGAAAAGGAAGTAAATACCTTGGGGCAAGAAGGAGAGGTGCACTGAAAAATGGGGCATAGGGTCAGAGCTGTATTTTAAGTTTTAGATGCCTAAACTTTGACACCTATATCTATATTTACGCTCCTAAATATGTAGCCTGATTTTCCAGAGTTGCTGAGCACACACATTCTCTGTTAACTTCATTTAGGTATCTAGCTATAGGTTTAGGTACCTAGCTATAGACAGAGCCGTCCTATCCATAGGACAGATTGGGGCAACCGTCCCAGGCCCCGCGCTTTAGGGGGCCCCATGCTTCGGGATGTGGGATTCTGGGGAACTAGCGGGAGACCTGATGCTGGCAGCAGCGAGCAACTTAGCCCCACCAGCTCCCAGTGTCACTCGGGGTGGGGGGGCTGAAGCCAGAAAGAGGCGGGGTCAGGGGCTTGGGGGAAGGGGTGGAGCAGAAGAGGGAAGAGGTGGGAGCTTGGGGGAAGAGGTGGAGTGGGGGCAGGGCCACTATGGACAGCCCTGGCTGTAGACACCAAATTTGAGCACTTTTGCCTCAATAATCTGGTGCATAAAATCACTGGTCAGGTAGGAAAGGGAAGCTGGTCACCCTTATCTGAAGCCAGGAAAAGGAGCTTACTCTCATGCTCATTTAAGACAGGGCATTTGCTCTGTTGGTTGTATTTAATTCAGTAAAAAACAAGATTTGTTTTTAATTTACATTGATGTCAATATACAATTCTTTAGTCTTCTAGAGCAGGTCAGAATTATGCTTATTACTAGTTTACAGATACAATCTAGTATAAATACTAGTGATTTTTGTATGTTACAGGTTCCAAAGTACTAGGAGGAATTAGAAGAGAAATTTCCACATCATTAGATACATTAAGCAGGTAAGGAAGGACCCACTTCAACTCCCATTTGAACTTAGTGGAATTATTTGCAATGATTTCAATGGGAGTTAGAGCAGGCTCTAGCTGAATTATTACTTCAAAATAGAAGTTAATTTGTTTGTATTTTTGTCTGAGCTGTGGCATGCTGTAACCATTCCTGATATGGGGACTGTATAACCAGGTAGTCAGTACAATCAGTACAATTAACTGTCTTCTTTGCTTTCACTCTTCTCCAGATGTTGGTCCTTAGTTATATTATGATCATTTGGTTGGAAAGAACCATGATCCATTGTCTTGTAGATTTCTCTCACCCTAATTTCACAGTAAAATTGGTTATTCATCAAGAGTGGTATCTACATATTAATATTCCCAGTGATGATGTTTCCATAGCTTTACTTACTCACATATTGCATTGTGAAACTGCACAGTGATGAAATTCTGTCCCTGTGCAATTCTCCTTGCCTTTAGTGAAAGTTCTGTACATGTGTCACAGGGCAGAATTAGGCCTTTATAGGAGAAATATTTTTCTAATACTGAACAAGTTTTCCATGCTACAGTATAAACCTATTACTATGTGATCTGTTCTTGTTGATTAATGAGGATAGTTATGGTGCTGCTATAATATGGGTAGCTATCCAGTAGGAACCACATTAAGAGTACCCATTCATTTCATATAAGCCCCTAAACAGCCAGCTAAGTGTAGCATTTTGTCTTTGACAACAGGAAATCTAAATTCCTTAGGAGATGGCAAGCCATCTGACTTAACCATGGGTATTAGTAAGGCACTATGGGTAAACAGCCCTTCACCTAAAGTCTGATCATATTGCCATTCACCGCCTTAGATCGCCTCAAGACAAGAGTTCAGCAGGAAAATCTGATGGGACCACAGAACCCAGATCCAAGACCAGCGCCCAGAAGAGCACCACGAAGCAACCAGCTCCCAACACAGGTATTATAGAACCAAATAAAGGTAGGACTGGAAGGGACCTCAAGAAGTTAATGAATCCAGCCCCCTTCACTGAGGCAAGACCAAGTAAGCTTAGACCACCCTGACAGCATTCACGGCGCATGAGCCCCACCTTCGGGGAGGCTAGCCATGCAGCACGGCCCCTTCTGCCCAAGGCTCCACTCCTACCCCATGTCCACAGGAGCCCTGAGCACCTGCCCCACCCTAAGTGCCCCCTCTCCCCCCGTGGCCAGAGGAGTACCAGCTGAACTGCCCCAGGCCACCAGGCTGCCCCTAGTGCCAGCCCATCAGGACTGATCAAAAGCCTCTCTAAAAATCAAGATATATCATATCTACTGCTTCCTTCCTATCCACTGTGCCAGTAACCCTCTCAGAAAATGACAATAGGTTGCTTTGGCATGATTTGTTCTTGACAAATCCATGTTGGCTATTCCTGGTAACCCCATTATCCTCCAGATGCTTACAAATTAATTATGTAATAATTTGTTCCAGTATCTTTCCAGGTATCAAATTTAGGCCGACCGGTCTATAATTCATGGGGTCATATTTGTTCCTCTTTTCATAGCTAGGTACTATGTTTGCACTTTTCTAGTCTTCCGGGACATCACCCATCCTCCAGGAGTTCTCAAAGATAGTTGCTAACGATTCAGAAATTACTTCATTAAGTACCCTAAAATGAATTTCATCAGGCCTTGCCAACTTGACTATCCCTAACTTATCTAAATATTCTTTAATCTGTTCTTTCCCTGCTTTGAAATTTCTTCCGCCTTGTTAATATTGTGTTGAGTAGCTGATCACCATTAACCTTTTTAGTGAAGACGGAAGCAAAATAGGCATTAAACACCTCAACTTTCTTCATGTCATCAGTTATTAGCTTTCCTTCTTCACTAAGTTTCCCATCTATATAAATAAAGGGGATATTGTATTAATTGTGATATAGTATATAGGCCCAACAAGTTAAAGGCATTAGTATAACCTGTAACTGTTGCACATTAAACAGTTCTAAACAAGGTTTAGTATATGAAACCTTAGCCAGCTTAGTATCATGGAAAACACACTAGGAAATTCATACCAAAGGTCAGAAATTTATTGATTGAAACACAAACAAAGGAAAAGAATTTAAAGGCAAAAAAACATTGAAACTGAGTGATTATGCAAAACAAAGTTAAAGTCTTTTTAGAGAGGGAATATTGGTTTGAGTACTGTGGACTGGGATGTAGCCAGTCTGGTTTAGTAGTCAGAGCAGGAATCAGGTCTAGTGGCCTAACAGGCACCCAGGTTGGGGAAACAAATCCAAGGGTCAGCACCAGGGTCAACTGCCAATTACCAGAGGCAGGGTCAAGTCAGAGTCAGGAATCGAAGCTGAAGGTCAGAGCTAAGGTCAGAAACCAAATGCCAGAGCTAGAGGTCAAGCCAGAGTCAGAGACAGGACTGGTAAGTGATGGTGGAAGCGAGGTAAGGGCAGGAAATGGAGGAAAGGCAAGGATCAAGCACAATGCATGAGCCAAGTGGGAACAGGAGCAAAGGCAGGGGTGAGGCAGAAGCCAGGAACAAAGCAGGAACTGGGAACAGGGTTGGGTGCAAGAAGCGGGATCCCATGGAGCTGCAACAGGAAATCACCTTGTTGCTCAAACAACTTCCTGTACTGCTGTCTGGCTTAAATAGCAGAGTTGGACCAATCGGTGGAGACTGAGTGTTCCTCCAATCAGCTTCTCAGCCCATCAGGTTTCAGCAAACATGAGGTAGAGGCCAGGGTGCAACAGTTGTCAGGGAACTTCAAGGCCTGGGACAGCACAGTGAGCCTTATTCCATCAAACAGTCCTCCTTGATGAGGAAGAAAGTGACTAATTCTGTTTAATCCTGAGTCAAGAATGCTGCTCACTTTCCTGCTTTTGACAAAACAGATGGACCCAGCAGGGAGAGAAGAGAGACAGGATAGTAAAAATGGGGAAATACAGCTTTTGTTGATATTCTCAAGAAACAGGGGACTAGTCATAAATAGTGCTTTGGACTGGCACATCACCTGTTGCTCTGGACCTTGTCTCCCCGGTCAGGGACATCCGGTGTGGTCAGATCCTTCTCAGGCTGAGCAGAACTGGATGGGCTGTCTCATCTCATTGTGCTAGTGCTGTGCAGCAGGTTTTTTTAGGCTCAAGTGAAAAGCCACGAGAGTGGGGGATGGAAAGAGAGACCCAAGGGAGGGGAAGACAAAGCAGGATCTCTCATGTAGCAGGCAAGGGTCCTTGCTGGTGTAGTGGTTATAGTCACATGTTCCCACTATGTGCCAGCATCTGGGTGTCACGATGGAAAGACCCCTAGCAGTGGTGGTATTAGTCTTTCCCTGCCCTCCCAAAGTCTGTTTTTAAGGGCCCCAAAAAGGGATGATTGGCTGAAATAGCTCCTCCCCTCCTTATTTTGTCCAGCAATTAGGCCTAATTCCACACTCCCCTTGTTTACTAAGCATGATCTTAACATAGTCCTTCAGTTTTATCAATAGACTAAATTAATCCAAACAAGAAGGCCTGTCTTCCTTTTATACATTTTCCCACAAATAGATTATTATTATAGGTTATTATAACTTTTAATGACCTTTCAGTTACTTTTCACAGGTAAGCTCACAATTAGGTTAAAGTTGTAGGCTCAATTATTACAAAAGAGAGCAAGAGGGGAAGGGTTAGTAAATCTAGTAAACAAGCAGGGGGCAAACTATCAAGAACTAGCCAACCACAATGAATGTGTCTTATCATGTGTCCTAAGGCAGCTAAGGAAGACATTTTGTCAACCTCTTCCAAGAATTAGTTCCACAATCAAGTCTTTCACTGAGAAACTTGTGCTCTCTGATCAACCAGAAAGAACATGGATGAGAGCAGGCCCAACACAGCCAAGGAGGGGCCTACGGCAAAAGCTCTTCATTGAAGTATTTATGTCCTAGATTTGGATGGACTTTATAAAGGGAAACCTAGCATATTGGCAGGCAGGGCACTTAGAGAAGGGTGGGCATAAGTGACTCTTAGTGCTGGACAAAAGCACTAAACTGAGCAGCTGATTTGTGCTGGGATTGGAACCTCCAGCCTGGGAAGCCTAGTGAGGATAGTGTTACTGTACGTTAGTTAGTTAGACTCAGGGCCGGGTCCAGGCACCAGTGGAGGAAGCCCGTTAAGGGGTGGCTTTTTTAAAATTTTTTGCTTCAGCAGTTTTAGCAGCTTTTTTTTTTTTTGCTTTGGCAGTTCGGGCGTCAGTCCGATCATTTTTTTTTTTTTCCTTGGGGCAGCAGAAATGGTAGAGCCAGCCCTGGTTAGACTGCATGCAGCAATAATAATCCCTCAGAACAGATTCAGGAGTTAGTCCTGAACACGTCATCTTTTTGAACTAAGTAGAAAATTTCTGCTCTTAAGAAGCATCTTGCTATGGAACTACCATTTAAAAAGTAGCACAAGTTTTAGTTTGGATTTTAACACATACAGTTCTCTCTCATGAACCGAGACCAGCAGATGCACTGTAGAGTCTCTGTGTTTAATCATTTAGTATTGTTTGTATTGCATGCATAGACTCGTTTATTGTGTTCAACAGGTACAAACGGCCTTCCTACAATATTAGGTGGCATTAGAAGAGAAACTTGCTCTCCCTCATTACACAAGTTAAGCAGGTAAGCACAGGCAAAACTTAATATGATTAGTTGGTGGTCAAACAGGATCATAAGCTGGGAAACTTAGAACCAGTGAGAAAAGCTACTTACAAATCTCCATTGCTTTCATTGTTTTTCCTGAATATAATTCAAGCCTGCTTTTAAGATATAGGCCTTGTCAAAGGTGTTTGACAGCCACAGAGACTGCGGTCTTCTATTTATCCACAAAACTGGTACAGCATGGGCCAATGGTAGCATGGGCACTCTTTGAATAAGCTTCAACCTGGATTTGGAGGGAAAGTATCTGTGAGTGAAATGGTAGTTCATTCTCTATGTCCATCCTGTTTTGGCTTCTACTTAAATAACCAACAGGGATGCCACTGATTTGTGCTATGTGTATCTGGTGGTTGTTTTTGCGATGCCTGTTCACTAGGATCTGTACTAGGATCACCAACGTATTTCATATACATTACTTGCTCATAGCATTGAGCAAGCTAAAGCTTTCAACTCAACTATTGAATTCACCTTTCCAAGGTAGTAGGACAGCTGCACTGTGTAGTGGAAAAGGGAAAAGCTATATGATGCTTTCAGTCTGTAAGGAATGTCTACACTTAAAATGCTACAGTGGTGCAGCTGTGCTGCTATAGCACTTAAGTGTAGACCAGTGGTTCTCAACTCATGGCTCGTGGGCCTCTTGCAGCCCAATCAGCACAGAGCTGGGGCCCACGTGACATCCTCAGGGTCATACAGGTAGCATATATATTATGTGGATGCAGCCCATATACCGCATAGACAGCTGCATATGCAGCCCACAATGATAAATAGGCTGAGAACCACTGGTGTAGACATTTACTGCAGCAAAAATGAGGAGTTCTCCCATCCCTGTAGTAAATCCATCTCCTTGAGAGTCGGTAACTTGGTTAATGGAAGAATTGTTCTGTCAGCCTAGCATGGCCTATGTGAGGACTTAGGTCATCTTAACTATGTCACTCAGGGGATGATAGGATGGATTTTTCACACCTGAGCAACGTAGCTGGATTGATCTAATTTTCTAGTGTAGATCAGCCCTAATTTTAGATTTCGTGTTATGCTTTAACTATAAATTTGATTATATAGCTCATGTGGATTGTAATCTTCTGCATATGAAAGGTGTTGGTGTCATAACCTAATCCCATATTTGGACCTTAGCATCCAAAATATGGGGGTTAGCATGAAAACCTCCAAGCTTAGTTACCAGCTTGGACCTGGTAAAGCTGCCACTACCCAAAAAATTAGAGTGTTTTGGGGCACTCTGGTCCCCCCAAAAACCTTCCCTGGGGACCCCAAGACCCAACTCCCGTGAGTCTCTCAACAAAGGGAAATAAACCTTTTCCCTTCCCCCCTCCAGGTGTTCCTGGAGAGATACACAGAAGCAAGCTCTGTGAATCTAAACAGAGGGACTCCACCCTCCCCGTTCCCAGTCCTGGAGAACAAAATTACCAAGAGCTAATCTCTCTTTCCCCCTCACCCAGAGGGAATGCAAAGTCAGGCTAGTAAATCTAACACACACAGATTTTCCCCCTGACTTCTTCCTCCCACCAATTCCCTGGTGAGTACAGACTCAATTCCCTGGAGTTCCCCACTAAAAAGAAAGCTTTATATAAAAAGAAAGAAAAATACATAAAAATGGTCTCTCTGTATTAAGGTGACACATACAGGGTCATTTGCTTAAAAGAAATATGAATAAACAGCCTTATTCAAAAAGAATACAATTCAAAGCACTCCAGCAACTATAGACATGTAAATACAAAAAAACATATAAATCCTATCTGATCTTTTGTACTTACAACTGGGAAACAGAAGATTAGAAAGCAGGAAACAGAAATCACTTCTCATAGCCGAGAGAGCATACAGGCAGAAGAACAAGAACAAAGGACTCCCACACAAAGTTCCCTCCACCCAGATCTGAAAAAAGTCTGGTTTCCTGATTGGTCCTCTGGTCAGGTGTTTCAGGAACTTCTTTCCAGGTGTAAGAGACATTAACCCTTAGCTATCTGTTTATGACAGTTGGAAATTAAGGGGATATGTAAGTGGACTTCCAAATTTTAACTCAGTGCTGTTTAAAATAGACTATACTTAAAGTTGATAATTCTTCACCTACAGAACATTTTTTCCTTCCCCATGCCTGCATCTATTATTTTGTTGTTTTTTAAGTTTGCTCATGAGTCTTGGACCCTTGGATGTGATTTATAAATTAAAAAGCCATAGATACTTAACTGGGTCTTTGTGATCAGATACAAGAAGAGAAAAGTCAAATATGGGAACAGTGAAACCTTGATGGTGGAGCACAGGAATTTTAAATGCTGTTTTGAGTAATCTTGGTTTCCCAGACTTGACATCTTTGATTTCAGTTCTTACCATGGAAGACAAGAATTTTTGTTTTAAAGTATTTAATGTATCAAAAAAACCTAGTGTTCATTTACGTGCTTCTTAATGCTTTGAGAGAGAAACCAATCTGAGATTTTCATAGTTTAATCTCAAAGGCCTTTTTCAAGGGACATTTTCATTGTTTAGTCCATTGGAGACCTTCAGAGACTGACTTGTTTGAGTGTAAGTCTATAAATCTTACAGATAGCAAAAATAAGTTTCTAGGCCTTTAGTCCTACATACATGTGTTACTCTAAATTCTAATAGTGTATTAAACACTCAAGTTGGAAAAGCCTCCTGTTTGAATAGATTTTCAAAAGCAACTTCTTTGCAGCTACCATACATGATTAATTTACAATTTGTATTTTACATGTAGGGAAAGAAAAACATCTGATAATGTTGATCACTCAACTCATGAGAAATCTTTAGGAATTTCAGTGTCAATGCAGACGGAAACAAGCTGGATTTATGAACATATGTACAGAAAAACTAGTAAGAAATGACTTTGCTAGTTCAAGTATCTGTTGCTTACTGTATAAGAGACAACTTGTGTAATAGTAATTGCACATTTATAGTATTTTTCTTCTAAGGTGCCTAGTGTGATGCAGTAGGGTCTGTCTGCGTGGGGGATGGGAGAGCCGGGGAGGACTTTAGGTGAGGGACAGGATTTTTAAGCCTGTAACTTGAGCCAGGGAGGGGGGAGGGGTTAGCACCTTTGCCCGGGAAGCTGGACAAAGGAATTGGCTGGCTGGAGGAGGGGCAGTTCAGTTTCGGTTTTGGGCTGGGTGATTGGAATTCAGGGAATCCTATGCTGGGATCCAAGCACCCTGAATCCCAGAAGGACTCGATTGAGGGGTCCTGGTTGGGCCTCCAAGCTCTGCTGTAACCTGCATTCCTGTTGTCCAATAAACCTTCTGTTTTACTGACTGGCTGAGAGTCACTGTGAGTCCCAAGAAGAGGGGTGCAGGACCGGACTCCCCCACACTCCATGACACCTAGTAAACAAGGATTTGTATAATTCCTTATTTTACACAAGTAAACTTGTGTAAATTTGACACAGAAGTCAAGTGACTTTCCCAAAGGTTCTACAGCAAGTCAATGTCAGAGTTGAGAACAGAACCCAGGAGAGCGCCTTTCTATAACCACTTAGGATGATCAGATGTCTTGATTTTATAGGGAGAGTCCCAATTTTGGGGTCTTTTTCTTATATAGGCTCCTATTACCCCCCACCCCCTGTCCCGATTTTTCACACTTGCTGTCTGGTCACCCTATAACCACTAGATAGCACTTCTTCTAAATACAACTATTATTAAACGTGTGACATAATGTTCAGCTAGTATGAAGAATACCCAGCAGTCTGTGGGGGAATGCTCAGCAGATAACAGACCTAGTTATGTACCATATTGCTGTGGAAGATAATTTTCAAAGCCTCTAAGTAGAGTTGAACATATATGGCCTCTTTCCTTCTGCTGCTCAACAGAGCCATCCAAATTGGACCAAATGTTAGAGAGGTGGATGACTGGGGTAATATCTTTTATTGGACCAACTCCGGTTGGTGAGAGAGACAAGCTCTTCTTCAGATCTGGGAAAGATACTCCGAGCATCACAGCTAAATGCAAGGTGGACAAGATTGTTTAGCATAAATAGTTAGCACGTATTTTAAGGGACCATTCAAAATAGAGTGGCCCATTAACACCTCTGCAGTCACAGGACAAAAAGAGGGAGTTAGTGGATTACAGATCTCTGTTTAGTGCATGATTTTTAAGTGTCTGAAGTAATGAGTTTAAGCTCCCAGGCTCATCTTTGGAAAGTATTGTGCAGGTTTCCATTGAGGATGAGGACTGATAGGTCAGATATAGAGCGATCGCTGTGTGAAAAGGGTGATAGGATGTTTTTATCATTTTCCTATTTCAGTTCATTCGAGAGTATAGTGATTGTCTGGTTTTACTGACATAGTTATTGGGACATTTAGTGCACTAGATGAGATACACCATATGTTGTGATAGACATGTGCAGGATCCATGGATCTGGAAAGGTATGTTGTGGGGAATGTTGATCATAGCAGTGGAGATATGTCTTCAGGTTTTGCATCTGTTGTTCTGGCAGGGTCTGGTGCTGCTTTGAGTTGGTGTGTCCTGGTCTGACGATAAACTTGGAGAGGTGGGGGTGTTGTTTGAAGGACAGAAATCAGGGTTCAGGAAAGATTTCTTTCAGGATGGGGTCCCCATCAAATATTGGTTGTAGTTATTTGATGATATCCCATATAGGTTCCAGTCTGAGGTGTAGGCGATAACTAGGGGTGTGCAGTTGGAGGGGATTTCTGTATTGAAGCAGGTTCTCTTGAGGTATTTGGGTGGCCCATTCCATGATCAGATCTATTTCTCTGGTGGCGTGTCCTTGTTTGGTGAAGGTGGTTTTGAGTGTGTTAAGGTGTATATCCCAGACTTGCTCCTTGGAACACATTCTTTGGTATCTGAATGTCTGGCTGAAGATAGATTTCTTGTTTGGGATAATGATTGGATCTGTGAAGGTACGTGGGGTGATCTGTGGGTTTCTTGTGTATAGACATCTGTAGGATTCCATTGTTGAAGCTGATTGTGGTGTCCAGGAAGCTGATGCTAGTGTGGGAGTGTTCTAGAGATAGTTTAAGGGATGGGTGGTGGTTGTTGAAGTTGTGGTGGAAATCTATGAGAGAGTTCAAGCCATCTGTCCAGATAATGAAAATATCAATGTGTCTCAGGTGTATCATTGATTTTGTGGTGCATTCGTCCAGAAATTCTTCTTTAAGATGGCCAGTGAAGAGGCTAGCACATAGGGAGCCATCCTAATACCCATGACTGTTCTCACTGTTTGGATAAAGTGTTTGTTGTTGAATATAAAAATATTATGGGTGAGGATGAAATGGGCGAGTTTGGCAATGTGTTTGGGGTGGATATCTGAGGGTTGTCCATTGTCTTGTAAATATTTGAGGCAGGCAGCTCTGCCGTCATTGTGGGGGGGTGTTGGTGTATAGGGAAGTGACGTCCATGGTGGCAAGGATGTTGTTCTGAGGTAGGTGGTTAATGTTGCAGAGTTTGTAGAAAAAGTTGGTTGTGTCCTGAAGGAACTGGCTCAACTGCTTGTCTCTAAATAAAAGATATTACCTACCCCATTTGTGTCTCTAATATCCTGGGACTGACATGGCTACACTGCATCATCCAAATGTTGTCTGCAGTGTTATTGTAGCTGTGTTGGTCCCAGGATGTGAGAAAGACAAGGTGGTATCTTTTACTGGACAACCACTCTTGATTGGGATATCCTGTACAAAAGGGCTGCTCAATTAGACTTTAATGGATACTTATTTGTAAAATCCAATACAAACACATTGCAGGAGGAAATACTGGATACAAGATGGAGCACTGAATGCCTAGGACCTGTAGTCTCATAGCACCACACCACTATATTAAAGAGAGGCTTGTCCACAGTGTAGCACTCAATGTATTTTGGTCTCCTTCCCTGTTGTTTCCTCTCCTCCAGCTCAGCATTTCCTGCAGCTCTTTTCTTTGACGCGATCAAACACACTGTCAAAGCTTGGCCACTGCTTATGTTGACTATGTATTTTAATTCTAGTTCAGAGAAAGACTGAAGAGCTCAAGACAGACAGCATTCACATTGCTACTGCTGCTGGAAATGGTAAACTGATACCCAGAGAAGCTGCTTCTGCTTTCCCTCTTGGAGGGCTGCATTCAATTCTGGACACACTAATACCTATTAGATAGTGACAAAGGCCAGGGAACTCAGAAAAGAGCAACAAAAATGGTTTGGGATTAGACGGATTGACCAGATTAAAAGAACTAGAAGTATGGCTTCTCTGAGCCATAACTGGGGGATATGACTTGTTGCAAGATGGTGAAGATGTAAATAGTGAGGTGGAAGGTGAATTATAAGGGGTGGCACAAGGAAATATAACTGAGTAATGGGATTAGTTGTGACTGCATGTCAGGAAAAGCTTCCTCCCAACCATTTCTACCACTTATTCTGGATATTTATGTGTAGACTAAAGGCTTGTCTACACAGGCAACCTTAAAGCGCTGCCGTGGCACAGCACTGGGAAAGCTCTCCCACTGCTCTTAAAAAACAAAACAAAAACAAAAAACCACACACACCTCTACAAGGGGAGTAGCTACCAGCGCTGGGTGCCAGGGCCAGCTTTAGGCCGATTCCCTGGAATCAGGCCCTGTGCGGAAGAGGGCCCTGCACCCGCACCTAAGAAGGCCGCGCTCCGGGGGTCTTCGGCAGCGTTTCGGTGGCGGGAGGTCCTTCGGTGACGCAGAAGACCCAGAGCAGAACCCTGCCACTGAAATTCCGCCAAAGCTCTGGACTGCCACTGAGTATTCAAATCGGGCCCCGCAGGTCATAAAGCCAGCCATACTGACACATTACAGTGCTAAAACTTGCTGCACTCAGAGGGGTGTTTTTTCACACCCCTGAGCGAGAAAGTTGCAGCACTGTAAAGTACCAGTGTAGACAAGCCCGAAATATAGGAAACAGTCTTGCACTGGCAGGGGATGGATTAATAGGAGTTTCCCCATCTCTAGCTTCCAGTCTCTTGCTTCTCAAGACAGCAGAGGTGGGAACTGCTTTAGACACTATAGCTCTGATCCAACACTTCACTTAAGTGTTTAGATTTAAGCAGTGAGCAGTCCTGTTGACTTCAATGGGACTATTCCTTGTTTAAAATTAAGCCCATGCTTTACTGCACGTGCTTAAGTACAGTGTGGGATCAAGGCCAATATGTCCCTTCCCTGACGAAAGCGGGGAAGGGCTTCACACTGAGGGACAGCAACCCTACCAATGGTTTAAGAGCAGTGTGTTGATAAGCTCCAAAGATGTTCCAGCTAGGTGGCATGTGTTAAGGAAGGAGAGGGGATAGAAGGGGTGTTGAAAAGCCAGGGAGGGAATTCCTCCCAAGATGCTAGGAAAAAATGCTCTCCTAGAACACAATGCCTTTTCTAATTAATTCTCATTGCTGCTATTCAGATATACATGCAGTGCTGTCACAAGACCTCAGCAGTTTAGGCATTTTGTGCAGCATGGAGGTATGGTTCTCCAGTCCCTACAATTATACATTTTATTCTTAACAATTTTCCCTCTGAAAAAGAGCTGACTCTATATTGAATTTGCTGTTTTCAAATTTAAGTTTAATGAAGACTTCATAAGGCTGTTTGAGGAATCTCTGCGCACACTGTCCCATATTGGGCCACCAACTATTCTAGCATATAGGCCAGAATCATCAAGAGACAGCCTGGAGATACAGGTGATGTTTCTTTCTGCTACATGGTAGTGTGTTTGTAATAAGCCGCAAGAGCCACAGGAGGGAAAAATGAAATCTGTGTAAGATGCTGTCATCTGTTAAACTCAACTTGCAAGGGTTTCATTAGCAGTGAGGTTGTCATTCACTGGGGCATTGAAATGTGTAATCCACATACCAAAATACATTAGACTGCAAGCATCCTACACTATTTCATGCTGAGGATGTTTCTAGGGCAAAAATCTAGTTCTTTCCCTAAAACTGAGATATGCAATCTTATTTTGGTTTATGCATAATGACACATGCACAGCACATAGTTCTGGGTACCCAAAAGTGGTATATGTTTATCTAATAGAGACAACACTGCTTCAAAAATAAGACAGTGGCCAAGCAATCTAACTATCATCTGTAAGGGCTGAGAGCTGGAAGCAGACAGTGTTCCACTGACCAGAGCTGCTCTTGAAACACACCTGATCATTTATCTGCATTTGATCCAGGGCGCTGGGACTAAAAAACACCTTGTGAAATAAATAAGTAAGCAAGCAAGCAAGCAAGCAAGCCACAGGGGAAGGAGGGAAAACGGTCTCTGAAAACACTTGTTGCCAGGAACACAGGCAACAAAAATTTGCAACACTGCCCAGGCTCCTCTGTCAACCAACTTTGCAGGAACTAGATAGCTCTTCAAGATCGCTAATGAAATACATTAGATAACTTACAGTACTTGGCAATCTCCTTAGAAAGTAAAAGTGAGCCAGTAGTCTTCAAACTGTCATGCTAATCAGCTCAGAAGCTTGGTTGTGCATGCATAGACTGGAGTAAAGGACTTTAAAACATGGTGGTTTTGAAGGTGCCTCTTTTTCCTAGAATAGGAGGATTATAGAAACTTCACATCACCGTGCAAGTCCTTGTTTTCCTCTCCCATGCCCCCACTGTAGGTAGAAGAGGAATCTCCTGCAACATGCGAGTACTGTGGCAGCTTGCTGAAATTATTTCCTTCTTATGAAGATCTTGACCCAGCTTCCGAAGATTATGAATCAGTAAGCGATTGGAAAGAGTTAACAGAGCTTCTCCACGAATCACCCCCTACTGGAGTAACACCACTGCTTTGCTTTTCAGTTTTTCTGTTGTGAGCAAAATCAGGATCTCTATGAGTACATCATTACTGAAAAAAAGATGTATGAGAATGCTCGAAATGAGTCAATCTCCATTGACCCTCATGCAGCCCACGGCAGTGAAGTGGACAGGCAGCAAGCAAGGGAGAAAGAATATCAAAGGTACCGTTTGCTGGTAAAATATAGCAAACTTTGCAGTTTGTTCTTTTTGGTAACAACATTCTAACCTGGGGGAGACAATGCGGAGAAATTCAAAATATGGCAAATGGGAGTAAAAAGAGGATCTGCACCAAACAGGAGGAATACATGTCAGGAAAAGTCCAGAGAGGGCCTGGTCAGCATGTGTTAGCACATGCCCCACTTGCACTGTCTTCTAACTTATATTAGTGACATCTTTGGCTTTAGTAATCTCCAGAAAGTAAGTGAAGCCAGACTCATAATCACAAACTGACAGTGTTTAGGGCCTAAGTCTTGCCCCAAATGCTTAAGCCACATTTTTCAGTGAGATACGGATTTTGGATGCCTTTGGTTTTGGGGTAACCAAACTGAGATACTTCGAACCCACTTGTCAGAGGGGCTGAATACTTGCAAAATTGACATGTATTTGGGTTGTGAGTGCTCAGCACTTCTTAAAAGTTATATTTGGTGTGTGTGTTTGTATGTATGTAATGTGTAATATATCAGGTGAGTCCTTGGTGTCAAGGTGGCAGTGAAGATCAGTGGCAACTTCCCTGCAATCCCACATTATTACTACTTAGAGAGGTCTGTTTAGAGGGATTTATTAGATTGTTTTATCATCAAGTGATACTTCTAGCAGTAGCAATACAGAAAAAAGCCCAAACCTTTTAGGTACGCAAGACAAACAGATAATTAGAAAACAGTAAAAGGTTTGTCTGTTCTCTCCAAACTCCATCTCTTCCTACAGTAGCAACACTATCCTGTGCCATCAATTAAATGAAATGGTGACTTTATAGAAGTCTCTCCTTCCTTAAAGAAAGAGAAAAGCAAAATAGGATGGAGCTGCAGAGAGTGGTAGAACTAAGCTAATGCCGGTACTCAGCGGTACAAATATAATTCTTAGAGAAGGCATTGGTAGAGCCTTTCTTGTCCAAGCTGAAAGATAATACCCAGATAAATGAATTCTAACCCTCTGCACAACTAACGAGTAATAAAAAGATTAGCTGGATAGTGATATCCCCATTGCAGTATGGACTGGTCATCCATTTTACTGCATATCTTACTGGGCATGTCCAGTTTCTTGGCCCTTAAAAGGAAGCCAAAAGCCAGTGCAAATATCTAGGCCTACTCCATAAACTTGAAGAACAAAAATAAAGTGCCAGGGGAAATGTTAAGAACATTTCTATCCCTAAATGCTCAGTGACAGTAGGAGTTCCATGTACTCCTATAGTTTATGTACCACTATTGTTGGAGAAAAACAGAGTTCTCACTTTCAGGTTGGGTGCAGCAAGTCAGATACTTTATTATCTCTAGCAATTGCATGGCGGGAGAGCGCTAAACCGGTCTCTCTCTAGGTAAACAATGACAGCAAGCATTTATACCTTTGTTACATATAATAATGAGCAACAGCTGCATTTTGTTTATACATAAGTCATCCTGATATCTTATTTTTCTCACGTCTTATTTTTCCATATCTAACACAAGGTCACAACAACTTCTCACACAGTTCTTTCCCACTCGCCTCACACAATCCTCGCTTCTACAAATCTCGCGTTATTAGGGTTACAGCTAGCCTGACTCTTGCTAACAGAGACTGTCATGCATTGAAATCCCCTTTAAATCGCTGTCAGTTCTTTCTCTACTTCCACACTATAATGTAAGTATATTGCACTGTGTACCAAATTTATAGTGTATTTGGCTTAATTTTAAACTTAGATAAAGAGAATAACATCACAGAATAGCATTAAATAACAGCCCCCAATTATCGGTTTTGTTTCTTCCTAATCTATTCTTGCCATGGCTTGCCCAGCATTGGCTATTAGGAGAGATTCTTGAGCAGACTTTAGAAATATGTTTAGCCAGCATAACATACCTGGAGCTGTGCTGGAAGCTGCAAGAGAGAGGCCATTATTTTCTGTATTAAGAAATCTGCGTAGTGTGGATAAATTCCAGTCATTCCATCTTGAAATCCAGTATCCCACTGCCCTAGCTGTTTAAAAAGATGTTGCACATTCAAAGGCTGGGTCAGCTTGTCAAGATAGCTCATGGCAGTGTAGAAGTCTTCACCATGAAATAAAAATCTGTCACGTAGCCTGTTAATTTAGGGCTCATGAGACTTCACAGACATTCAGTGCAAAATAAAACTAGATCTTCTGACTCAGTCTTTTATCGGACTGAGCTTAGGAATTCTTCCTTTGTTTTCCAGCTCATCAGTGTTACTGGCAGAATTTTTGTTATCATTTTATCATCATACTGAATATCCTCATACACAAGAGAGGAAATTTCCAGCTCTGCCACCATAACGCCATATTCTGTACTTTCCCTTATGTTCTGTCAGAATATCAGTTACAGAATATCCATTAAAGAATCTTGCAAGATGTCAAATCTCTTCTATACAAGATTCATATTTATTAATGAGCTAAAAACTGTAATGTATGCAGAGTTGGTCAATCATGTAATAGTCAAATTTTACATCATACAGTAATCTATAAATGGGCCCAATTCTCTTTTTGTGCACAGATTTCATAATGACATTATTTTACTGTAGCCAATGGAATTACTTGCAGTTACATAAGCAAGAGGAGAATCAGGCCCAAACAGCTGTCAAACAGCAGCTCACTTGCATTACTGCTGCAAGGACATTTGAATTGTACTTGTATCTTTTGAAAAAAGATGTTTGGAATTTATGTCCTGTATGTTTTTGCTGTATAGGCAACAGGAAAGACAAATAGCAAAACAGTTTGCATTCATGGCAGCAGAGCAGGCCAGCCTCGTTGAATGTGAGTTGGATTTTTTTTATTGTTACAATGAACTTCAGCTGAAACTGAAAATTTGTGCTAGAGTTGGAACTGGTTTTCTCACTGGATGTGGATTTCAATGCCTGCACTCTAATTTATTATCAAGTGTGCCATGCCTTTTACATTAAGGTGGCTCCTAGCGTGAAAAAAGAAACAGGCACCGCTGTGTTACACAGTTACCCAGGGTGGGGTCTCTCATTCAGACTTTAAAGGCTTGTGCTTGAACTGTATGCTTTAATATACAATTTTACACACACACAAGCTACCTTAATAGAACATGAAGGTTGCAAAGTCAAGCCCTGAAAAGTTAGGAAATGCCAGAATTAAGGTTGCCTGTGCAATCTTCATTTGCCCTCTTTGCGCATATGCATTATGACAGTCTGTAATTACAATTTTTCACAGGATCATGCTTCATTCAGTGCACAGGATGGGTTGTGCTCAATTCATGAGAAGCTATTCACACATTTTGTTTTATCCTCATTGTACAATGTGTGGTCCTGAGCCTTATTTGCTGCACATTATTCAGAGTCTCCTGAAGTGAGAATTATTAATTTTCTCCTGGGCTCATCACTGTAGTGTCCAAGTGCTTCACAAATATTAACTTATCTTCAAAAAACTCCTGTGACATGGGGGTTGGTATTATCCCCATTTCACAGATGAGGAACTGAGGCACAGAGATTAAGGTAAAAAGTATACACTTCTTTGGGCACCCAATTTGAGATGCTTAGGACCTGGTTTTTCAATGTACTTATTATGTAGCACTTTATGTATTCAAGCACAACTCCCACTGACTTCAGTTGCAGTTGTGAGTGCTCAGCACTTCTGCAAATTGAGCCCCATGGTCTCAGGCCAAAAGAAAAAACAGACAATTAGTGACCAACTGTGAAAAGTTTGATTTAAGTGACTTGCCCAGCATCACCTAGGAACTCTGTGGCAGAGGCAGGGGTAGAATCCAATTCTCCAAGATCACGTTCAACTGCCTTAATCATGAGATCATCCTTCCTCTTCCTGCAATTCCCAGCCTCATTCACTAGACAGCTTCCAATTTTTTTGGAGGGGGGCGGAGAAGTAGGGGTCCTACAAAAAACAGTCTCCTTCACTGCATAGCCCTGATTTATCCTCAAAGCAGATCTAGCCTGTGCACTGAATGAGATGGGTCCAGGGGGGAGGGGAATATGCGATCATGTAATTAAAGACTGTATCATAATACATATAAACCAGGGGGCCAAATTAAGGGAACAAAGTAACCTTAACTCTGGCTTTTCCTAACTCTGTAGTGCTTGACTTTGCAATCTTAATAATGTTCTTTTAATGTAGGTTGTGTGTGTAATGTCCTAGGATTTGAAAAAAGCAAACTGAAAAAAATTCCTTCATGTGACATCATATTGTCATTCATTTGGGTCATCAGCAGGGTTGGAACCTTTGGATTCACTGCACAGACCTCTTTCACTTGAGCTGGGTACCTTATAGCGTTAGAAGTTGATGTCCTCTATGCAAACCACCACAGAAAGGTGCAAGATATTTCCATTAAAAGTGGGTTTCACAGAAATTTGTTGACAGATGTATGGTGAGATTCAAGAATCCTGATTTTCATTCCGGGCTCTGAAAGTGACTGTGCACTAGTGGGCACAGACCCTTATGCCCTCTGCCCCATCTTCTCTTCCCCACCACTGACTCCTTGTCCCAATCCCATTCTCCTTTCCTACCCAGTCCTACTCTCCATTCCTCTGGTCCATCAGCTGACTTTGGAAAGGACTGGCTGGGCAAGAGGACAATCTGTCTCTCACCTTAAATGATAATTGGGAATCATTTAAGAACACCTTAGTAGGTGTCCAAAATATCAAAATTGAGGAAGGCGGCCATGCTGGTAAAAAAACTGACCTGGTTTAGAGGGGAAATAAAGACAGCTAAAAAAAATTATATGCAACAAAGAAAGGGAAGTAGATAGGAATTAAATAAAATCAGAAGTGAGGAATTGTAGAAATTTGATAAGGGAAGCAAACAGACACAAGAAGAAATCTGTGGCCAGAAGAGTAGAGTTAAGGACAATAAGAAGAAGTTTTTAAAATGTTAGGAACAAGAAGAATCCTGACAATGGTATTGGTCCATTACTAGATGGAAATGGAAGAATTATCAATAATAATGCAGAAAAGGCAGAAGTATTCAGTAAATATTTCTGTTCTGCACTTGAGGGGGAAAAAAAGATGATTTAATCATATCTGGTGATAACAATCTTTCCATTCCATTCCACTTGTATCTCTGGAGCATGTTAAACAGAAGCTACTAAAGTTAGGTCCAGATAGCTAGCTCTTTTAGGATTCCTGGATGCATGTTGACAGCTCACTGGATCATTAATACTACTTTTCAATAAGTGTTGGAGCACTGGGGAAGTTCCAGAAGACTGGAAGAAAGCTAATGTGCCATTTTTGAAAAGAGTAAACAGGATGACCTGGGAATTATAGGCCTGTCAACATTGATCCCAGGCAAGATAATGGGAGCCACTGATCATTAAAAAGAGGGTGGGTAATGTAATAAATGCAAATCAACATGCATTTATGGAAAATAAATCCTGTCAAACTAACTTGATATATGTTTTTGATGAGATTACAAGTTTGGCTGATAAAGGGAATAGCATTGATGTAATGTACTTAGACTTCTGTAAGACGTTTGACTTGGTATTGCATGATATTTTGATTAAAACTAGAATGATATAAAATGAACACAGCACTCATTAAATAGATTAAAGACTGACTAATTGTTAAGCCTCAAAATGTAATTGTAAATGGCGAATTTTCATTGAGTGAGTGTGTTTCTAGGTGATCCCGCAGGGATCTGTTCTGGGCCCTACATTATTTAACATTTTTATCAATGATCTGGAAGAAATCTTGCAGAAGACACAGAAATTGGGGGAGTAGTAAATTAGGAAGATGACAGCTCTGAGAGGAGGGGCCTGCCCAGTGAGGACAGAATTTTCAGAGATTTTAGCTGTTAAGCTTTAACAAATCTCTACAGAGACTGTGAATTTTTCAAATGCTTATAACTTGTGAAAATTTGGGCAGATTTCCACAGGTATGGCAAAATCCACATCCTTGACACAAGGGCCTGCTGCAAAGGAAGTAGGAACCAGAGTGTTTCAGAGAAAAGGTCTCAAGAATGTAACAACTTATTTTTCCAGTGGCCATTTCCAAGCCAAGGCAGACACCCAGCATGGAAAAATTCTGCCCAAATGGTTGAAGTCTGCAAGTTATAAGCAACTGAAAACAGGGTCTTCTAATGAGAAATGTTGGGCAAACTTAATAATACGTGGTGCTACTAGCGCCCCACCTATAAATATGTAACTCTTTTCTTTTCTTCTTAGATTCAAAGCAACTCAAAACCATTTCCTACCAGCTCTCCCGTGATCCACCCTCTCCTGGAAGCTGGACTCTCATGCCTAATGAGACAGTTGAAAGAGTAGAGAAAGAGGAAATTAACTACAGTATTACTTGCTGTGACTTTACCATTGCGGGTGGAAAGGTAACAGCGCCTGTACTTTCTCTGTGATAGATCCCCACTCTTGGGTCTTACCCTTCCAGAGTGACATTCACCTCTGTGCACAAGGCCATGCACTTAAGAAGGACCTTAAATGATGTGTCGGCCCTTCACTGCCTCTGGTCATTGGGGTGAGTTTCACCCCCAGTGTGCAAGAGGCCAGGAACTCACAACACTGAGGAGTTTAGAGAGCTGCTCTCTCCGCCTTCCACCATGTTCTTACCCACAGATCTGTGTCAGTTCCTCTATCAGAGAGACAATGGCCAGCAAAGGAGCTTCATCCATTTGCTGCTTTGCCAGCAGCCACTGGGACAGTTTTACCAACTTAAGCTTTTACTGTTTCTTGACAGTCAGAATCATGCTAATTTCCTTTTCTTTTTGCCTTTACCTGCTAGTTCTCTCCATTTTAGCTTGTGTCTGAAGTGGGAATACAGGGCAGTCCTCCTCCTGAGGAACATGAGCTGTGCCACGTAGCAGGGGAGCAGTATCTAGTAATGAAAGCACTAGGCCAGCGGTTCAGGAGATCTGCGTTCTAATCCTAGAACTTCAAACCTCTGCTGCTTCTGGGAGCTGTGCGGAGTCATGGCATGTGCGGAGCGGGACAAGCCCTAGACTCCACTCCCCGGCAGGAGCTCGAGGGCCAGATTAAAACATCTGAAGGGCCGGATGCAGCCCCCAGGATGTAGTTTGCCCACCCCTGCCTTAGACTGTAGGGTCTTCAGGGCACTGATCCAAGTAACATGTGGAGGTTGAGTGAGGGGCGGGGGGAATCAATATCAAATTTTTTAACTGCAAGCTAAGAGACAGGCTTTCCTGCAGTGGGTGTAACAAGGCTCTTAAGAAGATAAACACATGAACAACTAGGAAATTGTGCCTTTAACAGTGAAGTTTATGTGAAGATTCAACTCATCATTTTTTTCTTCTTTTTAATATGTAGCTAGTGAAGCGACTGTTCTTGGAAAAATACTACAAACACGGAGGAAAGTTCCTTACCATATTTCCAGATGGTACAGCACAATTATTGTATCCTTCACAAGGCTCGTTTACCTGAGCAGTCCAGAAATGTGATCACATTTTTTAAAGATTAGTTCCTTTTACATCAGAATAATTAGATGTATCACTCACATTTGCTACCACAGCCCAAACAAATGCTAATTTAAAAAAATTGATTTAGATTTTCAAGACCAACTAGTGACACCTTCAGTGGCCCCTGATTTTCAGGAAGGACTGAACATCTGCCCTGTGAAAGTCAGATCCCTTCCTAATGTCTCAAGTTATGCACCTTGACAATTTAGACTTTAAATCTTAACTAGTATTTTATGATGATAAAGGCATGTTCTACAAATGATGCCAGTCTCAATCTGAGAAGTTCTATTCCTAATGATCAGAATAACTCCTCTTTTCTCCAAGGAACTCCAGCTGCTGTAGTACTAGGTGTTACTGCTGTGATAGGTTCAAGATTTGAACGCTGTGCATTCTCAACTGAGCATTGCCTGGTAATATTTCATGACAAGAGGATGTTTGTTTGGAGAACTAGATTGGATTTCTATGTGAGAGGGTGGCAAGGCAACACAATAACAGAAGCCACTTATTTGCCAACCCCCCGCCCTGCAGTAACAGAAGGCACAGATGTACTAACTTAGAATCAATGTGAGGGAGGGGGAAGCAAAGCTTCCTCCAACCTGGGAATGGCAAAGGACAAAACCTACCGTGAAGTCTTAGCTGTCACTGTGGTAATTGCTACAGAGATTCAAGAACAGCCACAGTAAGCTCCACAACCTTAATTATAGTGGGGTTACTGCCGCATTGTAATGAAACTGGCTTGCATCAGGGCATACTCTATTTTAAAGCATATGCATTCAAAACAGAACAGAACTTGGTTTGAAATAACAAATACCTTTAATACCCTTAAGTATCCTAGAGCACTTGGCAAAGCCACAAGCTGGATGCTGGTAGTGCTGCACTGAGGCTCCCAATGTGCGCCCTGCAGCATGTCACACATAGGCTCAGCTCTCAGAACCTTTGTGCTGTACTGACCTTTGGCCAGGGCACCAGGTAGATCTGCCGCTCTTTTGGAAAGAGCAGAGGGAGATCGTTTACCTGCAGTTGGCGTTTCAGTTTAACACCTCAAATGGAGCTGCATCTCTCCCAGTGCAACACTGGAGTGTCAATCAATGGGAGCAACTATGTTCACCCACAAGCTTCTTCAGGAGATGCTAGCACTTTATAACCTGAGCTATGCTGATATACCCCCACCCATGAGTGTCCATTCTTGAAAATGACTTTCAGATGGGTAGATCTAAGATTAACCTTTTGAGAAATGTCCTGTGTTTAAAAAGGAGCATGTAAAAGATACTAGGGACAGATACAAGTCATGAATTTACAAGATATCAAGAACTGTTTAAACCCAACAGAAATATAACATCTCCACAGTGACTCTGTAGTCTGAAACTAGCTTTACCATTGTCTATTGTAACACTCCAAGAGCCTCTTGTTTTTCCTGCTGTTTTTTGCAACATTTTTCTGAGTAAGTGACACACAAGAGAAGACATTATTAAAATACTGCTCCCACAGTGAACATGGGTTTGAGATAACTTCCCTGCCTTTGCTACCATCCCCCACCCCTACTCAGTTCCAGAGAAAGAATTATTAATTTAGCATTGTCAAATTACAAGATGCCATAAATGTGCATGACGCAGGTTAAATCAAGTCTACCAGAGATAACTTATCCCTGAGCTCAAAGATATTTCTGAAGAGCAAATGTTTTGCTTTTCAGATTAAACCAAGTGTTTGGGTTTTTGTTGCTTGAGGGGTTTTGGTTTTTTATTTGCATGATGATTTCCATGGGGACGGTACATCTGGCCCCAGATTTCCTTTTAGGGTTTCACTGCTCCCATTATAATTACACAAGTTGATTCAATATACCCAGAACATTTTTCCAGATATGCGTCCATAGGCACTGCCTTTTATTTTTCCCTGGGGGTGCTCCAGCCCATCTCTGCCCTTCCCCATCCCCCAAGGCCCCACCCTTGCTCTGCTTCTTCCAACCCCTGCTGCAGCCCCTCCCCGAGGCCCTGTCCACGTGCCACTCGCTGCTCTCCACCTTGCCCCAAACCCCTCCCTAAGCTGACGATCAGCTGTTTGGTGGTACCCCAGGCTAGCTGATTGGAGGTGCTACTGAACAACTGTCGCTGGTGGGTGTTGAGCATCCACTGTTTTTTTCCCATGGGTGCTCTAGCCTCGGAGCACTCACGGAGTTGGCACCTATGTATGTGTCTTTAGTGTACATTTACTAAGTGGCGTTACTTGCCTCTTTGGTTACTGTTGTAAGGAATCATTTCTGTTTAAATGGGAGAACACATTAATAGAGTCCTCCATCCCTCACCACTCACTGCTGGTTGCATACAGACCACCGGTACACATGGCTCCTCACAGGCTACAATGAGACATTTTTCTGGAAACCTGTAAGCCAGGTGTGGCCAACCTGTGGCTCTGGAGCCACGTGCGGCTCTTCAGAAGTTAATATGTGGCTCCTTGTATAGGCACCGACTCTGGGGCTGGAGCTACAACCGCCAACTTTCCAATATGCCGGGGGGTGCTCAGTGCTCAACCCCTGGCTCTGCCCCCGGCCCTGCCTCCATTCCACCCCTTCCCGCCCCCTTCCCTGAGCCTGCCATGCCCTCACTCCTCCCCCACCCCAGAGCCTCCTGCACACCATGAAACAGGAGGTGGGGGGGAGGTGCTGATCAGCAGAGCTGCTAGTGGGTGGGAGGGAGGGCCTGGGAGCGGGGTGGGGAGCTAATGGGGGGCTGCTGATGTAGTGCTGTGGCTCTTTGGCAATGTACATTGGTAAATTCTGGCTCCTTCTCAGGCTCAGGTTGGCCACCCCTGCTGTAAACCATTACTCTTACCACCATTCATCCTCTGACATCAAGACACATTGTTGGAAGGGACTTGGCCTCTAACACCCCCGGTGGCCATTTCCTTGGCCTCAAAATGGCCTGTCTATCAGAGTCTTCCTAATTTAGCCACTTAAAAGTTCAGTCCTCTCCCAGGATGATATAAGGTCCAACTATAATTCCAAATAAATATTGAAACTAATAATTCTTCTGCTCCAGTTGGGCTACACTGAAGTTCTCTCTTCTTGGCCCTTAAGCTCAGGTCCTGCAAAGTATCTCCTAGGCTGACTTCCTCCCAGTAGGTTTTCCCTCCACTCCCTCTTTTCCCTGGGGAGTCCGGTAGCTTCCCTCAAGGACATCCCTGCTCTAACGGGTCCTGTCTCAGGACTGCCCCCACAGGAGCCGTATCTTTTCCATGGGGGTCTCATCCAACCTGACTCCTCCAGGCCCTTCCAAGAGAGAAAACACCTCTTCTAGGATCTCCCCCTACTGAGGTACCAAATCTGTGTAAGCAGTTGTCTCTGACCTCCCTGCAGCTGGGGTCAGTCACCATCACACGCAGCTGGGGGTAGCTGCCAGGGCCCAGGTGAGGCTAAGCCTGAGACAGAGCCCCTTGGTTAAAATATTGGCAGCCCAGTCTCAGGACTTTAAACAATATTCTAGCTGCTGTTACAACCTTTGTATTATAAAACACTTACTTACCAAAACTACTGCATGCTTGATAATAGGGCAGTGCTACTAGCCAAACAATGAGGCTTTGAACACCTTATCTGAACACAGCTATCCATCTGGCACTCTGGCCATTATCATTGTGCAAAAGAGGAGCGGTTATATTTGTATAGTACAGGAAGACAAGCCAAATAATGCAAAAATTCAAGCAGTGTTTGAGTCCAGTGGCAAAGGTACTTGCTATCATCCAAACGGACTTGTATGGTATGTCCATGTAAATCAAATCACCTTGTTTAGCATGTGCTGACATATCTGTAGTCAGCAGGGTTATATCCCCCCCTTTGTTTAAAAATTAGCATTTTAATAAAATTCAAATGCCAAGCTATAGCGTAGGTCGGGTGCTTTCCAACTTCAAGTTTTATTTATGTTCTGAGGCCATGATCCTGCAGCCAGTTAATTGTGTGCATAAGCAAGTCCATTGAGGTGAATGGAACCACTCTTATGCTTAAAGTTAAGCACATATGAAATGTTTGTGGGATCAGGGCCTATTATTGTAAAACATACAAAGCCAGCCTAAATCACAGGTGAAGACTTAAGATGAAAACCGTAAATCCCTCTGAACTAGACATCGAACAACCCCTGAACTGTAGAGTATTTGCAGAGCTGCGTTTTGTGCACCGGGGACTCCTGCCTGGAAGCTGAGAAGCCTTGGGGTGGGATGATGTATGGGGAAAACTGTTAACAGTAATTCCACTTTTTACTCCCCACCCACACAAGCAATACATTTGCCTAAAATACCATACAGCAAAGTCAGTAAATGTAAAGTCTTGGAAACTGTGCAGTGAATTAGAGAGAAGAAAACACAGTGGGGTGAAAGCCTCTTATTTTTCTACTTCTGGTTATTTGGGGTTCAACTCTGCAAGGAACCAAATCCCCTGAGCAGCTTTTGACTTCAGTAGCAGTTGAGCATCTCCTAGAGGTGCTGAGTTCTTTCAATACCGTGTGAAGTCAAGCCCTTAGGGCCCAGTTTTATGACCTACCTCAGCAGAAGAAAGACTCCCTCTAACTGTGACTAGGTTTAGACATGTAAGGGCCCAACCCTCCAGACCAGAGGAAGGCAACCTTTGGCATGCGTGCCGTGAGCTGATTTTCAGTGGCACTCACACTGCCCGGGTCCTGGCCACTGGTCTGAGAGGCTCTGAATTTTAATTTAAAATGAAGCTTCTTAAACATTTTTAAAACCTTATTTACTTTACATACCACAATAGTTTAGTTATATATTATAGACTTAGAGAAAGAGACCTAAAAACGTTAAAATGTATTACTGGCACGTGAAACCTTAAATTAGAGTGAATAAATGAAGACTCGGCACAGCACTGCTGAAAGGTTGCTGATCCCTACTCCAGACCCTTACTCATGCATAGTCCCTTTGATTGCAGGACAGTAAAAGTTTGCAGGAGTGGACCTACATTGTATTAGTAACAGCAAGGTATGATCTGTTATGTAAAGCACTAATTTTATTAATTTCCTACTTGTTTAGGATAAACATAAATATTCACAGAGGACATTTTTCAGACCAAGCAGGCAACAGGGTGCGAATGTGGACCTGGCCAAATAGTTTGATGGACTATGGACCCCCTGTTTCATTTAAACCCATCTTTATATCCTTGAACCAATATGTTGGTGTCAGGATAGTTGGACAAGACAAGATTGCGGTTTCTTTTCTTGCCATGGGCCAACAAGCCAAATTCAACGTGGGAACAAAAGTGCAGGTACTTTAGCGCACGTGCGCACCCACAGACACCCCTCCACCCCCCACCCCCATGGACCACCTGCACAGCTCCTTGCCATTAAGCTTCCCTCCTTTTGTTTGGCCACAGGCAGCTTATGCATTTTCTGTAAAATGTTTAGCTATTTTCCTCAAACCTCACTGGTAGCATCGTGGTCAGTTTGTTCGTTGTCTAACTTCCATAGAACCTCATCCTTAAGTCTCAAACTATTTCCAGAATTGGACCTAAGCACCCCTGCAACTCCTATCCCCTCCCCGCCCCCAATAGTCCATATTATTGGTCTGCAACAGCCAAACACAGCTCCTCTATACAGATTATCCCTTCCAGAAGCACCACTAATCTGCACTGGGTGATATTTAGATTGTTGAGGCCTGGGGAATGGATTAAATTATGCAGTGCACCCTTGTTTGTTGGAGTCAAGAAAGATGCAGGCAGAGGGGCATCTCCAGCTTAATTTGTTTCAAATATTTTATTTCAAGTCACTGGGCATTTTATATGGTTCACATTGTTTCTAATGTCACAAGCCAGCAATGAGAACAGCAAATCAAGTTTTAATTAGCAGGAGTACAGGACATGCCACCTGCCACGAGAAAGAGACAGCGCGAACGTGTGTGCCTCCCCCTCACAGGTTTGGATGGGGGGTGGGGCAGGCTTATGCTCCCATTGCTGGGTGTAGCTTTGCTGATGGGCACCTGTGGCTTGCAAGCTTTGCTCTCACGTTTCTCTCTGCTTCTGCGAGTTTTGATCCTCCAGGAACTGTTGATTGCTGTTCTAAACAAACATTTTATAACTCTCCATCCCCTACACCTTCTTTCCTTCAAAGGCAAGGCAGCCTGGTAAACTTCCACCACCAAAACATGTATGCGAAGAAGACCTGCTGCTGTTTGCCTGCAAAATAAAGATTCAGCGTCTGTTTGATAGACTACATGGATGTTTAAACTTCCCAGCTACTGAGCAGTGGGGCAAAATCAAACCCCCTTCCTATCTTGCAACACAGGCTTTAAAATTACTGTACCTTTGTAAGAATTCTGACATAAGTGATGATGTTGACTGTTCAATAAGAGCTATAATAAATGCACTTGACTAGCAGTATGTGTGTGTTGCATAAAGACAATATTAGTTTAATTATTCTGAGGAATATTTGCAGCTGTCTGTACTGAAGAATTGCATTGTTTATACTCATTTTTAAAAAGTAGCTTAAAGGAATCATATACACTAGTTTGAATTTAAGGACAGCTCTTTTTTCCTTCTCTTACTTCAAAACCTATCCAGGAGGTCAGTAACCCACCTGCCACCAAAGACAGCACTTTCTACCTTTAGTAGTCCCACTAGGCTAAGTGGGATTATTCATGAATTATACCTAGTGGTAAGTGGTTGTGGAATGATGCCCTTTGGGATGGACTGATTTATGTTAACTGCATCAAAACATGCACTATTCAGGCATGAGTCAGAGCTGCTGCCTTTGCTCATTTCTAATAGTGGTTGAGAGTAGAACCATTTGATCTGTATTTAAAAAAAGAGCCCTCCCAACCCCCAGCTACAAAAATATTGTTTTTAATCATTTTCAGAAATGTAAAATTCCAGTGTGTGTGTAGCCTATATTAGAATAAATAGTATATTTAATGTTTAAATCACCACTAGAAGGATGTGTGCAAACAATACAGTGAATGTGACTAGCTAACACTAGTACTAACAGAGGAGCACATAACTGTTCCTGACAGAGCTCATGTGCTGTATTGAGTAAGAATTACACTCACCTTGTGTTAAAAAGAGAAAAGTTGGCCAGGGGCTACATGTCTTGTTTAATTTGTGCCTCTCTCACTGTAGCGGCTGAGCTCACACAAGGATTTTATGGACTTATCTTCACACCCCTATCACCAGCATGCAGAAGGGAAGCATTAATATTCCCATTTTACAGCTGGGGAATGAGGCACAGAGAGATTAAGTGACTTGACCAAGATCTCTCATATACAAAATGTCAGTGAAAGAGCAAGGAACTGATCCAGCTCTCCCAAGTTCCTGTCCAGTGCTTTTACCACATTCTCTGCACAACAGTAGCAACAGTGCAGGCTTTCCCATTTTGTCCTTCAAGTGCACTCCTACCCCTAACTAGAAGGAATTTCTTATAGGGATGGTTCACGCTCCTTACCCACCTGATCCTTGCCCCCACTGCTAAGATTGCCAAATGGTGTTCGTTATGGTGGCATGGGTGATATGGACACCAATCCACTGAGCACTATGTGGCTGAAGCCACAAACCATCAGCCAGTCTTGGCCACTGCCCTCTGACCACCACTATATTTTAAAAGCTCAGGAAAATATATTTACATATGGTAAAGCAAAATTGTGTTGTTTAGCACAATATATTTTGATACAGAGGAAATACAGAGCCTGACCTCATTTTCACTTGGTAACAGACAGCAGCTGGGTAGGCTGACAGGTTCACTCATTCACAGAATGTGGCTGGCACAGGAAGATACGAAATGACTTCACCAAAGTAAAGATAAAGTAATAACCTGCTGCCGCTGGGTTTCTAAACAAGTGCAAATAAAGTCTCTTTGGCCCACACAGGAAATGATCCTGTGTGTAACTGCTCCTCGTGAATACATAACTTCAAAAGAAGTTACTCCTGATTTACCCAGGTCGGAGCAAGAGTGGACAGTGGCTCAGGGCACGTTGAGGTTTATAACACTGGTTGTAAAATATTGCAGAGTTTAGTTGTCCAAACAGAACTGTTACAGGCTATTTTAAAACACCAACACCCACACCATTTTTTGTCAAAGTTTTGATTATATTTTCCCCAGCCAGCTCAGCTACCTTTTACACAGAGGAGGACAAAAAGTAAAATAGTAAATCTGGATACCAGTCAATGTGCTCCAGGTCCAGGCGGTTGGTTGGTTATTACGCTAGAAAACTGTCAGTCTCACATTCCACTTCACTGGTGGTTCATGCAGAGCTTCTCTTCTGCTTTGGATCATGACACCGAGAAGACAATTTTGCAGTGGCTAGAACTGTTGAAGAAAGTAGTATTGGGGACTTGAACCTCAGATGAATCGGGTCTCTTAATCTCTCCATTGGATACGCCATCAAGGGCTTGGATATTAAAGTGAACCACAGGCAGAGGCTTTACTTGGCCTTTCTTCTTGCACATCAATTTGAGCAGCTGGCTTCTTATATCTTTGCAGTACAGAGCATAGATGAGGGGGTTGATGAGGGAGTTGATTTCTCCCAGCAGGAATAAGACATCCGTTATCGGGTCAGCCAGGTTGCAGGAGTCACAAGTAGCTTGCACAAAGCCTGCCAGGTAATAAGGTCCCCAGCAGATGGTGAAGCCGACAATCATTATAAGTACTGTCCGCAGTGCCTTGAAGTGGCGAAGGTGAGCAGTGAGGGGCTCTGTTTGCAGGCAGGTGCGCCAGATTCGCTTGTGCTGTGAGTAGGCAATCCTCCCAACTGAGATGTGCAGGCAGATCATGACCAACAAGGAAGGGATGAAGATCCCAAAGCAGGTCACATATAGGTAGTCACTCTTGGCTGCATACAGGAGCCCACAGTAGCCCGTGTAGTTGCTTTGCTGCAGGGAGGGAGAAATCAAAGGCATGTGCCCAAACAAGATGGAGACGGCCCACAGGATGGCGAGAGAAAAGATGATGGGTTTTTTGTTCAAGAGGGCAGGATAATAAAGGGGGAGCTTCACTGCCAGGTATCTATCCAGAGAAATCAAGAGCAAGGTGAGAATGGAGCCAATGCAAGGTGTCATGCTCATGCAGATCCGCAAAAGACAAAAGGATAAATTCTTGTCAAAGTCTCCATCCAGGATATCATCCAGTGCCTCTGCAATGCACATCACTCCCACCAGCAGGTCTGCAGCAGCCAGGTTAAGTATGAAGATGTAGCTTCTGCCTTGCTGCTTTTTCATTAGTTTGTAGACAACCACAATTACCAGCAGGTTGGCTGAGGGGATGAAGAAGCCCAGGAGAAAATGTAACACCGCATATGAGACGTGGCTCATCTTCCGTTGGAGATGAGGATGGGAGACACATTGGCTCCAAGAGATGTAACTGACTCCACAGTCTACACTGACTCCACCAGAGAAAGCCAAGCTGGAAGGAAATGTGCAGCTGAAGTCTGGACTGAAAGACCAGGACCCAGTGCTTTCTGGGGTTTCAGCAGAAAATTAACACCTGGTTCCTTTAACTCTTGGCTGATTCTTCAAGAGAGAGGTTGTTCTCTTGGTGGCTTGAAGAACAGAGTATGGACATTCCCTCAGTCTGCTGCAGTTTCCAGATCTTTCAGATTTTTCTCTTTGCCCACAGAGATGTGCTGGGAGATGGGAAAAAAAAACAACCCAAAAGTCCTCAGCTGTTGGCAGCAGGAGGCTACTGGCAGAATAAACTCAATGGAGTGGGAAGAAAAAGTGATTGGGGATGTTTGCTTGTTCAATCAGTTCCTGTATGTGTCTTTGACGCAGAAAGATAAGAAAGGTCTTTATCAAATAAAGCAAAGATAAATTATAACCCCTGACAGGTGTCTAGAATAAGTGCAAACTAAGAAGAGTCTCCTGACCCACACGGGAAATGATCCCCCATGTATAGCTGCTACTGTTAAACACACACTGCTAATAATGGAGAGACCAGGATTTGTTCCAGAGAGGGAAATGTATCTCAGTTACCACAGAGGATCACAAAATATGGTCAGTGAGTGCTATGTGCCAAACACCAGACTAAGGTTATCAGTTAATTGGCTTTCTCAGAACTCTCTCTTCTATTGACTGTGAGAAACTCTTGGAACTATGGCAACCAATGAACTTTAAACACAGTGCTTCTAAATTGAGAGACAGCACCAAAATCCCAGCTAAAACACCAAGGACAGCAGCAGCCCAGCACCAGGAAGAAGCGCCCAGCCCAGCATATTGTTGTTTCAGATCTTGTATGTAACACTGACTGGAATGATAAAAAGAAGCTTCCATGTAAAATAATTCACCTTTGTATTATTGCAGGCTAATTTTAGCCAAGTAATAGGAAAGTGTTATCTAGCGATGCACCTAATCACTAATAATAATCCCTAAGTCATCACTAGATCTCAAAGTGCTTTACAAAGGAGATCAATATCATCACCATTTTACTGATGGGGAAAGTGAGGCACAAAAATGGGAAGAGACTTGCTCAAGGCCACTCAGTAGGCCAGAGGCAGAGCCAGGACTAGAACTTAGGTCTCCTGAGGCCCAATCCAGTGATCTATTAGCTAGGGCACACTACCACACACTAGGACTCTTGACTTCACCATTTAGGGGAAATTGACATTTTTGCTGACACTTAACCCAATAGGACTCCAGGCACATAGGTTTCTGCCGATCACCATTCACAAAGCCATGAAAGTCCTAATGCCCCACATGTCCCTAATCCCACTCCACAGCTGATGGGCAGCATGGAGCCTTAGTTCAAGTGGAAACCATGGAGGCCCTACAGCAAGCTTTTCAAACTGGGATGGGGAACGCTTATCTCACTCACAGGCCCTATCCTGTAGGCATCCTCAGAGCACAGAGACCTGTCAGACCTCATACCCCAAGGCCCGGATGCAGGCCACCAATGGGGGGTGTGACATATCACTCCATATTCTTTATGAAAATATGCTTATGATACAAGTATGATATAACAAATACTTTATGCAAAATGGCTCATGTGAGGTACCATTGGAAAGGTTATGATTTACTGAATGCGATTATCCAATTTGTATGCATGTATCATTTCTGTATCTGAAATTAGGAATATTGATTATGTATCTGTATTTCAAATGTGTTACTTTGGGTGACACCCCCTGGTAACACTTCAGGTACAACAGTGAAAAGCCCGACAGTGCTGATGACCCATCAGCACGAGATAATGGACTGTAAAAGGGCTTAGTCTCCCTGTGAACCTGTGGGTCAACCTGTGAAGAATGGCTAGAGGTGCTCTATAGAGGCATGTGACCATGTCATCTGATACCGGAACCCATCTTGAATTCTGTACTTTTCCACAAGACGCTGGGTGCATGCATCAAACTAGGAAACAAAGGACTCCTGCCTTATGTAAATCCTATTTAAGGGTGGGGAGTGAGGTAATGCAGGTTTGTCAGTTCTCCCTGCTACCCCACCCAAGATGACTGCTGGAAACAACTAAGACTGAACTGGGAGTGAATTAAGACCTTCACTAGGAGGCATGGTGAAGCAACTGGAATGGGTTACCTAGGGAGGTGGTGGAATCTCCATCCTTAGAGGTTTTTAAGGCCCAACTTGACAAAGCCCTGGCTGGAATGATTTAGTTAGTGTTGGTCCTGCTTTGAGCAGGGAATTGGACTAGAGGACCTCCTGAGGTCTCTGCCAACCCTAATAATTCTATGATTCTAAAGAACTGGACCCAGCTGAAAGGGCATCTGGCCTGTGGAGAAGATTATTAGAACCACGTTTAGAGTGAGAACTTGTAACCAGTTTCTTTAGTGTATTAAGCTTAGTTTGTGTGCTCTATTTTCTTAGTAATCTGCCTTGTTCTGTCTGCTACCTCCTGAACTACTTAAAATACACCTGTTATAGTTAATAAATGTATTTCTAGTTTACAATATAACCTAGTTTATGTGATTTCTAACTGGGGGGAGGGAGAGAGCAGGCAAGAAGTTGTGCATACCCTCCTCCTCTACATTGAGGGAAAAGGCAAATTTCATATAATTTTGGGTTTGTACTCCAAGTATGGGGGTGGGGCATGCAGAGACAGGTGCCGGGTGCTGTGGCAGGCCCCTTAAGCTGAGCCTTCTCAGAGCAGATCTCTTGTCTCTCTGCTCAGCTGGGTGTGGCCCTGCCTGTGTGCTTGGCTGGAAGAGGCCAGGGAGCCTAGCCCAGCAAGACCAGGTAAAAGGGGGCCCAGGCTGGCCGAATAGTCTGCCTCAGTGGCATCCCAGGTGACATCCCAGGGGGTCCAACCCATCACAGGGTCAGCCCAGCACTCACACAAAAGCCCACAGTAGCCACAGGAAAATGTAGGGTGAGCATGAGAAAGGTATTGAGTGTGGTCAGGAGATAGTCTATTTCAATCGCTAGGGCATGTGCTAGCTAAAATGTCTGACGTAGCTTTGGTGCCTAACTCCAGAAGAGGGTTTGCAGCTAAGGATCTTGAGCAGAGGGATCAGGTACCTGCACCAGGTTAGCCACTTAGGCTCCAATTCCCCTCTCCTTGGCATTTAGCTCCTGGCTAGCTTTGGCAGCTCCCCACTTGGCTTGCTGGCATCGGAGGATGCCTTTCTCACTCAGGACTGACGATTCCTACAGGTGGCAGAGGGAAAGAAAGCCTCTAAAAGTGACGTAAAATATCTTCTCTGTACATTCAAAATGTCATGATTTCAGAGTTTGATATGTTGGTAGCTTCCAGGGCTAGAAGACGATGCCAAGTCTCGCTTTAAATACAAAGTTCACATTTCTAGTCCTGCAGCATCACGAGGTATTGGGCATTAAACCTGTCATAGGCGCAAGCCTGAGTAGTGCCCACCCTCGCTATCAGGCAGGTGAGAGGGGAATTCCACAACTGGAGGGGAAGAGAAAGCATTTCTGTGGCACCTGCACAGAGCAGTTGATTGGTAAAATCATTGCTAGGGGAGAAGAGTTGGTAGCCAGAGTGCAGGAGCAGTGATTAAAAGAACAGGATAAATACTGGAATCAGGTGATAAATAGCTATCCCAGCTATCACCAGCTTACCACATCGCACGCGTGTGTGTAATTTCATTGTGATTTATCCCCTAACTAAATCAGAACTAACATATGACTATTCGTGGTTATATATAGATGCAAGCAAGGAAAAAGCATTATGTATCACCTGCACTATTTGTATATAAGTGCAGGGTGACCTCTTAGAAGGAACTATAAAACCAATGAACAGAAGCCAAATTGTCCTCATTTTCTCTGATAAGATGTTTTTGCACAGCGAGATTAAAGAAAATGACCTTATTTATAGGGAAACAACTCAGAAGAGGAGGAAATTAAACAAATATCCCCTCCAATGAAGTTAAGATATAAAAGCATTTTGAAATCTCCATGAAAACATATGGCATTTTGGCCTGACACAAGGAATGGGCCATATGTCTAATACCATGTCACACCTACAACACATTTACCATTTACAGAAACCCTTTTGCCCCATGGCGCAAGCAAACATTGGCAGCATGTGGACTGCATAAACCTGGCAGCTGGTTTTGTTTACAGCTTTCCTGACTCTGGTCCATACACTTGAACACTCCAAATTCACAGTATTTTGAATCACCTTCAGAATTCAGGACAAGAAATGTGGCTGCAGGATGCTCTGGGTCAACAAACCTTGGGTTTTTTATGTACAGGAAAAGACCCACATTTTTATTGAGCCCCAAATTGCTATGCTTCCTCTAGCCCAATATATTAATCTGCCACAGCACCTCTCTTCCTAGGACTCTCACTGCCTAAATCATTGCTTTCAGATCAGCATAGCTATCACAGCATTATGCATTAAGTTAGGATTAGAACAGCTGAGAGTATTATGATGTATTATTTGTATTTCTGTAGTGCCCAGGAGCCCTAGTCATGGACCAGGATTCCATAGTGCTAGATGCTGTACAAATAAGAAACAAAAGGAAGGTTCCCGCTACCTGTCCCCAGAAACTAGGAGCATTCGTGTTTGGTTCTTACATAAACCAGTATTTTGTAATACTAGAGTCTGGTCTGCAGTCTGGCCACGTGAAGGAAGAAAGTGATAGATGAGGACATATGTGCCTGAATGAAACCTGTGTGAAAATCCTCCTTTCCTTCCCTTCCCCTTTGCATGAGATACCCAATTCTGCACATGTACTTTAAGCAGGGTGGCAGGAAAGATCCCCAGGGGAGATGGAATTGGTGAAAGAAGGGATACAACTTCCCTATCTGCCGGAACTTGCCCAAGCTACACCTCTGATCCTGTGTGCCCCCAACCTCAGAGGGGCCTGGTTTTCACTCTGGTTGATGTAGCTGGCAGCAATCATGGATCACAGATGGGCTTTAGCCTAGATACCAGAGGGCTTAATTACAAGAGCAGTAGGGGCAAGAGATAAGACTGGGTCCAGTTCCTTCTCATGCTCTATGACTATCTAGCTAACATACCTTCACCTAATGTCACAGATGTATCTTTAATCTTTGCAGGGGGCATTAGAAGCAGTATCAAGCTGTTTGCACATATACATGCACTGAAGCAATAACCACCTGTGGAAGTTTCTTAATATGGTAGAGACTAGGAGAAGAAAATGGGGAGGGTTCATTTATAATAGGGCAGGGGACAAGTGCAGGTGTGCTCCCATCGCTCATAGTCCTTCAATCAGCTATTTGCTAGAGTTGATTATTTGTGATGTTCATTAAAGTGACCTCATTTACTGAAGAACAGTTTGCACTTTTCAAATGATTTATATGAGGTTCGTATCTTGTTATGGATTAGAAATCATTTTATATATAGTCATTTTCACTTCTGTATGCCTGTACCTCACCTTCACAGAGTGAACTGGTTCACCTAAAAACAAATCCAATAATTCATCAATTTAGCCTCTTGCCAAATATTCTATAATCATTTAGCTTACATTTATTACATATTTTGATTCTAAGTCAACAAATCCAAGTAAGATATTACTTTCAGCCTCTTGTTAATGACCAGTATGAGAGCACCACTAATAGCTTTGCAAACATTGTTTTAAAGGGATTTGTACCATTCCATTTTATCTAGGCAGTTCACATACAGCATTTATCAACCTTTTAGGGACTAAAGCTTTCATCTATCTTGAGAAAATAGTATTGCTTTTCCATGGTTAAACTAAGAGTATTGTTCTTGTTCAATAAACTAAGATAAAGGGTCTGATTTGGATTTCATTTGCAAAGATGTAAATCAGGAGAAACTACTGAAGTAATGGAAGTAAATCCAAATTCTCAGCAGTTTGAGATATGAATTTGAGTCAAATATTTATTACCATGTAATTCATACAGCACTATCACATACTAAAAGCAGTAGAAGTGGCTTACCTGATACAGCATCAGGATGCATCCACTCACAGTTCCTCCTTCTCTTGGTGGTCGGGTAATTTTAGTACTTTGGCTATGAAGAGTCCCAAAAGCAGAATACATTCTTTACCCTCGTTAGGCCATGGAACTTTATCTCTGTGGCTTCACCAATTGCTTCCACAGGCTAAACAGTTGCTTGGCCTTTCCCAGGTTAGTTAGACCCTTGTTCTTTTATCCCTCAGTGCTAGCATCATAAGCCTTTCTCCTCCGAGTTACAGAGGTCCCACACTAACCCTCAAAATGGCATTATAGTCCTCCCTCTGTTACAGACTGCAGGTCTGGGACCCTAAACTCTTAAGGGCTGCCAACCTTCTTCTCAAAATCAGTGGCTTCCTGTTTCACAGGATAACATTCTGCCACAATCCCACACCTGCATTAAATAGCCTCAGTATAGATTTGTTTTTCTTCCTAACCACTTTACACTAGTCTTTTCCCCAGGTAACCCTACAGAGCCAAGTCAGGCCTCAGGTGTTCCCTCACACCCAATCTCTCCCCTCAGAGGTTACTGCTTTCACACCAGGCCCTGTTATCAGTCTCCAATCACATGATCCATCTCAGTCACTTGCTCCCTTGAGGTATTACAGCTCCCATGATTTGGGCAAAAACCAGGCACAGGTAAGAATTGAGATGGAAATGTGTTTAAAAGGCACAAAAAGCTTTTCAGAAAGCCTTTGACAGGGTCCATCACCAAAGACTTGTAAGCAAAGTAAGCTGTCATGGGATAAGAGGGAAGGTCCTCTCATGGACTGGTAATTGGTTAAAAGAAAGGAAACAAAGCGTAGGAACAAATGGTCAGTTTTCAAAATGGGGAGAGGTAAATAGTGGTGTCCCTCAGGGGCCTGTACTGGGACCAGTGCTATTCAACATATTCAAAAATGACCTGGAAAAAGGGGTAAACAGTGAGGTGGCAAAATCTGCAGATAACTATCTTGAGTTGTTTTGTAAGTCCCAGGAAGACTGTGAAGAGCTTCAAAAGGATCACTCAAAACTCGGCAACAAAATGGCAGATGAAATTCAGTGTTGATAAATGCAAAGTAACACACATTAGAAAACAATCCCAACTATACATATAAAATGATGGGGTCTAAACTAGCTGTTACCACTCAAGAAAAAGATCTTGGAAGTCATTGTGGATAATTCCACAATGGCTGTCAAAAAAGTGAACCGAATGTTGGGAATCATTAAGAAAGGGATGGATAAGAAGACAGACAATATCATACTGCCTCTATATAAATCCACGGTACGCCCACATCTTGAAAACTGCATGCAGATGTGGTCACCCCATTTCAAAAGAGATATTGCAATTGGAAAAGGTTCATGTAAATACCTTTGAAAAATCTGGGCCTTGATGTTTCAGAGTCAGAGAAAGATTTCACTCACACCACTGCAACTTTTTCAGTGGATTTACTCCTGATTTACACCATTGAGAGATGAGAATGAGACTTGATTTGTACCTCAAGCAGCTTACACAGTAAATGCCAGCTTCTGATATCATTCATACTGGTATAAACCCAGAGTAACTCCCAGAACAGTCAGTAGAGCTACATCCACGTAACATTAGAATACATGGACCTGATTCGCCACTATATGGTGTTTTGTATCCTCACTTACAACTGTGCTAAGTGAACACTGAGTAAAAATGTTACCAAATTAGAATTCTACATGAACTTTGCATGTGGGTTCATGATAATTGATAAAGATTTCTAAGAACTAAAAATTATATCCTATAAAATAGAATGTTTCGGAGAAACATTATGTCAGAATAACTGGTTTCACATGAAAGATGAACTAGAACTGTAGTTCTAATGTTAGTTTATCTATGTGTTATCCTATATTGAGGGTTCATGTTTCTGAGAGCAAATAATTAGGACCTTTATGGGGAAAAATCCTGCAAAGACCACCACAAAAACTGAAGATATGATCAAAAATTAGAACTGTTTCACAGAACTGCCTATCTTCTGAGTAAAACAAGTCACCCTGATTAAGTACCACAAACTATAAAGTACACCTCTTCCCCGATATGACATGAATTCAGCTATAATGAGGTAAAGCTCCGCTCGGGGGGGGGGGGGTGCGAGGCTGCGCACTCCAGTGGACCAAAGCAAGTTCAATATAACACGGTTTCACCTATAATACAATCAGATTTTTTGGCTCCAGAGGACGGCGTTATATCAGGGTAGAGGTATTCTATTAACACTGTACAATGGGCTCTTAAAGGAAGTGTCACTTGCACACCTTCTTAAGTGACTGCCAACATTCTTCTCTCTTCAATCACCGTTTTCTGATTGAAAACATTCTATAGTAATTACTGTTTAATAGGTTTCAGTATAAATCACAAAAACAAAATGTAATGAACCCTGTGACTCAGAATTATATACAGGATTGAGGCAAGGAAAAGCTGTGTGTCCAAAAGCCAATAAAAGAGGGTTATACTCTTTGCATACTTAATAAACACCAGTATAGTTACCCATACACTTTACCTAACATATTGCATATAGTCTTGATCTGATAAAGAAATGCTGAGCTCCAAGATTCTCTTTGGAAAGAGATCAACAGTTATTTTAAAATCCAGTGGGAAGGCTAGATAAATATCAGTAGGATTTTTTGCTTGATAACAGTATATGAAAATTCATAACCTAGCAACACATTTAAGGAGTCATATACATAGACAGAAAACAAGTAATTTCACCTAACCTGACTGTATGTAAGTAATGATAATGATACTAGAAAACATTTTGATTCATCTATTTCACATGAAATTGTGTTTCACATGGGATGCTATGGGGAGGCCATGCTAATGGATCATCAAAAATAAATAGGTATCCTTTTGAACAGCAATCAAGGAGAATTTCAAATTTAGGTTATTGTATGCTTAAATGTATGCATGTGGTTTCACTGAGGAGTGGCTGGGTGGAGTGTCCTGATGTTACTGCATTCAAATTAGTCCCTAAAAATCTTTGAGGAAGGGCCTACAGTAATTCCTATTCAAGGTGACAGATGCCTCCAGCTGATTATGGAGCTCACTTTGTTTCTATTCAAACTGCCAAAACATTAAATAGTGTCAGAAGCACCAGGTCTTAATACCCAATGGTAACATATGAAGGCAATAGGACCTGCAGGTGCTCAGCACTCTGGGAGTTAGATTTCCAATTTTAAGCACCCAAGTTTGACAATTCTGGACATTTGGATTTGACAAGGGCTAGGCACATTACAGAACTTCTGCATCTTTGTAGCCAGTAGTTTCACACACAACTTAGCACTGGAGATAGGGTGACCAGACAGCAACTGTGAAAAATCTGGACAGGGGGTGGAGGGGTAATAGGCACCTATGTAAGACAAAGCCCCAAATATCAGAAGTGTCTCTATAAAATCGGGACATCTGGTCCCCATAACTCGAGATAACTGCCTTCCTGTGACTGAGCTAAGGAGGAAATAATGGCCCTAAACCCATCAGGAAGAGGGTTGAGGTCTTACTCTCTATAGCTGTGAACTGAGCTGGGGTCTTCCCAAAACACAAAGGGATCTAGTTATGTTTGGTCCAGATCCCAAAGGCCAGCCCCCATATGTAGACCAGTCTTGAAGGCAAATTCTGGTGATCTAGAATATCATATTGAAAAAACCCTTAGATAACTCTCTCTCAGGAAGTGAACTGAGCATAAAAAAGAGCCTACTGACCCCTAAATTTCTCTCCTAAAAGAACTCCATTCCAGAATGTGGGGAGGGAATTAATTGAGTAAACCTTCCTCCCACTTCCCAGCCTTCTCCCCACACCTGTTATGACCATTTGAAGAGATCTCCCATGTAGCTAGCCAACATCTGTTAAGAGCTTTCTTGGTCTTCTGTGTACTGCTTGCTCTGGACTTTATGCACTGGAATTCATGGCCATATGCCACTACCCCATCCTCAGTCAGGATTCTGCAACTAGTGCAGGTGCTGTATCCAGTGGTAACGGAGACTGACAGCTAAGGAAGGGAGTGGCTCCTGAGAAAAGCAAACAGAAAAAACAGGACTTGCTTCAGGCAGAAGTGGTCACGTTGCAATAGATAATGCTACCTTTCTCCACAGCAAAGAACTTTAGAATTGGCTTATCATCCACTTACATCTAACTGAGAACATCCACAACCTTACCTAGTCTGATTTCACTTTTCAGCATTCACAGAACTCTTGACTGGGCATACAGTCCTTTGCACTGGTCATTTCCATATGACAGAAGAACTGTTGCATGTCTTTTTTGTTAAACTGCACCTGTTTCCCGAAATCTATATCTTACAATATGCCCAATAACTTTTTATAACTATGACACTGCATTCTCTCTCCTTTCTTACATACCTCATATGTACAAAATGTCAAGAACACAGCACTCAATTAAAAAAACAAAAAAACCTATTACAGTACAAACTTCCCACGGCTATGATAAATGTATTTGAATAACACTTTTGTATCTTTGAGAATTCACTGAGATGGAATAGTAACAAGAAGTCAATACAAAACTAATAGTGCTCCTGTGAAGCGTACTTCTTCTAGGTTTGTTTTCAGCTCTACCTGGAAGAATCCAGTTATTCTTCGTAGTCATACTTTCACAAGTAATAAAAGTACACCAATACTTCACACAACAAATGAAAACTCTTTATTTAAATTAATTTGGTTAGTTTATATTTAGGACATATAAAGGCCCAGCTTTTCAATTCTATAGACTGATCAAGGGAAAACTCTTGAGCTGGCCAATACAATTTGAGAAGCAGTTGGTCTTAGTTTTTCCTGAAATCACAAAAGTGGTAATTACTCTGCATATAACTTTGTTCATATAATTTATAATGCACTGTTCACTCTGCAATATATTTTGAAAAATATACAAACTGACATAACCAAATTAGAGATATTTGATAGGAAACTGTCTCTTTAAAACAGTTTAGGAATAAATTAGTATTCCTATAATTCCATTTTAATCTACAAAAAGAACAAATTTATATAAAATTACAACAGATTAGACAAACTTTTTCCAAGAAAAAAAGATATCAACTCAATCTTCCATTGTGTGACACATGAATATAGAACAAAAGTTACAGTTAGTAATGCCTGCATTGTTTAGCGATGAATTGGTTGACTTAACTCTTAAAAAAAACTATACAGTATTATTGCACTCCATGACTGTGCAGTAATTGGAAACATGCCAGCACTGAAAGATGTCTTGCATTAAGGTTTTTTCAGGAGGTACAACACGACTGAAAAGAAAGCATCCAGTCTGCACTAACAGCTTGCTGTCTTCAGTACAGGCCTTCATAGGTTTCAGTCACGCTGCCTTTGGGAAAGTGTCACTTAATGGCTGAAAATACATTGAGACAAAAACATTGTATCAGTGGACAATTAAGTCAAAACATTAAAAACAATGGCAAGTTACTTCCATGATGCACTTGTACATCTGAACAAGTTGCAAGTCTGAACACCTTCAATCCTGAACTATGGAGAAAACCTATGTGACGCCAGAGCCTACTCAACTAATATTAGAAATACATGTGTATAACTCAGTTAAGTGACAAAATGGTGCGAGGGGGACATTGTCCATAAATATATGATCAATGTAAACACTAGAAAGGGAAAGGAACTACATAGGAAAGTACAGGGGATATAGCTAGGAGTACTGGGATTAAGTTGAGGAAAGGAAAAATTAAGGCTGAAAAAAAAATCAGGAAAGTCTTTCTAACAGAGGAACTTACTGCAGAATCTTCAGAGGGTAGTTAAAGAACTAAAAAAAAAAAAGTGTATAGCCAGAAACAGTATAGTACAATAAAACCTACCTTCGGCCTGGTCTACACGACAGAGTTAGATTGACATAAGGTAGCTTACATCGACCTATGTAAGTGTCTACACTACAACGGTGCTCCTGCTGATGCAACTCGCCCACTATATTGACTTAATAACTCCATCTTTGTGAGAAACATAGTTCTTAGGTCAATGTAGCTAAGGTAATACAATGTCTGCGTAGATACTGCGTTACTTACATCACCTGTTGGCTGACATCTGGGAGCTCTGCTGCCACCTCCCAATGAAGGATTGGGGGGGCGGTGATGAAGGAGCCTGAGCTCAGAAGCAAGGCTCCCAACTGTCAGCCCCATGCCCACCATACCTCAGGGCTGACAGCCCGAGCCCCTAGCCCAGCACACATTCACAGTGGGAACCCTCCCCCTTCCCAAGGGCTGACAGGACCAGCAGCAGCCAATTCCACAGCATGAAGCCTACCAGCCCTGAAAATTCATTCTTGTTAGTTTCAGGGCTGCTATTATTTCATATTTGGTCTCTGGCTCCAGCTCTCATTCCTCCCAGGCTGGACCCAGAGAGGAAATGTGAAAGAGCAGCAACCTTTAACAAGAAGGTCATTTTCATGGCTGGTAGGCTCCTTGCTGTGAAATTGAGCCTAGTGCCTAGCTCACAGCTAGGGCAGTCAATCCTGGTGTGAGGGGAGTCCAGCTGTGAGCCCAGCACAGCTGTCAGTACCTCAGAATGCCCCACTTCAGTCAATGCAAGCACTTCTGGTGAGGACATACACCAGTGGCAGAAGGACGGTAGTGTGGACATTAACAGCTGATTTAATTAGCTAATTTTGTAGTGTAGACAAGCTCTTGGGGACCACCTCTAAAGAGAGAGCACTTGCTGAGATCTACCTGCAGAAGCCATGGACCACCAGATTAGTGTTGGTGTGCAAACCTTTGAAGAGTGATCATCTCTTACTAGCGACCACTTCTGCTAAACCCTATGAGTGGGGTTCTTGGGAGATTTTACTGTATTATCAGATTTAGAATCCTGTTATGTTAAATCAACTCAAAGAAAAAAATTCTAGGCTATTGCATAAACAAATTTTACAATCTATGTTGCCAGCAGTAAGAGAAAACTTCTCCAGAATCCTGCAGAACACATCCAATATGCGAAACATTATAAGGGGATTAAGATGTGTCTCAGAACAATCTGGAAGACATATTTAAGATTCTGTATCCTGCTGATGGTTATTGTGTTGCTTGCTAAAGGATAAGTATGGATTAAAAATCAGGCTTAAGTGGTTTTGCAGAACTTAAGTCAATGACTTTATATAAAGAATACAGGTGTCAATCCCTTTGAAGTCTGATCTCCACCATGATCTGATCAACAGGCTGGCTGGCAGGATTCACTTGGTGCAATGGCAAGGGGAGATGGAGTTGGCCTAGGTCCACCATCAAACAGAATAAGTGCTAGGTACTCACTAAAGCTTTTGGTAATAGACCGACGTGAAAATCATTGTCCATTTAAAGGGCAACATTTCCTGAGTCTATGTGATTTCCTTCATTTATAAGATTTTTTGCACACAGTAGAATCAACTATCAATCACAAAAATCCATTCATGTTACAAGAAATAGATTTTCCTTCTTACTGTCATAAGGTAAACCTTTAGCGTGCATTATAATGAAGTGTTATGCAAAAGTTATATTACACTAAAATGTAGGGCTGTCCATTAATCGCAGTTAATTCATGCCGATTAACTAAAAAAAAATAATCACGATTAATCACAGTGTTAAACAATAGAATACCAACTAAAATGTATTAAATATTTTTGGATGTTTTTCTACATTTTCAAATATATTGATTACAATACAGAATACAAAATGTACAGTGCTCACTTTATATTATTTTTGATTACAGATATTTGCACTGTAAAAACGATAAAAAACAGTGTTTTTCAATTCACTTCATACAAGTACTGTAGTGCAATCTCTATCGTGAAAGTGCAAATTACAAACGTAAGGGTTTTTTTTTACATAACTGCACTAACAAAACAATGCAAAAAAACCAAACAAACAAAAAACCACTTACATGTCCACTAAGTCTTACTTCTTGTTCAGCCAATCACTAAGCCAAACAAGTATGTTTACTTTTACGACAGATACTGCTGCTTGCTTCTTATTTACAATGTCACCAGAAAGTGAGAATAGGCATTCGCATGGCATTTTTGTAGCCGACATTGCAAGGTATTTACGTGCCAGATACGGTAAACATTCATATGCCCCTTCATGCTTTGGCCACCATTTCAGAGGATATGCTTCCATGCTGATGACGCTCATTAAAAAAATAACAATTAAAATTGTGACTGGACTCCTTAGGGAAGAATTGTATGTTTCTGGCTCTATTTTACCCACATTTTGACATAGGTGTCATGTTATAGTAGTCTTGGGTGATGACTCAGCACATTGTTCATTTTAAGAACACTTTCATTGCAGATTTGACAAAACACAAAGAAGGTACCAAGGTTTAAGAATCTGAAGTGCCATCCAAAATCTGAGAGGGCTGAGGTGTGAAGCATGAGTTCAGAAGTTTTAAAAAAGAGCAGCACTCCAATGCGGAAACTACAGAACCCAAACTACCAAAAATGAAAATCAACCTTCTGCTGGTGGCATCTGACTCAGATGATGAAAATGAATATATGAGTCAGTCCGCACTGCTTTGGATTGTTATTGAGCAGAACCTGTCATCAGCATGGATGCATGTTCTCTGGAATTGTGGTTGAAGCACGAAGGGACATATGAATCTTTAGCTCATCTGGCATGTAAATATCTTGCAACGTCGGCTACAACAATGCCAAGAGAACACCTGTTCTCATTTACAGATGACATTGTGAACAAGAAGCAGGTAGCATTATCTCCTGCAAATGTAAACAAACTTGTTTGTCTGAACGATTGGCTGAACAAGAAATAGGACAGAGTGGACTTGTAGGCTCTCAAGTTTTACATGGTTGTATTTTTGAATGCAGTTATTTTTTCATACAATTATATTTGTAAGTTCAACTTTCATGATAAAGAGACTGTACTACAGTACTTGTATTAGGTGAATTGAAAAATATTATCTCTTTTTTTTTTTTAAACAGCACAAAAATTTGTAACCAAAAATATAAAGTGAGCACTGTACACTTTGTATTATGTTATAACTGAAATCAATATATTTGAAAATGTAGAAAAACCATCCAAAAATATTTAAATAAATGGTATTCTATTATTGTTTAATAGTACGATTAAGTGTGATTAATTTTTTTAATCGCTTGACAGCTCTACTCAAATGCTAAATTACAATTCACCTGAATATAGTTTTTGGACCAGAAACTCCTGAACAGTGGCCTGACTATTCTGCTCAATAGGCTCTTTGGCTTGAACATTCATTTACCATACAATTGTTTGCATTGCTCAGTAATCAGATACCTAGTGACTGTAGCACACATACAAAAAAACAAAAAACACAAAAAAATTCCCCACACCCACCACTACCCACTCACCCACACACTTACAAGAAGTTTTCAGTGCTGCTAGATGGGGCTATGATCGATGATGGTGCATTGATTCCATGTGCACATTGAGTTTCATTTCATTATCAAGAATTTGGACCAGCTGCTGCATGGAAGGAAGGTGACCAGACTCCAGCTTAGACCACACTGGAACATCTAACACAAAAAGGGAAAAAACAATCAATTAGAAGTAGGAAACTCATCTAATTAAGAGCCAGGAAGTTCAGCAACAGTTTGGTCTTATATTCAGGAAGTTATCCAGAACAAGAACTGCTGCAAGCCTTTGGATGTATTAAAGTGAAGTAAAGCACCTTGCATCCCAAATGATTAAGGGTAAGCACTAGGCTCCTTGCTTAAAAAGGTACCATAAGGATTCAGAGTCAAAAATATCCATACCCTTGCTGTCCTCAGCTACTAATCCATTCCCTGCCTCCCCTGGACAAGAGTGCAATTTAGATTTTTGGGTCTTTCAACCATAGTTAAGGCTTAAATATTGTGGGTCTGATCAGCTTTCAAATCATTTCTGTACGCCTATAATCTGTTTAAGGTTGAACGAAAAGGCCTGTACTTGCCAAGAGCAAGATAGAAGGCTGTTCATCCTGTAACGCTTAGCACATTTCCTGAATAGTTTTAGTGGTCAGTAATGCCATCAGATATTTACTCCTGGAGGAATTCTGTGCCACTGCGCATGTGCAGAATTCACATTCCCGCAGATTTCTTTACTTCCTCATAGAAGAATGACTTTCTGATAGGGAAGCTACAAGAGCAGTCACGCACCACTCCCTAGCAGGGCAGGTACCAGAGCATCCAGCGGAGAGGTAAATCACTGCAGAGCTAGGGATACCCCAGCCAGTGGCTCCTACCCTGAGCCGGGATCAGCTGCTTGTCCTGGCTGGGCTGGAGAGGACAGGACTTCCTCTTCCCCTGCAAGGAGTGGCTGGGGCTGTGTCAAACCCACCCCCAGAATCCTCCCCTGCTTCCTGCCCCCCATCACTCCTCAGCTGTGGGGGGGGGAGGGGTCGCTGTACAGGGAGCTGCTCCCCCATCCACCCAACCCCTGTGCATCTGGACCTCCCATACCAGACACCCCTGCCAAACCTCACCTGGGACATCCAGAATCCCCCTAGCCCTCCATACCCAAACTCTACACCACTGATTCTCAACCCCTGCATCTGGAGCCCCCCTACATCCAGACCCCCACCCCCAGACCAACCCCCACTGAGCTCCCTGCACTCAAACTCCAATCCTGAGCCACCCCATGCCATTGACCACCAACTAGCTGCACCCAGCCCCCCCCGCTGAGACCCCCACACCCAGACCACTCCACTGAGCCCTAACAACCTTCACCTGGAAGCCCCTGCAGAGTCCCATTGCCCCTGCACCTGGAAGCCCCCTAACCAGCCTCTGTGCATCCAGATCCTCGCCCTCCCCATGTAGATTCCCCACTGAGCTGCCTGCACCTAGATTATTCCACACAGAATCCTCTCACCCCACACTTTAATCCCTCCACACCGAGCCCCTCAACACCTGCATCCTGCCTGGTTGAGCCTACCTGCCCCACACCTTGTGCACCTGGCGCAGAGGGTGTTTCTGGGACAGGCCTTGTGCTATGTCAGGGACAGGTGAAGCCTCACCACTGAGTCCATGTCTTGGGGGTGGGAGGGCTGCAGTGTGATCTCCCATGTTCGTGTAGCTAGTAGCCTGTGCTCCCCACTGCCATGCTGGAGCCTCTGCATTTATTTATTGACAAATAAAACTTGCATAATTTTAAAATATTATGTGGAGAATTTTAAATTTTTTGGCCCAGAATGCCCTCAGGAATAGCTATTTTAGGATAAACACAACCTTCGGCTCTGGTGTTGGCAGGTTTTTATTCATTTACTCACTCAGCTATTTCTATGGTACTCATCACATTAGCACCTGGCCACCTTATAGTTAAAAATACAATTTATCGGCTAGGTATGACAACATTAATGATCACTCCCGCACCTAATAGTAATAAATCAAAAACCTGCCTGAAGAAAGGTGAAGAGCCTTTTCCATGAAGGCTCTGCCACCAGTTCTAATTCAAAAACTGACAGGAACAACTTAGATAATGTTTTCTAGTACACAGTCAGTTTTATCCATCATGATGCAACATTACATTTAAGCAGTCTCAAGTAGAAAATTTCCAGTGCACTCAAATAACAACCCTGAACTTCATTCTGATGCAGTTATGAAGCCAGTATAAAACCACACAGCCTTAGTGTTACATGCATATTATAGCGGCCAGACCCACACAAGAAACAGGCCACTGAATTCTGCAGAGCATTAAGCTTGTGGAAGGTCTGCAATGGCAGCTGTCAGTAGAATGTCACCTCCTGGTTGGATTAATGCAATAGAAAGAAATAGATAATTATTTGGAGGTCCAAATCAGGAAGGAAAGATTGCAAGCTCCAGGACTGCTGCAGATGAAAATGGGTACTATTAATCCAGTAGCAGTTGCTGAGAATCCAGAAGCAGAAATAGCTCAGATCTAAGACATATTTGCAAAGAGAAGAGACATGAACCCACAGAAGACAAGGCAGACAATTCCCTCCCCATTTCTTCCCTGGCTAACTAGTATCACCTATGTCTCATCACACAGTGCTTGTGTAAGAAAGTGCACTCACCACTCCCAAAGGGGATTTTAGAGTAAAGACAAGTATCAGAGGGGTAGCCGTGTTAGTCTGGATCTGTAAAAGCAGCAAAGAATCCTGTGGCACCTTATAGACTAACAGACGTCTTGGAGCATGAGCTTTCGTGGGTGAATACCCACTTCCTCACATGCATCTGAGGAAGTGGGTATTCACCCATGAAAGCTCATGCTCCAAAACGTCTGTTAGTCTATAAGGTGCCACAGGATTCTTTGCTGCTTTTAGAGTAATGACGTATCACTAAAGAAACGCTTAAAATTTTATTACTGTGTTTTTAAATATGCAGTTTGAAGTCCACATGTTTGTCTTGTTTGTAATCTAGAATCTCTCTTCTTTATGTTTAGTTATAAGCAGCATTTAGTTCACTTTTAAGTAATGATGAGTTTCCCCCAGGTGAGCTTCAAGATGGAAGGCAAATAAGAACCACCTTATACAATCTACAGACAGGAGTTATTCAATATGTTAAAAATTTAAGATCCACAAATTTCACAGGTAACTGCTTTATCCGATTTGCTCCATCATTACTTCATTTAGGAGGGACAGGAGAGGCTAATAGTCCTGGAGAATTCTTGTATTATATAGCATTATATATGGTGTACACAAAGTAATTCCTTCAAACACCACTCAAAACTCACCATTCAAAGTTATTTCAAATGCACCTGTTGACATACACTGGTTCTCAATCATATTGCTCAGGAAGAAAACCATCATACAAGCATAGACCTAGAACCAATTAAGAATTAGTGTGAATTTCATAGACAATGAGGTCCAGAGAACCATGCTACAACTTTACGAGCTAAAACCTTTTCAACTCTTATCAAAATCTTTTCAATTGTTCATTTGCACTCTCTCAAACAAGTTTAGAGTCACATAGTTGTTTATTAATCTTCCTTGCTTCCTAATCTAAATAATAGTTTGTAAAACATTTATTGCTACTCTGGAAGTTCAATATTGAAGTAATATCGAACCACTTGATCTTTAAGATTTCATTTTCAAGTGTACTATAAATTAAGATTTACCCACTTTAAGAAAACTATTCACATTCTGCAGAGCCAGAAGGTAGATGTACAATTTTAATAGCATTTACACGAAAAACCAGCGCAAGGATTTATAGAAGTGCTCTCCACAATAATTGGAGTAGCCAGAAACAAATATTCTGTGCCTAAATATATATGATACCTTTGATAGATAAAACAGTAGCGGTGTAAGTTAGTGATTCTATTTTCTCTTTTGGGGGAGGCAAATCCTACTAGCATTGTTCCTTCCACACCATTCTTTTAAATTCTCTTTTGGCATTATACACCAAGGATCAAATGATGCAATCTTCAGCAACATAGCATTGGGAGACTTCATAACAAATATTTATTTCTAGTTTTAACTTTTCATATTAAGTATTAAACACCAGTCTGTTCACAATGGTAAGCAGGAACCAATGGACTTAGCAAATGAGAATTATTCAGACCAATAAAACACCCAGTAATTTCTTGGTGAAGCCATTACCAAGGTCAGGCTACTGTGCAGGACAGCTGAATCCACCATTGTATTGACAAAACAAGTGGAACCAATCAAGTACTCTAGTATTTCCATATGTTTCAACTGACTGCTAATTCATACCTTCTTCATAGATAGTTAAGTTTGAGGTTTGCTGCACCATAATTAACTCAATATTTAAAGATGTGTCAAATTACAACAGCCTTAGGACTTGTCTACACTGGCAATTTACAGCACTGCAACTTTCTCCCTCTGGGGTGTGAAAACACACACCCGAGTGCCGTAAGTTTCAGTGCTGTAAAGCACCATGGTAGACAGCGCTCCCAGCGCTGGGAGCTACACCTCTTGTGGAGGTGTTTTTTTCAGAGCACTGGGAGAGCTCTCTCCCTGCATTCTACCGTGACCACACAAGCCACGTTAAAGCGCTGCCCTTAAAGTACACCACAGATTAAGTTTCTCAATTTTTTTTTAAAATTAGAGGGGCTCTTCAGAGTTGGAGTTAATCAATCACTTCCAAGAATGGCCAGTTTAAGAAAGAACTATATGAAAAGAACAGTGTCATTTTAGGATTGATTCCGAGGGATATACATCTCATCAGTAATGAAAGCTTCCCTTAAAGCATTCAGGGCATCTTCTATAAAAGAAGAAAGAATATTCTGAAGTTCAGATAGAGGTCTTGCTTTTTTTAAAAAAATAAAAAAATTAATGAAGTGTTAATAAGAAATAACTAACAAATAGCCAGGAGTCAATGCTAAAGGAAAAAACAGGAGTAACACCTTAAAAAAACCCTATACATTTAAAAACTGATTCTACTCGCAGTGACTATGTAAAAATTACTCCTCCTTACTGACTGGTAAAGACTCCCTTTGTAACCAATCAATGCTACATCTTCATCTTTACCTTTACGTGCTCCTTTTACCATATTATCAGTCTGGGAAGCAAAAGACCAGCAATCAAATCTGGATCTATGACAACAAAACCAAGCACCATTGATAGGGCCCTACCAAATTCATGGTCCATTTTGGTCAATACAGTCATAGGATTTTTAAAATTGTAATTTAATGATTTCAACTATTTAAATCTGAAATTTAACAGGGTTGTAATTGTAGGGGTCCTAGGGTGACCAGATGTCTCGATTTTATAGAGACAGTCCTGATTTTGGGGTCTTTTTCTTATATAGGTTCCTATTATCCCCCACCCCCTGTCCTGATTTTTCACATTTGCTGTCTGGTCACCCTAAGAGGTCCTGACCCAAAAAGGAGTGTGAGAGGAGGGAGAAGTCACAAGGTTATTGGGGGGGGTGAGGGAGGGGGTGTTGTGGTACTGCTACTCTTACTTCTATGCTGCTGCTGGTGGCGGCGCTGCCTTCAGAGCAGAGCAGCTAGAGAGCGGTGGCTGCTGGCTGAAAGCCCAGCTCTGAAGGCAGAGCCATCGTCAGTAGCAGCACAGAAGGATGGCATGGTATGGCATTGCCGCCCTTTCTTCTGCATTGTTGCCTGCAGAGCTGGGCCCTCAGGTCAGCAGCCACTGCTCTCCAGCCACTCAGCTCTGAAGGCAGTGCAGACGTAAGGGTGGCAACTCCATGACCACCCTAAAATAATCTTGTGACTTCCCCCTCCCGGGTCAGGGCCCCCAATTTCAGAAACAATGGTCTCCCCCATGAAATCTGTATAGGGGTAAAAGCACACAGAAGACCAGATTTCACAGTTCATGATGCGTTTTTCATGGCCGTGAATTTGGTAGGGCCCTAACAATTGTTAAGAGCAATTAGACTATCCTTCCATTTGTCAAGTAAATTTAGATACTCCCTAATAAAGATTTCAGATATCTGTATCTTAAAAAACACCTGCAGTGTACAAACAAGCTGAATACAGCTATTGCAAGTTTACAAGCACTTCCACACAAGTCACGCTAAAGTCAGCCCCTACCACCAGAAAGTTACTTTTAAAGAAAAGGAAATGATGTACCTTATTTTCTTGGCCCCACTGCCAGATACTTGGAGCTTGCATGCCAAAGAAAGCGAAGGGATCCTTGCCGACAATTATTAAGCCTATTAATACTAGTTTGAAGACTGACAGGAAGGATGCTATGTGTCTATCAAAAGCAAAGACATAACAATCACTAAGGAGATTTTTAGTTAGCACTTTGACACTTTAGAGCCGAAACCACTCCAATTAGAATTATTTCCATAGTGTATAACCAGAAATTTTATAGAAAGTAATGCCACACTCATTTGTAAAATATATAGCTTTTAAGATCATCCAGAAGAGCAAAATTAGAACATTTTTCATTTAACAAAAACATAACAGACATAGCATACCATCTGAGTGCCATTTTAAAGATGTTGTATATTTAATAAAGTACAAGGATAAATACAACTGATATTTGTATTTGACAGTTTGCCCAATATCTTACACTGGCAAATGTACTCAGTCTGATATCATATTTCAGAAGAATATCTTCAATGACCCATGCCAAAATACATCCACTTGAACTGTGTTCTCTCAATGAGTACATAAAATCCTATAATTCACCATGAGGGGGTTAAACCCACATCCAGAGAATCATGTATCTTTAAAATTGTCTGTAAAGTCACTAAAGATTTAAAAAAATCTTCTGCAATGTTTATTTTGCCTCATTACAACTGGTAACATTTCTGCAAAAGGCAGTCGGGCATGTAAGTGGTCCAGTAACCACTACAGTGCCTTTACAGGCTAGAAAACGAATGTTGGTGTAAACAACTGAATAAAAAAATAAGAATCATTTCATTTATTTCCTCACCGCTCATCACCAGGTTTTAAATTATGTTTAAAAGAAATTCTCCTGTTTATGATAAAGTCACAAGAAAACTAATTTTAAAATCTACTTCTCCATTCCCAGTGTAGCCTGATATCTATATTATGCAACACTATGTAAATATGAACAAACAGGTGAGCGACAAAAGAAACAGATGATGTGAACTAATGTCCAGGGACATGATTGTGGAGCAAAGGTGAATTTTGGCTACAATTAATTTAATGTGCCGTCAAGTATTATGGTACAGACAGATATAATTTTTGTTTTTGTCCAATATTCACACAAGGATCATCTGCCAAGGGAGAATATATCCCAGTTTATTTTCTTTAAATCTGATTTAGAAATGAGAGGGGAAATACCCTCATATGGAAACTGAAAGACTTTACAAAAGACTGTTTTAATACCTTAAAAAATTAACCCACACTTTTTTAAAACTCTTCTACTTTGAGAGATATGTACAATGTGCACATACAACCATTACATGTCAATTCTGCTAGTTTATAAGCAGATAAGTCATACCTATATATAGGTTGCGGAAGGTAGTTTTCCCCTTCAATGCGGATGTCTGGGTACCGCTGGCTAATAACCCGCATGTACTCCTCAAACACCCGTCTGTAACCTCAGGAAACACTAGAGGAAAAAAAAACCCCAACATTATTAACAATGTACCTTTGGACAAATGTTTATACTGACAGATGGTGGGGCTTTTATCTATATTTATAGACATACACACACACACACACACACACACACACACACACACACACACACACACACACACTTCACAAGTTCTCGTGATCATTTAGCGTGAAATACTACTTTAACGATTTTTGACCACTTAATAGACTGTGCCCCAGCAAAAAAAGATATTTACATCTTACAAGTGAACTCAGAAATTGACGTTTTTAAACGTTCACTTAAGAGCCTTATACTGGATCACCTTCATCAGACAGTCATACCAATCAAAGCCTTATACTGGATCACCTTCATCAGACAGTCATACCAATCAAGACAATCAACATTCATTCAGCTGAGGCTACAGCAAAACCCTAAATTGATACTATATCCTGCTCTCAGTCAATTTAAGCAGAAATATGTTAAAAGTGGTTAAGGAAGATAAAGATTGTTTTCTACTTGTAGATTTCAGCCAAAAATCTGAATGAAGACTTCAGTAAAAAGCCGTCTAGCTATTTAATATTACAATCTCTAACAGTCATGAACTTCACACTACTGGCAAAACAAGGAGAATATCCTTTGCTGAGGTACAAAGAAGCAACGTGTGGAAGAAAGTGCTCTCAAGAAAGTTTCTTTTTGTAAGAAGTGTACTACAATTATTGTCATTAAATCTCAAACACTGTTGGTAAATTCACTGCAGAGCTGATATTGACAATACATTGCCAAATAATTTATGAATGTTCTGTATTAGAAAACTAATATCCATTGTACCAAGAAAATAAGTGGTTTGTGATTAAACCAAACTGATTATTTTGGAAGTTCAGATACTGATTTCACATGCCACACCTATTTTCAACTTACTGTGCTATTATACTCAGGATAGGCCAACATGAGTTTAATATTAAGAGATTTCAGGATCAATTAACATCTCTACATTTTTACAACAGCATCACTGCAATCTGATTTCCTCACAGCTTCCAACACATGACAGCTTCCTACATAAGAAAACTGTTAAATACCTTTAATTCTGTGAGATATACACTCAAAAGTGCCACAATGGAAAGCAATTTGGAAACTGGCTGAAGGGGTCATGGTATAATGAAGAGAATGCTTCCAATGATAACAAGAGGACAGAATTTGTAGAAGCATGACCCAATGTGATGTCTCCAGCACTCAGACAAAATAACACAATAAATCAGCAGTACTTTGCCACTAACTTATACAGTAACTCTTCATTTAAAGTCGTCCTGGTTAACATTGTTTCGTTGTTACCTTGCTGATCAATTAGGGAACATGCTCATCTAAAGTTGTGCAATGTTCCCTTATAATGTTGTTTGGCAGCCATCTGCTTTGTTCACTGCTTGCAGGAAGAGCAGCCCGTTGCAGCTAGCTGGTCAGGGCTTAGAACCAGGGTGGACTGGCAGCCTCCCTATGAGCTACCCACTCTCCTAAGTTCCCTGTCCAGCAGCCACTCAGCAGGCTATCAATTGCTGGCAGTTCAGCTGTCTCTCCCAACACTGCCATGTGCTGCTCCGGGGAGCCTCCTGCTTGCTGTGCAGGATGGGGGGGGGGGGAGGGAGAAAAGAGGAGGGCTAATGTCAGGGTGTCCCTCCTCCCCCCTGCTCCTGTCCCCCGCTGATCCCTTCTCCATACAGAGCAGGCTGGGGACATGACAGGCCTCAGGATGGAGAGAGCTTGCTGGCCACAGCTGCTGTCTCAACTTCCTTATCTTTTTAAAGGCAATGTACTTAGATAGATATGCGATGCGCTGATCCCACTCTCTCTCTCATACACACACACACACACACACAGTCTGTCTGTCATACTGTCTCCCCTCCTTCCATTCGTGCTGCCTTGTAGAGTATGAGGCTACATTAACAACAATGTGCTAACCCTTGATCAGCCAAATGATAGTTCATCATTTAGCAGTAAAGCATTCCCTGGGAAATATCCTACCCTCTTACTTCACCACCTCAACCAAGCTTCACAATCATCATTGCTAAAAAACAGTTTTTTGTCTGGTGAAAAAAAAATTCCCTGGAACCTAACCTCCCCCTCCTCCAATTTACATTCATTCTTATGGGGAAATTGGATTCACTTAACATCATTTAGCTTAAAGTCACATTTTTCAGGAACATAACTATTATGCGAGGAGTTACTGTATGTTGAATTGCCTGACCTTAGCCTTCTCTTGCCTCTTTAAGATGTAGAGCAGAAGCTAAGAATTCAACAGAAAGGACATGGTTTTGTTATTGTCTTGGACAGTCCAGCCTGTTATAAACAGTTGTACCTTCTACAAACGAAATTAGCTATGCTCAGACACAGCAGTGAAAAAGAAGATAATAGACAGTGGGGAGGGAGCTCTGAAAAAAGATGTTTTTAGCAGTGAACTGCCAACAAAATACAAAAATTATATCAACTTCAGTAACATGCAATGAATGCCCTCTCACCAAACAGTAAAGGAATTATTTAGCATAAATGAAGACACCCCACGCCTAACACACTTTAGAGTCTTTTAGTTTGTTTTTGTTCACTGAAACACTCCAGAGCACATATCTGAGACAGAGCACAGGTGCCAAGAAAGCCTCTTGTTGGAGCACAGACTCAAACTATAAGAAGTCACAAGTTCCGTTTAAAAAAATATGCAGTACTGCATGTTTACACTAAGTCTTTGCATTTTATGTCCTTTGAAACAAATAAATGTTACATCACTACAAAATATATTAAAGAGAATCTTTTCTAAATCTAGCACCAACCTGGGAGTTGGGGAAGCTTCCATAGTAGTTGTCATAGACATTCTGAAGTGTCACAACATAGCTGGAGCCACTGTAAAAGTCATAGGACCCAAGTAGAAAACAAGCCTCTATTTTTACTTGTATGGAATACCCCAATCATTGCTAGCAGGAGCATCCAAAACATATTATTGAAATAACTATAGTTTTAAAAAGTTTGAACAGCTATTTGGCCTTGAGACATATAAAAGCTAGGTCAAATGGCATTTGCTTCATAAAACTAAATAACTATTTAAAATAGTTTTAAAAGACAAATTACTTGTTTGACAAACCAAGAAAATTTGTCATGACAGGAAAATTGTATTTGCGTGCACACGATTTCATGGTGAACTAAAGAACTTTCCTATAAAACTGTGAAACTGCTGCATTTCCAGTAGTTTTAACTAAGCACAATGTTTCATAGACTGTCAAAGATAGGTAATTTTAGTTATATCAGTCTAAAAGTGAACAGACTGATGTTAATACAACTGTTCACTAAAAATTATTATGGAGAGAAGAATTTAGATAATGAATACAGGGCCAAACATGCTACTTTAGTCTAGTAAACTATGAAGATGCACTCATCTATGTCACAACATGAAAACTGTTTCAGGTAAAATGTGATTGCAATATATGAAAATATATGAAAAATATATGAAAAATAGTAAGTAAGAAAATGAAGAAGAGCTATATTAATTTGACTAAAGTTTGTTACTTGTGTTATATAGAATCACTAATACCAATATGAAAGGACTCCATTAATTTTTAAGGGCTTGGGGTGCACATTCCTGCTCAAACATGAAATATTTTCCTCCTGCTGAAATGGCATTGCATGCTGTCTCAGTCAGGCAGTAATCCCCAAACTGTGGGGCATACCCCCACAGAGGGGCACAGAGGACTGTTGGGGTGGTGTGGTGGGGTCTAGGTGAGGGGGCAGGAAGGCACCACCACCCATCCCACTCTGTGCCAGCTGCAGCCTTGGCTCTGCTCCCGGCCCCCACTCCCACCCCCCAGCTCAGCTGCCACTCTAGTTCCAGCCAAGGAGAGCATGGACACATTCTATTGGCCGGGGAGGGGGGGAGAGGGAAGAACAGCACAAAAGGAAAAGTTTTGGGACTACTGCACAGTATGGAATGCTAGCATGCTAATAACAGCAGATGTCTACTGCTCTGAACACTGTTCAAAAAGATTGGCAGTACTTGAGGAAAATTATACCAGAGACATCTGACAAAATAACTAGTTCTGATAAAACTTATGACACCTAGCTACATGCATCTTCTCCTATCAGGAGTGATTAATATTACACGAAGGTAAGGTATACTCTTTCCTGCATAATTTTGGTGGCGATGTAGGATAGCTATTTCTGTTCCCTAGTATAGCTTTTGTTTGGGTTTGGGGCACTATGGAACACAAGTCTGGAATGCTGTATTTAATATATGTACCTGTTATTTAAATGATACGTGAATTATTATTTCTGTTACTAACCCTTTGCTGATTTGTGGGAAACTATTTAGTATGCTGATAAAATGCATCTTTCGCAAAGTTGTTCACTACATACAAACTTAGATATTTCACGTGTTTTAAAACCAAGTATTTCAAAACTATTCCTTCACTTACATCCTGTCAAGACATGTTTTCCCTTTCAGCAGCTACTACCTCTACAAATACTTAGATATATTTTATTTCATGTTAAAATTAAGTCTAAATATTCTGTTAATGATGTGACTTTTTTAAAAAAAGATTGGCTAAAAACTTCTCATCAATTAAATGTTATATTTGATGAGCAGCCATGACCCCACTATGTACAAAAAAGCCATAGGATAAAAGTTAGTTTCAAAGGTGGAAATCTTATTTTTTGGAAATGGTTAAATTCCTTCTTAAAATTATTGTCTATGGGCATTAGTATTAATATATGGTATATACTACCATCAATTCACAGCAGAGCTCCCAATAACAAGACCCAAAGTAGAATATGTCCTTTATGTAATAACTAAACTTTTAGCTATTTGGTAAACCTTCTTCCACATCACTCAGAAGGAAAATATGCTCACCTTCAGGACCACCACTGTTCTGCCCTTTCTCTACCTTCCCGATCCTCACATTTCTCCCCATTCCCTATTTTTATGTAACCCTCCTTTCTTCACTGAGCATTTTCTCTCCTGCATCAACTCACAATTCCCACCTCCCTGTCAGATAAAATGATCAGCAATTAGACAGTTACTAAAATGAAGGGTCATCATTAATCTTTAGCGCCTACATCCCAATAAGAATAATTGAGCCAGATAAGTGCACACATCAGAGTCATTATCTGCTGACTCACAACAAAACCACAGCTGTCTAAACTCTGTTCATATTTGAAAGGTTTTCTCCACAATCATGAGGGTTAGTAACTTACTTTTTTAAAATGAAAGCTCAGATCCTGCAAAATCCAGTTATGCCCTACAGATGACAAGGAAGTTGGGCCGAATTCTGCCCTTGAGGTGGTTAATACGCGCGTTTTAATCTTACAGAACTCTATGAACCCTTTCTACAGACATGTACCTTCTATTAAACCAAAAGTTAGCTATTACTTAAATTCAAGTGCATAGGTAACTTCCAAACTATTGTTCAACTTCCATCAAGGACTAGCGTAAGGTATTTTCTCTGTTCAATGTTAACTTATAAAGTTCCAGCATCAGCATTAAAAAACTGAAAGCGCCTCTATGTTATTTTAAAACATTAAGGTAGCAGGGAAGGGGTTTTTTCGGTTGTTGTTTAATTATTTACTGTTCAGTCTGAGTCCCAGTTGTGATGGGTTGCTATGCTGATGTAACCACAGTACACAAGAGCATCTTAAAAATAGTTCTGAAAAGCAGAAACATTTTTTTTAATCAACACTTGCTCTGAAAGAGATTAAGAGACTACTATTGAAGATTAATCCCCAAACCCCCAAATTAAAATATACCAGAGACTCATGTAACAAGGAAGAACTCATATCTTTTAAAGAAGCAGAGATCATAACGGTAAGGACAAAAATTTATTCAAAACTGATTCAGCTATCAGAAGAATTCATCATTAAACATTTAATGTTCAAAAGAGGTACTGCTAAGGTTTTAGACCAAGAGTATTAATTGCTTCTCTGCAGTCTTCCGATTTTTTCTCGGTATCACTTACTCAAATCCATGATTTAAACCCTGATTAAAGAAATGTAAGTCGTTCTGGGTCCCAACACAAACTATACTGCATATGTAGAGGATCTCAACTTCATTTATGCTCTGATCTAAACCCAGTTATTTGTCTCACTGCTGTAAAGATGAGCTACAAAGAGAACAGGAAGGAAACATTAAAGGCTACACGCAAATGCAAGTTAAAATATTACACAATTCAGCAATTATCTGTACTCTGTAGAACTCCTCAGCACGCAGCTCATAAGCCCCCCTCTCTCCAAACACAAGGGCAATTGAGTCCGTGCAGTCTGACTAGCCCCCGCCTGGCAAACCTTCCCAGCAGCAGGCTGCCCACCGGAAAAGCTTGGAAACCCCTCACTGACAGCTACCTCCCCGTGCAGCCTGCAGCCCCCTAGAGCAGCAGCGAGCAGGGCTCCTCCGGCCAGCAGCCTTCGGGACTGGCGCCAAACCACCAGGTCTGGGGCCCCGCGGGAAGCGGGAAACACTCGGGGAGGAAGGAGGCGGTCCAGTAGTCGCCGCCCGCGCTCACCCCAGCGCTGCCAGCAGGTCCCGGGCTTGGCACAGGGCCCCTCGCCCGGGTACAGAGCGGAGGAGCTGGGGAAGAAGCGGCTGGAGGTCCCCGCCCCGGCGCGTACCGCCGGGCCCCGCGCAGGAGCTTGGCTCCTCCAAGGCCGCCCGCTGCCCCGGGCAGGGCCCGGCATTAGGCGCCAGCGGCGTGGACAGGGGGCTCCGACCCCTAGAGCGGCCCAGCCGGAGCCGGGCCCGGGGACGCTGCCGGCCGCAGCCCGAGCGCGCACTTACCAGATCTGGAACTTGAGCAGCGGCCCCGTGGTGTAGGCCATGCGCAGCTTCTTAGCCGGCAGGGCCCCCTGCTCCGTCGCGGCCCGGCCCAGCCCCGCCGCCAAGAGGAACAGCAGCACCAGCGTCCGCATCGTCCCTCAGCAACCCCACAGACACCGGCAAATGGAGGCTGAGCGCGCGCCGGCGTGGGGCGAACTAACTCCCCACAGCAAGGTCACGGGATCAGGAAGCGCACGCGCAGTGCGGGTCACGTGAGGTGACAGTCACCGCATGGGGGGGTGCCCGTCTCTTACACACGCGCCTGTGGGCGCGAGACCCTGTCCGCGCGGGGGCGCGCGAAGGGGGTGTTGTGCGCACAAAGCCGGGGCAGGGCTGGCTGAGCCAGTGCCGGATTGGGGCTAGTTCGGTGGAGCTAGCATGCCTGGTACATAAGCGATGGCCCTATCACAGCCATGAAAAATGCCTGATGGAGCATGAAATTTGGTGTCTGCCCCCCTCCTTCTGATAGTCCCCATGAAATCTGGTCTTTTGTGTGCTTTTACATTACACTATACAGATTTCACAGGGGAAACCAGCATTTCTCAAATTGGGGGTCCTGACCTAAAAGGGAGTTGCAGGGAGGGCAAAAGGTTATTGGGGGGGCATGGTATTGCCACCCTTACTTCGCGGCCTTTAGAGCTGGGTGGCTGGAGAGCAGCAGCTGTTAGCCAGGCGCCCAGCTCTGAAGGCAGTGCCCTGCCCACAGCAGCGCAGAAGTAATGGTGGCAATACCATACCATGCTATCCTTCTGCGCTGCTGACTTCAGAGCTGGGTGGCCAGAGAGTGGCAGCTGCTGACTCAAAGTCCCGCTGTGCAGGCAGCAGCATAGAAGAAAGGGTGGGCAATACCCTACCATGCTGTCCTTCTGCGCTGCTGCTGGCGGCAGCTCTGCCTTCAGAGTAGGGCTCCTGGCCAACAGCGGCCACACTCCTGCTGCCCATCTCTGAAAGCAGCGCTGCCACCAGCAGCAGCACAGAAGTAAGGGTAGCAGTACTGCAACCTCCCCCCCCCCCCAATAACCTTGTGACTTCCCCTGACCCTTTTTGGGTCAGGCCAGGACCCCTACAATTACAACACCATGAAATTTCAGATTTAAATAGCTGAAATCATGAAATCTACTGTTTTTAAAATCCTATGACCATGAAATTGATCAAAATGGACTGTGAATTTGGTAAGGTCCTAACAATGAACCAGCAGCACCTTCCGCTGCTTGCCAGCAGCCCTAGGGTAGGTCTGCCCAGGAGATAGTCACAGCAGGGCTGAGCACTGCACCCTGGTGCTTCAGGATGGGATTGGTTATTATTGCTGTGGATTGGGGTAGTGGCAGATGGCCCCAGTGTGCCACGCACCAGCCACACACCCAACAAAAAGATAGTGCTAGGCAACAAAGCTGAAGAGCCTATGATCTAAACCAAGAGACAACAGGCGACTGCAGCAGCCAGGCAGGGAACAAAGAGTCCACACTGCAGTGCTCAGCATGAAGAGCAATGGTCACAGCACACCAGCTATCTGCCCACCCTCACGTTTTTTTGTAGGCATCAAAATCTGAGCTTGGATTGGCACTGTGATAATCTCCAATTTTCTATCTAGAAGTGGTGTCGGTATAAGATTGCATCGGGCTCCCATGTGACCTTAGTTCACCTGTGGGTATCTTTGTGATGGAAAATTACACTAGAGAATATCAGTATAGCTAAAACTGCAAACCCTTTCTAATGTAGACAGTATCTTAAGGCTTAAACTATACGATAGTAGGGCAAGCACTAGTCCTCAGGGCCGCCCTTAGCCATAGGCAGAATAGGCAGCCGCCTAGGGCACCAAAAGGTCTGGGGGCACCTCTCTGCAGGGAGCCCAGACAGAGGGAAAGCAGTGGAGAATGTAAGAGCAGGGCTGCTGGGTCCTAGAGAGAGCCGAATGCAGCACAGTCTGAGGGAGGAGATTGGCTGCTGGGAAGTCTCTGGGAAGGGGTAGGGGAAGGAACTCACCTGCAGGGGTGGCAGCTTATATGGGCTCAAGGTGCTCAAGCACCAGGAATATTCAAGCTGGGGGCTGTGATCCACCAATATTTGGAGCTGAGTTTCTCCTCTGCCCCCACCTCGGAACTTCCCTGGCTGAAAGAAAACAGCCAGTGCCTCTCTCCTTTGTTTGGGCTGCTTTTGCCTAAGGCTATAGAGATCATTGGGAGGCAGCCTCTTGGAGCACTAGGGGAGGGGAAGGGGAAGAGAGGAGGGGGAAAGAGGCACACACATGCTTGGGAGCTCTCTCCCCCGCCCCCCCCCCCCCGCACTCAGTGGCAGCAGCAGGGATGGAGAGGCCACACATGATGGCAACCCCCCCGCCCTGGTACCCATGGGGAGGCGAGTGGGCTTTCTGGACCTGAGAGAGTCACTAGGAGCATGTGCAGTGACTGTGGTGCAGAGTGAGTGTGCTGCGGGTGGGGGGCAGGAGAGAGAGGAGGGGTCCCTTCCCTGGAGCTTGCTTCTGCCAGTAAGGAGGGGGGAGAGTCCTCTCTGGCCCCAGCCCTGGGCAGCCTGTCTGCATCCCAAGTTCCTTATCTCGAGCCCTGCCCCACCCCAGAGCCTGCGCCCCCAGCACCCCAACCCTGAGCACTCTGCTGCAGTGTGAACCCCTCATCCCTAGGCCCATCCCAAAGCCCTCACTTGAGGGGAAAAACATGCAACCTAAATTTGGTGGTCAGTTTGGAGTATCATTGTGTTTAGCACAATACTTGATTATTTTACACCCTTTAAAGTATACAGGTGTTACAAAGTGGGAATGTTCTTATTGTTTTCTTTGAATACTGTGTGGGTGCCTCAGTTTCCCCTATGCATTTCTCAAGGATCTAGATGGTGGGATAAGGATGTGTGATTGTTGTAGAGCCCTAGAGTGCCAGTGTGATGCCGTTTGCACAGAGAATGGCGGAAACCCTGTCTCCGGGAAACTGATGGCCTGGGTCGCTCTCCTGCAAGGTGCCAACTGAAGGTGTTGGAGAACAAAGAGATCAGGTGGCCTCCTAATGCCTGGAAAAGAGACAAAGGCCAGAGGAGAGAGTGTCAGTGCCTGTTTGGACTTCCGGGAAGTGCATGGTGTGGAAGAGGATGCTGGGATGCTTTGGAACTACTCCATACAAAGCCAGTCAGGACTCTGGGGGAGCCTCCTCTCTCTGAGGCCTGGTCCACACTACAGCGTTAAATCGCTTTAAACAGCATTAAATCGATTTAACGCTGTACCCGTCCACACTACAAGGCACTTTAAATCGATTTTAAGGGCTCTTAAAATCGATTTCTGTACTCCTCCCCAACGAGAGGAGTAACCCTAAAATCGATATTACGATATCGATTTAGGGTTTGTGTGGAAGGAAATCGAAGTTATTGGTCTCATTCTTTTACTGAGCTACCCAGAGTGCACCGCTCCGGAAATCGATGGTAGCCTAGGACCATGGACGCACACCACCGAATTAATGTGCCCTAGTGTGGACGCGTAAAATCGATTTTATAAAACCAGTTTTATAAAACCGGTTTTAATAATTTCAATTTTATGCTGTAGTGTAGACGTGGCCTGAGCATACTGTCTCCAGAGCAAGATGCTTACACCTTCCTGGGTCTGACCTCAGAGCATTCAGCATGCCCTTCCACACTGTGCGCTTTCCGCAGCAAATCTGTCCAGGCAGTTCCTGGGGCAACCAGAGGTCCCTGCATCCCAACTCTGCAGTCAGACGTGACTGTCAGCCAGCCAGTAAAACAGAAGGTTCATTAGATGACAGGATCACGGTCTAAAACAAAGCTTGTAGGTACAGAAAACAGGACCCCTCAGTCAGGTTCATCTTGGAGGGTGGGGAGCCTAGACCCAAGTTCTGGGCCTCTCCCCATTTCCCCAGCAAGCTCCAAACTGACATTCCCTCCTCTAGCCTTTGTGTCTCTTCTGGATCTCTTCTGATCTCTTTGTCCCCAGCACCTTCAATTGGCACCTTGCAGGGGAAATTGAGGCATCCACACGGTATTCAGAGAAAACATTTAGAACATTCCCGCTTTTTCACAAGTGCAACAAAATATAATACTGTATATTGAAGCAGGCAAGTGCTGCTTCTGAGTTTACACTTTTAATTGACCCTTGTAATCTTGTGGTGCCAACGCATTGTAGCTTCATTTTATATCGAGTTACAGGGCGAAAGCGGGAGGAGGGGGGCAGGCACCACCATTTTGGGCACCACCAAAAATTATACAAACTTGCTGCCTATGCTCACCTGTGAGTGTGACTCTTTCCCCTGGCGTGAGGGCTGTCAGCGCTGTGTTGGGTGAGGTGCTGGGGGGGAGGTGAGGCTGGCTGCCTACCTGCTGAGGAATGACAGTGAAAGTAACTCACTTCCTCGCAGGCAGCCAGGATTGGAATGGTCACACACGGCTGGGCTGGGGATAGCCAGATAGCATGTGCAAAAAATCAGGACGGGGGTTGCGGTAGGGTGAGCAGATGTCCCACTTTTATAGAGACAGTCCCATATGTTGGGTCTTTTTCTTATATAGGCTCCTATTGCACCCCACCTCCCATCCTGATTTTTCATACTTGCGGTCTGGTCACCCTAGGTGGGGGTAATTGGTGCCTATATAAGACAAAGCCCCAAATATCGAGACTGGCCCTATAAAATCAGGACATCTGGATCTGGTCACCCTAGCTGGGGAGTGCATCTCTCCCCCGGACTGGCAGTGATCCATCTCATCTAGGGGGAGCTGCACAGGGCAGGATGAGCTGCTGTGGCTCCATGGGAGCCCCGTCCCTGAGATCAGATGCTGTGCTAACTTCACCATGGTCCGTCGAGCTGGCGGTGGTGCCCATTGGTGTGTGATCAGACCTGAGGATTTGCTGCTGCTGTTGCCGCTCTGCACCTCAAGACGTGGATTTTGGGGTCCTGCAGTTTTCCACCTCTCCTCTTCTACTGCAGCTGTTGAACCAGCAGGCTGGGGGGGTCAGCCAAGCATGAAAGCAGTACTGTGTTGCCATTTTTATTGTCATTGAGCAAATTTGTTTGCTAAAAATGCTTGCTAAGAATCCTGAATTCAATTTCAATATATACTTTAAAAAAAAAAAGTCAATATCTTAGCCAAAAACAGAAAATTAAGTTGTTGACAATTATTTGTGACAATTTTGGAATGGGGAAGAGAGTGGGCCAGTTTTCATCAGAGAAACAAAAAATGTTGACTGACTTTCCTATAGCCCTGTTACTGCTAAATAGAGCCCTCCAACAACTGTAATATGCTCATCTCCTTACTAGTGTATAGAGCAGGGGTCGGCAACCTACGGCACATGTGCCAAAGGTGGCACAAGAGCTGATTTTTGATGACACGCAGTGGTGGGCTGAATGGCTCAGCGCACCGCTGCTCTGGGATTCCGGCTGCTGCCCCATTGCCACTCAGGGTCCCAGCTGCCAGTCCCACTCAGCACCCGCTGCTGGCCTGGAGACCCCCAAGGAACCCCAGGCTGGCAGCAGGCTGAGGAGGCCGGCGGCTGAGACCCTAGCTGAGCCACTCAACCCACTGTTGGCCTGGGGTTCTATTCACTCGGCTGGCAACGGGCTGAGTGGGACTAAATTCAACGAAATAGGAAAACAAGAGCAACTAATGACAAAGTGCAAGAACCTAGAACAGTGGTCACCAACCTTTTTCGTCTGGCGCGCACCAGACGAAGGCCCGTGGTGGTGGACGAGCATCTGCCGAAATGCTGCCTAAATTCGACGGCAAGCAGTGTCATCCAGAGGCATTGGCGCCAAAATGCCACCGAATTTCGGCTACATTTCTGCAGATGCTCGTCCTCCGGCCAGTATGTGGGTGCACTGAGAAGCCCCTGTGGGCGCCATGGCACCTGCAGGCACCACATTGTGGATCCCTGACCCAGAGAGCCTCCTGAAGCATGGTGATCATTTTGATTTAAATGGACTTGAACTGTACGAAGAACTGAGTTGTTGCCACATGCAAAATCAGTGATGGACATTGTACAGTTTACTCATACCAGCAAACTTGCCACTCATATTCTACTGACAATTCCTGTAACGGCAGCATCAGGAGAATAGAGTTTCTCAAAACTAAAGCTCATTAAAAACTATCTGCACTCTACAATGAGTCAGGAACCTTGACTGGTCTTGCTATTCTTACAATCGAACAAGACATCACTTTGTCTTTGTCATACGATGACATTATTACTGATTTTGCAGCCAAAAAAGCCAGAAAGACTGCTTTTAATTAAAAACTAATCCTTGTTTCAATACCTCTTCATATAAATTTCCAATAAAATGTTGACAAATTTAAAAAAATATATTATTTGCATCATTCTGTCAAATCAGAATTTTTTCTATAGTGCGATTTTTTAGTGTTAGTTCATCAGTATTACAGTGTGCTTAATTAAGTTAAACTGGTTTTAGTAACATGCCTGTGGCAAGTTTTCCAATACTGTAAGCTTATGTTTGTGTTGCTAAGAGCAAGACAGGCACAGGGGCACCAGTTTAATAGTCCCGCCTAGGGCACCATAAATCCTAAGGACGGCCCTGCCCCACACTAGAATTGTTGGCGGGTAGCTTACCTTGCATGCGAGGGCAGCTGCCATCTGCTGTCCTGATTCTTCAGCTCACATCCACCCACGACGATGCAGGAAGACCTATAAAAGAAGATGACGGAGAGATCATCTACCTGTCTGAATTCCTGCTTCCAGTACCTGCCGGTGTCACCTGGATCCAGAAGTCAGCCAGTCGTGATGGAGTGAGCTGCTCCTCAAGCTGCAAGAGATGGTAAAGAAGCAACATCTTGTTCTTTACTGGACCTGATCTGGGTTTATTCTTGGGTCAGGCCTTCAAGCCCTCTATTTTGTTACAGCTAAAGCCTGTCATATTTGATCCCTTTTTCTGTTGCAACCAGAAGTCCTTAGTGTTTTACCTTGTTTATCTTACTTGTTTAACTGTTGCCTGTTAATAAATCTGTCCCTTTTTTGCACCTTATGTCTTGTAAGTTTTTTGAGAGGTAAAGACAAATTCATTGATAGGCATGGCGTAGGGAGACGAAGCTCAGACTGGTTCCCCTGGCCAAGATATAAAATCCAATCAACAGTGCGGACTCTGGGGTGGAACCAGGGATTAGAAGGTTGGGGTGCAAGAGAGGGTTCTAGGCTGGGCCCGAGAGGTTTGGAGTGCGGGACAGGGCGCGGGCTCTGGCTGGGGTTGCAGGCTCTGGGGTGGGTCCAGGGATGAGGGGTTTGGGGTGCAAGACCCTGGGGCATGGGGTTGGCATGCAGGAGGGGGTTCGGGGTGCAGGGTCTCAGCAGCACTTACAATGGCTCCCAGGAAGCAGCTACCAGGTTCCTGTAGCCCCTAGGTGCATGGTTGGCCAGGGAGGCTCCACATACTGCCCTCAGGCGCCGTCCCTGCAGCTCCCATTGGTAGCAATTCTCAGCCGGCACTCAGGGTGGGGGAGTGGGCAGAGCCTCCCTGGCCGCCCATGTGCCTAGGGTCTGCAGGGACCTAGCAGCCGCTTCCAGGAGCCTCACGGAGCGGGGGAGGCAGGGAGTCTGCCTTAGCCACAAGCCCCCGCTGCACTGCCGACTTGACTTTTAATGGCCCGGTCGGTGGTGCTGACTGGAGCTGCCAGGTCCCTTTTCGACCAGGTGTTCTAGTCACAAACCAGATGCCTGACAATCCTACTCAGTATCAGAATATCTCTAGCATCATCCTGAACAACCAAGAGGTGCCCTTGAAATATCTGAAGAGATGATTTGCACCTTCAGCAATTATTTTAATGCTGCTATTTAATTTTTTTGTAGAAATTATGGAAATGAAATCTGCTTATGTTAATCTGACCTTGAGTGGCATAACTCCACCTGAGAGAGGCTTATTTTGTTAAAACCCCCATTCTCCATCTTGTGTATTTTTTTCCTCTAAACAAACCCAAGTCCTGATACAGAGAAGCAGCCAGGAAATTAGGGGAAGGTAAATAATGTGAACTTCTTCCTTAAAATTAGTTGGGAAAAAGGTGAGAGATTTGGTAGCTGCTGGACCAAAGGATTGCTTGTCTTCTGCTAAGCCTGACTGCTCTCCGGTGAGTATGAAGATTGTGTTGAGTGTGACAAAGTGGGAATTTTCTGTCATGTATAATGCTGTGTGCGCTTTGGTTTCCCCCTGTAATTTGCCAGTGGGAGCAAAAGGGTTAATACTACCTCTGGAACAGTATAGGAGACACGGGTGTGTGTGTCACCTGACTGGGGGAATGAATAGGGTCCCTAAGGGACTAGTGGAAACTGACCCAAATCTACAAGGGGTCCAGAGAAACAATGCAAGCTCCACCAACTCATCACTCAACACTCCGGAATCTCTGGCAAGAGGGGTTGTGAACTCTGGATGGCACTGTCTGGAGAACAAAGGACTGAAACATGACCAGTCAGGATAACGTGTGGTCTCCTGGAGGAAGTTGTCTGTTGTCTCCTGGGACTGACTAAAGAGATCAGAGAGAGATGGAATCTAATATGGAGTTCACTGTAGCTTGGTTGGTGAATTGTGCTGGCTTGACCAGAATGGATTATGCTTTAACCTTTATTTCTCTATGCTAATTTAAGCAATTAGCTGCTTTCCAGCTGACTAAATCCTACTCTGTTTTGAAAAGGCATTATAGTGTCATCATAAATAGTTGCTGCGATGCATTAGTCCCTGAAGAGCATTTAAGTCTCTAACCAGCAGTCTGTCTCAACTGGATTCACTGGACAGAGCACACAGTGTGAAATAAGACTGGTGGAGTGCAGAAGCTCAGTCTAGGAGGCTGCGAGGCCTACAGCAGCGGTGCCAGGGTTTTTGGCGCCCTAGGCGGGGGTCCTTCCTCGCTCCTGGTCTTCAGGGACTTTGGCAGCGGGTCCCGGAGCGAGTGAAGGACCCGCTGCAGAATTGCCGCTGAAGACCCGGAGCACGGAAGGACCCCCCACCGCCGAATTGCCACCCCCACAAATCCTGGTGCCCTAAGCGACTGCCTAGGTCGCCTAAATGGAAGCGCCGGCCCTGGTGGCCTATCCTGATGGATGAGTGAGACTCCTTGGGGGTCTGCTATACTGCAGAGGTTCCTCTAAGAAACTGTTATCCAAGACAACTAAATATTGATAAATTTTACAGTGCTTGCATACAAATACAAGAAGTCTAAACATTAAGATGGGTGAACTTGAGTGCCTAGTATTAAATGAGGATAGTGATGTAACAGGCATCACAGAAACTTGGTGGAACAATGATAATCAATGGCCCACAGTAAATCCAGGGAACAAAATATATAGGAATGACAGAGCAGGTCATGATGGGGTAGGGTGTGGAATGGCACTATATGTGAAAGAGAGGATAGAGTCAAATACAGTAAAAATCTAAATGAATTAAACAGTACCATAGAATCTCTATGGATAGAAATTCCATGCTTGAATATAACTGTATGGCAGTGGGAACACACTACTGATCTCCTGACCAGGATGGTGAGTGTGACGGTGACTGTGGAATGCCTAGGGAGATTAGAGAGGCAACAAAAACAGAAAACTCAATGGTGGATTTCAGCTATCCCCATATTGGGTGGGAACATGTCCCTTTAGGATGGGATGCAGAGATTAAATTTGTAGACTCCATTAATGACCACTTCTTGGAACAGTTAGTCCTGGAACCCATAAGGGGAGAGACAATTCTTGATTTAGTCCTAAGTAGCACACAGGATCTGGTCCAAGAGGTGAATATTGCTGAGCTGCTTGGTAATAGCAACCGTAATATAATTAAATTTAACATCCTTACAGGAGGGAAAATACCAAAGAAACCCACCACAGTAGTATTTAATATCAAAAAAGGGAATGACACAAAAGTGAGGAGGCTAGCTAAATGGAAATTAAAAGGAATAGTCACAACAGTGAAATGCCTGCAAGCTGCATAGAAACTTAAAAAAACCCACCATAACAGAGGCTCAGACTTGTGCTTATATATATATATAATTTAATATCTCCCAAATAAAAGAACCAGTAAGAGGACAAAATTTAAGTCCCACACACCATCATGGCTAAATAACAGAGCAAAAGAGGTGGTTAGAGACAAAGAGACATCTTTTCAAATGGAAAGTCAAATCCTACTAAGGAAAATAGAAAGGAGCATAAATGCTGGCAAGTCAAGTGGAAAAGTATACCTAGGCAGTCCAGAAAAGAATTTGAAGAACAATGGACAAGAGACATAAAAACTAACAGCAATTAACTAACAAACATCAGAAGCAGGAAGCCTGCCAAGCAATCAGTGGGGCCACTGGACACTTGAGCTGTTAAAGACTATTGCAGAGAAGCTAAATTAATTCTTGCATCAGTCTTCACTGCAGAGGATGTGAAGGAGACTCCCACACCTGAGCCATTTTTTTTAGGTTATAAATCTGACCAATTGTCCAAGATTGAGGCATCAACAGAGGAGGTTTTAAACAAATTGATAAACTAAACAATAATAAGTCACCAGGACCAGATGATATTCACCCAAGTGTTCTGAGGGAACTCAAATATGAAATTTCAGAACTTCTAACTGTGGTATGTAACCTATTGCTTAAATGAGCCTCTGAACAAAATGACTGGAGGATAGTTAATGTAAGGCCAATTTTTTAAAAAGGCTCCAGAGGCAATCCTGGCAATTACAGGCCAGTAAACCTAACTTCAGTACCAGGCAAAGTGGTTGAAACTATAGCACAGAACAAAATTATCAGACACATAGATGAATACGATATATTGGGGAAGAATCAACATGGTTTTTGGAAACGGAAATCATGCGTCACCAATCTATTAGAATTGTTTGAAGGAGTCAATAAACATATTGACAAAGGTGATCTAATGCCCATATAGTGTACTTGGACTTTCAGAAAGCCTTTGACAAGGTTCTTTGAAGGTCCTCTCATGGATCAGCAACTGGTTAAAAGATAGGGAACAAACTGTAGGAATAAACAGTCAGTTTTCACAGTGGAGAAAGCTAAATAGCAGGGTCCCCAAGGATCATTACTGGGACCATTACTGGGAACGTATTCAGAATGTATCCAAAGATCTAGAAAAGGGGCTAAACATTGAGATGACAAAGTTTTCAGATGATACAAAATTACTCAAGATAGTTAAGTCCAAAGCAGACTGCAAAGAGTTACAAAGAGATCTCACAAAACTGCGTGACTAGGCAACAAAATGGCAGCTGAAATTCAATATCAATAAATGTAAAGTACTGCATATTGGAAAACAATCCCAGCTATATACACAAAATGATGGGATCTATATTAGCTGTTTCCACTCAAGAAAGAGGTCTTGGAGTCATTATGGATAGTTCTCTGAAAATATCTGTTCAATGTGCAGCAACTGTAAAAAAAACCCAAACAACTAGCAGAATGTTAGGAACCGTTTGGAAAGGAATAGATAATAAAACAGAAGATATCACCATGCCTGTATATAATACATTGTACCCCACACCTTGAATACTGCATCCAGGCTCTATCTCAAAAAAAGATATAATTGGAAATAGTACAGAGAAGGGCAACAAAAAAGTTTAGGTATATGGAACAGCTTCCACATGAAGAGCTATTAAAAAGACTGGAACAGTTCAGTTCAGAAAAATGATGACTGAGGGCTAGTCCACACTTAAAACACTGCAGTGGCATAGCTGCAATACTGCAGCAGCACTGCTGCAGCATTTCAGTGACGATACTACCTATGCTGACTGGGGGTTTCTCCCCTCGACATAGGTAATCCACCTCCCCAAGAGGCGGTAGTTAGGTCGATGAAATAATTCTTCTCTCAACCAGAGGTTAGGTCAGTTTAACTGGATTTTTCACACCCCTGAGCAATGTAGTTATACCAATCTCATTTCCTAGTGTAGACCAGGCCTAAGGAGGGATATGATAGAAGTCTATGAAATCATTACTAGTGTGAACACAGAGAATAAGGGAGTGTTATTTACCTGTTCACATAGCACAAAAACCAGGGGTCACTCAATGAAATTATTAGGCAGGAGGTTTAAACAAACATAAGGAAGTATGCACCCATGCACAGTCAACCTGTGGAACTCATTACTAGGGGATGTTGTGGAGGCAAAAAGTATAACTGGGTTCAAAAAAGAATTAGGTTTATGGAGGATAGGTCTATCAATGGCTTAGCCAAGATAGTCCAACCCCATGCCCAGGTGTTCGCAGAGCTCTGATTGCCAAAAGCTGGGACTGGATGACATGGGATGTATCATATGATAAACTGCCTGTTCTGTTCATTCCCTCTGAAGCATCTGGCACTGGCCACTGTCAGAAGACAGGATGCTGGGCTAGACGAACCACTGGTCTGACCCAGTATGACTATTCTTATGTTCTGTATAAAAGCTGGGGTGAAGCACAGACCCTGTAGATCTGTGAGAGTGAGGGTGTCATGGTATAATTCCCCACTCTGAACCTTAACGTCCAAAAGATGGGGTACCAGCATGAATTCCTCTAAGTTCCATTACCAGCTTAGTACTTGTAGCGCTGCCACCAGCCAGGAATTCCAGTGCCTGCTACATGCTGGTCCCCCCAAAACCTTGCCCAGGGACCCTCAAGACCCAGTCCCTCTGGATCGTGACACAAGGAAAGTAAACCCTTTCCCTCTGTTGCCTCTCCCAGGCTTCCCCTCCCTGGGTTATCCTGGAAGATCACTGTGATTCAAACTCCTTGAATCTTAAAACAGAGAGGAAAATTCACCTTCCTCCCTTCCTTCTCTTTCCCCCTCCCAGACTCTCCCTGAGAGAGAAAGTAATCCTAACACAGAGAGAAATTAATCTTTCTCTCCCCCTTCCCTACCTTTCTCCCCACCAATTCCCTGGTGGATCCAGACCAAGTCCCCTGGGGTCTCACCAGAAAAAAAAACAATCAGGTTCTTAAACAAGAAAAGCTTTTAATTAAAGAAAGAAAAAACAGTAAAAATTATATTTGTAAATTTAAAAAAATGGAATAGGTACAGGGTCTTTCAGCTATAGACACTGGGAATACCCTCCCAGCCTAAGTATACAAGTACAAATTAAAATCTTTTCAGCAAATTACCAATTTGAACTCCTCCCAGCCAAATACACATTTGCAAATAAAGAAAACAAACATAAGCCTAACTCGCTTTATCTACCTCGTACTCACTATTCTGGATCTATAAGAACCTGTATCAGGGAGATTGAAGAGAAACCTGGTTGCACCTCTGGTCCCTCTGAGCCCCCAGAGTGAACAATAACCAAACACTAACAGCACACACAAAAACTTCCCTCCCTCAAGATCTGAAAGTATCCTGTCCCCTGATTGCTCCTCTGGTCAGGTGACAGCCGGGCTCACTGTTCTTGTTAACTCTTTCCAGACAAAAGAGATATGAAGCACTTTTGTTCTATTAACTCTTACTTATCTGTTTATGACAGAGGGTACATTAACATCTAAGATCCCTCAGCATTTTATGCCCCTTAGGCACAGAAATTCCATTAATCAGGTCTGCCACTGAAAGGAGTGGAATTTGTTGGAGCATTTTCCTGTGCAAACAGATTCAGGCAGCATCTAATACTGTGCTGCTTCTTAGGCTTGAGATGCAGGACTAGCAGGGCCATCCTAAGGATTTATGGTGCCCTAGGCGGGATTATTAAACTGGTGCCCCTGTGCCTGTCTTGCTCTTAGCAACACAAACATAAGCTTACAGTATTGGAAAACTTGCCACAGGCATGTTACTAAAACCAGTTTAACTTAATTAAGCACACTGTAATACTGATGAACTAACACTAAAAAATCGCACTATAGAAAAAATTCTGATTTGACAGAATGATGCAAATAATATATTTTTTTAAATTTGTCAACATTTTATTGGAAATTTATATGAAGAGGTATTGAAACAAGGATTAGTTTTTAATTAAAAGCAGTCTTTCTGGCTTTTTTGGCTGCAAAATCAGTAATAATGTCATCGTATGACAAAGACAAAGTGATGTCTTGTTCGATTGTAAGAATAGCAAGACCAGTCAAGGTTCCTGACTCATTGTAGAGTGCAGATAGTTTTTAATGAGCTTTAGTTTTGAGAAACTCTATTCTCCTGATGCTACCGTTACAGGAATTGTCAGTAGAATATGAGTGGCAAGTTTGCTGGTATGAATAAACTGTACAATGTCCATCACTGATTTTGCATGTGGCAACAACTCAGTTCTTTGTACAGTTCAAGTCCATTTAAATCAAAATGATCACCATGCTTCAGGAGGCTCTCTAGGTCAGGGATCCACAATGTGGTGCCCGCAGGTGCCATGGCGCCCACAGGGGCTTCTCAGTGCACCCACATACTGGCCGGAGGACGAGCATCTGCAGAAATGTAGCCGAAATTCGGTGGCATTTTGGCGCCAATGCCTCTGGATGACACTGCTTGCCGTCGAATTTAGGCAGCATTTCGGCAGATGCTCGTCCACCACCACGGTCCTTCGTCTGGTGCGCGCCAGACGAAAAAGGTTGGTGACCACTGTTCTAGGTTCTTGCACTTTGTCATTAGTTGCTCTTGTTTTCCTATTTCGTTGAATTTAGTCCCACTCAGCCCGTTGCCAGCCGAGTGAATAGAACCCCAGGCCAACAGTGGGTTGAGTGGCTCAGCTAGGGTCTCAGCCGCCGGCCTCCTCAGCCTGCTGCCAGCCTGGGGTTCCTTGGGGATCTCCAGGCCAGCAGCGGGTGCTGAGTGGGGCTGGCAGCTGGGACCCTGAGTGGCAATGGGGCAGCAGCCGGAATCCCAGAGCAGCGGTGCGCTGAGCCATTCAGCCCACCGCTGCGTGTCATCAAAAATCAGCTCTTGTGCCACCTTTGGCACATGTGCCGTAGGTTGCCGACCCCTGCTCTATACACTAGTAAGGAGATGAGCATATTACAGTTGTTGGAGGGCTCTATTTAGCAGTAACAGGGCTATAGGAAAGTCAGTCAACATTTTTTGTTTCTCTGATGAAAACTGGCCCACTCTCTTCCCCATTCCAAAATTGTCACAAATAATTGTCAACAACTTAATTTTCTGTTTTTGGCTAAGATATTGACTTTTTTTTTAAAAAATATATATTGAAATTGAATTCAGGATTCTTAGCAAGCATTTTTAGCAAACAAATTTGCTCAATGACAATAAAAATGGCAACACAGTACTGCTTTCATGCTTGGCTGACCCCCCCAGCCTGCTGGTTCAACAGCTGCAGTAGAAGAGGAGAGGTGGAAAACTGCAGGACCCCAAAATCCACGTCTTGAGGTGCAGAGCGGCAACAGCAGCAGCAAATCCTCAGGTCTGATCACACACCAATGGGCACCACCGCCAGCTCGACGGACCATGGTGAAGTTAGCACAGCATCTGATCTCAGGGACGGGGCTCCCATGGAGCCACAGCAGCTCATCCTGCCCTGTGCAGCTCCCCCTAGATGAGATGGATCACTGCCAGTCCGGGGGAGAGATGCACTCCCCAGCTAGGGTGACCAGATCCAGATGTCCTGATTTTATAGGGCCAGTCTCGAAATTTGGGGCTTTGTCTTATATAGGCACCAATTACCCCCACCTAGGGTGACCAGACCGCAAGCATGAAAAATCAGGATGGGAGGTGGGGTGCAATAGGAGCCTATATAAGAAAAAGACCCAACATATGGGACTGTCTCTATAAAAGTGGGACATCTGCTCACCCTACCGCAACCCCCGTCCTGATTTTTTGCACATGCTATCTGGCTATCCCCAGCCCAGCCGTGTGTGACCATTCCAATCCTGGCTGCCTGCGAGGAAGTGAGTTACTTTCACTGTCATTCCTCAGCAGGTAGGCAGCCAGCCTCACCTCCCCCCCAGCACCTCACCCAACACAGCGCTGACAGCCCTCACGCCAGGGGAAAGAGTCACACTCACAGGTGAGCATAGGCAGCAAGTTTGTATAATTTTTGGTGGTGCCCAAAATGGTGGTGCCTGCCTCCCTCCCCCCGCTGTCGCCCTGTAAGCCGATATAAAATGAAGCTACAATGCGTTGGCACCACAAGATTACAAGGGTCAATTAAAAGTGTAAACTCAGAAGCAGCACTTGCCTGCTTCAATATACAGTATTATATTTTGTTGCACTTGTGAAAAAGCGGGAATGTTCTAAATGTTTTCTCTGAATACCGTGTGGATGCCTCAGTTTCCCCTGCAAGGTGCCAATTGAAGGTGCTGGGGACAAAGAGATCAGAAGAGATCCAGAAGAGACACAAAGGCTAGAGGAGGGAGTGTCAGTTTGGAGCTTGCTGGGGAAATGGGGAGAGGCCCAGAACTTGGGTCTAGGCTCCCCACCCTCCAAGATGAACCTGACTGAGGGGTCCTGTTTTCTGTACCTACAAGCTTTGTTTTAGACCGTGATCCTGTCATCTAATGAACCTTCTGTTTTACTGGCTGGCTGACAGTCACGTCTGACTGCAGAGTTGGGATGCAGGGACCTCTGGTTGCCCCAGGAACTGCCTGGACAGATTTGCTGCGGAAAGCGCACAGTGTGGAAGGGCATGCTGAATGCTCTGAGGTCAGACCCAGGAAGGTGTAAGCATCTTGCTCTGGAGACAGTATGTTCAGGCCACGTCTACACTACAGCATAAAATTGAAATTATTAAAACCGGTTTTATAAAACTGGTTTTATAAAATCGATTTTACGCGTCCACACTAGGGCACATTAATTCGGTGGTGTGCGTCCATGGTCCTAGGCTACCATCGATTTCCGGAGCGGTGCACTCTGGGTAGCTCAGTAAAAGAATGAGACCAATAACTTCGATTTCCTTCCACACTAACCCTAAATCGATATCGTAATATCGATTTTAGGGTTACTCCTCTCGTTGGGGAGGAGTACAGAAATCGATTTTAAGAGCCCTTAAAATCGATTTAAAGTGCCTTGTAGTGTGGACGGGTACAGCGTTAAATCGATTTAATGCTGTTTAAAGCGATTTAACGCTGTAGTGTGGACCAGGCCTCAGAGAGAGGAGGCTCCCCCAGAGTCCTGACTGGCTTTGTATGGAGTAGTTCCAAAGCATCCCAGCATCCTCTTCCACACCATGCACTTCCCGGAAGTCCAAACAGGCACTGACACTCTCTCCTCTGGCCTTTGTCTCTTTTCCAGGCATTAGGAGGCCACCTGATCTCTTTGTTCTCCAACACCTTCAGTTGGCACCTTGCAGGAGAGCGACCCAGGCCATCAGTTGCCCGGAGACAGGGTTTCCGCCATTCTCTGTGCAAACGGCATCACACTGGCACTCTAGGGCTCTACAACAATCACACATCCTTATCCCACCATCTAGATCCTTGAGAAATGCATAGGGGAAACTGAGGCACCCACACAGTATTCAAAGAAAACAATAAGAACATTCCCACTTTGTAAAACCTGTATACTTTAAAGGGTGTAAAATAATCAAGTATTGTGCTAAACACAATGATACTCCAAACTGACCACCAAATTTAGGTTGCATGTTTTTCCCCTCAAGTGAGGGCTTTGGGATGGGCCTAGGGATGAGGGGTTCACACTGCAGCAGAGTGCTCAGGGTTGGGGTGCTGGGGGCGCAGGCTCTGGGGTGGGGCAGGGCTCGAGATAAGGAACTTGGGATGCAGACAGGCTGCCCAGGGCTGGGGCCAGAGAGGACTCTCCCCCCTCCTTACTGGCAGAAGCAAGCTCCAGGGAAGGGACCCCTCCTCTCTCTCCTGCCCCCCACCCGCAGCACACTCACTCTGCACCACAGTCACTGCACATGCTCCTAGTGACTCTCTCAGGTCCAGAAAGCCCACTCGCCTCCCCTATGATGGGTACCAGGGCGGGGGGGTTGCCATCATGTGTGGCCTCTCCATCCCTGCTGCTGCCACTGAGTGCCGGGGGGGGGGGGGGAGAGCTCCCAAGCATGTGTGTGCCTCTTTCCCCCTCCTCTCTTCCCCTTACCCTCCCCCAGTGCTCCAAGAGGCTGCCTCCCAATGATCTCTATAGCCTTAGGCAAAAGCAGCCCAAACAAAGGAGAGAGGCACTGGCTGTTTTCTTTCAGCCAGGGAAGTTCCGAGGTGGGGGCAGAGGAGAAACTCAGCTCCAAATATTGGTGGATCACAGCCCCCAGCCTTGAATATTCCTGGTGCTTGAGCACCTTGAGCCCATATAAGCTGCCACCCCTGCAGGTGAGTTCCTTCCCCTACCCCTTCCCAGAGACTTCCCAGCAGCCAGTCCCCTCCCTCAGACTGTGCTGCATTCGGCTCTCTCTAGGACCCAGCAGCCCTGCTCTTACATTCTCCACTGCTTTCCCTCTGTCTGGACTCCCTGCAGAGAGGTGCCCCCAGACCTTTTAGTGCCCTAGGCGGCTGCCTATTCTGCCTATGGCTAAGGACGGCCCTGTGTGGTGCTATGGCACGGGCGGGCAAGCTTTTTGGCCTGAGGGCCGCATTGGATTTTGTAAATTGTATGGAGGGCCGGCTAGGGGAGGGGGTTGTGGCCTGGCCCCCACCTCCTATCTGCCCTCCCGGGACTCCTGCCCCATCCAACCCCCTGTTCCCTGATGGCCCCTCTGGGACCCCTGCCACCCCATCCAACCTCTCCCCTCATATCTAACAGCCCCCCTGGACCCCTGCCCCATACAGCCACTCCTTCCCCTTGTCCCCTGACTGCCCCTGGAACCCCTGCCCCTGACTGCCCCCTGCCGCCCCATCCAACCCTCCCTCCTTCCTGACTGCCCCTTACTGCACTGCCTGGAGCTCCGGTGGCTGGCAACACTACAGCCACGCCACCCAGCTGCAGCCAGGCCACGCCATCGCACAGCACCGAGCACTGGGTCAGGCCCCGGCTCTGCAGCTGCGCTGCCCCAGGAGCTCACAGCCCCACCACCCACAGCATTGGGCCAGCAGCGGAGGGAGTGAGCGAGCTGAGGCTGCGGGAGAGGAGGAACAGCAGGGGAGGAACTGGGGGTGAGCCTCCTGGGCCAGGAGGTTGGGAGCCAGGCAGGATGGTCCCGCCGGCCATAGTTTTCCTACCCCTGTGCTATGGCCTACCTATGATGCAGACAGCAGCATTAGCTATTTCCTATAACAGCAGCACATACTACCTCCAAGATGGGCAGCCCTGCCTGCCTGACAACCTAGACCTATATACTGCCCAGTTGCTGGGCAGATTACCAGTCAGGGACCTGACAGTTTCCAATCTCTGAGGAAAAAGAGTGCCAAACCAAACAGCGGGAGGGGTTAGAAGGGTACCAAACATGGATTCCAAGTGGTTGTTACAGGAAATCCAAGATGGCACATAAGGGCTAATATGAGATGACAAGGAAACACCCCCCTACAGCAGCCCTAGCGGGGCCCTCAACTCCCCCCCTGCCCCAGCCCAGAGCCCTCTCCCACATTCAGAGCTCCTCATTTCTGGCCCCACCCAGAACCCACACTCTCAGCCCAGAGCCTATATTCCCCTGCACCCTGATCCTCTGTCCCAGTCTGGAGCCCTCTCCTGCACCCCAAGCCCCTCATCCCGAGCCCCACCCCAGAGCCCACCCCCCTAGCCAGAGTCTGCACCCCCTCCCATGCCCCAACCTTCTGAACCAGCCCAGTGAAAATGAGTGAGGGTGAGGAAGAGCGAGTGATGGAGTGAGCAGGGGCAGGGGCTCATGAAAGGGGCAGGGCAGGGGTGTTCAGGTTTGTGCAGTTAGGAAGTTGACAACCCTAGTACTGAGAAGGAGGTAGTTGTAGTTGAAAAGAGGAACTGATGAGTGGAAGAAGGGGGTTCTTATTGTTGATTTGCTTTTTATTATTGTTTGGATATGAAGTCTAGCAACTGTAGCTCACAATTAACTGGGGGGTTAACATGGGAATATATACAGAAACATCACCAGAGGGAGCTCTCTCACATTGTCCAGTACCTCACACTATGGAACCTCCCTGCCTTACGCTCATGGTTTTCCTTTTGAGCTTCTGAAGCAAATCAGTCTTTTCCCTGAAGAGTCTGGCCTGCTGTGGAGCAGTCGGTCATTGCCTGGTAGGCTTTGTGCAGTTCAGAAGGCCACAGACATTTTCTGTGATGCACAGGCCCTTAGTTATTTTTTTTATTGTCAAATACAAGCATAATTTAATTTTGCCAAGCCTGGAATCTGTCAGTTTTGCCCCCATCGGCAGATTACATTACTCTCAATAAATCGTGTGTGGGGAGTAACTGGAAAATTAGCATAATACACTCACGAAAAATAGAGTAGGAATTAGCCATCGTCTGTTTGGTTAATAAGATGAAAAGTGACAGAAGGCTCTGTTACTACATCCCCTTCCAAATGGTTTGCTACCCACTCCTACTTCCCATCTACTTCTACAGATTTGGGCCAGATACTGTAGCTGCATGCACACAGGCAGATCTTTGAATACTTGCAGAGCTGAAATGATTTCAGTAGAGCTCTGCATGGGAAAAGGAACTCCATACAGACAGGGGGGCCAATCCACATTGCTCCAGTGACAGGATTTGGCTCCTATTTGGATTTCATGGTACATAAATAAATCCATATGGTACCACCTTATAAAAAACGGAAAAGACAAAGTTAAGGCTGAGATGTTGAATTCATATTTACATCTCTGATGTTAAAGAACACTCAGCACCTTATCATGTAAAGACTTATGTATGTGAATAGTCCTATTTAACTCAATCTGTTCATAGGAATACTCATGTGCATAAAGTTAAGCATGTGCATAAGTCTCCACAGGATTGGGTTCTTATTTAGTGCCTATCATTCAGAGATCCCAAAGTGCTCTACCAACTTTACAAACAGATTTATATACCTTCCAGAAATTACTTTACTCATTGCAGAACCCAGAAGCCTTGACTCATAGGCCCTTGCTCTAACCACAGGCAGTTAAAATAATTTAGGCATATTTAAGGTACATTGATGTGTGACAAGTATGATGGAAAGGGGAACGAAGAAGACCCAAGGAATTATAGCCCAGTCAGCCTAACTTTGATATCTGGAAAGATACTGGAACAAATTATTAAATAAATCAATTTGTAACTACCTAGAGAATAATAGGTTTATAAGTAATAACCAATATGGATTTGTCAAGAACAAATCATGCCAAACCAACCTAATTTCCTTTTTTGAAGGGGTTACTGGCCTAGTGGATGGGGGTAAGAGGTGCACATGATATATCTTAATTTTAGTAAGCCTTCTGACACAGTCCTACATGACATTCTCATAAGCAAACTAGGGAAATATGGTCTAGAATAAATTACTATAAGATAAGTGCGCAACTAGCTGAAAAACTGAACACTGAGTAGTTATCAATGATTCTCTTTCAAACTGAAGGCACATATCAAGTGGGGTCCAGCAAGGGTCTGTCCTGTATCAGGTACTATTCAATATTTTCATTAATGACTTCAATACGGAAGTGGAGAGTATGCTTATAACATTTGTAGATGACCAAGCTGGGAGAGGTTGCTGGCACTTCGGAGTACAGGATCAGCATTCAAAATGACCTTGATAAATTGGAGAACTGGTCTGAAATTACAAGATGAAATTCAATAAAGACAAGTTCAAACTCCTACACTTAGGAAGGAACAGTCAAATCCACAACTATGCAATGGGGAATTACTGGCTACATAGTAGTCCTTCTGAAAAGGGGTTCTAGTGTAGAGGATCACAACTGAATATGAGTCGACAATGTGATCCAGTTGCAAAAAAGGTTAGTATAATTTTTAGGCATACTAACAGAAGTGTCATATTTAAGACTTGGGAGGTAATTTATACAATGCTACTCAGCACCAGTAAGGTCTCATCTGGAGTAGTGTGCCCCATTCTGGGCACCACACTTTAGGAAACAAGTGGGCAAGTTGGAGACATCCAGAGGAGAGCAACAAAAATGAGAAAAGGTTTAAAAACATGGCCTATGGGGAAAGGTTGAAAAAAATGGGCATACTGAGTGTAGAGAAAAGAACATTGAAGGGGGAGCTGATAACAGTCTTCAAATATGGCTGTTAAGGGCTGTTATAAAGAGTATAGTGCTCAGTTGAATAGGGGTTACTTGAGGTTAATTAGGACAGTTGGGGCCAATCAAGGAGCCTGCCAGAACCTGTTAAGAGCCTCCCCTCTAGCCAGATAGGGGCATGGTAGGAGCTGTGGGAGGAAGGTGCACTACTGGAGAGCTGGGCAGTGCAGATACTGACAAGCACCAGGAGGGAAACCCCACAGGTACAGAGGCGAAGGGCAAGGGAAACCCTGCCCAACAGGGTAAACAGTCCTTCTGGGCCCTAAGGTCTGAGGGAAGAGACCCACCAGGCGAGAGACTGAACTGGATGTCTGGCCTGTTGCCACCATGCCTGTAGGAGCTACCAGAGACTAAGAGTCTCCCTTACCATTAAGGAGGCTGGGAGGAACCCTGCACAGACAAGGTGTGGACAGTAAGCCCAGGGACATGGGGAAATTCTGAGGAAGAGAGGAATACCCTGGCTCGCTGCTAAGAGGAAGCGCAAAACCCACCGAGGCCGAGAAGGAGCTCTGTAACAAATGGTGTTGGGGTGGGATTGTGACAGTGCAGTGGACTAAGCTAAAAAAAAAGAAAGAAAAAGACAGACCGGGATTTTTCTTGTCCTCACCACAATGGATGATGTGGTGAGGGCACTAGTACAGGCCACAGTGGCCCAGCAGAAGGCCACCAGGGCGCAAGTGACAGCCCAGCAGGAATCACTGCAGTTGTAGCATGAGACAAACCAATTACTTATGAGTCAGGTGACCCAGGACCAAGCCTTCCTGCGAGAGGTGATGGACCAGATAAAAGCTCTGACCACCCTAGCCTGTGGGCCCGACAGGACACAAGCGCTGAGGGCCACCAGTTATCTACCAAAGATGGCTGTGGAAGACAATGTGGAGGCATAGCTCCTTACCTTTGAAAGGATCGCATTGCGCAACGCCTGGCCCCAAGGCCAGTGGGCCAGCATCCTTGCCCTCTTTTCGTGTGGGAAGACCCAGAAGGCTTACCATGATATTCCTGCAGAAGCCGCAACCAATTACCCCTAGTTAAAAGCGGAGATCCTGGCCCGATTAGGGATGACGGCAGCAGTGCAGGCCCAGAGGTATCACAAGTGGAGATACCAACAGAACAAGCCTCTGTGCTCCCAACTATTTGACGTATCCACTGTGCATGGAAGTGGCTGCGACCTGAGGCCCGTAGTCCAGAGGAGATTCTGGTCATAGACTGGTACATGAGGGGACTGCCACCAGACCTTCACACATGGATAGGCCAGAATGGCCCCTCCTCCTACAATGAGGAGGTCGCACTGGTGGAAAGATGAATGATGGCCAAGGAACTATCCTGACCACCCAGGGAAGATTCACTCCGAATCAAACGACCAGCCCCAATCCTGGGAGTTCAGACAGCCTAGCACCCAGGAAAGTTGAGGGGGAAGCAGAGAGGAGCCAAGGACCAGCCAGGAGCCATGAAGGGATGGAGCAACCTGGGCAGAGGACTGCGGGGCATGACCCCTTAGCCCAAAGAACAAAAGGGGTTCCTAGGACCACATATAGGTGTTATGCATGAGGGGAATGGGAGCACATAGCGTCCCTGTGTTCCAACACCGAAGAGCCCATGCAGTGTAATCTGGGGAACTGGGCAGACCTGTGCACCCTAATCCACCTTGTGGGGGTTGCAGTGACTCCACATAAATATACAAGGCCAGTGAGACTGAATAGGGTAGAGACCATGGCACTTGTGGACTCTGGGAGTGCTATCATACTCAACTCGGGGAAGCTAGTGAAGCCAAATACACTGGGGGTAACGTTCATCCATGGGGCAGTTAATTAATTACCCCACCATCCCAATGAAGATTGAGGTACAGGGGAACATTACTGGGATAACAGCAGGAGTGGTCCCTAAACTCCCATACCCTGTACTCATAGGGAGGAATTTCCCAGGATTTGGAAGCTTGCTTCTACCAGAGGGGTGGGAGGAAGGAGAGGATACTGAAGTTAGTGAGTAGTCCACAGCAGAATGCCAACCTCTCATGACTTTCTCTGAGATATCTCTGGATCTGTTCCCCATTCCCGGGAGGGTTAGGAAGACCAAGCAGGAAAGGAGGGCCAGCTAAGGCCTTGGGAACCTGGATCCTGACCCAGGGCCAGAAGGCCGCCTTCGTAGGCAGGCAGACATGGGTGGCAGATACAGAGTCCACCCCAGCGGAAGAGGGACCCGAGGCTGGTCCCAATCACACCACCACCAAAGTGGCAGAGAGGGCAGAGACAGGCCCCCTGGAACTTGCACAGGCTAGTCCCGAGAGAGAGAATTTCAGGCAGAAGGCCCGAGATATGATAACGTCAGGAAGGAGGTGGCTGAAATAGATGGGGTGTCTGTAGACAGAAAAGCCCAGGCACCAGGACCTTACTTCATGATCAAGAAGGATCTCGTGTATCAGGTTATACAGATGCAGGGACAGGAAGTACAACAGTTCCTGGTGCCATAAAAGCATCAGAGGGCAGTGTTAAGCCTCATCCACAGTCACCTTTTTGGAGGACACCTGGCATGGATCCTATGATGGTTCTTCTAGCCAAGAGTACATGAAGAAGTCCGGCGGTATTGCACCTCCTTCCCCAAGTATCAGGTTCACAGTCCCCGTCCTCACTTGAGGGCACAGTTAGTGCCTCTGCCAATCACAGAGGTCCCGTTTTGTGCAGATAGCTGCTGACCTGGTGAGCTCCCTGGAGAAGACGGCCTGAGGTCACCAGCATGTGCTTGTCATCCTGGACTAGGCCACCCGGTACCCAGAAGCCATCCCCCTGCAAAACACGGCCTCCAAGTCAATAGCCAAGGAGCTTGTGGAAATCTTTGCCTGGATAGGGCTACCAGAGGAGATACTGAGCAACCACAGGACCCCCTTTCATGTCAAAACTGATGAAAGATTTATGCGCTCTACTCCATGTACAGGCCCTGTGAATTTCTGTCTACCACACGCAAACCAATGGTCTTGTGGAAAGGTTCAACAGGACCCTCAAGGCCATGATAAGGAAAGTGGCAATTTGGGACGGGAAAGACTGGGATACACTACTGCCTTACCTCATGTTTGCCATCCAGGAGGTTTCTCAGGCCTCCACTGGGTTTTCCCCCTTAGAAATATTATACGGGTGCCATCCCTGCGGCATATTAGACATAGCTAGGGAGATCTGGGAGGAAGAACCCAACATGGGGAGAGACATAATTGAGCATGTGCTACAGATGAGAGACTGGATAGTCTAAGTCACTCCATCATGTGGGAACATTTGGAGAAAGTGCAGGAGGCCCAACAAGCCCACTACAACTGCCAAGCAAAGGTTTGATGGTTCCAACCAGGAGACCAGGTGATGGTATTGGTACCCATCACAGACAGCAAGTTCTTGGCCCAGTGACAGGGACCCTATAAAGTGGAAGATGTAAACTACAAAGTGCAACAGCCAGGATGCCGGAAACAAGAACAGGTCTACCACATCAACCTCCTGAAGGCGAGGCATGGGTAGTCACCCAAGAGGCCCTGCCCCGGGAAAGCAACCTGCCTGAGCAGGTGAGGATATCCCCCGACTTGATGCCAGATCAAAAGATCGAGGCATCCAAGATGATTGATTGGAACCAGGATGCATTCTCGATGAGACTTGGCTGGATGACCAGGGCACATCACCACATCCTCACGAACTCCGGGGCCAAGGTGATGATAAGGCCCTACTGGGTCCCAGCAGCCAAGGGGGAGGAAATCAAGGCCGAAGTGAAGAGAATGTTGGAATTACGGGTCACTGAGGAATCCCACAGTCAGTGGTACAGCCGATCGTACTGGTGCCCAAACCTGACAGCACTACAAGGTTCTGCAATGACTTCCGCCAACTGAACAAGATATCCCAATTTGACACATACTCTATACCCCACACAGACAAGTTAGTTGACTGACTGGGCAATGCCTTGTTCCTGAACATCCTGGATTTGAGGAAAGGGTATTGGCAGATTCCCCTAACCAAAGACTGCTTTTTCCACACAAGAGGGTTATTTCAGTATACTTTTCTCCCCTTTGGGTTGTATGGGGCCCCATCCACCCTCCAACACCTCATGGACAGTTGCGCCCCAATGCCAGTTATGCTGCCACATACCTGGATGATGTGGTTATCCATACCCCACCTGGAGGTGAGACCCACCTGGAGAAGGTAGAAGCGGTGCTGAATACCCTAAGGTGGGCTGGCCTCACAGCCAATCCTAGCATGTGTGCCATAGCGGAGGCTAAATACCTCAGATACGTAGTAGGGAGAGGCGTAGCAAAGCCCCAACTAAGTAAACTAGAGGCAATCCAAAATTGGCCCTAGCCGAACTGAAAAAAACAAGTCTGAGCATTCCTAGATGTAATGGGATACTATCAGTAATTTATCCCCCACTTCACCACCAGGGCAAGTCCCCTGAAGGACCTAGTAAAGGCCTCGGGCCCTGATATGGTAAGATGAACTGACACAGCGGAGGAGGCATTCACAGACATGCGGACAGCCCTCTGCAGTAACTCCGTGCTCATAGCCCCAGAGTTGACTAAAGAATTCATTTTATAGATAGACACATCTGAACTGGGGTTGGGTGCTGTCCTGTCACAGATGGTTGGAGAAGACGAACACTCAGTCCTTCACCTTAGCAGAAAACTCCTTCCAAGGGAACAGAAATGCACAGTAGTAGAGAAGGAATGCCTTGCCATCAAGTGGGCCATGGAAACTCTATGATATTACCTGCTAGGCTGGAGATGTGTCCTTGTGATCAACCATTTCCCTCCTCCAGTGGATGTAACGGAACAAAGAGAATAATGCCAGGGTGACCAGATGGTTCTTGTCCCTCCAACCCAGGGCCGCCCAGAGGATTCCGGGGGCCTGGGACCATCGGCGGCAGGCGGCTCCGGTGGACCTCCACTGGAGCCGCGGGACCAGCGGACCCTCCGCAGCCATGCCTGCGGGAGGTCCACCAGAGCCGTGGGACCGGCAAGCGGCAGGGGGCCCCCCGCGCGGCGAAATGTCTAGAGCCGGCCCTGTTCGGTGGTGGGGGGCCCTTCCGTTCTGGGACCCGCTGCTGAAGTGCCCCGAAAACCGGCGACGGGGACCCCCCGTTGGCGAATTACCGACGAAGCAGGACCCGCCGCCGAAGTGCAGCCCGCTCTTTGGTGGTTATTCGGTGGCGGGGGGCCCCGCCACGGGTCTTCGGGGCACTTCGGCGGCGGGTCCCTGAACGGAAGGGCCCCCCGCCGCCGAATTAACGCCGAAGACCAGGTTGCACTTCGGCGGCAGGTCCCGCTTCGGCGGTAATGTGATGGCGGGGGGGTCCTTCTGCCCCGGAGCAGAAGGACTCCCCCGCCAGCGAAGACCAGGAGCAGAAGCAGCTCTGGGGCCCGGCCCCGCAAGAGTTTTCTGGGGCCCTCGAGTGAGTGAAGGACCCCACTCCAGGGGCCCTGAAATTGCCCCTTTTGCCCACCCCTCTGGGCGGTCCTGCTCCAACCGTTCCACTTCCGCATACAACATAGGGCCTGAAGCCACCACAGCAATGTGGATGGCCTGTCATGAGTACATTGTCTAGCGATCCAACCTACCCAACCCCATGGTGTTGAGCATGGGGGAGGGATATGTGATGGGGTCAGACCAGATGACTACAGGGGAGTGGTGGAAGGCAGGTATATTAACCTCAGGATAAGCAGCTCCCTTTTCCCCTGGTAACCGAACAGTTGTTACTCCAGGTTAATTAGGACACTTGGGGCCAATCAAGGGGCCTGCCAGAACCTGTTAAGAGCCTCCCCTCTAGCCAGATAGGGGCATGGTAGGAGCTGTGGGAGGAAGGTGCACTACTGGAGAGCTGGGCAGTGCAGATACTGACAAGCACCAGGAGAGAAACCCCACAGGTACAGCGGCGAAGGGCAAGGGAAACCCTGCCCAACAGGGTAAGCAGTTCTTCTGGGCCCTAAGGTCTGAGGGAAGAGACCCCACCAGGCGAGAGACTGAACTGGATGTCTGGCCTGTCGCCACCATGCCTGTTGGGGCTACCAGAGACTAAGGGTCTCCCTTCCCATCAAGGAGGCTGGGAGGAACCCTGCTCAGGCAAGGTGTGGACAGTAAGCCCAGGGACGTGGGGAAATTCCAAGGGAGAGCAGAATACCTTGGCTTGCTGCTAAGAAGAAACGCGGAACCCACCGAGGCCGAGGAGCTCTGTCACAATATTTAATGCATTATTTTAAAGCTAAGTAATGTATCTGTTTAATTTTCCTTGCCGCCCTCCTCATTTTCTGTTTACTATCTGGCTATGAGCTGGAAATGTACTCTACAGAAAGTGGGCACTTTGAAATTATTCTGACCCTTTCTTTACCTGTATCAATATTTAGATTTTTTTCAAAACGATAAAATAAATGCCCTCTTCCCCTTTTTATTTGGGGCATTCAGCACGTTGTGCTAATTATTGCTTTTTTTCCCCTGAATCATTTCAGCTCATCTTTCCACATTTGAAATGCTTCATCCCGTTAGATTTCCAGTGTTCCCTGTACTAAATCCAACATGTTTCTTGCCTCCTTATGCTGTTTTAACTAGTGAAGTGGGGAATGCACTCCCTAACTGTGAACTGGACAATGAACTCTCCAAATGAATACAGCCTTAGAAAAATAATGATACCACCACAGGCTTGAGGGCTTTTCCAATGCAGAGATTAACCTTGGTGATGGTCTGCATATACTCCAGGTCTGTAAGGGTATGTCTACTCTGCAAAGAAAAACCCACGGTGCTGAGTCTCAGAGCCTGGGTCAATTGACTCAGACTGTGGGGCTAAAATTAGCAGTGTAGACATTTGGGCTCAGTCTGGAGCCGGGGCTCTGAAACCAGCAAGCAGGGAGGGTGTCTGCCTTGCTATTTTTCACCCCATAGCCCAAGCCTATGTCCAATGACCCAGGCTCTGAGACTTGGCACCACGGGCTTTTCCTTGCAGTGCAGATATACCTTAAAGCAGCAGGCAGATTCACCAATCAGTGCTTTCCAAATAAAACCTACGTGCTCAAGGTCAGTTCCATGTCCCTTATCTCAGAGCAGGTATATTAATAAACAGATGATACAAAAGATTCAAAGTAATTAATACATTTAAAAGCAGAGACCTTTCCTGCTTTCTACAACCTGAAGAGAGGGAACCTCTTTCCCCTCCTAGGTAGCCCTTCCTCAATACAGAGACACACATTAAGGCTTCTCCAGTATTTCCAAAATCATGAGTCAGGTACCATAAAAGACATGAGATTAAAAAAAAAATAAGTAACTGTTCTTTTTATTTGCCTTTGGGCTTTGACTAGGGCTGTCAAGAGATTAAAAAAATTAATCACAATTAATTGCGCTGTTATACAATAGAATACCATTTATTTTAAATATTTTTGGATGTTTACTACATTTTCAAATATATTAATTTAAATTACAATACAGAATACAAGGTGTGCAGTGCTCACTTTATATTTATTACAAATATTTGTATTTTAAAAACAAAAAAAATATTTTTCAATTCACCTCATACAAGTACTGTAGTGCAATCTCTATCATGAAAGTTGAACTTAAAAATGTAGAATTATGTAAAAAACTGCTTCAAAAATAAAACAATGTAAAATGTTAGGGCCTACAAGACCACTAAGTCCTAAGTCTTGGATGGCCAATCACTCAAACAAGGTTGGTTACAATTTGCAGAGATAATGCTGCCTGCTTCTTGTTTACAATATCACCTGAAAGTGAGAACAGGTGTAATCACATGGAACTGTTAGCTGGCGTTGCAAAATATATGCCAGATGCGCTAAAGATTCATATGTCCCTTCATGCTTCATGCACCATTCCAGAGGCTTCCATGTTGACAATGTGTTCTTTTTGATAACAATCCAAAGCAGAGCAGACTGATGCATGTTCATTTTCATCATCTGAGTCAGATGCCACTAGTAGGTTGAGTTTCTTTTTTGGTGGTTTGGGTTCTATAGTGTTGCTCTTTTAAGACTTCAGAAAGCATGCTCCACATCTCGTCCCTCTCAGATTTTGGATGGCACTTCAGATTCTTAAACCTTGGGTCAAGTGCTGTAGCTATTTTTAGAAATCTCATATCGGTGCCTTCTTTGCGTTTTGTCAAATCTGCTGTGAAAGTGTTCTTAAAATGAACATGTGCTAGGTCATGATCCGAGACTGCTATAACATGAAATATATGCAGAATGTGAGTAAAACAGAGCAGGAGACATACAATTCTCCTCCCAAGGAGTAGTCACAAATTTAATTGACACTTTTTTTTTTTTAATTAACATCATCAGCATGGAAGCATGTCCTCTGGAATGGTGGTTGAAGCCTGGAAGGGGTATATGAATGTTCAGCATATCTGGCATGCAAATACCTCACAACGCCGGCCACAAAAGTGTCATGCGACTGCCTGTTCTCACTTTCAGGTGACACTGTAAATGAGAAGCAGGCAGCAGCATCTATCAATGTAAACAAACTTGTTTGTCTTAGCGATTGGTAGAATAAGAAGTAAGACTGAGTGGACTTGTAGGCTCTAAAGTTTTATACTGTTTTGTTTTTGAGTGCAGTTATGCAACCAAATAAAAAAACCAGTCTGCATTTGTAAGTTACACTTTCATGATAAAGAGATTGCACTTCAGTACTTGTATGAGGTGAGCTGAAAAATAGTATTTCTTTTATCATTTTTACAGTGCATGTATTTGTAATAAAAAATACTATAAAGTGAGCACTATGCACTCTGTATTCTGTGTTGTAATTGATATCAATATTGAAAATGTAGAAAAATATCCAAAAATATTTCATACATTTCAATTGGTATTCTATTGTTATAAGTGCGATTAATCACAATTCATTTTTTTGAGTTAATCGCATGAATTAACTGCACTTAATTGACAGCCCTAGTTTTGACCCTTTAAGGTACACTCGAGTCAAATTTTTCAGCTTTTCTCTGCTATCATGAGGGCTAGAAACTTTTTAAAAAAATAAAAGCTGACAGTCTCGCATAATCACTTGTTCCTAGGAGCTTTAAGTAAAACACCAAACATCATAAGACTGGCAATAAAATGAGAGTTAGCAGCAGTTCTTCCTGAGCCTTGGGTCTCTCATCTCTGCTATTTCAACAAAAGAGACAGGAAGCCTTATATCTGGGTTCCTGCGGGTCAGATGCTTGCTCCTAGTCTCATGTACTCTGTGACTACAGCTCTCAGTTTCAAAGGGCTATAGCAGCTGCCCTAGGAAAGCACTGTCTCCATAACTACACATTTTCTCAGGAGATCAGTGTGAGGCAATCTTCAGAAAGGATTACTAATCGAAATTCAATAGCCAGCCAGCCATAATGATATTTTTCCCTACAAAAAGATAATTGATAGTTGAGGTTGCTAGGCACAATTCAAAACCAGACATCATTGAAAACCTCTAAGCACTAAAATAATGGGAATCATGTCAGGTTACCTAATTCTGGCAGCAGCCTTAAAGGGTTAAAAATCACATGCTTACCTTGTTTATTTTAAACTTATTACCATGAGAAGTAGCACTTAAGGATACTGTAAGTTCAAGGTAAGAAACTATTCTATTTTTCCACTCTGCTTTCTGGGTTTGACAGCACTTTGTGCATGGCCAGTTTTTCTTGTTGCTTGTGTGAGTATTAGAAACCCTTATAAAAAAAGGGAAAAGGTTCAAGAGAACCAAAAAAAATTGGCAGGGTAAGTGTAGTAGCTGACAGTACTTATAACTCTTTTTGGAAACTGACTAGCTTGCCAGTGAACTGTTTCTTTAATACCTAGTTAATACATGCACACACCAACTTCATTTTTAGTGTTCGTAATAATCTCTTTTGGTTTGAATTGCTCTTAGCCTCCTTAACTGTAACAAAGATTTTCTTGTGGATTAAAATTTGTTTTTTGCTTAAGTTGTTTTATGCATTTGGGAAAAAGGAGAAGCTAGAAGGTTTGACTTAGTAGAAAAGATTGACAGAGCTAAATATGGGCAGCTTGGTTAGGAAATAATTAACTGTCTGTGTGATACATATACCATTTTTGTGTTTAAGAGTGTTAACCACAAAGATAGAGAGGAATTATGCAGCGCAGTAAATGGAGGTGTAATTTTAAAAAGGGGAAATTTAAGCCACATAACAGGAAATACTTCCTGACAGACTTGTTAGGATGTGGAATAGTCAAGAGAACATGGTAGAAGCCCCATCACTTTGGATATTTATAACCAAATTGGTCAAACCAGGAAATGTACTGTAGAAAACAATCAGACACTGGAAAGGAGATGGAATGGATGGTTTAAATAGGTCTTTTTAATTTCCAGTGTTTATGATTCACTTTGATTCCAAATTCTTATGTTCAGCACTGCCACCAGAGTGAAAGTTTCATATCTGTCTAAACAGTAATGCGATTCTTCCACTAGAGGGAAACAAATGCACTTCCATTGATTGTTGCTGCATTGAGGAACTGTGAAGTCCTCTTAAACAGTGGTTTTCAACCTCTTTTCATTTGCAGACCCCTAACGAATTTTGAATGGAGGTACAGACCCCTTTGGAAATAGACATAATCTGAAGACCCCCATGGATCCACGGATCAGAGGTTGAAAACTACTGCTTAAAATACAGTATTCTGAAAAGTCAAGATCATTTGGTCTGAAAATACAGTATTCTGAAAAGTCAAGATCATTTGTTTACAACCAAGTCAAAAAATCAAACATGCTGAATTCAGTTTAAAATAAAAGATTTCTTTTCTTTTCCTTTCCTTTTTTTGGTATCAGTCTTATATGTTTTTCCTTTAACAAATGTGGTAATGTACTGACACTAACATTACAAAGCAATTATATGTCTAAATGTATGTTAAAAAAACTACAAATACATTTTTAAATCAGATTAACTGAGGGAGACACCAGATAGATGCAAAATTAAATTCTTTGATTTATTCTTCTAAACATAAAATTTTAAAAAATTTTAAATTCTTATTTTCTTCAAAACTGTTTCAGTATAAAACTGTGGACTGCTATTTGTTACAAAAACAAAGAGAAAACATTTACACAATGTAAATAAATAAAATGTGATTGTGAATTGTGCAGCAGAAACAAAATGTAAGGAAAGATTACTTTTTAAAGAAAATGTTATACCACCTAAACATCGATCTATTTAATTTAATGGGACATAATCATTTAAAAATATACTTGTATCTGATTTTTAAAAATAATCCTACTATTCAAGTAACATCCATGACCCCCATCTTTTAGTCTCATCCATATGGGCAATCTCCTACCTCTATGCAGAGCTCCATTGACTTAACTGAGACTCTGCATTGGTTTAAGGGTCACCCATATGAATCAGATTGCAGAATTGGGCCTAATATTACTATAAACGGAGAGACTGTCAAAATTTTCTTTTTCTCAGTTTACTTTGTGCATTTGATAGCACCGGGGTGTAGAGTCAGTTTCGGTGGTTTCCTCGTATAATCTGTTTTCCTTTTTGTTTGTGTGGGTCACATACAAAAATCCACAAAAGGGGAAAGGATTTTTTTTGAAAAAGAAGAGGAAAATGTGATTGCAAAACCACAATAAATTGGTATGAGGAAAGACAGGGGCAGGTGTAGCAACTGAAAATACTTTAAACTTATTTTTAGAAATTTACTAGATTTCAAGTTGATGGTTTGCGGTAACTTGGAAATGGTTGGTACATTTTACAAGTTCTGACTTGGTAACACAAAACCAACAATTCTTTAATGTTAAATGCTCTTTATTATTGTCTGCAATCCTATTATCGCGTAAGGGTCACATGTAAAGCTATCAAATTGGTAAACCAACCAAAAAGACAAACACACACAAAACCAAAAAAAAACCCCCAAAAAACCCTTGTTTTGATTTTTAAGCAATATCCTTTTAGAACTGTGAGCGAATGTGTTTCTGGTTTTGAATGGAAGCAGGAATGACTGAATATACATTGTTTGATTACAATTTTGTACATGCACAGATTTCAGAAAAAAGGGTTAACAAATGTAGATGTGCAGCAAATATGTAAACTTGTCCTTCCTCAGCCAATTGCAGCTGAAGGATATTCTTTGTTCTGTTCAGGTTAAAACGCACCTCATTTTGCACAGATTGTGTGTAACAATCCAATTCCTTTTCAGTAAAGTTTTAAAAGCCCAGTTCCAAATCTTCTAGTTCCTTTAGAAGAGCAGCCTCTTTCTGAATTTTCTCCAACTAGGAAAAAACAACAACACAAGATCATACATTTTGCTTATTACACAGGAGGTAAAACAGCAATATTTAATGCAATAAATAATGTACATCATTGTTAATATGTAACTAATAGCAAAGATTAAGAGTGCAGTAATTTAACAGCAGCAGGCATTATAAAGACTCAAAATACAGAGGCTGATCTAGTACCACATTCTGTTTTAATGTTTAAATTATGCATGCAAATTGATAGTGTATAAAAATACTAATTTTTTAATTGAAGACTTCATATTATTGCTATTTTGGATCAGTCCATTACATACATTCTCCACACACCTTACAATACAATAATAATTCTTTCCACTTGTATAGCTCCTTATATCAGACATACAATCAATGTGTTTTACAAGTGTGAAAGTGCCACTGTCAACCTGAAATCTAGTGATTTTCCAAAAACAAGCTAAAGTAGGTTTAAGCACTACACTTGCCTCAAAGTCTCTCTGCCAATTTTTTTGCCTTTATAATCAGATTGTCCTATTTTTTCTCCTCGTTTTTCCTCTCCTTAGCACCATGTTAAAGACCCATATAAGCAACAAGGAAAATTGACAAACTACACAAAGGAGATTGAGATGAGTCAATTTCACTGGGTGCTATGAAATGCAAAATTTAAAAAAATAGAGAAAACTATTTTCCGTCATCTCTCTGCTATGGTAATCTTAGCAGAGTCTGTTGTTACTTGTGACTATACCATGGAAAAGGTTTCAAATAGACACAATTTTTAAGTTGAAGGTGTCCCTTCAATTTAGCCTCACACAGTGTAATCTTCATTTTAGAGATGAGGAAACTGAGAGAGACAGGTTAAGATACTTGTTCAGGATCAGGAAGTTTGGGGCAGAGTTAGAGGTAGAACTCAATTTGTCCCAAGTATCACTTGACCACAAGACTCTCCTCTATATTTGTAAAGCTTTCTATGCTCCCTGCTAGTCCACCTGGGGAGAAAGGATACAAAAGCAGCTTCTTGTATCTGCTAAAGGGGGAATTATGTGAAAAAAGGGTCTGGCCAGCTGAAGGAGCAACAGAGTTGAGAAGTAGCCACAGACAGCATGCTGCCATCCAAAATGTGTGTAACTTATGATAGCAAAAGCAGCACAAGTTAGTGTTCTTCAAGAATTAACCTAATCAAGTGGAGTGTGGGTAATGGCACAGATGGCTGCAGAGAACAAGTGGCAACAAATATGCTCTGATGGGGAGGGACATATAGCTACCAATGGTGACCGATTCCCTTGCTCCTGTGTGTGTTCTGTTGGCCATACTCCCTAGTAGTTCCTCAGCACTAGTGGCCCTCCCTCTTTAGAGGTGAATTTGAGAAGAGAGGCTTTACCTTTTTTAATGTAAGTTATTTCACTTCATTTGATTTTGACATGGGAGAGAGACAGGGGAGCCATACTTAGGCACTTAACCAGAATTATATTTGAAATATACTCTGGATTAGCTTCTCCTGCTGAAATAGCTTCTGTTGTTCATGCAGGTGGTTTTATTACATCATTGGCATAGAGCATCTTCACCAGACATGCTGCATGGTACAGCTGCAGCGTGGTACATATAGACATGCCTTTAAGTGCACTGAAAAGAAGTATGATCCTGAATAAAAACATATGCCAGTTAGTAATACCTGGTTTTTCTCTAGCTGTTTTCCAGTAGCTGCTTGATCTTTCAGTTGCTCAATTGCTTTCAGTTTCTGTGAAAAACAGAAGAATAGGAGAGCCAAGAGAGGAACAGAAATTTTCAGTTTTCTGAGTTTACAGTTGATCAGCTTAACAGAGAAGGAGAAACTCTGATGGGGAGACTTAGCAATAGAAATACATCTACTTTTCATTTATATACACCTCTACCCCGATATAACGCGGTCCTCGGGAGACAAAAAAATCTCACCGCATTATATCAAACTTGCTTTGCCCCCCCCCCCCGTTCCTTGTTCCCTGACCACCCCCTCCAGAGACCCCTGTGCCTAATCACTCCCAGGACCTCACCCCCCACCCAACCCCCCATCCCCTGACTGCTCCGACCCCTTTCTCCCCCCCACCCCCTGACAGGCACTCATCGGCAGCGGCAGGAAACGGAGCAGCCCAGCCCCAGCCTGCTCCATTCTACCACCTCCTAGCCGTGGTGCTCCACTTCCCACTGGGTATGTGAGTGCAGGACCTTTTCCCAGTGACACGGCTGGGACCAGGGCAAGGAAAGTGGAAAGGGCTGGGGTCGCGTCGCAACACTTCCCACCGCAGATGAGTGCAGAGAGGTTAGGGAAAGGATGCCCCCCATACTCACCTGTGGTGGGAAGTGGAGTGCTGGGGCTGGGAACTGGGCTGCTCCAGTTCTGCCGCTGCTGGTGGGGGGGGGAGGGAGAGGCGATCCCTTCCCCCAAACCCTCTTCCCCAAGCGACATGCTGAGGCCAGGGTGAGGGAAGTAGAGCAGGCTGCTCCTGGCCCCCCACACCACTCTGGGACTGCGGGGCCCCCAAAAGTGCCCTCCCACAGTTCCTGCCCCCAGACCCTGAGGGGGGGCCCTGACCGCCCCTGAAACTCTCTGCCCCTTATCAAACCCCTTGTCCCCGGCCTGGCCCAGCACCCTTAACATGCTGCTCAGAGCAGCATGTCAGAGCTTTACCGCCTTGTATGCGAACCCGCCTTGTATCGGGTCGTGTTGTATCAGGGTAGAGGTGTACCTAAAAATCAGAATGTCACATCAACAGAATCCAAGATAACCTAACAACCTCTCTTACTTTCTTCATGAACAGACCTGAGTAAGGAAACATCCATCTAGTACTGAAGAGTTTGGAAGATTATTTTATGCATAAAAATCTGACCCTAAAGTAGTAACAATAACAATTTCACAGTAGAATAATTTCTCGTATGGGGAAGCTACATCTAAGATTCAGAAAGGGAACTCCTCCGATGTAAATATCCCCCTTCTCCATACATCTTTCCTCAGCATGGCTGAGTCTTTAATCAAAGAGATGAATATGGAAAGAGGAAGCTAACTTGACTTGGAGAAGAAAATCTGTCTGTATTATGAACCAAAGAAAAGATGGCCTGCTATGCAATGCAGAAATAGGAAAACTTTTCCAGTACTGGCCAAATGCAACTCTACCCTTGTTTGAAAGGATTTAAAATCAAAGAAGTCTGAAGCCTGACAGAGCTACACAAGCAGTACACTTGGGTCCCTTTGTAGGTTTGGGGACTGAGACGAAAGAGACTGACCTCCTTTGTCCTCTAGTGACTCTCTCTCTGCACACAGTTGATAGGATCAACACACATACATGTCCAACACTGCTCCATCAAGGGCAAGCTTTATACCTTTTTGGCAATCCTGAGATATAAACACCACCAACCCTCTCTTCCCCCAGCCTTAAGTCAGAACAGCCTTCCCAGATCCTAAATGAGACTAGGATTTGCAAAGCAAGGTTAGAAAGCTCACTTAGTTCCTTCACAAATATTGACCAGCTATACCATCTGCCCTTTTGAGGAGAGCCTTTGTCCAATACCCAGCAGTTCTTGAGAATGGAAGGTGGAAAAACTACTGCTGTTCTGAACAAGTCCCAATTTTTTTTACATTCTTAGACACTATACTGACAGCCCCATTTTTAAGTGGTTACTGTTGTGCTACTTTACACTATGAGAAAGCAGAGGAGAGAAGCTGCCTGAGGTGTATGCTCAATGTACGTGCTACACCTCACTGCTATTAGTCATCTCCGCAATCAGACTAGCCCTTCATGGCTTTCCACAAGAGGAAACTATTCTTCATTAGAAAAATCTCTCACCTTTTTCAAATTCTTTATTTTTTTGTCTACCTCAGGGTCTCCTGATGTCACAGAAGACAGAATGCTGTGTGGTACATCCTGTAATGCTGGAGATGGTGTTGATTCCTGGCTCCCATCAGTTTTGGCCTCCTGTAAGTTAATACACTTCATCTACTGTTTCTGCAAACCATTTAAACAACAGCTCGGTTGTTTTATAGCATGGAAACCTAGAAAAGCTGTTGAATATTTCTCCCTTTCATTAGTCCTCTGGTGCGCACTCTTGTTTGTGAACAGTTTTCAGTTATATATGTTATGTTATTTGAGACAGAGCTCCTACCAGAAGACGTCAGCTATAATACTAGAGTTCTGATATATTGTGTTTTCATTCTTCCCACAGAGAGAGACAAGAAACATGCTTAGTATAATGAAATTGGTAGGAATGAAACAACAAATATACATCCACAAATATTTCTTATAATAGCTAGTGGTCCATCCTCCCCACAACCAGAAAAACCGAAACCAGGTCTAATTTACTAAGCAAAAAGTATTATACACTTTAGAAGGAGGTTTTAGTAATTGTGGAAGTTTTAGAGATAACATCAAAAGCTGAAATCTGCCATCTAGCCATAGAACAAGTAAGCTGCAAAAATACAAGCTTATTTGCCAAAGTCTGTTACTGCAGGACTAGTCAACACATTTGTAAAAGCTAATGTAAAGTTACCCCTAAGAGGGCTGACACTAGCAGTACCTGTTTAGCAGCTTTCTTTGCTTCGTGCTTCCTTTGATTTTTAAGTGCCATCTTAGATAATGGCTTATCACTATTTCCCGGTTGTGGTTTCATGTTCTGAGGTGGCTCCTCCTCATGCTAAGAGATACATAAGATTGACATTTCTGAAATATATGTGCCATACTTCAAAATATCCCACAAAAGAATAAACATTCTATAAAAAACTTTTCTATGTATTAAAAGTACCACAGTTTAAAAGGTGACCTGCAAAGGACAAAAAAATGGGTTTATGCCCTTTCTGCTTCTTTTAATGGTTGAAGGCAGCCTAAAAAATGTGTCGCTCCTAAAAAGAGAGTTTCCTTTGTTTTTCACACTAGCCTTTTAGGACTTCTCTGCCCTGTTTCTCCTAGAGGCATCTATAGATGGCTGGAAAAGTATTAAAGCAAATACTAGGAATATAAAACCTGAACAATTGAGTGTGAAGGTGATTTTTAGTCAGACTGTTTAAAATGTTGCTTTTTGTTTACACCTATTTAACTCAAATGCCTGATGGATAGTTGGAAGCAAAGCACTTCGTTAACAATTTTACAGTCCTGCCCCTCCAGTATAAGGGCTAAGAAAACTCCCACATCATTTCTTTAATCCTTCAAGCAAAAACAGGACAGACCGAATTTGATTTTCTTTTGACATCTTAAAGAAGCCAAGATAGGAAGCTTTTTTTTCCCTTGCAGTTCATCTTAAGAAAACCCAAAACCAAACCATTAATATACTCTGTTATTTTCTTAAAAACTAAACTAGTTTTAGCAGGTCATACACATTAAATGGTCAAATAGGTTTAAATATGTTTTCCACCCACAACTCTGATTTCCCCTCCATACAAGCTAGCAGAATGTAGTTCCCTGAATTCTGTTACAGAATGAATCTTTCCTGCTAACTCTGCTTATATAGCACCTGTGAAGTCAGCCCCTAGTAATAACTAACTGCTGATAACCTGTGATGAGTCTATCACTCCTTGGAAGAAAGAAGCCTCAAAATCAAAACCTCTAAAATAAATAAAATAAAAACAAAAACACGGATCAAGGCTGGGGTAATCGTTAATTACAGTTACTATCTTCACACACAAATCTACTTCTGAAAACTGAAAAAGAAAATAAAGCAAGGCTAAATAAATGAGTAGATCCACATAAGGATATTAGTTAAGCTGCAGTGGACTTGCCAATAGTATCACTGGGTCACAAATGCCCAAAGTGTACTGAAGGAGGGCAAACAACCACTCAACTACTTCAGCACTGGCTCAAGCCTGGCCAAATCTGTGTTATGTCTGACTTTAGCATGTTGGTTCATGAAAACCAGCTGAACACACCACAACTGAAGTGACAGTTTACCCACCCACTCAGGCTCTCTTTGTTGTTCAACGGCAACAAGAGGAGGCAGCATTTGCAACTGTTTGTACTGCTGGTGTAAGGGGCAGTTTTGTGCAGGGAAGAGGATTTGCCCCATAAAATTACAGCATTCCTAGCACACATTCCTGCAAACAGGGAGCAGAGGGGCAATCAGTGAAACAAGCCTGTTAAAAGGCAAATGTTTATTTCTTAAAATACAGAAAACAAACAAACAAAAACTCCAAGATTAGGGTCATCATTCCCCAACCAATAAAGTATTTTGCAATCAAATTTCAAGTACAGATGAAATGATGGGCCAACATAATTGAGATGAAGTTTACTTACCAGCTTGGAACTGGTTATAGGCTTGTTTCTAAGAGCTGGTGGTCTATAAGCTTTGGCAACCTTCACCTCAGCACTTGGCAGTCCACTTACAACTGCCTGGTAAGTTATTGCTTTTGCTGGAAATGTTCCATCCAAAAATGGCTGCCAGGAAACTTGCCATATTTCTGCATTCGATGGGACTTCACATTTGTGTAGAACAGAGCCAGTATAATGCCAGATCTTGTACCCATTACCAACTCGTAGCCTTGGAGCACACGTAGCAGTTACAAAATGTTCCCCATCAGGGCACCAAGCAAAATATGTGGAATCTGATGCCAGTGGCTTGGAAATAAGTTTGTAGTTTTTTACATCCCATACTTCCATCTGTCCTCTGAGATTTCCAAATCCTGCTAGTACTAAAATATGTCCAGGAGAGCTGTAGTAGGCAGCATTACGAGGGCCAGTTCCAAAATCAAACACAGGGTCACATTTCAGATTGAAAACAGTTGCCTTTGCAGGCATAAAACCATACACAGCACAAAACTCTGTGGAATTGGGATTCCATACTACATCATAAATGGGACCATTTTTTGCTAAAGAAAAAAAAGTAAGATTATGAAATCATATCATTTACATTTGTCTGGATAAAAAACAAAAACAAAAGAAAAACATGATTACAAAGCTTTCCTGAAATCCAATCATTCGCAACTCCAGAAAAACTAACTTTTGGTAACTTGTTTTGGTTTTGGTAGAAATTAATATTGCAAACCAATGTCTTATGCTCAGTTTTATTTAGAGATTGCACCACATAACCCCCCCACCAACTCTGAGTTACCTCTCCTTCTCTGGTTAGCATCACCACTTCTATAGTAAGAATAGTTTTTTGTGTGGAAAAATCCCGTTTTTGTCTCAGTATTCAAGTATGATAGCTCAGAACCTTCCAAAACTAGCAGGAATGGCCCACTGGAAACCTACAAATATCCTCTTTCACAATTGTACAAAGCTCCTGTTTCTAAGCCTACATAGTTGTGAAATACTGGACTTTAATTTGTCATTGGACTAGGAATGAGTATTGCTCAACCTGAACCTCTTACCAGTGACATATTATTTTAATGGAGTTAAGTGGGCACCCAAAACTGTGAGCAACTGCGTTACTCTTTTGCCTTAGCAAGAGGAGACACATTTTAAACCACAATATCAGTGAGTATCCCTAATTCCTCATATAGTGTTAATACATCTATTTCACAGTGATATTAATCACCAGTGTATCACCAGCTTTCATAAAAGACCTTACTCGATACTTTTACAATACAGTAATACCATATGCTATCAGTTGATTTAATTGTTTATTCTTTGGGGTTCAGACCCCTTCTTCTCCCCTGTGGGTCTCTGGACCCTGATAATCACAAGGGAAGAACAGAAAACATTTTTTGTGGCATATTTATTTAAAAATGGGGACTGTCTGAAGCTGCTCAGGCATTTGGAACAATAGACTAAGTTATGGTGAGATGGATTAGTGGTCAGAGTGCAAGTGAGGTGCTCAGTGATGAATGAAAAATGTGATTCATTACATAGTTGTAAAATTTATCATATGGTTATCACTGCCATGTGGTATATATAGACATCTTTACTTATGTCTTGTAAAATATCAACTGCATTTCTAGTGCTTAAAGTAATGACTCTTAAAATAAAATGTTGACTCAATATATCTAAAGAGCTTCAACCACTGATTCCTGTAGCTATTTTTTTTTCTGGCACACACACTGGAAATAGTTATTGCAGTTGCAGTAACCAATTTTATAAACAAAGCGAGTCATACTTCATTTTTCCCTCCAAAGAGAATACCCACATTAAGGATTAACTACAAAGTTTCATTTAAAAAAAAAATATTTGAAATAAGGGGGCATATTAAGGCATCTGAAATGTAAATATCAGTTGGCAAAGAGGGTATTAAGAGACACAGGCACAAGCCCTAACTGGAATGGTGAAATTGACAAGAAAGGCTGGTAGGTTCCCTGCTGATTAACCCTGCTGTCACTCCAGGTTAGGGGCTCCTTCTCGGTGCAGAGCTCCCCCCTGGGAACGGCAGCTAGGCTCCCGGCAGGGAGCCAAGAGCCCAGGGGAGGGGGGCAACTGGATTCGCAGTGGGGAGCTATGCATGGACCTGAGAGCCTAAGCTCTCAGCCCCCCATACTGGCTCTCTTAAGTTGGTGGAAGTGCTCCTGGTGAGGACGTACACCACTGGCAGAAGGAAGGTAGTGTAGACATGAACCACTGCAGTAATTACTGCGGTTGCTGTAAGTTGACCTAACATAGTTCAACTTAAGTTTGTAGTGTAGACAGGCCTTCAGGCTCCCAACACTCTTGACACACAACAGTCTTTAACAGTGCAAAACAAGACTAATTACAGTTAAAGAAAGAAAGAAGAACACCATTGCAGAGGAAATTTTAGGTAAACAGATTAGTGGTTTTAGTATTGAACCAGGGCACTGGGATTAAACACCCCTATTTGTACAAAAAAAGTGTCAGTTTTAAATCTCCCAGTGGTGTCAACTCTCATGATCTTGTCATGAGTCTCATGATAATTATTGTTTTCCTTAAAGCCCCAGCTCCTGGGGTCAAGTGGATATGTGATGATTTCAGCCTTCATTCTTAAAAAAAAAAGTAAGTTTCTAGCCCCCATGGCTATGGAGAAAGTTTCAAAATGAGACCCATGTGCACTCTAAAGGCTCAAAAAGCAGAAGGCAAATAAAAAGAACACCAAATCTATAATTTTTAGATGATCTCATAATTTTTGGTGAGCCTGACTCATGGTTTTTGAACTTTTGGGGCTGGCAATACTGTCTCATCCAGAAGTTTTAGTGATTTTTCCTCCAAAATAGTAAACCTTTTGTTTTTCAATGTGTCTTTTCACTGTATATAGGGGATATGATTAGTTTGTATGTGTGCCTTTGTGGGGAGCAGGGCAGTGTAACAGTCTTATGCTTATTATGAATTGTCCTCAAAAAGAGGCGGGGCTTCCTCATGTGGGATGCTTTCATGCTTTGATTGAACTTTAGGATAGCAAAGCATATGCCACCAAGCATGATGCAATTTAGACGTTTTTCAAGAGTCAAGGAGTTATTAAACAGAAATTGGAGCTGTCATAGAAACTCTACCGTGGGAGGTAACAAAATTAACTAACTTAATATCTGTTTAGTGCAGAAACATATTTGAATGTCAAACAGTAGTTCACTGTTTTCACCAAAACTGTAAGATATTTAGCATACATTAAAAACAATTCCCATTAACATATGACATAACACTATGTAAATGTCCAAAAGCCACTTACGTAGTTGTACAACAGCACTTTCTCCATTTGTTGCAATGTAGTGCAGGGTTTGTTCTCCATAATAGGAAGCTCCTGTTTTATCAACTTCTGTACTAGCTATTACTAGCACAGCCGTAGCTATTAGGGTAGAAAACATAATAAGATTCCTTTAAACATGCAAATCATCTAGTAATCCTGAGACTCTACATTTTAGACTCCACTAACAGAAACAACTATATACACAGAGAAAGAATTTTAAGTTTGGCCAGTTGTGAAATCTATAATTAAGATTATATAGATGCCTTATCACATGCTCAGAACTTTCTATCATCTTCTCCTTTTCAATTAAAATTTTCCTTTCTTAATTTTTAAGCCAAAGATAATCTTTTTTCCATTTAAAGAGGATGCAGCAAATGTGAGCAAAACTCATTCACTCATTCTGAATTATTCAGAGGTAAGGCTTTTTTTTAAGTGGTGTAAAGAGAATTTTTATACATGCATAACACTAACATAACTATATTAAGCTTTCCACCTGACCAAGACTAACTGTAAACTAGCATCAAGGCCAGTTTACCAATAAAACAAAACAATTTTGCATATTAATAGCTTTTGTATGTGTATCTATTTCACTTACGCACACACAAATAGCATATAAGCAAACATATATGTATATAATATAGACATTGCCTTCTGTTCACATGTATATGTAATAATCGGTGGTTAGTATAAAAGTTTTAACATGACTTTGAAATGACCATCATTATTATTCATGAGTGGTAAAGCACAAAGTGGACTATACAGCTCATCTCAAATGTGGCGTGTTTTTATGTAATTAGATTTGGGAAACTGCAAAATGTACGTGTCTAAACACGGTGGAATTGTATACATTACACACGAAGGCACATACAATACATATGTATAAAATGAATTTTCCCCATATTAGGCAGTATCTGTGTTCATGGGACTAGAAGTATGTATTAATAAAGTTTCATTAGTTATGTAAATGTGTGTCTGTGTTGTTTCAGTCTGTTCTCTAGATTTTTGACTACACAAATGAGAGAGTACTGAAAGTAGTGTTTTAATCCCACTTTATAAAATTTATGGAAATTATAAACAAACATTTGCTTCCAGGTATACCTTCAAAAGTCATGAAATGCATGTTCAGATTCTTGTAGTAACTTGAACTTGCTCACATTACACAAATATGGAATATTTCAGATTATTATTTATGATGTTAAATGTACAACTGAATACAATGGGCCAGCTTCTACTCTCAGATATTCACAGATGATTCCAACTGACCTCAATGGGAGTTGTGTGGACATAGTCAGGGCAAAATTAGGTCATAAAGAGTATGTGGAATGGTGATTACCACACATTTAATGTAGCAATGCAAATGTCTGTGGCATTTTACAATAGAAAGTAAGTCATGTTCCTTGTCTCAAAGAGATTACAGTCTAAAGAATACACGACATACAGGAAGGATGATGAAGCAGGATTTCTGGATGAAATGGCTTTTAAAGGACATGAAAAAAGGAGAAAGTATGTTCTGCATCAACAAGAATTAGGACACGGTGTGGTGGGATTTCCTTTGGAGGCTGGAGTTTAACTATAACAGATTTTCTAGTCCTACATATATATACAGGACAGTATGAAAGAGCATGCAAAGATGAGAATGGAAGAAGAAATTATAGGGTTCAGGAAAGAGAAAATTATGCAAGGAGTTGAGGGAGCAAGATGATTAGGAGGAAATGAGAGCAGATATAGATGGGGACGAGATCATGAAGGGCAATGTGGGCAAGTTATGAGAACTTTATTGTTTAAAATTATAACATTAATGTTGCATTAACACAAATTTTTTGTCTTTGCATTTGACGAATACAAAAACAACAATAAGCAAAATAACCAAACCTTGAGGTTAGTGAATAAAATACAAGAGATTAAATTAAATAGCTGCTGTACCTTTGTTATTCCAGAGCATTGTCGCCTTGTCAGCTTTAAAGAAACTTTTATTGGCCAATGCAGACTGAGGGCCACCAAAGTTAGGGTATTGGTACAACCTTACAAACGAGGGTGCACCCTTGCTTCCAGGAACATACACAGAAACCTAAATCAACACAATTATATTAAATTAGTGATGCATTGTTCTTAGTAGCACAAAAGACAAAGAAATACAATGATTTCTAAAGGAATTAAAGAAAACCAAAATATATAAATTGTGAATAAACATTATAGGTACCTTGCTTGGCTGTGGTCCTGGTGATAACACAAAATCATTAACTTTTTGCAAATGAAGTTTATTTGCAATAGTATCTGCAAAATCACAATTACGGTCAGGTTAATGACAAAACACTGTTAACTCACACTACTTAACGTATTTTTTATATTATACTATTTTATGAGCATACCCCAGGGAACAATGTACTTAACCATAAAAAGATTCTTTACTTGGCAAAAGCTGCATGATAGCCACCTTTGATTATGTATTCTCTCAGACTTGAAATTTTGGCTAGATTTACTTCTCTTTATGATCACAGGTATGACAATTATAGGGGGTGAAATGTCTCCATCAAACTTTGAACCCACTTGAATCAGCCTTGGGTTTAAAACATTCTACTAACCTTGGAGGGGAAATTCACACAGCAAGAAAGTCTTTGAACCTGCATGAACATACTTCGTGTTCTACAACCAGAGCCCCCCACCTTAACTACGCTGTCTTCAGAGAAAGTGTGGCCACTCCCACACATCCTGCTCCCCTCTGTACAGGCTCCCCTTCTTGGATCTTTGTGGATAGGACTCAGGTGATTGCTCCCCACAGCAGGCTCTCTGAAAGGCCTGCTGTGAACTGATCACTCCCCCTACACACAGGAGTTTTCTTTGGAAGTTAATCCTGCACTCGGTGCCAGTTCCCGCGCAATACAGAGGGAAAACAGCCTCATTTGAGCAGCTATCAGAATGAGCTTAGTGGCAGAAGTGACAAATGACCCCAACACCTTAGTAGACACACCTCATATTTCTCTACCAAATGATAGAGGAGTTCCTTAGCTATCTCACTAGGGATTATGGAGAGCTTCTGCCCAAGCTAAGTCTTGAAGCCATTGCCTTGTTCCTGCTACTATAGCTTTTGGGAGAGGTGAGGTGGCACCTAACATCCCTTTGAACGACCCTGACTGATTTGTGAGGTGAGTGCATTGCCAATACCATAAAACCTCTGTGTGTGGGGGGGGGGGGGGGAGGGAAAGGGAGGAAGGAGTATGGGAGAGAGAGAAAGGAACACCTGGCACTCTCCTTAGGGGGTGGCCAATAGGCAGCACAGCAGGAGAAGTGGCCATGCTATCATGAAATTCTCTCTTGACAACTGGGGCTTAATTAATGTAGGTTTTCTAGCCCTCTCAAACAAACTTCAAGATTCAGTTGATGAACCGCCATTGCTAAGTAAACTCAGCAGGATTTACACAAACTAATAATAATCAATGTTAAATAAAAAGCTTAAAGGGTGTCTGCTCTCATAGCAGTCTCATCTCTCCATTTACAACAGATCAGAAATGGGAAAGAACAAGAGCACAATGTAGGAAATCCCACCTGATGAGAATACAGACTTTTCCCAGCATAACCCCTGAACACCCCCCCTTTGATAAGCATTATGGAAGGTTTCTTCTACGTGGGAAGAATGGTGAAAAGCCTCCTCCCAGAACAACACTAATGTTACTCTGTAAACCAGTCACCAAATTACAGGGGAGGGACTTTCCTCCTCCAACAAGCATGGAGCCAGAGACATCCCATGTCTCTATATTTCCAAGTTCCACTAGTTTCTGGAAGAAACTGCCCCCGAATCCTAAAGCCATGTCTCCTGTAAGGCAGCAGGTTACACCATCAGCCCCCAGACAACTTTTGTGTCATCTACGTTTTTCCTTTTTCTCTGAATTCCTCCGTTCTACTTTCGCTGTTGTCTTTTCGTCTCTTTCCCTGGAGTTCCTTTTGTTCTCTTCCATTTTCAACATCCTGTATCTCCAGACTCTTCTGGGTTCCTTCCCTCTGCCTCAGCTTGTTCTCTTTACTTCTCAAATACCTTTGGTTAATGCTGAACTACTCTGGAAAATATCCTGGCTTCATAGTAATGGTGTTGCCACAAGCGTCAATCTTCTTGTGGCTTTTTGGAAACCAAAAGAGAGAAGCTCAGTACAACCCACAGAAGAAATCATGGGTCAAATTCTATACTGACACACATCTTTTGAACTCCACTGGGCATAGAGCAATGCAGAATTGGCCCTCTGTATCTAAAATGGGGAACTATCTCACATTACAGAGGGGCAGTTGAGAAGCAGAAAACAAAAAATGTCAATGTGCTGAAAATATGCTAGGACTTCATAAGACTTTATTTATTCTGGGTACCAAAATAAAAGAGGATTTAAGCAAGATTTCAGATAAAGCCAATGACATGAAAAAATCAAAAAAAAATGCGGAAAGAGTGAAGATAGGCAAAAGAGACATCTAGAATGCAATGAAGCCAAATCTTAGAAATGTTTGCATACCAAAGTTGTTGTTTTCAAAGAAATGCACTTCATTATTTACAATCCTAGCAGATACACTTTCGTCATCCGCCCAGCAAGGACACCTAAGATTTAAAAAAAAATACATACACACACACACACACAAAAATTGAAGTAGGCAACATTTACTATCTCAATATTTTAAAACTACATTTCATAACTTATGTTTAGACCAATGCTTACAAAGAGTTTCAACAATATTACAAGTTTATATGAGATTAGTGATAAAAATATCATACAACCAGTTACTAATGGTACTATTTCCCCCAGTTGTACAAAATGGTAGTGGATTTACTATGTTACAAACTGACTACACATTTGTACAAAGATACTAGTATAGATACTCTCAGTTTGTAACAGACAGTATTTTGAGAACCAAACACAATATTAAAATCATACTTTCAAAATTAGGTTTTGAAAACTATATTTGTCTGCAGATAATTAATACTTGAAAATATTATTTACCAATTCTGCATTTTTTTCTGGATGAAAGACTTTAAACACTTCCCAGTTTTTACATCATGAAGTTGTAGGTTGGGCATGCCTGCTGTGCCATCTTTTGCAGCTGTAATAAAAACATAGGTTTGCAGTGGTAGCCCCAGGAATAAGTTTAGGTCTGTTTCACTCACCATCCTATTCCACCCCAACAATGGCCTTTCATAATCCTGCAAAGGGCTGAACCACCCTTATGAATGTGCAAGCACTTTGCAAGATCAAGTCCTAAATTTGGCAAATTCTGACAGTATAAGGCTTTCACCTATTCCTTCATTGGACCAGCTGCTTATTTTGTGCAACCACATATCTACTTTTTCTTTAAATATGGGAGTTATGCTCCTCCAGTTTACTGGATTTACCTTGCACTAGGTGAAGCATCCAGCATTCCTCAATGCTGTGATATTCTGGATCAGTGCCTTGTAGTTAATTATCCAAGTTCATGTTTTGTTATTTGCTAAGATGTTCAAGTGACTATGTCACTTCCGTTCCATTTATCAGCAAACCAGGAGTTAGATTTGCTGAATGAATTAAATTTTTATTGTATTAGCCATATGCAACATTCAAAAGTATTTACTGCAGAGATGACTTTCTGTTAATCAGCAACGGTTCCTGATTCTTCCTCCTAATTTCCAGTCCCTAAACCATTTTTCCACGGCTTCATTCTGTGGTTCCTTTAGCTTCCTAGGATGCCATGAGCAACATTAACAGTCTCCCCGACCATACCCTCTAGCAGGTTTCCCCACAGAAGGTAGCTCATCAATTGTAAAAGAATATGAAGATTTTTTTTTATATCTAAAATTCTTACCATAGTAGTAAATGATCTGACCATTAATAATACTACTTTGCATTTGAATTGCACTCTACCTGTTAACAGTGCAACTCAAACACTAACCAAATTAATTTTCATACCCAGGAGGTAGCGAGATGCTACTATTAAAATACAGTACTACTCTACAGACTAAATAGCCTCTACTTACTAATCAGATCAGCTCCCTGTGTGCACTCAGACTTCCATCCACGGACTTGAGTAACTAAAGTAACTTTTCACTCCTGTTAGCCCTACAGAGCCAATATAGCTGAGAAAAAATGAAGGGGAGCCCATTGCAGCTCACGCATCAACAGAACAGATAACTGGGTTCCAGTCAATTAACCACATTGGCAGAAAAGGTGCATAGGTGACACTTTGGGCATAATTTGAAGACTATTTGGGTGAATAAGTGTAATTAATGGACTAATTTGGACTGCACAACCTTTATGCACAAAAAAGCATGCACCCAGCGTGACACTCAGAGTTCAATTTTCCAGACTAGTTTTGGGGGTTAGTTTCCCCACCCCCACCCCCAGTATGTCTGATATGGAAATCCTTATGGGTCAACAAACATGAACCCTCACAATGCCATTTTAAAGAGTCCATTTTCAGAGTAGTGTCAGGTTTAAGCAACTTCCCTAAGGCAATACAGGAAGTCAACAGGAAAGCCCAAACTGACTAGAACTCTGAAGTTCCTGGTTTCTCCTCCCTACACTATGAGACAAGGGCACAGGAATAGAGTCACTAACCCTCGAAAAGGCTGGGGGTGTTTTTTATAAAAAAAGGTTTTACAAATTAAGTCAAGAGCTCGGAAAATCTACCATGTGGGCAAACAACTGAAAGTAAATGTTCCAAATGCTCTGAGATTTGTTCCCACATGACCACATCCACCCCCATCATCCATCACCTTTGCTTTCATAGCCATAAACTGCAAACTCTCCACGGACTCATTTCACTCATTATCTAAAATACACCTACTGACTTGGATATTCACAACAGTCTTTTAACCTTGGCCTTACTGTTCCCTCCCTGTGACTTTCCACAGTTGGAACCCACTCTGATTTGTTCTGCCACCTAGAACCTCACCCAGCCACTCTTTAAACTCCCATGTTCAAGTCTCAGTTTCTCTTTCGCTTTATGATGAATTCTTTCCATAAAGCATCTTATCTGCATGGTTATAAGCTGGTTTGAACTGTATTCTAGTATGTCCACACATATTCTGGGAGACATGGATCAGTGCTCACGTCTTACTCCCAGTCAGTACCTGGCTGGGAAACCTAATGACCCAACCAGCGGACCAAATTCAGCGATGAAACCTAGTCACGTGCCACCTGATGCACTTTGCACATAAACTAAGACAAAACATATTCTCCATGTAGTATGCAGTAATTTTTTTTAAAACACAGCACTTGCTCAGTAGATCAGACCACTAGTCCAATGGCCCATACCTGATGCTTCAGAAGGCATCTTTCCTCTATTATGCACTTGACCATGCACCTGTACACAGAGGAAACTATTTCTCCCCCCCCCCCCATGTCGTCTTTGGCAAATTGTTATATAAATCAAAGCAAATCAAGTAATGGCAAGTCTTTATGTTGAATTGAGTTGGTGCATAATTCTCTCATGTATTTTCACAGATGGTAAAATACTCACTTGTGTAGGCCTGCCACGTTGCCAGGACATTATTCTTTGGCGAGAATTCAAGGCAAACTGCCTTTGGGAGATCAAAAGAGTGCAGTAATTCAGTGCTGGCAACATTCACAATATTTATTCTGGAACCAAGAGAGGTCATTTCAACAAAGCTTGATTAGCCTGGTTAATCAATAGCCAATGTCATTTCACATATGTTTGCCTGTTCTACATATCTTCCACATTTGGCTGATGTAACTAAATGCAGGAAGGTTTTTTCTTTTGTTAAATGTTGATTAAAACACATTTTAAGACCACATATCCAATCATACAAAAAAGTAAATTAGTAAATAAAAATCTCAGGTCAAAAACATGTTACAAACTTGGTCTGCAAAAATTTACATTCCAGTTGAAAAAAAACTGCCACAAAAAACCTCTTACCTATGTTTCTGTAACGTTAAAGTTGAGTTACAGATAGACAATAGCTAGGAAGAACAGAATCAAATCTGTAAGACACTGCATTTAATTTTTTTGTCCAGCGAACATGTATATCACAGTAAAAAAATAACTACAAGGTGAGATAACAGCTTTGACATTGTACGTTTGTGGAAACTAAAGGTTGATGGTGACCTGCACCATGTGGAATCCAAAGAACAATATACAAATAGAATCACACGCTATCCAACCCAATGCTAGACTCCAGTGACTGGAGTAGGACTTTTCTCCCCAATGGCTACATTAACTGCCCCCCCTCCCAGTGACGGGACCTTTCCAGCTGGCACAGTGGTGAAAAACCTCAAAATTCTGAGGTACAAAATTGAGCCGAGAACAAAATATTCATTAGCATTAACAGACATTTTGTATTCTCCACTAGCCAGGTAATGAGTAAACAGAGCATTAAGAATCTTAAACCTCAAAACAGGTTCTTATCTCCTCTTTCCAATCACTATTAATGGGCCATTATTGCAGAAAGGAATGTTTCTGAGGCATGATTCTTCACAGGAGGGCCTGAATCCGTGTAGTCTATAAATAAGGGGGCTTGATCCTGTAAGGAGCTCAGAATCCTCATTTTCCATTGATTTCACTGGAACTTAGGGAATTAAGTACCTAACAGCATCTGGCCTAAAGTGCCAACTTCTTTTTTAAACTACCTCGTATTGTACTGAAAAGTCCACATTTGGTGGACAATCAAGTAGTTCCAAGCATTCTGAGCACCCAGAATATTTTCAAAATAATAAGACCATATACAATCATTTCCTTCTCTTGTTTTTAAAGAATTTAGCCTAGAAATCATGTTGCAACCCTATTATGCTGAAGATCCTGGGATGAGTCCCAGAACTGGGAATTGGGTATTTTTTTAACTGGGCAATGTGAACAGAAACAATATCACTCCTTAAGAAAAGGGCATCTAGATTCCATGGTGATGGGTTCCCCTATACATATATGAAATCAATAATAAATAATACACTAATTTAAAACAAAACCTACCACTGCAACTGGAGTACCAAAAGTGCCTTGATTGTGTTTTCATTAATACCATTTATGCACATTCTACTCTCTCTCTATATATATACCCAGATCTCATAACATCAATTAAAGGAAATCATTCATAATAAAAGCAGCACTGACTTTTCTCCATTGCACCATGCAAAGAGAGTACCATCCTTACTGAAAGCAAAAACTTTGCAGTTTTTCCCGAAGTCCCTAAAAAACATAACAAATACACATGAACAGTCAAATATATCACACAAAAGAAGTCTCTCATAAAACAAGATGAAAAGCAGTGTTACAACCAGTTTCCATGCTGCTCATAGAAATTATTGGGGAGTATTTATGTTATAATAGAGATAACAGAATCTGTCTGTGTAATTATACTTACATGCTCTGGTGGGGTTATAGTCAACTACCAAATACAAATATTATTGGTGTGTATACAAATGTAAAGCCCTCAAATACACCAATTTTCTAAGTTATTAGCTTAGATTAAAATTAAATCATCATCAGATATTGGCACTCACTGTATGATTTTTTTTCCCAAATGATGTATATTAAATATTTAGAAAAACTGTTTTATTTTCTGCAAAAGATGGAACGTTCAGAACAAAAGTACCTTTGCAATGTTGTATTCTCAGTAAAACTAGGTGGTCCAGTCACCATGTAGAATCCTTCAGATCCTCGCACTAGAAAAGAAAAAGTTTAACTATTGTTCACTTTAAATTGCAAAAAGGTCTGGAGCTAGCTAACTTATCAATGTTGAGGCTGATATTCCTTTGTTTATGGATCTTAGAGGAGTAGCCAAAATGAGGTTTATATTGGAAACTTAATACTGTAAAACTATTCTATGTCAAATGGTTTTCTTTTGATTATATAACAAAGCTTGACAACAAAATCTCTTTGCTTATTAATGAAAAGATCACACATGCCAAAAATCTTCTTCTGTACAAGAAACAGAACAAAAATTAACTGGAAACTATTCTTCTCTACAAGAGAAGGAAAATGTTCCTACATGAAGCCTGACCCTTCAAGGGGCTGAGTGCACTCAACTCCCACCAATCTTCCAGGAAGCACTTAACACTGGGTTCATGACTCTCAATTAACACAGGAGTATCACAATAACATACCTTTACAATGGTATTGAAAATGCTGTCCAAATATTCCACAAAGAGAGGATTAAAAGACAAAATACATGAAAGGCATTAGCTGAATAAAGATCGTGTCAGCAAAAAAGTCAGGCTGACATGAGACAAGATTTGGTCCACTGTGAAATCTGAGTTTGAAAACTAAACTCTAAACAAAGCAAATATGAAATAAACATTGGTAGAAAATGGAATATGAATTCTGCAACGTGCTGCCTTGTTTCAGCTATTATAGCCTGTTAGTAAAGTAGGATAGACACCCCAAACTACCCATTAGGAAGGACTTGGTAGTGAATGGAAAAAAAAATTCAGATTAGCTGACTTTCCAAAATCATTCCAAATTTGTTACTAAAGTCACAAAACAAATGTCAATGCATAAGCATTAGTTAAATATTATGTGTTTTCATAGGATATTAAAGAAGATAGTAGGGGGTTTTGGTAAGTGTGGCAACTTTACATTTGTTTTGTGATTTCAGCAACAAACCTGAAATTCTGATATCCTCACAGCAGCACATACATAGCACGGGAACAAATCTACGTAGACACACCCCTAGAAGCCCGACCAGGGTATTCTATCTGCTACCCAAGATCCATAAACCTGGAAATCCTGTATGCCCCATCATCTCAGGCATTGGCACTCTTACAGCAGGATTATCTGGCTATTTGGATTCTCTCCTCAGACCCTATGCTACCAGCACTCCTAACTATCTTGCCTTAGTATATTCACATGAGTTGGCTACAACTGAATGAACAAAAATGACAATCTTTGTGTTGCTTTTTAGTAAGTATCAAAACAAAATTGACTATAGGTTATCTGATAAGAGGTCCAATTAGTTCTCCATCCATCAAACCTCAGTGATTTCAATGGGAGGTCCATACGCAGATGGATCTGAAAAAAATATACACGGTAATATCTCTCAAAAGTTGAGAATAAAAAATAATTTGTCTATGTCAGGTTTTCTCATCAAATTTGAACATAAAAAGTCAAACCTGACCCTGTTCTAAAGGGGAAGTTGATAGGAACAAAAGGACCCCTGATACATAATGTTATTAGTCCTTCACTAGATGGATTTTGTAGAATTGTCAATAATAATGAAGTCAGAAGGGGAGCCACATAATGATCTCCTACCTCTGTGCAGCCAGTGGCCTGTGCTCCTCAATGCCATTCTGAAGCCTCCACTTTTATTTGACAACATTTGCAGAATTTTAAAATATTGTGCACAGAATTTTTAATTTTTTGGTGCAGAATACCCTCAGGAGTAGATATTCAAAAAGTGATTCACGAGCCCCACAGGCACTACTATGCACCAATGTACATTATCAACTTGCACAATCCACTTCCCTGGCCTTACTCTCAGAAAGAGTGAAGCACCTGTGATAGGAGCGCTCCCTGTGCAACCTGACAGTGTAGAGACCAGGCAGTCGTGAACAATGCAAGAGACAAAGCTGACAAGGGGGAAGAAAAATTTGAACAGTTGAAATCCTCATTATATCCAAGCACCCAGGAGCAAGAAGAGACTCCTCACTTCCAGAGGTGAGGAACAGAAGGAAAAACGCATTCCCTCCTTTCCAGGTAGCCTGGAGAGGTGGGAAAGAGAAAGACAGAAGATATGGTATTGAATGGAGTCTGAGCATACCACAAAATTCAGTAAAGACAGTATTTACATGAGGCACCTTTTATTTAACGATTTCAAAACACTTTTCAAACAATAAATGTAGACTCATTGCATCTCAATGAATTAGGGAAATATTTCCATTTACAAATAGAAAAACTGAGGCATAAGGAAGTTATGTGGCTTAGCTATGGTCACAAAGAGTCAGTATCAGAAATGGGAATAGAAACTAGGTCTCCTGACTCCCCTACACAGTATTCTAATCACTAGACCCGGGGTGGCCAACCTGTGGCTCCAGACCCACATGCGACTCTTCAGAAGTTAATATGTGGCTCCTTGCATAGGTGCTGACTCCAGGGCTGGAGCTAAAGGCGCCAACTTTCCAATCTGCCGGGGGTTGCTCACTGCTCAACCCCTGGCTCTGCCCCACGTCCTGACCCCATTCCACCCCTTCCCCCAAGGGTCCTGTCCCTTCCCCAGAGCCTGCAATGCCCTTGCTCCTCCCCCTTCCCCCCAGAGCCTCCTGCACACTGTGAAACAGCTGATTGTGGCAGGTGGGAGGCATGGCATGGGAGAGGGAGGTGCTGATCGCTGGGGCTGCTGGCAGGCAGGGTCGGGGAGCTGATGGGGAGGCTGCTAACATATTACTATGGCTCTTTGGCAATGTACACTGGTAAATTCTGGCTCCTCCTCAGGCTCAGGTTGGCCACCCCAGCACTAGACCATGCTGCTTTCTTCTTAAACATGCTTTTTATAACACTAATATTTAACGTGGGGATCTGCTGAAAAACATTCTTGAACTAGCAGAGTACGATATTCTGCACCTGCCAGTGTTCACAAATAATTTTAAGGCATCGCCTGATGTACAAAATAGTACAGCCGTTCAGTTCTGAGGAAACAATAAATGGATCACTGGGCAGGTCTACATTCAGAAGTAAAGGTCAAAATGTTCTCGCTAAAAATTCATTATGAAATGCTGTCCTAGACATTGCAGCTTGCAGGGCAAAAAGCAGCAGCAGTGAGTCCCACAGAACCCCAAGGTTACAAACCTGGTTAACAAGCACTTATCAAGCTCCTCCAGCTGAAGGAACAACTATCATGATCATCAATTTCCCCAGCAGAGTACTCCACTCCACCAGCATAATCTCAGTTTTAGCAGAGAATGAAATGCAGATACAGAGCTGGCTGTCATCCAAATACTGGAGACACCACAACACATATCTCCTCACTATTTCCCCTAGCAGCCTCACATATATAATGAAAATGAGGGCAATACACTGGAATGCTCTGGCACACATGAAGGCCTGGGGACAGATAATGAATCATCCAGTATTACACTCTGTATCCTATCAAAAAGAATTGCAAGGAATTTAGCTATTTCTGGTGAGTCTTTCCCACATGCTCAGGGTTTAGCTGATCGCCATATCTGAGGTTGGGAAGAAATTTTCCTCCAGGGCAGATTGGCAGAAGCCCTGGGGGGTTTTCGCCTTCCTCTTCAGCATGGGGTACGGGTCACTTGCTAGAAGAGTCTCTGCACCTTGAAGTCTTTAAACCATGATTTGAGGACTTCAATGGCTCAGACACACGTTTGACACAGGAGTGGTTGGGTGAGATTCTGTGGCCTGTGCTGTGCAGGAGGTGTGACTAGATCATAATGGCCCCTTCTGACCTTAAAGTCTATGATTCCAGAACTCCCTACACTCCTACTAATAATTACAGCCACATTCACAATACACTCAAGGTAAATAGTATCAAAAGCAATCCCAGATGTAACAAAGTAACACGGGCAAACTCCAGATCTATATAATGCTGAATACTGATGTACCGGCACCAAGTTAACAGTATCACAGCCTCTCAAACAGCAAAGCTGCTCAGACGCAGCACCACGTGCGAACGGCACGTGTCACGCTGAACCCAAGGCGCTGCCTTGCCACGCGACCGCGCGGTGGGATCTCACTTGCGCTGACACTGCCCCCTCCCTGTGCCAGGCTGAAATGGAGCGTAACACTCCACAGGGCACAAGGCAGAGACTCAACGGCACCAAACACAGACTGGCCATCGCAGCCAGCGCTCGGGAAGCGGGCGGGGGCGCAGGGGACACGAGGTCGGGGAGGGGGCAATGACAACCAGCGAAGTGAGGCCCGGGGGAGAGAAGGAACCGGGAGGCAGGTGCCAGAGCGGCAGGGAGACGGTGCCCCGGCTAGGGAGGGGGAGGGTGGCACTACAGGGTGGGAACAAGGCGGCGGGGCAGGGTTTAGCAGCGCAGCATGACCGAGAAGTTCCCCGCAAGGGGCACGGAACAGACGCTGCTCCTTCGAGCGACACCTGCCCCCATGGCGCTGACCTTAGCAATTGGCACAGAACCCACCTGCCAAAAGTGGCGTGGAAGGCGCCATGTTGGGTCGGACGCAGAGCTTCTCTTTCCGGGTCAAAGGTCACCAGCAAAGACTCCAGAATACACACGTCGCCCAGATCTCCGATTGCGGGAACCGCCTCCTTGGCTACGTGGGCCTCTGTGGTCATGCGCTTCGAGAAAGCGCGACTTCCTGCCTCAGATTGCCCCCTCCTTGCCGTTGACCCGGAAGTAGTAGGGTAGAGCGAGCGGGTTGGAGGATCTGTGAGAGCGGAGACGTTTTCCCTTCCGGGTGGCTACCGCCCCCCTCCTTCGCGCGATGCGTGTTTCCGCTGGGCGGGGCGTAAGCTCAGTGCTTACGCTGGCAGCGGTCTGGGAGAAGCGGGCGGCGCTGAGTGCCTGAGACCCCCCAGCCCGGCACAGACTCGGCGGTTGAGCGGCGAGGCCGGGACCGTCGTTTCGCTGAAGTCCACAGAGCAGCGGGGAGGAGCGGGCCGGGGCCGCGGCGGCGCGCGGGGAAGATGGTGGCGAAGCAGCGGATCCGGATGGCGAACGAGAAGCACAGCAAGAACATCACCCAGCGGGGCAACGTCGCCAAGACCTCGGTACGGGCGGGGGACCCTGGCCGTGCCCGGGCACACGGGGGCTGAGAGCGCCCCCGGAGCGGGGGAGCGGGTAGTAGGACCCTGTAGGCGAACCGCTTTATTCCCTCTGGGACCTGGCAGGGCGTGGGGAGCTGTGGGGACGGAGCATGTGGGTCAGTGCGAGCCCTCAGAGCCAGGGGGTTGGCTTGGCTGGAGGGGAGTTGGCCCTGATGCTGCTGTTCTCCCTGCAGAGAAACGCCCCCGAGGAGAAGGCATCCGTGGGGCCCTGGTTGTTGGCGCTGTTCATCTTTGTGGTTTGTGGCTCAGGTAAGCGTTGCATAGGGGCCACCTCATGTTGTGTCCCCCTCCATACTCCAGAGGGAGGCCAGGCCTTTCCCTGGCTGTGAGCAGCAGGGCCAGAATCCTCTTGGAACAAGCCCTCCCAGTCCTGTGGCTGTGCCTGTTCCTCCTCTGGTAGCTGGAGAAAGCCCAGTAGGTGCCTGACCTTTCTTGGGGCAGGACTGGAAGGAGATACTGATTAGTGTGCAGGTGAGATGGCTGTCCCAGGTGGTGTCACTCCTCAGCCACCCACTGGCAGGAGTTAAAGAGGAAACTAATTTAAATGACTACTCTTGAAAGATGCAAAAAGCCACACGTAGACTTACCGGCTTTCTTTGTATTTAGTGATCTTAACCAACACAGTGGTCATCCAGAAATGACTTGACAATATAAATGAGAAAGCTATAAAAATATTTAAAACAACCTAGCATCAGCAAGTTAGATGTGTATCTGCTAATCATATTAACTTTAGTGAGTACCTGTACACTGTGATTGGAAATATCTTGTTGGTAGTCCACCTGTTTTGAGCTTATCAACTTTAACCTTGCTTAAGGTATGGCATTCAGCCATGCAATTTGTATTATATAACAGACTCTAAAGGACCCCACTATCAAGTTACAAATCATTTAAAATAGGGTTTTTACACTTCTATCCTTTATTGCTTTAGCACTATACTTACAGCAGTGGTTCTCAAACTTTTGTACTTGTGACTCCTTTCACATAGCAAGCCTCTGAGTGCGACCCCCTCCCTTATCAATTAAAACACTCTTTTAATATATTTTTAACACCATTACAAATGCTGGAGGGGGTTGGGGTGGAGGCTGACAGCTCGTGACCCCCCATGTAATAACCTCACAACCCCTGAAGGGATCCCGCCCCCTAGTTTGAGAACCCTGACTTACAGGGTAAAGCAGAGTAACCAATCTTTAGTTCCTGCTGTTGGTGCCTAGTAATATATCTATGATGATTAACTTTTTAACTTCTCTTTTCACATTGTGCATTAGACAACATTTTGTTTCTTCTTTGATCAGTCTCCTTTGCTGAAAAGATCCATATAAATGTCAATGGAGAGGCCTTAACTTTTAAGCCATTAAGAATACAAAGGATGTACCCTTTAAAGGGATCTCTAGCTGTTTTTTCAGAATTGGTCATTTTAAGAAAAAAACTTGTGTGCCTTCATGAATGTGTGTGATTGTATATGATTCTTCCAAGTATTAGCTATGATTTGTTTGACCTGTCTAGTAAGCATCACTTGTATTCATCTTTTCTTTTGCAGCTATCTTCCAAATTATTCAGAGTATCAGGATGGGCATGTGAAGGAACTGACCTTAAACAAGTTGTTTTCATCTTCCTGTGAATTACAATGAACTGTCATTCCTAATGTTTGATACCCTGGTCTCAAAACTTAATTCATGATACTGTCCTGCTCCAGAACGACTTTCCATGTTGGCCATATGTCATTCCAGGTTCCTTCACAAGTCATTCCAAGTTTTCTAGTGAGTACCACAGTGCCTTGAAAAGCACCCCATGTATAAAGCAATAAAATTCTATTGTTGATCTGCAATCGTGGACCTACTTATTTAGTGAAGAATAAATTTGTTTTTTTGTGTAGATATGTTAAGCTGTATGCAGTGTAGATACGTAGGAACTACCCCATCTCTGTAAACACCAGTCTTGAGATCTGTTAATCCTATGTATAAATGGAAGTGGTTTTATTTAAAATTGAGAAGCAGAGATTCTTTTAGTGGCTGTACTATGAATTTAAAGCACCCCGGGTGATGCTGAGTGGGCGTCGCTGCATTACATTGCTTATTTAAATGGAACATCATGTGTAGCTGTAGCCTAGTTTTGCTATAGCATGTGGCAATGCATTGACACTCAATACTTATAATGGTGAAACACCTTATTCCATGCCCCTTGCAAGACTATCCTCATTACAAAAGTATTTGTTAATGTAAAATCAGTAGGTTTTACTTGATCAGGCTGACCAAACATGACAAGGCAACAACTGCTTCGGAAATACTTTAGTGCTAACAAGTTAAGACATCGCAGCTATGATAAATGCTGCTATTAAGACTCTCAGTGTTAAACTTTTGTTGGCAGCAGTGTATAACTTGGCTGTAAATACTTCTTGAACCACTTTCAGTTAATGATACTATATGGTTATATTTTTTATGCATGTACTCAACCATCATACACATGCCATTTAAATGCACACACAATACCTCCAAAGAGAAGTAACATGTTTTCATGTGAACCAAACTACTGGGTCCAAACCTGCCTTTGTCTCTAGCACTTAAATATTTCCCCATCAAACATCCCAGCTGCATTCAAATAACCCCACAAATCTGATTTGACTTCCTTGTGTATAAGACTGAAATTATCTTGGTGATGTAATGTATCACACCAAGTTTATTGCAGAAGTCTCTCAAAAGTGTAGGCTGTCAAACTACCTGTTGTAATAGCTAAGTCTAACTTAAAGGTGGAGTCAGTCTTCCATTGTGCACTTCCTTTGGTAAAATAAAGGTCTGCTTTTCCAGCATGTTTTTTGGGTAGGGGAAGGGGGTATTACTCTAATTTGATTGCATTAAGAATTAACTAGAAAAATAAGCTATGCTTCTTTTATAGGGATGTGTTGCTAACCACGTAGTGGCAGATCCTCACCTGCATAAGGCCATGTGAAATTAGTGGGCATGTGACAGTTTATACAGCTGAGGATCTGCCCCATAGTTTAGCCAGACAAGTTAATTTCTCTGTCCTTGGAAATTGGTATTATTTGTAAATGAAAAAGTTTGTGTACAATTGCGATACTATTTTAAATAAATTACTTTTAAAATGTGAATTGTCTCCCTTTTAAACTTGTAGGTGCTGACCATTCCAAACTAAATCTTCTGGTTTAGTGGGAAAATTAGCTCCTAATTTTTTTTGTTAGTTGTTGTTCACTTAGTCAAAGCTACTAAGAGCTTTGACTAAGTGAACTTTTAAATGGGTGTACAGATGATTAACATAGCACTAGTAAAAACAAGATAGGCAGTACCTTTCTACAGTATCACTCAGAATGAATTTAAATATCAATTTTGCTGCATTTTATGTTGAACAGCGATTTATGCAAGCTTGATTAAATGAGATGTTAAGTTTATTTCAGTCTAGTGTGAATAATTTTTTTTATACTCTTCTGTTTAGCAGCTGAGTTGGCGGCCTCCAGCATGGTATAACAATCACCATGACAGAGCTTAGAGAAAAAATGGAGTAATTGCTTATTTTTAGTCAGACGTGGATAATAATCCTGATGTTACTGAGCCTTGTGTGGTTGTAGTGAGAGCCACATAGCTTGAATGAGAGAGAAGTGAGTTTCTAGCTTTGACTATCACAAATGTACTTAACACATTATTACACTAAGAAAATGGTAGTTTCTAGTTTCTATAAGGCCAAGTATTCTAGTTTTTCTTTAATCAAATGGATTGAAACTATAGTCAGATTCATTCCCTACTAATACCTAGTTTTGGCTATACAGTTATTAATGTGAAGTTGTTATACAAGGCATGTACAGCAACGATTTGGTCATTAACCCAGAAAGGCCATTGCTATGAAACTTAGGCCTGAGGGCTTGTCTACATCAGAAAGTTGCAGCGCTGGTGAGGGAGTTACAGCGCTGCAACTTTGAGAGTGTCCACATCTGCAGGGCATCACCAGCGCTGCAACTCCCTGTTTGCAGCGCTGGCCGTACTCCCGTTTTGTCTCGGGTGTAGAGGATCCAGCGCTGGTGATCCAGCGCTGGTAATGCAATGTAGACACTCACCAGCGCTTTTCTTGACCTCCGTGGAAGGAGGAAGCCTCTGGTAATCAAGCTGGTTTCCTTTCCCGGTTTGCTCTCTCGGTCCCGGAGCCAGCCAGCAAACCGCGGGGAAGGAGACCTGCTTGCTCGGGGTTCCGGGACCGAGAGAGCAAACCGGGAACGCCGCGGTTTGCTATCTCGGTCCCGGAGCCAGCCAGCAAACCGCGGGGAAGGAGACCTGCTTGCTCGGGGTTCCGGGACCGAGAGAGCAAACCGGGAACGCCGCGGTTTGCTCTCTCGGTCCCGGAGCCAGCCAGCAAACCGCGGGGAAGGAGACCTGCTTGCTCGGGGTTCCGGGACCGAGAGAGCAAACCGGGAAAGGAAACCAGCTTCGCCGCGGTTTGCTCTCTCGGTCCCGGAGCCAGCCAGCAAACCGCGGGGAAGGAGACCTGCTTGCTCGGGGTTCCGGGACCGAGAGAGCAAACCGCGGCGAAGCTGGTTTCCTTTCCCGGTTTGCTCTCTCGGTCCCGGAACCCCGAGCAAGCAGGTCTCCTTCCCCGCGGTTTGCTGGCTGGCTCCGGGACCGAGAGAGCAAACCGCGGCGAAGCTGGTTTCCTTTCCCGGTTTGCTCTCTCGGTCCCGGAACCCCGAGCAAGCAGGTCTCCTTCCCCGCGGTTTGCTGGCTGGCTCCGGGACCGAGAGAGCAAACCGCGGCGTTCCCGGTTTGCTCTCTCGGTCCCGGAACCCCGAGCAAGCAGGTCTCCTTCCCCGCGGTTTGCTGGCTGGCTCCGGGACCGAGAGAGCAAACCGCGGCGTTCCCGGTTTGCTCTCTCGGTCCCGGAACCCCGAGCAAGCAGGTCTCCTTCCCCGCGGTTTGCTGGCTGGCTCCGGGACCGAGAGAGCAAACCGCGGCGTTCCCGGTTTGCTCTCTCGGTCCCGGAACCCCGAGCAAGCAGGTCTCCTTCCCCGCGGTTTGCTGGCTGGCTCCGGGACCGAGAGAGCAAACCGCGGCGTTCCCGGTTTGCTCTCTCGGTCCCGGAACCCCGAGCAAGCAGGTCTCCTTCCCCGCGGTTTGCTGGCTGGCTCCGGGACCGAGAGAGCAAACCGCGGCGAAGCTGGTTTCCTTTCCCGGTTTGCTCTCTCGGTCCCGGAACCCCCCTTGAAGCCGCCCAACAGCGCTGCAGTGTGGCCACATCTAACACCACTTGCAGCGCTGGTTGCTGTAAGTGTGGCCACTCTGCAGCGCTGGCCCTATACAGCTGTACTAATACAGCTGTAACAACCAGCGCTGCAAAATTTTAGATGTAGACATGGCCTGAGCTACACTGCGGAGGAAAGGGGGTCGAACTAAGATATGCAACTTCAGCTATGCTATTCACGTAGCTGAAGTTGAAATATTTTAGTTCAACTTACCTGACCGTCCTCACAGCAGCGAGTCAACCGCTGCGGCTCCCCCGTTGACTCCGTTTACTCCTCCTGAGGAGGAGTACAGGTGTCGATTTAGGGATCAGTTTATCACATCTAGATGAGACCTGATAAATTGATCCCCGATACATCGAACACTACCTGCCGATCTGGCGGTAGTATAGACGTACCCTCAGAATTAATAAAATGCACTCTTAAAACTAACCAAGGTTAGATTTAATAAAGCACTAGGAATTGTAGTCTATGTCTAGGGCCAAATTTTGCATTGGTAGGGGCATGAACAAGCCAACTTAATTCAGTTTCCATCTCACTAAGTAGTAAACCTTATGCTTAAATGAGAAACAGGTCTGATCATTAGAAACTAAATTCATTAAGAGAGCCACTAACATTATGTATAAGGCCAGCTCCTTAGCTGGTGCGAAGTGGCATAGCTCTACTGAAATCAATGGTACTACTATGCAGATTTGTCAGATAAAGACCTAGTCCTAGGGGCCCTATTTGGTTATATGTATATGGCCAACAGCTGTTAATTTCATCTTTACACCATGTTTTTTTATCCAAATATGTAAAAAATGGGACTTAAGCTGTCTCTTGTTATAGAACCTTGAAAAATTAGTCTCCAAATCTTAACCATTTTGTTAGTGGTAGGTAATATTTATTGGCAAATACCCATTGACTGCATTAGCTAAGTATCAGAGAGTCAGGCTTGATTCTACTTAAAACCCAAGCACCGCTTTCAAACTTGGATTTAGTTTTCTTTGCAAACAGATGATGTAGGGAAGTCTCAGTGTTATCTAAAAATACAAAGTTTATCAAATCTTATGATATAGTATATTGTTAGTGTAATCCAGGGGTCGGCAACCTTTCAGAAGTGCTGTGCTGAGTCTTCATTCATTCACTCTAATTTAAGGTTTCACATGCCAGTAATACATTAGCATTCTTAGAAGGTCTCTTTCTATAAGTCTGTAATACATAACTAAACTATTGCTTTATGTAAGGTAAATAAGGTTTTTTAAATATTTAAGAAGCTTCATTTAAAATTAAATAAAATGCAGAGCCACCCAGACCAGTGGCCAGGACCCAAGCAGTGTGAGTGCCACTGAAAATCAGCTCGCATGCTGCCTTTGGCACCCGTGCCATAGGTTGCCTACCCCTGGTGTAATCTAAGGTAGCACAGTTAAATACTTTACATGATTTTTTTTAACCATGTACTATTCTGTTAATGCAAGTCAAGTAAACAGATTGTTTTCCTTCATCTCTAAAGCAGTTAATATAACATGACAAAGTCCTCTTTGCCTTATGAGTGGTCTTGAGGATATCAGTGGGATCATTAGTGAGTGAGGCAGGATTTGATCTTATTTTGCATCACAAGCCAGTTTCCTGAATTAACTTCAGCTTGACTGCTGTATGAAATAGAATTAAATTGCAGTCAATACATTACCTATACGTGTGTCCCTAAACCAGGATATCACCATACCTACTGGACCAGTGCCAAGGATACATTTTAATTCAACATTGAGCATCACACTACCAATATTTTCCCTATGATACAGAATCTGCTGCTGCAATAGACTGTCAGTGAGTATTTCCATAATGCCTTGGAAACTATGAAACCTCCTGAAGTGATTAAATGAATAGAATTATTTCAGTTAGATTCTTAGGGAAAACCTTTGTAGAATTTACAAATTCTGATTTTTATGAATTATGTATAACTAACCCTCAATATTTATCAAATCAGCTATTGGCTGACAGACCAGGTTAGGTATTACACATTGTCTGGAAGCAGCTACACAATCAAAGAAGTCATTAACACAGAATGACTGTGCCTTAGTAGAACAAGGAACATAGCTTGGCCAAACTCCTTAATAAAATAAACTAGTTATTCCAGGGAGAGAGGTTGGAGCAATAGAAATTCCCCAGCAGAAAAAGGAAGAGGTATTAGAAAATGCTGTTAAAAACCACATGCGCTCTGGGGACTATGTGACCAATGGACCAAAACAAACTAGAACGAGCTTGTTGCAGGAGTGGAAAGAGGAGGAGTCAGGTAAATCTGCTTTTGCCGAGAATAAAATGTGTGGGTATCTAAAAAGTTACTTTCAAATCTTCTGAGTTCCTTACTGTAACTGTCTCATGTACCCAGAACACTGAATTGGAATAGCCAAGGGGATGGAGCGCTGAGGATGGATTTCAGCACTTATCTTGGGGTTTAGGGAAACTTCCTCTTTACCATATTGATATAGCTGAATGCGATTGAGAGGAGCTCCCTCTCACAGAGGGAGTCTCCCCTATTTGCATGATGGTATCTATCAATAATTTTGCATTTAAAAAAAAGATTGTAGCCAGATTTAATTAACCCATAATGTATCTATGAAGCCAAAGCACATGAGCATTTTCAAATAATGTATTTGTCGTTTAAGGGTGTAATTTGTTGCTGTCCAGGTATTGCTTATCTGGGCTTCTACCGTGCTAAACTTTTAAAGCCACAGACATGCCACGCTTAACTTTTAATCTTGCCTACTTTCTAACGATTAAATATGGTACAAACAAGTTACCTTAGTTAAAAAAATGAAGTTGTTTCATAAGAATGAAACTGTGCATTGACCAACCCAGTACACTTCTGACTGAGGAAAAGCTCAGTATGATAAGCAGCATAAATGTGACTATTCTGCTGTTAAGTTCAGTAATAAAAAGAATGCACTTACCATAAGCCCTGTGTCATGAGCTATAAAGTACTGTTTTCTGTGCTACTTCAGAACTACATAACATCTTCCTTAAACAAAAAACATCATCTAAACCTGTTAAGTGCTTCCATTAAGAAAAGGAAGTTGAACCACAGAGCTGTGGTTAAGTTATTTTAAAAGCCCTTCCTCCGCCAAGCAATGAAATTGAGACAGGGAGAATACTGCATCCTGCTCAGTTATTACACAGGGCTTTTAACACAGGATGGTCAGAAACACCCGCCCCTCTCACTTAAATGGAAGATTTGCCTCATTAAAGACTGCAAGATTGATTCCTACAGGAATTTGTTTTGCCTAGGCACAATCAGGATAACATTTTATCCTTAATGATGATTTCTTTTCATTTGTCTGTTAAATTCAGATTCTTATGTCATCTGACCATAACTTTACTATTTTTCAAGAATCCAGTCTACACTCAGCCAGCAACCCATCTTTATAAAATACAAAGATGACTTTCCCTTTCCTGTCAATAGGTTTTTTTAATTGTACAAACCACACACACATGTCAATCCTAAGCAGGCAGAGATACTTTTGTTCTGAAAGCATAACTGGTCAAAGCCATATGGGAAAGTATTTACCAGCAAGAGTTTCCCCCTTGCTAATTGCATTTTACATATCTTCACACTTGGTAATTGGCATTAAAAACTCATAATAAAGATTTAATCGAGTGTGCTGTAGTGAGGTCTCCTATTACTAAGAGTTTATTATACGAAAAATGAAACAGTTGTCAAAATAAATTAGCAAAGTATAGTTTGCATACACAATTTGCAGAGCTAATAATATGCAAAAGTAGTCTAACTTCTTTGTTCACTTGATTATAGTATTCCATACTTTACAGAAGATCTTTGTTAATCTGCACTATTGTATTTGCTAATAGCTTTTAAACAAAGTTAAATTGCAGTAAAGCCACATGCTTTGATGAACAGAATCTCACATTTTTTGTTGTTTTGGTGGACTTATCTTTGGTAAAACAATACTCAATTCAAAATCTGAATGCATATAATGCAAAAAGAAATAAGTATTGCATCATTCTTAAATAAAACAATTGTAGTTGCATGTAGCTTGCAGTTTCTCTTCTGCCTTGTAGCTGTCTATTTTCCTCTTTGTGTCTTGTAGGGCTTTCCTGAAATGCAGCACAACTGAGTTAGGGTAAATACCACATCCAGCTGCTTTTAAAAAGAACAAGACTTCCATAATTTGATTGTCTGGCTCAGCAATTTATTGTGCTGTAATTTACTATATTTAATGTCCTAATAGGCTGTGATATCACACAGATAAAAATTCAGAAATCTTTGTATCGCTGGAAGAAAACCACTGACATGCACCAAGGCTCCTGATAATTTATATGAACAGGCCTCTTGTCAGAGGGGAACAACTCTGAATGTTGTCCTGGATCCAACTAACCTTTGTTGTTTGGTGAGTGAGAGAGTTATCCTCATTTTATAGTTTGGGAAACTTTGACTGAGAAAGGTGGTGACTTGCTCAAGATGACATAGCAATCAAAGTAAGCAATAAAACCCTGTTCTTCTGGCTCAGTTCCCTGTTCTAACCAGCAGGGAGTACTGCTATACAGTCACATGGAGGATATGGTATGGGATAGTACCTGTGGGTTGTGCTGGGAGGAGGAGTTGGATCTCAATTCATAGGAGAAAGAGGACTTACACTCATGTAAGGGGAGAGAGAGATACACAGGAGGGGCCTTGACAGGCATGGACAAGGGGGAAATAAAGCAGTTTTCCAAAGTAGAGTATATATAGATTCATAGCCTTAAGGTCAGAAGGGACCATTATGGTCATTTAGTTTGACGTGCACAATGCAGGCCACAGAAACTCACCCGCCCACTCCTGTAACAAATGCCTCCTCTGGTCTCTCTTAAGAACTGACAAGAAGTGGGCAGGAGTAGCCTTTTCTAGGTCCTGCAGTTCCTGACTCCAGCCCTATGGGAAAATAATTTAGATCACTTTAACAATTGTACAGTATCAACAGTGGCATCCAGTGGGCAGATCAGTTAATCACACAGAAGAAGTCTTCAGCAATTTGGGTAGTCATCTTTCTATGACAAATTAGCCCTGATTGGCATCTCTGTGCAATATTATCTACAACTCACACACTCAGCTTTTGATGGCAGAGCAAGAGCAGCAAGATTATCCAAGAACATCCAGAGAGAAAATCATGTATGATGAAACAAATATTAATTGCTTTTTTCCTATATTACCTTTTTAAAAAAAATTTAAAAGCCAAAATATAATGAGTAAGGTATTTACATGAATACAACAATCACTATGACCACCAGCAGGAGAAAGGAATGCCAACATGAAAGTCTCTTGCCTTAGATTTTAGCTTTTTTTTTTTTTTTTTTTTAAATCAGGGTTTCCCAAATCTTTCCCCTAGTTTGAATCACCACTTTGAGATCTTCTGATGAAAAGTGGTCTGTAAGAGCTATGTATTAATAATAAAGAAGTTGTCTCATGCACTATCATGCCTTCCATTCCAGATTGTGAAAATCACTTGTAAATCCAGTCATGATCAGATAACTTCCCTGTGATAATTACACCAATTGCTTAGGTGGAAAAACAAGATTAGGAAAGTATTCACAGTTCTTCTGAGCAGGATGCGATTAATAGCCCTGCAAACTTGCATCAAACATGATTCCAGTGGTCGAGTTTCCCCTCCAAACTGGTTAGCAACTGATTGTTAGCTGTCTGGAGTTGCCAACTTCCAGACTGCAATAGCCACCCATTTCTCCACCAGCAGGGAAGCTCTCAATCTCATGTCCTTGTGCTGCAGGGTAGGGGCAAGCTCAGCACACAGTTCCATGAAAGTGGCTTTTCTCATCCGAAAGTTCTGCAGCCACTGCTTGTCATCCCAGACTTACATGATGATGTGATCCCACCACTCAGTGCTTGTTTCCCGATCCCAAAAGCAGCGTTCCACTGTGGTGAGCATGTCCGTGAATGCCACAAGCAATCTCGTGTCATATGCATTATGCGAGTCGACATCATCATTGGACTCCTCATTGTAAGTTTGTAGCTTAAGGAGTAACTCAACTGCAATTTGTGACGTGCTGGCGAGACCCATCAGCATATTCCTCAGCATTTTGGGATCCATTCCCTCAGACCAAAAGGGAAGACAGAGCGTGCAGTACAAAAAACATTGAAAGATGGCACCAAATGTGGATGGAAGCATAGGGATTGCTGGGATGCAAAGCAATGCATCACAGGGCATTGGGACAGGCTCCCGAATGCCCCACGCCCCCAACCCCCTTTCCACAAGCCACAGTGCCAGAATGGGAATAGGTGCTCTGTGGGATAGCTGCCCATAATACACTGCTCCCAATGCCTCTGCAACTGCCACAAATGTGGCCACGCCAGTGCGCTTGCAGCTGACAGTGTGAACACACTGCAGCGCTTTCCCTGCTGCGGTCTCCGAGGGCTGGTTTAACTCACAGCGCTGTTCATCTGCAAGTGTAGCCATGCCCTTAAAATAACTTGTGACACGGCCCAAGGCCAAGAGCTGTAACTCAGCCCGTTCAGTAGGTTAGTCAGAGCTGCTCTTGATGGAAGCCTCAATAAAAGGGGATGAAAGAAAGAAGTCAGGACAGCAGCTTGTGCATTAGGCCAACGAGTTCTTGGAGAGTAATAAAGGGCTGGACAAGTACCATCAAATTCAGAATCTGACTGTCCTTAAACATGTAACCATGCTGACTTGCATTGCCAAACATCAGGATACAACTATCACAACCCAGCTTCAGGACATGATAATGTTGTGACTCTGCAACTCCATTGGCAAAACGGCTCCACAGCTGTTAAAGGCTGAGTATCCTTAAGGTAAAGCACTCGTCTACGTAATTTTACTGACTCAAATTCTACATACTAAATGGAATAATCATATGCACAGGAAAACTTAATTCCCTCCATTAGCAAATACTAAATTCTCTCCCCACTCTTATTTCTGTCTCACTTTCTCTTAGTTTCATCCCAACCAGTTGTTATTTACTCTCAGATTTCCCTATTTCCACTAAGAAGTTCCCCCGGCGGGTTACAGGGGAGGGGACATTTACTCCCCCTCCCCCCAGGAAATCTCAGGGTTAAGCACCCACATTTAGTTTTCCACAGAAAGCAGCCCTTGAAGAAAAGATTGTGCTGACAGCAGTGCTGCTTGCAGAAATATTATGTGGCCTAGCGCAGGTGTAGTGAAGTCTCTGAAAAGATGAGAGTTCTTGCGTTCAACCATTGTCCATGTTCATTTAAAGGAGGGAGAAATGAATTTTACTGAATTAAAAAAAATCTTTTTAAGTCAATTTTTTCCCTGAGAAGATAGCAACAAACTTGGGTTGGGAGAGGAGAGGGAAGTGAGCCAAGTGGGAAACCTCCAGCTTCTCTTTCGCACTGTAGGCAGCTGTGGGAAAGGCTGCCACCTGCTGCAGAATGCACAATTCATTAGCGGTGTCCAAAGCAGCAGCAACAGCAGCAACCAACTTTCCTTGAAGATCCTGGTGGACAAAACAACAGACTGATGGGCACGTTCAAAGGTGGATTTAATTGATGAGCGCATGCGCAGATAAAACAAGTTACAGTGTCTGAACCAGAGAAGGGAGCAGAAAGAAACAGAAAGGTCAGATGAACAGAAGATGACAGAAAGGTGTAAATGAGAGCAAGTGGGGATAGTTACAAAGAGAGATGGCTAGGGTCAAAGCAAGGGGGGTGCAATGTAAATTCTAAGTTGTGAAGTGGTTTGAGCATTGGCCTGCTAAACCCAGGGTTGTGAGCTCAGTACTTGAGGGGTCCCATTTAGGGATCTGGGGCAAAAGTCTGATTGGGGATCGGTCCTGCTTTGAGCAGGGGGTTGGACTAGATGACCTCCTGAGGTCCCTTCCAACACTGATATTCTATGATTCTAATTTCGTCCTAGTTGTGAACATGCAGTTCCTTAAATGTCGTAGGCTTATCTGATGCATTCAGTTTTAAGATTTCTGCCAGTAGGTGGAGACAAATTACTAACAAGTCACTTCCTCACCCTACTAGTAAAAGTCTTCACTAAATAGTATATCTCTGTGAGAAAGGAAAGGTATTCAGAAAGGGACTGACTAACTCAGTTCAGATGTGGACTTCCTCTAGTCCCATTGTTGAGTCACACAGACAATTTTTAAAATCAGGAGTATCTAAAATTATATAGCCCTTAATCCAGAGGTACTAGTCACAGCAGTTTCTCTGAAAAGCAGGCCATTTTATCTAGATCCCTCAAAATGGATTTATTCTTATTATTTATGTATATTATCATCACACCTAGGAGACCTAGTCATGGACCAGGGCCTCATGATACCCAGTTTTATACATCCAACTTTGCATCATTTATTCTTAATCTTTCAGTTTACATATATCTGACCTAGGGGTTCTGTACTGGTTCTCTTCACTGTGATATCTGAGCATCCCCAGACCAGGAAAATGGCATAGCAAAGTCCTTACAGCTATACACTGGGGATAATAATACTGACCAACTTTGGAAGTAGTTAATGCTTTAAATGTTCTACTTAAGTACTACAGTTACTAGAATGCTCATCAAATTTTCTAGTTTCTAGGGAAATGGAGGTTACTTACCTGTAACTGGAGGTGCTTCAAGATGTATGATCTCTATCTGTGTTCCACATGTGGGTACACGTGCACAATGCAGGGCTGGATTAACTTGTGGGCACGGCACCAAATGTATTTGTGGGCCCCCCTGGGGAAAGAAGGGGCCAGGGGCAAGAGCATAGCGGGCAGGGTGGATTTGATTTAAATCACTAGTCAGGAAGACTCGATTTAATCATTGATTTCTACATTGATTTCTACATTTTTGTTAGTTGTTATAACCTTAATACATATTCTTCACAAGTCAGAGATAGATGTAGGTTTCATTTTTAGAAGGTACACACCATATATTTTTAAACAGTGATTTATTTTGAAAACGTTTCAGATAAGTTTTACAGCAATATCAGAAAATGAATGATTGTTCAGTTATTTCATTTACCAAAGGTAACTGAAGCAGATATTTATGAAGTCATTGGGAGGTGAACTATCTCCAATTCAACAGGTTGGTCATTAACGTTTGGAGGATTTTCTTGCCAGGCTGTATTAGGAGGAGAACATCACCAGACATTTAAACTGTTTAATTTAACTAAAACAACAACATTAAGTATTCTGGATTTTTTTCTTTGACAGCAAACATATTTTAACAAAAAAGTACATGTCCCTCGCATCTCACATTTATCTCCAGACTTCTTCACCTTGTCCATATCAATTCCATCCCCAACAATCTTCTATTCATTGAACTTTTTGAAACTTTGCACTTTTAAAGAGAGGGGAGGGATTGACGGTGTACACAAATTTGCAGAGAGACAATAGAGTTGATGTCTGTTATTTCTCACCTCTATATATTATTTATTTATTTATTTCAAAACATTTTTGCTGTTAACAAGTATGTTACCTCTGGAAACACAAATCCACAGTTTGAGAACTGCAAAACTAAGCATCTCTGATGGTATCCTCTAGACTGAGCACTGAGTCCCATTGGGTAGACAGAAAGATTAACCTAAATCAGGGGTCAGCAACCTTTCAGAAGTGGTGTGCCAAGTTTTCATTTATTCACTCTAATTTAATACATTTTAATATTTTTAGAAGGTCTCTTTCTATAGGTCTATAATATATAACTAAACTATTGTTGTATGTAAAGTAAATAAGGTTTTAAAAATGTTTAAGAAACTTCATTTAAAATTAAATTAAAATGCAGAGTCCCCCAGACCAGTGGCCAGGACCCAGGCAGTGTGAGTGCTACTGAAAATCAGCTTGTGTGCCACCTTTGGCACATATGCCATAGGTTGCCTACCCCTGACCTAAATCATCTATACAGAAGCCTGTGGAACCCCATAAGATTAGGTCCCTAATTTATGAATTATTAGAACTCATTTACAAAACTTTTCTTAAACATTACATGAATATATTGTCTCATACTATAGAATTAGAATTTATAATCCCTATTCCATGATGAGATATAATGTATCTTAATTGAAGCTGTCTTTAGATAGGGTTTTTCCTCAAAAATCTGATTTAAATAAAAAAATCTGATTTTTTGATTATTTTTAAACATCATCGATTTTTATCCACCCTGGTAGCAGGGCATGGTGGGAGGGTGGGGGAGGATTGGTTCCCCAGCTGGAGCGAAGCAGGGGCTAGGGGCAAGATGAGCACAGTGAGAAATGAGAGGAGGATTAGTCCCTGCTGACTGGAGCAAGGCAGGAGCCGGAGGCAAAAGCACAGCGGGAGCTAGGGTTGGTCCCTGAAGCAAGGGAGGAACCAGGGATAAACTGCAAGCTCAGCAGGGCTGGGGAGGGGGTAAACAGGATCCCCCTCGCCCCTGCCCACATAGAGTGGGTACCTACCTTCTCCCTGGTTCTAGCCCATTCTCTTCATCTCTCTACACTGAGTTGAGGGTTGGGGTGCGCTGAGCACAGGGCTGAGGGTGCAGAGTCTGGGAGGGAGTTAGAATTTCAGGAGCAGGCTGGGGGTTGGGATGCAGGGTTGTCTGGCTGGGAGCTAGAGTGAGGGAGGGAGTCGAGGGTTGGGACAGGAGGTTGGGGTGGGGAGCGCTTACCTGGGGTAGCTCCTGTTTGGTGCGAGGGGTGCAGTTGGGAATGGGGGGCGTGCAGGAGCTCCTGTTTGGTGCGAGGGGTGGGGGTGGGGATGTGGGGGGCTGCAGGAGTCAGGGCTGGATGTGGGGGGGGTGCAGGAGTCAGGGCTGGGGTCATGGGGAGATGTGGGGGAGTGTAGGGGGCTGGAGTGTGGTGGGGTGCAGGAGTCAGGGCAGGGGCTGGGGGTGTGGGCTGGGGTTTTGGGGGTGCTCCCAGCCCCCTGCCCTGAGCAGCTCACAGCATGGGACTGGAGGCAGCATGCCCTGATTCCACTCCCTTCCCCAAGGTCCTGCCCCACCTCTTCTCCACCTCCTCCCCCAAGCAGGGAGAGCACTGCAGCTACTGCAGCTCCTCTCCTCCCCCTCCCTCCTGTGGACGAACAGCTGTTCAGCAGCTGGGGAAGCCTGGGAGTGGGAGGGGCAGGAACATGCATGCTCAGGGGAAGAGGCAGGGGAGAGGGGAGCTTGGCTGCTGGCAGAGCCTGCTCTGCTGCAGCAGGAGCCAGCAGGACCAAGTTTCTGCCCACTGCCCCTGCAGATGAGAGAGGTGGGTGGGGGGCAGAGAAGAGCAAACCTGTCTGAGGCCCCTTTGGACCGTGGTCCTGGTGCCATGGTGCCGTAAATCCGGTACTGGCACTATGTGCCTGAGTCTGGACATTTTTAGTAAGCAGTGTCCATTTGTCTGCACATCTGCAGTTGTTCTCATGGTCTGAACCGAAGGTATAAAGGGCGGCTCAGACCAGCACCTCCCCAGTTACTTCTCCTGCCACAAATCCAGTTATGATCAGCAGCAGAGGAGACAGAGGGTAGGTTGTAGAATACAGATAGAGACCACACATCTCAGAGAACTTCCAGCTACAGGTAAGTAACTTCCATTTCTTCTTTGAGTGATGGTCCTTATGTGTATTCCATACATGGGAGACTAGCAAGCAGTAGTCAAACAAGAGGTTGGTGGAAGGATGCAGAAGTGATGGCTGTGTGTAATACTGCTGTTCCACAGGTGTTTAAGTAGTAGAAGACTGGACCAAAGTGTAATATCTTGTGAAGGTGTATAAGGAGCTCCAGGCAGCTGCCCTACATATCTCCAGTAGAGGTATGTCTCACAGTGATGCAGCAGAGGTTGCTTGCGCTCTGGTGGAATGGGCCTTCATCCCCTCTGTGGAAAGGATGTGAGCTATTTGATAACAAAGGATAATGCAGACAGAGACCCATTTAGAAAGTCTCTGCTCAGATGCAGCTTGATTTCTCTGCTATGGTAGCAAAAAGTCTAGGTGTCTTGCTAATTGCTTTTGTTCTTTGCAGATAAAGGTCCAGAGCTTTTCGGACGTCTAGAGAATGAAGACTTCTCTCCTCATCAGAAGCATGTGGTTTTGGAAAAATATTGGTAAGTGAATGGTTTGACTCAGGTGAAACTCTGAAATTACTTTTGGGATGAATTTTGGGTGGGAATTCAGTTGTGGGATGAATGAAGGTAGTGTGGTTGTCAATAGGGAGATGAAAAATGCTGATTGCTGCTAAGTGAATCTATAGGGAACTAACAGAGAGACCAGATGTTTTAAGGGTAACTAGATATTCTAGAACTCTGGCGGTGCCATGCCCAAGAGGAGAAACACTTCTACTTGGCTGAATAGCATATCTTAGTAGAATTCTTCCTACTTTGGTTGAGAATAGATTGAACTACCCTGGAACATAAATGCTCTACTCCTGATGCCCATCAAAACACCAGGCTTTGAGTTGCAGTGGTCTCTGGTTGGGGTGCCTGAAGGTGCCATTGTGGAACTCTTTCTATGGCTCTGTGGTGAAGGAAATCCACTTTTTGATGCAGAATTTCCCTGTGAGATTGGCCCCTGAAAAGGAAGTGAGAAGTGGGTTTGTGAGTAGGGATTGACAGAAACTTAATCAGATAGATATAAGGAATAATTTTCAGTTCCTATTTGTCTGTTGTTAAAGCCCTCCAGTGGTGGCAAAGTAACCTTCAAAAAACTGAAGGGCAGGATCATGTGGCATCAGTAAACAGACGCGGAGGAAGACCTTCTTCCATAGGAGGAAGGCACCCAGGTCTGAGGGTGTAGTTTTGGGGTACTGAAGACTGGAGTAATTCAGTGGCTGCTTGATCCACCAGAGAGTTGGGTGGTAGGTGAGAGAATAGAAACTCTGCTCCTTTAGATGGAACAATCTAGAACTTCTCGGCCCTGTTTGCGTTGGGGGCACTAGAAGCAGGAGTGTGCCTGGCTGTGTAGCGGGATTCACAATAGACTTATTGATCAGGAGGGCCACTCACCTGGGACCCAAGGGATGCAAGATGTTAAGGCTCCTGATCCTCTTCAAGCTGTATCTGGATGGCCAACAGGCAGAGATGGTGAAGATAGGGTAACTACCTCTGGGATATATGATTAAATTTCTCCCAAAAGTGTCGGAACCATTAATTCCTGTTCACCTTCAAGAAGAATGTTAAAAATTGGAGATGGCTCTGTTAGTCTCTAAGGTGCCACAAGTACTCGTTCTTTTTGCTGATACAGACTAACATGGCTACCTCTCTGGAACCAGTCAAACAATTTAGTTATCAAAAAGAAGCTTAAGGGGTGACTTGATCACAGATTATAAGTACCTCAATGGAGAACCAAAATTTGATAATACAGGGATTTTCAATATAACAGGCAAAGATATAACAAGATCCAGAAGATGAAGTTGGACAATTTGAGACTAGAAATTAGGTGAAAAAAGGATATTAGAACAATCTACCAAGAGTTGTGGTGGATTCTCCATCACTAGACATTTTAAAATCAAGTTTGGATGTTTTTCTACAAGCTATTCTCTAGTTTAAGCCCAACTATAGAACTTGAAGCAGAAATTAATACAGGGAAGTCCTATAGCCTGTATTATGCAGGAGATCAGACTAGATGTTCACAATGGGCTCTTCTGGTCTTCAGATCTATCAGTCTATGACTAATAAAATTTCCTGCACACATTTGTGTTTGCTAGGCAGATGTGAACAAATACCTAATATGTCATTGTGACATGCACATGGCTATTTAGGTGCCTGTGTGTGTGTGTGTGTGTGTGTGTATAAACAGATTTTCAGACATATATCAGGTGACTTCACAAAATTTAGTTCTGTATGTGCATGTATGCATTTGTGCATGTCTAACTTTGCTCTGTGTTATCTGATGTATTCTTTCTGTTTCAGTGCTTCAATAATATATCCTCTTTGAAAATAACAATCACGGAACACCTTATTTGAAATGGGCACCAGATACCTCAGTTTCTGCATTACCCACAAATGTGTGTGTGTGAGATGAGACAAACCACAAAAATATACATTTCCTGGTTGTGAAAAGTTAGGGTGTAATACACATAAAGATGCTCACATTTATGAATAGTATCCAAGAAGCAGAGGAATCTTGTGGATAATTAAATCAAAGCACTCACTGATTAGGCTTGCCACACATCTGGTTTTCAACTGGAACACGCGGTCGAAAAGGGACCCTGGCGGCTCCAGTCAGCACTGCCGACTGGGCCATTAAAAGTGCGGTTGGTGGCGCAGCAGGGGCCTGGCGCTAAGGCAGGCTCCCTGCCTGCCCTAGCTCCACACGGCTCCCGGAAGCAGCTGCCAGATCCATGTGGCCTGTAGGTGCACTGCACCCGCCCCTGGTGCTGGTTCCACAGCTCCCATTGGCCGAGAACTGCGACCAATGGGAGCTGTGGGGGCGGCACCTGCAGCCATGAGAGCAGCATGCGGAGCCTCCCTCGCTGCCCATGCACCTAGGGGCTGCAGGGACCTGGCAGCCACCTCCCAGGAGCCGCAGTAAGCACTGCTGGGACCCCAAACCCCCTCCCGCATCCCAACCCCTTGCCCTGCCCGGAGTCCCCTCTTGCACCCAAACTCCCTTACAGAGCCCTCACAGAGCCCACACCCCCATAACACCCTGCCCCAGCCCTAAGCCCCCTCTTTCACCCCAAACCCTCACTCCCAGCCCCCCCCACACCCTAGCCCCCAGCCTGGAGGCCCCTCCTTCACCCAAAATCCCTCATCCCCAGCTCCACCCCAGCGCCTACACCCCCAGCCAGAGCCTGCTCTCCAACCCCCAGCCTGGAGGCCCCTCCTTCACCCAAAATCCCTCATCCCCAGCCCCACCCCAGAGCCAATACCCCCAGTTGGAGCCCACACCCCCTCCTGCACTCTGAACTCCTCTCCTTCACTCCAAACCCTTAATCCCCGGCCCCATCCCAGAGCCCGCACCCCCAGCTGGGGCCGTCATGTCCCCCCTGCACCTCAACCCTCTGCCCCAGCCTAGAGCTCCATCCTGCACCACATACCCCTCATTCTCAGCCGCACCCCTGAGCCCACACCCTCAGCTGGCGCCCACACACCCTCATGCACTCTGAACCCCTTAGCCCCAGCCCAGAGCCCTCTCTCAAACCCCACCCCCCTCATCCCCTGCCCTACCCCGGAGCCCTCATGCCCAGCCAGAGTCCTTATCCCCCCACAGCCCCCTCCCACATCCCAACCATTTGCCTCAGTGAAAGTGAGGGAGGGAGAGGGGATGGAGTGAGCAGGGGTAGGGCCTCAGAGAAGGGGCGGGGCAGGGGTGTTTGGTTTTGTGTGATTAGAAAGTTGGCAACCCTATAACTGATTAGGATAGTCTCGTGTCCAGACCATTAAATCTATGTTTTTCAGCTGACACCGCCAAGAAGCTTGCCAGTTATTGTCAGTTTTCTAATGTTGGACTAAATCCACCAGAGTAAGTTCGTATTCGTCAATGAAATGCTAACTACTAGTAACAGCATTTAGTCACTCCTAACCTAGGCCAGATGACCCAGTGTTGTAAGGTTCCCTTTCCTAGTAGCATTTGCCTGAACCATCTAGTCTCTCTTGCTTCGAGGACGTTAGCTGGAACATTATTTTCTGAGTAATCACTTTGAAACACTCAGGCTAAACTCATGGGTCTGCCAACAAAAATGGCTGGGCTGATGGCCAAAAGGAGGAATTACAGACCAGAAAACTCTTCAAAGCCTTCTTGTTATCCAAGGATAAGGAATCCCCCCAATCCTCCTGCATAAAAAACACAACTGAGAAGCTGACTAAATTAACATTATTTTAAATAACAGTTCTAAACAGAGAAGCAACTGTGCAAAAATGGTGCTTTCTTATTGAACAGATCTGCTTCCTGTGTGTGTTTTCAAGGTCAGGTCTGATGGCTTTAATGACTAACAAGTTTTCACAGCTTTCTACTCCTGTTAGCCCAGCAGAATCAATATAGCTGAGATAGAGAAACAGAAGCTAATCCAGCTCTTGCATCATCAACAAAATTGTTAACAAAGTTCCAACTGCAGGGCCAAATGCTGCCCTCAGTGACACCTGTGCAGCTCCATTGACTTTGGCATATAGAATCTTTCTTACAGGTGATGATGCCTGAACCAGACAGTTCCCTATTTGACTTTCAGATCCCAATTGCAGGGCTGGCAATTACGGGACAAAATACAAAACGCCCTATGTTTTATTAGAAAACTACTCAAAGCTACTGAAATACAATAAATATAGGCTTCCATAATGCCATTTTTATAACAAATTTTCAGAAAAGATCCACACCTTACCATTTTAATTTGTTTAGTACAAAATTAGTATAAAAAATATTAACTACAAAGTAGACTCCTCATACAGTGGGTCAGAGTACAAATACATTGCCCTATACTCCTAAACAAAAACAAAACTAACGAACAAAAATAGATGAGCTCTGCACTATCCCTGGGCGGCTGACAAATTTGGGCTTAGTTGGACTAGTGGGAAATGAGTTCTACAGTCCAAAGCCTTCCATTCAAGATGCCCAGACATTCAAATCTTAGGACTATGAGCTAGAGCGTATCAGTGGACCTGCACTCACACAGTACTGACTTAAAGAGAGCTCAGGTAGCTAGGACCCAAATCACACAGGACTTCAAAGATCAGTATGAATGCAGGGCCGCCCAGAGGATTCCGGGGGCCTGGGGCCGTCGGCGGCAGGCGGCTCCGGTGGACCTCCCGCAGGCGTGCCTGCGGAGGGTCCGCTGGTCCCGCAGCTCCGGTGGAGCATCCACAGGCATGCCTGCGGGAAGTCCACTGGAGCCGCAGGACCGGCAAGTGGCAGGGCGCCGCCCGCGTGGTGAAATGTCTAGAGCCGGCCCTGTTCGGCGGCAGGGGGCCCTTCCGTTCCGGGACCCACCGCCGAAGTGCCCCGAAGACCTGTGGAGGGGGCCCTCCGCTGGCGAATTACCGCCGAAGCGGGACCCACCGCCGAAGTGCAGCCCGCTCTTCGGCGGTAATTCGGTGGCGGGGGACCTCTGCCGCGGGCCTTCGGGGCACTTCGGCGGCGAGTCCCGGAACGGAAGGGCCCCCCACCGCTGAATTACCGCCGAAGACCGGGTTGCACTTCAGTGGCAGATCCCGCTTCGGCGGTAATTCACTGGCGGGAGGTCCTTTCCCCCGGAGCTGAAGGTCCCCCCTGCCAGCAAAGACCGGGAGTGGAAGAAAATCCGGGCCCCTTGGAGCAAGTGAAGGACCCTGCTCCAGGGCCCCCGAAAAACTCTCGTGGGGGCCCCTGTGGAGCCCGGGGCAAATTGCCCCTCTTGCCCCCCCCCCGAGCGACCCTGTATGAATGCCTTACATTGCACCCTGAAACAAATGAAAGTCACATATTCTATGGAGCCACTAGTGTAACGTGCTCCCTGACAGGGCCAATCGATGGGGCAGGAGGGCCATTTGGCCTGGGCCTCAAGCTCAAAGGGGGCCTCAAATTTAGACACTTGTTGGCATTTGATAAGTTTCACAACTTGTTTTTATGCATATCCCTATTGGACCAAAATATGACACACACACTCTCAGCTTAGAGCTGCAAATTTAAGCAAATAAGAGATGTGATTTGGTAAAAGACATAATTTTTTTTGTTAACTGATATAGATTTTGTCATATTAAAGAGTTAAAAATGTTCATAAACATTAATAAAAATATATCGGTCCTGATGGCACAAGGGGTTAGACTGTGATGAATGTGTCCTCTCAGATCAGCTGATTATAAAACAAACCACTACTAGTGGCTGGTGCTGGATCAAGTGTGTGTTGAAAGGTAGAGAATTGTTACATTTTAGTGCCTCGTTTTGTTTTCATGTGTTGTCATTTTTTAATTTTTATTATGGCTACGGGCCTCAAGAGCTGGAAGTGGCCTGGGCCTCTCTGGCCCTCTAAGAGGGCCTGCTCTGTGACTAAATCTACTAAGATGGGGCCATCTCTACCCACAGCAGCTGAATCTTCCAAGCTGTCTTCAAGTGTTGAATGTATTAGAGTAATCCAACCTGGAGGCCTCAGATACAGAAATAACTGCAGGGAGTTCTGGATCCCAGAGATATGGTCACTATTATGCCAAGAACCAATGGAAATAGGCACTTTTGGCTACTGACCCAACTGATTCTCCAAGACCAATCAGGAATCCCCCAAAACACATTGTCCTGGGGGCTGGCCCTTTCAGGGGAGTCAGGCAGCAGACTATCTGTGCTGTGCTCCTTTAAGGGAGAACAAGCCAACTCAGACCCGTTTGGAAGTAATTAAATCCCTTGCTGGCTAGTTAGCTTCTGATTAGCTAATGAGCCTGGCACAGCAGGGTGGTTCATAGAGACAGGAAACTCCAGAAATAAGGTCCCAGGAGAGCTCACCAGAGCAAGGGACCTGGAAGGCATGTTTTCAAAGACAGGGACCACCCAAATGGAGGCAGGAAGCACCACACTTGGCCAGAAGAGGATATAGGGCAGCTACACCCTGTGACATCCATGAACTGCTAGCTTCACTGGAAAAGGGTGAGTACACCCTCTCAGTCAACACAGTAGCCAGCATCTGCCAACCACCCACTACACCAGATTGAGCTAAAGCAAGTTCACTTTCATCCAAATCTGTATTTTGAAGACTACTGCCCTCAACACACAATATTTCATTTTGATCGAGGTAGCTTTGCTTGGGCCAAGTTGGAGCAATGTACACTGGGATTTTACAATCTCCATGGCTTGTACCTACTTGGTGATCCAGATGTCTTGCTATTTAGATGAAATATTTGACACATGCAAATAAAACCTGCTCAAAGTAAAATTCAGAGAACCGTTTGCTTGTTTTTTGCTAGACTCAAGGATTAGCACAATTTCAGACCATGGAAGTTTTTGAAAATTTTTAGTTGTACTAGAAGTGTTCTTCAGCACATTGACCAGAACAAAAGACAAGGACAGCTACTTGAGGATCTTTTTTTCCTTATTCACCAATGTCCAAACATTTTGTATAGCACTGAGATTCAATACTCACCATCAATATATTTTGCAATTTATTTTCTCATATAATTTAAATCCAACCCCAAAGCATATATATCTGTATAGTCAAGATATTTCTCTTTTAAGCAGTCTTTTTTTCTTGGAAAAAACACACTGGTATGGAAGAATTTTATTTGTATAAAAGAATAATTGGAAGACTTCAGCTGACCAAAAAAAAAAAAAAATGACCAGAACATAAAGGTTCCATTTACAATTCCCATGCTTTTCTAGTCTCATCTCAAAGTTCAGCCTTATGCTTTCTGCCATGCGTTGGCCCTTTTCTTGAACACAGTGTCAAAAAACAAATTGGCTGACCTAGCCACTAGCAGGGAGCAGCTGGCAGTGCGACATGTCCTGTGCATATTTACAGTGCCAGCCAGACTCCTGATGTTCTAGGGGTTTTGTTTTGTTTTACACTATAATGTGATACAGTCTGCAGTAGTTGATTGACTTAACTGGTGCTTTTGCATATAAATCAAAGAGGCTTTAGAACAGTGGGGAGCTGGCTGATAGTGAATACATAAAGAATAACAGCCCCAGATACAACCTGACAGTGACAAAATCAGTTAATCCACCAGTAGAACTCATTTTATTTTAAAAAGGCCCCCAATCAAATCATCTTCAAAAATCACCTGTGAGGTATCATCCTTGGGAGAGTTTCATGCCTATTCTTTCCCTCATTGTGTTTCCTTCTATCCCCCATGACTGTTTTCAGCACCAGCAGAGGACCATGTTTGTGACCACATAGCTTAATGCCTCCTCAAGGAAGCAGCAGAAATTTGGAAAATTATGACTACTGTGTCTTCCTGTTTCACTAACTTCCTGGGTTCCTGCTAGCACAAGGAAGTGCTGATGTTGGTGAAGAGGCCAAATCCAACATTGAGAGCATTAAAAAAAAAAATCTCCAGAAAAAAACCCCCATCCCCTGAAGGCTGCAGGACCTGACTTATTCTCCCTTCTCAGAATTGCTTTCATATACAAATCAATATGTAGAAGTAGTAAGGGCATCCATTCAATAAACTTTAAAAAGCTCAATCCAGTCACTCAAATGGAAATGGAAAGATTGAATATATGGACAGGAAGTGTTCCCTTACCCTATCAGAATATAATTACACTTCACAGAGAAGATTGTCATCACATTATAGACTCATAGACTTTAAGGTCAGAAGGGACCATTATGATCATCTAGTCTGACCTCCTGCACGATGCAGGCCACAGAATCTCAGTTTGGATTAGAAAGTGAACAAAGTTGCTACTCTGGGTAAAAGTAATAAAAAAATAAATCAATGTTTGTGTATGGTGGTAGCGTAACCCAGGCCTGTTTGGTGTAGCACTTTGTCCCCTATAGTGGTGGCTAGGCCAGCAAGAGATTGATGAGCCTGTTACCGCTTTGGTTAAGACAGATGTGTCTTTTAGCTCATGCAGCAGCAGCTCGTGCATTAAGCTCCAGAAGTCTGAGGTTTGATCCTGGCCAATGATGACCAGAATCTGTCAGCATTACAGTAGCACCAATATATATAAGGTTAAGAAATGAATTTACTAGTGTGAAAGAGTGTAAGTGCCCTAAAAACCATGAGTTCACTTGAATTGTGTTGAAAATTGCTGTATCTCAAGGGGATCAAGGTGGGGTAGTGCTCAAAATGTAAGGACACTTGGAGGGGGCTCCCATATTCAAACAGAAAAGTTTCATAACATTTTATGGCTATTTTATGCACACACCTGGGGCTCAAACTATGAGGAGCCAAGTCAAACATATCTCCCACTTGGGAGTGGTCTCAGCCAGTGTCTGGCACCTACAGCAATTTGGGGAACCATTAAAAATGTTATTCAAGGTGGATCTACCATACAGCATAAGCCTTTTGTGTGTGTTTCAAAAGCATGTCTCTTATTGAGCCGACTTCTGTTGGTTAAAGGTATTACCTCACCCACCTTGTTAAGCCAAAGAGAAAGGCATGGGCACATGCGCAGAAGGACCAGGTCTCTTTCTAGCCAGAAAATTTTCAGGCAGCCCAAGTGGGTGGCTTAAAACAAGTGGTTATTGAATCTGAATTGCACCTAAGTACTGTGAATTAGGAGTCCCTCCCTGCCCTTGGCAACTGAAGAAATGTATGTTATGCATATTAGTTGCTCTATGTGGGCATTCTCAGGGGCTCCTGAAAGTTTTGTCCTCAAGGAAGCTTCTGGTTTAACAGTTTACATTTCAAAGTGCTCTAAAATTCACATGCATATTCAGATTTTATTTTAATGAAGTACTGTCAAGGAAAGTGTATTAAACAGAGGGAATATGAAAGACTCCAAGTAAGCAGCATGCAATGTGTTTAGTTTTAATCACATGGCATGGTCACCTTTTTCCTTAATGAGCACAATAAAAGAAAGGCCAACTGCTGCAACTCTCACTAGCAGCATGATCAAAAAGGGTTGCTGAGCAACAAAATACACTCATCACAGAGAGCCCTATTCTGAGGACTGGCTTAAGGCCCACATTGACTATACACCTCTATCCTGTTATAATGCCACCTGATATAACACAAATTCGGATATAACGTGGTAAAGCAGTGTTCTGGGGGGGTGTGGCTGAACGCTCTGGCAGATCAAATCAAGTTCGATTTAACACAGTTTCACCTATAACATGGTAAGATTTTTTGACTCCCAAGGACAGCGTTATATCGAGGTAGAGGTGTATATTGTGCTAGTATACAGTAACTTGTTTGTCATGAAAAACCACTTTCTACAATTCATCCCATGTACACTTAGTTTCACCTCTCAGAGTGCTAAAGCTTCTACGAAAAGGGAGTCCAAATGAAGTGTCACACAATAGAAAATTATTAGTCAGATGGTCCTTTTAAAAAGATGCAAACCTCAGTGTATTCCTCCCCGAAACTTTTACAGAAGAGAATCAAGCACTGAAAATATAATTAAGAACACTCTTATCCCTGATAAAATGGAAATCCTGGTGTAACTTCAATCATGGCGGCACTACCACCTAATTGTAACATTGCTGTGCCACATATGGGCTGGGGTAGAGTTAATGATACAAGCTGGGGTCATTTTGGTCAAGGTGTTCCTCAGATACAGCTGCCCCTTACCCCTCTCTCTCTCTCAAAAAAACCACACCATCTGAAAGGACAGAGTGCTAGGATGTCAGAAGGAGGCATCACTCAAAGAGGGCCGAATTAAGATTGTGAGGCAGGGCTGGCATGTACCATAACTATTTCCTTATTTAAATGTGTATTAATTATAGGTGCACTCAACCTTCTGGAAGGATACAACACACTGTTAACTGTAACTGTGTTAATCAAGTTTTAGGGCAAATATTAAGTTACTATTTTAATTTAAATAGTAAGAATAGCATCTAAGTCTACTACTAGTATTGATCACTAACAAGGCATAACTTCAATTATGTTAAGAAAAACATTATTCAATCTAAGATTACATTTTGAACACATCTAGAGTCAAATAGTTCAACAAAACTGTAGTTTAATTTCAGAAAATGTGTTAAAATATATATTTATACATCAATTTCTGATACTGTGTGTTCATATACACAAATGATGGTCTCTCTTGAAACTATTTATGAAATGTACATTTTTTTAATTTAAATACTCAATATACACTGCACTTAATCTGCATGTTGCATTTATTAAATACATTAAAATCTGCAATGTAACAAAACGTTCTCATACGAAATTCAAAACACCATTTTAAATGAACAAAAGATGGCTCACTTCATTTTTTTTTAAACTAGTGCATAGTACACTAGCGCAGCTCCACCAACACCAGCTGTTCGTTCTTTTATTTGACATTGTTCACAGACTATTACATATTACAATAAGAGTGCTGGATAAAAACATGAGGTACGAAAGTGGTTCAAAGACTATAGGTCATGCAGATCATGCTAGACAGCAAAGAAAATTGTGAATGAGAAAAACACTAAATAAAAATACATAAAGAATGTGCATTATAAAATAAAAAAATCTCAATTACACAGCTTTGCTTCTTTGGTTACAAAGTAGGTTGAACAATTTCACAGCTTTTTATTCCCACCCCAAGAAAAAAAAAAATCATACGAAATGTCAAAAAGCAGAGGAATCATGGCAATTTCTCTCTATTAGAAAGTAGAAACAGAAATGAGCAAAGTTTTCTTCATCAAAATAGCCCATCAATTATTTATTATATCACAATAACTGGTGACTACCTGTACAGATGCACTATGGTCTTCATACTTACACTCTATACAAAAATGTACATTCAAGCTGGGTCTTGACTACCGTCAATAAATACCAAAAGTAAATTGCCATTAGTGTTAGAAATATGCCAGGATTCTTTTGTTCAATTATTGCCTAAACATTTTATCTATTAAACGCAATCCCGTCTATCAATTTTTACTGATACTTACATTTATTAAAAAAATTAAAAAAAAAGTTCTGTGACATTGTTCATGTACATTATGAAAATAGCAGCCCTGTAATAAATAAAACAAATAAATGAAACTATTATAGGCAAATGTTACTTATACTGAAAGAACAGTGGCTCTTAAGATGAATTGTTACTTCTTACATGAGATAGCAAGGCTCAAAGTAATCCATGGGTAATGGAAACCTTGGAGAGCCATCAAAGCTCTTAAAAACCCCACTCATGCGCACCAAATAAATGCATATGCTTTGCATTAACTCCTTCTACCATTTCCCTTGTGCACTGATGACATAACTGGACACCAACTGCGCTGTATGACATCTCAAAGTGAGGGAAAGCTCTTGTAGAATGATTGTCTAATACTGAAAAGGCCAAAACACACAACTGAAGCATGGCTACTTGCTTTCATATAAAGTGGAAAGAACACCAGTGGCACACAAGGACAGATTGCTTTCAGTTTTTTCTTAATGAGGAAAGAAAAGCTTTACGCTGAGGAAACATTCGGCTGCTGTGGAGGTTGCGTTGGCTGAGGAGGCTGTGCTATCACTGTTTGCAGTTGTGAAGTGCTACTAGGATTGGCCTGCTGAGTTGAGAGCTGGGATAACTGATCGTTGTTTGAGAGAGATTTTAACAGTGCATTTTCTCGTTCAAGTAAAGAGTTTCTTTCGATTAATTCTTTTATTTGTTCCTTCAGGACTTCCACTTCTTCTCTGACTGCGTACATCAAATGGCTTTTCACCAGATCCTGTGAACAGTAAGTCAGTAGTTACACAAACTGAAAACAGCAGAGTTTATAATACAACTCCATCCTGCTCGGTCTTAAAATGTTAGTATGATTTCACTTATTCCATTATAGTAAATCTGGTCTCCAGTAACACTAGACAAATATTTATCACTTAATAAAAAAAAGTCACATGAACAAGTTAATATTTAAGAGCAAATAATCTAGCACCTCAGGAAGTTGCTGCAAAATGTTTCCAATCTGAAAGGCCCTAAACCACTGCATGCTAACTGGCTTCTACTGCACAATGGAGTAGGCATAGGCACTTCCATATGCATTAAAACTAAGATCTTTTCTACTCCACAGAATTACGAAAGTTTTACAGAAATCTGAATATAAAAATGGAGCTTTTTGAATGGCTTTCCAGTTACATCATATGTATTTTAATGCTGAAAAAAACACTTTATAATAAAAACAGGTAGCAGCCTGTGTTCTAGGTTTTGGCCTCATGAGAGGCATACATTAACTGCAGAGAATATAGCTTTTTGCAACTAGCATCTTGTAGATTGTTTTAACTTAAGTCTGAACATGAATACAATAAATACACATGCATTTAGTTTTGCAGGATGGCATGTACTGGGGAGCCAAGTAGTTCAGTGATGAGACAACTGGCCTTATTTCTAGGAATATGTACAAGGGGGACAATGTGATTAGAAAATAACTGAAAAAATGGTGTTCTGAGTGGATGATGGGATCCTGCAGCACAGCATACAAGAACCAGAAAAAAAACCTCAGACTGGGAGGAGGTGACAGAGTTGGATTTTAATTTTGTTTCATTAAATATTAAGTAACCAAAGAAATTAAAAAAAAAGTGTGGTATATATTCAGTGTTTTACATGTATTCCAAGTTTTTATGTTAAATCCTTTCAAAATGTTTTAAAAAAACTCTGTACCAACCCCATGGGTAGGAAGCTCTTTGGATCCAACATAAAACTAATCCCGATCTGTTGCCATTCCATAATCTAGGAAAATCCACTCTTCATATGATGGAATGGAAGAATCAGAACTAATTGAGGGGAGGGGAACAGACATTATATCAGCAATTCTGGCTAATGATACTCAGTTTTATTCTAGGAATCTGCATTATCCTGAAGACAGCATGTTTGAATAAAAATGAACATAGCTTGAAAGATTTCATCTAATTGATTAACTGCTTGTCCTATTAGAAATAGGAATCTTTGTTTTCTACTTACCATTGCCTGTTCTATTTTGTTGTCAATGGCTACAACACTTGCACCAGACGCACTGTTAAAAAAAAAAAAATTCAGTGGATATTAGATTCCTCTTACTTGACTAAACATTGAACCCATTTGTACATACAAATCTTGCAAGAAATAGGTTGTTAAAGATCAGCCTTTAACATATGTGTCTCTTTGCTGAGAGACTAACTCTTAGGAGGCTTTAAGAATTCCATAACACACTACAACCTCTGTGAAAGTTCTCCTTAACTGCCTGGGAAAATTAGAGCTCTGAAAATATATATAGCCACTCCCCATTTAAGTTTCTTCAGTTTACCAACTACAGTAATGGCTATGTTAACTGGCCCTATACCAACCCAAAAGATCCATAAACTGGCATTTCTAATCTTTGTAGAAAGTCCAGTTTATAGTCCAGGTGGCACGGGGCTGGCAGGCTCCCTATCTGGCTCTGTGTGGCTCCCTGGAAGCAGTAATATGTCCCTGCTGCTTCTAGGTGGAGGAATTGCCACAAGGGGTTTGGCGTGAGGGACAGGGTGTGGGCAAGGGCTTGGGAGGGGATTTAGAGTGCCAGATCTGGACAGTGCTCACCTCGGGCAGTTCCCCGCAAGTAATGGCTTGTCCATGGTGTTCCTAGGGGGCAGCGTGGCTAGGCTGCTCTGCATGCTGCCTCCACCTGCAGGTGCTGCCCTCACAGCTCCCATTGGCCATGGTTTCCGGCCAATGGGAGCTGTGGAGTCAGCGCTTGGGGTGGGGCAGGAGCAGTGTGCAGAGTCGCCTAGTCGCACCTCCGCCTGGGAATGGCAGGGACAGGTTGCTGCATGCAGGGAGCTGCCCGAGGCGAGTGCCTCCTGGATCCGGCACCTCTAAACCCCTCCCACGTCCAACCCCTTGCCCCTCCTGCACCCAAAGCTCTTCCCAGAGTCTGTGCCCCACATACCCTCCCATGCCCAAACTCCCTCCCCCCCTCTTATTTAACTGGAATTTTTCCTTTACCAGCAAACCCCCAATATGCTAGATAAAGTTTTTACTGTGTAAAACATAACCTCCGTGATCCATGTCTATGGACACCTAAAATCAACAGCCATTACATACCTTAATCTAGTTCAGTTACTGTTTAATTTCCTTCTCATTATCCACAATCTCACTTATGGAAACAAAAAGGTTATGTATTGTAGCAAGTTTGCATATTTGGTAATACATCATACGCCAATATGAAATGTTTTGAGAGACGGACAGACACACACACACACACACAACCACCCTATAGTAGTATTTGTCCTCAGCATTTATTTACTAATTAGCTGCCAGCAGAGGAGCTATATAATCAGGAGCCTTCTTATGGCTTTGCAGTAGTGTGCCAGTAATCAATGAGAGCATAAAAAAAGATACTCAAAATTCTGGAATCCCACAGCTGTATTCATTTGCTCCCAGGAAACTCTGGATGCGCCATCCAATAAGGTTAGAATCCTACTGTCGGCCATTAAATTAAGTCCTATTTAGGTGTTTACTGGTATAGGACATGTTTCTCCAATGCTGAGTGCTAATGCAGAGTGTTTTAGCAAATCAGGTTTCAGACTATCAGCACAAGATGGCAAAATGCCTCAACGTATTTTAGGAATAGAGTTTTGCAGACTTTTAAGATGACAATATTTATGCTTTCAGACCGTCTAATTAAAAAATAATCCATTTTAATATGAATTTAACAACAAAACTGTTTCAGTGTCTTGCTAACTTTCAAGCTTCCCCGAGTTACAAGGGTACTGTAGATGTCCTTCCTCAAAATGGCCACCAAAGCTAGCTTCCTTTTTCTTCTAGCATTACGATTCAGATATATCCCTATTCTGTAACTAGCTAAGATAACATGTTAGCCTTCCACAAAAATCAATTAAAAAAAAAAAGACAGCCCTTCAAGTGTCATCATTAATCTCAAATAATCAACTAGTATACATCCAAAGTGCAACTTCTTGAGAAGAAAACCATACATAACCAATGAATTTATTTTAAAAAAGGTGGGTTTTGGGGGGGGGGTAGGGGGAAGGAAAGTAGAAGCAGAGAGTAAACAGTTTATTTTATTTTTGGTGTGTGTGTTTTGGTTTTGCAGAGGAAACAGTTTATGGTATGATTATATGCATTTTGAACATAATATTAAATGTTAATTCTAAACAGTAAGAATGAAATTTTCATTTTGGATTTGAAGTTTAAATGGTCCTGTAGCATTAATCTGTTTCAGTTAAAAACAGCTTTAACTATCAGAGTGCAGGGTCTGCCTGTGTAGTCATTTGCAGAATTAGGACCCTTGAAATTAGAATTTAACCTTAACAGCCAGGACTATGACTGAACCAGTATGCTGTGCAGTAAAGTACAGCAGCACATCTCTGAAGCAACAATCTTGAAATGAAAACCTCAGTTTTCATTTAAAAATGATTAAGCTGTTAAATGTTATGGCTGAGAAGAAATGCCCCAAACGTAAACTGAGTATAAGTGACAAAGATGACTAGAGCACCACCTTTTCTGTCATCATATTGACTTCTATCAGTTTTTAATATATTAATTTTGGACTGTGGGCAGTCTACCATTTAGAATGAGTAGATCTGCCTTCTTTTTTAATTACATCAACATTCTGGTTAGAAGATTCTGTGAATGAAGGTACCTGAAGTACACTGAACTCACTTGAGCAACACAGTTAAATGTCATTTCATTGCTTAAAGTGTTTAGAAGTGACAAATCCGATTAGCAGAGTATTTTAGAGGGGAGTGTGCAGGACAGAAGAATGTCAGGGTTAGAAGATTACAGAAAACAAATTTTAGATAGGACTCTAGCACCGAATGCAATATTTAAAAGCATAGCAATATTTAAAAAAGTTATAAAGCTGTCTTAGAGGCTAACAGAATTCTGATAAAAATATGTCAAGTCTCTAAGCTGTAAATAAAAGATTTATTTTGAAAGACAGGTAGATTCTTTACAACTAAAGACACTTGATCCAACTCTTACTGAATCCAATATGAAAATTCTCACTGGACTTAACAGAATCAAGACTGCCCCCCCCTCCCCCCAATGCTTTACGACCAACTGACAACCCACAACCTCCTTCCCTATATTTCCACCCTCCCTTGTTGAGCCACCCTTCAAAATGTCAAGGCTTCCAGTTCGAGTAATTAGCTAGGACTCCATTCTTGCCTCTAAAAAGCCTCAGCAAGACAGGCACTTCTACACATTTAGTTCCCTCTCATTTTTAGTCAGTTACTAGAAAAAGAGGAAAAACAACAAATGTATGGAGATACCTATCCTCACAGAACTGGAAGAGACCCTGAAAGGTCATTGAGTCCAACCCCTTGCCTTCACCAGCAGGACCAAGTACTGATTTTGCCCCAGCTCCATAAGCGGCCCCTTCAAGGACTGAACTCACAATCCTGGGTTTAGCAGGCCAATGCTCAAAACCACTGAGCTATCCCTTGCCTCATTGAGCTAAGAATCCCTTAGAGGCTAGGAGTTACAGCTATTCTAACAGCCATCTGTGATGCTGTTAAAGCACAACAAGCCAGAAGTGAATCACATTACAGACAAGAGGAATTTTTAAAAAAGGTAACTGGAGTTGGCTTATTTTTCTAATGTCAATTTACAGGGAGAATTATAATCCAACACTCCTCCCCTCACTCAAGTTATTCTTAGGCTATGTCTACACTACGTGCCTTTTAGTGACACAGCTGTGCCGCTACAGCCATGCCACTAAAAGGCGTGCAGTGTAGCTGCTCTTTGTTGGTAGGAGAGAGCTCTTCTGCCAACAAAGCAAGGTTTACACCAACAATTTTCATTGGTAAAACTTGTCATTTGGGGTGTGTTTTTTTCACACCCCCGAACAACAAAAGTTACACCGACAAAAGTTCAGTGTAGACAAACTTAGGATATGTCTACATTACAAAATAAGGTTGATTTTATAGAAGTTGATTTTTAGAATCGATTGCGCATGTCCCCACTAAGCACATTAAGTCAGCAGAGTGCATCCTCTCTACTGTGGCTAGCATGACTTATGGAGCATGCACTGTGGGTAGCTATCCCACAGTTCCTGCAGTCTCCACTGCCCATTGGAATTCTGCGTTAAGCGCCCAATGCCTGATGGGGCAAAAAACATCGTCGCGGGTGGTTTTGGGTACATGTCATCAGTCGCCCCTCCCTCCGTGAAAACAACATCAGACAATCGTTTTGCACCTTTTTTCCTGTGTTATCTGTGCAGACGCCATACCACAGCAAGCATGGAGCCTGCTCAGCTCACCGTCACTTCTGCTGTTGTGGGCAAGTCTACTGTGAGGGCTGCTGTGATCCGAGTAGCCAATGCAATCATTGGCATTCTGTTATCAAGAGCAATAACTCTGGGAAATGCATGGGGCTTTTTAGATTTTAGGTGCATCATATTCCTATCCTTTGTCGCTAGTGAAGTCGTCCTGCAGCTGTACATTCCAGTCCGGTCGCTATTGTAACACCTCATAGCACTTCTGTGGTTGACACATGTAACAGCTCCAGGGCTCTTGCTCTTTTGCCTTGCCCGAGGTACCTTGCCCTACCAGGACCTCCAAGCATTTGACACAGAAGCACCTGCAGCAGCTGGCATTGCTGCACAGCGGCAGCTCCTTGCCTTTGCAGCAGATGGTGCAGTAGGACTGGCACCTGTCCTTGTCACACATATAGAACAGCTCCAGGAATCGATCTTTGCAAGTCTGGCAAAGGCCCCCCATAAACAGCAGTGGAATGTGGCTGGGTTTTTTCTCCTGAACAACAACCGTGTTCAAAGCTCCTGTTTGTGACTTCGGAAACCACTTGCTCTCTGTTCTGGTCCTCCTCCACCTGCTCCTTGCTGTTATTGTGGAAGTTAGTCTTTAGCCATTTGGCTGGGGGTTCTGGGAACATCTTCCCTGCCTAGCTCCTAGCAACCTCCAGGGCATGGTGTATGGTTTGTCAATAGGAGACCAGCTTATTAAACGTAGAGTGGTTGAAATGCTGCCTAAGACCCATCAGAGCCACCAGCTTGTCTGATGAAACCTCAGAGAACTTCCCATCGCCAAGCCATTGCACCCAGTGCATTCCGAAGATTGCCTGACATTTGGACGTGACTCTGTAGGAGACTATGATTGCAAGCCATCAGGAGAAGCCCTTGATCTTCCCCGACATAAGCTCTCCCCCCCCCCCATTCCAAAATCTTTCCCATCCCGGTATACCAACACTTCCCCTGCAACTCTGCTCTCCTGCTCCCCAGTGACGAGCTTGGGGGATCGGTTCTGGTCCTCCTGCGTGCTGCTGGCAGACGTACTTATGCTCTGAGAAGACTCCTCGGAATCCTCCTCAGCGAGGTCAATCAGGGGCACCTGGACAGACATGGCCATCCTCCTCTTAGAGTACTGAATGGAAGCCACAGACTCCAGGTAATTCTCTTCTTTAGCTTTCGTCTCACGGAGGTTCAGTCCTGCCTGGAATATCATGCAAGCTAGAGGCTTCTGCCTCAGGCTGCTCTCCCAGCCGGCAGCACCACGCGGTCTCACCTACCGCAGCCTACTGCTTGTTCCCATGGCTCATGACGCCTGGACTGTAGTAAGAAACAGTTCAACTATAGGCTGAGCAAGCGCAGAATGGTGTTAGAATGTGCCTTTGGACTTTTAAGAGCTCGCTGGCGCTGTTTGCTGACTAGGTCAGACCTCAGCGCATCCAACATTCCCATTATTATTGCTTGCTGTGTGCTCCATAATATCTGAGAGTAAGGGGGGGGACGTTTATGGCAGGGTGGGAGGTTGAAGCAAATCGCCTGGCATCTGATTTTGAGCCCTTAGGGCAATTAGAAGAGCACAGCAAGGCACACTGCACATCAGAGAGGCTTTGAAAACCAGTTTCATGACTGGCCAGGCTCCGGTGTGACAATTGTGTGTTTCTCCTTGATGCAAACATGCCTCCGTTATTGATTTTAATTCCCTGTAAGCAAACCACCCTCCCCCCTTCGAAATAAAGTAACTTGTTTTGAAACCATCAATTCTCTCTCTTTTTTTAAAATTAATAGAGATAACAGACAAGGTAGCCTGGGTGGGGTGGGGTGGGGGAGGAGGGAAGGACAAGGCCACATTGATTTTTAGCGTGGCTACATTAAGCAAACTGTTTGAATGACAGCCTTCTGCTGTTTGGGCCATCCTCTGGAGTCGAGTGGCTGGGTGCCCAGAGCCCTCCCCCCACCACATTCTTGGACATCTGGGTGAGGAGGCTATGGAACTTGGAGAGGAGGGTAGGCGGTTATACAGTGGATGCAGCGGGGGTCTGTGCTCTTGTTGACTTTTAAGCAGCTCCAAAAGATGTTTTATCATGTCAGTTTGCTCCCCCATTAGCCTCAGCATTACATCCTGCCTCTGCTCTTCACGCTCACTTGATTCTTTCCTGGCCTCTACCACTGAACGCCTCCATGCATTAAGCTGTGCCCTATCAGTGCGGGAGGACTGCATGAGCTTGGAAAACATATAATCGCGAGTGTTTTTTTTGCCTTCTAATCTGCGATAACCTCAGGGACGGAGATGATAGAGGAAGCATAGAAACATTCTACGTGCTCTACAATTCTGGGGGGACTGCATGGTCACCTGTGCTGCTGAGTTCGCCAAGCTGACCAAATAAGAAATGAAATTCAAAAAAGTTCCTGGGGCTTTTCCTGTGTACCTGGCTAGTGCATGGGAGTTCAAAGTGCTGTCCAGAGTGGTCACAATGGAGCACTGTGGGATAGCTCCTGGAGGCCAATACCATCAATTTGCATCTGCACTATCCCAAATTCAATCCAGCAATGTCAATTTTAGCACTACTCCCCTTGTTTGGGGGCGCATATAGAAGTCGATTTTAAGAGCCCTTTAGGTCGACGGAATGGGGTTGGTTGTGAGGACGCAGTCATTTTTAAATAGATCTAAGGTGGCTAAATTCAACCTAACCGCATAGTGTAGACCAGGGCTTAGGGAATATAGGCTCTAAGAAAAGTTTTTTTGGCAGTTTTACGATGTTATCAACTCCAAACACTCAAAGTCATGAGTCATCTACCCCCCACCACACAAATATAGTGAGACTGGCTTAAAAAGTTTAATAAATAAATACATCTGCGGTTCTGTTTATAAGCCTTCTGCTTTGAGACTGAATGGTGAACTTCCTTCACACCGTCAAGGATTGTCTGCTGTCATGACCATTAGAAATTTACATTGGTGAAAAATGAAAGCTGAGGGTCTCATGCAATCTCCTAATGCCTCAACTGTCGTAATCAAGACAGATACCAAATACAAAAAAGGACTAAAGACAGTGAGGAGCACCACCTCACTATACAAAGTTCCATCTCAGTTTCTAGACCTGAATCTACTCCACATAAAATGCACGCACAAACACGCATGAACCCTGTTCCTTATCAGGATCTTCTCAGCAGCCTTGCTTTCACGCTAATGGAGAGGGAAAGCCAACTGCCAAAGCTTCTACTAAAGCCTCAGCCTTTATTTTCTCTCAGGTGTGCATGGCATCTCATAGAGCAGCATACGAAAAGATAAGCATCAGTAAATACAAGCAGGAAGCTGAGAGAAAGTAACAAAGGCCATTCTTCTGACCACTTTTGTAGCATCCAGGAGGATATGGATAGAAAGAGAGGAGATAGTTGTCTGTAATCAAGGCACTTACTACCCAAATCAGATCAGACAGCATCCTCTAGCAACTTCAGTATCTTTTTACCTTCCAGCAGCTAATGCAGAGGAACTGGGCTTCTTATATCAGGGCATTCCCTACCCCACCCCTCCAAATAAGGACCTGGGCTAGCAGGATTAGTCCTCTGGATTGCGAGTGTCAAATTTTTCAAGCCCTGCTTGCACCTACAACCAGAGTCATCTGAATAGTTTAATATACTGTTTTGAAGTTTATCTAAAAAAATGTAACGCTACAAGCTATCATACTGGCATAACCTTTGTATAGCTCGAAAAGTCAGTTTTACGCTGAACACAGGAGTCAAAAGTTGGTTTTAGTGTTTCACGAACAACCATAACATTAGCAAGACTCATTTCATACCAGAGTCCAGTAAATAATCTTGTACTTCAAAATTACCTTCAAAAGGCAAGTAGATAGTACTAGGAAATAGAAATGTTCGCTGAAGACTAAAGAGAGTTATGTTGTTAGCTGCTATACAGATGATACATAAATTATGTGCTTGTGTTTCACTGTGTGAGAAGATGTGGTAAAAAGAAAGGCCACCTACCTTCCATAATGGAAAGTTCTTTGAGGTGTCTTCCCTAGATGAATTCCATTGTAGGGTATGCATGCGCACTACAGTGTTTTGCTAAATAAAATAGCAAAGAGTAAATATTTTATTTTTATTTTTTTTTTCCTGGGGACTGGAGGACGTACAGAAATGAAGTTTCCAAGCTCTTAGGCAGACAAGACTGTATGTTTGTGCGCAAACACTGCACAAGCTGTAGTTGTACCTCTGCCCAACCTAAGTACTATTTAGATTTTTTCCCCCTCTGGGAGGAGTTCACAATTAAATGCCTTAGTAACCACAAACCCCCATCCACATTACAATGCATCATTGATATGTTTAGAAAAATCCTAGTTACACTGCTGCAATTATTTGTTTTCTGTGTTTTTAAAAGTATGGAGGGCTAGATGGAAGCATGACAGATACATTAAAATACAGCATAAAATATCAAAAAGCTTCTACAATATTGTCAAAAGGTACCCTCTGGTGGACAAAGTGGTACTATACCTAATGCATGCTATGCTTTTATTTAGAAAGAAAAGTCACAGAATTAGCATATTTGAGAGCATAATGATGACCAGCAAGTGTTACTTGTAGTAGAGTTCTTTAAATGCACATTTACAGTTAACGAAATAGCATATCTTACTAGAGAGATTAAATAATTAAAAGATATTGTTCAAATGAATAAGAAGTTGAAGCAAAGAAGATAAGCAAGAAAGCCAAAAAAGCAGGTGTTGAGAGAATGGAATTGGAGTGGATGGTTAAAGGCATTCTACCTTCAGCAGCATCCTGAAAGATGTTTAGATATCCATTATCATCTCAGACTTCCTGCTTATTTAAATTTAATCTTGTCAAAGTGGATGAAATCACCATAATGAAAGTACCAATCAATTATAAATGAACTCTTTCTAAAAGTATCAAATATTCCGAACTTGTTACCCTCTGGATTGAATTTTATGATTATTGTTCTCAGTAAAAAGTGATACTCTCTGGGAAAGTTTGTTAGCTATTAGTATTTTCAAGTTTGGACATAAAAATCGTTCATGGTTTAAGAAATTCAGGTGTGTGTTCAGTTTTAAAAGATTACATAGTGTTCAATAAAGTACACATACTGTGCCAACTTGAAAGTTACGAATTGCTTCACTTTCATGAATTTAAATCTCAGCCATATTGCTATGTATCAAAGTTCTTTCACATTTAAATAAGGCTGCAAATCTCAGTGATCTGATGAAGTAAATCAACTTCAAGCTTCACTTTCTAAAAGTAAGTTACGGAAGACATGCCCTACATAAGAGGTATTGATTAGCTGTATGGTCTATTTCCTCAGGAACTACATGACTACTGCAAATCAGAAGCTAAAGGGGGAAAAAAACCTGCCATATGGATTTAAGTATTTTCTTACCCCTTTCTTGGTACTTCTTGTGAAGGAATATCTGCAAAAGTGAGACTAATGTTCACACGTCTTTGGGCTTGTTAACCCTCCCACAAGAGGAGATCAGAAAAGCTGATCTGAGGTTAGTAGGGAATATTGTTGGATTTACTGTAATGAATGGTTCCTTTAGAACCAGTGTCAAGGTGCTAGCATCTCTCCAGAGGAAGGAGGAGACCTGTCACCAAAACAGTGTAGATAAACCACTGTCTGACCTCACCCCAACACACAGTGCATTTAGGCAACTGTGCAACACTGCATGACATGGAGAGATCCTAATTAAAAAAATAATTACATTATTCAGCTCTTCTGAAGTCAAATCACTGTTTTGATTACAGTTCACACAGATAGGTCTAGCATTTTACTTAGCACTTTCCTTTGGGATCCACAATAGATTCTATATCTGATCCTGAATTTAAGGTCTTGTATACACAGGAAAATTGACTGGCATAGCCACAGTGGAATAATTATTCCACTATAGCTATGGCTATCAGTTTCCCCATGAAGACAAGTCCTTAGTCACTAATGACACTTCGGTGGTGCCATTTAATCACAGAAATCAAGATAAGTTTCTGTTGGGGTAACATTCCACAACAACAGTAGACCCAATACAAAAAGTTATTGTTTTGGAGGAGTAGCATACTTAAATTATCTTAATAGCTAAACAAGATGTACTGATAGCTCACTAGGAAATAGTACGTTTCAGTTAGAGCCATTGAAAATCAACTGTTTATGTTCTGGTAAACATAAGAGGAAGGATGATCCAGTGGTTAGGGTATTAGCCTGGGACTCAAGAGACACAGGTTCAATTCCCTGTTCTGCTATAGACTTCCAGTGTAACCTAGGGCAAGATACTTAGGGGAAGATTTTAAGAAGACTTTAGCACTCAGTAATTCCACTGAGAATAAGTGAACGCAAATCTGTCCATTAGTCTCTTTGAGCAACAAAATGGCAGATGAAATTCAATGTTGATAAATGCAAAGTAATGCACACTGGAAAACATAATCCCAATTACACATATAAAAGGAGAAGGTCTAAATTAGTAGTTACCACTCAAGAAAGAGATCCTGGAGTCATTGCGGATAGTTCTCTGAAAACATCCACTCAATGTGCAGTGGCAAGCAAAGAAGCGAACAGAATTGTTGGGAATCACTAAAAAATGGATAAAGACAAGACAGAAAATGAATTGCCTCTATATAAACCCATGGTACACCCACATCTTGAATACTGCCTGTAGATATGGTTGCCCCATCTCAAATACATAGGAATGGGAAAAGATTCAAAAAAAGGAACAAAAATGACTAAGGGTATGGAATGGCTTTGATATGAGGAGAGATTAATAAGACTGGGACTTTTTGGCTTAGGAAAGAGACAACTAAGGGGGGATATGATTGAGGTCTATAAAATCATGATTGGTATGGAAAAAATAAATAAGATAGTGTTATTTACTCCTTCTCATAACACAAGAACTAGGGGTCACCAAATGAAACTAATAGGCAGCAAGTTTAAAACAAAAGGAAGTATTTCTTCACACAACACATTGAACCTGTGGAACTCCTTGCCAGAGGATATTGTGAAGGCCAAGTCTATAACAGGGTTCAAAAAAGAATTAGATAAATTCATGGAGTATAGGTCGATCAATGGCTATTAGTCAGGATGGGCAGGGATGGTGTCCCTAACCTCTGTTTGCCAGAGGCTGTGAATGAGTGACAGGGAATGGATTACTTACTTATTCTGTTCATTCCCTCTGGGGCCCCTGGCATTGGCCATTGTTGGAAGACGGGATTGTGACCCAATATGGCCATTATGTTCTTAGATTTACAAAGAAACTTGGGCATGGTAATGCTGAGCATCACCATGCTGAACTTTTAGGTGCCCAGAAAATTATTGGAATTCACAAAGCCAAAATTAGGTACCTAAACTCCCTATACTATAAGTGGTGATAAAGGAGCACCTCAGAATGGGATTCACAAAAGCCAGCACACATGACTAGTCCTTGCCTAAGCTAGTCAATGGAAGATGCTAAACTGAGGCCTGTGTGCTAAGCCTTATCTCTCTCGCTCTCAGAGATACAGTAGAACCTCAGAGTTATGACCACCTCGGGAATGGAGGCTGTTCGTATCTCTGAACAAAACGTTATTTTCTTCAAAAGTTTACAACTGAACATTGACTTAATACAGCATTTTTCTTCTGCATTCCTTTTTTTTTAAAAAAAGTTTATGTTTAACACTGTACCGTACTGTATTTGCTCAACCCCCTCCAGTCTCTTCTGCTTCCTGATTGCGTATTTATGGTTCTAAATGAGGTGTGTGGTTGACTGGTCAGTTCATAACTCTGAGGTTCTATTCTAAGTGCTTAAGTCTGGGCTGCAGGGAGGTACCTCTCTGTGTTTGGGATTCTCAGTTCTGGCATAGGCACCTCAGCTGTTTTAGCAAGAAGCTGGTGGGAGGTGAGCAGTGGCTTTATGACTAAGCAGAGTCTGAATCAGGAATTTAGGCTTCTAAAGTGGCAGTTAGGCCCCCTAAGACATTTTGTGAATCTAGCCCTTTGTGCCTCAGTTTCCCATATGTGAAATGGGGATAACAGTACTTCGTCTCAGAGGAGTTGTTAGGATAAATACTTTAACTTTTGGAGGTGTGCAACAGAAGAAGCCATACAAGTACCTGACGCAGCTTAAACAAAAAAAAAAACCTCTTGATTTGTTCTAAGATCATTTACAATATATCAGACCCACCTTCCCCAATAGGCAACTGCCATTTAGTATACAGATGCTCTCCTTTCTATTACACCAGAGGAGGAGCCTTTGTTACAGGATGTGGGGGCAACCTGCTCAACAGGAAGATACAGGAATCTTTTCTTCAATTTCCCCACCTCTTTCACATAGTCATAGCTAGTTCACATAAAGCACTTTGAAAATCAGCATTTTCAAAGCACCATACTAGCAATTCTCACAATAGTCATGGGAGAGTAGGGTGACCGGACAGCAAGTGTGAAAAATGGGGAGGGGGGGTAACAGCAGCCTATATAAGAAAAAAAGACCCAAAAATCAGGACTGTCACTATTAACTCAGGACATCTGGTCACCCAAGGGAAGATTTCTTCTCTTCATTTTATAGATAGGGAAGCTGAGAAAGAGGTTGAGACTTAGCCCCCAAAAGGGAGACCACACTGCAAATCAACAGCGGAGCTCAGATTTAACACCAAGTTCCTGACTCCCATTGTAATGCTCAAATTACCAGACCAGTACATTGTTTCTAAGAACAAGACCCAGTTAGAATCAAAGTGATTTTGGACAAAATGGGTATTTGCTGCTCTAATCACTACATTAACAACATCAAGTGAAAGTATGGAATATTTGCATCCAATTATTTATCTGTTTTATGGTATTGCCTAAGAGCCACTTGTGCTAGATGCTGTACTACCATGAACAAAGATTGTAAGCTCTTTGTGGTAGGGACAATCAAAGTATAGGACAGGACAACAAGGGAATACAGGCAGAAACGGAGAGCACAAGGTAACAGTGACATGATATTGATCAGCATGAGACACAGTGGTCTCAGCACACCAGCTGCCTACCAGTTGCCAAGTTTTAAAATTGATATCATGGCAAAAGAGAATTTAAGAAAGGACCTGCAGGAGGAGAACAAGATATTCAGCCACAAGAGTAATAGTCTATACATTCTTTAAAGGCTTATAAACTATTTTAGAAGGACCTCCAAAATGTGGTTTTATGTTGCTCTAGGGTTGTACGCATAAGAAAAGTGTGGGTTATTTGTGGCCTGCAGTCTATTTTAAGGCTTACTGAATTTTTATTTTTTGCACTCTTTAGGAGCTAACAGGCCTCTTTGGACATATATACAACTCTGTTTTAGTGAAACATTTAATTTGAAGAAGTCACATATCCCCCTACCGTGCACTACACGTGTGGGGCACAAAGGGAGGTGAGGATGCACATGGGAACCTGGCTAGTTTTAGCCAGGGTAGCAACAACGTAAACAGTAACTGTTTCAGAGCAATAAATCCAGCTAGGATCTTATGACATTATCACCATTAATACTTAAAGAAAAGCCACCATCCACGTCAGGGGCATTTGTTCCCCTTCTCTACATCTTTTAAAGAATCTTGTGTTAAAGAGGAAAAACTCATGGGGCCAGCAGTACACCTAGCAACACCTGTTTGAATGGTAAGCAGGAAAAACAACATTTGCAGACTTCCCCAAGGAAGCCTCAATGATGACTCATCGTTTTCAAGCAACCAAGTACAAAAAAGTCAAATAGCCTCCTGCCATGCAAGGTTAGGTTGTGATGAAAGTCTAGGTTTCTTCTAATCTTTTATTTTGGTCTCTTTACATCTGAATATCACCTCACTGTATTTTGTTAGCTCTTGCTGCAATTTATGTTTAGCTTTGTTGACTCAAAATATTCCCAAAAGATGGTTAGCTACAGGAGAATATTAATCCTATTAATTAGAGTGTGTGTGTGTGTGTGGGGAGGGGGGAGTTGTAAGGCAAGATTAAACAATGTTCTGACAACACTGAAGAAATTCTCACATTAAAGACAGAGTTAAGAAAGCCACAGGTGGCTCCCTATTATGACTAGACCAAGGTAGAAAAATTGATTTCTTCTTCCACAAATTAAGTTTCTTAAAAGGACAAGAAACGTTTAATTTTTTTGTACAGAGATCAGATCACTGAAGTCTGATAAAGTTAAATATTTAGGACTTGAATTTCCCCCACATCAGAGCTCCACTTTATATAAGGGAGCTGTACCATCAGGGAGCTGATTAGGGATCCCTGATTCTGTGCCCGCCAGCCCCAGCATAATTTACTTCTGGGAGAATTTTGGACCAAAAAATTAAAAATTCTGTGAATAATATTTTAAAAATCTGGAAAATTCTACATATTTTCAAAAACACAATATAATCACATAAGTTTCATTTTGGTAATTCATTTCAAAACACCTGCCAGTGCCAGCAAGTATGTCTGTAACAATACAGACACCGCTCACTTCCCCCCACACACACACCTAGGATTTTTTTGGGGGGAGGGGACAAACAGATTCTTTACTAGGCATATTAATACAGAACTTTTGAGTAATTCATTTCAACTACAATACAGAAATGTATTTCCTGCACCCCAAAGCAGCAGTGCAAAGGCTTGGGGGAGTCAGGGGTAATGGAAGAGCTGAGGGAGCACGAAGGAGCCTGGGAGTGAAGCTGGATGTTTGTTGGGTGTCAGTGGGAGAAGTATGGAATAGTTTATTTGGGGTTGGGGGGGAGAAACTGTTAGAGAGTTGATGAGCCTCCCCCATTCAGACCATGGCTGATCCCAAGCCTTTCCCATTCAATCAGGCATATCTGCCCCCTCCCTCATATGGCCCTGGCTCAAATGCTGTCACCCCACTAGCTCCTGAGTATGTGCCTGTCTGTCCCCCGCCCCCACTAACCCTTTTAAACCCGGTCTGACACAGCCCCAGCTGCCCCATGTGCCCTACTCTGCCTCCCAGCCTGGCTCCCTGGACAGGCTGCTGTGATGAACACAGCAGGCTACTAGCTGTTATTGCCTGTCAGCCAGCTGTTCTGGTGTCACAGTAGCCTCTGGTGGGCGAAAGGTAGAATTGCAGCACTTCTTGGGCAGAAAGTATTCTCTGCAGGGGGCGCAAAGAGAAAATATTCTGCACCAGACATGAATTCTGCACCACTGCGCACAAGCAGAATTCCCCCGGGAGTAATAAATTATGTCTCCAACACAACATGCTTAAGGGACATTACACCAGCGAGAACACTGGGCACAAGAGCTGTTGCCACTGGCTTCACACAAGCACTAAGTTCTCCATCCACTATGGGAATTCTTTGTTGCCAACCTAAGGCCAGAATCCAACCACTTTGCATGTTAAGCAGATCTAAGAATATGACCCTTAAAGAGGAGGGGTGACGGGAGGGGAGGAAAGGAAATCAGTGGAGATTCAAGCCAATAAGTTTGGAAGTTGAACTTCTGACAGGTTAGGGACTTTTTGCATTCAGGCTTGGCAAGCTGCTATTGTGCATGTGATCTTGCCATTACTTTCAGCAATGGTATTAAAATCTAAAACCTACATAAAACCTACACACCAAAAGTAACAAATCAAAATAAAATGCTTGCTACATTTCATTTTAAATTGTTAGCTTGTAGTAGAAAATAGCAACACAAAATCAGTGAAGACATCCTTACAAAAATTTTTTTGCACAGCTGTCTCTTCAGGACTGAAGACAGGAATTTATAAAGGAAACCATTTACATTTTCTCAGCATTAAAGTAGTAGTAACAGTATAGTTTTACCTTTTCTTGGTATAGTCCATTTATGTTTCCAGGATGCATATTCCGAACATTCATGGTAAGACTCTGCTCATTGACATTTGCAATACCCATACTACTTAGCTTAATGACTAAATCTGAAATCCAAAACTAGAAGATTATAAAAAATAGATAATATTTATAATCTACCAATATTTATCTCCTCATAAGAGTTATAAATAAAAGTAATTGAAAGCTAGAAAAAAAATACTTCAACTGGACTAATGGTCTGTACACAATATGTATGGGAAAGGATAATCTTTTCAGGCCCCAAAACCTTTTTTTTTTTTTTTAAATATGTTTAAATAAAGGAAGTATTTTGGACCTAAACATTGCCACTTTCTCACAAATGCAAAAAAGGGATTTGTACCTAAAAGTGTCACATTAAAAAAAATACAAAGGTACAGAAGTACTGAAGTTTGAAATAAGACTATTAATGTTAATAAAATTGTGTAATGACATAATAGTAACAGGCATTTTGCCAATGTGATTTTAGCCCTAGAAGCCACACATGCACTTAGTGTGGCCAGACTGCACACTAGTCAGTCCTAACTTCAAAGCCCTCATCAATATGACACTAGTTAAGTGCCATTTCATATTTACCAAGCGATATCACAGTAGTATATTTTCTGCTCTCTTTTTAAAAAGATGCAGTAGTACCTTCACCGTTTCTCTGTGTAAAAACAGAGCAATGAGCACACTGGTGTTATTCAGTGCTATGTTCTATAGTGTACAAATGTGTTGCCAAGCAAACTTTAAAGAATCCAATGAAGCTTTGTGCAAGTTTTGAAGAGATTGTTTCAATAAGTCAAGTGCAAACAAGACAGAATGATGAACTGCTCATCAACATTCAACAAGTGAACACAATTTATACTCCACAGACCTGGTGAAGCAGAGATCCTGGCACAGGCCAATGCACCACAAGCCTTAAATTATATAATTAACATCGATCAACTCTCTCCTACCAGGACTTCAATCTAATGTCTACAAACCCTTAAAGTCAATTAATAATGTGAGAAAACAAATCTGTTTGCTGCTGTTAATCAACTGGTAATACATCTTTGACAAGCCATATCCATAAAACATATTTGAGTTTACTGCGATTTCTCACCATGGATTCAACAGTGACTGGATATGAAAGAGGACCAAGTACAACATCTCTCCATTTATAGGAATGAAGTTTGTTTCCCCATCAGGGTGACTTAATTTGAATTGAAAAAGTGAAACAGTTACTTGGCTTGATTCATTTGTTTTTAACTCCCCAAATATAAAATCTTTACATTTTCTCCTCAGTGTAAGTGCCTATGTTTAAACAGGACATTTTTATAAACTTACCAAAAAATTAGGGCATTTAAAATGTCATTGCCAAAATCTCATCCTTTAAAAAACAAAAGGAATTTTAGGTATTTGCACTAGATTTAGACATCCATATTGTTCTTTTAATACGGATGAGCTACCAGCAATTGTTCTGCATTTAAATCCTTTCAATTTAGGTAGTTTATTTCAGATATGCATAGGAGAAGAGGAAAAAACCTCGAATGATGTTTTCAATTCTGTAAAGTTTAAGATTAACATCTGAGCGACTGAACTGCCTTTGGATTTCTTTGATGTACTAGTCTATCCAGAAAGTATCTTCATTTCAAAGGCACTAAATGAAGAAAATGAACACATTATGTAAATGATGAGACACTGCATGGTGCAAAGCTGTTCATGCATGTATACATTCAATACTTAAGTTTGATTCACATAACTTGTTCAAACGGAATGCTTGGTAGGAAGCAGCTGAAGGATTCCTATGATACTCAAGAATCAAATGGAAAGGACAGAGAAGAGATACAGCAACTGAGGCCACGTCCACACTACAGAGTAAAATCGAAATAAAATCAATTTTATGCGTCCACACTAGGGCACATTACTTCGGTGGTGTGCGTCCATGGTCCCAGGCTACCATCGATTTCTGGAGCAGTGCACTCTGGGTAGCTCAGTAAAAGAATGGGACCAATAACTTCGATTTCCATCCACACTAACCCTACATCGATATAGTAATATCGATTTTAGGGTTACTCCTCTCGTTGAGCAGGAGTACAGAAATCGATTTTAAGACCCCTTAAAATCGATTTTAAGTGCCTTGTAGTGTGGACGGGTACAGCGTTAAATCGATTTAATGCTGTAGTGTGGACCAGGCCTCAGATATGAAAAACTTTCAGCTTTTCATACTCTTGCATCTTATTTTCTTGTTCTGGATGCTAAACAGAGCATAAGTTTAAAATACATCCCTCTGGGCATAGCTTAAGTGTCCAAGGTGTGAATTTTGAGTTTCATTCGCTAAACCTCATGATCATGGTTCAATCTTTAAGAAACACTATCTTGTCCCAGTGGTCAAGTGCAAAATACCATGAAGGAGATGCAGATTCAGAACTAATCTTCATTTCTCAACATATAATTGAGACTATTCTGAGTTGCTGCTGCCAGAGCATATATAGTGCAATAAAAATCCATTCATGAAATAGATCCCATGTTATGGTGATAATAGCACAACAATATGGTGGCTTTGTATATGTATAATTTTGAATACCTATAGCCAAAGACGTGCATATTTACAAAAGCTTAAGTACACTAAAACATTCAAAATCCCTACTTCCCAATCCCCTCCATAGAAGTGCTACTCAAGGATTTTACGTGGACCTCTGAACTGTAGGCTAAAGTGTGCCGCAATACATAGGCTGAAAAGGGTAAGTTGAAGATTAAATACTTCACATCTGGTTCCTTAAATTTTATCATCAGCAAATCTAACAAACCCTCTCACATTCAGTCTTTATTAAAAAAGCAAACAAAAAACACAGTATCTCCACATCTTCGCATGCCACACCATTCTAATTGCAGGCTTCAGGGTGACAGAAGGAATTAGATTCCACAACTAACAGTCAGAAAGGGAAAAATTGCCTCAGTTAGCAAGGGGTGTATCAGTGTATAAACCTAACATTAGTATCAGATACCAAAGAACTATGTTAAGAATTTTGAAGTCACATAACAAGCACTCAAATTCAGGTTGCCTGTGCAACCTTAATTTAGCCTTCTTGTGAATATGTACAACATAGTCTTTAAAATCATATATTCTCCCTTCCGCTCACAAGACTCATGACTCAGTGCGCAGAATGGATGGTGATAACTGAATGGGTAACAAATATATGTATTTTTTTAATCCTCAATGACTCCAAACCTCATTTTACAGCACATCATTTAAAAACCTGCACTAAATATATATTCAGCATTTTTATGGGCTTCTCTCATGCTCATCACCATAGTATCCAAGTACTTCACTAACATTAATAAATTTATCTTTACAGAGCCTTTATCAGGTAAAGTTGTGGGGTTTTTGAACAGATGGGAAGAGGCATAAATATTAAGGCCAAAGTTGGGAGTGTCTATTCATTCTGAATGCTCAGTTGAAGATGTCCAGGGCATGATTTTTTCAGAGTATTTTGAATCGTATACATTCAGTGCACAGGTATGATTGACTTCAGCTGCATTTCTGAGTGCTTAGCTCTACTACAAATTGGACTCCAAGATTTTCAACTGAGCACCCAGAATATGAAGAAAAAAGAAAGTTAGTGGCTACTTGCGAAAAGCCTGGTTTAAGTGACTTGCCCAACATATAGAAGCACTGTGGGAGAGGCAGGGCTAGAATCCAATGTTCTAGAGTGGCATTCAACGGACCATGAGAAACAACCTCTCCTCCTGCTGTCCCCTGCCTCATTGACTACATACTTTCCATCTTCTAAGCAAGCGAGGAAGGAGTCTTACAGGGAACGGTATCATTCAGGACACAACCCTGACTCATTCCCTGAGTATTGCCTGTCCTGTGCACTAAATGAGGCATGGGGCCTGTGGGGGGAAAAAAGTATGTGGTCATGTAACTGAAGATCATAATTCATATGCAAAATGAAGGAAGGAGTATAGGAACCCTTAATTCTGGCATTTCCTAACTTCTGAGCGCTTGATTTGGCAGCCTTAATATACCCTTAACACGTAGATTTTTGGAGGCCATTTCCTAAGCTTTTAAAAAACTAAAAACCAAGAAGCTCCACTATGTGGAATCAGACTGACACCCCCCCCTGCAAAAAAAAACCTTATGACCCACAGCACAGAGCTCTGCCAGTTAACAGCAATAGTAAGGTGCTATCCTGTGCAGACCAACCACTAAAGGGGAATAAGACATCCTTTGCCAGTAGATTTCAGAGTTGGGGGTGCATGAGGGGGCTCAGGGCATGGAGTTGGGGTGTGGGGTGCAGGAGGGGTGAGGGGTGTGGCAGGGGGTCAGGGAAGGAGGTCAGGGTGCAGGGGGTGAAGCAGGGGGCTCAGGGCAGTGGGTTGGGGTGCAGGAGGGGAATGGGGTGTGGCAGGGGGTTCACGGCAACAGGTTGGGTGCAGGGTGCGGCAAGGGGCTCAGGGCAGGGGGTTTGACTGCAGGAGCGGTTTGAGGGGTGGGCTCTGGCCCGACGCACACCGGGGGCAAGGCAGGCTCCCTGCCTGCCTGCCCTGCCCCCGTGCTGCTTCGCTCTGGGAAGTGGCTGGAATGTGGGGGAGCAAGGATACAGGGGTGTCTTGCTGTTGCTTCAGGCACGGCTCCCAGAATCTCCCATTGGCCGGGAACAGGGAACTGCGGCCAATGGGAGCTGCTGGGGGTGGTGCCTGAGGCAACATCACACATCCCTGTGCCTCTCCTCCCCCATGTTCTTTTTGCATCCTGGAGCAGCGCGGGGGCAGGGCAGGCAGGCAGGGAGCCTTCCCTGCCCCTGGTGCCCATTGTGCTGGAGCCGCTCTAGGTAAACATGGGGAGGGGGAGGGCCGCATGCATGTTTGAGACCCCTGCTCTAGCAGTTAGACCCTGCCACTTCATCTTCCTTAGCCTGCCCCTTCCACTAGCACATTCCTATCAGCTGTCGCTTCGTATCCTCCCTCCACTGCCTATTCCAGAGACTGTCCCTGTTGCCCTGCTCCTATCCCCTCATCCCCTGCCCTAGTCCTCCTGCACATTTAAGCATATCATGCCATTTCCTCCTCCATGCTGCCTTGGCACTAGCAGTGGGGACAAAGATTACCCCTGCTTTCAAGTTTTAGTGCCCAGCATCACAATAGCTCCTGGCAGCCAGCTAGTCCCTCTTCTGAGGCACATGCAGGAGAGAGAGAGACTTCAGCCTCTCAGATATCTTCCATTCTTCCAAATGGAGCTTTTCTAAGCTAAGCAGAGCAGATGAAAAAAGTAATCAGAGGTACAGAATATTTTGAGACCCTAAAAAAGTTGACATAAAAGTGTCTTTTAAAAAAAGGTCATCTTAGATATGGAGACATTTTGGGCTGCATGGTTTTGCAAAAGCCACCAAGAAGCAAGAAGGGGACTACTGTAGCAGGCCTGACATTAAGAACATTGTACAGAACGTCAGATGAGATTGGCAGGGAAAACTTGGCATTGGAACCAGGGTGGGGCAAACAATTAAGCTAACTAAGAAAGTGAAGGGACAAGACAAACTATCTAGACAATAAAACAGGTTTTTAATTAAACAAGACATCCTGTCTTCTCCATTCACTATCAGCGAATATACAGTCAGAGACCCAAGTGTCAGTGACTGGAGAAAAGAAGAGTATCCAAGTACGTTTCTACAGCTCCTGAGGAGCCTAACTGAATCAGAGGTTTTTAAAAATCACACGCTAAACATAAAACCAAGTCAAGGAGTTTCTCCTATGGTAGTGGGGAACCAGAGGCAGAGGGGATTTAGTAGCATGCTCTGTTGCAGTTTAGCAGCAAAATTTACTAAGACACTGGATAAGGTTGCTGTGTCTGAAAGTCTACACTGCACTTTTGTCAGTTAGAGATGTGTAAAAAACAAAACAAAACCACAAACATCTCTCCCCCACCCCACTGACAAGTTTTACTGGGAAAAAAAAACAAAAAACCAAACGCCCTGGTATGAACAGTGTTCATTGGTTACAAAGCAAGTGGCTACACTGTGTACCTTACAGTAGTTGTTCTATAGTGGCACAACTGTGCCACTATAAGTTGCAAAGTGTAGACAAAGCCTACGCTAGAGGGAAGCTGCTTCTAGTCAACACCTGACAGCTATGGTCAAGACCATGGAGCACTGAGGAAGATACTTAGAAGCTGTTCTCTCCACCTTCCCTTCTCACGATTCAATGACAGCTTTGCATAGAGTTGAAAAGTATCAGCAATATGCTTCTCTTAGAATCTTCGGGGAAGGGTGCCTTTTAACAATGAACCTCTTCTCTGCTCAGGCATAGAATTCCTTGAAACAGTACTCTTAATCTTCCTGATGGGAGCAGGGGTTGGTGGAACATCAGTGTAGGTTCCCTTTAAGGGTTCTATCCAAAGACTTGTCTACCCATTTAATCAATAGATATATTTTTTTAACCACACAGACAGACATTAATCTCTATTCATCCCCAGCATAAAAGGTTTGTGTGTCGGTATAGCTAATTTCCATGGATTTCTTGAAATAAGCTATTCAATAGAAGCACTCCCTGATTGTGGTACAACTACAACCTCCATATGGAGTTCATTAATTTAATTATATCTGTCTAGATCAAGGGTAGGCAACCTATGGCACGCATGCCGAAGGCGGCACACGAGCTGATTTTCAGTGGCACTCACACTGCCTGGGTCCTAGCCACCAGTCTGGGGGCCTCTGCATTTTAATTTAATTTTAAATGAAGCTTCTTAAACATTTACTTTACATACAATAATAGTTTAGTTATATATTATGGATTGTAGGAAGAGACCTTCTAAAAAACATTAAAATGTATTACTGGAATGTGTAACCTTAAATTAGAGTGAATAAATGAAGACTCGGCATGCCACTTCTGAAAGGTTGCCAACCCCTGGTCTAGATTCTTTAGGTACTAGGAACCTATAAAAACAGGTTCACCAATAAGTCAATATTAGGCTGCAGAACAGCACTGAAACGTAACCCCTTCTGTAAACCAGTTGTTACAGGCAACTGCATTGAAAACATGTTCTACTGATGCTACAATGCAGTTGTCATGGAGATGAATTTTACTTAGCCTTTCCCTAAACGTATATGGCACAAAAGCTCTTCTGAAGTAATTCGGAGGACACTGTAAAAAATTAATCTACCCTAGTATATAGCCTTTCCTCCTTTCCTACCATACTAAAAGTCTCTACAGGATTCCACATGAGAACAGATTAAGTATTTATTCAATATCTTTAACTTAAGTGGGGAAGATATCAAATCACAATTGTATGCAAAATCAACTTTTGTGCACACAAGGTAAAACTGTCATTTGATTCCTACAGCAACCTAGAAGATTTACTCGGAGTATTTACTTTTTTAAAAAAGCCCCATACATACTACAGTTCCTGGTCATTACTGGCCAGCAGGTGTCACTTATTACCCCTAGGATTATGGAATTTTGCCTGAAAGATGCTATATGAAAAGTTGTTCATCCAACAAGTATCATGTTCTCATATTCAAACATATGCATCCTAAAAAGGATCACACACACAGGTGTTATGACAAAACCACCCTAAACTGGGAAGATATGGTAGCTTAATGTTTTAAATAGCTGCTTCAAAGATACAAACAATGCATCGCACGTATAGCTATTATAACTTAAGTTTTTATAACTTAAGTTTTGAGACAGTCTTGTTTGTATAGGGGAGACAGAAAAGAGCTTCAAGTGCATTAAAAAAAGGTGCTAAAAACCCTCTTCCTCAGGAAGTGATTTTAAACAGTCACCTACTTCCAATCCTGAATGCATATATTTGCAGATATCAAAACCTGCTATTATTAAATATGAAACTTATGGTTTGTAGCCACAACACATGTATTTCACAAGCTTCATCTATTTTCAAATAGATAACCTATAAAAGAACAGGGCTTTTTAAAAGGCATTTTAGACAAATTGCAAATATATTGGAAAGCACTTTCCAGTCTTTCTGCTATATTTGAGGTAGGTTAGTTTTGGTCTGTTCAAGAGAAGAGAACTAACTTGACAGGAAGAGCTACTCCACAGGAAAAACTAACCCACAAACTGATGTAATAAAAAGTGTGCTTAATGAACAGGTCTGAACTAGTATCACCAAGTGTATTAGACTGTTGAGCCATGCAATATAAAAAGGGGGGGGGAGAGAAGGAGAGAGATTAAGGGGTGCGGTACTGGAAAAGAGGAAGACATTTGACTTGGAGAATACCAAGTCCCCCTTTTAAAAATCCACCTTTCCCCTATAGAGGCCAAATGCAATACTGGGATGGTGTCCAGTGTGAAGTACATCCCAGAGACCATAGCCCAAGTAAAAACAAAAAACAAACAAAGAGCAAATACAAAGTCCCAGAGGTTTTTGGTCCTGATGTACTGCAAACAGAAATACCGAGCCCCCAGATCACATTACTCTGGGGGTATGCATCCTGATCTTATTTAAGACAACTGCAGCTGATTTAGGAGGGACTTGTTGAAGCTGAAATGAGGGAGGGAATAAGTTTGGAAGGTAAGAGTGTCTTAGGGTAGGTACGTCTATATAGCACTTTGAAGTGTGAGTGTGGTCCCAGCGCCGCATGTACTCCACATCCTCATGGGGTTTAGCTTGCAGCGCTGGGAGCCGCACTCCCAGCACTGCGGCACTGTTTACACTGGTGCTTTACAGCGCTGTATCTTGCAGCGCTCGGGGGGTGTTTTTTTCACACCCCGAGCAAGAAAGTTGCAGCGCTGTAAAGCGCCAGTATAGCCAAGGCCTGAGTCTCAGAGCCCAGGTCAGCTGAAGAGCTCTGTGTAGCTCAAAAGCATGTCTCACTAGCAGAAGATTGTTCAATAAAAGATATTACCTCACCCAACATCTCCCTCTTCTTAAAGAAATGAATTATTTAAACAGTAAGCTGACATCACACACAAGAATAGCTTGCAATTATTCAGGTGAGTAGCCGTGGGCTGAGAAGACCACTCTTGTTACATAAGGTGTTCAGGTGGCACACTGGGCCCCCCCTGGATTAGTTCCTACACCAACTATATTATACAAACACTTGATCATGGGTCAGCTAAGATTACAATGAAATTTGGAATGACAGAAATAAGTTTACTAGACTAATATCTGAGCTCTTTTTCCAAGTCAATATTTCGTTCTTCATTTATTTGGTTCACTGACTGCAATGTGAAACCTCCTCTCTTTTTAGAAAGTGCCAAACTTATTAAACAGTAGAATAGACTGCAAAGAGGGCAAATGGGAGGGGCTAGATGAGAAAGCTGAACAGGACTGAAAGAACAAATGCAGATTTAATAAAGTTCCAAAACACAGTTACATATCCTATTAAACCAGGACCTTAAACCCATCCTGCTCAGAGTACTTGCCTTGGAACACTCAACATGAGTTCAGAGTCTTGCAAACTTCATATTCTTATATCAGTGTTCCATTTTAGTATGACCATTGGTCAAACTAGGCCACGATCAGCAGGAGTTTTGCAACTAAGTTTACTGGGAGCAGAATGGAGCTCTTAAAGTTCTCCACACAAGAGGATCATACTGTTTTTGTAGATGTTTCAACTGGAAAAAAAAAACTGTTTTATAAGTCTTATTTACTGACAAAAATCTCAGATAGTTCTGATACCAATCAAACCACAACCCACCCTCCCCCACAAATAATTCAATAAAGCTTGATATTTAAGAAAAAGGTAACTTACCCCTCCTAGGACCCCAATTTTTCTAGGGACAAAGTGTCTCCCTCATTAGCAGGGGCAGTGGAGCAGTAGTGGCTGCCTGCATGCTCCTCTCCACTGTCTTAGAAAGAGGTGAAATGGAAGCACCTTGACTGGATAAAAGGGGCTTCATTCAGAGAACTGGAGAAGGAAATAGGCAAGGGGCAGGATGAACTCTGATGCTAGGCGCTCTAGGTGTTTAATGCAATAGGAAGATGGCCTTGTTCCCCAAGGGCCCTGTTTCTTCCCATTGTACCCCACAATCAGAATTGAGCTACCTAGACAATTCTAATCACCTCCTAGTAGCATTTCATTCTGTTTCTGATGGAAATTGTACTGCCCTACTAGCAGCTTGTACCTTTCTCCTGGATCTCAAAGCAAGGTGCTGGAGAAGAAGCAAGTTTCCATCCTGAGAAGGGAATCACATAGCCACTAAGAGGGGATTAAAATCAAACAAACAATCTGGCTCATGTGTGCAGCATGAGGAAATTCAGTCAAAGCCAGCTTCGCTGCCTTCCAGTTTGGCCCTCTGAGATGCTGGCATCAGCTCTTCCATTTCCCTTATCTATTTTGGGGTTGATCACTTGATTTCAACTCTTAACATTTATCAACTTCCAATGGGGGAAAATGTGGGAGGGAGTTAAGGAGAAGCTTCTGAAAATGGGGAAAGGACCCTCTGAGACCAAGACAGGCTAAATCGCCATTAAAAATAATTATGTCAGCCTTTGTCTATTATTTCATAGATACGTTTCCAGATGGAGGAGGACATTCAAGGATATAATTATGGAAGAATAAGCTTGGAAAGTCCATCTGTCTCATATTAAGTTAAAAATCACTTGTGGCAAATACGGCAGCAGAGCTGTGTTTACCAGAATCTCAAAAGTTCTCCTTCAGGAGGGGAAACAACCCTGTTTATGTGCATTACACGCCAAAGGAGACAACTATCCCTATTGCTTTCACCTCCACTCCCCAAAAATTCTGCATACAATACTGATAAGTAGGACAAATATTCTGGCTTGCATGTGCGTTTTAATTGTATCTAAGCCTGAAGCTTTGTTTTGGTTACAGAATGGATGCAGGAAGTCAACAAGACCAGATAAACTGTCCCAGTTACATAGCTCTGCTAATTCCTACCATCACTAGATTGATAGAGCTGGATTGAAATAGTGTCTACTAACAGACAAGTTAAAATTCATTGCCTTTTATTCCTATGGCTACAACGTATAGATGTAGATCTCAGACTATCAACTGGCTGTCGAAAGAACATTTTTTAAAACCAGGCAAATTTGTTATTAGTTGAATTCTATTAAGTGTCTGAAAACCCTGAAGAAGTCTTGTCACTTCACAAAGTGAGGAAATTTCAGTCAACTGCCATTTGTAACCATCCTTAACTGAGTTCTCACTTCTGCCTCTTAGAATCCTGTCAAACATATTGCAGATAGTAAGTAGTGCAAAGTACTTGATTTTCTATCCGAAGGAAAACAAAAACCAACCAAGAATCAAACCCAAGGGACAGGCATTTTGAAATGGTTTACTTAAGCCAACAGTTGGCTAGCTACCTCCGTTTGCCAATTTGAAAGGGTAAGAATTTAAACATCATTTTGCTGTAAATATCTACATCTGGTGGTTCAATGTTGTCTCATGTCAATATATGAAAAAGACCACTCCTTTGTAAACAGAGGATAGTAAGTATAGCCTAAGGTTACATCAGTAACAGGAGGTACAAAAAAAATAACCAATTTTCAAGTTGCTTACTACAATTCTTAGAATATTTAATTTTTGTTTTAGTAATATGCGATTTAGGACTTCAAACCCACTGACCTATACTAAAATGATACTCTGCCATTATGGCTGACGCAGTCAAAACCTTATATCAACACAAGGTATGAAGAGCTGGCACTAAAAAGGTATTTATAAGTGCATTGTGCAAGTTATGGAAAGCAGTTTAAATAACTAATCTATTGAAAGGGAATCCTTTTTCAATTACAGGATGAGGGAAATTTACTGGACAATTGTCACTGAAAGAAGCTGACTGTTAGTTTTCTGCTGACGTTCATATTAAGGCAACAGGAAAATACTCAGATTTAATGTGTTATTCCTCTTTTTGCTCTACTGATTTAGTCCTCAGTTAACATTAAAAGTGGGAACAACAACAAAATCAGGATTTCTGGAGCTTCCATTTTGTTTACTATCTTGCTTGTGCAGAAGCATGCAACAACTCATGCAGTAGTTGATAAATGCTGTATAAACTGCTTTTGTACAAAGCTATGTGAAAACAATTTATGTTTATTCAAATAAATGTTTTGCACATGAATAAAAATGTAAGCTTTGCATATTTTTTTTGCAAGAGTTATAGCAAAAATGAGTTTACCTGCAGAGGCATTCACAGGGTTAACATTACAGACTATTCGGAGAAAATCAAATTTCAACTTATAGTAGCACAGCTAGTGTAACAAGAGCAGCACTGTGCTCAACCTACTGTCGAAGTTGTCCACATCTCTAAGAGGCAACCAGAGCTTAAAACACAGTACCTTATGCAGATAAAGATCAGATCGTGGATTACTGTTTTTGCATTCCACCCCTCTCCCCTCACTTCTTCCTGAGGCTGGAGAGACAGGACTTGTGTTTCTGCTGGACTGCATCTGTGCTTCAATGCACAGCCATTACTGTGAAGCATGTGAGCTTCTCTCCAATACTGTATATGGTGGCAGCTAACTAGGAGGTACAATCCTCTATCATTGATCAGTTTAACATTTCTCTTATTTCCCCCTCAGTTATACTTGCAATATGAAAATGTTCTCACACCAAGGAGCAAGGACAGAATGGATACAATTAGTTTACAGTAACTTCAGAGACTTGAGTGGTGAATTCCTTCCCAACATCTATTAGGGGAAAATATGGAATTCCCTTGACAAACAATAATTAGATTGGTGGCTGTTCTCAACATTGTCTTTCAGACAGCAACAGAAAGATGAGCAAACAGCCAGGCTTATTGGCCTACTGTTAGGTTGGCATAGTTGACGTACACAGCAAAGCGCACCATTCCTTCAATAAGCTATCCTATTTCTGAGCTCATAAAGCATACAGATTTGATAGAAGTGGAAGTGCTCGTTACAACAAAGAACTTCTATAGAACAGGGAGTGAAAATACAGCCTTATACTGCATCTCAACAGTTATCACGCTAAACTTGAGAACACCATCTCTGGGGTAAGAACAGTTCACTCTTAATAACTGAAAGAAGTTACCTTGCCTCATAACTGTCAGCTAGGGTGCCAACTGCAGTAGTCTGTCATCACGATTTATCCAACACGACTACAAACTGTTCACACTAACACGCTTGCATGATGCCTACTGCAATTTGTATGTGCATGCAAATGTTTTCTATTTATTTGGAAGAGATCCATAAAATTTCTTATAGCTAATGCTTGCTGACGTATACAATAAGCACAGACAATTCTAATATGCTGACAAATAGCAAAAACTAGTTATTCAGTTCTGTGAATGCCAAGATTGGAAATTGCTATCTGAATCACCAACTGAAAGTTTACATATATTCAGAACATAAATGAAAGATTGAAAAAACCCAACACATTTAGTAGGGAACATCAAATTGTTTCTCTTCAGTACAATGGCACCTGTGGTCAGAAAAGATTCTACAGTACTCTTCATAAAAATGAAACTCAGCATCTGGGTTAAATTCCAATTCTGGTAGTTGGATCCTGCCTGCCTACATTCTCCAGTCAGTCATTTTTTTAATTATATATCTTCACTTCCTCTTCTAAAAACACTTTAGCATTACTTCTGCAAACAGATTATGTGGAACAGTTGCCACATTAGAGAGAATAAGGAAAGAAATAGCTAATGTAGCTATCTATGGAGTAGTGTAGAACCTATTGGGATGAAAGAGGCTTGATAAACCTACCATATTTGATCAGAAGAATCTAGAAGGGAAAGCCAGAAAGAAATAAGAAGAGCATCTTTTAGGGATACCATCAACAACAAAATTATTTTTCTGTCTGTTACAGCTAAAACACTTCTGCAAAAGTTTAAAATAGGATTTGTTTATTAATTTGATAGCATCTTTGTCCGCTTTCCCCATGGCTCAAGAGACCCTCATAAAACAAGGGAGCAAAGAGACTCATTACAAAAAGTGTACATGAATTTTAAAGAGTTCTCAGGACACTTCAAACACTATACCCTGGAAAAAAGACTTAACATTAGTCAATTTTAGGAAGTATTCAGGTCCACAATTTCCTTTTAAAAATATTTGTAAATTATGACTGCATCTCATCTTTGAAGGAAATGTTAATGAAAGTTACTTTTAATTGGCTGTAAAATCTTATTTTATTTTTAAAAAAAATCAATTTATTCATTGCTGCTGACCTCAGATAATTTAAAATAAAGCTGTGTTAGCGTCTGTATGCCATTTGGTATGGCTGATTTTTGTTCATCAAGTTTTAGTTCTATTTTAACTGTGCTTTTCAAAATATGTTTTCATCATGGAGACAGAAGAAAGAACACTTATCTACTTGAAGACACTCATGGCTTGAAACAGGATTTGCCCATATTTGGTTTTTGCATACACCTGCAGATATTCCTTCAGCTCTACTTAGGTGAGATCTTCTGATTTGAGACTGAAAACATTAAGCTCTGCAGCTGTAGAGGAGTTAGAGAAGTCCTAGTAGACTTAAGAACAAAGTGAAAAGAGGGACAGTATTCAACAACAGCACAATTCAAGCACTGTCATTCGTATCTATTTGCATAATCTTTTATATGCTCTATTCCAAAAGAAAAATATGCACCCTCAGTAATACATAAAGAGACCCTTATCAAAGTTATGTTAATGCCTATGCAAGGTTTTGTTCTTTAATTATGAATGAGGCTTCAAGAGCTCAGTTTTACTAATTATAATACTTTATTGGCAACAATTAGCATGCTATACAAACAAGCCATTTAACTAAATAGAGAGATATACTCCATGAAGAGGTCCTTACAATCAGGTTTTCAACAGTCTAGCTGCTGTAGCTGACAGTTCACAATTGCAGCCATTCATTAGAGTTCCTGGAATATAGCCTGTGCAGTTCACATTGGTCAGCTATCTCTGGAAAATGATCTGTACTCTGCTTCTTTTCCAACATGCCTGGTAATATTTTGCCCCAGAAGTCTGCCAAACATGTAGGTGGTTTGAACAAGCTCTCTCAGTAATGTATTCTTTTAAGAGTGGCAACATATTTTTTCAAGTGGCAAAACACAGTCCTAAGCTAGCATGTATGTTTGGATCCAACAGATTAGTTTCAATATTTGAGTATCCACCTTTGCACACCTCTACAAAAACAAGACCGTATATTTCAGAAGTGTAGTGAAATACTCCAATTTAATTAGATTTTATTAAGATCTGCAACTCCATTTCACCAAGAACTTTAATTGTATTATTTTTAAAAATTAAGCAGGAAAGACTGGATAGAATTTTCTTAGCTTGACACTTACCATTTCTCTTCATTTCCCCAAAATGTGGTAATTTCAACACAGATCTATGCTACTGACTAAATGTACTATATCCTTGATCCTCAAATACTGTTGTATTTTATTCAGTCCATGACTTAATTTGGAGAAGGGAACCAAAACTGTTTGTTATGCAAGTTATAAGTAGTATCTGCAGTCTAAAGCATTTCCCCCTCTTTGTAAAAGCATCTGCTATAATCAGTACAGTAAGTTTTTTTTTAAATCTTTGTTGCATACCAACATTTTTCTATCCCTTGCTCCTGTCATTTGAGATTTACTGACTAATCATTTCCTAATCATTTCCTCATTATTCACTGGGTCAACAATAGGACTAGATTCAATAGTTTTATTCAAATCTTGTAAAGATGAGAACAACTTAAGTAAGGGTTACCAAAAATCAGATCCAAACCACAGTCTGCTTGCTACCTTACAAGAAAACGTTTTAGATCTGGTTACTGATGAACTATATACACAATACACCTTAAGACAAGAGTTTCATACTGACTGCACAGATGCTACCTAACTCTGCATACATCTTATGCAAATTGAAGTCTGTATGAATCCTAGCCTTCCCATTTTAACTTTAAAAACAGTTACTATATTTAAATATGTAACAGCTTACAAAATAAATAGAAACCATGTATATGCAGAGCTACGTATGAACTGTTGAAAGACCAACATTAGATTCTTTTTTAAAAAGTTACCTATATAATGAGTTCATTCTTTTGTCAAACTATAAGTGCAGTAATTTAATCAGACGTATCAAACATCCAACCATTTGATGTATTTACATAAATCATAATAATCAGATATGAAAATTAAATGTTCATTTTTAGACCTTTCTAGCCCTTACGGTTGCAAAGAAATATCCTTCAAATACATGCCAAATGTAAACTAACAGTGTTAGCTTCCTGAGTCTGCAGGCAACCTAAAACAATGATTCATGGTGTAAACTCTAAAATCCCTTTTAATTTCAATCACACAGTCAACTCTAAGCCCAGTGATGACATTTCAAGGTCAAACTATTCCACTACTTATTGTTTTAGCAGTAAAATGGGTGCAAGTGAGCCCACAAGAGGTTGGAATTTAAGTTGTTGAAAAGGAAAAAACTGAACCAAGAACATGGAGGAAAACAGTAAAACTGGAAAGAAACAGAAAGGAAGAAGAAAAATAGTAGTAGTCCTGAAAGTGAACATGGTTTTCCTACCAAGTGATAATGAATGCAACAATAAGGTACTGAACAAATAGCTAAGCATTGGTTTAATACACAAGGGCCATTCATATTTTCCCCTGGACTTTTTCCTGTAGTGTGAGGGAAGCAGGCTATCCTAAATTTATAGTCTAGCCCATGTACCATGATTTAAATGGAAATTTGGCCCCCTCCACTGAATGATGACACCAGTGTTAGACTATGTATCTCCTCAAGCCTAATTCTCTCTGCTATGCAGTCTCCACTGTAGTCCATTGTACTATATATACACATCGCTAACTGAAGGCAGATTTTGGCCCTCCAAGATTTAAACTTTACATTTAAAAAAGTTTGAGTTGTTACAAAAAGGCTGCTAGGAAAAAAAAGGGGGGGTCCATCTGTGTCTAGATTGCTGACTGTTCTAGGTGACCTGCAAATAGGGGTTAAAAGTCACAAGGAATGCTTCACTGGCAAGGATAAAGGCATTCAAGATATAGTTTACCTCTTTTAGGTCCCCTGAATTCAGTCTTCTCCTGTTAATATTCCCCCAACATACACAATGCTTGTGAATGTACATTCATGGAAGCCCACTGAAGCATGGAACTGGCCTACTTGGGACAAGAGTGAACTGTATTCAGTTAAAGGCACCCTGTCAACTTCAAATCTTCTCAACTACAAAAATGGAAGTAATTCCAGGTATTATGTGACTTCCACTCCCCACTCCCTCAGCAACTTCTTCCTTCCCATCCTCCCATTAATATTTTCCTAATTTAAAAATAAAAAATCTTTTCTGTGTTGCTGCATGAAAGACTCACACAAATAGGGAAAGCATATGCACAGGAGAAATAGTAACATTATCTGTACAAAGAGCGCTGTGAAACAAAGAGCAAACAAATCATTTTCAGTTATGTTATTTGCACACAAAGACAAATGTGATCTAAGTTGACTGTATCTTTAGGTGCTTTCTGCAGTGAACTGTACAAGATTCTGCAAGTTATTTAATTTCTTAGGCCTCAATCACACAAACTGTCCCATATGGACTGACTCCTGCACAGAGCCCCACCAAAATTTCCACCTGTGTAGAACAGCTTGAAGGAATGGGGTCTTTGTTTATAAGGTTCAAAAAGGCTTAGAGCTTTAAACACCCACGCAATGAAGTACATCGAGTACTTTACCCTCACTAAAAGCTAGCCTCATGTTCTATAGTTTTCCTTGGTTAGTGCAATGTCATAGACACTGACTATACTTTCTTGTAACACCAAGCAGAAACACATGACTGAGAAGTATAGGTACCTTAAGAGAAACATACAAATTGGGGTACTCAGCATAGAAACTAACAACACAGGAAAAGAGGCTGTTTAGAATATAACTGTCACCTCCTAGTTCTTATTTGCAGATTTACTTCTAGATGGGAATAATTAAGAAAGTTTCTGAACATAATGCATTTCTCCCTTAAAAACAAAACCTTTTGAAAAAGGTACTGATAACAAGATGGTACTATTGCAATGAAGACAGTCAAGCATTCCTACCGACATTCCCAAAGAAGTTAGGACATGAGGGCAAGGAAGCTGATGAAGCAGAAAAGGCATCCTCTAAGGTTTCACTATAGCAAGAGTGGGAATATCCACAACAAATGTGATGTCTTTTGGAAGTCTGGAAGCTATTTTGAGCTTTATGATAGTCACTGCAGTGACCTATAATAAAGTTAATATTTTAAGGTAACAGACTCCCAAAGACCTAATATATTTTAGTGCTTATAAACAAACAATCAGCAGTTTATAGTTTTGATAATGACTATAAGAATTTGTTTAGTTGTCACCAAACCCCCAATCCTATTATACTGTGATTTACACAGTATATCAGATTGTGCACATGAGGAGGATTCAATAACTATTTTATACCAGAATATTTCACTGAATCTCCTCCCCTTAAAAAAAAACCAACTGGAAATCAGTGTTTTGCATTAAGCTCTTCTGGGTTTTAAAGTTATACCTTGTAAGAGAGCTACTGAAATTATGCTCTACCGTGGCCCACATGAGAGCAAATTTTTACTGCTACTATGCACAAGCCAAATTTACACATTTCAAAGCTTGATACTTCTTTCTAGATGTGTGAACTGTTACATGACATGTATTTGAATGAGAATATTTTTCCCTAAAGAATGATAGGCACATTTCACCACACATTTCTGTCTACTTGTTAATAATAATCTGAACTGTAACAATGTATTTAGCTCCCTCTACAACACAAGGTTGCCTCACCAAGATCATTTTCAACCCTTAACACACTCCTTTCCTTGAAAGCCTCCTTCAAAATTCAGGCATATTTGATTAACTTAAGCCACAGAACTTTACCCATCCAGCAAAACCTACAGGATATATATGTTTGTTGTTTTTTTTAAATGTGTACTTTAAGGAATCTTCAATGTCCATCTACATCAGAGGAAAAATAAGGGGAAAAAACCAAAACACTTTGCAACTCATACAAATCAATTGATAGTACGTGCTCACTGTACCCTTTACTAAAGTTGATAAAATCTGACCGTTCCAGTCAATATTGCCTAACAAAATGATTCTCCATTAATAATTAAATTATATGTGTATTGAGAGGATCAGAGATTCCCTAAGAATGGCTATGCTAAAAGTAGACTGAGGGTCACTTTTGTTCAACTCACTGGACAACTATATAAAATAAATTCAAAAAGCTTAAATTATGCTAATACATACAAGTATTTTCCTAATTTATACTGCTATTGAACTTGATTTTTATGATCTTGCAATCAAGGAATTTGGTTAATGCTAGTTCTCTTCAAATTAACCAAGACAACACGAATTGGTTGGTCTCTGGAGCACTGTTTTCTTTTCTTTTTTTTTTAAACTACTACAATATAGCAACCTATTAGCAGTTGACAGCTTTGAAATTCATTCAGAAAGAGATGGGTGGAAGGGAAGACTATTTTCTCATATAGTATGTATTTGTTACCTGCTAACTACATGTAGGAGAGCAAGTAGATACATGAATTTTTAAACAGTTATAATAAAATGGTTCATACCTGTCTTCATCACCATCAACAGGAATAGATATGCCAAATACAGAGCTGGCAAGACTGTTCATAGGAGTAGTTGCAGGTAAGTGAAGAGGATTTGTTAGAGTGTCTGGAATGGGAGGCTTCACAAGAGGCTTACTTTCAGCAATGAGAGAAAGTGGTGGCTGAGGTAGGGGTTCTGATTTTCTTCTAGTATCATCAATCTGGCCTACTAAAGTTTGAGTCTGACTCTGAAACTGTCCAAGGTTAGATTGTGGCAGACTTGTAACTACAGTAGTTGTGCCTTGCATTAGAGAAAGCCCAACATGTTGTTGGACAACACTGGTACTCCTACTAACAGATGTATGGCTGGTCATCTGTGACTGAACTAAAGTAACAGGGACATTTGGCATAGTAACAGAAGTGGTAGACACACTAGGCACACTTGTACCAGGCACAACTGCAGGCACATTCTGAACTCCAGAGACTATAGCATGAGGAGCACTAGGCATTCCAGACACTTGACTACTTCCACCCATTTGATGCTGAGTAATGGATTTCTGTTGCACAACCCCTGTATGTCCAATGCTTTGCTGCACCACACCTCCTGGTTGCGGTATGACAGACTGACTAGGTGGAGTCTGGCCACTCTGCATCAATCCTGATCCCTGTCCCACTGCTTCACTAGGCTGTGGTGAAACTCCCATCATCGGTGCTCCAACAGGTGAAGGATTCTGGCCAGCCACCTGGCCCACAGAAAGGCTGGAAGCTCCAGTACTTGGAACAGAGCTTGTAGTAGGTTGTTGAATAGTTCCTTGACTCTGCATAACTGTCATGTGTTGCATGTATTCTGTCTGGCCAGAAGCTTGTGTTGGCAGTAGATGCACTGGTGGAATTTGGGGCTGAGGATAAGCAAATTGCTGAGGTTGAGTCACTGGTACATTTGCTTGCTGTACCTGCTGCTGTGACATGGGCATGCTCGGTTGGGCTACTGTTACATTCGGAGGTGGCATACCCTTCCCATTAGGTGCCCCCTGTACACTTTGTGCATTTACCTGTGACTGGGTTTGCTGCGACAGCACCATAGTCTGCTGACTCGTTACTGTAGCCCCAGAATACATTGGCTGAGCAGTACTCTGAGGAATGGCCCCGCCTATGGGCTGCTGCAGCTGCTGTTGCTGCCCAATGACAAAATTAGGTTGCTGTAAAGAGGGCTGGTTCATTTTCTCCGTCTGGAGCAGCTGTGACACAGCAGTAAGGGAGCTGTCAGCTAGGGACTCCGGGCCCTGTGCCGATGCTGGCACCACCGACATTACCATGGAGCCCCCCGTGGCACCCAAGCCACTGTCTCTTTCCTGAGCAGCCTGCTCAAAGGTGCTGCTATGTCTAATGCAATCCCCAGTCCTGGCCAGGACGCCACTACTGTCCGAGTCCCGGTCATAAAATTCCATACACGTCCATCGTCCACGCCTATAGGGCTCCCCCGTACCGTGGTCCAGCTTGATCACCCTGAAGCGTGAACTGCATGCTGCCGCAGTCGTCTGAGACATGGTCCCGGGAGCGGAAGCCTGCGCACTGCTGCCTCCTGCCGCCGCGGAGGGGATTTGGGCAGCAGTTACTTGAGGCACAGCGGCGCTTTTGGGCATGGCCCCCCCGTTAGCTGCAGCCAGCGGAGGCGCAGCAGCAGCCCCCGCTGCCGCAGCCGCCAGCTGCCCATCCAGGAGAAGGTTAGGGGAGACAGCACCGGGAGTTTCGGCGTCACCCACGTTGTTGAGAGTCTCCTCGGAGGAACTCCTTTCGCAGACATCCTCTGGCCCGTAGTCCGTGGCCCGTGACACATCGAAGATCTCGGAGGAGACATCCTCGGTGCGGGACTCGTCTGGGTCGTCCAGGCTCTCAGTGTCCTCGGTGATGCTGCTGGCCACCTGGGCCGTGGTCACGCTGGTGATCTGGAAACAGCTCTTCTTCTTGGCCGGCATCTTGGACATGGTGCCTCCTTGGGGAGGGAGCTCTGCCAGCAAGGGTGAAGCTGTCTGCACCCCGGGGCGAAGGCAGAGTCCGAGCCCGTCCGAGGGAGAGGCGAAGGTTGTCACGATCAATTAGCCGAGACCCGGACGTTATTGTACATCCTCTGGCTTCCTCCTCAAGCGTCTGGATCAGCCACAGAGCCCCAAGCTCATCGGGCACCACACCGGGCTGGTGGTCGGCTGGGCTCCTCCTCTTTCTCCCCCTTCAGCAGAGCTTCGGGCCCCTCAGCAAGCCTCTTCCCTCTCGCCGGACAGAGGAATGTGGTTACCGGGCTCCGGGCCTTCTCTTTCCCTCTTGAAGCCAAGAGGCCTCCTGCACCTCGCAGTGCGGCCGCAGCGGTAGTACCAGGTGAAGCTCTTCAGCAGGCTTCCTGCTCCTCGCAGCGCGGCCGGGGGGGGGCGGCGTCCGGCAGCCCCGGGGCTCCTGGGCGGGCGAGCAGGCCGCTCGTGCGAGAGCCAGTCAGTCCCCGAGCGAAGAGGAACCGCGGCAGTGGCGGCCGGGTGAGGCCAGGCCCCCTGGCTCTCCCGCCCGCCCCGTCTCTTGTAGTTTCTACCTGGAGATCAGCACCAGGCGCATCTTAGTGGAAATAAGCCCGCTGGCAGCGACCCCCGATAGTCCCAGAGGCGACAGCCGAGACACCCTCTCCGAGGCTCTGCAAAGCAACGGGAGCGGCAAGGGAGCAACCCCCGGCCCGCAGGCGGGGCGGGGTATCGAGCAGCGTTGGGCCCAGCCCCCGCTCGGTGCGCTCCGCACTCAGGCACTGAGGAAGCTCAAATTCAAACTGCTCACTCCCCTCTCTCAAGATGGGGCTCAAATCGTACGCAATGCATTGTGGGAAGAGCGACGACACTCACTCCCGTCTCCCAGTCCAACACCGTGCTGACATAGACACGTTAGACCCGCCCCCTGCTCACGCTCTGACGGACATTCGTTCCCAGGCAGAGCGCGGGTGGAGACTGGGTTGGGCTACCACACCACGTAGGGGTGAAAGCTCCACCTCAGAGCGTCGTGTTAACCGTTTGGAATGTTCCATCGGCTGGAGTTCCCCGCCCGCCCGGGTGTGGTATCGCCCTGAGGTGAAAGCGGTGAGCGCCCGCTTGCATGTTCAGGGCTGTGTGTTCCGGGGGATGACGTCCCTTCCCCGTCCCCAACGGGCCCGGGTTCAGTACAGGGGATCTGTCCCCCCCCCCGGAGGCCCAGTGTTCAGTACGGGTCTGCACCCCTTCCACCCCCCTCACGGGGCCCAGTGTTCAGTACGGAGCTACGCCCCCTTCTCCCCACGAGTCCCAGTGTTCAGTACGGGGCTACGTCCCCCTCCCCCGGGTCCCAGTGTTCAGTACGGGTCTGCCCCCTTCCCCCCCACGGGGCCCAGTGTTCAGTAGGGGGCTAGGTCCCCCCTTCCCCCCCACGGGGCCCAGTGTTCAGTACGGGTCTGCCCCTTCCCCCCCCTACGGGGCCCAGTGTTCAGTACGGGTCTGCCCCCTCCCCCCCCACGGGACCCAGTGTTCAGTACGGGGCTACGTCCCCCTCCCCCGGGTCCCAGTGTTCAGTACGGGTCTGCCCCCTTCCCCCCCACGGGGCCCAGTGTTCAGTACGGGGCTACGTCCCCCTCCCCCGGGTCCCAGTGTTCAGTACTGCGCTACGCCCTCTCCCCCCGCGGGGTCCAGTGTTCAGTACGGAGATACTCCCCCTCCCCCTCCGGGACCCGGGCAGAAGTATGGGGATACGCCCCTTTCCCCCACGAGGTCCCGGGTGCAGTTCGGCGACACACCCCCTTTTCCCCCTTTCTCCTCGCCCCCCCGGGCCTCGGCAAGGAGCGGTATGGAGTTACGCCACCGCCTTCCCTCTCCCCATACGGGGCCTCTGGAGCGGTACAGGGATACGCGCCCCCGCCCCCGGTACGCTGGGTTGAGTACGGAGATACGCAGCTTACCGCCACGGGGCAGTGGCGGAAACACCGGCTTCTCCTGCCCACAGCCCCTCCCCCCATTTCATTATGGTGCTGGGAGCCCGCATTTAGTGTGGGGGTATGCTCCCTTTCTCCGCAGGGCCCCATCTTCAGTATGGGGACACCATTGTTCTGCAAGACCTCCTGTTCACTGTGGGACTCTGTCCCCCCATTACCCTATGTAAAGTTGAGGGATATGGTCTGTTTCCCACAGGGCTCTGTGTACAATCTAGGGAGACATCCACTATTCCTGGCAGGTCCTTGTGTTGAATATTGGGATGTGTGCCCCCAAAGCAACCCCCAGTTCAATAAGCTGATTTGCCCCCCCATCTACTCCTTCATGATTGATACAGAGATATACCCCCCTTCACAGGCACCATATTTAGGCATCTGAAGATAAGCAGAATTACTTTCTGAGGTGTTGACTTCAGAGTACCCACAAATTCTGTAGAAGTCCATGGAAGCTCCATGTTCTCAGCACTTTTACAAATCAGGTCACTTATGTTTGGGTGCCTAAATATGGATGTAAGGGCTCAACTCCGAACTCTGTTTTTATGGTTTCAAAATTGTGTATAAGTTTTGACAGTTGGGGGGTCTTTCATGAGATTAATTAATTAAGTAAATTTCTGGGGCTGGATCCTTAATACAGAAATGCAGCCTGAAGAAACTACAAGTCACAACATGCAGTGCTTCATACTGACTAGCAGCTCTGCTGCAGCTGAATGCTAGAAATCTGAGACACTTAAGTGGTGCTCAGAATGAGGGCATGTCTACTCTGGCAGAGTTACAACGCCGGCAGTTACAGCGCCGCTTAGAGAGTGCTGAAGGGAAACCACTGTTGTGTGTTCACTGCCTGCACAATAGCGTGTTCACACTTGTGGCACTTGCAGCGGTATTTGGAGGGGTGCACTCTGGACAGCTATCCCATAGAGCACCTCTTTCTCTTCTGCTGCTAAGACTTGTGGGAAGGCATAGAGGGTTGCAGGGCATCCTGGGTCTTATTCCAATGACCCATGATGCATTGTTTCGAATCCCAGAAATCTCTGTGCTTCCGTCCGCATTTGGCGCCACAGTTTGTGTACTGTGCCCCCAGCCTCTTTGGGCTGCAGGAATGGATCCCGAACTGTTGACCAGTATGCTACTCACTTTGACCAACCATTCGCGAGTGGCAGTGGCGTTATTCCTTAAACTACAAAGACAAGAGGAGTCTGACATTGATCTCACCACACATAGTAGCTATGACACGAGATTGCTTGTGGCATTCATGGAAGTGCTGACCACAGTGGAATGCCGCTTTTGGGCTTGGGAAACAAGCCCTGGCTGCAGAGCTTTCTGATGAGGAAAGCTACATTCATGGGACTGTGTGATGAGCTTGCCTCAGCCCTGTGGTGCAAGGACATGAGAATGAGAACTGACCTGCATGTGGAGACGCACATGGTGATTGCATTGTGGAAGCTGACTACTCCATGCTGCTACCGATGGGTTGCTAAGCAGTTCGGAGTGTGAAAGTCTACCGTTGGTCTTATGTTGACAGAATTGTGCAGGGCCATTAATCATATCCTGCTCCGAAAGACCATGACTCGGGGCAACGTGCACGACACTGTAGATGGCTCTGCAGAAATGGGCTTCCCTAACTGCGGAGGGGTGATAGATGCATGCATATTCCAGTTCTGGCACCAGATCACCTAGCCACTGAGTACATTAATTGCAAGGAATATTTCCCAATGTTTCTCCAGGCACTTGTGGATCACCGTGGGAGTTTCACAGACATTAACGCAGGCTGGTCTGGAAAGATGTATGACACACGCATCTTTTGGAACACTGGACCATTCAGGAAGCTGCAAGCAGGGACTTTCTTTCCAGACTAGAAGATTATCGTAGGGGAAGTTGAAATGCCCATTGTGATCCTGGGAGACCCTGCCTACCCCGTAATGCCGTGACTTCTGAAGCCATACATAGGGCAACTTGACAGCAGCAAGGAATGCTTCAACAATAGGCTGAGCAAGTGCAGAATGACTGTTGAGTGTGTTTTTGGCTGTTTAAAAGCCTGCTGGTGCTGTCTCTACAGGAAGCTGGACCGGGCCGATGACAATATTCCTATGCTTATAGTGACATGATATACACTCCATAATATTTGTGAAGGGAAGGGTGAAAGCTTCACTCAGGGCTGGACCACAGAGGCTCAGCGCCTGGAGGCTGAGTTCGAACAGTCAGAGACCAGGGCTATCAGCGGGGCACAGCGTGGGGCCATAAGGATCAGGGATGCCTTGAGGCAGCAATTTGAAACTGAAAGCCACTAATATTTGTAGATATGCTTGGGAGTGCAGTGCTTGTAATGCTAGGAGGTGATTGGTGCAGATGATGCAATATGTGGGTTTAACATAATTGTATGTTGCTTTGCAGTGCTCTTTTTGCTTTCAATTAATAGAATAAAGATTGCTTTCAAACACAGTTCTTTTATTAAAAGACAACAGCCAAAGGAGAGAGTCAAAAAAACCGAACACATCAGCTATGAGGGGGTGGGGGAAGGGAAGGTCCCAGGAGGAGGAGGGGTCCCAGGATGGCTAAAGATTTGTGTATGTCCAGGGATCATATCCAACCTTCTCCTTTGGAGTACAAGGCAGCAGGTGTGGTATTTCAGCAGGGCCAAACTGCAGAGGGATGGGTGTTGAATGTAGTGGGAGTCTGAAGTGCTGGACTGTGAGAGTGGAGGAGTGAAATGCCACGGATATAGCCTGGAGCCAGGAGGTTGATAAGAGTGTGTTGGGGTGCATGGGAAAGAGTTTTGCGAAAGCGGCTGCAGGAAAGGATGGGCTTGGAGCTGCTCAGTTTGAAGAGCTAGTATCGCTTGGGGCGTATCTGCTTGGCACTCCATAACCTTTAAGAGCCACTCTGTGGATTCATTCTGGCGTACCTCATTCTCCTTTCGCTACCTCTTCTTGCTGTCCTGCCACTCCTTCAATTTGTTTCTCGGTGGCGGAGTGCATCATAACATCACGCAAGAAGTCCTCTTTAGTTCTTGGCCGCTTTCTAATTCTGCGCAGCCATTCAGGTGCTGATAACAAAGAGGGAGGCTGGGCTCCCAGGGTCATCTCTGCGAAGTTTAAATGCAACATTTTGCAGAAGCAGGATTGTTTGCAGCACAGTGAACACTGATTCAGTGATTTAAAACACAGCCAGTACTCGCACACCTGACACTAACTGGCTGACCCCAGGCAAGCACACATGAGCTGCAAGACCCCCAAAATGGTGAGTAGCCACAGGGGCAGGGTAAATCACTCTTACTGGACTCTGCTGTACATTGGGCATATGGCTTTTGGAGAGAGCCAGCACTGTAGGGTGGGCCTGATAATCATTCCTGTCCCCACACTTTCCACAGGACGTGATCATTATGGAAGCTATCTTGCTGCTGAGGGTGAGCAGGGAATCAAGGGTCTTCTCCAAGCCTGCATCTTCCATCCTGGCCCCTATGCGGCTTACCGGTGTGCAGCAATGGTCGTCCCTCCAGCATGACCTCACAGTGGCATAGGAAGGTTACCATTAATGGGGCAAGAAACAAAGCAGCTCTACTGAAGAACCTGCAGCAGTGGATTGCCCAGTGTTTCCACAAGAGTTTCCTGGAGAGGGAGTCAATCAACAGCCTGTTCTGCTGCTCAGACTAGGCATGTGGTGCGAGACAAATCTGCAACCCTCCTGCCCCCAGCAACTCACTTCAGCAGTTCCCAGAATCAAAGCTACTTACCAGTGCCTCCTTCCTGTTTGTGCTTCGCCAAGATCTGACAGTTGTGACTGGCAAACCTCCGAGGTAGAAAAGAGTTCCTAGCTGCATGGATCTCTGACCTCTGAGTCATTCTCTGCCTCTGGGTTGCCCTCCCACTCCACATCATCGTCCAAGATTTCCTCCTCCTGGCTCAGTCCACTTTCGACTAGCACGCGAGCCACCAAAGTATTCACAGTGGTCTTCGCAGTGGAGGTGGGGTTGCCACGAAGTATCGAGTCCAGCTCTTTGTAAAACTGGCAGCTCTAGGGTACAGCATCGGAGTGGTGGTTTGCCTCCCGTGCCTTGTGGTAGGCATTCTGCAATTCCTTCACTTTGACCCTGCAGTGCGTCCTGGTCATTGCGCCTTTCTGTCATGCATTGTGAAATCTGTGCATAGGTGTCATAATTCCAACAGCTGGAGCATTTGTGCTATTTTGGTGCTCTTGCTTCAAGATTAAATCAAGAAGTACAAAAGAAACCACAGAAAACAAAATATTTAGCTGAACTTTTCTGAAATTGTTAAAAATTCAGTTTGAATTTTTTACAAAGGTTTAAGTATAGGGTAGACTGATTTAAATTAACATGATTTACATAATCAATTTTAATCATGATTTAAAAAAGCAAGCAAGAAACCTTGATTTAAATAATCAATTTTAATCATATTTTGCATTTGGAGTTTTTAATTCTTTTTCTAAAAAAGGTTTGATTTTGGTATTTAGTAACAATTACAATATCTGGATTTGCAATTCTGCGCTGTCTCATACTTCTTTTTGATAACCAGGAGGATACAGTAAATCAAAAACAGTTATTTGAGAAATTATATACAGTAGAACCTCAGAGTTACGAATATTTTGGGAATGGAGGTTGTTCACAACTCTGAACAAAACATTATGGTTGTTCTTTCAAAAGTGGGCAGCTGAACATTGACTTAATGTAGCTTTGAAACCTTACTATGCAGAAGAAAAATGCTGCTTTCCCTTTATTTTTTTAGTAGTTTACATTTAACACGGTACTGTACCGTATTTGCCTTTTTTTTTTTTGTCTCTGCATGATTGCGTACTTCCAGTTCCAAATGAGGTGTGTGGTTCACTGGTCAGTTCATAAGTCTGGTGTTAGTAACTCTGAGGTTCTGCTGTAGCGTAAGTTAAGTTTCCTAATTCTTATATTTTTACATTTTTTATTATGTTAGAAAACTATGAATAACATATTTCTAGATGATGACTTTTTTTTTTAACTTGTGAACTCTACTTTGATGCAATTAGAATTCAATGCAAAATGTACAAAACAGCATGCTGTTTTTTTTATTAAATAAAACTGCCTTAAACATGATGGATAAATAAAAAAAGTTTATCAAAACATGTTTTGCATTTAAAGTTAACTGATTTATTAAAGGAATTAGTATCTGTAGTTAATAAATTGAATTGATTCTTTCTATTCACCATATCCTTCAAGATTTTAGAACTAGTAGATTTCACCCTCTTATGTCTAATTTTTATTCTTAGATTGGAAGAGGAAAACAAGCTCTCCTGTTTTTTCAACTCCCAATTGGTTTCTTAGCTTTGAATGAACTAGGCATTGAATTAAACTAGTGGAATAAGCTGAAATTAAGAGAATATTCTCTCTACACCTGCAGAAGAAAGGTTATTGGCATCAGAAGCAGGTTTAGCACTTTCCCAAACCCTGGTTCTAGGCACTTAGCCAGTCATTTCTACCAGTTCTGTAGTTTGCCTTTCTTTAAAACTTGGTAACAAACATGAACTTATTTAATATTAGTTTTGTTGTATTTAATTTAAAAGATTTAATAGATTATAATAAGTTTAGGCCTAAACATAGATTGTCAATTTTAAGTAGGTTTTAAGTAGGTTTATCTCTAAAAAATACATTTAATTAATTTAATGTAAAATAATTTAAATTAAATTATTGCTTAATATTTAATTACAATCTAATTATCTTTTATCTAAAATTATTTATTTTTATCCACCCTGGTTAAGTAGTTACTTATGTTATCTGAACTGATGTCTGTCACTCTCAAATTGGCTTAATATTGGTCTGCATAACTTACTGAAATGCTCCACTATTGGACACAGCCACGTCTTCCCTCCTTCTGTAGGCATGGCATTGCTTCAGAAGGCCACCGATTGGGACAGAATTCCAGCTCACAGTGGCTGGCCTAGTCCAGTGACTGATCACCAGTGTTTTCACTATATTTGTAGAATCAGGAGTGAGATGCTGCCAAAAGTGCACTCTCATGCCACGGTGGCACTGGGGCCTTGGAGTAGAAAAGGTGGTACAGATTTATTTATATATTTAATTATATTTTGGTGTCAGAAACCAGGGTGGATAAAAATCAATTATTTAAAAAAATAAAATAAAATAAATTGGATTTTTTTATTTAAATCGGATTTTTTTTTATAAAATGCTTTTTGAGGAAAAAACCTATCTAAAGATAAGAATATAAGAATGGCCATACTGGGTGAGACCAAAGGTCCATCCAGCCCAGTATCCTGTCTATTGACAGTGGCCAATGCCAGGTGCCCCAGAGGGAGTGAACCTAACAGGTAATGATCAAGTGATCTCTCTCCTGCCATCCATCTCCATCCTCTGACAAACAGAGGCTAGGGAGACCATTCCTTACCCATCCTGGCTAATAGCCATTAATGGACTTAACCTCCATGAATTTATCCAATTCTCTTTTAAACCCTCTCATAGTCCTAGCCTTCACAGCCTCCTCAGGCAAGGAGTTCCACAAGTTGACTGTGCACGGTGTGAAGAACTTCCTTTTATTTGTTTTTATTTAAACCTGCTGCCCATTAATTTCATTTGGTGGCCTCTAATTTTTATATTATGGGAACAAGCAAATAACTTTTCTTTATCTACTTTCTCCACATCACTCATGATTTTATATACCTCTATCATATCCCCTCTTAGTCTCCTCTTTTCCAAGCTGAAAAGTCCTAGCCTCTTTAATATCTCCGCATATGGGACCCGTTCCAAACCTCTAATAATTTTAGTTGCCCTTCTCTGAACCTTTTCTTTTTCTTTTTAATTAAGAGACATTTTAAATTAAGATACATTATAGCTCAAAAATATCTCATCATGGAATAGGGATTATAAATTCTAATTCTATAGTATGAGACAATATATTCATGTAATGTTTAAGAAAAGTTTTATAAATAAATTCCAATAGTTCATGGATTAGGGATCCAGTTTTATGGGGTTCCATCAATTTCTGTATCAATTATTTAGGTCAGTGGTTCTCAAAGCCGGTCTGCCGCTTGTTCAAGGAAAGCCCCTGCCGGGCTGGGCCGGTTTGTTTAAGTGCTGCGTCCACAGGTTCAGCTGATCGTGGCTCCTACTGGCCATGGTTCCCCGCACCAGGCCAATGGGAGCTGCGGGAAGGACGGCCAGCATGTTCCTCGGCCTGTGCTGCTTCCCGCAGCCCCTATTTGCCTGGAGCGGCGAACTGCAGCCAGTGGGAGCTGCGGTCGGTCGACCTGCAGACGCAGTAAGTGAACAAACCAGCCTGGCCCAGCAGGGGCTTTCCCTGAACATGCGGCAGACCAGCTTTGAGATCCACTGATTTAGGTTAATCTTTCTACCCAACATCAACCCAATGGGACTCAGTCTAGAAAATACCATCAGAGATGCTTAGTTTTGCAGTTCTCAGACTGTGAATTTGTGTTCCCAGAGATAATATGCTTGTTAACAGCAAAAATGTTTTAAAATAAATAAATAAATAATATATAGGGGGAGAAATAACAGACCTCAACCCTATTGTCCCTCTGCAAATTTGTGTACACAGTCATTCCCTTACCTTTCTCTAAAAGTGCAAAGTTTCAAAAGGTTCAATGAATAGAAGATTGTTGAGGGCGGCATAGAGCTGGACAAGGAGAAGTCTGGAGATAAATGTGAGAAGGAAGGGACAGACAGCAGAAACAAAAGTGAAACTCTTTGAGCAGCACATTTCAGAAGTCTTGAGGTATTTCTGAGTGTAGCCTACCTTGATTTGAGATCTACCATACTATTCTCTCACTAGAAGGGAGAATGTATAATGGCAGCAGGTCATAAAAGTGACCCAGTTTGGGAATATTTTAAGGAAGTTCCTCTACCTGTGGATAAGACAGGCATGCGTGCAAAATGCAAACAGTGCAGCAAAGAAATGCAAGGCCTGGTTGGCCGAATGAAACTACATCATGAGAAGTGGTATGAAAGGAACATGTTTGAGCATGCAGGATCTTCAGGTTGGTAAACTTTTTTATTCATACTTCTTTCTTAAGGACTGCCTGTCTTCCATTTGAACTATTATTGAATTCTTATATTTGAGCAAAAAATATAGTTGTTATTCTATGGTACTATCGTTTGAGATACAGCTGTGATAAAAATAAATAGCTGAAATAGGCAGATCTTCCTTTTACAATTTCAGGTTTAAAGTAGTACTGAGTGTCAGTGAATGCAATGAATAATACTAAATGAGCAGAATGGTAATAATTAATAACTGCATTGGCTTATTTCACTTAGAGGAGAATCCATCCTCAACATACAGGATTCTGAAGACTATCCACCTTCAAGATCACCATCATTCTCTATAGTTTCAGAGATATCTGCCAATGATAGTGTTTCAGTCACATCATGTATTTCACATAGCCTCAGTATATTACCTGTAGCAAAAAGAAAAAAAAATCTTCATCATCCAGAAACTGCCAGAGATAAATTGTGATAAGAACCAGCAGATTACAAAAAGAGGTAATTGATGAAAAAATTGCCTGGTTTGTTTATGCAACAAACTCTCCTTTCTCTATGATTGAGAACCCACACTTCATTAACATGGTTCAATCATTAAGACCAGGGTACAGTCCACCCAACAGAGCAGATGTCACTGGCAAATTGCTGGATAAAGTGTATGAAAGAGAAATTGAACAGTGTACAAAAGGTCTAGAGGGTGAAATTGTTAACCTGAGTCTTGATGGGTGGAGTAGTGTCCACAATGAGCCTGTTGTATATGCTTGTGTGACAACAGAAGAAGGGAATGTCTTCCTTACAGAAACAATTGATCCATCAGGAAATGCACACACAGCAGAATACTTACAAGAAGTAGCAGTAAAAGCTATAACAAACTGTGAAAAAATATTCAAATTTTTTGGTCATAGACAATGCTGCAAATGTATCCAAGATGAGAAGAAATTATTTAGATGAGAGTGAAGAGAGTCCCAAGCTAATAACGTATGGTTGCAGTGCTCATTTGATGTACCTCCTAGCCAAAGACTTCGGTGTTCCAGAAAAAAGGCTAATGTTGAAATTGCAAAATACTTCTATAACAACCACTTTGCAGCAGCTGCTCTGAAAAAATTGGGAGGAACCAAGCTAACTCTCCCACAAGATGTGCAATGGAACTCAGTAGTGGATTGTTTTGAGGACTATATCAAGAACTGGCCTAATCTGATGACAGTTTGTGAACAAAATCGTGAAAAAATAGATGGCACTGTCACAGCCAAAGTTCTCAACATTGTGCTTAAGAGAAATGTTGAACTCATGCTGAGTATCCTGAAGCCTATGTCTGTAGCCTTGAACAAAATGCAGGGAAATAGCTGTTTTATTGCTGATGCTGTTGAAATTTGGAAGGAACTGAGTGAGATCTTAAAAAGAGAAGTATGCAATGAAAGAGTTAAATTACAAGCATTCAAAAAAAAATGGGACAAGCACTATCTCCAGCTCATTTTTTTGCAAATATTCTCAATACTTGGTATCAGAGTCAAACCTGAACTGCTGAAGAAAAGGAGTTGGCTATGACATGGACATTCATCAATCATCCCTCCATAATGCCAACTATAATAAACTTTCAGAGGTACAGGTGAACCATTCAAGAAATATATGTTTGCTGATAATGTTTTAAAGAAAGTCACACCTGTGAACTGGTGGAAGTCACTTAGGCACTTGGATTCAGAGACTGTTGAAGTGATAGTCTCACTTTTAACAGCAGTAGCTTCTTCTCCCAGTGTGGAAATAATATTTTCTTCCTTTGGACTAATCCGTTCCAAACTGAGAAATCATTTGGGACCTGAAAAAGTAGGAAAGCTTGTTTTTCTTTTCCAGATTATGAACAAACAGGAAAATGAAGTTGAAAATGACTAAGTTAGCTGCAGAAGCCAATATTTTAAGTTTCTCATGTTGATTTGTCTGACATAGTCGATTTAATTTTTGGGTTTTTTTAAAATATTTTATTTAACTATTTTAGTTTACATTTTTTAACAAAAACAAACCTGATTTTAATAACTTGAATGTTTAACTAAATTAAAAAATTGATATGCTTGTTTTCTTAAAATATTCTATGTTTGCCATTGAAGAAAAACATCCAGAATACATAACATTGTTGTTTTAGTTAAATAAAGCAATTTAAATGTCTGTCTGGTGATGTTCTCCTATTAATACAGCATGACAAGAAAATCCTCCAAATAGTATTGATTAACCTGTTGAATTGGAGATAGTTCACCTCCCTATGACTTCATAAATATCTGCTTCAGTTACCTGTGGTAAACGAAATAACCAAACAATCATTCATTTTCTGATATAGCTGTAAAGCTAATCTGAAAAGTTTTCAAAATAAATTACTTTTAAAATGTATAGTGTGTACCTTCTAAAAATGAAGCCTACATCTTTCTCTGACTTGTTAAGAATATGTATTAAGGTTATAACAACCAACAAGAATGCCCTTTTATGTAGATATCCCTGATTAAATCGAGTCTTCCTGACTAGTGATTTAAATCAAATCCCCGCTGTCAGAAACACACCGTAGGGCTCCCATCCCAGGCTCTGCGGGCCCTTGACATAGTTTAAAAGCCTCATATATAGTAGGATTTTACAATATCTAGACAGATTAAGGCATCAGCACTTCTGCTTTCCCCCACCCAGCCAAAAATTTCACCTAATCACTGTCAGCAGACCAGAATGACTAATCGTCATGTGTACCACATTTTCGGGTCAGTCAGAACTTACGATGTCTCGGGCCTTTCAATAAATGGGCTTTGCAACATGCCCATCAACAAATTTGATCTGGGGAGAGTAATGCAAGGAAAAGGGGTTATCAGTCCAAAAAAAGTTTCCATTTTCATCTGAGGGAGAACCAGCTTGATCACATTGCAGATCTCAATTGCGGTATAGTGGCATGTGGAGAGAGGCAATTTCCTAGGCTGGTTACAGGTCATTTGGGGCTTCATAAGTCAAAAGCAACATGATGGGGTGATATTCTTCTTCTTTCTACTATCATTCAGAAAATGAGTAGAATAGTTTAGGTGATGCTTCATTAGAAGGACAAGGTTTGAACTGGTAGAATCAAAATGTTCCTTAACATTTAGAAAAGAGAGTTTGGGTGTGGTCAGCACTCCTAATTGATTAAAAGAACTGCTCTCAGGGAATCCCTCTGAAGGTAAAGATTTAGGGTCTTCACTAGCAACATTAAAGCACTGCCAAGGACATGTCTGTGCAGGTGCAGCACCACAAGGTGTTTTTTCACACCCCTGAGCGAGAAAGTTACAACACTGTGAAGTGGCAGTGTAGACAAGGCGTTAATTACTCAAAACTTTGCAACCTAAGTACTAGGCCTGACTACATATGAATGTTATTCTGGTAGGGTAGGGTGTGAATTTAAAGCAGAATAACTATTCCTGAATATCTTCATGAGTAGAAAAGCTGTAGGAATGGGATGTACTGCTTTTTATGGCAGTAAGGTAAATTTATATAGATGGAATACATGGAAGTGTGCTACAAGGTTTTATTGGCATGTATTTTCAGTTGGCTTTAGAAGTAGCAAAGTGATGAGTAAATTAGGTAGAATAAATTATAAAAAAAACATTTATACTGCAGCACTCCATCATGGATTTTGTATATGCCAAATATTATGCATAAAAATATTTATTTGAGTGTAAAAAATTTATTGATGCTACTTTTTCATATTGCTTTACCTGTAAAGCCAGTTGATTGTGGGTCCAAATGCAAAAATCTCAGGAAGAGACTACATTATGTTTAATGTATATAATTCAGGATCTTCTAAAATGATCAGTATCATCTTCTTGACACATCAGTGGCAGTATTAAAGCTTGATATTTCATGTTCTAAGAGGTATAGAAACAAAAACATTATACCACTGCCAAAATGGATTCTTGACTTTCTAATGCGACAAAGTGCCCACTTCAAGTCCTGGTGAGCCATGAGACACTGAACTTTGAAGCTGTCACTGATCCAGCATTAATTACTGCTTGTCCTGCAAGTTGGCTCAGTGTTATTTGGGGAAGAGGATGAAATTCGTTATTTGATGGGGAATGGATGAAGAAGGGAACATTTATTTGACAAGTTAGATTTTTTTTTTTAATGGCAGCTATTTGAAACTACTGTTTTGAATATTAGACGTAGTCACAAAAGTGTTGGATTAGAAAGCAGAGGGAAAGTCACATGGCTAAACATGTTTGATAACGTTATTTATCATATGGCTCTGCAGTTTATAACATGGATACCAGGGAAGTCAGCAGGAAATCTGTTGATTTTTTTTTCAGGTTAGCTTGAGAGCTGTCCTCAATGAAAGGTATTAGGGTTTGAGGTTGTTTATAGGCAGTCAGGGTAATGAGCTGTTTGGAATAGTTTACAGTTTGGAATAATTCTTCACATCTTTATTTAGCAGATCCTAAGGCAAAGTAAAAGCCTTTTAGTCATAGAAGTGAAATAGGCTCACAGAGCTTCTTATGTCACTGTTAGCTGGGCTTTGAGTGTGGCTTGTGCCAACTGGTGTGTTTTCTGATCTCCCTACTTTATCTGGCACAGGATATCTATGAACGATGGTGACCTTTGAGGGAAGTTTCAGGTAGGGGGCATGTAGTGGCCAATATGTCAGTGATCAAGGATAGGTAGTTGTACAGACCTGAAATCACTTTGGTACACTGCAGCACATTTAAAAAATATTCAGATTGCGACCTTTTGAGCATTTTTCTCGTATATAACCCTGGCCAGTTATGGTAAAACCATTCTGATTAACAATAAATCTTATGGGGTAATAGTGCTCATAAGAACTACTGCTGCATCTGATGAAGTGGGTATTCACCCACGAAAGCTCATGCTCCAAAATGTCTGTTAGTCTATAAGGTGCCACAGGATTCTTTGCTGCTTTCATAAGAACTACGTCCTCATCCACAAGACAGATAAGTATTACATTTACAGATGGATACCAGAACACAAGAATGAGATAATATAACAAATGCTCTGAAATCAGTTAGACTGCTTGCAGTGTCTTTTCCTTAGTGTATGCAGGTGGCACATGACCAGGATGCATCACCAAATTTGGTCTGTTGGTTCGATCATTAGCTTCCCTAATTTGGACCGGTACTAAGCAGGAGTGCAAAGTGAACTCTGATCCATGCTACCCACTTGCAAAGTAAGGTTCTATATTCATCGTGGGTCAGGATGGCATGATCTGGCTTTAAATAAGTTATTTAAATCTATCAAAAATTGGTATCTTTGAAGTTGTCTCTATTCTAAAACAGTATAAAATTTCTCAGTTAACTACATTTGTTCATTGTTATCATTATTAACATAATATGGTATTTGTACTTGTTACTTCACAGATAATAACATGCTAAACAAAAAACCAAAGTCCCTGCCCCAAAAAGCTAACAATCTAAAGGCACAAAAGGATACAGTTATAGCTAGCAAAGTGTGGTGTGGAAATTAATGCTGATGAGTCCAATGAATAGGCAGGCTCTTAGAAATGATTGGAAGGAGAAAAGGAATCTATACATTTATAAGTTAGTTGGAGTTCACGGTTACCGTATGGGACAGCATTGTTCAACATTAACTATTGCACAGTAGTCTTCCAGATTGGGAGAACAGATTTTTTTTCCCCCAATACATTATTTCAGATTAGAAAATTCTTTTTTTCTTTCTTGTAATTTTGATGTCATTATTATAGCACTGATATGGAGCATAGTTTAACATATGTGAGTACTTGTTTGCAGAGTAGAGCAGGCTTTTGGTTTATATAGACTTGAAATTTAAAGTATCAAAAATGTATTCCTGCTTTTGTACCCAGTCATTCTTACATACCAGAACATCCAACTCATTTCTCACTGGCACTGTGTAAAATATATTGGCATTTAGTGTTAGGAAATCCCAAATCCTGGATTGAAAGAGTTAATCACTAACCACTTCATTCATGAACAGTGTTTACAGAGGGATTTTGATGTAACTTGAAACTACTGTGTAATGAGCCACTTTCAAGCAAGCTATAGTTAATAAGTGTTCATCAGCATGGGTTATTTGACTGAAATTTTGTGTGGCCCAAGGGAGGGGGAGGGGAACTTGATAAGGGATGGAAAAATAGGGGAAGGATGAGGAACCAGAATGAACGAGACACACTGATTAATTAACAAAACAGAAACGTTTCTAAAAAGTCAAGTATAAAAGTTGCTTCAGCCCCAGGGTAGGTTGGCTGAAACATACACAAATAACCCATACAATGGCCTTGGCAGTGTTACAGGGATAATATTTTTGCAAGGTTGAACTATTACTGAACAATGTTCTAGTATATTGGGCACAAGCATACTGGTACTTTTATTCAATGTCAAGCAAATATGTATTCCTTTTTTGTTTTGAACAAAAATATCTGCCAGGGTCAGTGAAAAGAACATCCCACATAACTCATGTTTGAGTTCTTATGTGTACCCAACATATCGATGTAGTACAGAACCCTCTGCCTATGCTGCATATGCCCAGGTATGTTTTTGTGGAATCCCTCTACAAGGCTTCAGTATCAGTGAATTATTAGTGACTTTCTGCACCAGTTCTTCTTCCTCTTGAGTACTGAAAGTACTTTTCTGTATTTTAACATGTGCAGATCTCATTCATAGCTCTCATGCAGACAAGTATATCTAACAACTGAGGAGGCTGAGATAGCAAAAGCGCCACCATCAATGTAGCAAGACTACAGTGAAGCAATTCACCAGTAATATACCATAAAAACAGCCTGCTTCCCTCTATTGAGGACTAGTAAACGTTTCAGTTAATTAATACAGTGCTAAAGTATTGTTTGTTTACTAATATGTTAATATATTAATATTAATTAATACTAAGATGCCTAATAGTAACATTTATGACTAGCTAGTGGTTTTCAAGAGAGTGTTTTACAACATATCAAAGGGAATCAGGCTGTCACATTTTTTCCCCAAAATGTAACGGACTGATTGATACATAGGACTACAAGGTTCATTTTTGTGGCTTTAGGATGATAATTAAGGAAGATCAATAGTGTGGGAAGGCAGCATGGTCTGTAGGCTACTGGACTGAGACTCAGTGGGAGTAGGATTTCACCTCGGTGTCTAGGCCCAGCTCTGCTATTAATTGGCAGTGTGACCTTGGACAAATCACTTCCCCTTATATGTCTCTTATTCTTACCACCATTTGTCTGGTCTCTTCAGACAGTAACTCTTCAGGGCAAGGACTATCTTTTACTACTTGTTTGAACAGGATAGAACAATGGACCTGCAATTTCAGTTAGGCAAAATAACAGAAAATTGATAAGCAACTTATCTTTATTACATTTGAGCATACTGTTGGGAGTTACTAAAAGGCAGCTTCCATATATGTGAATTTAGCTATATCACTGTGATATTTTGAGGGTGTCCTTTCTTACAGATGAGTTCTGTATCAAGATCTTAAGCAAAGAGCTGAAAATTAAAATCAAGCAGCTATAGCAGAATCTCTCTCCTTCCAATGGACAAATATACATCTTCCAGTTTATTAAACTAAGGGTGCAAGAAATGTGAAAATTCTTGCCAATTTCCTGTTGTATTTTCCTTGATTGACAATACAACAGATATTTGTTGTAGAGCCTGTAATTCAGAGTTTGAGTAAAAGTTCACACAAGGTGAGATGCTGTGATGGTCTAAATATCATATTGTACGAGTCAGCTTGAATTTTAAACAGCAAAATAATGGACTAGAATATATAGGAGAAGAAAATGAATTCCAGGCTAAAGATTGCTTAGAGGTGGGGGCAAAGCAGAACAAAGCAATTTTAAAAAATGGAATTACGTACTTGAATGGCTAGTTGGGATTTTTGCATTTATAAAGACCACACTAGTATAAAGAGAACCAGCCAATAGCAGCTGGTGTGTTGATTTTCAGGTTTTGCTGAAAGTCTCATGTGACTTAAGTGTGACACTTTCCCTTTTCATGACCCTGAAAATTTGTTCTAATTGTCTTTATGGTATTCTTGTTTTCTTTGTAGAAATAGGCATTAAATAAGAAACTCCCAAACAGTGTGAAAAGAATTATGCTCAACAACTGAAAACAACAGATGGAAACATTCATGCATACGGAAATGTATACTTAAAGTGCAAATGGGAAAGAGTAAAAGTTATGAAGTCTCATCTACTGTTCTGATTCTGACTCAACTAAAGTCAGTAGCAAAACTCATTAAATTTCAATGGGAGCCATGTTTTTCTCAAACAAGGCATGTCAACCTCTATCATGGAACATTTGTACAGGTAAGTGAACAAGTCTTTAGTTTAATATGCTCTTCTGTATGCTTGTTTTTTTTTATACTTATCACATATTATTTTGTGTTGCTTCTGTTCCAGCTGTTTGACTGTAAGCTCTCTGGGGCAGGATTTTTTTCTCTGTTCAGCACACTCTGTTGGAAAGCATTGTACGCATCTAGGGTACTATATAAATGATTAAGACAAATAGTAGCATGATGTGTACCAATTTCATAAATACTGATGTTTCAGTGGTATGTTTTGTAATAGTCTAGTAATTTTAAATTATTTTTGGGCTGTATGAGCCCATCTGTTTTTTATGTTTGCTTTGGCTGCTCTCATTTACATAATTGTCTCATTAGGGCGTACACTTCAGAGTCTGCCAGAATTCAGACAATGTGAATAAATGTTTTGTTTTCCACTTCATCTTGAACCATATGCAATTTTAGAGGCAGAACCTAAATTAGTACAGATGAAAAGTCAAATCTGAGCAGAAGTCCAGTATGATTTTGCCGTACGTTAATGATGCTGGGCAGATTTTTACTTAGGAGGAGATTGTAAGGCAGCTACTATATTTAGAATTACAAAATGAACCATTGTTGCAGGAGCAACAAGTTTTGGGAATACATCATCTAATAATTCCCATAATACTGTACCCTGGCTCCAGTTGAGGTCAGTGGCAAAATTCCAGTTGACTTCAGCGGGAGCAGGATGAGATCCTTTGTTAATTAGCTACCTGTATATACTGTATCAGGTGACCAGGAGATTTATTGTCTCAGCACATCTCTAAGAAGCCTCTGCTTCAGATTTAAAGTCTGGAAGTGAAATAGAACTGTGTTTCCCTACCAGATCCTCTTGGGAATGGGGACAGTGGTACTATACCTATCCCTGAGGTGAATGGCTCCACTAGCGCAGCCATTCTAGCACAGCATTCTGTGGGTGCAGGGGTTGTAAACGTCAAAATCTGTCTTGGAATTTGGGAACCTGTTCTGATTAACCAGATTAAGTTATACCAACATGGGGTCTCTTGGTCACATTGCATCAAAATCTCACATTTCTGCTACTATGTGTACTGATGCGCACAGTGGAGTTCCTATTTGAGTCTTCAAATTTAATTTTGAATGTTATTCATGGAATAGAGTTAGTTTCAGTCTAAAGTATTTAAACATCAGCAAATAAAACAGTGTTATCTGTCTTTTCTGTTGGGTCTGTTTGTCAGAACATCTAACAGCTTTTAAGATCAGAATATTTATTTAAAAAATTGGAAAGCAGTAAAATTTTAAGGACACAGCTAAAGATTAATGAATTATAAGGGTTTTTTCATTTTGATGAATAAATATCTCAGCTTACAGCATATTTGGCATTCTGGTCTTGTGATCAAATGGAATCCAGATCAAATTTTGTTTAACTGGCGTTAAAAGAACAATACGAACAGTTTCAGATATTTTTCATAGAGATCAGTAACATATTCATTTTCACATGTAAATATTCCAAGTTAATATTGATTTAAAGTATATTGAAGCTATACTGATGAGCTAGGAAAATCAATTCTTTCTAGTAGATTTTGTAGATTTTACAAAGTCCTCAGTTTGAGAGCAATGTATTATGATGGAAGATCTCACCGATTCACTGCAAGGTAATTTCTGATTCTGTGTGTTACTCCCTGATTCTAATTATTCTTTTCATTTCTTTGCACCATAAGTACTAACTTCATTCTGTTCTATGAATTGTTATCAGTTATTATTAATATTTTCCACAAGTTGATTTGTTTACTTTCATTCCTCAGAGTTTGTAAGTAAAAATAATGGTCAGTGTAGTTTGTTTTTTTTTTAATTAATATAGGATGTCATCAGAGCAAAAAGAAAATTTTGACTAGTCTCTGTTAACTAGTCAGGTACTTTAAATAACCTAGAGCCTGATCTTGCAAACCTTTACATATACCTGAGTAAATCATTGAAGTCAATGGTTTGTGCAACTGAGTTCCTAGATTCTAGGTCCTTGCATAACTTTTGGAGCATAATAACAAGTTTAGATGGCATGTGGAAGATAAGTGTTGTGTCTTTAAATGTCAGAGGATAGTAGGATAGTGGTGGCATAATTATAATTTTTAAAGACTCTTTAGAAATTGCCTTTAATTGTTCTTCTGAAGGAACTGACCTAATCATTTGGTGGGGATGTGTTTGCTGTACAACTGTGGCTTGCAGAAAATCCACTTGGTCACAAATGTGAGATATCCAGGTTCAAAGGTAGCCATGTATGTGTTTCTCTAATATTTTACTTGTACACACAATACGTTTTCTTCCTCTTTTTACTTGATAAGCATGTAAGAATTACAACTAGATAAACAGCGTTTTGTGGGAACTGCTATATATTTAGGTACTGGGTATTTTTCTGGCAATTCTACTGCTACTATCTCCTGTAGGATACAGGTTAGTCAGACTGTCATTGATCTCTTTGCTTTTTCATGGGGAAATATGTGGCATAATATTTATTTGCAGTATCTGGTACATTTTTACAAGCACATCTGATAGAGAATTTGGTGTATATTTTTGTTCCAGTCTGATGCCTATAAACAGAAAAGCTTCTAGTACCTGCCTTCCTGTGAGCTTTTGACATAGTTAATATCTATACCTCTCAAGATACCATTCAGATATTACAGAAGTGAGGGAATTTCCTTTTATTGGGGTTTCTGTACTAAGAGGCACTAGATAGAATTGGAAAAATATAAACCTAGATTCCTGATCACATAGGGCCCAATTTTTCCACTCTTACTCATGTAGTACTTGTGTAAGTAGTCCCACTGGAGTCAATAAAATCAAATACATCAGTGGGATTGGGAGACTATTGAACAAGACTAAGAATAGTAGAATTAGTCCTATAATAGATGTTTATGGTACTCTTAATTTTTTAAACAATAGAATGGTTTCCATGGTATTTGATTTCTTAAAGACATTTTTCAAAGGATGGGTAAGATTTGCGGGCCACCAGCACTATTAAGTTAGGATTTACAAAAACATTTAAAAATCTAATTTCCAGTATAGATGTATTCTAAGCCAATCGAGCTATAAATCTGTGGATGCATAGTTCAGGTTTCTGTGCCAGGCTAATAACATAAAGCAAATTGTGAGCTGGACTACTGATTTCAGAGGGCTGTCTGGTCAAGGTTACCTTTATCTAAACTAGGGTGCAGCAGTTTGAGGGATTTAATATGTGTAAGAATGCAGAGATAAACAGTGGAAATTTTCTTGCTTCTCAGAGCAAACTGATGAAACAGTTTGAAATTTAGTTCTGAATGAAATGAAGAATATCACATCATTTTTAAGACCACTACTGATATTTCCAGAATAATTACCTATCTCAACGCAAGCATACCCATGGGCCTCCAAACTTCTAACACTCAGCAGAGAAACTGGGTATTTAGTTAATGGGATTGTCTTGAAGTTCTTAAATGATGTTTAAAAGCCAGTAGGTATACTTTACAAAGGTGATGGCATATCAAGCAACATTTTAATGTGTAAGTGGGTAATGATTTTCTCAATTATAAACAAGTCCTTTATGGTTAAGTACTAGCTTCATGAGTTTTGTTAGTTTATAGCATAAAGATATTATTCTTCAGTCCCCAAGCTTTTGAAAATAATTGTAGGTCACATACACAGAGCTGTCATCCAGAGGAGGAGCTGGGGCCCCATTAGGCAGAAGACAATTGTAAAGAGAAGTCATAACACTCCCTCTCCTACAAAGAGATACCAATTTTATTTTAGACAGAAGTACCTCAGTCTTCCTCTCCTGGTGTTCGACATGAATCTGATTAAACCTGCACCAGGCTAGTAGATAGGATACAGAATAACAGTATCACTTTGCACCAGACACCAGCAGGAGCAGAATCAAAAAAGCGGGTGTAGTGTAGATGTGAAAATATACACAGCTGCAGATACAAAAGCATCATAGTTAGACCCTCAGCTTCGTCCTGAAGGAGGACCCTACTGTAATGTCATTAGCAATGCACAGTTACAGAACACTAGATGGGCATATCTCATCTCCCCATGCTACAACTGGACCAAATGGCATCATAATGTCAGTGAAGACAGCCAGAAAGTGAAGAGCAACAGCTGCATCAGAAGCACAAGTTTGGGTTGGTGCCAACTCTGAGGATATGATGCTATGGCCCGTTGGCAAGACTTCTTGCACTTATAAGGCCAGATAATTTGCACTTTTTGGGAGAAATGTCTTTTCTCTTCTTTCATGATAATACCAACCCTGCTGCTGCCACTGCTAGTGATCTTAACCCTCTTCATCTTGTGAGAAATGCCTTTGATACCACAACAGAATTCTTACAGTGAAATTCTGTACATTACAAGGTGACTCTTGACTAGCTTGATCCAAAGCCCTCTAAAGTCAATGAGAGCCTTTCTATTCACTTCAGTGGGCTTTCGATCAAGAATGGCATTGTGGGGGTCCAGGTTTATTGTTTCTCAATTATTTCAGACCCAATCTGATCAGTTCACAGGTAAAAAGGCCACTTGTGCATCATCACCAGCAGACATTGCCGATTAATTCACACCAAAGCCTTTCAGTCACATTAATTAATTGTCTCTGTAATAGGGCTCTGGCCTGTTGTTTTGGGAACACAATCCAGTCCCCATTGTGCTATGTTGTTTACTGGATTGCAATATTTCATATGGAGATATACCTATCTCATAGAGCTAGAAGGGACCCTGAAAGGTCACTGAGTCCAGCCCCCCCTGCCTTCACTAGCAGGACCAAGTACTGATTTTGCCCCAGATCCCTAAGTGGTCCTCTCAAGGACTGAGCTCACAATCCTGGGTTTAATAGGCCAATGATCAAACCACTGGGCTATCCCCAGTATAAAGTGCTTATATTGAATTTACTGGACTCCAATTTTCTGTTACATACCACCACTCGCTACAGTCATTGTCTCAGACAAAATGGTAATTGTGGTGTGGGTATATGTGCACAGTCCTAGTTGAGAAATCCACAGGCAGATCTTTTAATAGCCTTTGTGTCAGGGAAATGGGTCAGGGCAGGGAGCAATAGTCTTTTTGGTGCTGCATTGTCAAGCAGTATTCCACATACCACAATATTTCACATATAATCTGAGGGCATTGTCTTAGTTTTCTGGTCTCTAGTTTTCAGGAAGGGGGGATAGCTCAGTGGTTTGCACATTGACTTGCTAAACTGAGGGTTGTGAGTTCAATCCTTAAGGGGGCTATTTAGGGATCAAGGGCAAAAATCTGTCAGGGTTGGATTAGATGACCTCCTGAGGTCCCTTCCAACACTGATATTCTATGATTTCTCTCCTCCATGATCATTTACATACAGTAGTTGTGGCATAGTTATTTCTGTGAACTGTTTGTTGGGAAAGCTGTGACTGGATCTCTGTAAACAGGGCTCTGAGGAGCATTTCTGTAAGTTTGTACCTCAATTTCACTATGAAGAATTATTCAATTTGAAATTGTCTTCACCGGTCATCAGCACACACACATTAACCAAGAGTGGTAGCACTGGAGGGAGAAATGATCTGTCAGAAATACACATTTGAGTCCCATACATGAGAATAGTCATAACATAGATACAATTAACATAGGATGGCTTCATCTTCAGAACTTACCCCTCTGCAGTGACAGACCACATTATACTATTGCAAAGAAACAGCAGGCTTAGACAAATTGAATAGGAAAAGCAAGAAATCTACCACTTCCCCTTCTGCTTGAAAGGAGTTTTGTTTCTTCATGAAATAATTTCAGGTACAATGTGAAATGCATTTTCCATTAACAGTTATATGAACATATCTTACATGAATATTTGCAAAAAGCATGTAGAAATGTGTTGGGAACACAGCAATTCAAGATTTATCTTTTAATTTGTCAAATCTTTGTGAATATGTTTTTTCACTGTTTGTGCCACTCTAATAAGCAATAATAAAGGTTTATACATCACATTATTATTAACAATTCTGTTTGTGATGAATGAGTCAGAAAATAATCCTGTGCGCTTTAACAGTTCTGTATTGAATTAGAATGACAAAAGACATAAAAGGCAATTTTTAAATAAAGCCCAGCTTAGTCAGAAAAAGCAGGTATAATTCTGAATACACACACAGGGTGCAGATCTGCTGAATAAGAAAGTGCAATCTTTACATGGTCAGTCAGGGAGTCAGAAGCAACATATGTTGATAAAGATACAAAATAATCATAAAAACCTTATAAATTTAAGCCTCAACCCTGTATTAGCCTCACTAAAACTGTATAGAACAGTTGGAAACCATTTAAATAGCTACTAAAAGGTGTCAGTGCAATTAGAAGACCCAATCGTGAAGTCCTTACTCAGGCAAAATTCCCACATAAATCTCTTCTGAAAATGAGAGATTGCAAGCAGTTTTTGGCCCTTCCTGCTGCCCCCCCCCAATACCATACATTTATATCTCTCTACAATTGTTTTACAGTGTCTTGTGTCCATGAAGTATAGGTTATTATCTTCTTTCATTAAAATGCTGGTCAAGTGAAGGATCTGTTGGGGATTTGATTTAAATGTGATTCTTTGACAAGTCTTGATTAGAACGTGTGGAAATATTAAGAGATTTTTCATTTAATCTCAAATTGAGACAAATACATCAATGAAAATCCTGTTTAGAACAAACTGGATCCCTGCCAAAATACTTAAACATAACGTGTAATAACAGATGTTGGAATTTCAATTAAGACAATGGATACTTGTTGCATACTGCATACTATGGCATTGTTCTATTGTGTTTTCTTTTTGGAAGGAGATGATACAGAGATTAAATATCATTCTGAACACTGACTTAGGTTGTGGACTCAAAATAGTTGTGATTTGAATAGTCTTCCTGATATTAGACAAAGCACAGGAAATGTTCATATTAAAATCTAGTAAGGATTGCTACATGATTGAGGGCTAACTGTTGGGGAAATGCCAGGAAAAATTTAGATCCATATTCCAGTTGAAGTGAATGTATCAGACATTTAAAGGTAAGGTACACTAGTTTGGAAGGTCCTGCAAATTTTGAGTGGGTCAGTTACTGTGTTAATGATAAAGTTAGGGATTTTAAAACTATCTTCACTTTCTTGACATGTAGCGTTAAACATCAGGAAAACTTGCTATCTGTATATGTGGATTATTTCTCTCTGGATGATTGTATCTCATAGCTGTTTATTCCCCTCCATTTTTTGTCTCCCCTCTTTCCATCTTTTTAAAATTCAATACAAAATTTAAATCACATTAAGTTAAAACGTAAAGAAAAAGAAAGTTTCAGAATAAATTTTTCTGAAAATGGATACAAAGTACTTTTTGTGCAGATGTATGCCTTGTATGAACCTATTAGTGGTCAGCACAGATGTGGCCTCTCTTTTTTTATTGGTTTTCTTTTTCACTTTTCATATAATATTAGCAAATTGAAAAAAACATATCTTCTACATTATTCAGGTAATGAGTAGACTGGGTTTAATTATTTAAAAGTCTGAGTGTTGTGGAGTTCCCTACTCAGACAAGGGTATTTATTTTTATTGGCAGTTACTCATGCACTAATATACACTGTTAAAGTGACTTATCTGTAATGTACGTTATGACTAATTTAGCTCATAAGCAGTTTCATTGTGATCTCACTGGGACAGGAATTTTGGCTTGTTTTCAACATTGTCATATTGCATAATTTTTAGATGACATAATCATACTAAGAGGAGATTGGCTGAAATAAGAAAAAGAAGTATTTCCTGAACTGCCTGTTCTTTCAGCATTGGAACTTACTACCTGAATTATTACGACTGTAGAAAAGCAATACAATTTCTGTTGATTTTTTTCTCTAGGTCTGGCAATGAGGATCTCAAGACATCTGAGTCTGAGTCGGACACTGTCTAGGTCAAAGGTGCTCTGACCACTTTAATTATTTAGGATGTTTAGCCATCTAATTCATTCATGGCTGAAGTTTTTCTTTCGACATCGTGCCAGTAGTTAAAGACAGAGGTGATTAGATTAATGATATTGTTATCCATTATTTATGCAGCATTGTAAATTTGTACAGCCCTGTAAAATGGATCAAACAAAGTCACTGAATGTGGGCCTGAACAAATCCCCAGGCCTAAACACCATTAAACTCTGGTAAAGTTTGGATCCAGTTCTGAACTTTGAGACTTTGTCCAGCAAGAGATAGCATCCTCTAGCCCACAGATCTTGCAGTCTAAAGATACATGTGGATACAATACAGTGCAAAACAAATGCAGAATGAAGTGTGGTCATAGCTGATTTTTTCTGAAGGAATGAGTGAAGGTTCTTTGGAGGACATCAATAGCCAGAATGTGGATGGCCCTTTTGCAGCTGCAATGTATAGGAGATACATTTACAATCCCTGTTCTGCCTTCATCCTAGGGTGCTAGCCAAGAAGATGAGGGGGCCATGGTCTTGCTAACCTCCCTAGCTGCAGAAGGCACAGCATGAATTTCCCTCTAAGGGGTGGCATACTGGACATACTCCCCATCCATACTAGAGAGCTAAAGGTGATATCACGCCTTACCAAATCATCCTGCTTTCCAGAGATCCTGCTGGTACAACTCTGCCCTGTTCCTAGGATGAGACAGTAATTAAGTGCCAAAATCTGGTCCTAAGTGGGAAGTTGTTACAATCATAAGGGCCTTCATGAGTGAAAGTGTGAATGACATTTGAGACGTTTCTTCTATGACATCTACAGGAAGTCAGTCTGCCAATGGTGACTAAGTTTTATGAGAGTCCGGAATATCTGATTTGTTTAATAAAACTTTTCAGATGATTTGGAACCATCAAGCTGTGGAATAGCTAGCCTCCATATCTAGCTGAAGGATTCTATTGGAGCCTACTGGAATATCTGCTGGGCTGCAATGCTGGTAAGTGAATATTTAAATTTTACAAGTGTGAAAACAGAGACACAAATTTCGAATTATTTGCTCAAAGTCACACAGCAAATCACTGGCTAAAACAAAGGCCTGGTCTACACTAGGAATTTGTTTTGATATAGCTGTGTCTCCCATGGATGTGAAAAATCCATACCACTGAGAGATGTACCTATACCAACTTAAGCCTCAGTGTACGCCAGCGCTAGGTAGGGTTGCCAGGACAACCTGGAGTCTCTAGGAATTAAAGATTAATCTTTAATTAAAGATTATGTCATGTGATGAAAACTCCAGGAATTCGTTCAACCAAAGCTGGCAACCCTAGCGCTAGGTCGATGGAAAAATTCTCCCATCAACCTTGCTACCACCTCTGGGGGAGGTGGGTTATCTATGCCAACAGGAGAACCCCTCCCATTGTCTTAGGTAGAATCTACACTGAAGCATTACAGCAGTGCAGTGTTACACCACTGCAGTGTTTTAAGTGTAAACATACCCAGAGTTAGAACATTGGAATTCCTGGTCCCCTGTCTGCTACTCTAACCACTAGATAATGCATTTTGTAATGTTTATTACATAAGTACATATAGCATGTACAGTGTATGTGGGTTATATAATGCATGCTGGCCAAATTTAATGCATCTGTCAAAAGGCATATATAAAATGTACAGGCACTTCCATACTGTACAGGATATGGGTAAAAGGAGACTTTTGGCACAGAGTTGCTAAATGGTTCTTGAGAGTTTGTCAGAGAGATCATGGAAGGAATGCTGCAGAAGGTTGGGGAGGAGTAATGACCTCCTACAAAAAAAGGGGAGATGCTTCCCTCCTTGTTCTAATTTCCTTCTGGACCTCTCCTTGTATCATACCTTTCCACTTCACCTTTGCTTTTCAGCAGAGCCCTCACTCCTTCCCACACCACAACCCCCTGCCCCAGCTCAGAGCCCCTCCCACATTCCGAATCCCTTGGCCACAACCCAGAGCCCCCTCCTGCATCCCAAACCTCTCATCCCTGGCCCCACCCTAGAGCCCATACCCCCAGTTTAAGCCCTCCCCCCCTCCCACAGCTCAACCCACTGCTCCAGCCCTGTGAAAATAAGTGAGTGAGCCAAGGGTGTGGGAGAGTGAGCGATGGAGGGAGGGGGTCTCAAAGAAGGGGTGGGGCCTCAGGGCAAGGCAAGGGTGTTTGGTTTTCTGCAGTCAGAAAGTTGGCAACTCTATGATCAATGTTTCACCATTGATTTCAGTGGAACTGCACCATTTTACACCAGCTGAAGATCTGGACTTTAGCCTCTTGTGCAGAGGACTTCAAAGGTTAGGCCAAACTCTGCTCTCACTTATGCTGCTGCAACTCCAAAGAAGTCAGTGGGGTTGTATTGATGTTACTGAAAGTATTATTTGGATCTGGGGTTTTACTTTTGCTAATATTCACAAAGCCAAGCTGAATGCAATGAAAATTAGCTAAGCAACATAGGAACCTGCAGGAATGTGGCTTATAATTTCTTCTGAAAAATTCAAAGGGATGGATATATATGATCCTTTACCTCATAGAATGCACAGCCCTGTGTGAAGTAGTTCCTTCCATAATTTATATAGAGTTACAAATAGATGAGAACCCTATAACTGTTTTTGCTTTTTTTAAATGTCAAACTTAATACCTTTCAGATTTGTCTTTGTTAAAGGAAATATTGAAATGAAAATCACACCAGCACAACCCATAATTAATATTGACTGAAGCCCCAATTGGATTAGTTCCACTCTGCAAGAGTTACTGGCACTAGTCCATTGATTTATAAACTAAATAAACCCTGTGACAAAGCATTCGATGGTGGGATCCTGATTGCAGGCCAAATTGTGCTTGCTTTACTCCTGCAGTTAATCCTATGAGCCTCATTAGGAATACTCCCATGATTAAGGAGAGCAGGATTTGACACCACATATGGGCAGGTATAGGAGACAGTGATAATAGCTTGAAAAATCTTGTGTCATTTTTCCACAGGTGAGAGAGATCCTGTTTTACAAGCTCAGGTATCACAGCTCTGACAAATGAGTAATCTTGAAAGAACTTGTCTTTGTCCTCCTCCCTTTTATCCTTGAGGGAAAGAGCTTCAGTAACACCCTTGAGGCCACTGAGTTTAAAGGCAGGTAAAACAGTTTTTCAGATACTAATTTTCACTGATGTTAAACTGGAAAAAGGAACCAAATAATATTTTTCCCTCCATCTGCTTTGTGATTGTTCTCTGTTTTGTTTTAAATGATTAGTACCAGTACATTGTACAGCCCTTTTAAAAAAAAAACACCTGCTATAGTTTTTTCCAGAAACAAGAGTTTGGTTCCAAGTTCATAAATATAATACAGCTCAAATTCTGTTCTTAGTTACATGGGCATAATCTGGAGCAGCTATACTGTCTTCAGAGAGTTTGTGCTGATTTACATCTGTGTAACAATATAATTAATTGCTACAAGAATAGACTTTAGGAAATTACTAGTAGTCCTCAATGGTGTATATGAGGGCTATTTGATTTGCATACCTACTGTTCTGGGTTTTTTTGTATTTACATTTTTCCACTTGCTTTTTTACTACATCCCAGTAAATTTAATGAGATTTGAAGCCATATCCTCATCAAATGCAGATCAGCATAGCTCCATTGAAGCCAATGAAGCTACACTGACTTACATCAGCTGAAAACCTAGTCACTGATCTTTTCAACATCAAAGAAAATATTATGAAAATACCCTCAGTTCTACCAAAACTCATATTTTGTCCACATCAATGGCTGCCTGACACTTTTAAAAAGGTCTGCCAAAAAATAAACCATATACCAAGATACTCAGCTTTACTCAAATACTATACTGCTATTTTTGGCTTTAGTCATGCTTCTGAATCTGAATTCACAGCCCTAATAAAAGCTTAATACAGTCTGAAAATACTGTTAGGGAGTGTAGGTCAAGTCTGACAGTCCTTATTTAGGCAAAGCTTCCATTGAAAAAAGACTCAAGATTTGTACCTGCAGTAATGCTATTGTAAGCAATAATGTTTTTGGACCATTTGCTGAATGCTGTAGAATGTTTTTATCAAGGAAGGTTCATGCTACATTTTTTCCACTTTCACTGTCAGCACAGTTTTTCCAAATCCGTTCTTGGTGTGTCATCCTCTCCATGTGACAGGAAATGTGACTGCCGCATTGGTAGGTGTCTAATTATCCTCTCATTTGCTGCAAATAATGTCAGCCTTCTCATTTGTACATCTCAGATGATACTCATATTTTGTACCACTAGAATCAAACACATGTTTTTAATTTCTGTGCCCTTGTGGTATGAATCAGAAAAAGGGCTAAATAATCCTAGCCACTCCTTGCTCTCACCATGCATGCACCTATAGGGAAATAAAAGAACAGCTTTAATTAAATGCATATTTATGTATACTCAGAGAACTTCATTCCCAGGCAACTTTCCGGGATGTTAAGAAGAGGCTCCACATCATAGTCATTTATCTACAGTTGCTGAATTCTCCCTTCTTCGGGATGTTAACTTCATCAGCTTACAATCAAAAGAAAGGTAAGGATAAGGAGGATTTAGTACCCAGTCCTGGTTTCTCATTCATGCTATCCCCAGTGACTTCAATGGGACTACTTGTGAATAAATGCTTAATCAGTATAGCACATTAGCCACTACACCACATTGCCTTTCAAAGCAGAGACGGAGATTATTAAAATTAGAAAAAATTAAAAATTGGTTAGAGTCAGTGGCTCAAATCCTGAAGGCCTTACTTAGACAAAACTTCCATTGAAGCCACTGGGAATTTCTCTGAATAAAGACATCAGAATTTGCCCCCATTATGAATAAGGTCTGCAGTATTTACATCAGGAAGAATAACATTATAAAGTTATCAATCCACTTACTTCAGTGCATCAACTGATCATCAGTTAGGGGAGGGGTAGGCAAACTTTTTGGCCTGAGGGCCACATCGGGTTTTGGAAAGTCTATGGAGGGCTGGTTAGGGAAGGCATGGCCCGGCCCCTATTCCCCCCCTTTTTCTCGCCCCTTGACACCCACCCCAAGACTCCTGCCCTATCCAACCCTCCCTTTCTCTGACAGCCTCCTCTCCTTCTGGAACCCTTCCCCCTCCACCTCTCCTGCTCCCTGTCCCCTGACCGCCCCTGCCCCTGACTGTTCCCCATCACCCCATCCAACCCCTCTTCTCATTCCTGACAGTCCCCCCAGGACTCCTGCCCCATCCAACCACCCCTTCTCATTGTCCCCCTGACCACTCCTGGAACCCTTGACTGCCTCCACTGCCCCATCCAACCCCCCCCTCCTTCCTAACCACCCCCCTGGGACTCTTTCCCCCATTCAGCCCCCCTGTTCCCCGCCCTCTCTCTGCCCCAACCCCTATCCACACCCTCGCCACCTGACCACCACCCCGAACTCCCTTGCCCTCTATCCGCCCCACCAATCCCCACCCCCTGCCTGGAGCACAAGTGGCTGGTGGTGCTACAGCTGCACTGCCAAGAGCAGCAGGACAAGCCGGTCTCTGCAGCTGCACTGCCCCAGGAGGTCGCAGCCCCACCAGCCAGAGCGCTGTGCCAATGGCGGGGTGAGCTGAGGCTGCAAGGGAGGGGGAACAGCAGGGGCAGGGCCGGGGGCTAGCCTGCTGGGGCAGGAGCTCAGGGTTTGGGTAGGAGGATCCCTCGGGCCATAGTTTGCCCACCTCTGAGCTAGGGTCAGAAGGAATTTCTCTTACACAGTTAGATGCATTAAAGGATTTTCTAATGCCTTTCAGTCAAACATCCAGAGCTGACTAATGTCAGAGACTAGATATTGAACTGGATGGAATGTTGGTCTGATCCAGTATTGCATTTCCTGTGTTCACACCCCACTCCTGACAAAAAATAGAAGTTACTAGGCATTTAGAACTCTTATGTTAGAAAGACCGTTAGCAAGAAGTGAAAGAAAAGAATTGTTATTCAGACAAATCTAAGAAGTGGTCTACGCACAGTTGTTGTACCAGTATAACTATATCCCAGTTACACAAAGTAGTACAACCCCCTAGGGTAGATATACCAGTATAAAGTGGGTGCTTATATCAGTGTAGCTTATTTCTGTAAATGTATTGAAATAATCTATACCAGTATAAGCACCCTTCTTCCAGTGTATCTGCATACACAATAAGGGTTTACACTGATTTAACTACATTGGTTTCTAAAGTGATATAGTTAGATCGGTACAAAATCTGGGTGATCAGCCCTAAGATAAAGCAGCAGAAGCTGTTGCAGCAAGGATATAAATGTGACACACACTCACATGTCTGAAGTACCTGATATTTGCAGACCTTACGGGAATGTAGTTGGAGCACATTTTCTGCTGGTGCTTGTTCCTCAAACAAGGAGGTTTTCTGGCAATCACTGACTCTTTATGTGAAAATGAGTCTTGGAAAAAGAAACAACCAAATTAGCATTTCTAGCTAAGGGCACAACAATGAAATATGCTCTCTTTAAAAGATTTCCCCCAACCACTTGGAGTTCAAATGGTGGTACGGCTTGACAGCAGCCAGTACCAGGCTGATTTATTTATTATTTGTTTCACATGATGTTCAAAATAAAAGAGATATAAGACATCACTTTTTCTAAACAGAAGTTGTGCAACTGAATGGCTACTGAATCTCTGGTCATGGTGGCATTATAACTATACCATGAAGCATCATAACTTTATTATTATACAAATAATCTCTGAAAAATTCCTGAGAATATTTCTTTGGCAAAGTGGTCTAGTGGGTGAAGCATTGGGCTGAGAATCAGGAGATGAGTTCTAATCTGGAGCATAATACTTGGAAGTATTGCTGGGGGAATATTATGCTCCAATACCTCTGTTAGTCTGTAAGGTGCCACAGGACTCTTTGTCGCTTTTTACAGATCCAGACTAACACGGCTATCCCTCTGATAATTTGCAGTTGATTTAGTAACTCAGAGTGAGAGAGGTACATTATATACATTTCCTGTATTTTACATAAACTCTGGTCAAGGTCTTTCAGAGCTTTGTAAACATTGACCAGTGCTTTGAATTTCACTTGGAAATGGAGGAGCAGCCAGTAGAGGGTATGAATCAAAAGGTGTAATGAGTCAGATTCTGTGATGCACCTCTGGGAGGCAAAGCACAGAAGGCACAGCCCAAGTGGTGGGGGCAAAGGTGACTTTACATCACCCTTTGGATTCTGAGCTGCTAAGGGCAAAAGTAGCCCTAGGCATACGCTAGAGGAGCTCCTGTCTGCTCTGACTTGCAGCAGCCTATCCTAGGCTGCCTAAGGGTTGTAGTGCACCCAAAATCTCTGTAGTGCTCAGTACTACAGCTATGCCCCTACCTGTTGCAAGTCCTCTCCCCAGCAAACCCCTCCACTGGGACTTGTGAAGAGGGAGGCATGAGGTTTGTTATGGTAGCTCTAAACTGTGTTTGTGTCAAAGGAATTCTCCCACAGCCCACTGCAGCATATTGACAGCTGTATATGCTTCCAGAGTGGAGCATAAGGGCTGCAGTGGGGAACAGATTCTGTCCCAGTAGTGTCTCAATGATCTGCCCCCACTCAGAAAGTGGCCCATCCCTTAGCCAAAGTTTCTGCATGGACCTCAATGTTTAGCCCCAAGTGAAGTGTGTTGCAGCTAGCTAGCTTACTGGATGACCCTGAGAAGGTCTGCATCTGAGAGGAAACAATATAATTTGTCCATGACAACTTTTTAGGAGTAATTCGTATTCTTTGTGTAAACACAAACTTAAAATACATACAGTATTTGTTTAACAGACCAGGATTGTTCTTTTACAATTTTTACAGTGTACTGGGTAGAAATAAACACTTCCAAAAATTGCCTAGTTTTGCTTATGAAAGTGTAATTGTCCCTTCAGAATAGTTCTAATTTCTTAGACATATCCCATTTTGTAAAGTGCCTGATGTACATATTCCCTGTACCAAGACAGATTTTGCACTTTATAATCTTCATTCAAATCTTTATTTTATTTTCAATTTTGCTGGTGAATTTATTGCACTGATTTGATACAGCCACAGTGCGTATTCTGATTATTCATATAGAGGTCCAGGATTTGAAGACGGATATTTACATGGACTGGACATTTACATAGATAAGAATATTTAGTTACAATAGTAAGGATTTATAAAAATAACCCAGAATTTTGGAAGGGGGTCAAATGTTTCAGGACAAAAGCCAACAGGGGTCAGGAAGAAGTATTTCTTGTATGCAGGTTATTGCGTAGCTGCCTTCTGCAGGATTTCTTGCAACTTCTTTTGATGTAGGTAGTACTGGCCACAGGATACTGAGTTTGATGGGCTACTGTTCTGATCCATAATAGCAATCCTGTGTTCCCATGCAGACAGACAACGTTGAAATTTGGTCCACTAAACTCTGCCATTCAGTCCTCACTTAAGAAGAGACTAATAATTTTGCCACATTATGTATTGGCTTTGAAATGTGAAGACACTGTCTTCACATTCTGTCTTCTGACCTGAAGGAATGTGAACTCATTGACCCCGTACATATGGGTAAATTGGCAGATAATCTGTTATTCAGATGACTTTGGAATAATACATTCTATTTAGCATTGACAGTATATTATGCTTTTCATTTGGAGAGCTCAGTGTAGTTTAGCAAAGTGAGTAAAATAGGGATAATAATTACAAGTGGGAAACTGAGTGAATTTTTATTTTGTACAAAATTAAATCTTTAGATTATTTGGCTAAATGCAGCCACCAAAATTTTCCTGTACAGGAATCGGCAGCAAGTATTGCTGCAAAATGCTACTGCAGCATTAAAAATAAAAGAAGAGAGAAGATCTTGGATTAGGGTAATCCTGACACTAAAGAAGTCTCTCAACTGTGGACCAGATCACCCCCTCCCATGACAAACCAACTGGAGGGGTCCAGAAATTTAGGAACCTCACAGAGTTTTCTTCAAAGGATCCCCTGGATGGAAAGGCATTGTGGGCCATGGAGGGAGTGATGCCTTCCAAACTCATGGATCCCCAGGGGATTTACAGGGAACATTCTCTTAGGTCCCTGAGACAATAGCTACCCTGCGTGGATGGCCGTTCTCTGTATGGCTCTAATGGATGCCCCTTCTCCTGTTGTACCACTATTCCCATAGGAGCCATACAGCTATTGCTGAGTTGACTGTTCTGTATCAGCCGCAGAATGAGTTTACACTGCTCTAAACAGCATTAATCGCTGATGTTATTTCCACATAGTAATCTGGCAGGTCTGCAGGGAATAGTGCAGTGTGTTTGTAATTGCATACTCTGTCTTCTTCCACCACAGCTCCACCCCCCAAACTCTGATTCTGTATACTCCCAGTCCAAAAGAGACATTTGTGGCATCTCAAGAGCACCATCCCCTCTTTCTATATGGGCTGAGGAATATCCACCTGCAGAGGATCTGTATGTCCAGTACATGAAGTGGGTAATCTATCCACACTGTTTAATTACAGCAACACGCAACAGCACTGAGATCTTGGTACTAATCTTTAGTCTCATAGCCTTGTTCTTACTCACAAATATAGACTTGAAGTGTTTTGAGATACCTGGTGATGAATTCTTCCTGAGTAGGGAATTCTCTGCCAGCAGAAATTTGCCAGAGGTGGCTCTTCTGTCTCCTGCCCAGCCTCACCCTCACGCCCAGCATAGGAGTATAGGGATGGAGGAGTATATTGGGGCTCTCCAGGGACAGGGTGGAGGAAGGGACGGGGTGTGGTAATAACAGAATTCCTCTACACCCTTTCCTCCATTGGTGTAACACCAGTGTTGTAAGTCAGAGCTTCTCCCTTGCAGCTTTAACTTGTGCCAAGGCTGGTTGGCTTAGGACCAAGGAGCTGCAACTGGATTCCTGGCAGCCCCTACTCTCCATTGTGCTGGACCAGAGTTTGTTTGGGATGGAGAATCTTCCCTAATGGGTCTTGTCCAAGCTTGATGATATGATCCCATTGAACATTTTTTTCCAGTTGAAACAATATCTTAATTTAAATTTTCTTTAAATAATAACTTCCTTCCTCTGGTGGGTTTGAATGCAAAACTTTGCTGGCAAATAAATAACTGAAAGTACAGTGCATGTACAATCATTGCTAAATTGTAATAATTTATTAGTGTTACTCCAGCTGTAATGAAAAGAATTATTTTACACAGTATGTAGGATGCAGCTGCACTGGGAGGAAGGGAGGAGTTCTTTCTATTATTGTAATAAAGCTACCATATTTCCATGAGGACCAATCTATGAGCTTCATATGTATCCCATTGACTTCAGTAACTTAGGGACCAGGTCCTCTTTGAAACATGAAATTTCCATGTATAAGAAAAAACACCAAGGATAGTGCAGTAGGTATCTTGGTAAAAGTTTGCTCCATCAGGAATACAGTATATTATCTCATCCTAAATCTAAGTCATTTTATTTTCCAGGTATCTTTAAGGCAATTGCAAAATATACTGAGAATATTATAAGAAAGTATTATTGGGTCTGCCCTATTACACACCCCAATGTCATGAAAGGTGCTTTCATGACATTTACAGGATATGATTAGCTTTTATTTCATTTCAGAAGTTTTAATGGGATTCAAGGTCCAAATCTGTAATCATCTGCAGCTGTAATGTGAGAAAAAAAATATTTGTAGTTTTTGTATTTGACATTTTTAAGTGCCTGTCGGCGGATGTCCAGTATTGAGACAAATAAAATTAGCTTGCAAGCTACTGTGGAAAGATCACTAAAGATAACACAGCTTGAGAAAATGCTAAACATTTGAAATAAATAAACTCTGCATTTTCTAAGTGTTTTAGCTAGGTCTGATAATTAGTAACATACATTTCTACAGTATGCACCAAAATTCATATATATATAGTACAATGCATAAATAAAATGATAGTTACATGCAAAAATAGTAGTTCTGCCTTAAGAATGAAGAGCACAGTGTATGATCTCATTTCCCATATTCACATCAGTAATTTATTGTTTTCTGTGATGATACCTATGGGAATCAGGAGTTGTGGAATCAGGTCCAAGTTTTGTTTCCTTCTTATAGCAAAGCTCCTTCTGGGTAGGGCAAGCATAAAGGCTCTTTATTTCTTCAGAACATGTGGCTTTACCCTCTGTAACTTTGCTAGGTTGGTGGTTCCAATACCTGACTATTCCTACAGGAGTGCTTGCACAGCTGTTAGCTGGCTCATACTGCCCTGTGCTGCTATCCCAAGGAGTGAGAGCAAACCAAGAAGTTTCCAGATTTAATACTGTAATTATTCTGAACCCCCACAATTTGAAGGGTTAGTTGCCCTGGAAATATGTATAAGTGGTCTGGCCCTATTTACACTGAAGTAACTTGAAATGTATAAAACAGAATTAACTAGGAAATATGACAAAAATTAACACTTTAATTAATATACTCTATTCAGCTCTCTGAATCCGGTGGATCTAATAAGTGTAGAGAGGTGACAGATCAGTTCCTACTGTTGTCTCATGTAGATTCCTACAGGATAGAAATATGAAAAATATATATATTTAGATGTCCGCATGAAAGTCTCTGAGGTGCCACAAATACTCCTATTTTTAGTTCTCTGCATCTAAGCATGTGACATGTCTGAGTTACAACCTCCTTTAAGAGAGACATCATAAATACAATATAAGAACTAGTCCATTCACTACATCTAATTACAAAGAAGAGTAAATCTCTAAAACAGTACATAATACATCCCTAAATTAAACATAATATAAAGGAATGATTATCAATCAGACAGTAAGGTGTCATCAGGGTTGTGAGTTCAATCCTTGAGCGAGCCATTTAGGGATCTGGGGCAAAAATCCATCAGGGATGGTACTTGGTCCTGCTTGTGAAAGCAGGGGGCTGGACTTGATGACCTTTCAAGATCCCTTCCAGTTCTATGAGATAGGTATATCTCCATATCTTGACTGTCTGTAGATGAAGAGAAGGAAAAAATCAGCTTGATCATTAGAAGTCAAAGATTCACAGTTTTATATTCTATTATGTTTTTTTTAAAAATAGATGAATTAACCAAAATTAAATTTACTCATAAAATTTGGAGTTTGGGGTGTTTTTCTTGTTGTTTTTAAATCATAGAGCCTTTCCTAGAACAGATTTTAAACGCTGATTCCTCAAGTTTTCAAATGGTAGTGTGGATTCATTCAATCCCCCATTACATCAGATCTGGCTACTGCTGGGTAGTATCATTAAAATGATACCTGTCTCCCACTGAGGCACATCAGTCCCATTCACTTAATGAAACACTACAATTGATGAAACACTCTCAGATATTTTTTTAAATTCTTTTTTTTAAGTGAATATTCTTGCAGCTATTCAAGGTATGGCTATTCAACAGAGCTGTCCTTTAATAAGAAAGCACAATACTTAGTATGGGACATATATCACAGAGCATACAGGATAATTATAACATCTAACCATGTCAACATTAAACTGCTTGGTATTCATATTAGGACTGATTCAACGCTAATAATTGAATTAGTATACATATTTTCATACTATGGGCCAAATTGTGCATAATGGAGCATGATAGCCCAATCCTGTGAGATGCTGTGAGCCTTTGGCACCCACTGAATTCAGCAGAGGTGCTTAGGGCTTTCAGCACCTTGCAGGAGTTTTCAGCACCTTGGAAGATCAAACCCTCAAAGGGTGATGCTCTGAGGGAGGTACTCTGAAGCCCACCAGGGCTGAGCAAGGAATCCTCTACAACAAAAAATGCTGCAGAGCATTCAAACCAAGGGAAATGGTCCATATTTGGCAACTGTGGGATATTTGCCTTCATTGTTAAGAAAGGGCATGTTCTTACCCTAGGCATGTTCTTACATTATCTATCCTGCTGTAAAATCATAATGGAGACAACGCACTTTAGTATTACCGTGAGATAAATTAGGCAATGTCAACCATGGGCAGAGGGAATAATGGTGACCTTGCCTGGTCTATCTTGTGTTGAAATGAATGTGCCTTGTCTGCACTATGTTTTTATAGCGGGATAGCTAACCCCTGTTGTTGTTTTTTTGCAGTGAAGACAAAGCCGGAGATTAGCAAAAATGGGCCACTGCATTCCTCCTGCATGGCATCTGGATCCCACTGTTTCACTGTGTGCAAACTCACTGGCCATATCTCCAAAAGAACTACCAGTTCCTCCCTCCTCATGGCAGTACTAAGGTCCACAGAGCAGTATAGAGTGCCACTGCGTGCCCCACTCCCATACTCAGTACAAGCATATTTCCATTGTCCATGAGCCTGGTATTGCTTGCTTCACAAGGCCCTTAGGATGGGGGCCCACAGAAGTATAACGGGTGGGTAGGGCTGGTTGGTCTAGTCACCATGTTTAATATTTCACATGCCTTGATAATGAAGCATTGTAACTCTTGAGCCTGCTAGCATTCACTGATAAACCGGTCATGCAAAAGGGCTCTCCAAAGTAGTAACTCAGCAAAATGATTTCACATCTGTGAGAAACGATTCAAGGGTGTGGAATGACTCATAGGGAACTGAGTGAATAACCTAAACTTTGTTTTCAGGAAGACAAAGGAAAAGCAAGCAACATTTTAGCATCTGGCATATTTCTGGGGACACGTTCACAATGGTAGGAATTGCATTCTAGGTATTGATAGTAGCAAAAATATCAGAAACAAGAGTCCTTTTATATGAAAATAGATAGATCACTTTCAGAGTACATGGGTCACTTGTTGCAATACAACACAGGCACAGATTTGCAGAGCTTGATATAATAAAACAGCTCTGACTTGTGCTGTGTGAAATAAACTTTACAGTGAAAATAGATGAGTAGAAAGGCTTAGGCACGTGCCAGTCATGATGTAGAGGTCCCTCTGGCCACAGCAGGAAGCAGAAAGAAAACATATCTCATAGTGAAAAAGCCCTTCTTAATCAAATTAATACTGTAAAAGATCAACAAAAGCTTCACACCCTAAAGCAGGCATAGGCTAGGTTCAGTTCCAAAGAGACAAAAATTCCTTCCACTTCTCTAGTCCATTCCTTAGTCCTTCCCTTTACCTCAGGAAGGTCTGGAGAGTGTCTCCCATTCATCAGAGTTGCAAATTGTTTGTATATACGAAACCAAAGGGAAAAATCAAGTGAGCAGATCTCCAGGCTTTCCCTTATGTCATATAAACCCCATTGCTCCTACCCTATCTTCCAAGCAGGCTTTAATTCTTAGACCCTTGGGACCCAGTTCTTTCTAGGCATGACAGTATGAGATCCTCCCTCTACCAGCACAACCAGCCATTGATTCCTGCTCTCTCCTTTTTATTTCTAGTCCCCTTTCTGATCATTTCTTCTAGATGGAATATTTCTGGTAGATGTTGCAGGGTGGAGCTGATTGCAGCCACTGTCTATAGGTCAGACCATAAATACCTTCCTGCCCTGTTCCAGTGTAGGATTTGCACTCCATCGCAGAGCTGTCAAAACATTCCCACTGATCATTCAGTTTCAATGCATGACAATGCTTTAAACTGCCCTGGCAAGTTTTGTTGTTCATTATGTTTTTTCCCTTACAGCAGGACATTTCTCACTTTGTCTTCAAAGTATAGACCCTCATCTTGTATGGTACTGAATGCCGACACCTCCTATTGACTGAACTCTGCAGGATTAGATTGTAACTAGTGAGGTGCACATATAGGAAGGTGACTGGAAGAAAATTCAGTGGAATATTTTTCCCACCAAGAGCATTGATGGGTGCACTTTCTCCTCCACCACTGGAATTTCTCCTTTCTCTTCTCAGCGTTTCCTTTCTTGGATGAAATATTTTACAGAGGTTTTGAGGCTTGTTTGCTTTTGCAATCTTAGGTAAGTACAGTAAATAATGTATTAAGCCTGCTATTAATTAGTCTAATTAATATCCAAAACAAACTGGGTCTGAGAGGAGTTGCCAGCTAAGCCTTATAAATAAATAAAGAGCTTAATTTAGCAACAGACAAGTTAGAATCAAGCATATAAAAATAGATACAAAAATTATGAGTAAAACAGAAACAACAGAGGGTGAAAGGAGAAATGTGTGCAGACGAGACCTAGTGTTTGAGTAACAGTCAAGATTTTAGAAAAGCTTTTTATTGTGGGATATGGTAGCAAGCCGTGAGATTTGTGTTTTGAACTAGTGATGGATTAACAACTTCCTTTGTCCTTACAGCACTGCAACAGCAAGGGTGCACCACTGCAGCTGCGCTGCTGTAGTGCTTAGTGAAGAGAGGCGGTAGTTATGTTGATAGGAGAAGCCCTCCATTTGACATAGTACTGTTAACACTGGGAGTTTGGTGAGGACTTCCCACACCCCTGAGCAATGTCGTTATACTGACATAAGTTTGTAGGATAGACTAGGGCCAAGTCTCAGAATGCTGCTCACCACCCCACCTCCAGTCTTTTCCATTCAAAGCAGGGGGTTGAAAAAAATTCAGATCTCAAATGAACCAAAGATAAGGGGTGTTCAGATCAGAATTTTTATTTGATCTGCCCTAGAAAAAGAGGTTAGCTGCCAAATTTGGTCCATATCCAGATACAGATTCCAAACATCCTTGAACTTCTGAGATGTTCTGATGTGGGGTTTTGGTTTGGCTCAGTGCTGGTAAATACTCTGTTGGTTAGAAGGAGATTCTTGGTGTTGTGGTTGGTTGGGAAAGGCTGGGGGGAAGGGGGGGTTGAAACATCATGAGCATTTTCGGAGGAAATAAAGTTTACTAAGGAATGAAGGAAATAGCAGAGAGAGGCCTGATAGGCTGAAGTGGCCCTGGAGAAGTTCAGGAGTGGAAAGGAGACCAGAGAAGAGAGTCTCATGGAGATCTTTACTTAAGGAAGTGGATGAGATCTCCATGACACTTTCAGAGAGATCAAAGGTTTGTAGCAACTGATGCCGACGGACTCTTTTGAGCAAGGTATAAAATGTTTGTACTGTTTAATGATGAGGCTACATGATTTATGTTGTGCTAAACTGCTGTGGATCTGCTACGGTGGAGACTTGGCTGTTATATATCTCTGCTGTAACTCCATAAAGTCAATTTGGTCCTATATGCATAAACAAGAAAGTGAGAGTAAGCTCTGACAACATAAATACATGAGAAAAAGCATATTACCGAGAGGCATGAGGAATGCAGATTAGCATGCTGGAAGGTTTGGCAAGGACAGAGATATATGTGGGCTGTTTAATGACTATGTTGGAGAAACATCTGTAATATGAAGGGAACAGAGCCAAAGAACTGGTGCAAGATCCTTGCTTCCAAACAAATTGCAGCATCAATATTACTTATCTGCTGCCCATGGCAGCTGGACATCATAGAGGTGCAGTCCAAGTAGGGGCTGGACACTCCATAAGCTCTGTGTGTGTAGTTGTATTTTTAGTATAGATATTGAATCCCACGTGTTAATGTAAAGAATATTTTCTGTTATATGCTGAAATATGACAGCCTTTTTGTGATTCTAATTTCCATATATTTTGTCCTACATTGCACTCCCATAGTGTTTTCCACTTCAGGATCTCAGAACACTGTACAAATATGAATGATATAACCTCTACAGCTCCTCTGAGAGGACATATCATTGTCCTTATTTTACTAGTGGGGAACAGCAAAGAGAGACTCAATTTTCAGACATACAGTTGATTTTAATTGGAGTTTTTCCTCCTTGAGAAATATGAAAAATTTTGGTGAAAAATGTCATAAATTTGTCTTTTTTTCACTGAATAATTTCAAAATCAGCTCTAGTGGGTATGCTTTGCACATCTGAAAATTAAGTTATAAGTGGCTTGTTGCAGGTCACGTGGAACGTCTGTGACAGACTCAGGAATAGAATCTAGCTTTCTGGGTTTCCAGTCCTGTGACTTAGCCACAAGACTTCCCTTCCTTACTTATTTTACTTACACTTATATTGGAATATGAAAAAGTTGTTTACCATCTGTATAAAAGATTGCTCTAACTGCTCATACTGCCTAGTTTCAAAGAACAACACTAAGGTATCCTCAGTGAATATGAGAGCAAAGTAGCTTCCTTAAAGAAAATTTAATATCCTGCTTCATGTACTGGTAGTCCTGGTTTAGTTCCTTTGTCTTGTTATTTCTCTCTGTTGTACTGAATTGTCGTCAGGAAAAAAACACTACATTTTTGAAGAATTAATTCATAAAGCTATAATGAATATCGTGGCCATAATCAATACTCTGTACCTGGACAAGAAAGCATGCTTTAGCTAAGAAATCAGCAAAATATGAGTGTATGTTTGTTTGCTAATGTCTGACACTGGGCTAGTCAAGCTGTCACCTGCTATTCCCTTGAGAAGGAGGGCGGGATGGGAATCATGCAGCTGGCAAGTGTTTATTGGTTTGTCTTGGTTGCCTAACAAGTAGTACATGATTACACATGCTACTGACAAATACTCTGAAGTATTCCAGATCGGAGACATAAGTCAGTCTCATGTACGTTTTCATGATCCCCATCCCAAAGGACTGACTAGGTGATCTTGTTATAGTAATGTGTTTTCTTAAAGACATCAGAAGAGGTTAACAATGTGTACAAAAACTTCAGCTGTTTATTTCATAATAGGATTCTTAGTCCTTGAAGAACAGAAAATTTGCAGTCAAATACAAGTACAGAAGGCAGCATTGCCTCATGGTTAGAACAGGGGGCTGGGAGAGAGTCTGTGAACTTGGGTTCTGACTCTTGGATGAGTGTGGCCCTCTATGCCATAATGCCAACTCTCTGGCATACAGGGGCCATAAAACCAGTGAAAATGGTCACCTGGGAATTCCCTGAGCAGCACAGGATCAGCAGAATGGCTCTATGCCACCTCCCTCACAGCCCCCAGTGTAGGAGCATACCAAGGCATGGCTGGGGAAGGGGCATGTCAGGAAAGGGAGGAGGTGTATCCAGAATGCACTGCACTCAGTCTGTGTTGGGCTGCTGCAACAAAAGGGCTCCATGCTCCTCAGATGAAAAGCACTATAGCATTATAACTAACATTCTAAAACATGACAGCTTCAGTAAACTGATAGATATGATTCAGAGATGACCTCTTACAGTGGACAGCATGGTGTTGCCTAGCTTTCAAAACAACCATCAGCAATTAATACAAGACCAGTAAATGATGTACAAAGAAGCAACCCAGTAGCTATGTTTTTCTTATCTCTACCATACATGTTAGTAATAAAGTCACTTGGGACTAAGTGAGTGGTCTAGAGATAGTTGCTGAATTGCTGTGTGATTTCAACTGTTTGTATTGGTTGAAACTGGGCAAAGTTGAAGCAGTGGAGGGATGGTGTGCCAGTCACTGCTCTACAGAAGTCCTTAATATTTAGTCTAAAGAGTGACACTAGTAGTAGTCTCAGAGGCTATTCATTGTCTTCCCAACACTTCTGAACTGATATGATTTGTGTCTATTTGAAAGAGTGCAGCTGTCCTTCTCATGTATGTAAAATTATGCAGTACTATAATTAAATTCTAATGATTAAACATTATGCAAGTTTCAGTATTTTTCCGGGTGCAAGCTAGTGCATCCTGCACTGAAGTAATTTCTTCGAGGTTGGCTCACTGTATTAAAATCTAATAACTGGAAGAGAAGAAGAACAAAAATAGTCAGCTAAACTGATTACAGAAGAAAGAGAAAAAAAATCCATTAAATATGAATCACTGGCACATCACAGCCTCCTCTCAATGGGAACACTGAGGCACAGGAAGCACGAATGACTTGCCCGGGGTCATACAAGAATTCTGGGGCAGATCCAGAAAGAGAACCCAAGTCTTCTAGCTCCTCACTCTCTGTCTAACCACAAGAATGTCAAGTACCTTTATGTAGCTTAGGACTCTAACTCACCATGTTTTTTCCAAGATGCCACTTCTAGTCCTTTTTCTTCAGAAGTGGTGAAAGGCTCTTACTGTAGCAAAAACTCAGCGCTGCATGATATACATTGAAGCAGTTTATGTTGTGAGAATGAAGCAATCTAACAATCTAATTTTCACCAATTCAAAGTTAAGCTTACTGATGTAGCTAAGTTTTCAGAAGAATGTAAGTATGGAAATATCTATGATTCGTAGACATGTTACAATCACTCTTGCTTCTTTGGAAAAAATATTGATTAAGTAGAATAGTTTAAAACTGGTTACTAGGTATGAACAGTGAGTGACCTTTATCTATTGAAAATCTATGGATTTTTAGTATAGTATGTGGAATTAATGCACATGTGTTGCACACTTATCAACCCTACAGTGTGCAACATGTCAAGTATATCAAGTCACTGAACCATAGAACAATGTCTTCACTGAACCATAGAACAATGTCTCTGACTCTACAGTAGTCAATATGAAAAGCAGAATTGTCAACTGAAGCACATACCTGTATGTGTGTAATTGTCTGATCCAGGTGGGATGAAGCTATTATGAAGCAACTGTTTTAAAGAGATCCATGCTGACCAACAGCCATTCAGAAATGGTGTTAGCCTGTCCATAAAGGAAATATGGGGAGAGACAGCTGAATAATGGGGTTTAAAATTTTTTTTTTGAACTAGCCTAGCTTCTGCTATGCATCCCAAAATGCAGAGCAAGAAAAATCCCAGAATGCACACTGCCAAGCAATGAAGGAAAGGAGCACAGGATACCCTCAGAGAATGCCATGCCCTCAATTCGCAGAAAATTGCCACTGTGTGTACACAGTGCTGCACACTGACAGAAGGCACTCTGTCCGATATGCACACTAATATTGTGGCATGTGTACTGAACGTTACGTGATGTGCCGCAAAAAGCTGCAGATTTAATCTTCTGTGTAGACAAGCCCTGGGGCATGGATGAGTAAGGGGCAACAGCCCACATCATACAGTGATTCAATGGTAGAGTCAGAATAGAATCCAAGTGTCCTGACTCCACATCCCTTTTGCTAACCATTAGATCACACTGCCTAAGTTTTAAAAAAGCCCTCCAACATGTCTGTCTTTGTCTTGCACCTCAGACTACCTTTATTTTAATATATAGTGCAAACAGAATAGTGTGTATGCTGTGATAACAGTAACAATTTTCAGCATAGGAGTTGCCATACCAGAGCTCGCCTTTGTAAAGTCAACACATCTCTCCAGTTTTTTTAAGTCTTTTTGACCTTTTCAACCTTCATGACAAAAATATAGCCTTTATTATTTGCTATTTCTTTTGTAAAGGTTTATTTCATTTCTGCATAGCTAAATGTATGACTAATGTATATCACTTCACTTCTTGATTCCTTTTCTGTTGACACTAGGGTCAGAGGTGCCCATGATTCTTCACTACTCCTTCTGGTCCATGGCATGGGTCCAGGGCCGGCTCCAGGCACTAGCTTATCAAGCAGGTGCTTGGGGTGGCAACTCCGGAGCGGGGCGGCACTTTCAGGTATTCGACGGCAATTCAGCAGAGGGTCCCTCACTCCCGCTCGGAGCAAAGGACCTCCTGCTGAATTGTCGCAGATCACGACTGCGGATTTTTTTTTTCTTTTTTTAGCTGCTTAGGGCGGCAAAACTCCTGGAACCAGCCCTGCATGGATGGCTGCATTATGAAAAGCAAGTAGCACTGGTTAATGAACCCTCAAAACCTCTGACAGTCATGATCAAACTGCTCTAGCAGACAGAATTTCAGACCATGCTCTGGGATTGCCACTGCAGCCAGTCCCAGAGAGTACAGAATGGTCGGGACCTGCAAGGAGAGAGATGCATTTTCCTGCTCAGCTGGGCAACTTGAGTCTGGTGTCTCTGGAGCAGGGGAGCTGTCTCTTGAGCTGAAGTGCCCAGGAGCTCCACCAGGGACTCAGCACTTGGCGTAGCAATCTGTGCAAACTATCAGGAGGTCAGTGGATGACTCCACAAGGCAAGAGTGGATTCAGTGCATGCAGGTAGATAATGGTGTAAGGCCAGCTGGTGAGAGCAGACTGTGTACCTATGGCAGGAACCAGGACAGGCATGGTTCCTGAGGCAGGAGTAGAGGCATGCTGGAAGACTGGGCAGTCTGTAATATAGCAAAGCAGAAGGAGAATTCCCAGCCAAGTGGGGAAATTGAACAGATTGGCTTGCTGCTCTTCCTGTGGGATTTAATAACTGTCTGAGGGTCATGTGACCAATTCCTTACTCATGGATTGGCTGCCACAGCATGCCTGAGGGATAAGTAATCTCAAGCTCTCGCTGAGGGATGAACAATTGCACAATCGAGCACAGTGCTTACCTCACATATTGTACCAAAATTTGAGATCAGGTTTAGAAACTGAGGAGCCCAAAAAAGCCACACCTCATGGGTAGGCCATGCTGCTGTATATGAATAAGAGGCACCCTTTATACTTGTCCATTACAGAATGGGCTACATGAGAATTTGTGACATGATAATTTGGGGACCATGTCACTGGGATGTCTGTAGATGTACAAGGTTTATGTAATGATATTATTACTTGCAGTATGTCATTTAGCCAGTAGATGTCTGTCTGTGATATAAAGTTCCAGACAGTCAGAGGTTACTGGTAAACAAAGGAGACAAAGCTGGCATTCAAGCTGTGTAGAAAACTCTGGGAGGTCGGGGGAGAGGGGCTGGAGTGTAATTGTATTGATTCATAGATGCCTTCTATTTAAGAAAGATTGTGATTCTATGCATATTTCAGCTGATAGTGAAACAGCAAGGATTGAGGCCTGACACTTTCTGAGTGAATACTTGTAAAGTGGAAACCTCCTAATCCCCACCCATCTGCCCACCAAAAGCCTTTTCACCATAATACTGAAATATTAGAGTGAAACTTCACCTCTACACTAGATTGCTGAAGTGCTACATATGGGCAGCCCTTCTGTATGGATGTGAAAGCTGGACAGTTAAAAAGGATATAACTTAGAGGATTTGTATTTTGGTATTATTTAGCATTAGAAAAATGTTAGAGGGAAAACCAAAGCTACAAACAAAGAGGTGATGGGAAGGCTGAATTTAAAAAGAGCACAAGTCTGGTCAAAGACACTTGCAGGTGAAAGAAATATATCTTTATGCAGCCATGTAGCTCACCGATTGCACAGTGACCAGGGGCGACTCCAGGCCCCAGCACACCAAGCGCATGCTTGGGGTGGCAAGCCACGGGGGGCGCTCTGCCGGCACTGTGAGGACGGCAGGCAGGCTGCCTTCAACGGCTTGCCTGCAGACGGTCCGCTGGTCCCGCGGCTTCAGCAGACCCTCCGCAAGCAAGCCGCCGAAGGCAGCCTGCCTGTCGTGCTTGGGGTGGCAAAATGCCAAGAGCCACCCTGCATGGGTTCTTAGGTCTTGGAGTTCCAGTCTTTTTCTCTTCACACTTCTCTTGACCGAGTCTTGGAATTGTATTCTTGGTCTTCTATATCCTTTTTTGCTGTCCTCTTTCTCCCATGTTTTCTTTGATGTTCAGTCTTCTCTCATTCTTATCACATGTCCACCTCAGACATGTTCTCCAGTCTATCTATCACAGAGAATCTCCAGTTCATCTTCCCCCTAATTTCTTCCTTGCACACTCTGTTTACCCTCCGCTTGCCTGCCAGTCTCCTCAGTATGTTATTTTTTACTATCTATATTTACTTTGCTTACATATATTAGTATAACTAACATATATATCACCTCCAAATATATACTTCAATCCTGTGATATTCATAAAGAATGACTAGATTTAGGAAACTATATATAGAAGTAGTGTGGTCTTTAGATAAACACCCACAGCTAACATAGACTTTAATGGGAACTCTGCAAATCAGGATACTTATATTTAGGTGCTAAGTAATGACTCAGGCACCTAACTTGAGGCATCCAGCTTTGAAAATGTTTACTGTAAATTCAGACCTGTTTTACTGCTTTGAAGCAGCAGCAAAGGAGGTATTGAAAATCTGCTTCCACAATCTCTGAACCTTGCTCAAGAAACTGCCCCAGAGATGTTACATTGTATTAGTGGCCCTGTGACTTAACAGCAAAAGGCCTGAGTCCAATTTCTGCATCCAACTTCAGAAGTGTGTACGTGAGTGTAGAATGTTTTTTGGTTTTCAGCACAAATTCCTAAATCTTCCTGAGGGCATATATTCACTTGGCCTTCTCTTTTACATTTCTATACAAGCTCCGGCAACCTGGTAATATCAGAAGGAAGCCCTTTTGAAAATGCTTTGCTGAACAACATTCTTGTGTTAAGCAGTAAGTGACTGTGTTGCACCCTGGCCCCTGAGTTTGGTCAGTATATATTTGTTTATTGGCTATCTTGTTTTTGTGTTCTGTATACGTGTGATGTTAGTTCCATGGCGTTATAATTAGAGTAGAAATTATTCTCTAATGTTACAGATTTTAGCACCTGTTAAAAGTCCATAATTGTTGTTTCATACTGTGAAGCTCTACACAAAGTTCTGGTGAATTCAGTAGTACATGGAGGAAACAAGTATTGAGGAAATAATGTGTACTGATTAAATTAGGTGCAAACAATTTCCTCAGCTTTCATATTCATTAATGTAAATCCACTAATTGCTATTCAGACACATAATTGTTTGCTTTAGAAGTTATTTGATAAATCCTTGTTTTCTAGATCTGAGTCATCCTTTCCACTTTATGCTTTGTCCACTGACATGAGGTCACACTGAGGTACAGCCTCACTGAAGCTGGAGTGAGCCTCCCAGCCAGAATAGACAGATTTATGGGGCTCACGCAAGCATGCTGGAAATAGCAGCGTGGATGTTGTGGTTCCAGTGGAGACTTGGAGTAGTCACCTGAGCTCAGACCGAGGGGTCTGTTGTCCAAGCTGCAGCATCCACATTGCTATTTTTAGCATGCTAGCTCGAGCCCTGCAGCTGCTAGCACAAGTCTGTCTGCCCCGCTGCAGTGTAAACATACACCCTGGCTTCTCAGCAGGCCACAAGCAGCCACATATGAGAAGGCTTGTTAGTAGGTTGCCAATTTTGGTTGGATGTATTCCTGGAGGTTTCATCACATGACATAATCTTTAATTAAAGATTTATTTCTGTGTCTTCCCATATAGCATACCTGTGCTTCTACCCAGTCTTTTAAGCTCTTCTGTTACTTCTTAGACATCTTTTTCATTCTTTTACAGTCCTGTCTCTTTGCCCCTTTCTTTACCTCTTTGAATTGCATTGCTTCCCACTCTTCACCTCTTTTAAACTCCCTTTTGTTTTCATACCTTTATTTTGCATAATTTTATCTTCCCCTTATTTGACCTCAACACTACGTTTTCTGTCTTCAATCTATATTTTCTGCCTTGAGTTATTTCTATTGTGGCCCCTTATTTGCTCAACAGACTCCTTTGAAAATTCCTTGAAAACGTTCCTACAAAATACTTTTGTCTATAACTTATTTAAAGCTGTGATGTTAACCAAAGACTCCTTTTGCCAAAGAAAAATGTCTGAGGGTTGACAGGTTCCCCACTTTTTATGTACAGGACTATAATAAACTTGTATAGGCTGAATTTTGGGGAAGTTCAGATCTAGCTCTGCACAACACAGCTAGCCCTTATTTCTATAAAGAGCTAAACCAAATCTCTAACCAGAATTCCACCCTTACCCCACCCAAAATTTGGAGTAGTTTGGATCCAGATCAGAACTTTGTGGCTTAGAACCACCTCTAATTTTCAGTTAGAGCTCAGTAAATGATGTGGAATCCTATTTCTAAGCATTCTTCTGAGTAAAACCATAAAGTTGTTTTGACAGCATTCACTGCCTTTTTTTATTCAATGTTTCATGAATATACCAGTGATTTTCTTGTTTGTAAGAATGTACATGTAAAGCAAAAGTGATGGTGAATATATATTTTTGTAAAGATTCATGACAAAAGGGCATGTACAGCCTCTTGAAACCTCTTTCATTTCCCGTCTTCAAGCATCCAGTCAGGGACCAGAAACACTGTCACATGAATTAGGTGACCAGTCATGTACTGCAAATAACAAGTAATGTAATGCAAATAGCCAAAAGACATAATCAAAGACAACTGTTCACAATCAAGCCATAGGCTGAAAGTTCTCTCTAGGATCTGATTTTCAGAGGTGCTAAGCACTCATAAGACAAACGGAGCTGCTGATACTCAACACATCTGAAAAACAGGCCCATTAAGAGTTCATCAATTAATGTCAAATAAACATACACATCAAAATCAGTCTCTTCCAGATAGTTTACAAACAGAAAAAGAAAAACCTAAATTCCTCAGATCAATTATTTGAATACATTGCCAAGCTCTATAAAACATATTTCCCAAGTTCTCTTGTTGGAATCCCAGCTCACTGTGTTCCACTGCTAAATGTATTCTGTTCAGAGGATATTGAGGAAAGTAGCTATGATATTTTGTGAATAGACTGTGGTTTATTTTGCAAGTAGGTTAGCAAAACAAATATAGTTGTCAATGGGATAGAAGGGTCATCACCAGCTTAGTTTGGTTTGTTTACTATGTTTTAATTGGCTCTGCTTTGAATTATTTTGTATTTACATTTGGGGTTTTAGTGTATCATTGAAAACAGCAAAAGTTTTTGCCATTTTTATGGTGGTTGGAATGAGGCTTTCTATCCCCAAATGGCTCATACATACCAATAAGACCTTTGCAGCAGCTTCTGTAGTGATATGCCACCCCTTCTATCCTGGGTTACCATAGAAATAGGAGGCACTGCAAAGAGACTGCATTCACTAAAGTAGTTGGGAGATAATTTGATTGGTTTATGCCAGCTATGCAGAGACATTGGAGGAGTGGTAGGGGTCAAAGAGAGGTGAAGAAGTTGGGGGTGGGGGGAAGGTGAGAGACACGAGGAAGGGCCCTATGGAGAAATGAAACAGGGTATGTGTGAAGTGGCATGGATGGGACTGAGAAGTCTCTTGGGCCATTTTTTCAGCTAAGAAGTGGACCCTAAGAAACTAATATTTAACTCTTTAATGCAATGCAGCAATATTGGCTTTACTTTAACTAGAACTTCCCCAAATTAATTTTCCTACAAATCACAGTCACATGACACCTAGTGATTTAGCAGGGAATTGCACCATACCATGAATTGAGTGGTAAGGCTCACAGGCTCAGAGATTAGGGTGACCAGACGTCCTGATAAAATCGGGACTGTCCCGATTTTAAGGAGTTTATCCCACATCCCGACCAGAGTACGGTCGGGATGCCATTTGTCCCGATATTTTGTTTCCTGGTCTTCGGCAGCAATTCGGTGGAGAGTCCTTCAGTCCCGGACGGTCTTTAGAGGTATTTCAGCGGCGGATGCTTCTGTCTTTGGCAGCAAAGTTTCTTACCCCCGGCTAAAATACCACCGAAGACTGTCTGTGACTGAAGGGATCTCCGTCGAATTGTCACCAAACTCCCAGATGAGTAAGTGTAAAAAAAACCACACACACACCCCCACAGCGGTCCCAGTATTTTCCCCTTAACATCTGGTCACCCTATCAGAGACTGGATAGGTAAATGAAAACTCATTATTTATCCACTTGCCTCTACAGTCTAAATACGCCCAAATACAATACAGTACTGTGTTAAACGTAAACTACTAAAAATAAAGGGAAAGCAGCATTTTTCTTCTGCATAGTAAAGTTTCAAAGCTGTATTAAGTCAATGTTCAGTTGTAAACTTTTGAAAGAACAGCCATAATGTTTTGTTCAGAGTTATGAACATTTCAGAAATACAAACAAACTCCATTCCTGCTGTGTTCATAACTCTAAGGTTGTACTGTAGTCCAGTTGTCCCCTTCCTTTAGGTTGATTTCATTTGTAGCTCAGATAACAGTGACAAAATATCAACCTCACACTGAGCTTTCCTCCCCAACCTTGGCTGTTTGTCCGGTTTCCCTGAAGGATCTCTCCTGTTTCAAACTCCTAGTTCTGCATGCATGTCTGTGCAGCATCCTAGCAACTGTCACCCTATTAAAATCATTAACTGACTACTTCTGCAAAAAATGATCAACATTAAAATAGTTAATAATATTGAAATTTAAATTGCTGTTAGGCTTGAGAATTAACACTTCATTATGATAATGTTGGAGCAGAGTGATGAGGCAAGATACATTAAGAGACCAAGAGCACATAAGCAGGGAAAAAGAGAATTGTGAAGCGTCTTGAAGGTGCAAACAGGATATAGTGGAAAAGGGGAAAGCTGGTGGAAAGGCTGATGGTGTATGTCAGAGAGGCTGTGGTTGTTTTAATCTTGACAGTAAGCGCCGACGGTCTGGCTAGGAGCATTAATTGTGCTGACAGAAAGACAGAACAAAACTTAGAAATGTTATGAAGGAAGAAGGGGCAAGATTTGGACCCAGCCTAGAGGAGGGAGATGAGTGAAGATTCAAATATGACTCCCCTAGGTTACAAGCCTGGGTAACAAAGAAGGATGGTGATGATATCAGCACTGACAGAGGAGGCAGCACTGCAGCATTCTGTTAGCCTAAGGTTTACTAGGGGAATTCAAATAACTTCTTGAAAGCCTATCAGTGTTGCTTCTTAAGTGGCCAGAAAAGTTACTGTTGTGCTACAATCTCTGCCCTCACACTGCCTCTGTACACTCTTCAGAACCCAGGTTAGCACAGGAACTGAGAAACTAGGACCTGATTTTTTCATGTGGCTAGTAGAAAGACAGGCTGAGTTTGCACTTAGAAAGTGTGGGACTATGAATCAGAAGGTCTGGGTTCTAATCCTGGCCCTACTACAGACTTCTTGTGTGGCTATAGGAAAGTCATTAAACTCTTTTATGTCTTCATCTGTAAAGTAGGGATAATGATGCTAAAAGAACCACAATGGGTGGGGGAAGGGGTGACAAGGCTTGTGAGATTAAATTAATGCATATTGGTAAAGTGCAATGATGGGTGCCATAGCTTAGTGACTATAAATAAATTAGATCGACAAGGTGGGTGAGGTAGTATCTTTTATAGGACCAACTTCAGTTGGTGAGAGAGACAAGTTTTTGAGTTTACACAGAGGGTAAGCTCGAAAGCTTGTCTCCCTTACCAGCAGATTGGTTCAGTAAAAGATATTACTTTACCCACCTTTTTTCTCCAATATCCTGGGACCAAAACATTTACGGCAACAACACTGCATATAAATAAATTAAGCAGGCTGAGCTGCCAATCTGCCGTAGCTTTCATAGTATTAAAATCATAATAAAGCAACATATAATGAACACATACATCCACATCACTTTACTTTGATATGCTGCTTATAATTAGAGGTAGGTTGAGGAAGATGGGTTTTTGTTTTGCAAAACCAAAAATTTGGGGATGGTTTGGATCCAGGTCCCATTTTATTTGATCTACCATTGTTTGTGGAAGTTGAAGGGGTCAGATAAAGTGTTTTGGGTTTGTCCCATCTCTGTAATGGGCAAACCAGAAGAGTTTTAGTTTTGTTTTTTCAAAATCTTGTCAACAAGGTGACAAGATGGATAGTCAGTTGGATCAATCTATTTGTCTATCTACACTGTGCTCAGAAATGTAGTATCTCATCACCTTATACAATTTAAAATAAACACAAGGGAACTCATTTCCCCCCCTCTTTTTGTCCACCAGGTAAAGGGATTTCCTTTTTATCCTATGACAACTTCATTTACATAAGAGCCTTTGGTGAGGGACCTTGTCAAAGGCTTTCTGGAAATCTAAGTATACTATGTCCACTAGATCCCCCTTGTCCACATGTTTGTTGACCCCTTCAAAGAACTCTAATAGATTAGTAACACACAATTTCCCTTTACAGAAACCATGTTGACTATTGCTCAACAGTTTATGTTTTTCTATGTGTCTGACAATTTTATTCTTTACTATTGTTTCAACTAATTTGCCCGGTACCGACGTTAGACTTACTGGTCTGTAATTGCCAGGATCACCTCTAGAGCCCTTTTTAAATATTGGCGTTAATTAACTGTCTTCCAGTCATTGGGTACAGAAGCCAATTTAAAGGATAGGTTAATAGTTCCTCAACTTCACATTTGAGTTCTTTCAGAACTCTTGGGTGAATGCATATGGTCCTGGTGACTTGTTAATGTTAAGTTTATCAATTAATTCCAAAACCTCCTCTAGTGATACTTCAATCTGTGACAGTTCCTCAGATTTGTCACCTACAAAAGCTGGCTCAGCTTTGGGAATCTCCTAATATCTTCAGCCGTAAGACTGAAGCAAAGAATTAGTTTCTCCTCAATGACTTTATTGTCTTTAAGTGCTCCTTCTGTATCTCGATCACCAAGGGGACCCATTGGTTGTTTAGCAGGCTTTCTGCTTCTGATGTACTTAAAAAACATTTTGTTATTACCTTTTGAGTTTTTGGCTAGCCATTCTTCAAACTCCTCTTTGGCTTTTCTTATTAAATTTTTACACTTAATTTGGCAGTATTTATGCTCCTTTCTATTTACCTTACTAGGATTTGACTTCCACTTTTTAAAAGATGCCTTTTTATCTCTCACTGCTTCTTTTACATGGTTGTTAAGCCATGGTGGCTCTTTTTCAGTTCTTTTACTATGTTTCTTAATTTGGGGTATACATTTAAGTTTGGCCTCTATTATGGGTCTTTAAAAACATATGGAGTGCAACATCACAACGGTGTTGTAACTGTGGGGGTCCCAACCCAAAAAGGGGTTATGAGGAGGGGTTGCAAGGCTATTGTAGGGGGATTGCAGCATTGTCACCATCACTTTTGTGCCATTGCTGGCAGTGGCGCTGCCTTCAGAGCTGGGCGGTGGGTGAGTAGGGGCTGCTGGCTGGATGCCCAGCTGTGAAGGTAGCATTGCTGCCAACAGCAGCACAGAACTAAGAGTGGCATGGTATGGAGCGGTCCTCACTTGCAGGGGGCATAGTGGTCTTATGAGTGGGTGACGTGGGCAACTGCCTAGGGTGCCCTGGGTGGCAGGGTGGTTTTCCGTGGTCACCCCCACCACACACACCCCTCAGATAGCCCAAGGCCACTTTAACTCTGGAGCGCAAGGGCACTTGATCCAGAGCCGGGAAGGGGAAGGCTGGGGGAACCCTAGCTGAGGGCTCTTACCATACGTTGGGCTCCAGCTGCTGATCCTGGTTGGGCTGGTGAGGGTCTTCCTCTTACCCTGCAAAGGACTCACAGGGGCTGGGTCAGACCCACCTCCAGGAACCTCCCCCAGCTGCAGAAAGCTCTTTGGCTGCTGGCTGGGAGTCCAGCTCTCAAGACAGCACTGCTACAAGCGGCAGTGCAGAAATAACGGTGTCATGATATGGTATTCCACCTTTACTTCTGCTCTGCTGCTGCTGGCTGCGGCACTGCCTTCAGAGCTGGGCATCCATCAGCATCCACCACTTCCCGGCTCTGAAGGCAGCATAGAAGTAAAGGTGGCAATACTGCAAACCCTCTACAATAGCCTTGTGACCCCACACATCCCTCTTTTGGGTTGGGACCCCCAGTTTGAGAAACACTGGTCTCCCCTGTGAAATCTGGGGAAGACCAGATTTCCTGATCTGTGATGCATTTTTATGGTTGTGAATTTGGTAGGGTCCTATTCATGACACGTGCTATTTCAGTCACTAGTGACCATCTCAATCTTGTTCTGTAACTTCTCAGTGTTCGTATGCAAAATAAGTAGAATAACAAATACAATGCAATTAGCTTAGAGTCACTTTGATGCTCTGTACCTCAGGGGAACACCCAGCACCCCCATGTTCATTCTTGTAAAATGATTGTGTGGTATCCATTACAAAGTTTGTCATGTTGGGTATCTTCGGAAGGCTTATGATGCACTCAGCATGGTTGTTACAGTGATGTTATAGTAATTGTTATAGTAATGTTGTAGGTTATAATTTCATGTGTATAGTGATGAGGCTGAAAACATATCGTCATGGCTAAAAGCAAGCCCAGGCAAAAACTCTCCAAGAACAGAGAGGCAGTTCACACCTCATCAAGGCAGGTATGAGACAAACCCAACCCAGCCCAGCCTCACAGGAACAAAAGACGCTGGCCTAGGCAGCAGCAAAAGAATCTGTTAGTCTCTCGAGGGAGTCACCCTCATTCCTTTGATCAGTTTGGAACTGCGATGAGGTAATGCTCACCTGACTCTGAAGTGGGGGTGGGGACAAAGCCAAGAGGGAAGAAAGGACATGATAAACGGGAGAGACATTTGCCATGCTCTTCCTCTCTCTTCCACCTACATTTACAGACACCACACCAAGTGACAGAAGCGCTGATCAAAGGGGAGAGCCTGGCAACCAGCCAGCCTGTGGTGAGAAGCATCTAAGTTTGTAAGGGCATTTAAAGTGTTAAGATCAGCTTAGAATGCATTTTGCTTTTATTTCATTTGACCAAATCTGACTTGTTCTGCTTTGACTTATAATCACATAAAATCTATCCTTATAGTTAATAAATTTGTCTGTTTATTCTACTGAAGCAGTGCGTTTGGTTTGAAGCGTGTCAGAGACTCCTCTTGAGATAACAAACCTGTACATATCAATTTATTTGTTAAATTGACGAACTCATATAAGCTAGCAATGTCCAGTGGGCCTAACTGGACACTGCAAGACGGAGGTTCCTGGGATTGTGCTGGGACCAGAGATATTGGCTAGTGTCGTTTGGTAACACAATCCAAGGAGCAGCTTATATGCCAGAGGCTGTGCATGAATAGCCCAGGAATGGGGGTTCTCACAGCAGTGCAGGGTAAGGCTGGCTCCAAGTCAAGTATTGGAGTGACCTAGCAGATCATGGGTCTGGATAACACCCGGGGAACATCACAGTCACCAGAACTATGTTCTTGAGTCCTGGGTATGCTATGTGAGGTGGACAGATAGAGTCCATTAGATCCTGCTGATCATAGAGGAGAATTTGATCCAGTAAGTGCTTATAACCTCTTCCCAAATTATTTAAATATTCCTAATAGTTAATGCAGTTATTATGGGATTACTTCAGGGGACCAGAGGGGCATAAAATCAACACTGTGAAGCTGAGGGGAAGGGGAATAGGCAGTTGGTTTCCCATGTGTCGGTCAACAGTGTACCCTGATAAGCTAAGCAGGGCTTTACAAGTCTAGATAAAGTTCTACACCAAATGTAAATGAATACTTACCTGTATTTTAGCAGTGCAAAGATGATAAAGAAGGCCTGCTGGATGTCTCCTATGAGTTCTATTCCTCCCTTCATAGGGCCCAAACATTGGCTTTTCTTTCTTTTTCAATGTGGCATTTAAATGCCTATATTTAAACCCTCTCTGTCTCCCCAGGTGTGCACTTTGGACCAACTAACTGTTATGTGGCTGATCTGTGATACCACAGGAAACTTAGCTGTACCCTATTTTGCAGTAAAGCCCCTTTAAATGCTTCTTTTTATAGCTTCTGCTGAGTAGTGTGCTGGAGTACTGGTGGCTATTTGGGTCTCCTGCATGCTCAGCTTTATTTTGGGGTATTTAAACTTAGCAAACTGCCTTTTTTTAGATCCTGGTTGGCTGGAGGACAAACAGTCCTAGGTCCATAAGCATATATCAGCTGGTCATCTGTGGCAACATGTTTATTCTGGGATCCTAGCCACTTTGAGGGAACAGCCTTCACTAAACATAATCAGGGCTATTTAAGTAGCTGCTCATAATTGCCTCTGTAGATTTGTACAAAACACCATACATTCTGTTACTGAGCAATAAACTTCTGGAGATACTGAGGTTGAAGAACTAGAGGCAGATGGGTATTGAATTCCTTAAAGATATTTATGATCATTGCTCTAAAGAGATATTTACTTTTGAGGAGCTGCAAGCCTAATATAATTTACCTTAGTTTTGGAACTATCAGATGCACTCAGCACTTGTTAATATCCCTTACATTGCTGTCTCCATTTAACAGAGGAGGGGGCAGGCAAAACACCAGAATCATCAGTATATTCATTTTTTATCAGTGACATAGCTGATCCTCTTAGTCCCATTAAACATGCATAAAAGGAGGATTTGGAATAACTGCTCAGGGGGAGGAATGGGAAAGTGTTGGCACAAAGTTGAGTGTAGTAGCTTGAAATACTGCACTCCATGAATGGAGGAGAAAGTGGGGTAATTCATTATGTCCCCTCCTCTGACAGCTCTGCCCCCTCCACTGGCTGCAGTGCTCTTTTCCTCCTTCCCTTGGAGTCTGCTGCTCCCTTTCTCCTTCTTCCTAAAGGTCCCACACCTTTGCTCCCCACCTCTCCCCTCTCCTTTGGTGGCTACTGCTGCCTACTTTCTTTTCTCTCCTCTAGAAGTTCACACTATCCTCGCTGCTCTTACTCTTGGTGGCTGCTGTTCCCTCTATAGTTCCTGCTACACCCTCTTTCTCACCCCCTTGATAGCTGCACTCTCACTTGCCCCATCTGCTGGTGGCTCACTTAAAGTCCTGAGGGATAACTAGGCTATTTAGGTTGGCGAAGTTCAAGATAAACTTCCTGTTGGTGAGAGGGTCTAGGGTGGAGATTGAAATTGTCTTTCAGTGGACATGATGGCAGTCCCACTTGCAGGGATATTTAAAGCTGGATTAGACCCAACGCTAGAAAAGGTCGTATAGGAAACAATCCTGAGGTGGTCCTAGGGATGGACAAAATGACCTGTATGTCCTTCCATTCTCTTTGATATCTAACCAAACTGCATGAGCATATTTGCTGGATGTTTCTGGATGTAGGTAGATACGTAACAGTGGGATGTATACTCAGGTAAGATCCTCACCTGCATATTCTGAGGAGGCAAGGGAAGGTGAACTTTCTATTTCTCCAAACTTTGGGCTACCAGGTTGTGAAACAGCCCTCATGATTTAGAACAGCCTAAGTGTTCCATCCCTTCAGCCTCCTGCCTCAGGCATGCCCCTTCTTACCCTTTCGCATCTCCAGCATGCCTCTTATGACAGAGGAGGAGGGAATGGGGAGCAGAAAGCCAGGTACACCTGTTGAGTATTCCCAACAGCCAAATTAGGGCTGGTTTAAGGTTGTACTTCAGTGATGCAAAGTGACTGCACAGGGTCGGAGTGCCTTACCCCTCTCCACATGTAAGTCCGGAGAGTTAACTCCTCTCTTCCAGCTTTGTAAGATCACTTTTCAGAGTATTATGCATTTTCTGGATTTAAAAAAATCCTGGATAAATTAAAGTGGGTGACTAAATTGATAGAGGACTGAGGGGGCATAATATATGAAAAGAGGTTAGGGAATTCGTGTCACTTAAAGGAGAAAATGCCAACACTTGAGGTAATTACACAAAAGGGGGGAAGGAATTGTTTGAAGTAGTTAAGGGCAGACTTAACAAAAAGTAAGGGCTTGAAACTCAGAAAAATTAGGTTAGATATGAGGAAAAATTCTTAGAGTAAGGTTGGCTAAACAATAGAATAATTGGCTGATGGAGGCCACTGAGGCATCATCATTAGAGATGTTTATGAGTAGAGCAGATAAAATACACACAGGATTGTTATAGGAGGCAGTCCTAGAAGAGATTTATTCCAATCCTTTCATCTCTGACTTTTGCTTTTTGACAGCTGTGAGAATACACTAGACATACTTTAAAATAAGTCAGTTCCTAGGTGCTGCAGTGATGGGCTCTCCAGCAGAACACAGAGAAAAAGAGAAAGAAAAACAAGAAGGAATTGCTTGAATCCTGTATCTTTAGTTTTGAATTATAACCTTCTTAGGTTGTCCCTCTTTCAGGTCTGATTGTTTCTCTCTACTACAGTTATTATATCACTTTTTAATATGGATCATATGAACTACATAGGAGAGACCATTACCCTGCTATTCCTAAAACAAGAACATTATATATTTTGACAGAATACAGGGAATAGACATCAACACATTGATTTGGGATGAAATGTAGTATACAAATGCCATGGAGCAGAGAGAATCCTGGAAGTTATAGTTTGTTTTAGTGTAGTTTAATTTAATAGGATCCATTTAATTTCACATGTATTTATTTGCATTATTTTTCATTAACTCTTAATGCTGTTTATCTATTAAATTATTTATATCATTTTCATACTTAAAGATCAGATTCTGATATCCTTATTTACACTGAATCAATGGGACCACTTGTGAAGTGTTACTCAATATAAATAAGGGTATTGGAATTTGGCTGCAAGTGCTGCTGAGGTTTTAGTTGAAATGTAACTGATCTTAAGTGAGTATAGACTCTAGGACTGGAAGGGACCTCGAGAGGTCATCGAGTCCAGTCCCCTGCCCTCATGGCAGGACCAAATACTGTCTAGACCATCCCTGATAGACATTTATCTAACCTACTCTTAAATATCTCCAGCGATGGAGATTCCACAACTTCCCTAGGCAATCTATTCCAGTGTTTAACTACCCTGACAGTTAGGAACTTTTTCCTAATGTCCAACCTAAATCTCCCTTGCTGCAGTTTAAGCCCATTGCTTCTTGTTCTATCATTGGAGGCTAAGGTGAACAAGTTTTATCCCTCCTCCTGATGACACCCTTTTAGATACCTGAAAACTGATATCAGGTCCCCTCTCAGTCTTCTCTTTTCCAAACTAAATAAACCCAATTCCTTCAGCCTTCCTTCATAGGTCATGTTCTCAAGACCTTTAATCATTCTTGTTGCTCTTCTCTGGACCCTCTCCAATTTCTCCACATCTTTCTTGAAATGCGGTGCCCAGAACTGGACACAATACTCCAGTTGAGGCCTAACCAGCGCAGAGTAAAGCGGAAGAATGACTTCTCGTGTCTTGTTTACAACACATCTGTTAATGCATCCCAGAATCATGTTTGCTTTTTTTGCAACAGTATCACACTGTTCACTCATATTAAGCTTGTGGTCCACTATGACCCCTAGATCTCTTTCTGCCATACTCCTTCCTAGACAGTCTCTTCCCATTCTGTATGTGTGAAACTGATTGTTCCTTCCTAAGTGGAGCACTTTGCATTTATCTTTATTGAACTTCATCCTGTTTACCTCAGACCATTTCTCCAATTTGTCCAGATCATTTTGAATTTTGACCCTGTCCTCCAGAGCAGTTGCAATCCCTCCCAGTTTGGTATCGTCCGCAAACTTAATAAGCATACTTTCTATGCCAACATCTAAATCGTTGATGAAGATATTGAACAGAACCGGTCCCAAAACAGACCCCTGCGGAACTCCACTTGTTATACCTTTCCAGCAGGATTGGGAGCCATTAACAACTACTCTCTGAGTACGGTTATCCAGCCAGTTATGCACCCACCTTATAGTAGCCCCATCTAAATTGTACTTTCCTAGCTTATCTATAAGAATATCATGCAAAACTGTATCAAATGCCTTACTAAAGTCTAGGTATATCACATCCACCGCTTCTCCCTTATCCACAAGGCTCGTTATCCTATCAAAGAACGCTATCAGATTAGTTTGACATGATTTGTTCTTTACAAATCCATGCTGGCTATTCCCTATCACCTTACCACCTTCCAAGTGTTTGCAGATGATTTCTTTGATTACCTGCTCCATTATCTTCCCTGGCACAGAAGTTAAACTAACTGGTCTGTAGTTTCCTGGGTTGTTTTTATTTCCCTTTTTATAGATGGGCACTATATTTGCCCCCTTCCAGTCTTCTGGAATCTCCCCCGTCTCCCATGATTTCCCAAAGATAATAGCTAGAGGCTCAGATACCTCCTCTATTAACTCCTTGAGTATTCTAGGATGCATTTCATCAGGCCCTGGTGACTTGCAGGCATCTAACTTTTCTAAGTGATTTTTTACTTGCTCTTTCCTTATTTTCTCTTCTAAACCTACCCTCTTCCCGTAAGCATTCACTATACTAGACATTCCTTCAGACTTCTCAGTGAAGACCGAAACAAAGAAGTCATTAAGCATCTCTGCCATTTCCAAGTCTCCCGTTACTGTTACCCCCTCCTCATTGAGCAGTGGGCCTACCCTGTCCTTAGTCTTCCTCTTGCTTCTAATGTATTGATAAAAAGTCTTCTTGTTTCCCTTTATTCCCATAGCTAGTTTGAGTTCATTTTGTGCCTTTGCTTTTCTAATCTTGCCTCTGCATTCCTGTGTTATTTGCCTATATTCATCCTTCGTGATCTGACCTAGTTTCCATTTTTTATATGCCGCCTTTTTATTTTGTAGGTATGATGTAAGAGTTGAACGTTTATGCACATTTGGCCTGATCTTGCATTCCTTGCACACTCATAATTTCCAGTGAAGTCAGTGGGAGATCTGGGCATGCATGGAATGCAGGATCTGGGCAAATGTATTATATTACATTGTGGTATGTCATTTTCAATACCTGAATTGACTATATTATCATGGATTTTTTTGTTTCCTTTTCTTCATCAACTGTTGCAATAAATGAAATTACTGCAGAAGTTATGACCAAGTGAGAGACCTGAAAGATTCAGAAAACCATTTTATTTACTGCCCCCTTCCTCCTAAAAATATCATAAATTATGTAATAGTATAACTAGGATGATATGTGCTAGTTTCCAGCATTCTAGATATTGGTGCTCAGTTCACAAGTCCTGAGGAGAAATAAAGGAACATTTCTAACCTAAAATAAAGGGCCACAAAAGAGTGTCACACAGAATTCCTCCCTGTATCTCAAGTTTTTCCCCTTCTCCTCCTCCTCCAAGAATAACAGTGTGAATATGAACTCCAGCCTGCTCAGGCAAAATCTAGCTTTCTTTTCTTTTCTTTTCTTTTCTTTTCTTTTCTTTTCTTTTCTTTTCTTTTCTTTTGTGTGTATGTGTATTAGCCTGATAATAAGGTTCTTTGTTCTGTTTCCTGTGAGAACTGTCAGGTTTTCTTGTACCAGCCCCCTATGAAATTATAATTCTCTGACATACAAATTATATTTTTATTAAATGTAACGGGCCAAATCCAGCCTTGTTGTAAGACTTGATTGACTTAAATGGAATTGCTTCCATTTACAGAAGAGTTGAATATGGCTCAGTGTAGTCACTGAGATACACCATTTTAAAATCTAGAAGATCAAACTTCCATAGTAGATTTCAGATGTTCTCTGTCCATCATAGTCTGTTCCTTATTGTTTATTTCCCCAGGAGAATAGCACAACTGCATTTCACTTTTCTCCTTTACTGATAACCAGTTCCATACATTATCAAATCATTGTAACTAAATATATAACACAGACGTTTACAGATCAGAGTTTCTCATGGAATTTCTCTTGATGTTTTTGGTATTAAAGTGTACTAATTAGAGAGCAATGGTTCTCAACCCACGGCCTGTAAGCCATTTGCTGCCCAATCAGCGCACAGCTGCGGCCCGTGTGACATTCTCAGGCCAGGTCCACACTACAGCGTTAAATCGATTTAAACAGCATTAAATCGATTTAACGCTGTAACCGTCCACACTACAAGGCACTTAAAATCGATTTTAAGGGGTCTTAAAATCGATTTCTGTACTCCAGCTAAACGAAAGGAGTAACCCTAAAATCGATATTACTATATCGATTTAGGGTTAGTGTGGACAGAAATCGAAGTTATTGGTCCCATTCTTTTACTGAGCTACCCAGAGTGCACCGCTCCGGAAATCAGTGGTAGCTTGGCACCATGGATGCACACCATGTAATGTGCCCTAGTGTGGACACGTAAAATCGATTTTATAAACCCTGTTTTATAAAATCAATTTTATTAATATCAATTTTAAGCTGTAGTGTGGACGTACCCTCAGGGACATACAGGTAGTATATATATTGTGTGGATGTAGCCCACATAACACAGAGAGAGCTGCATATTAGACCCACAATGGTAAATAGTTTGACAACCGCTGAGTTAGAGTGTAAGTGTACAATGATGCCAGTGGTGGCCAAACCATGGCCCATGAGCCATATTTAGCTCTTTTATAGTTAAAGGGTGGCTTGCAGAGCCCCCCTCCCCCGCTTATCCATGAACTCAACTGGGCAGGAGGGAGCTTGGGACCTCTGCCTTGCAGTGGGGTGGTGGCGTAGGAGCTTCTGCCCAGGGGGGAGGTCTCAGGGCTTCAGCCCTGTGGGGCACACCTGCCAGGGCTCAGGGCTTCAGCAGGAGCGGTGCTGAAGCCCTGAGCCCCAGCAGGTGCCTCCTGCAGGGCTGAAGTCCTGAGCCCCAGCATCTGTGCCCTGGCTCTCGAACTTCTGAAAATTGTCATATGTGGCTCAGAGGGTCAGTAAGTTTGGCCACTCCTACTGCATGAAATCAGAACTGCTTAGCTGTATGCCATAGGCTGAGTATTGCTAATGGAGGTTCTCCTTTGTTTCTAATAGTGGAGGCTTCTGCTTTAGTGATGATTGTGAATTCCTAGACCATGAGTGTGCTTGTAAAGGCTACAGGGAAATTACTATAGTAAAGGTTTTAAAGAACAAATAATGAAGTGAACTTGTATCTGTTTCCCCTACAGTGTTCCATACTTATTTTATTGCACATTGCATGTATGATCTGAAGTGATTTTCAAATGGAGAAGCTATTCTGTTTGTGTCCTTTTTTCTTGAATGAATTTCATTTTTGGAATTCTGACAAGGCCATCTTACTAAAGAAACTGGCATTAACTCAGCTATGCTTGTACTACTTTATGTTCAGCAGTGACAGCCATGGAACTTGTAAGTTAAGACCAGAGCCAAATTCTGTTCTCATACACACTGATGTGAATGATGATACCCTGGATTTATGCAGAATTTGACCCATACAATGATAGCTGAGTTATCATATTCTCTGTAACAAGAGACTCTCATTCTCAGAGCTGTGTCATTTTCTGCAGAATGACACTCTCTTTGTTCCTCATCGTTTCTGGTAACATAGCTGCCAACACATGCTATTAGCAGATGGCATAAAACATACGTGGAATTTGCTGTTATAACATATCTGCCATTCTTCATTCTGGATTGAAGAAGTACAAATTCAAAGTTAAAACATATATTGACTGTGTTCCTTTTTCAAGCAGGACCAAAATAAGAACAAACTCTGGTATAAACCTTCCAATAATTTCAATCTCCCTTTTATAATTTAACTAGTCAGCACATGTTCTTTTTAGTCAGAAATGCAAGGAGCACATTACTGTAGAGTTAGACTTTATGTCCTTATGTCAGCTACTTTTCAGGATCACCTGTTAAAAAGACAGCCTGCATGAAAGCATTTTGTCCAGAAAGTTGAAGTATGTATCTGTGCCTCTTAACTAACTGCTGTGAGATTGGCAGAGCTTGGTGAATTTTGTACAGACAAGCACCAATGTGAACTCCTGCAGATGTAAAAGTTACATTTGCAAACAGCTCAGTCAGACCCCAGTTCAACAAAGCATTTAAGCACCTGCTTAATTATAAGCTTAAAGTTAAAGTTAACCAGCTGCTTAAGTGCTTTGCTGAATTGGTGCCTTTATTGTTATTGTTTATTTCTGATCTGAATGTCTGAAGCACAGAGCTTGGGAAAACAAAAGAAACAACTCATTAGAACTAGGTCTTGGCATACTGGATTTTATTTTTTTATACATTGTGATGCACTTTTTGCATTTCTACATTGAGCTAAATTGTGCCACTGATTGGTGCATAGAACTCCAGGTGAAGTCAGTGTGAGCTTAATGTAAATGGTGCTGGGAGACTATAGTTTGTAGAGAGCCACAGTCTTCATAACACATATGAGCAGTGATTATCTTTTACTTCTTTTTCTGAAAGAAAATTATATATTGACTGTAAGCCTGAACTGGAATAACAAATCCAAAGGTCCTATGACATGGGGAAACTTGAATCCACAGGTCCAGACCCAATTCTGAACTTTGCAACTTGACACATCTCCAGAATTAGGTAGAAATTCTTTGTAACACATTAACAAAGGAAGATGCAGTAGTTTCATTGTTTAAAGACAGATGTACTATGATATGCTTTGCCTTTAACACAGTCCCTGCTGTCTGTAACTTTGCCTGTCAAAAACATAAGACTTGCACTGCTTTTAAATATATTTTAGTATTGGTAAAATATGCCCAATTGACTGTTCTGGAATCCAGGTGGGCAGTAGCAGGACAAGCTTCCCCCAAAGTGTTCCACCTCTAGTGTTGAAAGGGTAATTCATTTTCCATGCCAATTCATTTCTTGGCTTCTTTGCTGTTAACTGGCATCATGCTGATGGTGGCTTTTGATCACCATGATGCTGGCTTTTGTGATATGACATCTTTGTAGTAAAAGTTAGAGCCAGACCAACATACTTCACATAGGCCATCAAAGTGCCTGTAGTTACTTTCCATGAATCCAATCCAGGACTCAATTTGAACGTGTGAAATGATTTTGAGGTAGAAGGTTATGAATTCAGTTATCAGTTCTCAGAGCTATCTGATCTCCACTGCACTAGCTTTTTATGTGGACTAAACTCTCCAAGCATAACAGTTCACTATCTTGTAAGGTGTTGACTATCTCCTGTATGATGGAAAACATAACCTATTAAATGGCAAAAAAAAAAATTATGAACTCACAGTTAAGATAGCCTGGTGATATCTTAGGCCCTTGCAGAATGTCAAGTACTCAAACCTGTGAAAACCAGGAAATATAGAATTAAGGTATATGCCCACGTAATCTTAACTCCACCCTGTTAGAGCTGGCAATAGCCACTGGGAATTATCTGTATGCACTCCAGCTGCATTTCCTGTGTTAGAAGTAACTGTACTGAATGATGGAGGAATTAGTTGAAACAGCTTAGAAGAGCTGTGACTGTGGTATGAGGTGACCTGTGTGTGTATGATGAAAGGAAAGAGGTGCATGTGTGCTTTGAGAGATCCAGTGTGCTTCATTTCAGCGCTAAGTTAATAGTGGCGGGGTCTTCTTGCCATAGGGGTTATCAGTAGTTAGATGGAAAATGAGTGTGGTCTGAGAGCTTAATGAAGAGTAAGTGAAAGTATAGTGTTAGATGGCATCAATTACATGAGGGTGAGGGGGTTGTAAAAGGGGTTGAAGGAGGAGTTGTTATATTTAGCAGACGTGATGTTCTTTTTGTAGAATAGGCTCAAGTGTATGAGTGTAGGGCAGGTGGAGGTTGTTCCCATTCAGTCCAGGGCAAAGGCAGAGTATGTATAAGTTTTATGGGCATCTGAGGACATCGGTCAAAGAGGGCAGAGTTAAGGTTGAGTGGGCATGCATTTCAACTCTGTATTTCTTGTTTTGCTGAACTTCATGTTCTGGAATGGCCTGAGCTATTACTGATCAACCTTAACTCTGGGTTAACAAAGCTTTTTGTTATTTAACTTCCTTGTTGTTTTTTTTAACAGAAAGAGAAATGTTGTTGATAGGCCTTAGTGGTCATTAAGGAGCTGTAATCATGTAGGTTGCAGTTCAGACACTTCTGTGGGCAGGTAATGATGATACCTAGTTCTTACATCAGTAAATCTCAAGGAGGGAAACATCATTGATCCCATGTACATATGTGGAAACTGAGGGACAGAGAGATGAAGTGACATGACCAAAGTCACCCAGCAAGTCAAAGTCATCCAGGTTTTCTGAGTTCCAGTCCACTATTCTCTCCCCTAGGTCACAAGATTGATAGGTGATTCCTATGTGCCCCTGCACCCAATATACTTTGTGATAATAGAATGGAGGTACTGGCTGTGCTTTGAAATGTCTGGAGTGTGTAGTTGCTAAAAGAACTGCTGAGAGAAATCTTAGACATGATCTATGTCACAATAACTTGATAGTTTTATTATATAGTGATAACAGTAACTTTACATATGTGAGAGAAGACTAGTGTCTTCCTCATGCCTACTTCCCCCACTATTCCCTATGACATATAGCACCCCTGCAACCATTTCCAGCTCACCCCCTGCTTCCTGGCCCATTAAGCCATTAGCATCTAAGAAGCCAGGTGGGCACAAAAAAATTGGTAGACTCTGTGAACTTTAAGAGAAGCTGTTTTTTCAGGGAACCTAAGAATCAAAGTAGGTGAAGTAATATTTTTTATTGGACTGACTTGTTGGTGGGAGGGATAAGTTTTCGAGCTTCACAGAGCTCTTCCTCAGGTCTGTGAAAGGTAACCAGAATATCTAAGCTAAATACACATTGGGACAAATTTTTAAGCGTAAAGTGTTCACATATGCTATAAGAGACCACTTAAAATGAAGTGGGCAATTATGGGTTAGTGTAAGGGTGCGGACTCACCCCTGCAACACCTCCTGTGGTCATCCTTGAGAATTAGCCCATTTTCCAGCCCGGAGCACCCTCTGCAGGCTGGTGATCCACCTTACTGCTTTGCCCCGTGTCCCTCCCTGGACCCGGTGTCCCTTTACCTGGGATGCTGCCCCCTGGCAGTAGCCCCTTTCTCTCAGGTTCTCCCCTCCCCAGGGAACCCCCACCCACTATCCCCACTTCACCTCAGTCTTGGCTACTGCCCAGTCTCCATCTAGCCCCTGTTCACTGGGGCAGACTGCAGTATAAGCCACTCATCACAGACAAAGGAGTTTGGACCAGCTGCCTTTGCCTACCCCTGGGCTGCCCTCTACAACCCCCAGTACCTGTTGGCCTTATGCTAGGCCACAGCCTGGGGCTTTCCAGGGAGGAGCTCCCCAGCTCCTCTGCCTTTCCCCAGCCCTGCTCACTCAGGTACCCTGTCTCTAGCTCCCTGCAGCCAGGCCCTTCTCCTTCTACAGGCAGAGGGAGACTGGCTGGGTCCTGACTCATTGCCTCTTATAGGGGCCAGTGTAGAACTGATAAATGAAGTTGTTTTTAATTTATTGGTGTAACTTCTGTTCACCATCCACACTACACTTGCCTACACTTTAACTTCTGTTCCATGTTGTAATTCGGATCCCATTTTGGAGCACTCAGTCCATTTTATAAAAGCTTCCTCCAACCTTCATTTTTACAGGCCCTGCTGTAATCTTACTAGTTTAGTTTAGATGTGTGAATGAGGTATGGATGGATGACGGAATCAACCTCCAGCCCCAGCCTGTCCTGATGAGATAAAGTTCAAATACCAACGGCTGAAGACCTAGACAACAGCCCTAAACAAAGTAAGAAGCATCCACCCTAAAAAGAAAAGGACAACAGAAGGAAGATCAAAGCCAGGTTCAAGGCTGAAAGTCATGCCTGCAATTGATGGGTGATCAATCTAAACCCAGAGGCAGCATGACACAGCAAGACCTATAGACTTTGAATCCAAACTAAAAGCCTATAAAAAAAGAAGAGTGAGATGAGAGACTCTGGGTAACATTCTGCTGCCAACATGGAAGAACATCGGTGCCTGCCCAACAGAGATCCAGCTCAGCCTTGTGCCCAGCTTTCCTGGCCAGTTAGCTGCCACAAGCTACGAACCCAAGCTGCAAAATCAAGCCATGAACTTAAGCTATCTTCAGGACTGGTAACTATGCAGCAGCTGCAGAACACCTGATGAATGTGTGTGTGTGTGAATGTGTGTGTGTGTGTGTGTATAGGTATTAGGTATAATGTGAATGTGTGTGTGTGTGTATAGGTAACAGGTATAATGTGTGTGTATAAGAATTAAGATATTAGTTATTAGTCATAAATTGTTATAATAAATTCTTGTCCCCTTTAAAAAGATCCTGCTGGTTTTTTTTTTACTGGTCTAATATAATTGGTATAACACCAGCTGGGCCTGATTGGGGCATGGCCACAGCTGAGCCTACTTTCCCCAATGAGCCCAGGCTTCTTGCCCCAGCCGCAGCTCTCTCCTGGGATGTTTTTAAACCCCGCAGGGCAAGAGCAGGTAACCACCCCACTACAGTTAGTATGGGCATGTATTTTGGCGCAGTTTACCCCTGCCCCTTCTGCGGTGTGAGGGAGACCCTGGCGCACGTTTACTTAGAGTGCGTCCGGTTGAAGCCCCTATACCGGCTCCTCACCAATATCCTTTTGCGTTTCTGGCTGCACTTTTCTCCTCACCTCCTTCTCTATGCACTCCCTATCCGTGGCCCCACGAAGTCCTGGGACCTCCTGGTCAACCTCCTCCTCGCCCTAGCTAAACAGGTCATCTGCACGACCAGGGAGAGGAGGTTGGCCGATGGAGGCTCCAGTGACTGTGGAGCTTGTTTCCGGTCCATGGTCCGTTCACGTATCCGGGCGGAGTTCCTTTGGGCGGCGTCCACTGGCTCCCTTGACGCCTTCGAGGAGCAGTGGGCGCTGTCCAGGGTTCTCTGTTCGGTGTCCCCGTCAGGTTCCCTTCTTATGACCCTTTGACCGCACTCCTGTCCCTGTTCTTTTATTAGTTGTTCCCCGTAATCAGTGGGTTCTGTGGTCCTGTGGGTCCTCCCCTTAGGCTGGGGGGGATCCTTTGGCAGTGGGCGGGCTTCCGCCCGCCCACTTCCCAGAAACCCAATAGATACAGTTAGTATGAGCGTGTATTTTGGTGCAGTTTACCCGTGCTCCAGACACCTGCCCCTTCTGCGGCGTGAGGGAGACCCTGGCGCATGTTTACTTAGAGTGCGTCCGGTTGAAGCCCCTATACCGGCTCCTCACCAATATCCTGTTGTGTTTCTGGCTGCACTTTTCTCCTCACCTCCTTCTCTATGCACTCCCTATCCCTGGCCCCACAAAGTTATGGGACCTCCTGGTCAACCTCCTCCTCGCCCTGGCTAATATGGCCATCTACGCAACCAGGGAGAGGAGGTTGGCCGATGGAGACTCAGATGACTGTGGGGCTTGTTTCCAATCCATGGTCCGTTCATGTATCCGGGCGGAGTTCCTTTGGGCTGCATCCACTGGCTCCCTTGACGCCTTCGAGGAGCAGTGGGCGCTGTCTGGGGTTCTCTGCTCGGTGTCCCCATCAGGCTCCCTTCTTATGACCCTTTGACCTCACTCCTGTCCCTGTTCTTTTATTAATTGTCCCCTGGAATCAGTTGGGTTCTGAGGTCCTGTAGATCCTCCCCTTAGGCTGGCGGGGATCCTTTAGCAGTGAGCGGGCTTCCGCCCGCCCACTTCCTGGAAACCCAATAGGGACAGTTAGTAATTAGTACGGTGACAAATTGTTGTAATGAGCCATAAAACCAGTATCTCTATTAAGTCCATGATTTGTAGTGTCTAAGAGTTATGAATTTAAGTTCTCAGGGTCACCTTTTCAAGGTGGTGTGCTGGTTTCTTTGAGGGTAAGGACTGAGAGGTCAGATATGGAGCAATCACTCTGTGAAAAGTGCTTAACAGTCTGTCCCGATTTGAATTTAGCTTAGACACTCTGGTAGTGTTCTGTAGACCTGAACAAGAGTTCTGTGAAGCTTGAAAGCTTGTTGGTCCAATAAAAAATATTCTCACCTACTTGTTTCTCTCATATCCTGGGACCAACATGGCTACAACAACACTGCAAACAATTTTGAAGAATCGTCCTTTAAACAGAAAAATCTGCTGCTCTACTATAATATTTATTAAATTAATCATTAGCAAGTGCTTTGTTATGTGCAGGTTCTCAGTACAAAATAATCCTGAAAGCATAGAAGGCTCAAAGTGGTGTGAAGTGGCCCACTCATGAATAGAAATTCCATGCCTGAACAATAGGAGTATAGGAGTATGAGTATACTTCTGACCAACTCAGCAGGATAGGGACAGTGACTGTGAAATGCTCAGGGAGTTTACAGAGGCTACAATGGCAGAAAATGCAATCTCAGGAAGGGATGGAAATAAAATTACTAGATACCATACATGACAGCTTTTTGGAGCAGCTTGTCCTGGAACCCAGAAGAGCAGAGGAAATTTAGTCCTTAGTAGAGCACAGGATCTGGTCCAAGAGGTGAATATAGCTGAACCACTCAGTAATAGTGACCATAATCTAATTAAATTTAACTTCCTTGTAGGGAGAAAAATTGCCAAAAAGCCCAACACAGTAGTATTTAACTGCAAAAAGAAGAACTTCACAAAAATGCATAGAAACTAAATGAATTCTTTGCATTGGTCTTCACTGCAGAGGCTATGTAGGAGATCCCCACGCTCAAGCCATTCTTTATCAGTAGAGGAGGTTTTGGAATAAATGTATAAATTAAATAGTAATACATCACCAGGACTTGGATGGTATTCACCTAAGAATTCTGAAGGAACTGAAATATGAAATTGCAGAACTACTAACTATGGTATATAACCTTGTGACGGAGTAGGGAGTGTGGAGTTTTGATCTAGGAATGTTGCATGGGAGTTTTACTGGTACTGTCTGCATTCGTGCTGGATGTTGGTGGGATATTAGGGTGTGATTTCACTTGAGGGATGATACATGAGCATATAACCTGAGCCTAGGAGGGGGTTGGAGCCAGGTGACACCTTCTTCCCGGGAAACTGGACAAAGGCTGGAGGAGGAGCTGGGGGCGTGGGGGTGTCGCTGGGTGAGACTGCTGGACAGGGTTTCAGTTTGGAGCTGGCTAGGGAAACGGAGGGAGGCCCAGAACTGGGGTCTGGGCTCCCTGCCCCCCAAGATGGACCTGACTGAGGGGTCTTGTTTCCTGTACCTACAAGCTCTGTTTTGGACTGTATTCCTGTTGTCTAATAAACCTTCTGTTTTACTGGCTGGCTGAGAGTCACAGTGAATCGCAGGAAGTGGGGGGTGCAGGGCCCTGACTCCCCCACACTCCATGACAAACCTGTTGCTTAAATCCGCCTCTGTAGGGGCAGGAGTGTAACTAATGTAACACCTATTTTTAAAAAAAGCTCCAGAGACAATCTTGGCAAATACAGGCCAGTAAGCCTAACTTCAATACCAGACAAATTGGCAGAAAGTATAATAAAGAACAGAATTTTCAAACACATAGATGAACATGATATCTTGGGAAAGAGTCAACACAGTTTTTGTAAAGAGAAATCATGTGTCACCAATCTATTAGAATTTTTTGAGAGATTCATCAAACATGTTGATTGGTCCAGGGCATAAACTGGCTGAGTGAGCCTACATCCTGTTACCAGTGACTATAGTCCAATCTCAGTCACTCCAGCGTAAATCTAGAATAACTCTCTGAAATCAAACCCAGTTGAAGTCAGTGGACAGTTATTCCAGCTTTACACCAATGTGTAACTGAGTTCAGAATGACAGGTTTCAGAGAAGCAGCCATGTTAGTCTGTATCAGCAAAAAGAACAGGAGTACTTGTGGCACCTTAGAGACTAACAAATTTATTTGAGCACGAAAGCTCATGCTCAAATAAATTTGTTAGTCTCTAAGGTGCCACAAGTACTCCTGTTCTTTGAGTTCAGAATCTAATCCAAATAATGTAATTTGACCGTTGATGTCTGAACAATTAGGTGCAGTTTGAAGATCTTTTTAAAAAATGAAATAAACTTTGGATTCACTCAGAAAAATGAATTTCACATCCATCTCAGGTCAATAACTTTTATTTTACAATTCCTCCTTAACTCTGTGAAATAGCTTATATCAACTTCTTTTGACATTGATCCTTCGGGACCTTTCTATTGCCTTTTTTTCACATTCAAAAGTTCTGCTTCAGCATGAGTGCATATGCTTGTCCTTGGTTTTCCTTGAAACAAACATAATTCAAAGAAGTCTCAGCACTATTTCTCTCTCCTTACTGAAGTTTCTCCTCTCATTTGCCCTCTAAATCAGTACCCTTGTCACACATGGGTGAACTTGGAAAATCATTTAGAATGGAAATAGGCTCAACCCGCTCAGCAAACATCAGGTAATTATGCCTGGAAGGCTTGTTGGTAGGTTATATATTTGTGGGTAATCTTTCCAGCCACTTTTCTACTCTGTGTAAGTTAACTAAAACCCATTGAAATGAGCAAAGAGAGAGATCAATTTGAGAGGAGCCCTGCTCCATTTATATATTGCCCAGTATACTTTCCATGTTCTTGGGAGATTTTCCCCTTTCATTCTCTCCCTTCCTAAAAGTTATTTTATTACGCTGAATTTCCCTTTCACTTCTCTGGAGCCTGATTCTACCAATCTTAGGGCTGTTGCAGAGTGTTTCTTGCAAACAGTGCAAACACTCCTTTGTCTTCAGGGACAACATGCTATGCTTCCACAGTGAAGCCAGTCCTTGCTGGCCTTGGGTGGGAGGGAACAAACTCAGATCACCTGTGTGAGTGATTGCATGATTAAAATGCTACTCTTTTAAATGGGCTAATCAAACTACAGAAACAAAGGAATATACATTACTATGGAGAAGAAGCACAGGGGACCTTGCTAGAGAATATTTTAACTATCTTGTGGGAGACTCGAGCCTAGTGTCCTTCAGGTTTTTCCAAAGAACAACTTGCAGTTCAAAGCACACAAACAATGTTGCTTAGACTGTAAGTTGTTTGGGCCAGGGACCATCTTTTTGTTCTGAGTTTGTACAGGTCCTAGCACAATGGGGGTCCGTGAATGGGGCTCCTAGGTGCTACTGCAATACCAATAAATATAACAGTGCATTAATCCTGAAGAGCAAATCCCAAACTCTTTACTGTAGACCAGGGGTCGGCAACCTCTGGCACGCAGCTCGCCAGGATAAGCACCTTGTCGGGCCGGGCCAGTTTGTTTACCTGCCACGTCAGCAGGTTCAGTGGACCACGGATCCCACTGGCCGCGGTTTGCCGTCCCAAGCCAAAGGGGGCAGTGGGAAGTGCTGCGGGCCGAGGGATGTACTGGCCATGGCTTCCCACCACCCCCATTGGCCTGGGATGGTGAACAGCAGCCAGTGGCGCTGAACATGCCGATGCGGCAGGTAAACAAACTGGCCCGGCCCGCCAGGGTGCTTATTCTGGTGAGCCACGTGCCAGAGCTTGCTGACCCCTGCTGTAGACCCTGAGCCTGCAAACATATATATGCATGTATTACATAAGACTACTCTTGTGTAAAATTACTCATGCATAAGTATTCACAGGCTCTGTGCCTTTGTCCTTTCTTAGGCTAAATTGTCATTAAAGTCATGGACCAAAAATAGATTTTTTAATCTGTGCTGAAATGGGCCCATTTAAAAATTAATATGACAAATGTGAACCCTGAAAAACCCTTACAAATGATAGATGCAGTTATTCCCATCCAGTAGGAAGTCCTGTAGAACAGGTTCTCTAGAGATGTAAATGAGGAGAGCTCAATTGAACTTAAATGGAGCTACATGGATTCACGCCAGCTGAGATTCTAGCCTACAGTACCTTGGAGCGTCACTCTCTAGTGGCATGCGTCAGTGTAACTGACCTACCTTGTCCTTTTCATTTACCTCATCCTTATTAGGCACAGACTCTGGGTGTGACACAAGTGAAACCTTCTCTTTGGCTCCTCCTCTCATCAGTCCCAATACAAGAGTAGAGCAGGCAACCATGTGATGCTACCCCACTCTCTAGGGGGAGTGGTTTTCAACCGTTTGTCATGTGTGGACCACTTTGGAGATCTTAGACATAATCTGAGGAGCCCACTTGAAAACCACTGTTCTTTCACAGACCCCTTAGACATAGTCTGCAAATCCCAGGGGTCTGCAAACCACAGGTTGAAAACCACTGCTGTAGGGGAATACTTGTTCCAGCCATGTTGCTGCTATATCAGGGCCCTGAGCCTTCCTGCAGAAAAAACCTTATTTTACAGTTAACTCTTCAGACCTGTTTATTCCAAGCCTTGTGGCTGGTTCTAGCCAGACAATATTAGCAATACGTTCATAATGCACAGCACCCTGGTCTTTTCTTGTGCCCCACCAAAGGTGCAATAACAACTGCTCTAAATTTTAAAAGATATCCTGTAAGCAAAAAACCAAACTAAACTAAAAAAACAAACAAAACAAAAATAGAGCCCTGCAAAAGAATAAATGGGAAGAAAACTTTAATCAACCTAAAGATGTTCCTAGAAAGAAAAATAAAAAACAAAGTAATCATTGCATCAAATCCAACTGTGTTTTGGATTAAACTAAATGATGCTGGGCTCTTCACCCTCAGGCTCTGTTTACTTTTGTTGATAGCTTGTAAAAGAAGAATCTTGAGCTTTGTCTGAAAAGAATGCAGTTTTCTAGCAGAGGACTGATAGAGATCACAGAATGATCAAATACCTGTAGATGTATGCCTCTGAGTACAATGCTAGTGAATACCTTATTTGGGAGAATCCCTAGTCAAATGTGGCATGGCCAAAACAGAAAGCTTTAGAAAATGTCGCTTGTAGTGTGGGAAAAAAGAAATGAAACAACAGGTTTAGGTAATTGCTGAAGTCCATTTTTGATTGGATCATAGCACCTCCTGGCAATTACATTATGGATTTTATAATTGGATTATTTATTATGGAACGTTATTGATGCCTCAGTTGACTTCGGACAACAAGATATATTTGTTGCAGTCCCATGACGCTTCACAGTATTTGTGTGTGCGCTGGATGACTCATATTTACTATACACCCATTTGACCAAAGATTGTCCATTGCCACCTTGAATCTATTGTTAAGGTATTGCTTCTTTCATGGAGTTCAGAGTTTTATTGTCCCCAGTTACCAGTCTTATGGCCTATCACAAACACTATGTAAATAAAACTTAGAAAACTAAGACTCCTTAGGGCCCCTTATCAAAGGTACTGGGCAAGATGCTCCTCTTACTTGCACCATGTAAATCCAAAGTATGTTTGATAAAGGGCCTTAATGAATCTGAGATTTCTAAGTTATTAAGAACATATTTAAAGAGTTAACTTTCATAATTACATATAATTTGCACGTCACCACAAATTTCAGCTTATGGTCAATACATCCTTCCCCAAATAGTGCCTAGAGTAAGACATGGCCCAGACTGCACAAAACTTGGCAAGAAGAAGCCTGGAGCATGTATGCACAGATTGGAGGTTGTCTAGGGATGCTGGGATGGGGTGGAGATTGTCTGGGACTGCTAGGCTGAGTAGGCAGATGCTGGGGTGTCTGAGTTGGTGAGTGCTACAGGGTAGCTTAGGGTACTCTTGAACCCCTTTTCTCCCTGACATCCAACTTGTTATATGCTGCTGCCACACCAGCTCCACCTCTGACTCCCCTCCTCTGGCTGCTGTCTCAGCTCCTTTCCTTCTCTCCCAGGGGGCACAACCAGCAGGGAGGCAGGCAGGCCACACATGCCTCGAGAAGCCAGGCTCCACAGCAGCATCTAGTGGCTGCAGGAGCAGCTACAGCTCCTGTGCATAGCTCAGCATGGCTTGTTAGCCTGGTGAACGTTGCCCTTTTGTGAAGTATCAGAGGAGTAGCCGTGTTAGTCTGGATCTGTAAACAGCAACAAAGAGTCCTGTGGCACCTTATAGACTAACAGATGTATTGGAGCATAAGCTTTCATGGATGAATACAAAAGCTTATGCTCCAATACATCTGTTAGTCTCTATAAGGTGCCACAGGACTCTTTGTTGCCCTTTTGTGAGTGGTTAAAATCACCCAGTCTTATATTACAGAACATTGTGTAAGGTAGGTTATAATTCCTGTTGTTTCTTAATTAGAATCAGCATTATTTCTTGATTTCATTTTTAATACTGTTCAACATCATGAACTTAAGATGTTGCATTTTCTTTCTCAGTGTACAAATGAACCGTATTTTATTCATGCTATTTGTATCTTTAAGAGATTGCTGTTTGACCTTCTGTACTCTATTCCCTTGTCCGTGTTTTACTTCTTGATGTAACACAAAGATCCATTTCAATTGCATTTATGTTGTACTTGTGTTTGGAATATAATACTTAAAGCATGCACATTGAGATCTATTTTGAGTAAAGATGAAATTCTATAAGTAGAAAGAAAGTTACAGGGGGCCCAAACTGTTTCAGTAGTCTCACATTATAAACATGTTTTGCCACTGTTAATAGCTTTCTAAATCTATAAAACATTTAGAAATTGTCTTTAAAATAACTATCCTAAATGCTAACTGTATCTCCTTCAGTAGATAGCATGTAATAGTTTGCATTCACTCTGTATAGATCTCAGACCTAATAGCTCAGTTACAAAATGCAAATGAGGCATAAAATAATTTATGAGAGGATTAAATCTGACAAAAGGGTCCTTTTATTTGGGTATAAGATTTATGAGATTTCAACTTGGATTTTTTTAATCAAAAGATTCATTCATTATGGGTACTATATAGCCCAGAGTCAAAACCTAGCTCAGGCTTATTGGGAATAAAATATTACTACCTGATGATTGTTTGTTTGGAACAATAAGATCAATTCCCTATGGGCAAGTGTCCACATCAAAAAACTGATTGGGAAACTTTTTGGCATTGTCAGGAGAGAAGTAAAGTTACCATAGGCATGGACACATCCCTTTCACTCTGAATGGTAGGCACTGGGCATGGCATTGTTGGCAAAATTGTACTGCCACTGCCTGGACTCTGCATAGTCTGTGGGTGAGTAGAAGGCTTTAATCTATTGGTATCTTTAATGACCAGTAAGTTGATTCCTTCTCTTCGGGTTGATGCCAGCAGTTTCCTTAATATCTCTAATGTTCCATTCATGAAATCATCTGATAATTCATAGGCCAGTCATAAAGTAATTAATCAATTGCCTGAAAACAGATGGTTCCTATAGCAGAGAAGAGCCAGACCCTTTGAAGTTATAATTGATCAGAGAAACTGGTTTACAGTAGAAAATAGTGCTGCTTTACATTTCTAACACCAACAGGAAGTGGAGAATACGAATATTAATTAGGATTAAAAAAGAAAGTAACTGGCTTAGTATAATATGACAGTTATGCCAAACAGAATACCACATTTCATAGTTGTAGGAATCCCATGTCCCATTTCTGTGTTATGTCTTGGGTGATGGCCAAACTACTTTGTGAGAAGGGTATTCTCTATTATTTTTAGATAATTGCCAAGAGATGAGACTTATTATTTTTAGGTCACTGGAGAGGGGTGGGATCAGCTATTTTTAGGTCACCAAGTTCCCCATACTAATCCTTTCTCTCTCTTTCTTTTAATGCTCATTTTGCCACTCTTCGTGCGTTTTTTGTTTTTAATTCTGTAGCAGTTCTGAATGGTTGAATGATAGAAGCCATTCATGGCTCAGGAAGAGATTTGCTGGATAAGCTTGCAGTTTTATTTTGTTGTTTTCCAGTTATTTCGTTCCACTCTTTCTTGATATAGACGCTTTCTCAAATACAGACTACAAAAATACGTCAACCAAAAAGAGCAGAAACACATTTAAAATCAAACAGCAAATAGAAACAAAAGGGTCATGTTTCTCATGCAATTTTACTTTGAATTTCAGTAGGAGCCATGCTTATTTAAAATTATGAAGGCAAATTTGAAAAACAATGGAAAGGATTTGTGGATAACAGATGCATATCACAACAGCATAATCACCAGGCTGTGAGGCATTAGAAATGCTTCCTGTATATTTAAATTTTCTGTGAGCCACATTCTGCTGCTCTTACTCACGTTAACCGATTTCTCCTGGGATCAATGGGACGACTCATGAACTAAGTTACTACAGTACTCATTATAAATAAGAATGTCTGGATTTGCATGTACATTAATAAGGCAGTATTATGTTTCTCATTTGTAAGCAAGAACTATTTCTAAATATCAGATCACATCTTCCAATTTTGATCAGAATGGTCACTTACTTCGGGTGATATTTTCCTTTAATGTCTCTTTTCAATCATGCTAAACAGAATGATTGGCAGTACATTGGCCTGATCCTGTGAGGTGCTGAGCACCTCTGTCAAAGTACTTGGGCCAAGGTCCTCGGCACCTAACTCCCATTGATTTCAAAGGAAGTTAGGCACCATGAAGGATCAGGTCCAACTCATTTCCTTGCATAAGAAGTAAGGGGCTATCAAGTGTGCTAGGAAAAAGAATACAACAGAGTGGAGGAAGTGTAAGCAGCGTGTTACAGTAAAATACACGCTGTTATACTAGTTACAGCAATTATTTGTTTTTGATCAGTTCATCTCACTTGCTTCATCTTTCCTTAAACAGTTCACTTTAATCTGATACAGGCAGTAAATCTTGCTATTTCTTCTGTCTTTTAGGCTTGTGAGCCTTGTCTGTTTAAACATGAATGAGACTCCTATATATGTTTCTTTGCTTACTTGCCTGGAGTGGGCAGGGATTACTGGGAATTCCTTACTAAAAGATTCCTGTTTGTTTATCTTGGATTCTCTTCTTTTTAAAAAAAAAAAAAGTCTGTCTGTATCAGCACACAGACTCAGAGGGGGTCCTCCCCCAGCCAGTACAGAAATGGGGGGTTGCTGCCTTCTGAGCACTAATCCTCCATCCCCTTGAACAGCTCAGCTGCCTGTCCCCACCAACACTTTGTGTGAAAAGGTCTCTAGAAGGAGGTTAGGTGGGAAAGCTTGAAGCTGGGGACTGGCACTGGCACTGTCCCCTGGTAACCTTGCAGAGAGATTCAAGTGAAGCGGCATTAGCTCCCCCAGGCCACCCATCAAATCGTTTCTATTGGAGATGTACCTCAGAAGAGGAAGGCCAGCAAAGCAATGCAGCACCGATCTGGGCCTGGGGGAGTGGGTCTTCCCTGTGTATCTCCAAGATCCTCATGCCTTGACAGCTGTAATCTGTTGTCTTCAGGCTCCTGCCTCTGGACAGGATGCATTATAGAAAGTGTTTGAAGTTTAGAATAATACACATTTTTCAGTGATACGCTCCTAATAAGGAGAGAGAAAATAATCAGTGTTCAGGCTGAGTATTTTTTTTCCAAGCTAGAGAGGAAGGAGGAGAGCCCTTGCAAAAGATCCAGGCCCAGGGGTGTCGGCACTTGGAAATGCATGCCATGCAAGCTGGTCTATTGCATAAGCAAATAAGGCTGTCTCTGAACCAGAGAGAACCATTCCTGATGGGTGATTCACAGAATGGGTGCGGGTCCAATTCCACCAGAAATGAGGAAATGCCTCACGTTCACACCTCATCTCTCCTCAATTCAGCAAGTATTGGAATATAAGAAAGATAAGATAATACTGAGATAAGTAGGAAATTTACACTGGAGAAGGGAAAAGAAAGGCTAGGGAGATGGAGAAGTACAATAGAATGGGGAAGGGAACGGAGATGAAAGAGAGACTGATAAGAAAGGGAGGGAAGGATAACACACCATGTGAAGGGAACAGCAGGTTAAATCAACCTTCCCATAGGGCTGGTCCTAGGATAGTGCCTTTGACTCCCACTGGATTCTGTGGAGAGCAACGCTCAGTACCTCGCAGGAGCAAAATGATAATAAAAGCCTATTTCTCCTGAAAAATGTATTAAATCAGAACTGAGAAATTTTTTTAACTTCCCTTTTTTTTTTTTGGATGTTAAAACACAAAATGCATTGGGGACAGAATCTGAACCTTATGAGGCCTTATTCTTTTCTCAATTACGTCAGCATTAGGGCTCAATTCTTCCTTGCCTTGAACTGCTGTGATTTTACACCCCTTTGCCAAGTGAGTGGCCAACTCTACCATTCTGATTTGCAATTATTGAACAGCCACCTGGCACTCACCTCACAGAGGTGTGAATGACTAGACAAGGTACAAGACAGTGTAGAACCAGGCTCTAAGATTCTACAGTGTGAGTCTCCATAGAATGGCTCCAGTGTAAATCAGAAATATTCGTTTGGAATAATGTAGTAAGAAGAGGTAATGACATGCAGAAAGACAGGAGAATAACAACATAGGGTGAGTGAGGACAGAGATTATTTCAGAACTGGAGCTAATTTTTGTAGAATCTGGCTTTTTAACCAAAGAACCATGGAGTTTTTAAATTCTGCTTATTGAATTAAGTTTATCTTCTGCCAAATGATTGCTCCAATTGGCTAAACAATCTGATAGCTCTTTTTACAAAAGAATTTTCTCTTATGCCCCAGCACCATGTGATGGACCATCTAATAGCCCCTTCTGCTGGTGGGCAAAAGACTTTAAATATGAAAAACAGGTACACTTTAGGGAAAAGTCCTATAGAATTTAATAGGGACTGAATTTATAGAAATTTAATAGAATTCTACAGAAATTCTTCTAAAAATCTATTGAATTTAATAGAAAATTATGTAGTCTTTCTATCGTTTTTCTACCCATCTAATAGAATTCTATAGCAGGGATATAATTTTCTATTAAATTCTATAGGATGATCCAGAAAGAGATATTTTATTATTTTTTATTAAATTCTATGTTAAGCATCTTTAATATTGATCTTTTAAAAATACAAATATAAAATTTCCACTTTCCATTGTGGAGGGCCATTCTGTTGTGGTCCGTCCTTCCTGTTCCCATTCTGGCATCGCACCCAACCCTCACCCTTCACCTTGCAGGTGGTGAACCCACAAGACAGGTCCAAGTTGCCTTCTTGGATTTGGCCCACCACCCAGCCACGAGACTCTCATGTGACACCACACCCAGGGGTAGGTCCTGGTATCCCTAGTCCAGGCAAGGATCATGTAGTCATTTTTGGGCTTTCATGAGGGTTTTGAGGTGAATCGTTTTTTGTCTGGAACTCCGCCATGCTCTGTTTGCCTAGGGTCACCCTCCCAGGAGCTCTAGGATCCAGATGACGTAGTCCTGGGATTCGTCAGAACATACAAGCCCCTCCACCGCAAGAAGGTAACAGTCCTCAGAGGGGATCCTCTCCTATGGTCATGAACTGTGGGTAATGACTGAAAGGACAAGATCGCAGGTACAAGCGGTGGAAATGAGGTTTCTCCACAGGTTGGCTGGGCTTACTCTCTCAGATGGGGTGAGGAGCTCGGCTACTCAGGAGGGCATTGGAGTAGAGCCACTATTCCTCTGGATCAAGAGGAACCAGTTGAGATGGTTCAGGCACCTGATAAGGATGCCACCTGAGAAGCTTCCGTTGGAACTCTACTGGGCACATCCCACTGGGCGGAGGCCCAAGGCTAACTCAGTACACACTAGAGGGGTTATATCTCTTGGCTGGCCTGGGAATGCTGGGGAATCCCCCAGGGGGAGCTGGAACCTGTTGCGGAGGAAAAGAAGGTCTGGTCCTTCCTACTCTCCTTTCTGCCACCGCAAACCCCACCAGGAGAAGCGGCGTAAAGGAAAAAGAAGAACAACAAAAATAAAATAACTGATGATGCTTTATTTTGTTAATAGGTACTTTGTGGGGGTTCTCTTTGGCTTGCAAGAGTGTTCTCCGTAGGGCTGATCAGAATCTCTCAAAACCAAGGCAATGTTAGGCAAGGCAATAATTTTCTGCCTTTAGCTTGTAGTTCTGTTGGTCTTACCTAGTGTGATCATATAGCTGTAGCTGGATAATATTATTATTGTTTGTGTTACATTAGCACCTACAGGACTAAGCTGAGATCAGGGACTCCTGGTGCTAGGCATGGTACACACACAGTGGAAGACAATCCTTGTTCCAAAATCCTTTCAATCCAAGTAGGCAAGACAGTCAAAGGGTAGGCGAAAGGAAGTTTTATTATACAGATGGAGACTTGGGTCACAGAAAGATTCATTGACTTGTTCAAAGTCACACACACACAAATCTATGGCCGAGCTAGGAGTTGAACCCAGGTTTCCTGGATCCCAATCCAGTGATTTCAACCATAGAACCATCCTTTCTCTAATAGCAAAAGAGACAACTGGTGAATATTTCATTTTTCTGTTACTTCACTGTTGGTATCATATTACTGTATATGCTAGAGTTGTACCAGACCCAAACAGCTGGTACAACCTAACCTCTGTTTACCGGACCCAAAAAATCCTTTGGGGATGTTAGAGCCAAACTGTCTGAACTAGGCCTATTGTTATAATGGGCCAAAATGAAATACCAACTCCAAACACCCCTAAACTTTGGGAAAGTTCAGATTTATATCCAGTTCTACATCTAAATGGCACAACTTCATCCCACGTCTGGTATGTCCCAACACCCCAAGCACAGCAAACCTTCCCCAATCTCCAAGACAGATGGTACAAGCTTTGGGATGCTTTGTACTTGTCTTGAAAACTGACCCTTCCTTCATATCCACATCATCCTGGGAACATGCTGGCAGAACAGAGCTAAATGAAGGGCAGCAGCACACCAGGACATCTAATCAGTTTGACAGAAGCTGTTCCCATGTTCCTCGAGCTCTGTATCAAACAGTATCAAGAAGGATTCAACATTCAAAGCAATGTTCACTGGACCTCATATGTGCTTCTTGCATCAGCCTTGCCAGTCACTTGATAGCCCTTTGCTAGGAATAACCTTCAAACTATGTCATAGTAACAGCAGTCGTCATTAATCTAAAAAAAATAAGCCCTCCCTCTGAACCTTGGCTTGTCACTTTATCAGCACGGTGTTCCTTCATCCCTCTGCAAGGCCTTTAAAATGTTGGTCTCTGTTCATTTGAAAATGAGACCCAGTATGGAAATAATACAAATGTTGGCAAAGAGAGATTGTTTCTTTGTTTATTCATTGTTTTCCCTATATCTGCTGTCACCACTGAATGGCTGATGAGGTGCACAGAAAGTAGGACAGATCAGCTGATTAGACAGGATGGAATCAGGGAGAAATGAAAGTTCAGAGGTACCCCTTAATGGCAGCAGTAATGAGAAATTAGGTCATTGTGCCTGCTGAGACTCGAACAGGGGCAGTTGATAATTGACCCCCCTGCTTCACATCAGAGCCTATGCATGTCAGGGTGACTTTAGCCAATATGGAAAAGGTGCAGGGTGCCAGGGTGGAGCTCAGCCAGAGAAGCCTTTGTGGGGCCAGGGTCTGGCAAAAGTAGCAGCAGTGGAGTTGGGAGGAGGAAGTGGAAGCGTGGTAAAGGACTCAGGGTTGGGGATTGGCTGTCACTTTCCTGGAACTGGCTTCCAGTGCCGTTCAGGAAACAGTCCAGATTTGTGTTTCTGTGTGTGGCCCTGCTCTGAAATAAAGAGGATATTTTAACTGGTGATGAAAAACGAGACACATACCACAAGACTTTATAAAAACCTAGATAGACAAAGCTAGACAGATACTTTAGTATAAAGTTTTTACTGGAACTCACTTGAAATGTCCTTCCTAGCTCATTGGGGAATTCCTCACTCCTGAGTAATGTAGTCATCCCAAACTCATGCAATGAAACAGTCACACCTCACCAGATCAGACCATCATGTCCCTCATTCGCTCTCTAGCACTCTCTCCCTTTGTGTGTCTGAACATCGTACTCCTTATTGACATACAGAAGTTACATCAGTTATATCAGAGCTTTTAAACCAGTTTACTTAAACTGGTGCAAAACCCTGTTTAGACAAGTTTAAGCAAGTCTCATTTAATTTTAGTTTAAACTTGTTCCTAATTAGCATAAGCTAAATTAAAATAAACCAGGGTTTTATCAATGTAAGGTCAAGGGTCCACACAAGCTTTTGCACTGGTTTAACTAAATCAATTTTAAATCACACAAAAATTAAACTGGTACAACTTTACCAAGAGTTTTGTAAGAAAATTTAAAATACAATTAATTCACTAACAAATGTTGTGAAATGTTTTTGTTTGTTTTTCCATTGACGTTATGGGACCACCAAATCATACAAAACAAAACAAAACAAAAAAACAACAACACAGATTTCTGAACAATTTTCATGTTATATCCAGACAATAGAGGTCTTTTTCATTAACATTATTTCCATCATTCAAAATTTTCTCATCTTTCATGCCATGCGAATGTTGACTTTTAACCAATTCAGGGCCTCATTGTTGGCTATATTTTTCTGGATATGTTGGAGTGCACATATAAATTCTGTCATCAATGAAGACTGAAAAACATGCATCAAGGCTGCCAAGCTGATAAGAAGGGAGACACTGTGAATATGAACTAACCACTGTGATAGAATGAAAACCAGTGTGGCAGGGAAGTTATGTTAAAGTGATACAGCTAAGGCTGAATTTAAAATAGTGTGACAACTTGACAAGTAGGTTTTTTCCCCTAGGGTTGTCTCCTAGGGAAATGTTCCTGGTTGTATGTTCCTGGGTAGTTCTGTAAGGGAAATGAAAAATGGTCCATCCGGAGCATTTTAACATTTAGTTGCTTTCCTTCTTTTCACTGGAATTTTACATCCTGATTATTTAGCTTGCGAAGGATTATTCAGTGGTGTTTATGGCTGTCAAGAAACTATTTTTTAAATCAGTGTAATGCTAGTTTAGAAAGCTTTTTATTTTCTTTGCTCTCCACTGTTTAATATGCTCTGAGATAATTTGTTTAACCACCTATCTCATTTGACTGGTTACAGTGATTCATAGATTTGGAAGTCCAGAAGGGCCAGCTCATTTTGTCTGACCTCCTACATGCACAGGTCTGATCATTTAAAACAGTGATTTATGCATCAAGACCATAACTTCTGAGGGGGTATGGGGAAATTGGCATCTTTGTGTTCCCCTGATACTAATAGCTGGAGCTGTATCAGCCCTTTTTGTAACTTAGCGCATGTTAAGGGCTTCTCTGAGTTACATTGTGTGTAACCAGCAGCCTAAATGGCCAGGGGTCTCTTGGAGTGTCATGTGTTCTGCCTCACCCCCTTCCTTCCTGACACGTCCGGTTCCTGCACCCATCACAACGCTTACACAGAGGGAGTTGGAGGTACAGAAGCAACAATGCTGACCTTGTGCCACCTCAGGATGGGGGGAACCCTGAGCTTGCCTTTTAGGGTAGCATTGTGGCTTCTTGGTACTGCCTGAGCAGTATAAATGGCCAAAGCAAAGGACTGAGCCCCAGGACCTCATACTAGTGGATTTCCTCTCTGTTGTTCCATAAAGAGTATGGGGTTTGTCTCCTCCAGAGACCAGCACAAAGAACACCCAAATCTCTGGCCTAGAGAATCTATGGATCTCTCAAGATATGCACAGATCTTGGGGAAATGCCTCAAAGGTAGTTTGTAGGATAATGTTATGTGTCTCCACTCTGCCTCTTGGTCTCCCTACCCCAGGCCCTCTAGCTCCATAGATTCCTCAGTGGCTGCTACCCCCAAATGCTGAAGTTCAAAATGTTCATCATAGAGAATCTAGGTAAAGTAGTGCTCACAGAGTCAATAGTAATTTTATCTCTGATATTCTGTGAGGTAGATAATGAAATAGTGCTGTGAAGTGGCAGCCTCACACCCAGCCCATTCTTGTGGGCTTGATCCAAAGCCCACTGAAGTCAGTGGAAAGACTCCATTGACTTCAAGGGGTTTTGGATAAGGTCCCATGCGTGAGGCTATTGTTCCCCACAGAGCACCACAAAGGGGCTTCTGAAGGATGAGAGGAATGAAGGTGCCATACAGGCATCATTTCCCCCTTCCACTGCCTCTGTCTGGATCCTCCTGAGGAGGAGGATAGAATGGTCTGACTCTGTTTTGTAGACTAGGATGAGACTGCTATAGTTGTATTGTTTCATTTTGTAATATCTTGTCTTTACATGGCACTGTTCATCTTCAGAGAACCCAAAGCAATTGCCAAATTTACCAGGAATAGTCTCATCCACCACTGAAATGCCGCCACCGCTGGGATGAAATATGGCATTTGTCCAGCTGTACCCAGCAGCAATGCTACCTGACACTTGAGCACAAATGAGGGACATTGTGCCTATTTGAAAGTGCAAGGAGAATTTAGAAAAGCAAAATTCCAGTTGCTGATTGAGTAGAAATTGGGCCAGGACACAGAGGGAATGTTCTTTTTGTTAAGAAGAGTGCCATAGGACTGGTGATTTGGCTGGATAATTTGTTTAATATTTCCTTCATATAGTATGAAAAAGTATAAACCTTTGGATTTCAGTATAGAAGTTTTCCAATATTCACTGAAAAGTGCAGGTCATTAGGTATATTACAATGATCTGAGGGCCTTATTTAGTACAGTAATTTGAACATATCTTTTTCTTTCTTAATAAAGGAAACTGTTGTCTTAATCTCTCAGCACATTATGTTCTCTAGAGAAGGACTAAGAGACAAAGGACACATTGTGTAGGATATCATTACTACTATGCCATATTTATCATACCTCATATCTGTGAAATACGAAAAAGGGATGCTTATCTCATCTTATACAAATAAATTAGGCTACAGTTTCATTGATACAAACTTTCTTTGGCTCATTTCTGTAAATAAGTAACTATTTAAGCCCATCTCTTCCAGAAATACCAATGTGATATGATATGTTTGAGATTCGTCTCATTTTGTCTATAATGAACACCATTTCTTGAAGCTCTTCTACCTTTTCAATTGTATCATTATGGTAGGTTTTTCTTTCAATAACCAATTATAGTTCTGTTTTCTGGTTATTGCAATTACAACTTTGAGTATATTTCTCTTTGGAATTAGCAATTTCAGTAGGCATATTTCCCAAAAGCAAAATAAGGTGACATTTTCAAAAATTGTCTGTGAAATATGTTTTGTATTTATTTATGAGTGTGAATCCTGCACATTTTTATTTCTAGAAAATCTCCAAAAGCATATGAGCAATTAGCTGTTGTACCATGGGATTTTTAATAACGATAGGAAGTTGAGGCTTCAGTGTTACTCAGTATCCCCAAAACCAAGGCTTTCTGCATCATTATTTTACCCAGCATCATACTGAGACACTGGCTGAATACAGACTCAAAGCAAGGGATGTTACTTACAGAATTACAAATACCACTTTCTGTAGTATCTAGGTTTCCCTTTCAAGTATTCCACGAGCCCTACACTGCTTAACTTGGAAATGGTAATGGGATCACAGCACAAAGGATACATTTTTTCATACCACAAATGAGGTCAGCACAATTTTGAGCATTGAATTTGGCAATTAACGGGCTGCAAAGCCTTAAATGGGTCACTTTGAGCCCAGTTGCATGAGATGGCTAGCATTTCTCGGGAAGTGCTGTATGCCCTCAACCACCAATGAAGTCATTTCCCCGAATCAAACCTTATTTTTGCATAAGTCTCATATAAATTTTGACTATACTTTTGTCATTCTGACATGCTGTAGTGAGTTTCTTTTTCACAGTGTCCTCACTGAATGTGAACAATTATAAGCAATGCTCCGAATGAGGGGTGGGCGGTAAGTGATGCACCAGCTTTTCCCTTATTTTTTTCAAACCAACCGCAGTGAAAAGCCAGAGTGTGGAATAATCACCTGTTCATCTCAGTTTCATCAAGGAGATGAACTCAAACTTTCTCAAGAAACTGCTTCAGTGTCTTGGCTATTTAAAGATACACATATTGATACACTTACCTCAAGTCAATGGCATAGTTGTTTTCGCATATAGAAATGAATCCTTACATTTTATTTTTAATCTTAATTTTCTTCTGTGGTTTTGTAACATTAAAACTGGCTTTTAAATGGGAACGTGTATTTGATGAGTGGTTAAAATGGACTCTACGGCAGTATGTAATGCTGGAGTGGAATATCCCAGTTAGGTGAAAATCCAGCCTCTCTGAATCTTCATAAATCAGAATGAAAACACTATGTCACCTCTTTCTATATAAAATGAACTATCTGCATTGAGAGGCTACAACAGACAGTCAGGGCCACTTCAGGATACACTCAGGTGGACATTTTTGGTCTGTTGCACTTTATTACACTTAGTTCATTGTTGATTGTGTTCCACAACTTCTGTTTGTAGCATGTAAACAGAGCTGCATAAAGAAGGGCAAGAAGATAGAAAACTCTCTGTAGATTTGTCAGAGAATCTCTATAATTTTGCACAAAGCAGGCTTTAGACCAGCCCAGGCTCAGCTTATCATAATGTCTTAGATCTCTGCACGTCCCCCATTCCAAGGCAAGAGCTGCTAACCACACCAGAGCTGAGGACAGCAAATACAAGAAGAATTTTAAGCATTTAGCACCAAAATACTGTATATATTAAAAATGCTGTCAGTGTTTACTGGCAAAGCCTAGAGCATCATTGGATTTGTTATTTTTGCTGTCTGTTTCATGCTGAGTGCAATGATCAGTCTCCAATTAGACTAATTCAGTTTGAATGCTTGGACAGATTTAAAGACAGAAGAAAAGAGTTAACATAGCACCCTAATGTGAATTGCCTTTCCATATCATTTTAAGTGTGGTTGTTTTAAGCAAGCTCACTAACTTGCAGTATATTTCCCTGAAGTCTGTTGCATAAAGTACCATATTTTAGTAAATGTTTTAAAAGAGATGGATCCATTAAGGAGCCTGCAGCAGGGATGTAACTTAGATCAGCCTCTCATCTGCTCTAAAACTTCTTTGGGCCAGCACTAGCACAGACTCAGACCAGTCCTTAGAATCAGGGAGCCATAAGCAGTTTCCCACACACTCACTCACACTGGGTGAAGCTGAATCACAGTTTAGAATCTGGTCTCAGGACTACTGCTGTGCATTGCCATTGTGTGTGTCACATGACCTGGTTGGGGTTACGGATGGGGTGTATGGGAGAGGGGCTCCTTGCAGCATCCTTCATTCTATGCAAGTGCAGTGGCCAGTAACAATAAGCCCTTTGGAAAACATGTTTTAAAATGACTGTAAAAGGATCACAAATTGGGCTGATGTTCTGTTTTGTTTGTTTATGAAGTGCATAGAAGGTCTGAAAAGTTTCCCTTTTGTTTTTTTAAACTTATTAGAAGTATGAGGAATGTTAAGTCTACCCTGATTTTGCGGGAGAATCTTTGGGAGGTCTCAAGGATGTTTATTGTGAGTTCTCATCCTAAAATTGATGGGGGCATAGGTGTTGAATCTTTAACAAAAGTTTACTTTATCCAAGATGCTAATTAGTCATTGGAATGAATATGTGCTAACAAGAACAAAACATTTTAAACAGCCTAACTAAAAATACCTGTTCAGTTGCTCTACTTCCACTGTCTTGTGATGTCACTATTTCAAAACTTCCTCTGTCAGCAGAGTTTTCCAGTTTAAAGAGAGGACCAGAATTTCTAATGTAATATAAGAAGCAGAAATTTTTTGTTTTGAAAAACTAAATATCTTTCTGGCCTTCTTCATCCATCACAAAGAAAGAAACTGACAAAAAAGGCATAAGCCCAATTTTTTTCTCCTGTTGCAGGTTCCGGTTAACATCTACAAGGCATGTCTTGTGATTAGTGACTCAGCCTGGGAGTTGTATTACTGAACTGTCCAAATCACGTAACATTTTAAGGGGACCAAGTGAAGCCATCTTAGAAAGGGTTGGTTAGTCAGAAATTCAGTCAGCTGAAAATATAAGTAAATTTGCCTGACGACATTGCACAGGCTTCTGCATAAGTAAGTGTTTGTTGCCTTATAAAATTAAATATGAACTGAAATACTTTAAAAAAATATTATTTAAAATCCACAATCAGTAACAAATAGATTTTAAATGATAAATAAATAGATATAAAAAAGAATTCCCTCCACATTTATGTACCTAGCAAGATCTGAATTTGAATTTCTATGTTTCTGTCATCATCACTAACACCTAAAAAAAGCACAGAGCAGCAGGCTCTTACATTATTTTATATTAAGATATATATATATATATATATATATATATATATATATATATATATATATATATATATCCTAATACACATTCAAAATGCTTCATTCTGAGTCAGTTCTGCAATAAAGTGCATTTTTCCATTATGGTGCGTTGCCTCATGGGAGTTACAGTTTGGGAGCCCTATTTTCTATTATGGCTATCCATCGAACTCAGTGTCCTATACTGAGAGCCCTCCTTGGGCAGAATTCCCATTGAAATATCTGGGCAATCCATACTTGAAGGCCTTGTAAATCAAGCTTATGTATACAGACGCCCCCTGGGTTATGCAAACATGACTTACGCAAATCCGCACTTACGGAAAAAGTTCTGTAAGCTGGAAATAGGAGGTGGGGGGGATTGGTTCTTTTTTTTGGGTAATTGTCGAGTATACATATCCGACTTACGCACAATTCGAGTTATGCAAGACGTTCTAGAATGGAACACATGTAAGTTGGGGAACGTCTGTACAGACATTTAGTCTGCAGCAAATTGGGGTGTAAATGTACCCCACACAAATCTGCTATGGAATATCTGTCTGCGGACTAACAGTGTGGACCCTGCTGACATGCATTAACAGTTTTTTAGTGCTCTTTTATCTAGTTCTTATTGATATGGGATCAATGTACCTTAACTGACTGTCTCCAATTAGACTGGATGTCTACACTGCAGTTAAAAACCCATGGCTGGCCCATGGCAGCTGATTCGGGCTCATGGGGCTGAGGCTAAGAGGCTGTTTAATTGTGATTGAGAGTATGGCTACACTTGCAGCTGTACAGCGCTGGGAGTTAAACCTGGCTTCGTGCAGCTGAGTAGGGAAAGTGCTGCAGTCTGTCCACACTGACAGCTACCAGTGCACTGCTGGGGCCACATTTGCAGCGGCATTGGGAGCGGTGCATTATGGGCAGCTATCCCAGCGTCCAAGTGGCTGCAACGTGCTTTTCAAAAGTGGGGGAGTGGAGTGTGACAGGGAGCGTGGGGGAGAGAGTGAGTGGATTTTTGGAGCTGACACTGTGTCAGCACCCTCCCTTGCAAGTTCTGACCCCCTCCCCCACCCCTCTCTCACTCACTGAAAGAAAACAGCAGCTGTTTTTTTTTCCTCACAGACCAGATAAGCAGCCTCCCTGAAACGGACCCCCCCCCCACCCACCACGCTGCTTCTCTCCTCAGGCCCTCTCCCTTCCCCTCTCTTCAAGCAAACACTAGCTGTGGGCGTTCCAAAGGCAGCCCCCCTGCCTCTGCTCATTCACAGCAAACAGTGGCTGTGTTTGTTTTTTTGATCAGCAGCTCCGGGAGCCCGGAGTTCACAACAAAACAAAGAGGCATCACAACAAAACAAAGAGAGTAATTTTCACTGAAAAGGATTATGGGAAGCGTCTGGAGGTCAGTCACAGCGTACTAAGCTTATTCCCTGTTTACACTGGCGCCCCAGCGCTTCAGCAGCGCTATACTCTTTATTCCTCTCGTGGAGGTGGAGTACAAGCAGCACTGTAGCCACGGAGATACAGCGCTGTATGTGCCTTGCCAGTGTGGACAGGGAGTGAGTTACAGCGCTATAAAGCCACCACCAGCGCTGTAACTCTCAAGTGTAGCCAAGGTCTTAGACGTGTGGGCTCAGGATGCAGCCCGGGCTCTAGGACTCTGCCAGGTGGGAGCAGGGCCAGCTTTATGAACTGCGGGGCCCAATTCCAATACCTGGTGGCGGTCCAGGGCTTTGGAGGCACTTCAGCAGTGGGGGGTCCACTCTGGGTCTTCCGTGACACCAAAGGGACCCCCTGCCTCCAAAATGACGCTGAAGACCCCCGGAGCGGACCCCTTGCTGCCGAAATGCTGCCGAAGACTTGTAGCAGACCGCCACCGGGTGAGTAAAAAAAATAATTAAAAAGGCACCTAAGGTGTGGGGCCCTCTTAGGCGCGTGGCCTGATTCCGGCCAATTGGGCAAATCAGCCTAAAGCCGGCCCTGGGTGGAAGGGTCCCAAAGCTCAAGCTGCAGCCCGAGCCCACATGTCTTCACAATTAAACAGCTCCTTAGCCCGAGTCAGAGTCAGCCTGCACGGTACAGCTGTGGGTTTTTAGTTGCAGTTAGACATACCCTTAGGGTCTGAACCAATGCCAACAGGAGTCTATGGAAAGCCTCCCAATCACTTCAATGGGCTGTGGATCAGTCCTTTTGGGGGGGGGGGTGTCTTCAGTTTTTGTAGGAGAAGCCAAGAGGCCTGGATTTAGGTGTTGGAAGATGCGTTACACTTCCCCTTTATGATGTGATTAGGTGTAATTCATAAGTCTACACAATTATTTTTAAATTATCTGGAATCTCAAACAGGTTTTAAAAAAAATGTTTATTTTGGGCCCAATCCTGCTCCTAGTGATGTCAAAGACAAAATGTATACTGATTTCAGTGGGTGCAGGATCTGGCCCATGGGGGCATGTCTGATAGGCAGGGGAAGGCTGAGCCTGCCCAAACAGCCCTGTGTGGCCCCACCCAAACTCTGTGCAGGGGCCCCCTCCCTTCTTGCTGCTAGTTGGACCCAGCCCAGGAAGGTGCTCCTCTTCCAGGAAGGGAAACCAGCTGGGGCTGGGGCTGGGGCTAGGGTGGCTGGGATTTGTGGTAGCCGGGGCTGCCCAGTGCTGGGGGCGGGGCGGGGGCTGGCACTGGGGCCGTGCTGCCCAATACTCCAGGGCTGAGCGGGTTTGTGCCCCACCCATCTGGGGTTGGGGGCCATGTGCTGTCTGGTGCTCCAAGGCTAGGGGGCTGGGCCGTGCACCGTCTGGTGCTCCAGGGCTGGGGAGGGAGCCTGCCCACCTGGTGCTCCAGGGGGCCGCATGCCACCCTCCCACCCAGTGCTCTGCGGGGCTGGGCCATGCACTGCCCAGGGCTCTGGAGCTGGGGGAGAGCACTGCCTACCCGCCTGGTGCTTTGGGGCAAGGGCCGTACACTGCATACTCCAGGGCAGAGACCACATGCCACCGGCTGCACAGTGCTCTATGGTTGCAGGGGGCTGTGCGCCTCCCACTCTGGGCTCGGGGGGGCTCCTGGCTGCAGGGTAGGGGGATGGTATCTGGGCTTGAGGGGGCAAGAGGAAGGAGGGACAAGGCCTTAGGCGGAAGGGTAGGCCCGGGGCTAGCCTTCCCGAGGTGGTGGTTCACCCACCGCCCATGATCGGGCCTTCTTTCTGTTTTAACATTTTAGGGTAAAATTCATCCCTGTGCAGATGGTCAGTACAAGCCATGCAGCCTCTAAGTCACGTTTAATCCTTCAAAGAGAAAGTTTGGATATAAGTTGCACATAGGACTTGTGCTGGCCTTCAGAGCTGGGGCACAGTTCACCGTTACTAAATTCGCTGCTCATGAAAGTTGGTGCATGACAGTCTGGAAGTCTGAGGTCCTCTGTTCCTCCACAGAACAGTTACAACATAAACATTAGCCAGGCAAGCTTCCCCACACTGCTCTCCAGATAAAGGTCTCTGCTGAACGCTGGAAGTGACATAGTGGTATACTTCCCATGCCCATTCATTCTTTGTGAACTTTGCTTGTCTTCCAGCGAAAGGGTTCTTGGGGTGTTCGTGTCTATCCCACCTGTGTGGGACCAAGACTGTGACCCACTGACCATTTCACACAGGCCATTTTGACACTATCTGATTGTGATGATAATGGGTCACTACTAACTGGGACTAGATTTATACCTGGAAGTAATATTGGATATTTTTCTTCTAATTTCATGTCATTTTGCTGATAACGTTCAATTTCCCATTGGAGGAAATCAGAATGAAATATTTCATTTTAAATCAGTTTGACCTGAATCAGAATGTTTTATTTCACGGAACTAACCCAAAATGTTTTATTTTGAATCAGTTCAACAAAACATTAAACTGTATTTCCCTACCAGTGCATTGCCTTATGAGAGTTGTAGTTTGGGTCCCTATTCTTCCCTATGGCTGGGCTCCCTAGAAGACTACATCTCCCATAATACAATATGGATTTCTCTCTGAAGAAGCTGCATGGTACATAATTGGAGATGTTGCCTCTCTAGGGAGCCTGACCCATAAAGGAAAGAGGGCTACCAAACTATAAGTCCCAGGAGGCAATGCACCATAATGGAAAAATGCAGTTTAATGCAGAACTGACTCAAAGTTTTTTGAGTATCAGAGGGTAGCCGTGTTAGTCTGGATCTGTAAAAGCAGCAAAGAATCCTGTGGCACCTTATAGACTAACAGACGTTTTGGAGCATGAGCTTTCGTGGGTGAATACCCACTTCCTGAATTTGACACCATCAGCCCAGGATTGAACAAAGACTGTGAATGGCTTGCCAATTACAGAACCAGTTTCTCCTCTCTTGGTTTTCACACCTCAACTGCTAGAACAGGGCCTCATCCTCCCTGATTGAACTGACCTCGTTATCTCTAGCTTGCTTGCTAGCACACATATATATACCTGCCCCTGGATATTTCCATTACATGCATCTGAGGAAGTGGGTATTCACCCACGAAAGCTCATGCTCCAAAACGTCTGTTAGTCTATAAGGTGCCACAGGATTCTTTGCTGCTTTTAAAGTTTTTTGAGTTATTTCAACAAACTGAAGTGAGGCTTTTCAGTTTTGGGAATGTTGAAATGTTTTGTTTTGATCAAAAATGTTGAAATGAAACAGTGCTCTTCATGCCCTTTGAAGGCAGAACAAGAAGTAATAGGTTTAATCTGCAAAAAGAGAGATTTAGGTTAGATATCAGGAAGAAGTTTCTAACTGTAAAGATAGTTAAGCATTCGAATAGGCTTCCAAGGGAAGTTTGCACCTGCATTCTCCTCTTGGTCCAACAAAGCCACCCACTGTCAGGCTTCTGGCTCCCTAGACACCACCTCTCTTGGACAGAGACATATATCCCTCTCACTCCTGACAAGGGTATTACCAGGCTGTACAGTTCCCTGTCTACACTATGAATTCCCCCACAAGTCAGACCGCCTCAGCAGGCCAACTTTGCCTTCTCCTTAGAGGCTATCAACAGCATAACTGACCACGTTTAAATTACCACTCAGCTTTTTTTAAGCAAGCATATTTATTCTTAAGATAAAAGCATTAGAGAGAAAACATTAACAACAATAAAAGAACCTGTGCACAAGGTAGTAAACTCCACAAGGGCTCTGGTTGGTGATAATTCTTCCAAAACTTTCTTAAGGATTGTGGGGCGGAGAGAGTGCCCTCCTTTTGGACAGAAGACCTCTCCCTTTGCTGGATGAGAAAAAGAGCCCAGAGTGTTTAAACTAAGACTTTTTATCCAAAAGTCCTTTGTCTATTGGCCTCTTGAGAATCCAGTTTGGACTGTATGTGCGAGTCTCTCCAAGTGATGGTACCTCTCTGGAGGTGTTACAACATGAGAGAATTTGCTTTCTCTCCCTTCCCTCTCCCCCCCACAGTCTTCCTAGTTCCTGGCAGAGCTGTGGTGACCCTACCACATGGAATTACATACAATCACTGGCCCACAGTGATATATACATTTAATATAGTAAGATCTCCCAAAGATATTGCAGGAAATCGCCATATCTATCACATTGTCATTGGAGATTTTTAAGAATAAGTTAGACAAAGACCTGTCAGGGTGGTCTAGGTATACTATGTTCTGCCTTAGCGGAGATGAATGGACTAATCAATGATTCTCAACAACCAGTCGGTGGACCGGCGGTGGTCCCTGAAATCTCCCTGACAGTTTAGGGAAGGCAGCAAGCTAGTCCCTGGTATCAAAAAGACTCAGAAACACTGGAGTCTCCAGGTCCCTTTCAGCTCTACATTTCTATTATTTCATCATTTCGGAATGTAAGTTTTTCAGAATTTCTGTTTTGCAACTTTTTTAAAAAATTCAACTTTTTGTTCCACTTTGGGATGAAAATAAAAGTTGAAATACTGGATTTTCCCATAGAATGGCAATTCCAAATTTCATTCAGCTCTAATTTTATTTCAGAGAGGTTCTGAGAAAACACAAAAGGGAGGAGAAATGTATTTAAAAGAATATATGGCAAAGTTACAGATTTAATGTAATCATGCCTTCCCCAACCACACAAGACATCTGATCCCACTAATACCATTAACTTTTGGCTTCAAACAACTGTGAAGTAGAGAAGGAAATCTGATACTTCACTGCTTAGTGTTTATACAGATGCAGCTCTTTAGCATATTTGGTTAGTAGTTCTAGAACTAAAAGAGCTTCAGGCCGAATCTAAGGAATGTGTAAATAAAGTGACACTGATGCAAACTTTTATGAACCTTTGTAAGCCTTATTTGAAAGCTTTTAGGGATATTCAGCCAGTGAGATCACTCCATTGGCTGAACATTCCTAGCCATAGCAATTTGAATAGAGGATGCCTCATGCTACAAAAGAGATTCTGTAAAAGCAGGCTGTTCTGTATGCAGGAAGACAGAGCGGCAATCCTATTTATCTTAATGATAAAAGAAAATTCATACCCCTGCCTACAGTGATTAGCCAAACCATATTAGCACCCTGCTGACAAGAGCCATGTTAACATGATCCTTGCCCACACAGCTGTGGCACTAATGTAGACAAGGCCAAAATATGACATGGTAATACAATCAGGTCATTGTCAAAGTGCTATATATTTAGCAAGTAAAGTGCTACAGTACATGACATACCATTGTCTAACAGATGGAAAATGTTACTATTTGTGAAGTGCATCATGTTACACTATATGTCTGTCTATTTATCATACTCAGTGTCCTATACTGCAAGCCCACCTTGGACAAAAACTCCTTTTGAAATATTTGGGTGTTCCATACATGAAGGTCTTGTAAATAAAGCTTATCTATACAGACATTTTAGTCTGCAGTAAATTGGGGTGTGCATCCATCTCACGCAAGCCTGCTGTGACTATCTGTCTGCGAACTTACTGTGTGGACACTGCTAACATGGATCAACAGTTTTTTAATGCACTTTAATCTAGTCCTCTTTGAAACAGCACAAACAGTTAGTCCACTGTCTTCAGCAGGCTAGTGTGCTAGATTTGTACACCAGCTTGCCAGACTAATTGCTCTAATAGACAAGCAAGACTGGAAGCTCATCAGGGCAGGAATTTTGTTGTCCAGTATATTGGCAAAACACCATGCACACCTTCTGCTTGGTGCTGTTAAGTAGTAATTGTGTTATTATTAATAATAACAACCGTATATTACATTTAATGCTCACATTCATTTGAGAATCAAGGCACGACTCCCGACTGTGTCCAAAAGGGTGATTGTTGATGGACTAAACCACCAAACCAGTCCATTTTAGTGAGTCTGTAGAAAAGTTTTTGTTTGGTACCTTGAAATTCTATGTGAAAAATAGAAATAAACTTCAGCAGGAATTAATTTACTCCCTCAATTGTTGGAACTCCTATATCTGAGTGGTAATAAATAACATATGTTTTCTGAAAAATTCCTTTCACCTTTTGAACATTTTTGCACTTTAAACCCCAATATGTGTTACTATCTTTGCCCACCCCTATTAGTTAGTTAACAAGTTTTGAAACTAAATGTATTCATGTTGCCATTTCTCACTCGTGCTTTGTAAGTGTTGTGTCCATGATAGCTGGTAAGATCCCTGCAAAACCATAGTTGCCAACATAAAAAGAATGCATATTTAAGGACTGGGGATTATCTGTTCTCTTGACAAGACTATGCTACTTATTACTGGCTGTCATACACAGTCTGCTGTCAGTTCCTAGCCGCAATTCTGTTTGAAGTTCAGTCCCGCACAAACAATGCTCAGATAGGCTTTTCTTATAGAAAACCAAGCTTTAAAACCTTCAGAAGAAGCTATAGGGACTCTTATGTTGTCACCATCTTGGATTTGTTCCTCAAACACAGTAAGACCATGGGGCCATTTCGAGGCTCAGAAAGTTTTGTTTTCTCTTGAGAAATCCTATTTGAGCATTGCTGTCATATCCCAGCCTGTGTGTGGCATCTTCCAAGGTGGCTGGATACATAATGAGGAGGGAGAAATGGAGATTAAACTTTAAAGGGATACTGCAATTATTAGCTGTCTAACTGCATATTCATGGGAAAGGATATTTATCTATAAATAAAGTTCAGTTCCTGGAAATCACCACAGTTCCATTTAAGTCAATTATTGAAGTCAAAAGAGTTATGCTGTGGATCCAGCCCGTTGACATTAAAAGTTATGTTTCCATGCCCTTTATTTTTTGCAAATATTTGTTACACTAAGGGCCTGATCTTGTGAGGTGCTAAGGCCTTCCTCAAATGGACTTTGTGCTCTCATATTCCACCAGCTCCAGTATGGGTGTTAAGATCCCCGCACAAGGCAGGGAACTACCTGTGTTTCAGTATCTTCATTCCAACCCTGTCCTTTCTGAGGGCTGATCTTTCCATGCAACAGTGCTACACCTATTTTAGGTTGATGTAACTCCATTAAAGACATTGTTCAAGAGAATGGAGAATTCATCCGTAATACTTGTAAGTGGGTTTGACATTTTCAACAGTTACAACAGAAGCTCAGTTTGCATCCACACATAGCACCTTTATTAACATATTAACAGACTATGTTAGGATCCTGTTAGGAGTGGGCCGTAGTCTACAACAGTGGTTCTCAAAGTTGGTTCACCGCTTGTTCAGGGAAAGCCCCTGGTGGGCCGGGCCAGTTTGTTTACCTGCCACGTCCGCAGGTTCAGCCAATCACAGCTCCCACTGGCCGCGGTTCGCTGCTCTAGGCCAATGGGGGCTGCAGAAGGGCGGACAGCACATCCCTTGGCCCATGCCGCTTCCTGCAGCCCCCATTGGCCTGGAGCGGCGAACCGTGGCCAGTGGGAGCCGCAGTCGGCCAAACCTGCAGACGCGGTAGGTAAACAAACCAGCCTGGCCCGCCAGGAGCTTTCCCTGAACAAGCAGCAGACTGACTTTGAAAACCACTGGTCTACAACATTGATGTTTTAAAACACAAATCTTTACTCACAAAGGAGCACCAGACTATACGAAGACTGTATCAGTACAACTGTTTGGAAATAGCCATCAGTCACAGTTTTAATAGAATTTACATGGCTCCAGTCCTTTGTCTTAGAACCCTCACTGCTAAAATACTTCTAAGGGGACTGTGGTTATGTGGCTCCACACCCACAGGGGGAAAAAAAAATCCATCAGATGTTCAGTGTCTGAGGGGCCTGTTTGTCCTTAGTCAGGAATTAAAAACTGAGACTGAGTGCAGTACAGTTTTCATGCCTTGAAATTGTAAGCATATATGCCTAAGATTTGAGGTTAAGCTAACTTTGTCTAGTATAATTGCATTTATGTTTAAGCAACTCTTGATGTTTTGCATATATTTGTCACACTAAGGGGAAGATCTTGTGAGGAGCAGAGTGCTTTCCGGGCAGGACTGTGTCCCCTCATCTCCCATCATCTCCAATGTGGGTGTTCAGTTCCCTGCATGAGGCACTTCAGATTGCACTCCAAACCTGTAAATATGAAACCAGAATCGTGTTAAAGATTTTAGAGCATGTGATCCAAAGTAAAGCCTGATCATAAAAACAAATACTGCATATATAAAAACCACAACTCATCCAGGTCCACAGAAGAGAGTTTATGGGCTGACTATTTGAAACTGCTGGTTACTCTTTAAGGGCCTGATTCAGCTGTGGTATGAGAGGATGCAGCTCCGGAAACTTCTTCAGTTGAAGCACACCCTCTTCATGGCATGGCTGAATTTAGTCCAAAATGTGCATTGAGATAGGCTACATTACTGGATTGGCAACAAGAGCTATTGCTTCAACTGGCCCAATCTCACACCAGTCAAAGCCAGTTGTTTAGGATCAGGCATATAATGTTTTTTCAATCAGTGAAATCTTTTAAAGGGATAATGTCAATTAGTTTAGACATGCAACTTAATAAAAACAGGGAGAGAGATAAAGGGTTTTTACATAGAACTCAGAACTACTGTGGTAGTTTCTGTTTTGAAGTGCAAAACCTTGTCAGTCTGATTTTGGTTTTCCAAAGCCAAAGGAGCAGTTAGTCCTGTCAGAATTTGGAGTCGGGCATATGTAGATAATCGGTTCTGATTTGGTGCCATCTCCATATCTCCAGAGACTACAGACATTGGTGTCAGTTTCAATGAAAACAGAGTTTAGCTTTGTTGATCATTTAAACATTTTCTTATAGTGTTGGAAACCCAAATATGTTACATCTGGATTAATGCATGAGAACTGGAAAAGAAAGCTGACTTTACACAGAAAGTGAAGATGATCGCCCAGTTTCATTATCTGAACTGAGTGACATGCACAAAGTGAACAGCTACGTAAAATGGAACCATGTAAAATGGAACAAACTCAGTCCCACAAAGAGTTACTGTTGGCCTTGCTGCTAACCACTGAGAGTGAGTAGCACTGAGCTTGGAAATAAGTGTTTGTAGAAATGGGACCTTAGAGTATTAAAATTATTTTATGCAGTGTTGTACTAACCATGTTGATCCTCGTATATTAGAGAGACAAGGTGGGTCACAGCTGTGACATTGAGTAGCTCAAAAGCTTGTCTCTCTCACCAATAAAATTGGCCCAATAAAATATATTACCTCATCCACCTGGTCTCCCAAATTCTTTTAGTTATTACTCCCAGACATTAATAGAAACACAGGCAAAATATTTTTAAACAAACAATTTAATCTTGACAGTGTCCCTATAAATGTCTGCATGAAGACAGGAGTTTTATCTTTGAAGGAACAAATTCAAATGGTGGCTACTACTGAAAGTTTAAAAATTTCTTTATAACTGTAAAATTTGTAGTTGAATATTAACAGTACTCTCCCTAACGTAAATAAACAAGTCAGACCATTAGGCATTTCAGAGTTTCACAGTAATTTTAAACAAAGGAAAAATGTGTTATAAAAAATGCAAAAACCTAATTCTGAGCACACCACAGTCTCTATCAGACCTTCACAGCTTTCTTCTCAGGCTGCCACTGCCTTTGAATATCTTGTCCTCACCTCACCTGTCTTTCTGCTGCAAATCCAATGCTGTCAAATCTCATAGGCTCTGATGCTTCCCCAGTTAGATACATCCTTACCCTATACTGTGAACACCAGATTTCAAAGTCAGAATGCCTGAGACTGAGAAGAGAGACAACTGTAGACTGCACTGAATTTTCAAAGGTAGAGGAGCCTGCCAGGAAATGTAGAATAGTCAGAGATTGAGGTATTTAGTCAGTTAATTAGATTTATACAAATATAAAAAGAAGTGCTCCTAACACAAATGACAGAAAATACAATAATTAGCAGCTAAACCCATACCAGAATAAGACAAAGAGAACTATGGAGTTTGTTTCTGTAACCAAGTATTCTCTGGCCATGGACTCCATCCCTTGTCACAGAACTGTGCCCCAGAATTTAAGCTTTTATTTTTAAAAAAAATGATGTTTCTTGCCCTTATGGTGGTAAGGAGAGCCTTGAAAATGTGAGCCAAGTATAAACAGATGTAGTGACACTTTCCTGAGTCTGCAAACAGTCTGAAACAATAGGTTGAAGAGATATGAGCTGCTCCATTCAGCTCCAGAGGCTGTTAGCTCTGAAACCTAGAGATTAACATTTGAATGTCAGCATTGCTGTTTTAGCAGAGATATCCTGCTGGTGTATTTATCCCACTATTCCAAACCACCTCTCATGCTTTTGTAAAGGCTGCAAGCCCCAGTTGTCCCTTACTCAGCTGCCATAACTTCTTGTCAACTTCTACAGTGCACTTATGTTATGCATTGTTAGCATAAAAGTCTGTGCAAATGTGGGGTCAGAATAAAATACATTGAACTTAATATAAAAAATCATAAGGCCAATTGTACAGAATGTATTGCTTATCTTCATATTTCATTGCTTAAACCCTCAATTTTTTAATATGAATGAAGCAGGAGTTCCAACCGGCTGCAGCAGAGTGGAGCTCCAGCTTCCTGTGGAGCACACAGACCTGTAACCTTGTCTTTAATTGAAATAATCTGAAACTTTGGGCTGATATTCATGTCAGGTGTTAGAATATAAGAACCAGCTCATCCACCCCTAGCAGCTGTGCAGTATCATCTACGAATTGTATCTAAACCCAGGCATCACCTGCTTCACAGAAAGGAGATAGATTTGACAATAGCATTAGTGTGAAACTAAAATTAGCTGCATAATACAGCTCTGCGATCACTGAAACTGAAGACAGTTGAGCGATTTATATCCCAGATCTTTCTTGACTGAAATACTTTAAAAAAAAATCCTGTCAGTTTCCATTCACTGTTTTCTTCTCATCTTTCAGGAGCAACTCATGCCCCTGAGTTTTAAGCTGTGCATTGCATGCACAGCAGAACCTCGTGAATGCAAACACACAAAGCTGGCAACTCTCTCCCCACTTGTTAGCAGATTTAATAGCAGAAACTGTGCTGTAATGAGGTCTCACATTAGCAAGATTTTGTTATTTTCACAAAAATGTTAAAGTATATTTACTAGACCACTGTGAAACATTATCTATAATCATTAAAGCTAAACTACCTGCATTCCCGAGTTTATTAAAATATATTAGTAGGAAGATAGCTCCTGGGGAGGATGGGTGAGGAGATGCAGAGGATGGTAAAGAGAAAAAAAGTTCTGCTCTCAGTTATACTATACATAGAACCCCATCGATTGAGTGGGGCTTAAAGGAGTGTAATTTAGTGATAAACTTGTCCCATAGCTTGGTAGGTGGATAAAATATTTGTGCATTTACTTGCCATTTCAAATAAATTCAGTAATGCACTGTGGGTTTCTGTCTCTTTAAGGTGAATTAGTGAGGCTATACTGTGTTACTGTACACACACTCTCTCTCTCTCTCTCTAAAGCACCTTGTTAGTTCTTCTGATGTTCAGGTTGAGATAGCATTCCCCACTGTAAACCCCTGTTTTTAGGGGCATACAACTCAGTGCTGCAAATTCTTTCGTAAATTGTAAGTTGGCTCACACAATACCAGCAGTGATTTTTATCCCCATGAACATTTTTTTTTTAAATGTGGCTCTACTCTTGAATTTTATTAATGTTGGAAAAATGAAAGTGCTTGGCCTCAGATTTTTGTAGTCTTGAATAATTCCACCTGGGTTCTTCCAAGCAACTAGCTCTTAATGTGGTAAACAAAGATTTAATTACTATTACTACATGGTCTGGAAAGACAATAAAAATTCATCAGTGTGTTTTCATTTCAGGAGGCATCTGGTGCTGGTGAAAACACATCTGAACACTTCCTATTTGGTCTGCCATTAAATATCTAGTACAGCTGTTCTGAACATCCCATCCCAAGCTGGAATAGGAAGAGAAGTCCAGCCAGCCATTTCCCCTGTGGTCAGCCGTAAGGATCTTCCGGAAGGTATGTGCTTTGGATTTCATCCCCCAGACTATTACACTCATAATGTCAGACCCCCAACGCAAAATTGATGCAGGAAGGGATGACACAAACATCACTGACTGCATCCCAAGAGCTCCCCGTCCTTGGGTCTGTCTCACTACAGCTAGTGTTGGGTTAGAAGCTATACCAGTGTATAACAGAAATGGTTTGCCCCAGACTAGAGAGAGGATGTAAAGCCTTTCCTTCTGGGTGGATTAGAGGATCGGGACCTGGTGCACAAAGGTCTTCCTACATGAAGTCAGTAGGTGAGAGAGGAAATAAAACAAAGTTGTGGGACAGAGAACACAGAGAGGGCTGGAAAGTAGGGAATGTGCTATTGAGAGAGAGCTAAAGGGAAGAAAGAAGAACAGGGACAGAGGGAGACAGATCAAAAAAGGTGGGCAGAAAATAGAGGGAGTGGGAGATATAGAGGGCAAGGGGAAAGGGAACTGTAGCTAGCTTTAAATAGTTAAATAGTTTAAATGCAGTAGATCATGAAAACCACAAGAGGGAACTGATGAACCAAGAAGCAGCAGGTTACTGTCTCCAATGTATTTTCCTTGTATTAGCTGTGACACTCTTGAGTATCTGCCCCAGGCCTGAAGAAGAGCTCTGGGTAAACTCAAAGTTTGTCTCTCTCACCAACAGAAGTCGGCCCAATAAAAGATATTACCTCATCCATCTTGTCTCTCTAATATCCTGGGACCAATATGGCTACAAGAACACTGCAAATTCCAGTGGTAAAAGTCAACTTCAGAGAGTGCCTGTTTTATTGAGCTGTGGGAGGACAGGAGTAACCATGAGGGAGCAAAGCAAGTAGAGGAGTGGGGATAAGAAAAGACCACAAGAGAAAGGGAAGGCAAAGTAAGGAGAGGAAGATGGGGCAGAAGGGGCAGGAACAGACTCTTGTCTTGTTCCTCTTCCAAAAACAGAAGCAACTCAGGACAGAAAAGTCATTACTGGATTGTTAAGAATTAGGGCTGGCTTCCTTCTGCGCTCTCCCTGCTGATCTCCCTTCCAGCACTTTCATCTTTTCCATTCTGGCCCATGGATGTCCCAGTTGCCTGGGACACTATCACTGTAGTCAGGGCTGTCCCTAGCTATTCTGGGGCCCTACGCATCCCCCTCGTGGGGATGGGGGTCCCCAGACCTCCATGGGGGAGAGTGGCAGGGCTGTCCCCAGGCCTCCATGGGGGGAGGCTGGCTTGGGGAGGAAGGGGAACCACCCATCAGTACTCACTGGTGGCATGGCTGGGGCTGGGTCAGCACTACCCACCACCAGTGAGTGCAGACCTGGCCATGCTGCAGAGCTCAGGGGAGTGGGGGCGGGGCTGGGGCAGAGCAGGGGCGGGGAACATGCAGTGTGGGGCGGAGCAGGGTGGGGGCCCTGGGGAAGAGCCGGAGCAGGGGCTGGAGCAACACGCAGCTGCGCAGGGCACCAAATTTCCTGGTACCATACGCAGCTGCGTACTTTACGTATGGGTAAGGATGGCCCTAACTGTAGGCTGTAACATACTGAAATACATTAATGATAATGGACTGTCAGGATGTTGTTTCAAGGCCATTACTAGAGTTCATCACATTTTATCATTAGTGCTTGGGATTGCTGGAGTCTCACTGGAGAAAACCTCAAAAACAAATGGATGCCTCCAGCTATGCCAGTTTACACCTGCTGTGGATCTGTCCCTTTACCTAAAGAAAGTCTGCTTGTAACAGCATATATTTTTTAAAAAATGTTTCTTTTAAAATGACTCATTGAGATGGGCACAGGCCATAACTTGAATAACCAGTGTCACGCTGTCTGGAGTGGCTCACCATTAAGAGTGCCAGCCTCAGGGCAAACAGTCAAAAGCAGGGCAGACACCCCAAACTGGTGGTATGTTTTATAATTAGATTTCACCAACCCCCCCAAAAATTGTGAACTCCTAAATCACTGTGACATTCTTACCACAGAGTCACAGATTGTTCCCTTGGGATATCCTCTCTATCTTGCTACCTAGGCAAGCTAGACTTAGATCTGATAAATGGTCACTTACATCAAAAAAATCTCAAAATATTCAGGTTGCTTCCAGTCCCAAGACACTAGTCACTTACACCAGAACACTTTGTACCTTAGTTCTGATACCAAAAACATAGCCTGTAGCAAACCCTATAATAAACTATCTAAAGGTTTATTCACTAGGAAAAAGAACTGAGAGTTATTTACAGGTTAAAGCAAGCAAGCACATATAACAAATGAGTTCCAGTCTGTGATTCAGTCGGTGACAGAGATTCAGTAATCTGTCAGCACTGAATGTCTTTTTAGAGTTTAACCCAAGCTGACCCTGGGGATCTCTGCTTTTTGTTTCTTAGCTCTTGCCCTTGTGAGAGTCCAAACATCAAAAAAACAGAAAAATCTTCATGGTAGCTATTTTTATTTCTCCCTTCCAATATTCCAACCAACGAGAGGAGGCCTTATGCACATACTTCTCCATGGGTGGATGGGGCAATTAACAAAGCTTTTATGCTATGATCGCCCATAGTCCTCCTGGATGGGCACGGGGAGCCATTCTTCCCATCTCAGTTCACAAGTTCAGAGCAGGCATTTTTACAATTATAAAACAAACTTACATTTTACCTTGTACCATGGAATACAGACATTACAAGTGAGATTAATGCATGCAGCAATTTACAAGCATTTCACAGAGTCTAAACGCTAAACACATCATTACAAGTATAATTGCTGTCTTGAACAATATTGACATATAAGTGATGTGGTCTGGTTTCCAGCTATGAATTTGTCAGTGCTCAACTGATGCCTACAGATTTAGCAAGAGCGGGTGCCTAAAGTTAGACTGTAAGCTTTTCCAGGTGGGGACCTGTCTGTGCTGATAAATCCTTAGTACTCTCAGATTAAGGCATTTGTAGGGTCATCTTTTGTTCTGGGTCCCACCAAGTAAATTTTGATCAGACAGGTTGCCCTTTCTTGCCTTCTTGAGGTTTAATGAGGAATGAGCTAGGACCGGTACTTCTCAGTGGTACAGCCAGGGGACATCTATTGGATATCAGAGTGCATGGCTGTTTTAAAATCTCATTAATCCATCCTATTTGTGTTAGTTTATTTCTGTTTTGGGTCAGGTTTATTTATGTATCTTCCCCTGTTTTCATCTACTCTTCTTCATAGATGAATAGAAATGCTTTTGCAGATGGTGAGGAGGTCTGTTTATTGGGCCCAGCTTGTGATAATTAATTATTGAATTATCATCAGAGCCAAAATGCCCTTTTAAAAAAAATTTGAATAAATAAGATGGGATCTGTATTATTAAGAGTTGATTTGCATTACCCACTCAAAGCCATTATCCTTGGTTTGCAACACTGCTGAGAAATAATATTGATGTCATAACAGAGGGTCACAAATTCAAGTAGAAACAAACAGCAGAAGCAGATGAACACAAATAATAACTATAATTCTTAAAACAAACATTCGGCCCCTTATAATCAAATTAAAAACAAATAAAAAAGGCAAGAAACTCTCCAGAAAGGATGTGACCTAGAAGCAGAACTAACTAGAATGTCCATCAATATGTTTAATGAGGTATCAGCTGCTTTTTCAGGGAGCAGCTTGTGCATGTGTGGCAAGAATTTACACCAGGATTTAAATAACACCTGAGTCACTCTTGGAAGGCTCAAGGAACCTAGTGAGTGGAATATGACCACCTTTTCCTAAATAATGTAATCTGCTTTCAGTCAGGAAAGATAGTGGATATGAATTGTCAAACCGTCCACTGACCCAGTGATTACAGAGCTATATAATTCAGCTTAATATAGATTTACATTAATGCTATTGTCAAGTCTCTTTCCTTCCCACAAAGCAGGTGCTGCATGTATACAGACAAGTTTCCTGTTTCTCTTTGTCACACTTTCTCAAGCAGTGTCCACAGCTGCTGGAGATTAGAGTGCAGCATGAATCAGTTTATGTGGCACAATTGTGCACTGTCGATTGATCGTATGTGCAAATGTGTTTGGATCTGATGCAGAGGTTGCTTTTCTAATTCTAACAAAATGGTGGTATGTCAAGGTAAACTGTTAAGGAAATGAAAACATTTCTTGCTAACCACAAGACCACGATACTGCAGCATAAAGTAGACAAGGGTCTGAATGAATGCCTGCCTTGTAAATGAATCAGGAAGCCTTGTTACAGAGCCTCCTCTAAAGCCCATTGAAATGAATGGGAGTCTTTCCACTGGCTTCAATAAGCTTTAGCTCAGACTCTTTAAAACAGAGGGACACACATTCCATTCAATCCTATACATTATTTCAAAGCCTTGGGGATACAGAATGAGGCACTGGTAATTCTTAACTTCTTGCCATTATAGGTGCAAAGTAGTGACAATGAAGAAGTAAACAATTACTTTGGTTCTATCTCAGAGAGAAAATTTGCTAAAGCCCTGCAGTGAAGTCTATGGCAACCTGCAGGTTATTGCAGATTTTCAATAGAAGTACTGTATACAAAACCGCTCTGCCTGTGGTGTGATTGCCTGCAATTTCTGTGAGATTGCTACAGTTTTATTTTTAGCACATGGCACTGTATAGAATTAGCAGTTTCTGATCCATAAATCTGTCTTTTTGTGTTGGTACATTCAGTAAAGCCTCAGCCAGGATCGGCTTTAGGCCGATTCCCCAGAATCGGGCCCTGTGCCTTAGGCGCCTTTTTAATTTTTTTACTCACCCGGCGGCAGTCCAGGTTTTCGGCAACATTTCAGCGGCGGGGGATCCTTCACTAGCTCCGGGTTTTCAGCAGCATTTCGACGGCTGGGGATCCTTCACGAGCTCCGGGTCTTCAGCGGCATTTCGGAGGTGGGGGTTCCTTCAGTGCCATGGAAGACCCAGAGCGAGTGAAGGACCCTCTGCCGCCGAAGTGCCACCAAAGACCCAGACTGCCGCCAGGTATTGGAATTGGCCCCGCAGTTCCTAAAGCCGGCCCTGGCCTCAGCTCTTCTACACCTTGGAATCAGTCAAATATTACTCACGTGTAGCTTCTTAGCCTTTTTCTCTCATGCTTTTGTTTAAACATCCTTCTTGTTTTCAATCTGACCAGCAATTTGATTTGTATTGCCTGATCTTGGTTTCATACTGCTGCTGCAGCTTCCCAAGGTTTCAGCCCCTTGTACATTTATATGACTAAATGCTATGGTGTAATGTAGCTGTGTCAGCCCCAGGATATTAGAGAGACAAGTGGGTGAGGTCGTATCTTTTACTGGATCACCTTTTGTTGGGGTGAGAGACAAGTTTTCGATCTTGAACAGAGCTTTTCTTCAGGTCTGGGAAACTAAGGACATATTTACACTTAAAACGCTGTTGTAGCACTTTAATGAAAATGCTCTATGCCATCGGGAGAGAGCTCTCCCACTTGTGTAGTTAATCCACCTCTCTGAGAGGCAAAAGCTATGTCAGTGAAGAAGCTCTCGCACTGTCTTAGAGCTTTCTACATGGCGATTAGGTTGGTATAATTACGTCACTCAGGAGTGTGGATTTTTCACCGCCCAGGTAATGTAGTTATACTGATACAGGTCTGTAGCAGGGGTTGGCAAACTTTTTGGGCTGAGGCAGGGCCACATCTGGGTGGGGAAATTGTATGCAGGGCCAGGGCAGGGGGTTGATGTGCAGGAGGAAGTGTGGGGTGTGGGAGGGGGTGTGGTATGCAAGAAGGGGCTCAGGGCAAGGGATTGGGGCAGAGGAAGGGTGCAGGGTATATGGGGGGCTCAGGGAAGGGGCTCGGGGTGCAGGGAGGGGGCTCAGGGCAGAGATGCAGTAGGGATGCAGACTGTGGAAGGGGGCTCAGGGCAGGGGGTTGGGGTGCAGGAGGGGTGCGGGGTGTATGAGGGGGCTCAGAGCAGGGAGTTGGGGTGCATGAGGGGTGGAGGCAGGGGGCTTAGAGCAGGGAGTTGGGGGGTGGGTACAGGAGGGGTGCGGGGTGCATGGGGAGGCTCAGGGTAGGGGCTTGGTGTGAGGGAGGGGGCTCAGGGCAGGGGTGCAAGAGGGGTGCAGACTGTGGAAGGGGGCTCAGGGCAGGGGGTTGGGGTGCAGGAGGGAGTGCAGGGTGTGGGAGGGGGTGCGGTGTGCAGGAAGGGGCTCAGGGCAAGGGATTGAGGCAGAGAAGGGGTGCAGGGAAGGGGCTTGGGGTGCAGGAGGGGGCTCAGGGCAGGAGTGCAGGAGGGGTGCAGACTGTGGAAGGGGGCTCAGGGCAGGGAGTTGGGGCAGGAGGGGTGTGGGGTGTATGAGGGGGCTCAGGGCAGGGAGGTGGGGTTCATGAGGGGTGGAGGCAGGGGACTAGGGCAGGAAGTTGGGGGGTGGGGTGTAGGAGGGGTGCAGAGTGTATGAGAGGGCTCAGGGCCAGGGGCGGTTCTAGCTTTTTTGCCGCCCCAAGCATGGCAGGCAGGCTGCCTTCAGTGGCGTGCTTGTGGGAGGTCTTGGTCCTGCGGATTCAGCGTACCTGCTGCCGAATTGCCACCAAATCCGCGGGACCGGTGGGACTCCCACAGGCAAGCTGCCGAAGGCAGCCTCACTGCCGCCCTCACAGCGACCGGCGGGGCACCCTCCATGGCTTGCCACCCCAGGCATGCGCTTGGTGTACTGGTGCCTGGAGCCACCACTGCTCAGGGCAGGGAGTTGGGGTGCAGGAGAGGTGTGAGGTGCAGGCAGGGGGCTTAGGGCAGGGAGTCGGGGGACGGGGTGCAGGAGGGGTTCGGGCACCAGCCCGGCGTCGCTTACCTAAAGTGGCTCTGGAGTGACAGCGGCACGCACCAGGGTCAGGGCAGGCTCCCTGCATGCCTGCTCTGGTCCCATTCCATGCCGCTCCAGGAAGTCCTGTGGCCCCTGGGGAAGAGGGGGCAGAAGGCTCCACGTGCACTGCCCTTGCCGCGCCTCCAGGTAACTCCCCTGAAGCTCCCATTGGCCGCAGTTCCCCAATCTCGGGGAGCGGTGCCAGGAGGCAAGGGCAATACATGGAGCCCTCTACCCTCCTGCCCAAGGGCCGCAGTGCCGGCCGCTTCTGAGAGCGGTGTGGGGCCCGCAGCACCATGGGGGGCAATCCCATGGGCTGGATCCAGCCTGCGGGCCGTAGTTTGCCCATCCCTGGTCTGTAGTGTAGACCAGACCAGTGTCACAGCTAAATACAAAGTGGAATAGATTGTTTAGCATAAGTAGTTAACACATATTTCAAGGAACCATTCAGGATGAAGTGGCCCATTAACACCCCTCCACTCATAGAAGGAAAGGAGGAGGGGGAAGAAAACAGCTGTGGGGGTTAGTTGGTTACAGATTGTTGTAATAAACCATAAATCTATGTCTCTATTCAGCCCATGATTTTTAGTGTCTAGTAAAGTTAAGAATTTAAGCGCCCAGGCTCACCTTTTGAAAGTTTTGTGCAGGTATCCGTGAGAACTGATAGGTCAGATATAGAGTGATCACTTTGTGAAAAGTGTTCACCCACAGGTGATGTGGTGTTTTTGTCTTTTATCATTTTCCTGTGTGAATATCATCAAACGACTCACTCTCACACTTTTGTCTTTTATCATTTTCCTGTGTGAATATCATCAAACAACCCACACTCCTGGGGACCCCATCCTGAAATAAATCTTTCCTGATCCCCCTCTTCTGAACTTCAAACAACCTCCCAACCTCTCCAAGCTCATCATCAGAAGCAAGCTCCCCACAGACCAGGACACACCAACTCAATGCAGCACCAAACCCTGCCAGAACAACAGATACAAAACCTGCAGACATCTCTCAACTGCTACAATGATCAACACCTCTCACAACATACCTTTCAAGATTCATGGCTACTACACATGTCTATTACAACATGTGGTGTACCTCATTCAGTGCACTGAATGCCTCAATAACAACCATGTTAGTGAAACCAGACAATCTCTATGCTCTCCAATGAACTCACAGAGGAAAATGATAAAAGACACTGTGTAAGATCGAAAGCTTGTCTCTCTCACCAGCAGAAGTTTGTCCAATAAACGATATTACCTCACCCCCTTGTCTCTCTAAATGCTATGACTCATTTGAAAGGAATGAGAATGATTTGAGTAATTTTTCACCTCGTCTGTGACTGAGTAAAGCTTGGTTTTGTCTACTGTGTATAGGCATCATTGATTCTGGGCCTGGTTCTGTTGTTATGTGCATCAGTGTAGAGGAACATTACTGAAGCCTCTGGAGTTATTCTGCTGTGATACTAGTGCAAGATAAGAATCAAGCCCACTATGTCATTTTTTTGAGAGAAGGTTTGCCCCAGTGCATTCACAAAATGTTCCCCTTCTCCTCTAGCTGTGCCCTGTGTACTGTATGTACATCTGGCTGCTGCCCTCCTTCCCATACATTTCAGTGGTTCTATGTGCTTTTGGGATCCCTTAGGATGAAGGGTGCTATTTGTCATCCTTATGTAAAAGTTGAGCAGCACATATTCAGCAATTAGTCCCACTGATTTCAGTGGCACCTGTTTCTGGGGTAAGTAGTACCTTACTGTAACATGAGTAAGGGTGGCCGAATCTAACCCAAGGAAAGCTAACAAGAGTCACTCAATGGAGCATCCCATTGGATATGTACTTCTTCTTTCCATTGCTATTCAAAGGAATGAAGAAATCCATCCACAATGATAGTGAGACATACTGCTGCTAAAATATCAAGATAAGTAGGTGTCAGATTTTAGAAGGTTTAATATCAGCTGCTTAGAGGTCAAATCTATGGTTTTGGTTAAATGACATAATTAACTCTTTTCAAGAAAAACTGTCCACACTTCCATTGGTGTTAGAATTCTTTGTTTGCTGAGGATAGAAATGTCTTATAATATAGTAGTCTATTTGCTAACCTATTCTACCATGCTTACCAGTGTTTGAATCTATGATTAGTATCTTCTGAAATGTCCCTAGAAAATGTCCATGTGTGTATTATTAGAAATTATGGAGGGTTATTTGTGTTTATTAAATATCTGCAATTTATAGTTGTTCTTAAATTCCCTCAGGTAAGCAATTCTGTCAGTCTGAGAACCATGAATCAAATAAGTCTGCTCAATATTGATATCATTGAGAGGACTGACATTTCACTGTTGGTGTAGAGTACAAAACAGCTTCAGACCCTGCAATTCTCACAGCACTCAGTCTTGCATCTGAAATTTATGCAGTCAGATCCATTCTCTGAACTGATCTGCTAGCATGGTTTGGGGATGAGAGCACAAAACATTTTAGGGTCCAGTGTGGCCCCATTTAAAACAAATTGCAAAAAGTAGACCTCATAGGTTAATATTTAATCAAAAATGTCAGGCTTCTGGATGGATTAAGCTCCTTGTTCCTGGATCACTTACCATTTTGTTAAGCAGTCCAAAAGTAGCTCCGCTTGGTTTTGGGCTGTGTTGCAAACAATCATTGCCCCTAGCATTAAACATAATCAAAACCTTTTTCTTTAATCTTCAAGTGATTTTTAATCTTCTCTTAGTAAATGCTTTTTGTACAGACTGTCTCCACATGTATGAAGTTATCAATTGTACTAATTCAAAAGACTGGAAGTGCAATTAACTCTCTAGATCTAGAGAACTATGATTTACAGTTTACAGAGGGTGGGGCAGCACTTGGGGGCAATAAAGGATGAGAGGGAGAACCAGGAAGAGGGCTAGACTTGTGAATCAGAACTAGGAGAGAGAGATGTTCACTGGGAGTCAGGGGTAGGAAAGAACCATCAGAAACTGTATGTTTGGGATCTGGGAGAAGACAAAGGCCATGTCTACATCTAAAATTTTGCAGCGCTGGTTGTTACAGCTGTATTAGTACAGCTGTATAGGGCCAACGCTGCAGAGTGGCCACACTTACAGCAACCAGCGCTGCAAGTGGTGTTAGATGTGGCCACACTGCAGCGCTGTTGGGCTGCTTCAAGGGGGGTTCCGGGAACGCGAGAGCAAACCGGGAAAGGAGACCAGCTTCGCCGCGGTTTGCTCTCGCGTTCCCGGAGCCACCCAGCAAACCGCAGGGAAGGAGACCTGCTTGCTCGGGGTTCCGGGAACGAGAGAGCAAACCGGGAAAGGAGACCCGCTTCGCCGCGGTTTGCTCTCGCGTTCCCGGAGCCACCCAGCAAACCGCAGGGAAGGAGACCTGCTTGCTCGGGGTTCCGGGAACGAGAGAGCAAACCGGGAAAGGAGACCAGCTTCGCCGCGGTTTGCTCTCGCGTTCCCCGAACCACCCTGCAAACCGCTGGGAAGGAGACCTGCTTGCTCGGGGTTCCAGGAACGAGAGAGCAAACCGGGAAAGGAGACCAGCTTGATTACCAGAGGCTTCCTCCTTCCACGGAGGTCAAGAAAAGCGCTGGTAAGTGTCTACATTGGATTACCAGCGCTGGATCACCAGCGCTGGATCCTCTACACCCGAGACAAAATGGGAGTACGGCCAGCGCTGCAAACAGGGAGTTGCAGCGCTGGTGGTGCCCTGCAGATGTGTACACCTTCAAAGTTGCAGCGCTGTAACTCCCTCACCAGCGCTGCAACTTTCTGATGTAGACAAGCCCAAAGAAACTAATAAGAGGTTTGCTGGATGATGTTCCTAAGCCAGAGAGACTGGTCTGGAGAGGGCTGAGGGCCAGGGCAGTGGCTGCAGCAGAGGAGGGAGATGCCTGCTGGCTCTGAGCTGGAGCCAAGGGCCAAAGAGCCCTGAAGGCAGAGGAGGAGCCTAACCATTGATGTCTCCAGGGTCAGAGAGCTGGGCCTAGAGGAACTATGAGAGGATCAGGGGAGTGAGGGATGCTCACCTGCCAAGAAGGCTCCCCAACAGAGTGGTCGTGAGGGTTCCTGCTGGGAAGAGTGGGGTTGCACTCCATTTGGAAGGGATGGGGTGGCTGGTCCTGTTAAAAAGGACTGGGAGTTCAGGAGTGGTTGAAGGCACTGATGTGTGATATGTGGGGCCTTGTAGGATGAAACAACAGTGATCTTAATGGCTGCTGTCACTTGGGAGAGAAATGGTTGGGGACTTTCATTATGGACTGTTTTTGCACAGCTTTATGGTAGGTCACAACCATTTGTCAAACTAAATCATTCCTTGACAGATTTTGAGACACACTTGCTGTCTTCAGTCGATTCTACAGTTTCTGGCACATACTTTCAGTGCTCACTTTCCAAATCTGTTTCACATTTCCATGAGTTTCGTCATGCTCTCTAGTAGCAAAGCCCCCATACAATTTAATTGTTGACAGCTGTCATGAAAAGTATTTTATGATTCCTTTGTTGTTCCTCTTGTTGAGTATATGGAATTTCTCCGTTAAGAACTACTTGGCTGTGTCACACATACAAGCAAGTAGAGTTTTCTGATTGTTTAAATGTTTTTTAAAAATTGTTATTTTTATGCTATTTATAGGTAAATAGCCATTAAAACAGGCAGACATAAAGGTCTGTAAATGCAGAAAAATTATGCAGATTATTGGTCCAATAATTCCATACACATGTGTATGTAGAGGTATTGATTGTTATAAACTGATCCAGAAAGGACAATAGTTAATGGTGGTGTTTCTGCCTACTTGTCCCACACAGATGATTCAATTACTTGGGCTGTCTTTGGGCAGCGGCGGGGGGCGGGGGGGAGGACGGGGTGTGTGTGTGTGTGTGTGAATCTCACTCTATATGAATGAGGCCGACACCATGCATACATACAGCACAACACAGTGCAGTGTTGGCAAAAGGCTGTTGTCTTCTGTGTTTCTTGAGCTGTTCAGCATTGCATGCACATCCTCTAGTCAAGCATTTTACATGATGCTTCAATGGTGGGCACATAAATACTTGGTTAAACAGAAGTGGTTCATTCTTTCCTTTGTTTTTTTAGAAAATATCTATGTCATGGGTGGTGACAAAAAATTCAGCCATCCAAAATCATTCCTACTTTTTATGTGACCAAAAAATCACTAAGTTGAATACATTCTTTATACCAGAGAGGCAGAACAAAAGACCAGTGCCCAACACTGTGTCCAGGTAGCGGTGGGTATCATAGACCGGGGGAGGCTGTGCCTCCCACAACAGTCTGGTATGGCCCTGCCCATGCTACACCCCTAGGCACCTTCCTGCAGTTCCTTCCCAGTTCCCCCTCTTCCATAGTCCAGGCTGGCTAGGGCTGGGATGGGCCAGCAGGCTGATGCCACAGAAACTCGGGGCGGCTGGGGTTGGGGCCGAGCTCAGGGCGCTGGGACTGTGCCGCCTGGGGTTGAGGGCTGTCATAAACAGATAGCTAAGGGTTAATGTTCTTTTACCTGTAAAGGGTTAACAAAGGGAACCAAACACCTGACCAGAGGACCAATCAGGAAACAAGACTTTTTCAAATCTGGGTGGAGGGAAGTTTTGGGTGTGAGTTTTTGTTCTTTGTCTGGTTTGGTGACCCTCTCGGCTCTGAGAGTGATCTTTCTATCTCCAGGCTTTCTAATCTTCTGTTTCCAAGTTGTAAGTACAAGGATAGTAAGACAATAGGTTTATATATTTTTTTGTATTTACATGTGTGTAGTTGCTGGAATGTGTTAAATTGTATTCTTTTTGGATAAGGCTGTTTATTCATTTTTTCCTTTAAACAATTGACCCTGTATATTGTCATCTTGATACAGAGACCAATTTTATGTCCTTTTTCTTTCTTTTTATATAAAGCTTTCTTTTTAAGACCTATTTGAGTGTTTTTCACTGGTTAAGGCTAAGAAACGAAGGGAGGGGGAAAATCTCTTTGTGTTAGATTTACTAAGCCTGACTTTGCATACCCTCTGGGTGAGAGGGGAGAGAGATTTGATCTCTCAGTACTTATGTTTCAAGGGCTTGAAGCAGGGAATCTCCTAGAGTACCCAGGGCAGGGAAATCTGGGAGGAGGTAAAGAGGGTGGAATCCCTGTGTTTCGATTCAAGGAGCCTGAATCTGTATATCTCTCCAGGAACCCAGGGAGGGAACACCTGGAGGGGAAGAGGGAGAAGGAAAGTGGGTTATTTCCCCTTATGGTGAGACTCAGGGCATCTGAGTCTTGGGGGTTCTCCAGGGAAGGTTTTGGGGAGACCAGAGTGAACCAGACACTGGAATTCTGGCTGGTGGCAGCGATATCAGATCCAAGCTGGTAATTAAGTTTGGAGGTTTCATGCTAGCTTCTCATGTTCTGAACTCTAAGGTTCAGATCTGAGTAGGACAGTTATGACATGAGTGACAGCGGTGTGGAAAGACAAGAATCCAGAAGCCAGTAGGAATATTATTTTCTTTTTCTCTGCTAGGGCTTTTAAGCAGAGAGAGAAAGAGTATGGTTTTAAAAAGGAACCAGAGATAATTTTTTTTTTCTGTTCTCTCAGTTGCAGTTTGGCTTGCATATTAAGCAAGGAACTATTAAGGAGGACAAAGGGTCTTTTGTTAAACTATAGCACTCTGATTGAGAGTTAAGTACCCAGCACAACACACATGCAAATAAAGTGGTTTTTCTGGTTTACTTTATATTTAAAAGATTAGCTAGAGAAAAAAAAAAGGCACTGTTGCTAGGCAAACCCCAGGACACAACAGAGAGCCAGCAGTTCCAACAATAAACACCAGAGGGCACCCCAACACAAGAAAACAGGAACCATGACTTCCAAGGCAAAAAGGGAGGCAGAGGCACAATTCAAAGAAGCAGACCACAGGCGACAAATGGAAAAAAGAGAAAAAGAGGTGGAGCTGAAAGAAAGGGAAGAAAACATCAAACTGGCAGCCCGCAAAAGAAAACAAGAAGAAGAAGAAGAAGATGCAGCCTACAGAAGACAGATAGAACTCCAGAGGGAGACCCACCAACAGGCCATGGAATTAGAACAGGCTAGGCACAGAACACAGCCAATCCTAACAACCCTGCGCCAATGATTGTTCCACATCACAAGAAATTTCCCACCTACAAGGCAGGTGATGACCCTGAGGCCTTCTTAGAAAATTTTGAAAGAGCCTGTCTTGGGTACAGCATCCCTGAAGACCAGTACATGGTAGAGCTGAGGTCACAGCTCAGTGGACCCTTAGCAGAGGTGGTGGCTGAAATGCCAAAGGACAGAGTGAACGATTATAAACTGTTTCGAACCAAGGCCAGATTCAGAACGGGGATAACCCCGGATCATGCCCATCGGCGTTTCAGAACGCAAAAGTGGAAACCAGATGTGTCATTTCCCAAATACGCCTACTACGTTGGGAAAAATTATGAGGCCTGGATATCAGGAAACAATGTTAAATCCTTGGATGAACTGCACCTCCTCATACAAATGGAGCAGTTCTTGGATGGTGTTCCTGAGGACATAACACGGTACATACAAGATGGAAAACCCAAAAATCTCACCGAGGCGAGGGAGATTGGAGCCAAATGGATGGAAGTGGCAGAAAGCAAGAAAGCTACTGTCAAGGGGAACGAATACCCCAGGGGGCACACCAACAATAAACCCTACAACCGAGGGCAGCCAAAGAGCCCACCTACAACGCAAGGAAAGCCACAGACGCCCTATTCTTCCACCTCACCAGTCTCCAGTAACTCACCTCGACCCAGTGACCAGTCAGCTGGAAGATGCTTTAAGTGTAATGAACTGGGACATATAAAGGCCAACTGCCCAAAGAACCCCAACCGAGTGCAGTTCATTACACCACCCTCACACCAAAGATCCCCAGGCCCAGATGCCTCTCAAATACCCTTGGAGCGAAGGGAAAATTTGAGAGTGGGCGGAAAGAAGGTTACTGCGTGGAGAGACACAGGGGCACAAGTGTCAGCTATCCACCAATCCTTCGTAAACCCCAAATTCATCAACCCAAAGGCCCAAGTGACAATTTACCCCTTCATGTCACAAGCTGTAGACTTGCCTACAGCTGAACTGCCTGTCCAGTACAAAGGCTGGTCAGGAATGTGGACTTTTGCAGTCTATGACAATTATTCCATCCCCATGCTACTGGGGGAAGACTTGGCCAACCAGGTGAAGCGGGCCAAAACAGTGGGAATGGTTACACGTAGCCAAACTAGGCAAGCTTCCAGACCCATTCCTGTTCCTGAGCTGTCCACAGAGGCTCCGTCTGTGTTACAAAAGACTCAGACAGAGGTAATGGACCCGGATCCCATGCCAACAACGGAAACAGCCACAGTGCTTCCAGTCCTAGACGAGGAACTGGAAAAGCAGCCAGCACCAGAACTGGTGCCAGCACTGACGACAGTGCTTGCAAATCCATTTTCAACCCCAACACCAGAGGGCGCCAGCGAGCCTGAACTGGCAGAAGCAGCAGACAACCCCACCCAAGAGGCTCAGCCAGAGCCTGAAATAACCCCTGGTGCATCAGCGGAAAGCGACTCACCAGCAACGGAAACAACCCCATCACCTACATCGCTTCCAGAGGGACCAAGCCCAAGTCCTCAGTCTAAGGAAGAACTGGTGTCTCCAGCTTCAAGGAAACAGTTCCAGACTGAGCAGGAAGCAGATGACAGCCTTCAGAAAGCTTGGGCGGCGGCACAGAGCACCCTACCGCCTCTCAGCTCTTCTAATCGATCCCGATTTGTTGTAGAACAAGGACTTTTATACAAGGAGACTCTTTCTGGTGGACACCAGGAAGACTGGCATCCGCAAAAACAGTTGGTGGTTCCAGCTAAGTACCGGGAAAAGCTCTTAAGCTTAGCCCATGATCATCCCAGTGGCCATGCTGGGGTGAACAGAACCAAGGACCGGTTGGGGAAGTCCTTCCACTGGGAGAGGATGGGCAAGGACGTTGCCAAGTATATCCAGTCTTTGAGGTATGCCAAAGGGTGGGAAAGCCCCAAGACCAGGTCAAGGCCCCTCTCCAGCCACTTCCCATAATTGAGGTCCCATTTCAGCGAGTAGCTGTGGATATTCTGGGTCCTTTCCCAAAAAAGACACCCAGAGGAAAGCAGTACGTACTGACTTTCGTGGACTTTGCTACCTGATGGCCGGAAGCAGTAGCCCTAGGCAACACCAGGGCTAAAGCTGTGTGCCAGGCACTAACAGACATTTTTGCCAGGGTAGGTTGGCCCTCCGACATCCTTACAGATTCAGGATCTAATTTCCTGGCAGGGACCATGAAAGAACTATGGGAAACTCATGGGGTGAACCACTTGGTTGCCACCTCGTACCACCATCGAACCAATGGCCTGGTCAAAAGGTTTAATGGAACTTTGGGGGCCATGATACGTAAATTCATCAATGAACACTCCAATAATTGGGACCTAGTGTTGCAGCAGTTGCTTTTCGCCTACAGGGCTGTACCACATCCCAGTTTAGGGTTTTCACCGTTTGAACTTGTGTATGGTCACAAGGTTAAGGGGCCATTACAGTTGGTGAAGCAGCAATGGGAGGGGTTTACACCTTCTCCAGGGACTAATATTCTGGACTTTGTAAGCAACCTACAAAACACCCTCCGACACTCTTTAGCCCTTGCTAAAGAGAACCTAAAGGATGCTCAGGAAGAGCAAAAGGCCTGGTATGACAAACATACCAGAGAACATTCCTTCAAGGTAGCAGACCAGGTTATTGTCTTGAAGGCGCAACAGGCCCATAAGATGGAAGCATCATGGGAAGGGCCATTCACGGTCCAAGAGCGCCTGGAAGCTGTTAACTACCTCATAGCATTTCCCAATTCCTCTCTAAAACCCAGAGTGTACCATGTTAATTCTCTCAAACCTTTCTATTCCAGAGACTTACAGGTTTGTCACTTTACAGTCCAGGGAGATGATGCTGAGTGGCCTGATGGTGTCTACTACGAAGGGAAAAAAGACGGTGGCATGGAAGAGGTGAATCTCTCCACAACCCTGGAACTTCTGCAGCGGCAGCAAATCAAGGAGCTGTGCACTAGCTTCGCCCCATTGTTCTCAGCCACCCCAGGACGGACTGAAAGGGCATACCACTCCATTGACACAGGTAATGCTCACCCAATTAGAACCCCACCCTATCGGGTGTCTCCTCACGCCCAAGCTGCTATAGAACGGGAGATCCAGAACATGCTACAGATGGGTATAATCCGCTCATCTACCAGTGCATGGGCATCTCCAGTGGTTCTGGTACCCAAACCAGATGGGGAAATATGCTTTTGCATGGACTACCGTAAGCTAAATGCAGTAACTTGTCCAGACAACTATCCAATGCCACGCACCGATGAGCTATTGGAAAAGTTGGGACGTGCCCAATTCATATCTACAATAGATTTAACCAAGGGGTACTGGCAAGTACCGGTAGACGAACCTGCCAAGGAAAGGTCAGCATTCGTCACCCATGCAGGGATGTATGAATTTAATGTCCTTCCTTTCGGGCTGCGAAATGCGCCCGCCACCTTCCAGAGGCTGGTAGATGGTCTACTAGCAGGACTGGGCGAATATGCAGTTGCCTACCTCGATGATGTGGCCATTTTTTCTGACTCCTGGCCCGAACACCTAGAACACTTGGAAAAGGTCTTTGAGCGCATCAGGTAGGCCGGACTAACTGTTAAGACCAAAAAGTGTCAAATAGGCCAAAACAGAGTAACTTACCTGGGACACCAGGTGGGTCGAGGAACCATAAACCCCCTACAAACCAAGGTGGATGCTATCCAAATATGGCCTTCCCAAAGTCAAAGAAACAGGTTCAATCCTTCTTAGGCTTGGCCGGGTACTACAGGTGATTTGTACCACACTACAGCCAAATCGCTGCCCCACTGACCGACCTGACCAAAAAGACCCAGCCAAAGGCAGTTAAGTGGACTGATGAGTGTCAAAAGGCCTTTACCCAACTTAAGGCGACGCTCATGTCTGACCCTGTGCTCAAGGCCCCGGACTTTGACAAGCCATTCCTAGTCACCACAGATGCTTCTGAGCGTGGTATAGGAGCAGTTCTCATGCAGGAAGCAACGGATCACAACTTCCATCATGCCGTGTTTCTCAGCAAGAAACTGTCTGAGAGGGAAAGTCACTGGTCAGTCAGTGAAAAGGAATGCTTCGCCATTGTGTATGCCCTGGAAAAGCTATGCCCATATGTTTGGGGACGGCGGTTCCAGCTACAAACTGACCATGCTGCGCTAAAGTGGCTTCATACTGCCAAGGGGAACAACAAGAAACTTCTTCATTGGAGTTTAGCTCTCCAAGATTTTGATTTTGAAATTCAGCACATTTCAGGAGCTTCTAACAAAGTAGCTGATGCACTCTCTCGTGAAAGTTTCCCAGAATCCAGTAGTTAAAAAGTGTTCTTAAAATGTAAAAGTCTGTTAGTTATATACTTAGTGGTATATGTAAAGGTGCATGTGTTGTATTAATCTGTTTATTTTAAAGTTCTAGGAGGAAATCGCCGCCAGTGAGGTTCCCCACTGTCTGCAATTTGGGGGGCGTGTCATAAACAGATAGCTAGGGGGTTAATGTTCTTTTACCTGTAAAGGGTTAACAAAGGGAACTAAACACCTGATCAGAGGACCAATCAGGAAACAAGACTTTTTCAAATCTGGGTGGAGGGAAGTTTTGGGTGTGAGTTTTGTTTCTTTGTCTTGGTTTGGTGACCCTCTCGGCTCTGAGTGATCTTTCTATCTCCAGGCTTTCTAATCTTCTGTTTCCAAGTTGTAAGTACAAGGATAGTAAGACAATAGGTTTATATTTTTTTTTTGTATTTGCATGTGTGTAGTTGCTGGAATGTGTTAAATTGTATTCTTTTTGGATAAGGCTGTTTATTCATTTTTTCCTTTAAGCAATTGACCCTGTATATTGTCACCTTGATACAGAGACCAATTTTATGTCCTTTTTCTTTCTTTTTATATAAAGCTTTCTTTTTAAGACCTGTTTGAGTGTTTTTCACTGGTTAAGGCTAAGAAACGAAGGGAGGGGGAAAATCTCTTTGTGTTAGATTTACTAAGCCTGACTTTGTATACCCTCTGGGTGAGAGGGGAGAGAGATTTGATCTCTCGATACTTGTGTTTCAAGGGCTTGAAGCAGGGAATCTCCTAGAGTACCCAGGGCAGGGAAATCTGGGAGGAGGTAAAGAGGGTGGAATCCCTTTGTTTAGATTCAAGGAGCTTGAATCTGTATATCTCTCCAGGAACCCAGGGAGGGAACACCTGGAGGGGAAGAGGGAGAAGGGAAGTGGGTTATTTCCCTTTGTGATGAGACTCAGGGCATCTGAGTCTTGGGGGTTCTCCAGGGAAGGTTTTGGGAAGACCAGAGTGAGCCAGACACTGGAATTCTGGCTGGTGGCAGCGATATCAGATCCAAGCTGGTAATTAAGTTTGGAGGTTTCATGCTAGCTTCTCATGTTCTGAACTCTAAGATTCAGATCTGAGTAGGACAGTTATGACAGGGGCCCACCTGGAGCTCTGGGGCTGGGAGCTCTGTGGCCACATTGCCCAGCAGCCCTAAGTTCTAGGGCTGGGGGCTATGCAGCTGTGCCACCCAGAATTCCGGAGCTGGGGTTGGGGGCCCACTCAGAGCTCCAGGGCTAGGGGCGCTCAAGTGGTCTGGGACTGGGGCGGGGGAATTGTGGGTGTGCTCTGGGCTCCTACGGGAGAGGGAGGGCAGAAGGGGAGGGTAAGGGGTAGAGCCTGAGGCAGAAGAGGAGGGGCCAGGGGCTAACTGGTTCACTGGCCACCCATGCTGTGGTCTGTCTAGTAAAGCTTTCATTCTGTAAAGCTCTACGGAGAAAACTCTTCTCTCACATCTGCCAGGCACACAGGTCTGATCTGATAAACCTGCTGTATGCTGAATTCCTACTGAGGATGTACAGTATAGATATACAGTATAGTATAGAGTGGATGGTGTGACGGATTACCCCCGGGGTGCCCTCTGGAACTGGGGTACAACTGAACCCCCCTGAACTACCATCTAGGCTCCCTTTATCCTGTATTGCTGTGACAAGCTGCAAAGCCCTCTCCAGCACATACACACACCCAGCTGCAGTTACATGCAGATGCTGTAACCAGCCCTACACGGGAAGGCTCCAGCTAGAGAACTTCCTAGCTACTCAGGCATGCACCCCCTCTGGAATGTAAACCCAAAATTATACTGTCTTGCACTGCATGGGGAACTGTACAGCGTAAGCTCATGAAATTTGCCCCCTCCCTCAGTGTGGAGAAATACACAACAGCTTTCTGCGACGAGTTATGACTCCCACACACTGGTCTTAGACAAAGCAAAAACAAGTTATTAACTACAAAAGATAGATTTTAAGTGATTATAAAGGGATAGCAAACAGATCAAAGCAGATTACATAGCAAATAAACAAAAACACAAACTAAGCTTAATATACCAAAGAGATAAGATATGAATAGCAGATCCTAACCCTAAGTGATGATACAAGCAAGCTGCAGACTCCTAAGGGGCAAGTTGCACTTGCTTACAGCTTGGAATCCCCAGGTGTTCCATTCATAGGCTAAAAATATCATTAGCCTGGGTCCAGCACTTCCCCCAGTTCAGTCTTTGTTCCTCAGGTATTTCCAGGAGTCTCTTTGGGTGGGGAGTCAGTGAAGAACCATGATGATGTCACTCCCCTGCCTTATACAGCTTTTGTGTATGTTGGGAACCCTTTGTTTCAAAGCTTGATTCCCACGGCAGCCAGTGGAAAAATACTGATATCCTATGATGGAATCCAGCTCCAAGTGACCTGGTCACATGTCCCTGTAGCGTCACAGCAGCCATTACTCGGAGGTTGTCTGCAGCTTCTTCAGGACAGCTGTCCAGGTGGGAAATAAGCTTCTTCTAAGGCCTATTGTTTTCTCTAATAGCCCTTCCCCACCCAATCTTTCAGAATGAAAGCATCTTGTCTAGTGGGTATTCCCCAGGTGTAAACACATTTGTAATACAGATACATAGTCAATATTCCTAACTTCCGATACAAAAACGATACATGCATAGAAATAGGATAATCATATTCAGTAAAGCATAAACTTTTCACTGATATCTCACATGACCTATCTTGCATAAAATACATCAGAATTATACCATAATCATATCATAATATCACTATGAAGAATATGGGGAGCAGTGTTGCAGACGGTACATGTGTAAACTCTTACTGACATCAGTGGCCTGCAGAGCAGTATGTCACTCCAGCTTCACTGAGGAGATCTGAGACCAGAATTTTTAACCCATTGATGTTCATTCAAGTGCAGAGTGATCTGCATCTTCGTTATCAGTAAATTGCTTGGGGGAGAAAATGACAATTGTTTGATAAATACTGTTACATCTTTTACAAAAGATCCTACGATTGTTTCTCTGGCCCCCTGATTGTACACACTGCTTTAGAGTAGTAAAAATATACAAACAGGGTTGCTATCTGACACACCTATATAGTATAATAGATATATGTATATGGGTACTTTATCTCATCTTTTGTAAGGTACAGGTATTTATGAAAACTGATGTTTCAAGTAGAAGTGGATTAAAGGTCAAAATTCAGGGATGACTGGATCCTGGGTTTTGGTTCACCTCATTATAGAGATAAGTGCCAGTGCAAAGTCTGGGTCCCATTCAGATTTTTTGACCACCTACCACCACCAAAAGTATGTTGGGGAACATTCAGGTTTGGGGTTTCTGTTTTCTATGTTAAAAAGAAATTCAGATCTGGATCTGGGTTCAGAAATCTACTCCCGATTCAATCCCAAAGATTAGGTGAGTTTGGATCTGGGTTTTGTTTAGGGCCCATCTCTAGTTTAAATGTCTCTGCAGTCTTATTCAGAAAAATTTCTCTAGCTATCTAAGCTAGTATGAGGATAGTAATTCTGTACTTTTCTTGTAGTGATATAGCAAATGCCTAATCATTTAAGGTTTGAATCCATCTCTTTATGCAGAGATGACACTTTTACTTCCCTTTTTATGACCAACCAGATCTTTATCTAGAACCATCAAGAAATGTAAATAAAAGGGAAGAGGATTGTAAAGTGGAAGAAATCAGTATTTTTCAGACAAAACTCTTTTAAAGAATAGGTTGTAAACATCACCTGTGAATTCATCCAGGGAGTAACCAGTGAAACAGAAAAACTCAACTCTGTATCTGTCCAGGGCTTTTTCCTGCTGCAATAGTTTCTGAGCAAATTCTTACCTAGAATCTACATGAGATCTCTGGAATCAGGAGTATGTAGAGGAAGAATCCTCTTGTGAGGAAGGGATTCTGGATTAAATTATTGGCTCTGCCACTGACTCCCTGTGTGGTCTTGAGCAAGTCAGTTAATCATGGTGCTTCAATTTCCCATCTGTAAAATGGGGATAATAGTACAATACATCCTTGTCCCACTCTTTTGTCTGTCTTGTCTGTTTAGAATGTAGGCTTATTGGACAGGGACGGACTCTTCCTGTGCATGTTTTAATCTTTAGTTAATCGTTTCTTTTCTCCTCACTGGAGTAGGGTTACCAGACATCCCGATAAAATCGGAACTGTCTCGATTTTGAGGAGTTTGTCCCGCGTCCCAACCAGAGTACGGTCGGGATGCCATTTGTCCCTATATTTTGTTTCCTGGTCTTCAGCGGCAATTCGGTGGAGAGTCCTTCAGTCGTGGACGGTCTTTGGTCGTATTTCAGTGGCAGGTGCTTCTGTCTCTGGCGGCAAGGTTTATTACTCCCCGCCGAAATACCACTGAAGACTGTCCGCGACTGAAGGGCTCTCCACCAAATTGCCACTGAACTCCCAGATGGGTGAGTGTAAAACCCCACCCCCACCGCACCCCACCCCCCTGCGGCAGTCCCAATATTTTTCCCTTAACATCTGGTCACCCTACACTGGAGTAAGTGATAACTGGTAATTTTGCTATAGGCCAATAAATATTATCATATTGTTTATTTTTACCTACATAATATATGACAGCAGGTGGAGCTCTCTCTTCATCTATTCATATGTGCTTTAACGTCAGTACTCTTATAAATTCTACTGTTGTAATTACTCTGTCAGCACCTGCTACTGCTGCTCCATGTACTGTATCTTGCCAATCTGATATAATTCCACAGCACTAAAACTTGTGGGGGAGAAAATTGATCCAGAACCGCTTCACCTTTCCCTTCCCTTCTAGTAACTATTGTGCAATCTTCTTGCTTTTTATATATATTTTTAACTTTCAACAAGGGTTAGAGGGAATCCAATGACAATTTCTCTTGTTTTTTTCTAAGCATGGTTTTATTTTTGTGGCAACACAAGGATCAAAAGTCCCTTGCCAAATCTGAAGAGAAATTGTCTACTTTCAGTGGAGCATGAAGCAGGTATTATCAAGAAGATTTTGACGGGTTTGTGGGTAAGGCACAGAATTGAAAGTCAGGATATCTGGCCCAAATCTCAGTTGGTGTAAGTCAGCATAGCTCCACTGAAGTCATCTTACACCAGCTGAGAACCAGCTCCTGGTCAGCCCTGCCACAGACTTCCTGTGTGACCTTGGTAAAGTCACCTTAACTCTTCTGTACCTCAGTTTCCCCATCTGTAAAATGAGATAACTATATCATAAGAGTGCTCTGAGGTTTAACATTTGGAAAATGCTTTCATATATGAAATGCTGAGTGTTGATCACAGCCATAAAATCAGTCTGTGCATGATACTTAGCTTTCCCTCCTTCCCTCTCAGCCTGAGACTTATTTACATCCCTATGTAAACAGGATGAATATAAAGTAACTGGATGTTTGTTTCTCTCACTCCTCCACCCTTCATGTGTTACTGGGGCCCTGATTCTGTAACTCCTCAGTGGGGCTTTATGTGGTCATAATAGTCAGCTCATGTTCTGTCAATGGCAGGATCAGAGCCTTAGACTGGACACCCTGCAGAGCAAGGACTGTGACTCCATCTGTTTGTGGCAACTCAGAGTTTCATCCCCTAGGTTCTGTTGCTGGGGATGTTACTAACTCATTTTAAATCACTGGTTACTTCAGGCACTCATGTGTAAGAATGTTTAACCAAAGCCAGGCCTGATCTTTCAGAGATGCTGAGTACCTAAAAATCTAACTGAATCTCAGTTCCTCTGAAAATCAGGCCACTTGTGTAGGTGTCTCCTTATGGGTTTAGGTAAGTAACTTTAGGCACCTACATTAGAAAATGTTACCCTTAAAGTCAGTGCACCTAAAACTATCTTCAAAATGAGTATAATCTCTATTTCCTGCTACGGTCAGGGAGAGTAGGCATCACTAGGCTCTACGCTCTGAGAGAGAGAAGCAAAAGCCAGGAATCCCGTTGGGGAAAGAAACTGTCAGATTCCAACACAGGATAAACCCTCAACCTCCCTCTGCTTCAGAGGGTATGTCTATACTATGGGATTATTCCGATTTTACAGAATCCGGTTTTTTAAAACAGATTGTATAAAGTCGAGTGCATGCGGCCACACTAAGCACATTAATTCAGCCGTGTGCATCCATGTACCGAGGCTAGCATCAATTTTCGGAGCGTTGCACTGTGGGTAGCTATCCCATAGTTCCTGCAGTCTCCCCCGCCCATTGTCTGGGTTGAGATCCCAATGCATGATGGGGCAAAAACAGTGTTGCAGGTGATTCTGGGTAAATGTCGTCACTCAATCCTTCCTCCGTGAAAGCAACAGCAGACAATCATTTTGCACCCTTTCTCCCTGGACTGCCCTGGCAGATGCCATAGCCTGGCAACCATGGAGCCTGTTTAGCCTTTTTTCACTGTCCCTGTATGTGTACTGGATGCTGCTGACAGACGTGGTACTGCAGTGCTACACAGCAGCATTCATTTGCCTTTGCAAGGTAGCAGAGGCGGTTACCAGCCCTATTGCACCATCTGCTGCTTTGGAAATTGGCGATGACAGTTACCAGTCCTATTGTACCGTCTGCTGCTGTCATGGGTGCTCCTGGCTGGCCTCACTGAGGTCGGCCGGGGGCGCATGGACAAAAATGGGAATGACTTCCTAAGTCATTCCCTTCTTTATGTTTTGTCTAAAAATAGAGTCAGTCCTGCCTAGAATATGGGGCAAGTCTACTAGAGAGCCAGAGAGCACAGCCACTCCCAGTCAGAACCCCAGATATCCCGCAGAAATGATGAGCTGCATGCCATTCTAGGGGGTGCTCCTGCAACAACCTCACCCATTGCTTCCCTCCTCCCACACTCCTCCTGGGCAACTGTGGCAGTTATCCCCCCATTTGTGTGATGAAGTAATAAAGAATGCAGGAATAAGAAACAATGACTTTTTAGTGAGATAAAATGAGGGGAAGGCAGCATCCAACTGCTATAATATTCCAGGCAGGACAGAATCTCCATTACTCATTAAAGGGTGGAGGGAGAGGAGCTCAGCCTCCAGCTGCTATAATAAGGACAGTTACCAGCCCTATTGTACCGTCTGCCAGGACTGAATCTCCAGGAGACAAAGCTTAAAGAAGGGAATGACTGGGAGTCATTCCCATTTTTGCCCAGGTGCCCCTGGTTGACCTCACTGAGGCCAGCCAGGAGCACTCGTGGGATGATGATGAGGGCTATCAGTCATATTGCACTGTCTGCCATCAGGAAGGGGAGTTCACAGACTATCAGAGTTAGAAGGGACCTTAGGAGATCAGTTAGTCTAACTCCCTGCTCAAAGCAGGGCTAATCCCCAGGCAGATTTTTATCCCTGTTCCCTAAATGGCCCCCTTAAGGATTGAACTCATAACCCTGGGTTTAGCAGGCCAATGCTCAAACCACTGAGCTATCCCTCTCCCCACAAGGGGATGCTGCTGTTTAGCGCTGCAGCACCCTGTTTGCCAGCAGCATCCAGTAGACATATGGTGACATTGAAAAGAGGCGAGAAACAATTTTTTCCCCTTTTCTTTGACGGAGGGAGGGAGGTAAATTAACGACATATACCCTGAACCACTGACGACAATGTTTTTGACCCTTCAGTCATTGGGAGCTCAGCCAAGAATGCAAATGCTTTTTGGAGACTCCAGGAACTGTGGGATAGCTTGAGTCCTCAGTCCCCCCTACCTCCATGATCATCCATTTGATTCTTTGGCTTTCCGTTACACTTGTCACACAGCATTGTGTTGAGTCCCTGCTGTGGCCTCTGACTATCATAGCCTGGAGACTTTTTCAAATTTTGGCATTTCGTCTTCTGGAACAGAGCTCTGATAGAACAGATTTGTCTCCCCATACAGTGATCAGATCCAGTATCTCCTGTACAGTCCATGCTGGAGCTCTTTTTGGATTTGGGACTGCATGGCCACCCGTGCTGATCAGCGCTCCACACTGGGCAAACAGGAAATGAAATTCAAAAGTTTGCAGGGCTTTTCCTGTCTACCTGGCCACTGCATTCGAGTTCAGATGGTTGTCCAGAGCGCTCACAATGGTGCACTGTGGGATAGCTCCCGGAGGCCAATACCATCAAATTGTGGCCACACTAACCCTAATTTGAAATGGCAATACTGATTTGAGCGCTACTCCCCTCATCGGGGAGGAGTACAGATATTGATATTATAAGTCCTTTATATCAAATAAAAGGGCTTTGTTATGTGGATGGGTGCAGGGTTAATTCGGTTTAACGCTGCTAAATTCGGTACAAATGCGTAGTGTAGACCAGGAGACTGAGGAGCCCCCACAGCTGGAAGCAGAGAGGAGGGATACCTCCTCACAGCAGGAAAAAGAAATCTTGTCTGTTAGAGAACCTAGGTTTGATGTGCAGTGGGGAGTGAGAGAGAGACACACACACAGACTCCCTCAATAGCTGAGAATGAAGAGCTCTTCCTCCCCCCTCCAATGTGGGATATCTCTTGTTTCCAGTACTTGGGATGTGGGAAGATGTGAATGGAAATTCCCTTAGCATTCAAACCTGGAGAACAGGCGAGAGGGTGAATAACTCTCTTCTCTCCTCCCAGCAGCCAGGACAGCTCCATATGCAAGGAAACAATGTAGCTTGACAGCAGTGATGAGGGTGTGGGTTTATAATAGGCCTTGCTTTGCTCAGCTGAAAGGTAGGACTAGGAGGTGGAGAATAGCAAACACTTTGTCTTAGCAGGACTCCAAAAGGAATTCCAGTGAGCTTTCACTCCCATTTCCTCGGGTCCCCCACCCAAGGCAGGTGACGGGTCCATGGCTCCCCACAGCTGCCTGGGTAGCTCTTACCATGGCCCAGCTGTGGCTCTCCAGCCTCATCCCCAGGCCAAGCCGGAAGCCAGAGCTCAGTCAGGGTAAGAGCCATGTGAGCAGCTGGGGGAGCCGCAGACCCTCCACCTGCCCTGGGTGGAGGGCTTGAAGGGGACATGGGCCAGGGGCTTCTCTCATCCCCTCCATCCCCCAGCAGGAGGAGGAGCCTGAACTCCCCAGCCAGGCTCCAGCTTCTGGCTTGGCCAAGGGGTGGGGCCTTGGAGGGAAGAGGAGGAGGAAGGGCTGGGACAGGGCCATGGAGGGAAGAATCCATCGTCCTGCCCCTGCTCCTTACTTGTTTTGTAAAGTGACATCTAGAAAATTTAGACTTGAAATTAGATGAAGGTTTCTAACCATTAGAGAAGTGAAGTTCTGGAACAACCTTCCAAGCGGAGTAGTGGGGGCAAAAGACGTATCTGGCTTCAAGACTAAGCTTGATAAGTTTGTGGAAGGGATGGTGTGATGGGATAGCTAATTTTGGCAATTAATTTGGCAATTGATCTTTGATTATCAGCAGGTAAGTATGCCTAGTGGTCTGTGATGGGATGTTAGATGGGGTGGGATCTGAATTACTACAGAGAATTCTTTCCTGGGTGCTGGCTGGTGAGTCTTGCTGGCATGCTTAGGGTTCAACTGATCGCCATATCTGGGGTCGGGAAGGAATTTTCCTCCAGGGCAGATTGGCAGAGTCCCTGGAGGTTTTTTGCCTTCCTCTGCAGCATGGGGCATGGGTCACTTGCTGGAAGATTCTCTGCAGCTTCAGGTCTTCAAACCACAATGTGAAGACTTCAGTAACTCAGACATAGGTTAGGGGTTTGTTACAGGAGTGGGTGGGTGTGATTCTGTAGCCTGCATTGTGTAGGAGGTCAGACTAGATGATCATAATGGTCCCTTCTGACCTTAAAGTCTATGAGTCTATCATGCACACAGGCCTCTGTTCAGCAAGGCTCTTAAACACGTCCCTGACTTTAAACATGTAACCTAGTCCCATTGACTTCAATGGGAGAGGTCATGTTCTTAAATTAGGCATGTATTTAAGTAATTTGCTGAATTGGGGCTATATGTGGTGCTATATAATCATGAAAACATCTTTACATTAGTTTCATTTTTTTAAAAAAGAAAACTTGGAAGCATGAAAGTCAACGGTATTGTACACTTTACATGAAATACTGGGCAGGTGGTTATATTTGCCAACAAGTAAGATAACTCAACCCCTTTTCTCTTCCAATGTTCAATAATTAAACAATTAGAAGCCATGGGCAGTGAATTGCTAAGCGATTATTTCACAATACCAGGTGCCTTCAGCCACCCAAGAAGTACAAAATCTCTAGGAATGTACTGACCAGTGCTTGTTTTGCCTTATTACCATTATATGGGTTAAACATGGAAATGCAAGAAGATTATTTTGATACATTTTGTAGAAATGATCTCTTTCCCCCAAGAATAAATGTTGAAAGCAGAATAGATTCCAAGGCCAGAAGGGGCCATTGTGATCATCTAGTCTGACCTCCTGTATAACACGGGCCATAGAACTTTGCTCAAATAATTCCTAGGGCAGATCTTTTAGAAAAACATCCAATCTTAATTTTAAAAACTGTCAGTGATGAATAATCCACCATGACCCCTTGATAAATTGTTCCAGTGGTTAATTACTTTAACTATTAAAGGTTTATGCCCTATTCCCAATCTGAATTTGTCTAACTTCCACTTCCAGCCAGTGGATCATATTATGCTTTTCTCTAGTAGGTTGAAGAGCCCATTATTAAATATTTGTGCCCCATGTAGCTACTCACAGATTGTAATCAAGTTACTCTTCTCTTTGTTAATCCAAATAGATAGATTCAAAGAGCTCAATTGCTTCAAGGCGTGTTTTCTAATTCTTTAATAATTCTTGTGACTCTTCTCTGTTTCCAGTTATCAACATCTGTCCTGAATTGTGGGCACCAGAATTGGACACCGTGTAGCAGAAGCAGTTGTACCAATGCAAACTATAAAGGTAAAATAACCTCTCTACTCCTAGAAAACAGTAGAGAAAGAGGATGCTTTCAAAATGTTATTTTTTCCAATTGCTGTATTAACTGTGTTCTGTGGATTAGCTTTGTAGTGTGTTCAGTATTCTGAATGTGGGACCCACTCCTGCAACTGGTTCTGTGCTGGCACAGAGGTCTTCTCCACTTGGGTCCAGTTGTGGGATCAGAGCTTTGATTCTGGTTTAATTAAGGGCTGAGTAAGGACTCCAGGATTCAACCTGTAATGAATATGAGCAAACACTGAAGAAATTAAATACTTCAGACAAGTGAAAATTAACAGTTCTGTAGTCACAGATGTAATCCTATGTGGAAAGCTGCCTCTGTGCTTATAAGATAAGCGTTGTCAGCAGCTGAGAGACCCGAGAGAAAGATCATTCATATTAGTGAAGTGTGTATGTATTTTTGCTACCTTTTTCTCAGCTGTTCATCTTTTTAATACTCCTGACCTCCAAATTGAGAACCCGTACCCTAAATGCTATCATAGTAACAAATGATATGTGACTTGGACCTGAGTCCAATCACCTCACTACTGCTAGATGGTCAGACCCCTTCAGATGTGGCATAACTAACTCATAAATATACCAACAGTATGAGGATAAAAAATCAAAGCTTAGGGCCAGACTGATCCATACAGCCCCTGAGGAAAGAGTATTCTCAGGCACATCACACATAGAAATGAAGAATTATGGTACCAGAGCCAGAAGAATGAATGATTCTTATCTCCCTTGCATCCACATTCCTAAATTTCCTAAATACCTGATTTCTCTCTCCCTAGCCCTTTCTCAGGTTACCCAAATGGTGTCTAGCCATAACAAAGAGTAGGAAAAGTAGCTGGAAAATATGGGGCCTGATTCTCCACAGCTTTACTCCAGTCATACATCAGTGTAACATCATTGTTTTCAGTGGAATCACATTTTGTGTAAAACTAATGGAAACAGAGTGGAGAATCTGGCCCATCCTGTAAGTATAAGCAAACCAAAGCCATTAACAAAGAAGAAAATGATTAACAGATTGCTATTGATCGCCCTGATATCTCTGGAATAAGATATTCACTTTTCTATCAAATGAGAGGGAGGAGATAGATAAAAGTAAGTCATGCCAGTGGGCAGAGGGAGAGAGATCAGCTGGATCAGCTTAGCATCAGGTGCCCATGAAAAGCAATCAAACTAGGGAAAGCAAGGGCAAGATCACCGATGATAAAATCATTATATACTGTACCAAGTACATTTATGAGAGAGAGCTACAGTATCCAGAAGTGAGATCATATACTTATCTCAAAACTGCAGGGAGAAAAACATATATTCATGTGATCCCTAGTTGTCCACTCCCACTTGGAGATGACAAATAAACTTTAAGGGTAGTTCATAGCTCTCCTCCTTAGCAGTGTCCTTGACTCTGTAATATAGATAGTTGACTGACTAGAGATAACATGCAGAAAAGAGATAAAGTGCTAAAGAGAAGGAGGCAGATCTGCAAAGGTGTGTGGTTGCACACACTCAGGAAAATTCTAAAAGAGGCATGGACAAATTAATGCTGCTGAATCAGCATTAACTTCATTATTTTTCTCTCCAACACATCTGACCCACATACTTTAGGGGGATTTCCAAAGGCACCAACTCATGAAGACCTTGGTTCCATATCTCTGAAGAGTCTGGATGAGGGTCACAGTGGGTAAAGAGCCTGTGCGGAAGCAGAGCACCTCTGCTGATCTTGGGGACCTGCTGACTTTTTGGGGGAACAGATGCTCCTGCTATTTCTGGGGACAGGTGAAAGACAAGTCCTGTTTCCTCCCTGCATTACCCCTAAAGGAATTATGCTTGGGAAGAATGCATACAAAACCTCACAGAGGGTCTGATTCTGTATCCATTGGGGTCAGTTGTAAAGCTCTTATTGACTTAAATGATGCAGGTTCAGGCCTGGAGTTCTAATCCAATATTTGGGTAACTCTCACAGAAGGGACAGTATGACCTATTTGTTTATATAATCTTAGACATGATGCTTTCCCTAGTTTGCTTTGGTTTGCTTACCTCCTTCAGAGGTAAGATTCAGTGAAAGAACTTTGACTACACGTTCTTCCATTTCTGTACCCACTGTGCCTATTAAAACATGTAACAGAACAACCAGCTCTTCAGGGTAAGGCCAGTATGTAAGGCCAGTACATATTCCTGTGCATATTTGGTGCATGGCGAGCATTTCCACAATACAAATCTAATATTCACACAGGGTTCCTACCAAGAACAGCCTCACCATACAATAAACATGCACTCTTACGTCAAACCTGCTACTCACTGCCAAGGAGTAAACTGTAGCTTGTATATGTGGCCCCTAGGACTGCTCGGTACTGATAAGTTCAAAGCCAGGCCTGGCTGTCTCCCATAAAATCATTGGCCCAATCCCACTGAAATCAAAAGGAATCTTGCCATTGACTTTAGTGGACATTAGACTGGACCCTTTAAGGGTTTCTGGAGCCTCTCAAATCCTCTTGTACCATCCAGGCCACCACAAAGCTTTTAAGGTGAAAACACAATGAATATCTATTCTTAGAAACTACTCCTGTGAGCAACAGCCATGTCAATACGTTGCCACAGCAACATCTTCAGATTTTCCAAATGTGCACATCAATACATATTCATTTCTACAATTTGATTATGAAAGCAGCAACACTGCTCTCTAGGGAATGAAAAAAGAAACTTCCAGGGACATAATAAGGAAGTATTTCATGAGTAATCTCCTCTCTCTCCTAAGCATAATTAATTGTATCCTGGAAACAGACTCAGTAACAAAACTAAATAAATGTACACAGATCTTTGAATGGAGAAAACCTACGTGACTGGCAAAAGTCTTAAAAGAAGGTGCCCTAAGTTAGTGATCCAGGAGATTTCACAGTCTTAAATAATGTCACCTTCTACCAATGGCAGAAGAGTATATGGGACAGAATCAGGGCTAAACTTTCAGTGCACATTTGCATATGCCCTATCACAGTTATGCACTCCATTGTTGATCAACCCCTGCATATGACAAGCTCATCCTGCTGGAAGACTTTAATACTAGGGTTGGTAGAGACAGATTGAGGGATGTGATCATTCCCCTCTATTCAACATTGGTGAGGCCTCATCTGGAGTACTGTGTCCAGTTTTGGGCCCCACACTACAAGAAGGATGTGGAAAAATCGGAGAGAGTCCAGTGGAGGGCAACAAAAATGATTAGGGGGCTGGAGCACATGACTTATGAGGAGAGGTTGAGGGAGTTGGGATTGTTTAGTCTGCAGAAGAGAAGAAGGAGAGGGGATTTGATAGCTGCTTTCAACTACCTGAAAAGGGGTTCCAAAGAGGATGGATCTAGACTGTTCTCAGAGATACCTGATGACAGAACAAGGAGCAATGGTCTCAAGTTGCAGTGGGGGAGGTCTAGGTTGGATATTAGGAAACACTATTTCACTAGGAGGGTGGTGAAGCACTGGAATGGGTTACCTAGGGAGGTGGTGGAATCTCCTTCCTTAGAGGTTTTTAAGGTCAGCGTTGACAAAGCCCTGGCTGGGGCTGGGATGATTTAGTTGGGAATTGGTCCTGCTTTGAGCAGGGGGTTGGACTAGATGACCTCCTGAGGTCCCTTCCAACCCTGATATTCTATGATTCTATGACAGCAGTGGCTGGAGAGATGTGATTGGACAACATGGAGTGGGAAGGATGAACAACAGTGGACTCCTTTTCTTGGGTACATGCTCTGCTCATCACTAACACCATCTTTAGCAGGACCGGCTCGAGACCAGCAAATCAAGCACATACTTGGGATGGCATAATTCTCAGGGCGGCATTCTGGTGAGGTGTGGGAGGGGTTGGCTTCGGCAGTGGCACTCTCAGAGGGTTTTTTTTTTCCCCCTCAGCCGTTGTGCTCTCTGAGGTTTTTTTTCTTACTTCGGCAGTTGTGCTCTCAGAGGGCTTTTTGTTTTTTTGTTTTTGCTTGGGATGGCAAAAAACCTAGAGCCTGATCTTTAGGCAAAATGATAAATATAAAATGACATGGATGCACCCATGGTCCAAAAAATGGCACCTGATCAACTATATTATCATCCGCCAACGAGACATCTGTGATGTCAGAATTACCAGAGCCATGCGTGGTGCAGAGTGTTGGACAGCCCACAGGTTGGTAAGAGCAGTGCTCAACCTACATATAGTCCCTTCACAGCGCAAGTGCCCCAAACTCAGTAGAACAGCATTCAACATAGCAAAGCTCAAGCATACCAACTATCAGGTGCAGTTTCAGCAGTCACTTGATGATAAGCTGTTTTCATGCCCGCCTGTCACTGGCAACCCAACAGAAAAATGGAAGCAGATTATTGACACAGCTAAATCAGTGCTGAGGCCAAAGAAAAGGGTGGACCAGGATTGGTTCCATGAGAACAACAAGGACATTTCCAAACTCCTAAGTGACAAGCAGAAAGCATTTGCTAAATGGCAGAATGAACTCACTTCCATCTCAAAGAAAGATAGGTTTAAGTACCTTGTGATAGGGTGCTTGGCAAAGGGTTGCTGATTCAGGCCTCTGTCATGGCAGCTCCCATTTAGGGAAATAAATTAGAGCTGGCTGGGGATAACCTGGACCTAACTGGGGATGCAGAGACAGCTGCTGCCTAATTAGCTGGGGCTGTATAAACGCCTCAGGGGAAAGAAACCAAGGGGGGAGCAGAAAGAAAGTGAAATGGTAGGGATGGGAAACAGGGAGGTAGCTCCCAGCCTGCAGACAGTGAATGGCCAACTGCACATGTTGAAATGGAGGTGGAAACAAGCCTTTGAATAAACTGCACCAGTGGTTACGAACCTCAGGGTCTTAGAGTGACTTTGTGGACCTAGCAGAGGTAGGAGCCAAGGCGGCCCTGCCATGCTTTGCTACATGTGGGTCTTGTCCAGGATCCAAAGCAAGTGTTTGGCAGCCTGTAGATGGAGGAGACCCTGCAATGGTTGGTCAAGCAGCAGGAAGAGATGTGGAAGGTAGTGTAGAGTTTTCAGCAAGCCCACCAGCTGGAGAGACAGGCCTTACTCACCTGGCAGGCAGAACAGCAGAAAAGCCTGCAGGATTTCATTTGGGAGCAGGCTGGCATCCAACAGCAGCTCCTCAGAAAGTGGTGAGTCCCACGGAGGGGATGGCATTCGGGTGCCAGGCTTAGGACTGTGTAAAATGGGCCCAACAGATGACTGTGACACTTTCCTAGGCACATTTGAGCAACTAGCTGAGGGGGCTGGATGGGACAGGGAAAATTGAGCCCTGCGGCTGGCTCCCTACCTAGCTGGTGAAACCCAAGCAGCCTACATGGCCTTAGATGAAGAGCAGGCCAGGAATTATGAAGTGATAAAGGCAGTCATGCTGGATCGGGTGGGGCTGTCCGTGGAGAAGTATCGTCAGAAGTTCTGGTAAGTGGATAGAGGGGTTGCAGCCCCGGGCATTCACCCCAAAGCTAATAGACTGGGCCACCCGCTGGCTGAGGCCGGACACACAGACAGTGGGAGAGATCATGGATGTGCTAGTCCTAGAGCAGTTTTTACAGGGCCTCCTTGAGAACATAAAGGTGTGGGTGAGGAGGCACAAACCAAATACAGTTGAGGCGGCTGTAATGCTTACGGAGGAGTACACGGAGGCAGATTTCCACAGGAAGGAGGGACAGCCGAGCAAGGAAGAGAAGACTGGGAGAAGGTTGAAGGAACCCCCACCCAGGAAGGGCCTGGAGAACCAATGGGAGGATATCCAAGGGGTTCCCATGGGGTCCAGACCGGTTGTGTGCTGGTAGTGCGGACGACTGGGACACAAGAAGAGGCACTGCCCACACATGGATTGTGGGTGGGCAGAGTTTTGTGGTTGCTGGAGGGCAGGGGTAGGGGTGGAAGCTGTCCACCATTCCAGTATTGGTGGGGAGGAAACACCAGCAAGACTGGTTGTACTGCTTTCTAGTACAAAGGAAGTTGGTGCGGCTGCACAGGTGGATTCCCGGTGCAAAGATGGACATAGAATGCATCCATGGGGATAGGAGTCAATACCCTATGGCCCAGATGCCCTTCAAGCTTCAGGGCAGGTTTAAGTGGCAATGGGTTGAGGTAGTAAAGGGCCTGCCTTATCCAGTGGTGGTGGGTATGGACTGGGACCTCTTCCTAGGAGGGAAGGTGGGCAAAGGGAGAAAGCCCAAGATAAGAAAAAGGGAGATTCCATGAGGATGGGGGTAGAGAACCCTGAGTAGAGAAGCCCTAGACAACAGAGCCCAAGAAGGGAGAGGGAAGTTTTGGGTGAGATGTCCACCCCAGGGTCCTTGACCGGAGTGCAAGGCCCAGTGGAGGCCCTTATTAGTGGACCTCCAGAGGAAAAGACCCAGGCCCCGTTGGAAGAACTTGGGGACAGGAGGCCCTGAGTGTCCAGGAGAGGGCCGGAACCAACCCTGAACCCCTGAAGGAAAGTAAGGGAGGAAAAACAGGGAAACACTCAAGAGGCTGTGAATGATGCAAGCACCTGTGGGTTGCAGTGGGGCTGTACACCCACCACACAATGTTGTTTCTGTGGGTGGGGAATTAAGGAACCCCACACGGCAAACAGTGGGACTGATCTGAAAGAGGGGAAAAGACTCGCCCGTAGAGTCCTTCCCCCCACCCCACGGTAGAGGAAGGAGAGGATGCGGAGGGGCAAACCTGGTGGTTGGAGAAGGTGGGGAAGGTGTGTGACAGGGTGCTGGGCAAAGAGTTGCTTATTCAGGCCTCTGTCATGCCAGCCCCCATTTAGGGGAATAAATGAGAGCTGGCTGGAGAGAACCTGGACCTAACTGGGGAAGCAGAGACAGCTGCTGCCTAATTAGCCTGAGGCTGTATAAAAGCATTAGGGGAAGGAAACCAAGGGGAGGCGGAGCAGAAAGAAAGGGAAAAGGTAGGGAGTGGAAGCAGGGAGGCTGCTCTCTTCTCCCTCCTGCAGATGGTGAAGCACCAACTGTACATGATGAAACGGTGGTGGGAACAAGCCTCTGAATAAACTGCACCAGTGGTAACTAACTGCAGGGTCTCAGAGTGACTTTGTGGACCTAGCAGAGGCAGGAGTTACGTACCTACAGAGAAAGTCTGAGTCTGAACTAAGGGTATGTCTACACTATCAAATTAGGTTGATTTTATAGAAGTTGATATTTAGAAATTGATTAAATACAGTCAATTGTGTATGTCCACACTAAGAGCATTAAGTTGGCGGAGTGTGTCCTCACTACCATGCTTAGCATCAACTTACGGAGCGGTGCACTCTCGGTAGCTATCCCACAGTTCCCGCAGTCTCCGCCACCCATTGGAATTCTGGGTTAAATTCCCAATGCCTGATAGGACAAAAAATATTGTCATGGGTGGTTTGGGGTACATTTCATCAGTCATCTCTCCCCCCATGAAAGCAGTGGCAGACAATTGTTTTGAGCCAGACACCAGGGTGATTAGAAGAGCGCAACAAGGCGCACTGCACATCTGATAGGCTTTGAAAACCAGTTTCATGACTGGCCAGGCTTCGGTGTGATAATTGTGTGTGTTTCTCTGTGATGCAAACCCACCCCCTTTGTTGATTTTAATTCCCTGTAAGCCAGTCACCCTCCCCCCTTCGAAATAAAGTGACTATTATTTTGAAACCATGCATTCTTTCTTCATTAATTTAAAAAATGAGATAACGGTCAAGGTAGCCCAGGTGGGAGGAGGGAAGGGGGAGGAGGGAAGGACAAGGCTACATTGCTTATTGTAGCCACATTAAAAACCAAACTGTTTGAACAACAGCCTTCTGTTGCTTGGGCCATCCTCTGGAGTGGAGTGGCTGACCAAAGCTTTTGATATGGTCATCAGAGAGGGTCTATGGGCTATTCTGCATAAACTGGGTTGCTCAAGGAGGTTCATACAAATCATCCGTCTGTCATGACCACATGACAGAGCAAGTGCTCACCAACGGTGACTTTTCTGATGCATTCGAAATCTTAAATGGAGTGAAGCAAGGCAGCGTACTTGCTCCAGTGCTGTTCAACTTGTTCTTTGCCTATGGCCTCAGCCATGCCACAAGGGACTTTGATCAGGGGATATACATCTGCTACCGACTTTTTGGATCCCTCTTTGATCTTCAAAGATTCAGTGCTAAGACCAAGACACTGGAGAGACTTCTCGTCAAGGCACTTTTCAGAGATGACTGCACCTTGATGGCCCATAGACATGACAACCATCAGGTCATCGTTGATAGATTTTACTGAAGCATCCCAGCTCTTTGGCCTCACCCTCAGTCTCAGAAAGACAGGTCTGGTTCCAACCAGCACCTCTTTCCAACACCCCAGTGCCAGCCCGGGGCAAAGACACAGCAAGAGCACCTTTTTTTTTTTAAGCCAGACAACATTCACAGCACAGCTACACTCCTCTCCAAACTCCTTCTGAGCAGTGCCCTCTGCCTGGGGAAGGTGCCAGGGAGCAATCTGGAGGTGGGAAGATTTGTGAGTGTTGTGATGTGGGGAATTGGTTGACTTATTAGCTACTCCTAAACTTTTCCTGTACCAGATTCTATTTTCTTGCTTTTAGTAAAGCTCCTCTTTGTTATATTGTTGTACCTTGATGCACCCAAAAACTTATATTGATGTACTTTCTGTTACTGGGTCTTATGGTGCTTGCTCATTTGTAACATTATTTTCCAAAGGACAGGATACCTTGTATCTCAGTCACAGTGAGGAGTCACCTTTGATGGGCATATCAGGTGTTAGAAAAAGAACCCATGACCCAACCCCTGTGAGGAGATAGGGGAAGCCACTCCCAAGTAGCAAGCCCCAGGGGGGAGGCTTGACTCACCCTTTGGGGTGAGGGGCTACAGATCTCTCAGTGCCTTTAATGTATTTATCTTCTCAAACTTCCCTGAGAAGTGGGGAAGTATTACTGTCCCATTTTACAGAAGGTTTACTGAGGCACACAGTGACTTCCCTGAGGACACACAGGAAGTCTCTGGAGGAGCAGAAAATTGAAGCCAGATCTCCCACGTTCCAAGCAAGTGCCCGAACTACTAGAGCACCCTCTTTTATATAGGTTCTTTTACCACATTTATCACGGGACCACCTGAGCACCTTTCAGTAGTGCATTAAATGACATGACTAACATGTGTCACGTGTTTGTTTTCTCATCCTCTCCCTAGAGAGTCATGTGTATGCGCTGTGGAATGTTTAGGTTTTGGAATTTTTTACAAATATGTGTATAATGTTAGAGAAGACAAGGTCAAGAAAATGCACCTCACACTTAGAGTGGAAGATGGTGAGGTCTGTGATGGTCATTAGTCCCTGAGAGAGTTCATTCCACACTCTTGGGCCGGTCCCAAGAGAGCTCCTGCACAGATGAGTTTTATCCTTATTGTAGAAAGTTCCACTATGCCAGAGGAGCCAAATTGTTAATCAGTCTTCGTCCTGGAGCTTCAGTTGATCTCTTAGACATGTTGTGCCCAGATTACTGAGCACGTCAAAGACTGAAACTCTGAACTTGATTTGATAATCTGTAGGGAGCAAGAAAACCGTGTTTCCATGGTAGCCTGGGTTGCTGAGGAGATACAGTGCAGTGTTCTGTACCAGGTGGAGTTGACTAAATGCTGAAGGCTTCATGGTCAGTTGTATTTCATGGCTGCAGTATAGCTCAGATGTGACAAATGCATGAATAACTGGGAGCAGGTTCTCTAGGATGGGACAGAGTCTCCTAACCAGTGGCATAGCCAGGTTCTAACAGCAGGGGGAGCAAGCAAACATAAAAGAGGCACTCCCTTTGGCTCCTCCTCTGGCCACGCCCCCGGCTCCTCCAGCCACGCCGTGCCCCCTCCCACTCTTGGCTGGCTCCTCCGGCCACGCTGCAGCCATGCTGCACCCCCCCTGCCATGCCTCCCTCCCCCCCATGGCTGTACAGGGAGGCTGGCAGAGGACAGAGGTATGAGGGGAGGTGAAGGGGAGGGAAAGGCAGGGGCACGGGGTACATGGGAGGGCTACACGGGGTATGGAGTTTGGGGAGGGGTTACCGGGGATGGGAGTGAGCTGGGGTCCCCAGGGCTCTCTGTGCAGAGGGGGCTGGAGCTGCCCCCGGGACCGGGAGAGCCTGGGAGAAGCTCGCCGCGTGCAGCACCAGCCCAGGCTCAGCACTGGCCCTACCCCTTAGGGGGTGGGGGAAGAAGGCAGCGAGCCCCGCCAGGCGCTGTCTGAGCAAGCTGCAGCCCGACTCGCCCGCTCAGCCCGGGGAGCGCTGCCCTACCCAGGGCTGCTGGCAGAGCCTGGCTGTGGGCAGGTCGCACTGACAGGCCACGGCGGGAGTGGGGAAGCGCTCTCCCCTCCTCGGGGGAGTTTTATTCCAGTGAGCTGCGGGCGGCACCGAGGCTCCTGCTGGGAGTGACCAGCCGCGGGTCTGCCGGGTTTGGCTGCCATGAGCAGCGCAGAGCCGCGGCATCCGCTCCTCCAGCATGCACGGGCTCTGCCGCTGCCTCTGCTTTGTGGCCGTGCTGGCGGGGCTCTCTTGGACCAGCAGGGACTGGTGGCAGTGCCGGCCGGCAGGCGCTGCTTCCATGCCAGCTGCTCTGAGGGGAAGCGGCTGCTTCCACTGAACCCTGCTAGCTACGTTACTGCTCCTAACCAACCAGAGTTGGTGTTAAGTGTTACTCATGGATGCTGCTGTGGCAAATTAAGTGTTCAGTCTGTAACATTATGAATTTTGGATGATTTCATGAAATCGTATCATGAAATTACTGTCATGGAAGGTGTGTGTATGATGTATATGTATATATAATATAGGAATATGTGTGAATCCCCCACGAGTTAACAGAGTTGTCATGTCTCTGCTGGGCCAAAGATGGTGAATGAGCAGCACTAAAATACCTTGGGACAATAGGTTTCCCCAATCTGAGAGAAGACACTTCCTTCTCTTGTCTGAGGAGATGGGGGGTTGGGAGTAATGGAAAACTAGCAAAAGGCAGATAAAAGAAGCAGGTAACTCCAGCAGGAGGAACTGAGGGAGATGGCCATCTTGCACCAGATGAGGGAGGCTATTGCAGGGTCAGTGTTGGCAATGGGGTGGAGGATCCTGCCTGCCTGACAGAACATAGATTTCCCAAGGGAAGGTGAGCTAATGAAGGACACTGTGTTTTGAGATGCTCTGTTTTGCATGATCTGAACTTTCCTGTGCTTTACATGATTAAATATAAAGAACATAGAGGTGTGTATGCATGAGAGAGACTGCTTCACAACTACTGAATGTCCATAGAGGGGTTGAACTGTAAATCAGAAGCTTCACACCTTTGGGGTGGTGTTATGGGAGAGGAGTATTTTGAGTACTGGGGAGTCTGAAGGGTCACTGCTACACCCAGGGGCTAGGCAGCTGGACAGTGGTTCCAACACTGGGGCAGGGATGCCATATGGTAAGTGTCCACCCAAAGTGTGCCTAGTGACCAAAAGATTGGAGCAGTGAATGGACTCCATTCAGGTTCCAGGAGTTTGAGACACCCTTGGGAATCCAGAGCTGAGAGGCTAGGATTCCCCTCCCTGCAGTCTTAGTGTGTGGACAGGCAGAGGAGTTGCTAGTGTCAGTGATAGCTGCTGTGGGAGAGTTTACCATCCATGCATAACCCAGAAGCACGCCTAAGATATGGATTGAAGATACATACTGAATTGACCAAGTGTGGGTGTGTAGCTTCAACCAGAGGAGATTGCACCATGGCTACAAACTCATCAAAATTCTTTCCTCTCTTCACCAGCATCGCCTCTGTCTTGCTTGGGTTAATCTTCAACTAGCTATTCATCCATATTGAATCTCATCCAAGCACCATGCCATGTGGATGGTAGTGGTATGGTCATAGTTAGTGAAGGATGGGTACCGTTGTGTGTCATCTGTATATTGCTGGCACTTGAGTCCATGTCAACTTACCAGTTCACCTAGTGACTGCATGTAGATGTTGACTAGGATCAGAGAGAGAATTGATCCTTGTTGGACTTCACAAGTGAAGGATCTAGTAGTGGAAGTACATCTTCCCATCACTACTTGTGCGTTACCCTGAACCTCTACCATCTTTCTCAGGCTAGACAGCAATATGTTATTGCTTTCTGAGGCTAGATTTGCAAATGCTGCAGAGGTGTCGAGGAGGTTAAGAATGGATGCCTGCCCTCTGCATTGACTGCAGGAGATCATCCATTAGTGGCACTTAGTGGTTTCTGTCCCATGTCCTTGCAATCTCTGCCAGGTGTTTTAGGATATTAGCTTCAAACAGATGAAATTGAAGTGGCCTTTGGATAGCTTATCTGACCTTGCTCAGGAATGGAAGGTTCGATACTAGGCTGTAGTTGGCTAGTACAGATATATCCAGGATGAGTTTCTTCAGTGTTGGTCAGGACTCAGCCATTAAAACAACAACAAAAGAAAATAATAATTCCCCAAAGGTATGCAAGAGACTGGGAATGGAAATAATGCACATGCCTAGAGATAGAACCTACTGTTATTTCAGACTTTCAGACTTACTATGGAGACATTTGTAAATGCAAGAAAAATCCAATTTTGCCGTATTGTCTTACTCTCCAAAGATTTCAGCTTCTCCATTACCCAAGTGATTGTCTGTCTGAAAATGATGCACCAATTGTCTAAACAAAGACAACTAGTCACCCAACAGTCAGCTGCTCAGTTACACATGATTACAAGGTTGTGGAGAATTCTGTCAAGAATACAGAAGTTCATGTGCCGGTGTAAGCTATTGTCATGTGACAGAGCCAAGAGCAGTTGTTAGTTATACTCCCTCTCAGTTTTCAATCTGAATCCATTAACAGTGCAGCAAAGAGGCACGAATATGGAGGGAATAAGTGGCTTTCCATGATAAATACACAGCATTGTCTTAAACTACTGTTGCATGAGAGAAAGAATGAAAGGAAATGTTAATTGCACACAAGAAGAGATTACTCTGAAAGCAACTCCTTGAAGAGTGTGTAAAATATTTCCTGATGGATTATTATAAGCCTGCTTGAAAACAGATGTTTGATTTTAGAGTTACTTGTTTGGCTTATAAAATATGGAGAAGAATCTTACCTCTAATTTAGTACATTAGACTGTCCTGTGCTGATTAATTTAAGAGTCAAATGAGTAGCAAGCCAGAAAACATAAAGACCTGCACTTCTGAAAACTCAAACCTACGCATATTATTGCTTTTAAGGGGGCAATGCCAAGTTGAAGCATGTAGTAAAAAAAAAAATGTCCTTTTATCCTAATAGATTAGTGCTAGGGAAATAATTCTAAACAGTGAATTTACTTTGCTCCATTTTGGCTGTTTGTTTACTTTATACCTCTCTCAGTTTGGATAACAAGAAGAGACTAGTCACTGTGATATTTTGTTTTCAGTGGCATAGCCTGGTTGGTCCTCATTTATGAGATAAGATAAATGAGGTCTTTTACTGGACCAACTTTTGCTGGTGGAGGGGACAAGCTTTCGCACTTCATAGAGCCCTTTGTCAGGTCAAAGAAGGTCTGTGAAGCTGGAAAGCTTGTCTTTTCCACTAACAGAAATTAGTTCAGTAAATGATATTGCCTTATTTACCTTGTTTCTCATTTTTGTGTTGTCAGTTTCATTTTCAGGGTTTCATGCACTGGCACAATACTGTAATGCCCAGCTTGTAGATACTGCAAGGGAATAGTTTTATGTTTATCTAAAACTACCACTTGCAAGTTTTTTGTAAAAGGTTATTTAAAAAAAACAAACATCTAAATTTGAGGTAATTGTTTTAACTTTTGAAGGGAAACCTTTACATAGAAATTCTTGTGCTGTTTAAGATATTACCAAACTATCTTATGATTTGAAAATCTTCTTCCACAATAGCTTTCTCCTTGGAGAAGGCCTCCTAGCAATCACAAGGGCAGCTCAGGGACTTACGGTATATCTTACTTGAAATCCGGTAGCTTCCAGTAATCACCCTTGCCATAAAAAACACCAGGACTTTGAAAACAACAACAAAATGGACTTCTAACAGGTATCATCTAGAATCCTGCCAATATTCACACAGCGCCATGTACTACTACTTCTCTTTGAGGACAATAGCAAAAATCCCATTCAGTAGGAGCAGGATCATAGAATATCAGGGTTGGAAGGAGGTCATGTAGTCTAACCCCCTGCTCAAAGCAGGACCAATCCCCCGACAGATTTTTGCCCCAGATCCTTAAATGGCCCCCTCCAGGATTGAGCTCACAACCCTGGGTTTAGCAGGCCTCTGTGCAAACCACTGAGCTATCCCTCCTTCACAAAGGACAGGGCCCACAAAGTTAAAACTTTATCTAGATTATATGCTGTTAGACTAAGTAGCCTTGTCTTAAATATTTTTGTGCTTTAAGATTCCTCTGTTTTACTAGATAGATAGATAGATAGATAGATAGATAGATAGATAGATAGATAGATAGATAGATAGATAGATAGCACTACATTTTACTTTGTGTTTTTATTTTAAAAGCAAGAATGAAAATTAAGGGCCCAACTTTGTTTGTGCAACTAAAATTCCTGTTGACTCCAATGGAAAGAATGCTGGGTCAAGTTCCAAAACAGTTGTCACAGAGAGAGTGGTGTTTTTTTTGTTTTGTTTTGTTTTTAACGTGCAAGAGTTAGAGTGCAGGCATATTAGCAGGAGATCTTTCTTCTGCTACTTTCTGACTTCTTTGAAAACTAAGCTTCTGACCCAAGGACAGATTTTATAAATACAGCTGAGTTAATTTCAAAGGCACATGGTGCTGAAATGTGTGTGCTAGCAAACTATTACTTTGTATACCTACAGAGTCATTACAGGGTTCTCTTTTAACTCTGTTTTTGATGTGTCATTTTAGCTAATGTGCCTTAATAGCAGTCAGCTCTTGGCTTGATGTAAATATGAACCTTGAAAGTTTTCAATATTGAAAGTAAGGTCCTAATTTTGCAGACTTCACATACGTTAGGGCTGAAGGTCAGATTCAAGCTATAAAACAGGGATTGGCAACCTTTGGCCCGTGGCCCATCAGGGAAATCCGCTGGTGGCCGGGGCCATTTGTTTACCTGCAGCTTCCGCAGGTTCGGCCAATCGCAGCTCCCACTGCCAACAGTTTGCCATTCCAGGACAATGGAGGCTGCAGGAAGCAGCAGCCAGCACATCCTTTAGCCCGCGCCGCTTCCCGCAGCCCCCATTAGTCTGGAACGGCAAACCGTGGCCAGCGGGAGCTGCGATCGGCCAAACCTGTGGCCACTGCCGGTAAACAAGCCATCCCGGCCCGCCAGCAGATTTTCCTGATTGCCAATCCCTGCTATAAAGCACATTCTTCCTACCAAGAGCAAATCCATGGGAATGAAGAAGAGAAAGTTCTCTCCAAACCATAGGGAGCAGCACTGGAGTGGCCTTTGCTTGGTTTGGCCTCTGCCCCCTTAGTAGTCCCCCCTCCTCTTCCTGAGAATGGAAGGATCCAATCTTCTACCCAGTAGCAGATCCCTGTGTCCTACCTCAGCCAGTTCCATGGATGGCTATGCAAGAATCATTTGGAGATCTAGTTTCCCATTCCCTATACAGCCTCTCCGAATTATCACATCCTTCTGCAAAGTGAAAGTTTCTCTGTTGGAGGGGGAAATTTTTGCCTTTAAAATAAGATCTAATCCTACAGTCCCAGGTGAGACGTCAAGAGGACGAATCATGTGAGCAAGGGTTTGCCAGCACAGGCCCTAAATTTGATCAAACTGACTGCTACGTCATAAATTACCTAATCTCTTGGCCTGTGACAGATGTTTTTAGAAACCACAGCTTCAGCTGGTGAGGGAGGGGGACCCCCTTTGAATCCCTCACACACAAAAACTATTACAACAGAACACCCTATCTTCTACTGCAGAATTTTAGTGGGAGATTACTAGAAACATGGAGACTTGCTTTACTTTAGACTTCTTCCTGCCACTTACAGACAGTAACCAGTGATAGTTCTACACTAGAGTGTAGGGTGCGGGAAGAGGTGACTTCATCCCCTGAGTTGTCTACAGAGATTCTTTGTTTGAAAGTACCTATAGGGCATCTTTGAAACATATTTGTGCTAAACATTCACCTGTGTTTTAAGCCCTTCCAAAGGAGATTCTCTCAACCAGTCCATGTCAACCATATACATTCTTCAAGATCAGCTCCCTTTATTATAATAAACTTTCTCTCTGTGTGCTTAAATATATCTTTAAAGTTTACTTTGTATCTTGAAACAGCATGTGGCCATCAGGTGATATAATGCCATGTCTCATGCCAACTACGTGAAAATTTCTCCACCTACCAGACACCAGTGCTGAGAAATGTCAAGAATCTCTCCTAGTGTTTTCCACTGTCCTAGAACCATCAAGTCAAGTAGGCTAAATTAGCAACTGCAAGTTTTGCAAATACTACATTTATACATTATCACTGGCTTCATTTTCTCAGGTTCCTATATCAGCGAGGGCAGCATTGTAACAAAGTCCTTGTGGTACTTCTAATTTTTCAGTGTGGTAAGAATGCTGATAATCTTAAGGACCCCAAAGCACTTTGCAAACTGTGCACATGGATCACTGAATTGCTAGGGTGAAACACAGGAACAGCTTAGGGCAGCAAGTGCAAAGTACCTTTTCTAATAGATACTGCAGGGAATCTTAAATAGGCTGAATATAATCTGAGCAGTACACCAAGGTTTAACATTAGGGCTGGTTGAAATTTTTCTGTTAATGATGCTTTCTCGGAAAAGTAGGGTTTTGACTAAATGAAATTTTCAACAGAAAATGTCTCTACTTTCCTTGGAAAATTTAGACTTTCCAGCAATAGACTGAGAATCCAAAAAAGTTTTTGGTTTTCAGTTTTTCAGAAAAAAGTTGAAATTTTCCTTGGACAATTTTGATTAAAATAACTTTTTGCTGAAACTTTTCCTGGGGGAGGAGGAAGAAACATTTTTCAACCAGGTCCATTGAACATATCTTTACTCTTGTGAAAAGTGTCATGGAATTTTGAATGATCTGAAGAAGTCAGAAATTCAGTTTTATATTTCAGCCAAACACACTCCAGTAACCCAGTGCCCCATAATGCCACAATAGGGCATTGACTCTGTATTGACAAAGCAAAGATTGCAACTGTCTAGTAATAATGGCTTGGGTTTCAGAGGTGCTCGACACCTACAACTTTCATTTAGTTGAAGAGAAGTTGGAATGCTGAGCAACTTTGAAATAGTAGATTATATGGTGCCACCACTATTTCCTGTCACACAGAGATCTTCCTGGGAGGTCTCCCATCCACACCCTAAACCTCTTGAGTTTATACAAGCTAGCAGGATCACTGCACACGGTAGCATGGCAGCCAGTTAATGGGTTCCCGATTCACAGTAAGCGTACACTCTCTATTAGAGACAGTGAAGCATTCATTTTTCTGTTGGGTGGCTATCAGTACCCAGATGGCAGGTAGGGTATGAAAAATGAGTATGTAATTGGTGACATTTTTGGTTTTTAACAACAGCCTACAACAAGATGCAGTAATTCATTCCCTATTCCAGCCTTTGGTTCATTTCTGTCTGTGTTTTGCTTTATAACTAGGTGAAAGAATTAGGTTTTTCAGTGGTTAATCCTTTTACTTTCATCCTAAAAGTTAGGCCAAACAGTGTCCAGATTAATAACCCTAAAAATGACTATGGAGACTGTTTTATAGCTTTATGTGGCTGAACTGTACTTCTAACTTCTCTATTACTGCATGGGAACATTTTGTTGTTGTTTTTTGAGAAAAACAGTATTTGATGTAAAGACCTATCCCTAAGTTCTCAAAATCAGATTAATTTTCTATCAGTTTGATGCTTTTAAATTCTAAGGATCTGATGTATATTGTTTTAAGGAGCCTCAACTTGGCATTTCTTGCATCCACTAAGTTGCAGGTGCAAATAATTGCAGACACAATTGACGTCCTTGGGAAGTCTAAACATGTGTCTTAAGAGCATGGTCAGATATTTGTATTTCTAAAAGACAAATATTTGCACAAAATGGATGACCACTTCTAAAAATAAAGTCCTAACAGCACAAAGTGTAGTGTAGCAACTATTCCAGAGTATGCTGAATTTCTTTCTAAAATACAGCAGTTATTTTTTATAACTCCGTTTTTGCCTAACTTCTCATGCTCTTCTGCACAATAACAAAACTGATGAGGTACATGTCTAGACTGATACTACCTCCAAACCCAATGTTCTACGATTTTACATTGTACATTTGATAAATATTATTTATTATAATAAATAATTATCTTGTAAGTATAGAGTTCAAAGTACCAGTCAGTCCTAAACTTTTTAGGACTAAATTTCCACCCAGGGGCCCTATGCAGAGATTTTGGTACTGTGATGGGGTGTACCAGGCCCTCTGAGACACCCTGCTGGAGGCCTTGTGGTCCTACCACACCCTTCCCGAGGATAGGAGCAGTGAAGATAGGTAGAACCCTGCACAGATACACAAATGTGTATCCACATCCTATCCATGATCTACAAAAATGATCTACAGATATCCACATCCACAGATATCTGCAGATTTTCAGGGATCTACACCGGATGCCGGACTGAGGCTCAAAGGCACCCACCACTCTGGAGCCTGGTCAGGGAGAGACATGCTGGCAGCTGTGTGGAGCCACGGTGGACCCTCCAACTGCCTTGGGTGCGGGGGCCTGAGCAGCCCCCCACCCAGTGTCCCAGTCTCCTGCCCAAGGCAGGTGGAGGAACCCAGGCTCCCCACAGCTGCCCATCCAGCTCTCTCTGACCCAGCTCTGGCCAGGAGGGTGGCTCGGAGCCGCAGCCCAGCTACGATAAGAGCTGGGCAGGCAGCAGTGCAAAGCTGTTATGGACCCTCCATCTGCCTTGAGCAGGGGGCCCAAGCAGCCCTGCCCCACAGCCTCCCTGCCCATTGTCCCTGAGCCCAACCCCTGCCCAGGGCAGCTGGAGGATCCACACTGTGGTTCCTCACAGCTGCCTGCCCACTCTTACTGTCAGAGCCTTGTGTGGATACAGAATTTGTATCCACATCCATGCTGGTATCCACAGAAATGATCTGTGGATATAAAGCGGATACCCACGGATTTGCAAGGCTCTAAGGCTGGGTCCTCCAGACTGCCTAGAAAGGCTCCACACAAGCAGTCAATCAGAGCCCAGCATCGTCAGATAAAAGGAGCTGCAGGGCCTGAGTGGGTCAGTTCCTGGCTTGGACCAGAGAGGTGAGGCAGGGTGCTTTGGCCCAGGGACATTTGAGGGGCTGCACTTGCTAAACCTGGGAGTGAGAGGAATTGAGAGCTCTAGCCCTAAGTAATGGACAGAGACAAGAATCCAGGTGGGAAAAGGCCCAGGGAGTGTAGCAGCAACCAAGTACAGTACATGACTGCTGTGTGTAGGGTTCCTGGAATCTGTAGCAGTGGGTGGTCCTGGGTCCCCCCACCAGTAAGTGCTGGAGTGGTTTAAGCCTCCGAAAGAGACATGGCTAGTTTATAAACCCAAGCTGCCCGTCCAGTTCTCTCTGACCCGGCTCTGGCCAGGAGGGCGGCTCGGAGCCGCAGCCCAGCTATGATAAGAGCTGGGCAGGCAGCAGTGCAAAGCTGTTATGGACCCTCCACCTGCCTTGAGCAGGGGGCCCGAGCAGCCCTGCCCCCCAGCTTCCCTGCCCATTGTCCCTGAGCCCCAAGAAAAGGGGCTAGATTTAAAAGGGCCCAGAGACAATGTTGAATGCCCTGGTGAGGGTAGACCAGTAGTTCTGGCAGGACTCTTTACTAACCCCTTTACTAACCTCCTTTAGGAGCCTGAGCAGAGGGCTGGATTGAAAGGAGGAGCCCAAGAGGGGCTGAAGAGAGAAAGAACCCTCAGGAAGGAGGGGCTGAGTCCAGCCTGAACAAGGGATTGGAAGATTTTTGCTTGGGTATGTTTTGGACTTGAATATCCCCAAACGGGTTTCTTGATCCATTTAGATGATGTGACTTGGCCAGGGGGCTGAGCCATTGAAGACCTGCCTAATGAAGGTGAGTGTCTGCAAGGGGTGCCGGGAGCAGGACAAAGATTGTGGTATCACACATAACTGATAGCAGGTTCTTGAGGTGAGTGACCCCATCATGTTTACCCAGTACATTATGGCCACATCCATTTTGTGTACATAACCAGATATTTGCACAAGTACACATGGTACCCAGTTCACATATGCACAAATACAGGTGTATGTATATGTAGTTTTGTGGTACACAATCAAAAGGCTGATTTCTGGCTACAAGAAAATCTCACCCTGAAAAGGAAAAAAAAAATCAGAATTTATTTTATTCCTGCTAAATGAATATCTTAGATTTATGCTTTAGTGAATGATTTAATCCATTCATTTCTTTAATAATAGTATGTGTAGGAACTGAATAATGCTTGCTAAGGCAATCAGTTATTCAGGTCTGTATTCAGTAGTAGCTGGGATGTCTCACGAGGCACTTTACAATCAAAATTATGACTAGGTTGCAAAGAATGAGTGTAACTTACTTCATTGAGGTTTTTATAGTATTTAATCTAAAAAGATGGGAGGTACTTACCATAAGGCAACTACTGTAGAACTCTTGCCTTCTGCCCCGTCCTTTCTCCACTTCAAACTTTGTCCTCTCTAGGTTCAGCCCTTCCCTTTCCTGGCTACCTGCTATCAATCCTGAGTTTGCAGGTTTTCCTTTGAGCTGCCAAACACTTACCATACATTTACAGGGAGGCACTGTTTCTTCTGCTGTGCCCAGTGCAATAATAAAACAAAGGACATGAAAATAAGCTACATCACTAAAAATAAACTAAATCACTAAAAATATTGAAAGGAGCCATGCAAACAGCATGTGCAGTTTTCAGAAGTATCAATTCTGTGAGTAAAACCCAAAGCTACAATGATGGAATATTTTACATGTTAAATTGAGACCAGTAACACATTTTACATAGATTACTGAACCATCCCATACTAATGGTCTCTTGGTCACTGCCAGTGTGGGATGGAGTCATCCTGGTGACCCTGCACATGAAAGGCTTTATGTAGTCTGCCACCTATCCCTTAAACTAGCCAGTCCGTCTGGGTAAAGCTGTTGCACAAAAGAGTAACAATGGCAGAGAAAATCCAACTGAAAACATCCTGGTTGGTATGGCTTATCACGGTCTTGAAATCTGAATTAATTTCTCATTCCTATCAGTGGGAATTCAATTGTGAATGTAGGGAATTAAGTGTTCTCTTCAGTGTAAATACCCCCATGTCCCCATACCATGACAGGAAGCAGATATCCCTGTTTAGGAAGCACTGTACCAGAACTTGATCCTGGAGCAGTTTGAGACTTTTATTTAGCTGAGGTACATGATGCAGGAGAGATCTGACAGCTCTTATGAGATTCATGTGGTGCCAAGTAGCTCAGTATGAGTCTGATCCAGTAGCCCTCTATGATATTCCAGGGTGTAATCCAGATCAGTGAGCAGCTGTGTCACTCTGGCCCTGCAACCTTGGGTGCCTCGCAGTGCTTCGCTGTTGTATCTTCCAACTTTGGTTGCTCACAATCAGCCTGCAGCATGCAGGTTACACTCTGAGTATCTGTGTAAAGCCACAGCCCTGTCCAGCAGTTCTGACCCCAGCAGCCTGTCAACAAACACCAGTCATTCTCTGGCTCCCAGCAGCCTTGGTTACTATATGCAGGGTGACCCCAATACACTCTTGGTCCCAGATTTTCCCCAAAAACACATTGTCTGCACTGTCCAGCCCTCTCCTCACAATGCTGGATTAGTTTTGATTAAAGAATAAAACAAGTCTATTTAACGGCAAAGAGATTTTAAGTGAACCCAAGTAATGAGGCATTAAAGTCAGAAATGGTTACAAGAAAAATAAAGAGAAAACACTTTCTAATTTGACATACTAGACTTGGTTCAAGATGAAGTCCCACACCATATGTTCCAGTAACATTGCTGACTGAACTCTCACACCAGGATCTGCTCCCAAGGTCCACTGGCTGTTTTCTGGCTGGTTTACCTCTTGGGTGAAAGAGAGATTTACAGGAACAGAGAACTTGGGGGTGTTTTTGCCCCTCACTTTTATAGTTCAGTCTCACTTTGAATTGCATTTTCTTGAGTAACCCCTAGATAAAGTTATTTCCAGATGAGTGCAAGGAGACAGAGTCTGGTGGGGAAGAGGTGTTATGCTGTTGCTTTTCACCTCTGCTTGTTAAAGGTGTGTCTACACTACGAAGTTAGGTCAATTTTATAGAAGTCGATTTTTAGAAACCGATTTTATACAGTCGATTGTGTATGTCCACACTAAGCGCATTAAGTTGGCTGAATGCGTCCTCACTACTGTGGCTAGCATCGACTTACAGAGCAGTGCACTGTGGGTAGCTATCCCACAGTTCCTGCAGTCTCCACTGCCCATTGGAATTCTGGGTTAAGCTCCCAATGCCTGATGGGACAAAAACATTGTCATGGGTGGTTTGGGGTACATGTCGCCAGGCCCCCCTCCCTCCCTCCGTGAAAGCAAAGGCATACAATTGTTTCGCGCTTTTTTTCCTGGGTTACCTGTGCTGTTGCCATACCATGGCAAGCATGGAGCCCACTCAGCTCACCGTCACCATACATCTCCTGGGTATCGGGCCCCTGCCCCATAGACCCAACCGGTCCCCCCGCCCCTTCTCCGCAAGCCGGCTGCACGATCTGCAGCCGGTCCGTTTTCAAACCGCGCCAAGGAAACACCTCTACACACTCGTGCTCCACACCCTTCACTTCCTCACTCTCGTGTCCTGCCCCGATACAAAGTGGCGGGACCTCCTGCCACCTCTGGAGGGTGAGGAGCCCCGGTGGGCCAGCCTATACTCTACCCTGGTCCCGAGACCCGCCGGGGCTATCAGTTGGCGGCTCCTTCATGGGGCCGTAAGCACGGGCGTGTACTTGGCACGGTTTACCCCTGTCCCAGACACCTGCCCTTTCTGCGGCATGAGAGAGACCCTGGCGCACGTTTACTTAGAGTGCGCCAGGTTGCAGCCCCTGCACCGGCTCCTCATTAACATCCTATTACGTTTCTGGCTGCACTTTTCCCCTCACCTCCTTCTCTACGCACTCCCTATCCGTGGCCCCACAAAGTCCCGGGACCTCCTGGTCAACCTCCTCCTCGCCCTGGCTAAAAAGGCCATCTACACGACCAGGGAGAGGAGGTTGGCCGATGGAGACTCCGGTGACTGTGGGACTTGTTTCCGCTCCATGGTCCGTTCACGAATCCGGGCGGAGTTCCTTTGGACGGTGTCCGCTGGCTCCCTTGACACCTTTGAGGAGCAGTGGACGCTGTCCGGGGTTCTCTGCTCGGTGTCCCCGTCAGGTTCCCTTCTTATGACCCTTTGACCGCACTCCTGTCCCTGTTCTTTTATTAGTTGTCCCCCATAATCAGTGGGTTCTGTGGTCCTGTGGTTCCTCCCCTTAGGCTGGGGGAGGATCTTTAGCAGGACTTCCCGGAAACCCAATAGATACATCTCCTGGGTGCTGCTGGCAGACACCATACAGCATTGCTACACAGCAGCAGCTCCTTGCCTTCGTGGCAGACAGTGCAGTAGGACTGATAGCCCGTGTATGTCTCCTGGGTGCTCTTGGCAGACCTCAGTGAGGTCAATCAGGGCACCTGGACAGACATGGTCCTAGAGCACCGAATGGGAGCCAGAGACTCCAGGTCTTTCTCTTCTTTAAGTTTCATCTCATGGAGATTCAGTCCTGCCTGGAATATCATGCGAGCTGGAGTCTTCTGCCTTAGGCTGCTCTCCCAGCCAGCACCACCGCACAGTTGCACCTACCCCAGCCTACCCCCTGCTTCCATGGATCAAGAAGCCTGAACAGTAGTAAGGAGCAGTTCAATTATAGGCTGAGCAAGTGAAGAATGTTAGAGTGTTAGAATGTGCCTTTGAACGTTTAAAAGCTCTCTGGTGATGTTTGCTGACTAGGTCAGACCTCAGCGCAACCAACATTCCCATTGTTATTGCTGCTTGTTGTGTGCTCCATAATATCTGTGAGAATAAGAGGGAGACATTTATGGTGGGATGGGAGGTTGAGGCAAATTGCCTGGCATCCGATTTTGAGCAGCCAGACACCAGGGCAATTAGAAGAGCACAGCAAAGCACGCTGCATATCAGAGAAGCTTTGAAAACCAGTTTCATGACTGGCCTGGCTTCAGTGTGACAGTTGTGTGTGTTTCTCTTTGATGCAAACCCACTCCCTTTACTGATTTTAATTTCCTATAAGCCAACCACCCTCCCCCCTTCAAAATAAAGTAACTATTATTTTGAAACCATGCATTCTTTCTTTATTAATAAAAAAATGAGATAACGGACAAGGTAGCCTGGGTAGGGTGGGGGAGGAGGAAGGACAAGGCCACATTTCTTATTGTAGCCAAACTAAAAATCAAACTGTTTGAATGATAGCATTCTGTTGCTTGGGCCATCCTCTGGAGTGGAGTGGCAGGGTGCCCAGAGCATCCTCCACTCCCCCGATTCTTGGGCATCTGGATGAGGAGGCTATGGAACTTGGGGAGGAGGGAAGGCAGTTATACAGTGGATGCAGTGGGGGCCTGTGCTCTTGTTGGATTTCCTGCAGCTCCAACAGACCCTTCATTGTGTCCGTTTGCTCCCCCATTAGCCTCAGCATCATGTCCTGCCTCTGCTCTTCACACTCACTTAATTCTTTCCTGGCCTCTGCCACTAAATGCCTCTATGCATTAAGCTGTTTCCTATCAGTGAGGGTGGACTGCATGAGCTTGGAAAACATGTCATCACGAGTGCATTTTTCTCACCTTCTAATCTGTGATAACCTCAGGGACGGAGATTCATAGATTCATAGACTCTAGGACTGGAAGAGACCTCAAGAGGTCATCAAGTCCAGTCCCCTGCCCTCATGGCAGGACCAAATACTGTCTAGACCGTCCCTGATAGACATTTATCTAACCTACTCTTAAATATCTCCAGAGATGGAGATTCCACAACCTCCCTAGATAATTTATTCCAGTGTTTAACTACCCTGATGGTTAGGAACTTTTTCCTAATGTTCAACCTAAATCTCCCTTGCTGCAGTTTAAGCCCATTGCTTCTTGTTCTATCATTAGAGCCTAAGGTGAACAAGTTTTCTCCCTCCTCCTGATGACACCCTTTTAGATACCTGAAAACTGCTATCCTGTCCCCTCTCAGTCTTCTCTTTTCCAAACTAAACAAACCCAGTTCTTTCAGCCTTCCTTCATAGGTCATGTTCTCAAGACCTTTAATCATTCTTGTTGCTCTTCTCTGGACCCTCTCCAATTTCTCCACATCTTTCTTGAAATGCGGTGCCCAGAACTGGACACAATACTCCAGTTGAGGCCTAACCAGCACAGAGTAGAGCAGAAGAATGACTTCTCATGTCTTGTTTACAACACACCTGTTAATGCATCCCAGAATCATGTTTGCTTTCTTTGCAACAGCATCACACTGTTGACTCATATTTAGCTTGTGGTCCACTATGACCCCTAGATCTCTTTCTGCCATACTCCTTCCTAGACAGTCTCTTCCCATTCTGTATGTGTGAAACTGATTCTTCCTTCCTAAGTGGAACACTTTGCATTTGTCTTTATTGAACTTCATCCGGTTTGCCTCAGACCATTTCTCCAATTTGTCCAGATAGATCATTTTGAATTTTGACCCTGTCCTCCAAAGCAGTTGCAATCCCTCCCAGTTTGGTATCGTCTGCAAACTTAATAAGCATACTTTCTATGCCAACATCTAAGTCGTTGATGAAGATATTGAAAAGAGCCGGTCTCAAAACAGATCCCTGCGGAACCCCACTTGTTATACCTTTCCAGCAGGACTGGGAGCCATTAATAACTACTCTCTGAGTACGGTTATCCAGCCAGTTATGCACCCACCTTATAGTAGCCCCATCTAAATTGTATTTGCCTAGTTTATCGATAAGGATATCATGCGAGACCGTATCAAATGCCTTATTAAAGTCTAGGTATACCACATCCACCACTTCTCCCTTATCCACATGACTCGTTATCCTATCAAAGAAAGCTATCAGATTGGTTTGACACAATTTGTTCTTTACAAATCCATGCTGGCTGTTAGGAGGGATGGGGGGCGTGTAGAAACATTCTACGCACTACAATTCTGGTGGGACTGCATGGTCACCTGTGCTGCTGAGTTCGTCATGCTGACCAAACAGGAAATGAAATTCAAAAATTCCCGGGGCTTTTCCTGTGTACCTGGTTAGTGCATTGGAGTTCAAAGTGCTGTCCAGAGTGGTAACAATGGAGCACTCTGGGATAGCTCCTGGAGGCCAATACCATCGATTTGCACCCACACTACCCCAAATTCGATCGAGCAAGGTCGATTTTAGCGCTACCCCCCTTGCCGGGCAGGAGTACAGAAGTTGATTTTAGGAGCCTTTTAAGTTGATGGAATGGGGTTGGTTGCGTGGACGCATTCATATTAAAATCGACCTAACGCGACTGTAGCAGAGTGGATCTCTGCTCCCGCCCTGAAGGGGTTAAAAACAGCCCAGGAAAGGGGCTGGGGCTGGAGAAAGCAGCCCTTTTACGCTGGGCTGATTGGGGAAGTGGCTGCAGCTGGAGGCCACACCCCAAACTGAGCGACAGGGCCTAATAAGAAGGCCAGGGAAGCCAAGGGCAGACAGTCTTCCTCTGTTTGTAGAGGGAGAAGGGCCTGGCTGCCGAGAACCAGAGCAGGTACCTAGGGTAAAGCAGTGCTGGGGAAAGGCAGAGGAGCTGGGGAGCTCCTGCCTGGAAAGCCCCAGGCTGTGGCCTAGAATTAGGCCAGGAGGTACTGGGGTTGCAGGGTGCAACCCAGGGGTAGGCCAAGGCAGCAGGTCCAAACCCCTTTGCTGATGATGAGTGGCTGATACTGCAGTCTGCCCCAGGGTGTGGGGCCAGACAATGACTGGCAGTAGCCTACATTGAAGCAAACTGGGGACAGGGGAAAGGTTTTTTTCCCAGGGAGGGGAAATCCCTAAGAAAGAGGAAGGGGTTACTGCCAGGGGCAGAACCCCACGTAAAAGGGGCACTGGGATCCAGGGAGGGACACGAGGCCTGTAACAGGAAACAAGGCGGATCACCAGCCTGCAGAGGGCGCTCCACTGGAACCTGAGCTAATTCCTAAAGTGACCAACAGGAGGTGCTGTGGGGGTGAGTCCACCTGTTTACGGTGACTAAATTCGACCTAACCCCGTAGTGTAGACCAGGTCTAAGATACAGATCTGAGTCTCTTGCCTTCCCCCGCTTCCATGCCAAAGAATGAACACAACAGGTGATGGCTAAGGCAACGATTATGTTATGGAGTCCATGACTTCCATTGACCTTTGTGATATTTTCTGCCTCGAGACTGGAGCTCCCAGCCAGCCGCGCTCCTACAGCTCCCTGCCCTGGTGGGGGGACTTTGCAGCTGCCCAGCTGTGGTGGGGGGCTGGCAGACCCTGAAGCTGCAGGGTTGCCCTGCTGCCCTCCACCGCATGCCACAGCTGGACAGCTGTAGGGAGTCCCTGCTGGCTGGGCAGGTGCATGGGGTTGCCCCAGCACCTGCTGTGGCTAAACAGCTGCAGGGAGTCCCCACTGTCTGCCGTGACTGGGCAGCTGGTGCACCCCACAGCTACCCAGCCGTGGCCGGTGGCAGGGGCACTCTCTGCAGCTCCCAACTGCCCCAGGGGTGAGGGGACCCTGCAGCAGCCCAGCCCCAGCAGCAGGAGGACCGTGGAGCTCCCATGCATTGCAGCGGTGCAGGACCAGGAGCCCCAGCAGCAGTGGATGCTGAATCCACCTATCCCTTTTTTCAGGGATATTTTTAGTGAAAGTCAGGGACAGGTCACGGCTTCTGTGAATTTTTGTTTATTGCCCGTGACCTGTCCTTGACTTTTACTTAAAATATCCATGACAAAAACTTAGCCTTAGTGATGACCCATCAGCTTTGACACCTGGCTAGAAGCATCAACTTGTTCTTTGTCTCTGAGAAAGAGCTTTACCCACTTCCCAGGCTTGTCTGGTAAACACACTTCAGTCATGATTTCATGCTATGTTCATAACTTTACATATAATTTTACATATATTTCACCATGATGTTATTGACCAGCAAGTGATTAGGTTTTAATGATTGACCAGCAAGTGATTAGCTTTCAATGATACCTGTTCGTACAAAGTTTATTACAATAGTGTGTAGGGCAGGGGTAGGCAACCTATGGCACCAGTGTCGAAGGCGGTACGCAAGCTGATTTTCAGTGGCATTCACACTGCCCAGGTCCTGATCACTGGTCCGGGGGGCTCTGCATTTTAATTTAATTTTAAATGATGCTTCTTAAACATTTTAAAAACCTTATTTACTTTACATACAACAATAGTTTAGTTATATATTATAGACTTACAGAGAGAGACCTTCTAAAAACATTAAAATGTATTAGTGGCACGCAAATTAGAGAGTGAATAAATGAAGACTGGGCACACCACTTCTGAAAGGTTGCTGACCCCTGGCGTAGGGTCTGAATACAGAGATACCTTCTGTCACATGCTCCTTTAGACAAGTAGGCCCATTGTAGTCAATGGAACTACTTGCCTGAGTTAAGGATTATTTGCCTGAGTAAAGATTTCAAGATCTTGCTCATAATTGACAAAGGTGAAGGTTGATGAACATTTTAAAATCTGTTGGTTAAAAGTTCATTTTGGGATGAGGATTACCTTTTAAAAAATCCCATTTTAAGTCATGGTTTACAAGGCCAAACAACTATACCTAAGCATTGTGATTACAGAATCCATCCCTATTCAGTCATACCTTAAAATAGGATAAGTAACACAAGCCGAACAACTAAAAGTCCTGAGCTGCTGCCAGTGGAACTGTCTCACTTCACTTCTAACATGTTTGCTCATAAAAGGGCAAACTTAAGTATGACTCAGAAACATGCTGAGCTGAGTGTTGTTAAAGCTGAAAGGGAACTTCACCTGTAATCTAAACATCTCAAATCAATATATCAAATGCAATTTAAAAAAATCAATATTAGCTCCATGTATAATATATGTAGTCTATAGACAAACACCTAGCTTTCACCATGATTAATACATTCCTATTGCTCTTTTTGATCACTGGAAATAGTTTAACAATGCCAGTTCTGTTTGTCAAAAAAAATAAAATTTGTTTTTAAAAAGTGCTCCATTGACATGATAATGGTATTGGAGACAAACCTGGTGGAGTTAAAAAATCCAAACACTCCTACTAACATTATATTGAGTCTATTGACAATGCTTCATATACTGTATTGTTTTTAGTGTCACAGTAGTTGAGCTGCATATACATCTGAAAGTCCTATGGGATATGTCAGTTGAAATGTCGCATGCACATAAGTTTCAGTGAAACTGTATCTCATACCCTCCTCACTAGAATGTCATTTGATATTTCACACCATGTATCAGCTTGTAATAATCTGTGCCAGATACATGCACCAACCTCAGAAGAGGCATTAGGTGTGTGAACTAATGACCTTTGGTTTCAAAGTACAAGTCTTTAGTGGGAAACTAAAGCAGCAGTTTCATCTGTTCAAGTACAGTAGCAGAGGGAACTGTTATATATGATCAAGTCCCTTCAATTCCAGTAGAGTACAGTACTACATAGATACAAATCATGACACACTGGCCCAACTCCTGCCCAGTTATAGTGGATCTTGGAGGTCCCCCTTGAAACTTAAAGTAGAAATCTGGTTTTAAAGTGGTTTCATAGGAGTGCTGGTTCTGTCATTGCCCTATGATGGAATTTCATTTGTTCATAACAAAATTTTAGTGGATGAACAGCTTATTTTAAAAAATACATCTGTAGTGCCCCCTTGCCAGCAGCACAACTCACCTCACACCTGGTTCAGAAGCCTATTATTTTTGTGGTCACTTCCCACCTGTTTGATTCAGGTTACAAATGTTTGTTCTTTACCCAACCAGCCTTCCATGGATGACCAGTAAGTGCTCTGCAGGCTACTAGCCACCCACATACCATGGTGTGGGAACTACTGGACTATTGGATGGTTTGAAAGAGGGGCAGGGATTCCTGAGACTATCAGCACAACAGGAGGGAAGGAAACGAAACCGTGGAGTGTGAAATAGGAGGGATAGAGGATGTACTATTGGAGGCTTAATAGAGATAGGGAAGCTGGGATAAGAGTATAGTATGGTTTGTGTGAGGAGAAGGTCCAGAGAGAGATGACATACCCATAGAATTTGGAACCTGAATGCCTCCAATGTTGAGGTGTTCAAATCTGTGAGAGAAAGTTCTATGGTTAAGTGAGAGAGAGAGAGTGTCTGGGAGGAGTGGGAGACCAGAATTAAGTGAGCCACAGTCTAGGGAAAGAACATAAGAACATAAGACCGGACGTACTGGGTCAGACCAAAGGTCCATCTAGCCCAGTATCTATCTACCGACAGTGGCCAATACCAGGTGCCCCAGAGGGAGTGAAGCTAACAGGCAATGATCAAGTGATCTCTCTCCTGCCATCCATCTCCATCTCCTCTGATGAACAGAGGCTAGGGACACCATTCTTTACCCTTCCTGGTTAATAGCCATTTATGGACTTAGCCATCATGAATTTATCCAGTTCCCTTTTAAACATTGTTATAGTCCCAGCCTCCCCAACCTCCTCAGGTAAGGAGTTCCACAAGTTAACTGTGTGCTGTGTGAAGAAGAACTTCCGTTTATTTGTTTTAAATCTGCTACCTATTAATTTCATTTGATGTCCCCTAGTTCTTGTATTATGGGAATAAGTAAATAACTTTTCCTTACCTACTTTCTCCACATCACTTATGATTTTATATACCTCTATCACATCTCCCCTTAGTCTCCTCTTTTCCAAGCTGAAAAGTCCCAGCTTATTTAATCTGTCCTCATATGGGACCCATTCCAAACCCCTAATCATTTTAGTTGCCCTTCTCTGAACCTTTTCTAGTGCCAGTATATCTTTTTTGAGATGAGGAGATCACATCTGTACAGAGTATTCAAGATATGGGCGTACCATCGATTTATATAAGGGCAATAATATATTCTCTGTCTTATTCTCTGTCCCCTTTTTAATGATTCCTAACGTCTTGTTTGCTTTTTTGACCGCCTCTGCACACTGCATGGACATCTTCAGAGAACTATCCACGATGACGCCAAGATCTTTTTCCTGACTCGTTGTAGCTAAATTAGCCCCCATCATATTGTATGTATAGTTGGTATGTATGATTTATATTTTTTCCAATGTGCATCACTTTACATTTATCCACATAAAATGTCACTTGCCATTTTGTTGCCCAATCACTTAGTTTTGTGAGATCTTTTTGAAGTTCTTCACAATCTGCTTTGGTCTTAACTATCTTGAGTAGTTTAATATCATCTCCAAAGAGTCTTCTCCACCAACCTTGAATCAGTATTAGGCTCAGAGGAATCCTGTGGCTGACACTCATGGAAACTAAATTTCTGCTACATACAGTGTGCAAAGTGTACTAGGTTGCAGGCCCAAAGAAAAGCTACAAAAAGCCAGTTGGTTGATGATGGGGCTATGGGGAAACCCTTTCTGATTGGCTACTTTCCCCCTTTGTCTCCCTCCTGGGGAAGAGCAGCTAATCAAGGCTGCTGCAGGAACAAGATTGAGTTCTCCCCCTCCTCTCAGGATCTGACTCCATTCTCACAAAAGTGGGGAGGGAGCAAAAGGAGTCCAGCAGGTCAGGGCAATTCCATTCCCTTCTCCTGCCTCCCCTCTTCTGAGCAATGTGCTGGCTCTTCTGCTCTTCCCCTTCCCTTCCTGCAATAGGTGGTTTGGAAGGGGGAAAGGAGATCCTACTGCACCCCTCCCACCCCCACTCCCCCCCACAACCTGGGAGATGGGAGTGAAGAATGTCAGCTCTCCAGGAAGAGCAGAGGTGAGGCTGTGAGGGAAGAACTGATGTGGGGACAGAATTGAGGGTGGGGAGAGGCTGGAGGAGGCAGAACTGATGAGGGACAGAAGATTGATTTGGGGGCAAAATTAATTGTTCGGCAGGGGAATAGGTTGCTGTGTGTTGGGGAGGAAGGGGGTTGATAGACCCTCCCCACTTTTTCAGACCACTTTAAACCCTGGCTAAACAGGGGCCTGATCTGGTGACCACTGCAGTCAGTGGGAGCCTTCCTGTGACTTAGATCAGCTCAAAGCCTATTTCCTAAGGTCTTTTCATATACATAGGGGAATAGATTGCCACATAACTGATATCTCTGAGCTGAAAACTAGATCAAAAATACAGGCAGCTGTGGCAGCAAAAAATGTTATCTTCCACATAGACACAGCATCTGCTTTTTAAAGCATTGTCAGATCGCAGACTGTCTCACAAAATCACTTCTGAACCCCATCTTTACATACCATTCTCATGATTTACTGGGTATGTGGCATATTGAAACACTAGTTGTTTCCTTTTTGCACAAACCACCAGCCTCACTCTGTTATTGTCCCAATTAACTCCTTTCCTTCAAGGTTGCCTATTTCTTCACTAAAAGGAAATGTTGCAATCCTAGGGAAGGAATGGCACAAATTCACTTCAGATTATGACAGCTGTAGTAACTTCTGTGATAACTATCACTAGCTCTTTACCATCTTCAAAGTGTTTTACAACCATTAACTAACTAATCACTATGACAACGCGTCTAAGCAAATGTTATCCCCATTTGACAGATGAGAAAGATGAGCCAGGAGGCAGTTTAACCCTGAAAAATGAGTATGTAAAATGGCATGTTCTTACTCAACAGATGTGCTCCTTTTGTGCGTTCAGAGTCATACATGGTTACCTTTGTGAGACAAATGTCTTTTCTACCTCTTACTCCCATTAGCCCTGCAGAGTCAGCACAGCTATGGGAGATTGAGATGCAAATTCTATTCCATCTTGTGGCTCATCAACATAAGTGTTTGCTAAGCCCCAATCCGTTCTGTAGGTGACAGTGAGGGCTTACTTGGAAGGCAGTAGTGGGTTTGCTCCAATAGACTAATTTGGCCTGCAGAGCCCTTACTGCTGCTGCTGATGTATGAGAGTTGGAATGAATCTAGCTTGAATCTGAGTCCTGGCTGAGTTTGTAGAGCTGACAGAAAATAAATTTTGTTGCTTGTAAACCACTTCTCAAAGTAGAACTGCACTTTAAGTAACTTTCTGATGATGTTGTTTAGATTCCATAAATGTTATTTATGGTACCATTAAAGGCTTAGAAAATAAGATAAATGGATTTATTCAATATGGTAAGGCTTGAAAATTATTAAAGATGCTGTGGAAGCACAGAGAAAGCCCAGAACAGATTCTGTATAAATAGAGCATTGTTTCATTAGCAAAAACATTGCTGTGATTGCAATATTTGATCTCTTCAGAGTATTGTCCAGATGCGAAACTCTTGGCTTCTTGTATGATAGTTACAGTGGGGTCATGAGGTTATTACATGGGGGGGTTGCGAACTGTCAGCCTCCACCCCAAACTCCACTTCGCCTCCAGCATTTGTAATGGTGGTAAATATATAAAAGTGTTTTTAATTTATAAGGGCGGGATCACACTCTGAGACTTGCCATGTGAAAGGAGTCACCAGTACAAAAGTTTGAGAACCGCTGACTTAGGAGAAAGAAGAGAACCGTTTAAACTTTCTTCAGAATATGGAAGAGACTGGGGAAGAGTCTCTGGCCTGGCTCCTTAGTGCCATGCATCTCAGGTCTTGCACCACACCTAGCGCAGCGAGACATGAAGATTTCATTTGTTCTAGCTTTACACCATTGAAAAGGCATCTGGCATCACATGCCCTTTTATATCCTTGTTACCCTCACCCGCTTCCAGTCCAGATCTCTGTGTTGTTTATAGTAACTGTAGGCTTTGAAATGCTCTGGAACTGGGTCAAAAGAGTAATGTGCCTCATTGGAAACTATACTCCAATTTCACTGGTAGATTTCATTCTGTTTCAGAGCTGTCCTGAGAAATAAAAGGAAAGTGGAAAGTCCTGTTATGCAACCAACAGCCATCAGCAGCTAATTCAATTACAACCAGCATGTGTGAAAAGTGGCTTTATTATATTGTGTTCAAGTGTATGGGGTTATTTGATGTGTTTTTATGATGATGGGTGTTGTTTGTTTATTTTTAAACATTTAGGCCTATATCTTCCTATGTGATTTCTCAAAAGTGAACACTACTAGGGCAGTGGGGGGGCGGGAAGGGAGGAGGTGAATCTTCCTCTGCCTGCCATGTGCTGTTGCAGATCAGGTTTTGGGGAAGCTTACCAAATTGACAGCTGGTCAATGTTCAACCAAAGTCTCAGATATTGGAGTTAGATTATGTGCGTGTTCCATCTGACAACACAGACCTTTTTCTTTAGTTTGCCTCTCCCCCTGTCACTGGACACCTGATTATATACAAATTATCATCCCCCTTGGCACAAACAGCCTCTGTGGCACAGGTACAAGTGTGGTTAAGAAAAACAGCATCAAAAGGGCAAGTTCAATATATATTTTCATGATGGATCACCTACTTGAATGGGAAGCTCAATTTAATTATATTCCAGTATAGTCAAATGTTGTACAAGAAGAGCACAGGGCTCTTTGTCAAGTTTAGATCATTGACACCAGGTGGGGCCTTCATAGGCCAGTCATGGGCAGATCATGCCCTAACTCCCATAAAGGGCAACTGCCCCATGAAAAGTCCACAGACTGAACTTTCTAATCAGTGAGGTTGCATATGGTGTAATTCAGAAGTCAGTGTGCCCAAACATGAGAATTGGCTAAGCTCTCCTGCATGCTACCATTGGCTGGGCAGCTCCAGAACACAGCAGGGTTCTGCCAATGTCGATTATCCATGACCCAGCCCCTTCTCTGCCAAGGGGCTGTGGGATAGGGCTGGCTACACCACCCAAGGATTCCCTACTACCAAATAAATCCTTAGTTGCCCAGTTAGAAAAGCTTTATCATCCTTTTGCAGAACCGGAGTGGCAAAAATGGGTTGTCTTAAAGAGTGGGATCCAGACCAATGTTATTGAAGGTGGTAACCTGTGAACCACTGTATCATTATTCAACAGCAGGTACAGGAACCTGAGATACCATCAACACTGTGACATCATCGTGCTGCGTTCAGGGACATGTGTCAGGCATGTCAGTGAATTGTCCACTGGTACCCTTTATTGGACATGTATGCAACCAGAGCTTTGCTCTACGTGTAGTGTTTGACGATACTGCCTTGGAACCTAGCACTACTTTGTTACAAAATGTGTGATATGTTTTGCCCTTTTGCTGTGATTCTACAACTGTTTTAACAGAGACTCGTTTCATTGTTAGTGCTGCCTAGTTTTGGATCTAAATTGCTGGTGTCAATGATCTAAACTTGTACATCAATTTAAAATATTTTTGTCACAATGACATTGCGCCTGCAAGAAGGTAAGATATACTATATAGCCATTCACTGAGACATCAATTACTGTGAATTATGTAGATTAAAAATACAGAGTTCTGAGATGTTAGACCATCATTTTTAATGAAATTGCTTTCCCGGGAACATTTAAATTTAATTTACACAAATGTTATGTCACTTTATCAATTATATCTCCTCCCTTTTCCTCAGAGCTTCTTGGGCATACTTTTTGCCAGACCTATACGCTAACATCAAACAGCAATTGCCATGAATATATTGTGACCATTGTTTTGTCTTACTGATTTTTATATTCCTGAGACAATGGTGATCAGATAGAAACTTGTTAATAGAGTGAAAACACATACTAAAACACATAGGGCTTGGCTAACCTTGAGAGTTACAGCGCTGGTGGTGGCTTTACAGCGCCGTAACTTACTCCTGTCCACAGTGGGGCCATGGCTACACTGGAGAGTTGCAGCGCTGGTGGTGGGTTTACAGCGCTGCAACTTAGTAACTGTCCACACCTGCAAGGCACATCCAGCGCTGCAACTCCCTGGCTGCAGCGCTGGCTGTACACCTGGTCTGCTTGGGGTGTAATGATTGCAGCACTGGTGATGCAATGCTGCTCGTCAAGTGTGGCCACCAAAAGCGCTGTTATCGGCCTCCAGGGTATTAGGAGGTATCCCAGAATGCCTGTTCACAACAAACCGGAAGAGTGGCTGAACTCCGTCCGGGCTCCCCGGAGCTGCTTATCTAAAAAACAAAAACAGCTGCTGTTTGCTCGAGCGAACGGAGGCAGGCAGGGGAATTGCTTTGGAATGTTCACAGCTGTTTGCTTTTGAGTAGAGAAGCCACACGGCAGAGGGAGAGGGGGGAGTCCGTGTTGGAGCAGCTACTTATGTGGTCTGAAGGCTATTTAGGAGTGCACAATTTGCATTTAGTGAATAAGAGGGGTGGGGGAAGGGCTCGAAACTTTTAAATTGATTGCAGGTTGGTGATGTGTTTCTTCCAGTCCTTAGAACTTGCAAGGCAGGGAGCTGACAGCTCCAAAAATCCACTCTCTCTCTCTCTCCCCCACGCTCCCCCTCACCCCCCTCTTTTGAAAAGCACGTTGCAGCCACTTGAACGCTGGGATAGCTGCCTATAATGCACCACTCCCAACACCGCTGCAAATGCTGCAAATGTGGACACACTGCAGCGCTGGTAGCTGTCAGTGTGGCCACACTGCAGCGCTTTCCCTACACAGCTGTACGAAGACAGCTGTAACTCCCAGCGCTGTACAACTGTAAGTGTAGCCATACCCTGGCAAGGCACATACAGCGCTGTATCTCCCTGGCTACAGCACTGCACGTACTGCACCTCGGCCTGGGGAATGATGACTATAGCGCTGCTCTTGCAGCACTGGGGTGCCAGTGTAAACAGTGATTAATCTTACTATGCTGTAACTGACCTCCGGAACCTTCCCATAATGCTTTTTAAGTAAAGATAACACTCTTTGTTTTGTTGTGAACTCGGGGCTCCTGGAGCTGCTTATCTAAAAAAACAAACACAGCTACTGTTTGCTCGAGCAGAGGGGGATGGATGTCCACAGCTAGTGTTTGCTTGAGGAGAGAAGCAGCCCAGTGGGCGGGGGGGGGGGTTTCCATTTTGGAGCAGCTGCTTATCTGGTCTGAAGGCTATTTCCATTTAGTGCATGAGAGAGGGGTGGGGGAAGAGGTCAAAATTTTTAAAATGATTGAAGGTTGGGACTTTGTATCTTCAAGTCCTTAGAACTTGCAAGGCTTGTCTTCCCCACGCTCCCTGTCACACTCCACCCCACATTCCTCTTTTGAAAAGCACGTTGCAGCCACTTGAACGCTGGGATAGCTGCCCATAATGCAGCGCTGGTAGCTGTCAGTGTGGCCACACTGCAGCGCTTTCCCTACACAGCTATACAAAGACAGCTTTAACTCCCAGCGCTGTACAGCTACAAGTGTAGCCAAACCCATAGATACAAGACAGTTTAAAGTGATGTATATGAGTGAAATTAAAAGCTCTAAGAGCCATACACCAATTTCGGCGATGTGCATCTCTCATAGCTATCAATGGCAGTTGTGCACATAAATCTAGTACAGCATGTGTCACTGCACCTGGAATCTTTCTACATTTAGAGTGTGAATCATGACCTTGCAGATACTTGATAACAATACCTAGGATTGCAACGGAGCTGATCATTCACAGATCTCAAACTGTGAGGTGATGAGTGTTCTATATGGAGCATGGTCCTCATCTAAGAGGATTGAGTGTACGCACTTGGCAAACCAGATGTGGAGGAAGGCAGTACTTGCTAGTATTGTTGCCTTGGTTTCAAGCAAGGATTAATCTAATAGCTTGCTCAGTCTTTGTGCTAGTTTAACATTTGGAGGGCAGATGCTCTGTATGGAGGTTGTGGTCATGCCCAGGCTAGCTGTTCTAGGGGACCTGAGTACACTCACCCTTCTTCCAGATTTCCAAACTATTTGCTGTACAATTTAGTTAAAATTGTAATATTCTTCTCAGGTCTTCAGCTTGTTCTCCCTTAATCTGAACTTTCCACCCCATTCCGTATTTCAGAAGATAGTGTACTCCCCCACAGTCAGGCTAACCTCAGGGTTTGCAAAATCTAAAATGTAAGAAAGCTTGGGTTTCTCACATGGTTAAACGCTGCCATCAGACACGACTCCATGACAGCTTATCTACAGATATTACAGACATCACCATAACCACACATATGCAGCATCAAGGAAAGAACTCACAAACTTTTTCTGCCACACACAGGGCTCTATGCTAGAGAGGAATCTGTACTGGAGTAGACAGAACGGTATTAGGGCTTTTATATTCTGTGCAGCTCAGCCACAATCAGTTGAGCTGGTCTGCCATTCTATCCAGTAGATATACAGACACACTAGCAGGTTTATTACAGGCACTCCACTGACTGAGCATTATGGTTATGGGTACATGAACAGTCACACTCAGCATCCCACAGATTTGGTGCTGGAGTAGGTGTACTGCAGATCACTTCGTGACACAGACTGATCAGTCTCCTTAGTAGCAGAGCTCAAAACACTTGAAGAGGTGTAGACTTTACTCAGGAGGATATCGGAGCTTTCAGATAAGGGCCTGCTCCTGCAGCCCTGACACAGGCCAAACTTCCCTTGACTTTATTTCATCAAACTTAAAGCTGTGATCAGTGTTGCACGTGAAGAACAATTGAAAAATAAGGCTATTTGTTATTAGAGTACAGATATGGAGCAGTGGGCATGCGCAGGAAGAAGGAAAGAGAGGAGTTGCATCTGTTTAATTTAAGGCAGCAGTTCTCAACCAGAGCTCTGAGGAGGGTTGCCAGGCATCCGTTTTTTGACCGGAATGTTCAGTCAAAAAGGGACCCTGGTTGCTCTGGTTAGCACTGCTGACCAGGCTGCTAAAAGTTGGGTCAGCAGGACTAAGGCAGGCTCCCTGACTGCCCTGGCTCTGCGCAGCTCCCAGAAGCAGCCAGCATTTCCAGCTCTTAGGAACAGGGGCAGCCATGGGGGTACCATGTGCTGCCCAAGCACCGGCTCCACAGCTCCCATTAGCCAGGAGCTGTGTCCAATGGGAGCTGTGGTGGCAGCGCCTGCAGGCACAGGAAATGCGCAGATCCCCCTGGCCCCTCCACCTAGGAGCTGGACAACCCGGTTGCTCCCAGGAGCGTAGGGGCGGGGCAAGGGTGTTTGGTTTTGTGAGTTGGAAAGTTGGCAACACTAGGTCTGAGGCCTCCGGGGGGTGGCAAGCAGGGCCAGCACTGGACTCACTAAGGCCTGGGCAGAAAGCCAAAGCCCCGCTGCCCCAATCCCCACCACCTGGGGCTGAAGCCAAAGCCAGAGCAACTTAGCTTCGCAGGGCCCCCCATGACATGAGGCCCCAGGCAATTGCCCTGCTTGCAACCCGCTAGTGCCAGTGCTGGCTTTTATATGCAGAGTAACAGTTGTAACACAGTTGGGCAGGCCGTGGAGTTTTTATAGCATGTTGAGAACCCCTGACTTAAGGTCCAATTAAAAACAAATTTAGTTAAAACTGGTGCAAAAGGCTGTGTGGATGCCCTTATTTCAGATGAAACCAGGCCTATTTTGGTTTACCTTAAAACGATGAGGAACTGGTCTGTCACTTCTTATTCTTAAGTAAATTGGTATGACCCAGCCCCTTTGTGCATACATTTTGGGGTACTATAAGGCAGCAGCTGTAGAAGAGAAATTTAGTTGAAATCAAGAGAGTGTGCATCTCTAGTTTATTAAAGATCCATTTGTGTAAGATTTTAAAAACAAATAAACCTGTGGGTATAAATCAGAAACTAGCTTCTATTGATATCTGTTCGGGGGGACTAACCTGCTTAGGGACTGGAAATGGGATATAGCCTGTTTCAACTCTAGGTTATTGGAGAACTCCAGCCCAGGTTGGAAAGGACAGAAAGGGACGACCATGTAAAGGCTTCCTGGTGGCCTATGTGAGATGATGATGGTGGTCTCAGTTCAATTCTCACTCAACAGGCACCCACGTTATGTACACAATCATTTTCCTCCATTGGTCTCTCTGTATCCATCTGTTGTGTCTTGTCTTATACTTAGATTGTAAGTTCTCTGGGGCAGGGACCATTTTTTCTTCTGTGTTTGTATGCGCCTAGCACAATGAGGTCCGGGTCCATGACTAGGGATCCTAGATGCTGGTGATCTATGATCCTGGTGCTAATAATAATAATTGTAATTAGTAATAACTGGCAATCTTATTGGCAGGCTCAGCGTAGAGGCAAAAGATTAAGTGCTTGATCAAAAGTCCACTGAAAACAATGGGAATCTTTCTGTTCATTTCAGTGGACTTTGGATCAGTTCCTAAATGGACTAGGAGATTGAACTGTCTTCTAGCCTTTAGAGTTTGTCCCTCCGGATGGGGTTTAAGGCACTTTGATGAATCAGTAGTAGGACAAAGAACTTCATGCTCCAGGGCTGTCAGGTGGGGCCCCTTTTATGAGCACAAGGTTTCTCAGAAAAATATCATTGGTCATCAGAGTAATATCCAGTGCAATGCTATAGAGAAACTGAAGCTTTGTTACTTATAAAAATGTAGGGTTACATATTGTACTTTGTTTTTATGAACAAGTTGGTTACATGTTGAGCCTGATTTTCATTTACACTAAGGTCCCCAGCAGTGCAGAGGGGCTTCAAACTGGGCATAAATGACACTTACCTTTACACTACCAGAGTGGCATTAAGGGGTCTCAGTGTAAATAAGAATCAGGCCTATTGCCTGTTTAAACAAAAGGCGGGCAGGGGGATGCAGATAAGGGCTAGATTGAGCAATAAGATTGGCTGTAATGTCATTAATGAAAGTCCTGTCATTTTGGACATAAGAACTGTACAAAAATATCCTTAGTAAGTTAAATGGGTAGAAAAAGAAGCCCCCTGTCATGTTTATTCATGCTACATTATATGTACATCTTACAACCATGGGGTCAGAATATTCTATATGTCCTTTTATCTAAGAGACTGGAATGTGACATATGGAGAAAATTGTCCAGCCTATGTCTGCAAATCTTAATTCTGGTGTGACTTGCCATAGAGGGTAATATAAAATATGGCAATAGATTTTATAGTATGTAACTTTTTTGTTGTTGATATGCATTTATGTACAGAGTGACTGCAGAATGGCTCATAGTATGTTAATATATAGATTCTCACATAAAGCTATTGGCAACTAACATATTGCTCCCAATGACAGTGATGAATGAAATAGAGTAAAATAACTATTGAATATTGCATCAGATTGAGTGATGTTAGAAATCCTGATTTCAAGACATGGCTTTGCCCTTCCAACAAGACTGAGAACTAGTTAGTGGAGGAAAATGAAATCATATTTAGTTGGTTTTGTTTGTTTTTCCTCATATGAAAGGTAGGCTGTTTTCATTAATCTGGGTCGAGAGCACTAATTTCTCTTTATCGGTGCCCTACACCCCAGAATCTTTTGAGGCTTAGTTTAGTGAATCAGAAATTGGTGGGATGTACAACATGGTTCATGCATGACACCTTGCCAGAATGTAGTTTGAGAGCCTTGATGTGCTCTTGCTTGGTTGCAGAAATGAAGAGCAATGTGATCTGGCTCAGTTGTGCATTATGGGCCAAAACTGAGACTTGGAGTAAGCCAGTGGAACCCCACTGATGTTCATAAAGTTGTATCTACTTACTCCGGGTCTGAATATTGTCCTACATTTTTGTTATTTTGCATCTGTCTGTGTGTCACAACCGAGGTTCATCTTGCAGTATATGAACAAAGAAACTCAGTGGGATTCACTTTTAAATAAATTAAGTTCTAGTGCTCTGTAACCCATTATAGAGGTGTGAAACAAAGTGGTTTCACTTTGCATGGGTTTGTGCAAATATTTTCTTCAGTTTTGATCTGTACGGTTTTACAATCCTTGATTTGTGCTTTAAGGCACAGGTTCAAATGGACTCAAAGCTTAAAGCAACACTTGGCCTGAGTTTCATCTGGTTTAATATCAGATTCATGCAAAACAACAAATTTGTCATGATTAAGGCTACACTTTAGTTATGGGTATTTTTAGTAAAAGTCGTGGACCTGTCCGTGGAGCTGTGACCTGTCCATGACTTCTATATATCCTTGATTAAATCTTGGGATGGGGGGGAAGGGCAGCTGGCCCAGGGTGCCATGGGTATTGGAGGAGGGTGGCCCAGGACCCCTGCTGGTGCCGGGGAGGGGCAAGGGTGGCAGTCACATGGCCCAGGACCCCCTCTGGTGCTTGGGGGGGAGAGGGCAGCAGGGTCAGCAGGCTCCCTACCTGGCTTCGCGCCTCCCCGGAAGCAGAGACATCCCCCTCACTCAGCTCCTAGGCCAAGGTGCAGCCAGGCAGCTCTGTGCGCAACCCCCACCCCTAGTGCTGGCTTCACAGCTCCCATTGCCTGGGAACTGTGACCAATGGGAACTGCAGAGATGGTAAAAGCAGCAAAGAATCCTGTGGCACTTTATAGACTAACAGACGTTTTGGAGCATGAGCTTTCATGGGTGAATACCCACTTCGTTGGATGCATGTAGTGGAAATTTCCAAGGGCAGATATATATATGCAAGCAAGAAGCAAGCTAGAGATAATGAGTTTAGTTCAATCAGGGAGGATGAGGCCCTGTTCTAGCAGTGGAGGTGTGAAAACCAAGGGAGGAGAAACTGGTTTTGTAGTTGGCAAGCCATTCACAGATGCAGAGATGGTGCCTGCAGGCAGAGGCAGCACACAGAGCTGAGCGAGGGGCATGTTTCCTCTTCCGGGGAGCCCCAAGAGGTAAGCACCGCCTAGAGCCCGTCCCACCCCATCCATGCTCCAACCCCCTGCCCCCTCCCACACTCAAACTCCTGCTGCTGCTGGGGGAGAGGGGTGCAGTGGCCCAAGATTGGTGCAGGGCTGTCCCCAGGCCAGCTGCACCGGCTGCTGCAGAAGTCATGGAAGCCATAGAAAGTCATGGAATCCATGACTTCCATGACCTCCATGACCAACTCGCAGCCTTAGTCATGATTATTTTGTAAAAACATAAATCATCCAAGGTTCACTACTATATTTTGAATACCTCAAATGGCAGGGTTGCTTAGTTTTGGGGATCTCAGACTGGGCCCATTGTAACCACTATTTCTTGTTGCTATTTTTTTCTATGTTCTTCCTAAATTGTGGAACCAATACTGCAATATTTTAGGTGTGTTTACATCAGGTTAAGCACTGTGCCATTAATACCACATATCCCATGTGATCCTCTTCTCAAATATCATAGAGGTTGGATGATGTATAGCAAATGAGGCAGGGGATTGCAGGAAGAGAAAGGATAGTCTCATTGTTAAGGCAGTTGAATCCTGTCCTGGAGAATTGGATTCTATGTCTGCTTTTTCCAGAGAGTTCCTATGTGATACTGGGCAGGTCACTTAAACCAAACTTTTCAGAGGTGGCCACTAATTGTGTGTTCCTCATTTTCTGGATTCCCAACTATGGGGTCTGATTTGCAGAAGTGCTGAGCACTCACGTCTCCAGCTGATGTCAATGAGAGCTGTACTTGAATGTACACCTCTACCCCGATATAACACAACCCGATACAACACGACTTCGGATATAACGCAGTAAAGCAGTGCTCGGGGGGGGTGGGGCTGTGCACGTCGGTGGATCAAAGCAAGTTCGATATAATGCAGTAAGATTTTTTGGCTCCCGAGGACAGCGGTATTTCAAGATAGAGGTGTATAAAACTAAATATTCTGAAAAATAAGGTCCTTGGTGTCTCAAATCAAGCACCCAAAATTAATGGATACTCTTGGCCTTAATCTCTCTGCCTCCTCAGCTACCTATCTATAAAGTGGAGATAATACCATCCCCTCACCTCATAGGGGTTTTGTGAAGATAAATTAATATTTGTGAAGCACTCAGATGCTATAGTGATAAGTGCCGTAGAAAAGCCCATGAGAAAATTTAATGATTGTCTTCAGACCAGGGTTTGAATAGTGTGAGGTAAATAAGGCCTGGAGCCACACATTGACCAATGAGGCTAAAACAAAATACTGAATAGCTGCTGCTCATTCACTGAGTACTATCAATCCTGAACGAGGCACGAAAAAAATAGTATGTGGTCACAGTGCTTATACACAAAGGGCCTACATTAAGGTAGCCTTCATTCTGACATTTCTTCACTTTTGTGTGCTTCACGTCAACATTTTTTAACATAACTTTGTGTGAGTTAGGCATGTATATATCTAATAATAGCAGTAACTTTTCATACCAACTCTGCTACTGTATACAAGTCTGCTAAAAGTGCTGTGCAAATTCTTTCCTTAAGAATAATATCAAGATAAAGTAAACTTTGGTTTGTCATTGCCATTTACCTTATTTTGTAAATGGACCTGCATGATACAGCCTGGTGTCTTGAATAATTTTTCTTTGTCCTGTTTTATTTATATAATGAAACAAACATCAAAAGTCTTCACTGACTATTTGACATTGTTGCTTTTTTTATCTGAGGGCATTCAGGGTGATAAATATTTGGCAGAATTGAAAAAGAATGACTAAGATGCAGAGAAAATTGTTCTGCTTCCCAAATATGCAATAAAAGACCTTTTCATAGATTGAAAAGCCTAATTTTAAGGCAGTAGCAAGCAAATGATTTAGCCTATGATATAATTAGAGGCATGACTAGAGTGAGACCACAAGATAAGTACTGTACTAAGTTAAATGCATTTTAACTTGACTTCAAGAAGCTTTGTAGCTAAACGTTGTTGAAGGAAATACCTTGAACTTAAGCAGCCACAGCACCTAAAATCAATAAAAAGGTCAAGACTATTGAGTGTTTTATGAAACGACAAGAGTATCATCCCTTAGTGCTACTATTGGAGGGCAGCTAAAGCTGATAGAACACGTTGGTGTGCTGGTTTCACAGCCCTGTTTGTTCCTCAGTCCCTAGGATCCGATGGAAAACCCTCTGTATGAGTTGTGTAGATTGTGCAGAAATTTGAGGATGGGCCTAGGGATGGAAGGGAGTGAAAGGAGAGCAGCTGTATTCCACAGCCTACTGCTCTCAGGTCAGGACACCACATAACTTTTGAGCGAGTGAATATTTCCAAGCAGCGTTCACTCCCTCTAAAACCCTCCACAGCTGCCCTGTGTCAGATCTTCTATCCCACCCCATCCACTGCTGTCTTCCTACTAAGTTATTCCAGATCAGTGTCCTATCTTCTTCCCTCCTTCCCAGAATCCCAGCAGTCAGGCGTTAAAGCCCATTCCCGCAACATCCTCCCAGCAGCCAAGAGGAGATGGGATGGAAATCAATACTAGTTTCTGCAGCAACCTGGAAATATGACAGCAGTCAGTTACACAAGCTTTTATTAAATTAAATATTGACACAGCTTATGAAGCTATGTCCATCAATCATTTAGTTTTAAATAACCCTGATTTTCACAGTGTTTCTTGCTGTATTTCATACTGCTGCAAAGCTTACAATTTGCTACAGAATTCAACTGCACTGTGCCCTAGAGACCAGGGATTCTTGGGTTTCTATACAACTGTACATTTCCTATCATAACCTTAGTCCCAGATTTGGACCTTAGCGTCCAAAATATGGGGGTTAGCATGAAAACCTCCAAGCTTAGTCACCAGCTTGGACCTGGTACCTGCTGCCACCACCCAAAAAATTAGAGTGTTTTGGGGCACTCTGGTCCCACTGAAAAACCTTCCCTGGGGACCCCAAGACCCAAATCCCTTGAGTCTCACAACAAAGGGAAATAATCCTTTTTCCCTCCCCCCCTCCAGGTGCTCCTGGAGAGATACACAGACACAAGCTCTGTGAATCCAAACAGAGTGACTCCCCCGCTCCGTTCCTGGTCCTGGAACAAAAAGGACTTTCCTATTCCCCCAGAGGGAATGCAAAATCAGGCTAGCCAATTCAACACACACCGATCTGCCCTGATTTCTTCCTCCCACCAATTCCCTGGTGAGTACAGACTCAATTTCCCTGAAGTAAAGAAAAACTCCAACAGGTCTTAAAAGAAAGCTTTATATAAAAAAAGAAAGAAAAATACATATGGTCTCTCTGTATTAAGATGACACAATACAGGGCAATTTCTTAAAAGAATATTGAATAAACAGCCTTAGTCAAAAAGAATACAAATCAAAGCACTCCAGCACTTATATTCATGCAAATACCAAAGAAAAGAAACCATATAACTTACTATCTGATCTCTTGGTCCTTACACTTAGAAACAAAAGATTAGAAAACAGAACTACTTCTCCAAAGCTCAGAGACAGCAGACAGCCAGAAAACAAAGACCTCAGACACACAATTCCCTCCACCCAAAGTTGAAAAAATCTGGTTTCCTGATTGGTCCTCTGGTCAGGTGCTCCCGGTGAAAGAGACATTAACCCTTAGCTATCTGTTTATGACAGGTGTGTCATAACATCTTGTATAGTGTCCAGAAAGTTGTCAAATTCAGGCTGTGGTGTAGGTGTATTTTGTACTTTTGTAGGCAGGTAGTGAGTGTAGATGTGTACGCAAGGATTGGGTACAGGTGTGCACAGTTATTGGGTGCAAATGTACACAAGTATTGCTCCTAAGGGTATTTCCTTTACCTTTTTCAATGCTTGTGTTTTCCTTCAACCAGAGCCTTAGCTCGGAAATGAGATGTAAAAAGAATTAATTGTCCTTTAGTACCTTTTTCATTTGGCAATTTCCTTCTCTGTGTCTTGGTATAAGAAATAAGAACCAGTTTCAAATTGTGATTGTGTTTCTGTTGCTGAATTGGCCCATTAAAGTCAGTGGGCCAAATTCTGCCCTAGGATACATATGTCCATCTCCCACTGACATCAATAGCCCCACGCACAAATCTGGTAGCATAATTTGATCCATTGTCAGAGATTCACAAAGCAGCTGAAGTGTACTCATGAATCTGGTCCTATATTTGCCTCACACTGATCTCACTTACATCAGTTTAATCAGGAGTAATTCTCAAGTTTTTCTTGCAAACATTTTCCAACAGGTTGTGGTCTGTTCTTATTTTCTTTAGCTATTGCTAAAGAAAGAGTGGGCAGGGATAGCTCAGTGGTTTGAGCATTGGCCTGCTAAACCCAGGATTGTGAGCTCAGCCCTTGAGGGGGCCATTTGGGGATCAGTCCTGTGTTGAGCAGGGGGTGGGACTAGATGATCTCCTGACAGTCCATAAGTGCTAACTCAAAATTAGGAAAGATATTGAAGGACTTCTTTACACTCAGGAGCAGCATAGTTTAACTCAAAATGATTTAAAATTGACTTTGTGCAACTGCTGTTTAAACCCCTGTATGGGCACACTTTTATCAATAAGACTGGTTGTATCAGTTTAGCTTGTGTGCTAAACCAAGTCAGATTTAAACAGACTTAAGAGTGCCCACACAGTTGCACCAGTTTAACTAAATCATTTTAAAACCACATCTCTCTTTTAAGCAACGTAACATTGTGCGTAGACAAGGCAAGAGATAGTGAAAAGGAGAGGAGAGGTCTAGTCTAGTGACCTGAGCATAGGATAAGTAACCAGGTACTCTTTACACTTGATGCTCCATTGTCTTCCACAGTCATGCAAATGTGCACACAGTGAGTGTGACATAGGTGTAAAATGTTACCAGATCAGAATAGTAGCATTTTACATTCATTTTGTACAGGTGTAAATACATACCCAAGATGCAAGGAGCAGAGAACCAAGCTCCTGAGTGCTAATTTTATCTAACCTGGACATTGACTCCCTTTGAGCTTGCATAAATCACTGAGGCTGAAATTTTCAAAAGGTGTTAGCCACCCTAATCCTACTGAAACTCAGTGGGAATTGGGTGTATAATTCTCTTTGGCCCACTTGAAAATCCAAACCTTGACCTTTTTGCCTCAATTGTCGTCTCAGTGCAATGGGGATCCTCAGAACTCTTGCCTAGGTCAAGTTTGTACAGATTTTTGCAGCTGGTTGTATGTTCTGTGGTATCTTTATTTTTGTAAAACTAATTCTTCATCACCTTTATTCGCTTGAATGAAAGACCGGAGTGCAGAATCTCAGCTATCATCTTTGAATTCCACTTACCCCCCACATAGGCCATTTTCATATTTTATCTTTCAGTAATCTGGAAAGATTCCCTACCTCTTTTACTTTTGTCTTTAAAATTTCTTTAAAACAATTTTTATAAGTAAGTACCTTTTTAAACACTGATAAACCACAAAGGAACATACTGTATGTACAAGAATATTTGTCACATTTATGTGAATTTTATCCATTACACAGTAGGATGCTCTCATTCCTCTCTAATACCAAGTTGAACTGACAATAAACATGAGAATCATAAATTCCATATTGCAGAAAAAAAATTAAAGATTTGCTGCTCTAGTGTGCAAATTTTCCACTGAGCCTACTATTCTTATTGAAATTGTCACTGGCATCTTTTCTGGTACAAATAGGGAATATGGTAATTTCTCTGCAACTAGTAACACCTGAGCTGGTTTTATATACAGAGTCTGCAGCCACTGTTGTAACCAGCAGAGTAATTTAAAAATATAATAATGAATGATGACTAAGACATTAATGTATTTCTCCTTTAGGAATATTAGCCCTTTGTGTTTTGCATCTACTTCGGAACTTTTGTTATTAGTTGCCTGGCAAAAAGATAAGAGTTCTTTTATGCTACAAAAACTAGGAATAGATCCAGCGTTTAGGGGGAAAAAGAGCAGGAAGTGTAGCTATTTTCTAGTATCTGTGAGGTGCCCCACACTGAAGTAAAAGGCACGTCACATGCCAGCTTCTTTTGGTGTCACGACACAGCCATTTATCATCATTTTAATGGTCACCTCTACACAACTTTTTTAACCTTTTTTTTTTTTTTTTTAAGGCAAGACAGTAATTTCTTAAAACAAAACCAACCAATTTTTTTTTCTTGTTTCAGGCTCAAACCCTTGAGAAGCCTGGCTAATGTTTTAGGACATTACTTTTGATGGTTTTTCCTGCCTTTACAATAATATTATCTAACTCGCTGAAATGATAGGCATATCGTATTCAGTAGAACCTCAGAGTTACAAACACCAGAATTATTAACTGACTGGTCAACTATACACCTCACATTTGGAACCAGAAGTACGCAAGCAGGCAACAACAGAGACCAAAAAAAAAAAGAAAGCAAAATACAGTACGTTACTGTGTTCAACAGAAACTACTAAAAAAATAAAGGGAAAGTTTAAAAAAAAGATTGGACAAGGTAAGGAAACTGTTTCTGTTCTTGCTTCATTTAAATTAAGATGTTTAAAAGCAGCATTTTTCTTCTGCTTAGTGAAGTTTCAATGCTGTATTAAGTCAAGATTCAGTTGTAAACTTTTGAAAGAACAACTGTAATGTTTTATTCAGAGCTACGAACATTTCAGAGGGCATGGCTACACTTGCATATGTAGAGCACTTGGAGTTAAACCAGCCTTCGTAAAGCACTGTAGTCTGTCCACGCTGACAGCTGACAGACCACTGGCGTGGCCACATTATCAGCTCTTACAATGGCCATAGAGAGCAGTGCATTGTGGTAGCTATGCCAGCATGCACGTGGCTGCAACATACTTTTCAAATGGGGGGAGTGGGGTGGAGTGTGACAGGGAGTGTGTTGTGTGTATGTGGGGGGAGAGGGAGTGGGTTTTTGGGGAGCTGAGAGCATGTGAGCATGCTGTCTTGTAAGTTCAGGCAGCAGCAGACTTCCTCCCCCGCCTCGCCTCTCTCTCTCACACACAGCATTCCACAGAAATGGTTGCTTTGTCTCGGAGCAGATAAGCATGCAGGCTCTCAAATGGAACTTTCACAGAGCATATTCAAAAGAATGACAAGAGTGGCCACTTGACTTAAGGGGATTATGGGACGTTTCTGGAGGCTGATCAGAGCATAGTAATGCAACACCTTGTTCACACTGATGCTGGGGCGCTCCAGTGGGGGCACATCAAATGTTATTCCGTTATTCTACTCACCGACGTGGAGTACCAGCAGTGCTCTAGCCGTGGAATCAGAGTGCTCTACATGCCTTGCCAGTGTGGATGGGTAGTGAGCTAGTGCGCCCGGGGCTCCTTTAATACGCTGCAACTCGCAAGTGTAGCCAAGCCCAGAGTTACAAACAACCTCCATTCCGAAGGTGTGTGTAACTCTGAGGTTCTACTGTACTGGCTTCTTGGGAACAAATATACAGCAATGACTTAATGAAATTAAGATACAATAGCAGAAATATTTGGGCATAAGCTTTCGTGGGTTTTTTACCCACGAAAGCTTATGCCCAAATAAATCTGTTAGTCTTTAAGGTGCCACTGGACTCCTTGTTCTTTTTGTGGATACAGACTAACACGGCTACCCCCTGATACTTAATAGCAGAAATGACTGTGAGGAAAAAAAATCACAGAATGAGTGTGTTAGAACAGGGTTAGGCAACCTATGGCATGCGTGGTGGCTCGGCCCTCGCCACTTCCAGCAGCTCCCATTGGCCTGGGGCAGCAAACCTTGGCCACTGGGAGCTGCAATCGGCCGAACCTGCCGATGCAGCAGGTACAGGCCCAGCCTGCCAGGGGCTTTCCCCGCACAAGCGGTGGAACAAGTTTGGGAACCACTGCACTAGACTGCCACATGAGTGCTAACATGCTACTCTACCTACAATAATGACAATTCACAGCTCAACTTCATTTAACAGTATGGGTCACATTTTTCATATGGAACTAGGAGGCCTGACACAGTTTCCCCCTTCCTCACTTTCAGGCTTAAAATTCCCATAAATGCCCCTAGTTGTCCATTACTACTGCGATTGTGATCTGAAGCGTGGAAAAATTTTTCACAGTGTCTTCCAGTTTCTGGTGCGGGGGGAGGAAGAGGAAAATGATACTCATGGACTCCATTAGAGTTTACATACCGCTTGGAGGACAAATTCATACAATATCTGAAGGACAAATCAAAAGAAAAGAACAGGTGACCCAGAGAGAATTGCCCATTGTCCTTTTTTCCAAACCTGATTTCCCTTGTGCCAAATATATGCACTACATGCCTCTTATTTTAAGACAGATGACTTCATCTGAACTCCCTCAAAGTTTGTGGGTTTTGGATCTAGAGTTTTCATTCAGGTCCATTATAGAGAAGAACTATCCCTAAGTTTGGATTCAGAGCTATTCCCTAAATTCAGGGGTGCATTAGCCCACCTTTGATTTTAATAAACAATAAAAATTATTTTTCTTTCAAAGCAAAATTTTGAAATTTAAAGCACTTGAGCAGCAATCAGGTTTACAGTCTCTCCACTTCCTCATTTTTCAAGCGTTTGGTAGTATGAGTAAAGTATATGTCTCTATAAATAGGCTTGTAGCTTTGTTAGAACAGTTGTAAGGGGTCTTTAACTGGCACCCAGACAGTCATCAGTGATGGGCAGAAAGGAAGCCAGTTTTATGTCTCATCCAAATTAAATTCTCATCCAAAGGAGCATTTTGTCAGCAGAATGAGAAGCACATTCCTCCTCCTTCACATAGCCACATCTATTAATCTGCAGACTTGGCACATGTGGATAAAGGAGGAACACACTGTGACAGCACATAGCACAAACCATTCATTCTAATGATTCACAGTATTGAAATATTTATTAAATATTCAGAAATAACTTTTAACAAAGTTTTCACCAGCAGCATCAGGCATAAAAATGAAGGAAGCTCTTGGCACGTGTCCAGTGTAAGTGGGAACTTCATGGGCCAAATTCAGAATGTGTCCCCTTCTGTCATTTGGTTGTCAGAGCCCCTGTCATGTCTCTCATCCCCTGCAGCTAAGGGGTGAGGAATGTGGACCGTTCTTGCTTGTGCTTTCCATATTCGTTGCATATGGGGCTCAGCAATTCTCACTGAAGAGGCGACCACTGCTGCCTTAGGGCTGGTCTTCTTTTAAAGGGGCCGTTGTTGTTGCTATCACAAGATCAAATCTGTTTTCAGTAACACTAAATGGGAGTTGAAAAAGAAAACAATAACCATAGCCCCAGAAGAGAGTTTCCTTCCCTGCCTGATAGGATTAAACTGCTCTGACAGTTACATCCTGAGGCACTGAACCTCTGTTTTCACAAAAGAACATGCTGTGAGGGAGGTGAGGTGAGATGATAGTTGTAGGCTCATTCCAGTCAAGGCATGTGACCTCTCAGTAGAGTGATTTCAAGTGACTCATTTCACGGTTGCCAACATATGCCAAAATGTTATTGGGATAATTCAGAGAAGAAGCCATGGTTTTGGGGCTCCCCAGGGAGCGGGATGTCATGTGTGCATATTAGGGAGTTTTAGGTGATTGTTACTCTGAATATCTCAATTCCTTTGCAAGGTTTCATAACACTGGAAGTTCAGCTAAGCAGCCAGAGTCCATGGAGGCCACCATCTCTCCTCAAAAAAAAATTATACATCATCACCAGAAATTAAAAGGAGGCCCAGTGGCCTGCAAATCAGGCATCCTCTCACCCAGTTTTTCAGAGAGTCATAGCAGGCTTGTTTACCCCTCTGGCATCTTTGGGGTTATCTCACACTCTCTTTACACCAGATGGGTAAAGAGGGGTAAGGTGTGGGGCCTCTGGGCAGTAGGATGTGGTACATCTCCCTCACTTTCTCCATTGAGGGACTTACAGGCTTATGCCCTGTTTGTCTGCCTTAGGATTTGTAGAGTTTCCCTTCATCCCTTAGGGTCGCTCCTGCATTTTTCCATCTCGCATTTAAAAGAAGATTGTGAGCAGTGCAAGATGGCTCAGGCAGACGCCAGCTTTCTCCAGGCCCTGGGAGTGTTCAACCTACCACTCTGCCCAAGCCCCACCTCCACCCCATCTCCTAAGCCCTCCCCCACCTCTTCTTGCCCAATTCTGCCCCTCCCCCGAGCATGCCCTATCCCTGCTCTGCCCCCTCCCCCAGCGGCTCCTGCACACCACGGAATAGCTGATTGCGGCGATGTGGGAGGAGTTGATCGGCAGGGCCGCCCGCAGATGGGAGGCGCTGGGGGGATGTGGGGGCGCTGGCTGCCAGTGGGCCCCTGGCCTCCTCTGCCTAGGAGCCGGACATGCTGGCCATTTTTGGGAGTAGTGCTGAGCCAGGGCAGGCAGGGAATCTGCCTTAGCCCTGGAGCCTGCACCCTGAACCTCTGCCCCAGGTCAGAACCCCCTCCTATACCCTAACTTCTTCCCAGACCTTGTACCCCACCCCTCAGCCCAACCCCAGAGCCTGCATGCCCAACTGGAGTCCTCACCCCCTCCTACACTCCAACCTCCTGCCCCAGCTTGGAGCCCCCTTCCACTCCCTGAACCCCTCATTTCTGGCCCCACCCTGGAGCCTAGCAGAAGCCCAGAGGCTCTGCACCCCTGCAGAGTTGGAGCTCCAAGCGCCAGCTCGCCCATCTGCAGGGCTGTGTGTGGCCCACCTGATTTTTTTCTGTAGGTCAATGGCCCCTGATAGAAAAAAGGTTCCCCATCCCTGCTCTAGAGAGTGCTCAAAGACATCCTCTAAATAACCACTTATGTAAATGTCAGGTCTGATTTTATGCAGGAGTTTTCAGTCTCAATCTCTCTTTAGAGGTGTCATAAACAGATAGCTAAGGGTTAATGTCTCTTTCACCTGAAGCACCTGACCAGAGGACCAATCAGGAAACCAGATTTTTTTCAACTCTGGGGCCATGTCTACATCTAAAATTTTGCAGCGCTGGTTGTTACAGCTGTATTAGTACAGCTGTATAGGGCCAGCGCTGCAGAGTGGCCACACTTACAGCAACCAGCGCTGCAAGTGGTGTTAGATGTGGCCACACTGCAGCGCTGTTGGGCGGCTTCAAGGGGGGTTCCGGGAACGCGAGAGCAAACCGGGAAAGGAGACCAGCTTCGCCGCGGTTTGCTCTCGCGTTCCCGGAGCCACCCAGCAAACCGCAGGGAAGGAGACCTGCTTGCTCGGGGTTCCGGCAACGAGAGAGCAAACCGGGAAAGGACACCAGCTTCGCCGCGGTTTGCTCTCGCGTTCCCGGAGCCACCCAGAAAACTGCAGGGAAGGAGACCTGCTTGCTCGGGGTTCCGGGAACGAGAGAGCAAACCGGGAAAGGAGACCAGCTTCGCCGCGGTTTGCTCTCGCGTTCCCGGAGCCACCCAGCAAACCGCAGGGAAGGAGACCTGCTTGCTCGGGGTTCCGGCAACGAGAGAGCAAACCGGGAAAGGAGACCAGCTTCGCCGCGGTTTGCTCTCGCGTTCCCGGAGCCACCCTGCAAACCGCAGGGAAGGAGACCTGCTTGCTCGGGGTTCCGGGAACGAGAGAGCAAACCGGGAAAGGAGACCAGCTTCGCCGCGGTTTGCTCTCGCGTTCCCGGAGCCACCCAGCAAACCGCAGGGAAGGAGACCTGCTTGCTCGGGGTTCCGGGAACGAGAGAGCAAACCGGGAAAGGAGACCAGCTTGATTACCAGAGGCTTCCTCCTTCCACGGAGGTCAAGAAAAGCGCTGGTAAGTGTCTACATTGGATTACCAGCGCTGGATCACCAGCGCTGGATCCTCTACACCCGAGACAAAACGGGAGTACGGCCAGCGCTGCAAACAGGGAGTTGCAGCGCTGGTGGTACCCTTCAAAGTTGCAGCGCTGTAACTCCCTCACCAGCGCTGCAACTTTCTGATGTAGACAAGCCCTGGGTGGAGGGAAGTTTGTGTCTGAGTCTTTGTTTTCTGTCTGCCTGCTTTCTCTGAGCTTTGGAAAAGTATTTCTGCTTTCTAATCTTCTGTTTCCAAGTTGTAAGTACCAAACAGTTTGTTTCTTTTGTATTTACATGAATATAGTGCTGGAGTGCTTTGATTTGTATTATTTTTAAATAAGGCTGTTTATTCATATTTCTTTTAAGCAATCGAACCTGTATTTGTCACCTTAATACAGAGAGACCATTTGTATGTAATTTTCTTTCTTTTATATAAAGCTTTCTTTTAAGACCTGTTGGAGTTTTCTTTACTGGAAAACTTCGGGGAAATTGAGTCTGTACTCACCAGGGAATTGGTGGGAGGAAGAAGTCAGAGGGAGATCTGTGTGTGTTAGATTTATTCGCCTAATTTTGCATTCCTTCTGGGTGAGGGGGGAAAGAGAGATTAACTCTCGGTAATTCTGTTCTCCAGGACTGGAAAACGGGGAGGGGGGAGTCCCTCTGTTTAGATTCACAGAGCTTGTGTCTGTGTATCTCTCCAGGAGCACCTGGAGGGGGGAAGGGAAAAAGGATTATTTCCCTTTGTTGTGAGACTCAAGGGATTTGGGTCTTGGGGTCCCCAGGGAAGGTTTTTCAGGGGGACCAGAGTGCCCCAAAACACTCTAATTTTTTGGGTGGTGGCAGCAAGTACCAGGTCCAAGCTGGTAACTAAGCTTGGAGGTTTTCATGCTAACCCCCATATTTTGGATGCTAAGGTCCAAATCTGGGACTAAAGTTATGACAAGAGGGCAGGAAGAGAGAGTGTTCTCTACAGTTCTCCCATTTCTACTTAATTTCTGTGCCAGCATGACTCTTCCTTTGATCCTAGGAAGCCTGAACACTGCTCCCTCTAAAGGTCATCATTGCTGCTCCATGAATTAGCAGTAGGGTTGGTAGTCACTCAAATAATGTGTGAGGTAACGTATTCCCCGCCCTCTGGAAGCTTATGCACACAGCTTCTGACAGTGCTCCCAGCTGCCTCCAGTGCAGCATTCTTAGGAATGCTTACACAGCCACTAGTCCATAAATATATCTGTACTTCTCCACTTCTAGAAGACTCAGCACAACTTAAAGAAAAAAAAAGTGCCCACATTTCAGAGGATTCTTGGAGAAAGAAAATGTGGGTTGATATTCCAGTTGAGCTATTCACTGACACTAAATTTTAAAGTACAAAATTCCAGATCTTTATTATCCAAAGGGTAACAGCTTTGAGAAGTCCTGAAAATGTGAAAGAGATGGAAGTAGAGGGATTGATTATGCATTTCTAATCTCAAGCCAATGTAACAAAGAGGATGAATAGGCTGTTTTAAAAAAACAAACCTAAGATACAGGCTGCTGAAGAGACATGACTCATTGTTGATTCAGAAGCAACATCATTAGCCTGGAGCTAAAAGAAATAAAATTAGGAGGTAGAGCCCTTGACGGAAAGAATATCATCATTTGTTTTATTTGATATTTAAAAGATATTGCCACCAGCTAGTCTAATCTGTGGCAGCCTGGAGAATGTAAAGAATTCTGCTTTGAAAATATAGTTCGGTATGTTCAAAGATGTGTATGTTTTTTATTCCTGGGTGTGTCATGGTCATTGCTTCAGCTGATATAAAACAGAGTTACAACCAGTTTTCTCATTGGGTAAGGTGTAGATGAGTTACACTCTAGGATACGCATTGTTGACAGATGTGATATCATAGCTGAGGAACTTCAGTGCTGCTAGCAGAATAAAAAGATGACATCTGTCACATTTACATCTGGAAATGTTGCACGTACTATTGTTATTCTCAGGCCTGTGTGAAAAACCCTTTAACAAACAGGCAAGCAGAAAATGTTTAAAGAAATTTTTTCAAACAAATTCAGGACATATTCTTTAAAATTTGCTGCTTAAGGCCTGATTCTGCAAACACTTATACATAGGCATAATTTTTCCTTGTATGAGTAGTCTGTTGATTTCATGGGAATAAATGTTTGCAGCATCAGGCTTCAGTTATAACATTAAGTTTAAAATAAACCAAACACCTGGGCCATTAAAAGAACAAACTCTCAAGCTGACCCTTTAAATATATTAGAACCTCCCTAATCTGCAATTCACTATTATGCCTACTACTCAGCAAAGATTTAATAGCACATGCTATGGTAAAATCTTTTGTCATTAAAACGTCATTATTTTTATGGAAGTATGTTATAGTAAATTAACCAGCACATTATTATTATTATAAATAATTAAAACTAACCTGCAAGCGTCAAAATCAGTGAAGTGTGAAAATTTTGTAACCCATTCCTTCTTATCCTACCTGCTAATTAGAGTAAAATATTGACTCAGAATCTGTTTAATTACAGTATGGAATTTGTGTATATTTTATTAATTTGGATGGCACCTCAATTGCAAAAATTTAAAACAAATTATATATAGCACTCAAACAGTCAAATTTTAAACAAAACAATGACAGTCATTCAAATACTACACAAAATTATGGGTCTGACATCATCTCCTGCAGATCTCAAAGGTGGAAACCCTTAAATGAGAATGTTCTGTTGCCAGTCATGGAATGTTCAGTCCTACTACAGAGAGTAAGAGCGTCCCAGCCACTCCCAACTGCTGCGACAAGATACCGGGGTGAATAGTGGTCTCTCAAGTAACCACACCCAAGGCTCCTCAGTGCTTAAAGGATTAAAAGTGTATCACAGGTGAATGGGAACTTATGCATGCAAATGTCTGCTTTAAAGCACTTTAGATGAGATATAGTGGCCAAGTGCAGAGTAAAGAGAACTAGTTTATGTTCTCAAATCTGCCACTAACTTGCTGTGTGAACTTGGACAAGTTACTTGGTCTCTCTGTTCCTCACTTACTCTATCTGTAAACTGGGGATAGTAATGGACACCTGTTCTTTAAAAGTGTTAGTCAAGAATTACCAGAGTGACTAGTAATTTTGGATGTCTCAATTTCTGGGTGTCCAATTTCAGATACATTAAAGGGGCCTGATTTTCAAAAAGTTCTAAGCACCCCCCTCCAAAAATCAGGCCCCAAATCGCTAGAGATTTTGGAAAATCTTGGCATTTGAGACCTACAGAGGGAAAGAGATGTTCTGGTGAAGAGTATTATGATTAATATCATCCAGCAACATAAATATTTAATAGGTTTTTTAAAACATGCCAAAGATGAAACCCATACTCCCTGTGTCCCTAAGCCGCCAACTGCCAGAAGTCGGGATGGGGTGACATGATCACTCAAAATTGCCCTGCTCTGTTCGTGCCCTCAGAAGCATCTAGCACTGGCGACTGTTGGAAGACAGGATATTGGGCTAGATCAGTGGCCCTCAACACCTTTCCAGACTACTGTACCCCTTACAGGGGTCTGATTTGTCTTGTGTACCCTCAAGTTTCACCTCACTTAAAAAATACTTGCCTACAAGATCAGACATAAAAATACCAAAAGCTGTCACCGCACATTATTACTGAAAAATTGCTTACTTTCTCCTTTTTTCCATATACTGTATATACTAGATCACAAACCAGTTTGTTTATAAGCTGACTCCCACAAGATGGATAAGTAAAAATGGAAAATTTTTATAACTCGTTCATAAACTGACCCTACAATTCAGGGGTCAGCAAACTGGCTCCTGAGCTATCAGGATAAGCTGTTGGTGGGCCGAGATGGTTTGTTTACCTGGACCGTCTGCAAGCACGGAGGTAAACCTAAGTAAAGAAAGTGTCCCAGCACGCCAGCTGCTTACCCTGACGGGCCGGGAGAGCAACTGGTGGGGAAATTTTTTTTGGGGGGGAGAAGCTGGGAGTCAGGGGAGTAACTCCTGTGACCACCCTCCACATGACCCCACCCCTAGCCTGGGACCCCCACACTCTCCTCACCCCATCCCTTTCCACCTTATCCAGGGAGGGCCAGGGGAGAATGTCTCTGGCCTCGCTGGAGCTGCTCCGTCAGGCTGGGCAGTGTGGCCGCAGCCTGCTCCGGCAGGCCAGACTGGGCAGCGCGGCCACAGCATGTCCCAGCAGGCTGGACTGGGCAGCACGGCCGCAGCGTGCCAGCCCCAGAGCTGCAGCTGCTTCAGAGGCTGGGGGTAGAGTAGCGAGGCCAGAAGCAGAGAGCCTCTGGCCCCACCTCTTCCCTTCTGGCTCTGCTGCCTCTCCTTGTCCGTCTGTTGGGGAGAGGGGCTGTGTCCCCCCTCTCCGTCTCTATACCCGTTCATAAGCCAACCCCCTTCTCTGGTGCGTCCCTTTTTTACTAAAGAAATTCAGCTTATGAATGAGTATATACAGTAATTATAAAATCAATTGGAATATAAATTTTATACTTACATTTAAGTGTGTAGCATATAGAACAGTATAAACAAGACAAAGTCTAGGAAATTTTAGTTTATACTGACTTCACTAGTGCTTTTTACGTAGCGTGTTGTAAAACTAGGTAAAGATCTAGATGAGTTGGTGTACCCCCTGGAAGACCTCTGTGTACCCTCAGAGGTACATGTACCCATGGTTGTAGGGTGACCAGATGTCTCGATTGTATAGGGACAGTTCTGATTTGTGGGTCTTTTTCTTATATAGGCTCCTATTATCCAGGCGTGGCTCTAGACATTTTGCCGACCCAAGCACGGCGGCATGCTGCGGGGGGCGCTCTGCTGGTCGCCAGTCTTGCGGCTCTGGAGGACCTCTCGCAGGTGTGCCTGTGGAGCGTCTGCTGGTCCCGCGGCTCTACCGAAGCTGCAAGACCAGCGGACCCTCTGCAGGCATGCTGCCGAAGGCAACCTGCCTGCCACCCTCCTGGCGACCGGCAAAGCGCCCCCCACGGCTTGCCATGCCAAGCACACACTTGGCATGCTGGGGCCTGGAGCCGCCCCTGCTATTACCCCCCACCCCGTCCCAATTTTTCACATTTGCTATCTGGTCACCCTACCTGGTTGAAAAGCACTGGGCTGTATGGACCATTGGCTTGACCTAGTATGGCTGTTCTTATGTTTTTTGTGCAGCCATTTTAAAGTCTGTTTGCTGTGTTACTTCAATCAGTACTGTCACATTGTTTTTCCAGGGTTGGTTTTTTTAATATCTTCAGATTCATTGGAAAAGCAGATTTTAGATTTAGATCTAGATCTTTAGGTAGATGTAATAAAGCATGATAAAAACTGCTGCATCATTATCTGCCAGGCTAATTCTGTATTCTGCGGCCTCACTTCTCTTATCTTCTGGTCAGTCTTATTTTAAGTGCCACTTTGTATAATGTTTTGTGATCCATTCCTGACCTGTGGTGTTAATGGAGAGCATGTCACACTGCCAAGTTAGGGTCAAATGCTGCCCTCACTATTTCTAGTGAAGCTACAAGGTAGTGAATTTCATTGCCCAGATCGTCCCCTCTATCACCGTGCCTCTGTGGGTCACAACTGAGAATACCAAATTCAGGACAAACTGCTGAGAAATAGGGCAGATACACTCCCAAAACTGACACTTATTCTCCTTAAGACAGAGGTTATCAATCTTTTTCTTTCTGAGGCCCCCCCACAACATGCTATAAAAACTCCATGGTCCACTTGTGCCATAATAACTGGTTTTCTGCATATAAAAGCCAGAGCCGGCATTAGGGGGTAGGAAGCAGGGCAGTTGCCTGGGGGCTCATGCAGAGCTGCCGCTTCCATTTAGGCGACCTAGGCGGTCGCCTAGGGCACTAGGATTTGGTGGGGTGGCATTTTGCCATCCTCGGCAGCAGTTCGGTGGCGGGGGGTCCTTCCGTGCTCCGGGTCTTCGGCAGCAATTCTGCGGCAGGTCCTTCACTCACTTTGGGACCCGCCGCCAAAGTGCCCCAAAGACCGGGATCCGTGGAAGGACCCCCTCTCCCCCGCTGCAGAATTGCCGCCAACAACCGGGAGCACAGATGGACCCCCGCCTAGGGCACCAAAAACCCTGGCACCACTCCTGGGCCCATGCCACAGATGCCTCTAGTAAGCTACATTGTTCAGGCTTCAGCTTCAGCCCTGGGTGGTGGGGCTCAGGGACCTTAGCTTCAACATCATGCAGTGGGGCTTTGGCTTTCTGCTCTGGGCCCCAGTGAGTCTAATACTGGCCCTGCTTGGAGGGCCCCATGAAACCTGCTCAAGGCCTCCTAGGGAGCCCCGGACCCCTGGTTGAGAACTACTGCCTTAAGATATATCAAACCAGCAACAAAAGTAAACTTTTGTTTCACCACACTGGCTAACAAGAAGTCAGGAAAGCAGTTTCCTTAGGTATTCCAGTCCTAGTATCACCACCAAAAACACCAGACTTAAAGATGGTTCTTTAAAACCAGTCTCATCAAACAAAAGGTTCTTCTGATCACAAAGGACAAGTCACACACCCAGGTCAATATATAACTCAGATCTTACCCAATAATCACGCTGTTGCCAATCCTTTAGTATCTAAAATCTAAAGGTTTATTTATAAAAAGAAAGAAAGAAAAATGAGAGTTAAAATTGGTTAAAGGTATCAAATACATACAATAAATGCAAAGTTCTTGGATCAGGCTTGTAGCAGTGATGGAATAAACTTCTGGCTTGTCAAGTCTCTGGTTGCTTCCAAATCATTGGAAGGTCCTTAGTCCCTTGGTTAGAATGCTTCCATTAGTATAAGTTCATAGTCCAGAGGTTTGAGCAGGAAAGAGGCAAAATGGAGATGTTTCTAGGGCCTTTTATGCATCTGCCATGTGGAGGGAAATCCATTGTTTGAAACAGAACTCAGCACAGCTGGTGGAAAATTACAGGTAACAGATGGAGTTTGGAGTCACATGGGCAAGTGACATGTCCATGCATGACTTTGCTTACTCATAGCAGGAAGTCCATTAAGAGTAGATAGGCATCTTCCATTGTAAGTTAAGTGTCCTTTAATGGGCCATTCTGCTTGAATAGTTTCTTCACAATGCGCTGGCTAAACACCTTGTTGGTGCTACCCAGAAGCAAACACTTTAGAAATACAGCTACATAGTTAATATTCCCAACTTCAGCTACGAAAATGATACATACATATAAATAGCATAATCATATCCTTTCTATAGACATCTTACATTCCATATCTTGTACAAGATTTGTTGCCATTATATAACCCCCCATCCCAGCCTGCCCCAACTCCACCCCTGCCCCGTCCCCATTCCAACCCCTTCCCCAAAGTCCCCACCGCAATTCCTCCCCCTTCCTGCCCCTCTTGGATTCCTTCCCCAAATCCCCACCCCAGCCCCACCTCTTCCCTGCCTCCTCCCCTAAGTGTGTCGCGTTCCCGCTCCTCCCACAGCTTCTTACACTGGGAAACGCTGATGTGGTAAATCATTTTGGCCCTGATTCAGGTGTCAGTGCAGCAACAGAGGTGAGGCAGTTTGCACCTCCCTAAGTCAGGTCTGTAGGGGCCATGCAGCCTAGGGCTTCCTATATCCCTGCTCTAGTGGTCTCTGCAGGAGTACAGAGTTGCTGAGATATGGGTGTATCTTGGCCAGGCCCAATCCCACCCACACACTGATTTATCCCTAGGCCTCTCTGCCATGCTGTCTGCCCCCTGGGCACCTGAAGCACAAACATTCCCTGTGCTGAGTGCTCAGAATGGGGGAGTTATGCCTATCTTACACCTAGGCTAGCACAAGGAAACATAGGACAATAATGTATCGAACCCTTTCAGCCTGGCAGTTATGCTAAAGCCCTGCCTACAGTAGATTCAGATTAGCTGTTAGCTATACTGAATGAAAGACCAGTTTGACTCAACACAGGTTTAAGGCATTTTTCTGAAGGCAATGTAGACCACTGTAGGAAACCTAACCTTACAGTTTTTCATACTGAGCAGGCTCCATTTCCTAAACCTGTGCTATACAGACAGTTTTCAAAAGTGGGATAGACTAATACAGGTTTCTTCTAGGGTAGATGGGACTTCAGATGGTTGGTTGTATGATGAGGTAAGGACCTGCCTTACTCAGGCAGAGCTCCCTCTGTTGATGGCCCTGGTTATCCTCTCACCAGTTTTACTCTAATGTAGTTCCCCTGGCTTCTGTGTAATTATTCCTGACTTACAGTGGAGTGAGAGGAAAATCAGGCCCAGTGGGAGTTTTGCCTCATAAGAAAGGGATAAGTAGTTCTCAGCTGGGCCTCAAAAGAGGAAATAGAAAAGTCATAAAGAACTACTTGCACTTTTCTCAAAAGAAGCAGCTTTGCTTCCCAAGCAAATAGCAGCTCTAAATAAGCCGCCTTGCGTAATTAACTGAATGTTCTTTGGACCAAGCTTCCAAAAGAAGCTTATACACATTAAACCAAAAAAAAAAAAAGACAAGAAAGATCTACTGTCCGTAGCTTGTACTTTACTAAGGAACAAAAGGCTTGGACTGAATCCATTTTAGGGTAAACTTTATAAGGTCTTACACTAAGTTATTCAATGGAAAGAGAGTTGAGCAGAGCCTTGGGGTGTCTGTGGGGGACTGATGACAAAAAGCCAGGAATTAAAAAAAACAGGAAAAATAATCAAATACACTGTCTTTGTCTTTGTCTTTGGCAGGAGGACAAGAAATAAGGTGATAAAAGGGCTGTTTCTGAAGGGCCAGCAGCAGCACTGTGCTATCCTACAGGAAACCTCCGGAGCTGCAGATCCCTGGGCCTGGTGCGCTGCTGGGCGTGAATGCGATAGCAGCTCTGAAAAGGGCTGGAATTGAAGGAGAGAAGAGGAGAATGCCTTACGAACAGACAGGAGGAAAAAGGGAGTTTGTTCTTTTAAGGGCTTGATCCTGTGTGCTGAGTGCTGGAGTTGAGAGAACTCAGCACCACACAAATTTCACTCAGCACCTTGCAAGATTGGGCCCTACACACTTTCCTCTGATTATTGGGGTAATGCTTTCTTTTCCTAGGGGAAGGTAAACCTACCCTACCAAGCAGGAATTATTATTAATAATAACAATAACATATAGCACATTTCCTTCCAAAGGAAATCACAGTCATTGCTTTTACAGTATGGACAGGGATAATCAAACAAGCCACTGAACTGCAGCCATCTCTGGGGTGGAAACATAGCCATCATTCAGCACTTACAACACTACAAAGCAGTCAGACACAGGGCCGCCCAGGGGACGGGGGCAAGTGGGGCAATTTTCCCCAGGCCCCGGGCCCCACAGGGGCCCCCATGAGAGTTTTTCGGGGCCCTTGGAGCGGAGTCCTTCACTCCCTCCAGGGGCCCCGGAAAACTCACGGGGCCCGGGCCCCCCGAGCTTCTTCCACTCCGAGTCTTTGGCGGTAATTTGGTGGCGGGGGGTCCTTCCACTCCGGGACTCACCACCGAAGTGCCCCGAAGACCCGTGGTGGAGGGTCCTTCAGCCCCAGAACCTGCAGCCGAAGAGCTGGGTGTTTGGCAGTCATTCGGCAGGGGGTCTTCGGGGCACTTTGGTGGCAGGTGCCAGAGCGGAAGGACCTCCTGCCACCGAATTACCGCCGAAGCGAGGGCCCCCCACCGCTGAGGACCCCCGGCACCCTGAATCCTCTGGGCGGTCCTGGTCAGACCCTCTGTCTCTGTGCTGGCAAATATACTGGTGCAGGAATGAATCTGTCCCTAGGCATGTGGGGGATTGAAAGGGGAGACAGTAAGGGTCAAATCCTATAAATATAGCGTAGGCAGAAAACTTGCTTCCACTGAGTTCAATAATAAAACTTCCATTGATTTCACCAGGAACAGTATTTGGCCATTTAACTTGTTATATCGGTCTTTATAAAAAGCCCCATACAAAACTCTAGCCCTTCTGTTGCCTTTGCCCTGGATCTGAAATTTCATTTATGCGGAGGTGAAGCCAAAAGGAGAGTCAGATGGCAGCATGTGGGGCAGGGACACTGCAGGCTGCAAGTGCTGTCAGTGGCCACAAATAAAAAAGGCAGCCTGAAGCCTACAGAGAACAGAGGAGTACTGTTACACGGCGCTGCCAGTACTCCAGACATGAGCTGAACGCTACTTGCGTGGTTAGTCGCTAACTGCTTTAAAAAGCTGTTGCATTCTCATGATAGCCATAGGAAGCTTTGATGGTGTGACACTTTGGCTGTCTGTAGTTGACTGAGTCTGAAAGGTCAACCTGAGGCTTATCCAGGACATGGGGCATTCCATATTCATGACAGATTGTCTCATGCTAGTTTTTTTTAAAGCAAGTTCAGTCAGAATGACCTGGAATGATACAGACATTTTCACTAACAGGTTGTGAGAAACCAGAAGGTCCAGGGGCTTGAGCAGAGCTTGGGGGAGACATGAGTTCAATTCCTGCTACAAATACCCTGTATGACCCTGAGCTAGTCACTCCATTGCTCTGTGCTTCAGTTCCCCTTCTGCCCAATGGAACAATGGTTCCCCTATCTCACAGGGGTGGTGTGAGGATAAATACATTAGAAATTGTGAAGTGCTTAGATGATGCAGTGATGGCAGCTGTAGAAGTACTTAAGACAGATAAAATTTAAGGCCCTGATCCTACATATACTTATGGACCTGCTTAACATTACACACTGTGGGCTTGATCCTGCTCCTATTGAAGTCAGGAGCAGAACTCACTTTGATGTCAATAGTGCCCTAGTCCAGCAGTTCTGAAACTTCATTGCACCATGACCCCCTTCTGACAACAAATTACTACATGACCCTGAGGGTGGAGGAGGAGGAGCCCCACTGCCCCAGGTGTGGGGGAAAGAGGGCTAGAGTCTGAGGCCCGCCACTCCAGGTAGGGGTGGAGCTCAGGCTTTAGCTTCAGCCCTGGGTCCCAGCATGTCTAGTGCTGGCCCTGGCGCCTCCATTAAAATGGGATTGCGGCCCACTTTGGAGTCCTGACCCACAGTTTGAGAACAGCTGCCCGTGTCTCACTAAAACACCATTGGGTGTGACTCCAGATTTCCACTGATGTAAGTAAGATTAAAATACAGCTCCTACTTCGTTATTATTAATATTTCAAATTATAAGAGCAGCGATCTTTCTGTTTAATCAGGAGATAGCAGATCTTGTTATAAAATCATGGATGTATTAATAACTATTATAAGCAACAAGGGCATGATCCTGTGAGTTTTTGAATGTGTTCAATCTCATATTACTTACAATGAAAATCATTAAAAAGAGAGGTGAGTAAAACACAATATCATAAGATCTTTCTGCAATTTTTGTTGTGGAACTCAATTTTTTATTTAAATTACAAAAGACATTTCTTGCAGTCTTTCCTATGGAGAAGAAATTGTAGCACGTAAATGGATGAGTTGATGCTCTGGTAAACCTGGCATGCAGAAAACTGTCTATTACAGAAAAGAGCAGTACTGAGAACTCCCTCAATGTGCTGTTAAAGGTGACCTGCAAATAGGGTGACCAGATGTCCCAATTTTATAGGGACAGTCTCGATTTTTTGGGTCTTTTTCTTATATTGGCTCCTATTACCCCCCAACCGCCGTCCCGATTTTTCACACTTGCTGTCTGGTCACCCTACCTGCAAAGGAAACAAAATAATTGGACTTGTGTCCATATTTATTTCTTTGTGGTGCATAAAGATGGACTGAAAGGGCCATCTACTTTCTTTTCAAAATTAAAAAGCCTTTTTCCCTGCTTACTTTTACATTAAAAATTGAAGTCTTGTTTAGGCTGGAAGACTATGATGACTGGAGAACTAGTGAAATGGTGAAAGATTCAACTAAAGTGGGACAGCTCATGTGTGAGACCCTAAAAAATGGGCCTCCCCTAAATTCCAAATCAGCGTTGACATTCCAGATATTTCTGAGAAAAATAAAAGCAGACTTATTTTATTTTAAAAAAATCTTGTATGTCTTCTGTAACTGGGTGGTCTTCCCCTTTAAGGGCCAGAGACCTGGGGCCAGCTATCTTTAGTCAATGATCAGACCCAGCTGGGAAGGGATCAAGTGATTATAAAAGCCAGCAAGTGGCCTGAGTCAAAGAGGAGTTGTAAGAGGGAGATGGAGTTCTGTAGGAGGCAAGGGATGGAAGGGTGAGGAAATGCACATCTTTTCAGCATTGAGAGATGCTAGGGGAAAAGCCTCTGGACAGAATTGCTTTGTTTTACCTAAAGTTTTATGTTCAAAAAATAAAACTGTGCCTTGGAGGAGGGCTAGTTGCTTAATCTGTGCCAAGGCTGAGACCCAGCACCTTTAGGTTTGGCTGTTCAGAGCCGCAGCCCCACTAGGCTTGCTGCATCAGTTATGATGTAAAATAATTGAGCACTGGCATCTCTTTCATTACAAATTAAGCATGGGGGTGGGGTCTGAAAAGAATCTGGGTGCTGGTATACCTCTTTTTTTTTATTATTAAGCCACACTGCCATTCTTTAAAATAAATTGTCACCTGTAACTCCATACTCCAGTTGGGCCTATGAGTAAGCTGGTATTATTAATAAATACCATGAAAGTGGTGTATTTTATGCATCTGTGACTGTCATTTTATGGTGGGGAGGGGGGCATTGCTTTTAAATGGCTCACTTAAGCATTTTCATAAACCTGCCTGCTGTTTGATTTTACTGCTTTGAGCTAGGGTGACCAGACAATAAGTATGAAAAATTGGAATGGGGTGGGGGGTAATAGGAGCCTATATAAGAAAAAGACCCAAAAATCAGGACTGTCCCTATAAAATTGGGACATTTGGTCACTCTACTTTGAGCACAGCTTCTCTTCTGCTAGATGTTGGTACAACTACTACTGTTTGCAAGTGCAAAAAGGGTATGTCATTGAACAATTACCACTTGTTCTCAGGCAAAGCCCAGTGAAAAGAAATGAGTGGCACACCAAACTCTGATGGTCAAGACTCATGGCCAGTTGAGAAAAACATTTTACTTATATTAATTCAAAATGGAACATAAAAGCTTGATAACATTTCATCTGAATAAGTGCCCTTTTCTTGATTCCTGTGTCTTAAACCACACCAGGGTTTCTGTGTGTGTGTCTTTGTTTTTAAAGCCTAGTATCATTGTAATCATAGAACAAAAAGTGTTTCCTCTTTGCCATTTAATTGTAACTTAGCTGGAAAGAAAACTGAAACATTAATATTCAAGGCAGCAAACTCAGTTTTCAGTTAGGAGCTTCTTGCTGTGGCCTTTTGTTGCGGTAGTTACTTTAGGCCCAATTCTATTCTGTCACTCTGATGTGAATTTGGGGCACCTCCACTGAAGTGAATGGAGTTATCTCAGTGTTAAGCTCTGCAAGATCAGAATTGGACCCTGATTCTAGAAAAATGAGTATTTGGTCTTCTCTGGGTAGCCAGTTGAAATGTGTAAGATTGTTTGAATGATTTTGCATGGTGACATGTTTTATATTTATGAAAGAATGGTAATATCCTTTAAAGAGAATCTTGACAGTTGCACAGAAGTGCTCCCCAAAGTATTACGTGAGGAAAGATGGATTAACTGCTCTTCTAATCACTTATTTCATGTCAAACTTGTAAAAGGGGGCATTTGGGCTCTTCAATATAAGAGTTCTGTGGGGAAAAAGGGAAACATTGTGGCCCTATTTTATCAAGGGCAGTGAAGCTGCACCTGCCTCCACTACGGGTGAATTTGACCCTATGATTCTCCTGCAGTTAGCTGAACTCCATATCTCCATAAACACATCTGTACTACAATTACAGCTTTGAAAGGGGAACCTCAGTACAATATTGTTCCAGTCTGAAGTGCACCCCAGAGCTTAACTATATCCTTGAACCAGGTTAGATTTGGTTGTCTAAACTTTTAACATGATGCAGGAACACTACCAACACATAGTTAAATCAGATGCATATTGTAAAATGGATCCCTGATAAGTGGGTCAACAGTACTGTAGCTGAGTCTTCAGCCATGGTTGTTAACATTATAGAACCCAGTTCGAAGCCTACTGAAGTCAACAAAAGTCCTGCTACTGACCTCAGCGGGCTTTGACTCACCCACAGAGTGTATTGGGAAGCAAGGGGGCTGGCTGGCTAGGAGCTGGACTGGGTTTTAGGAGATGTGAGTGCTGTTGTATTGACTTGCTGTTTGACCTTTGGCAAGTCTTTTCATCTGTCTTGGTTTCCCCAATTATGAAATGGCTTCTGATTTACTCCTCTTTGTAAAAGGTTTTGAGATCTACAAAGGATAGCGGCCAAATATTATTAGATCACAGAAATGTAGGACTGGAATGGACCTCAAAAGGTCATCCTCGCCAATCCCCTGCACTGAGGCAGGACTAAGTATTATCTAGAAGGGACACTTAATTTTGAATACAAACACATCTTGTGTGTATTACCAATGTATTTTTATCTGGAAATATCTTGCATGCTTTAACATAGTTCAGATTACATTTAGACTGGACTGAGGGTAATTTGACACTAGGAAAAATACTGAGTCCTAGTAACTGGTGCAGAGGCTAGACAATTTATTTTAATCAAGCCATTGTATAAGCACATGGGCTTTTCCAACACACTACTGATCCTGTGCCCATGAAGCCAATGGGAATTTTGCCATGCTTGAAGGGGAGAATTGATCCTCCATACAAAAAGACTGTAGGAAAAAGCACCTCTTGCTACTGTATGTAGAGTGCTTCTGGTTTGTTTGTTTGTTGTTTGCTACAAGATCACAAAGCAAAATTAGATGGCTCCCAAATATATGTCGTGGACATGCCTATAGCCAAAATGTTTACAGAGCTATGGACAGGTCAAATATATTCTGCAGTGTGCCTGTACTGCGTTCTTCTTTTTAGAACAATCCCCCCCTCCTGACAGTGTTTTAGATGACTCATAGCAGTAGTGGTATAACAGAGACCCTAAGATGCCACACCCCTGGCTTAAAGTGGTTTCCATTATATGCAGGATTTACAGTTTGGTTAATGGCTCTCAGCTCCCCACTATAAAAATTGTTCCAGCGCCCCTGGATGTGGTGTTGTGCAGGACTTTTTGTTGTTAAATACTGAGCTCTTCTGTTATGTCTTCTTCACTGGGCTAGATTATGGCACTAGACACAGCGCACAGAATGTGGCAGTGAGGCTCAGGTGGCATAATACAGTCTTCAGCTACTCAGCACACTGGGGAGTGTGTAAGCTGCACTGTCCTTTCAGATGGTGCCTCTTGCTCCCCAAAGGACACCCAGACATGACCATCTCTACTGTCCAGGATGAAGCAGATGCAGGGTGTACTCGTAGAAACAATTTGTGCTCATTGGCTGCACCGAGGGAGCTGTCTCTCTGGTTCCCCCAGGGCAGGGACTGCATTTGTCCCTGGCTCAACAGCAGGGTGTGCAAAGCAAGGTGGGAATAATGCTCCTTATGTTCTCCCCCACCACTAGTGCCCCCTAACCCGTAAGCATTTGCACTAAATCCAGGGACAGGCTAGCTCATAGTGTCTTCTGTCAGACACTCTCAGTCTGTGTCACATTCATTGAAGCTTTACAATATTCAGGTTTCATAGTGGACAAGAAACTTAATATGAGCTCCCAATAGGATGCTGTGGCAGACAGTACTACTGTGATCCTTGGATGTATAAACAAGTGAGTAGGAATAGGGAGTGATTTTCTCCCTATGGGTACAGCATTGGCAAGACTGATACTGAAATGCTTCATCCGCTTCTGATGTCCACATTTTAGAAGGGATGTTGAAAAACTGATGACGGTGTAGAAAAAAGCCACACAAATTATTTGAGGGCTGGAGAAAATGCCTTATAGTAAGAGAATTAAAGAGTTCGTTCCAACTGCTTAGCTTACAAAAACAAACAAAACAAACTGAGCAGTGACTTGATTACAACGTAAAAGGACCTTCACAGACAGAAAATAGCAGGTATTAAAGGGGTCTCTTATCCAGTGGAGAAAGGCAGAACAAGAACCCGTGTTTGGAAGCAGAAGCCAGACAGAGACACAAATTCCTAATTGTGAGGGTGAGTAACCATTGGAACAAAACTGCCAAAGGAAAAGGTAGAGTCTCCATTTCTTGGTGTCTTCACATCAAGATTGGAGGCTTTTATGGAAGATATGCTATACAACACAAGTTATTGGATTTAGTACAGGGGTAGCTGAGTACAATTTAATTGCTTTTGATATACAGGTCAGACTAGGTGATCTAATGTTCCCTTCTGGCCTTAAGCTCTCTGAGTATGGCTACACAGCAAAAATCAAACAAACCACAGCTGAGAGTCTGAGCCTGAGTCAACTAAATGTTTTTAGGCCCATACTGTGAGACTGAGTCAGGTGACCTACACTCTGAGATTTGCTGCTGTGGGTTTGTGTGTCTCTGAATCTCTAAAACCCAATGGGGTAGGTAAATATTATCCTCATCATGTCACAGATTGGAAAACTAAGGCACAGAGGGTTAGATTCAGATCAGACATAACCAGGTGCAACTCCAGTAGACTCTCACTTACTTAAGTCAATGTTCTGAATTGGGCCCTGAGAGGTTACAGGCCTAACCCAATTTCTACTGCAGTCAAAAGATGTCTTTCCATTGTCTTCAATGGTGCTGGATTGGGCCCTAAGTGGACTTGCCCTGATCCTTCAATGTACGCTATGCAAGCAAACTGGACTTGCATAGCACCCCACAGAAGTCAAGAGGAACTAATTGTAACCTGTTGCCGGGTTGCATCAGTGCTAGGATTAGAATCCAGTTTGCATTCTGTCACCACAAATCTGCACTCCCTCTGTGTGTTATTTTTTAAAATGGCTTTATGGTTGCATGTGAAATACATTGGCACAAGACAGTAAGTCTTATTATGTAAGCACAGGGCCAAATTCTATGCCCATCGAAGTCAGTGGGAACAGAAAGGGACCCTATTGTCACTATATTCTAAATTTCTGATTATGGTCTTGAGAGAGCTAGTTTTAAATATTCTGATAAACATATCAAACCACAAAATAATGACAAACATAACCATGGTATTAGGTATCCTTTGATCCTTCTCTTTTCCTTATCAAAGAAATATTTAAAACTTTTCAAAACTTCATTTTATGCACTAGAAAACAAACACTTGTATGATTAGGATTTTTTAAGAGTTTTATTGGTGTATAGCAACTTGAATACATAAGTATTTCCAGTAACACTATGTAGAACTGGAGATAGCAACTTACAACAGCTAGCCAGATCAAATGCTGCATGAAAATGAACTGAAGTGAAAGAATATAAAACTCAAAGAAGTGCTAACAGAGTTGCTTTTAATTGTATTGTTATAGACTAACATTGTAGGGTGGAAGATAGTAGAGTGAAAACAAGCCTTTTTTTCTTTGGTGGTGTTGGTGAAAAGGACGAATATCAGACAAAAATTCGTACCTAAGATTAGTAGATTACCTAGTAGTTTATCAAGTGAAATGGTGGAAACCACATACTTGGGGCAATTACAATGAGACTGGGCAAAACAATGGTGAATACAGGACTATATGTTAATATCCTGCGTTGGTCCCTGAGTCATGTACTAAATGACCTAGTTTTTTGTGTTTTAAGGTTTTTTGAGACTGAAACTCCTGATCCCATTTATTTTCTCCTACTGGAAAGGGTACTGAGTAGTGATGGGCATTCCTCAAAGGCCTCAGCCGCTCATTTGAATGTTAAAATTAAACTTGAATCATAACCTCCACATTTGGAAAAAGGAAAAGGAAATTTTCAATTTTCTGTGGTCAGTGGGAATTATGTGGCTCTCTTTGAAAATGTCAGGTTAAGTATCTTCTGGTTCCCTTGCTAGATGAAAGGAAGTATAGTCCAGCCATGTTAACTGCTTTGTGAGACAATAAGAGAATCTAAAAGAGAAAGCAAAAGAAAAGTCAGTTCATCAGTTTACTGTTCCATCATTTAAGTTTGATTATTATATGATAATTGTATAAGAATGTAAATTTTAAGGGCCAGATTATCAGCTGGTGTAAAAGAGAGTAGCCCCATTAATTTCAATGGAGGGATGCCCATTTACATCAGAAGAGGATCTGTTCCAAGTGTTATACAGATGCTCAACACATTCCATTTGTGCTTAATAGCTTCATAAGCTATCTCTGTAAATAGAAAAAAAATTATATATATATAAAAACTAAAACATACCCACACTATATACCTTGTAGATGGTGTGGCAAAGTACCTGCTTCTCCTCAGCTGGCTCAGTCCCTTTTTGCCTTGGAGACACAGCTTTGGGCAAACCAAAGTCCTTTCCGGTTGCACAGGGTCTGGCTGATCCTTTTCTCAGTCAGTCCCTTGCTCTGGTTTTCTCCTCTTCTGGGGACAGAGTGCAGTCTTCCTTGCTGGAAGAGTTCAGAGTCTTGCTGCACTTACTCACCAGCAGCTTCTCTCACCTCCCCCCCCCCGGCAGGGAGGGTTTAAAAAGGTCTCCAGCAATTGGGGCCAGCTGAACCTAATTAGTTTCCTGGTAACCCCTCTTCCAGATGAGCCTTATTTCTCCATGGCTATCTCCCCTCAATGGATAGGGAGAGGCCTTTTAACCCCTCTGGGACTAATTACTACCCCTCCCTTGGTAGCTATTTGTCCTGGGTTTGCCACAGTGGGGTATCTCAAGGTATCCATAACCTTCTTACTGCTTCCCCCAAATTAAGCTGAGGATTTGAATCATGGTCTATTTCCATTTGCTTATTGCTTCTCACCACTCAAATATGTGAGGGTGACACTTTAATTTGTATGAAAGAGGAGACAAGATGCTTCTTTTGAAGCCAATGCTAATGCTACTAGTGGATAGCAGACAGGTGATATTCTCAAAATGGCCATCAAACTTTGGCCAAGGCTCCAAAGAAAGCATGCTAGCGTCTTTCTAGAATACAGTTCTGAAACAGTCCTTCTTAGAAAGTTGCTCACACTGGTTCCTGAGGTGGTACAGCCAACTCCTAACCATGCTGTAAAACTGGTGTACAAATGATGCTTTCTGCAGTATTGTATTTGCACTTTCTATACAATAAAATGGTTTCTGGAAAAGTTTCACAGCACAGTGAAGTCCTGCCTGTATGAGACAAAGAAACCACGATAGTACCTTTCTAGCAAGACCGGTTTATGCACGTTTTTCTAAAAAGGTGCCTCATCCTGCAAGATGCTGAGTGATCTCACCACCAGTTAAATTCAGTAGGGCCTGAGGATGCTCTGCAAAGCAGAGAGTAGGCCTTTGAAATCTAACATGTGATCTTTGTTGTTATGATCTGCCTTGCACTGGCTGCAGGATAATATGGCTTGTGGTTTCTTCCAAGTATAGATTTCCTGGCTTACTATATTTAACTATTTAATAGAATGGTACAGAAGCACAATATGGAAGCAAATTAAACAGCTCAGTACTTCAGTGACTGGACAGTGGTTTTGGCAAGACTACCTCTGTGCCACAAGGAAACATATACAACAAAACACATCTTGTAACAAAAGAGTATGTTGAGTATATCTACAGTGCAGTGTAAACCCAGGATTTGAGCTCAGGCTCAATCCTAATCCCCCTTCCATCTACATGCAAATTATCCTAATTCAGGGCTTGGCTCCCAGCACCCCACAGGGGCGGAAGATCTGAGCCTGGGTCAAGGTGGGATCCAAGGTTCAAGCCCTATTGCTTTGCAGTGTAGACAGCCCCACTGGACTCATTCTCTGGGAGTGCAGCAAAAGTATTCCACAATCGTATGGGTCAACTTTTTGTCCTTTGGACAGTCAAGATTTCCCACATTTCACCATGAACAAAGGGCTAGAGCAGTCACAGTTTGGGAGGGCACTAGGAAGTCTGGGATATGGGTAGTTGGACTCAGGCCCACATAATGCAGTGTAGACCTAGAGCCCTGGGTTGGGACCTAGAGTTCAAGAATTCCTAACCTAGAGTTACAAATAAGTGTAGATGCTCAAGGCCTACGTTAACAAGCTCAGGGGCTGCTAACTTGAGTTCTACTAACCCAGAGCCAGAGCCGCCTGGGGGGGGGGAAGTGGGGCAATTTGCCCCAGGCCCTGGGCCCCACGAGCCCTGGCCAAGAATCCCTTCCCTGGCTAGAGGTGCCTTTTTAATTTTTACTCACCTGGCGTCGGTCCGGATCTTTGGTGGCGGGCCCTTCAGTGCTGCCAAAGACGCGGAGCGAGTGAAGGACCTGCCACCGCTGCAGACTCAGAGTGCTGCCCAGTGAATACAAGCGCTGCAGCAGGTGGCGCCTTTTTTTATGTCCGCTCCCCTGCTTTGCCCCAGGCCCCCTCAATCCTCTCGGCGGCCTTGCCCAGGGCGGACGCTATAGTGTAGATATACCCAAAAGGACCCAATGCAACTTCCACTGACTTAGGTGGAAGCAGGATTAGGCCTTTATTGCCTCATGTTCTTGATGTACAGCCTGCCAAAGGATGCTGGCAAAGCAAAGAGTACAAAAACTATAAGCAGCTATAAAATTATGCCTTTTTATCTATTGATCCATTATTTCTAAGACTAATGTACTTAAGAAAATTAAATGATTGAGTGGCTAAGGCCACATTTTCAAAGTTTATTTTAGGTGTCACACATGAGACATCTTAAGCCTCATTTTGAGGGATGTTGAACACCCACAACTCCTTTTGAAGTCCGTAAGAGCTAGACATACTCTTAAAAATCAGGCCCTAAGTGCCTCAAGCTGGGCACCCAAAAATTAAAGTTAGTAGATATTTTTGGAACTTTGGGCTTGAGTGATTTGCCTGAAGTCACTATAGAAGACCAAAGCAAACAAAAGGGCAACACCCATGGAGTCTTTACCCCAACAAAACTTTCCTTCACCAGTCAGCATAGCAACTCCCCACAGTGGTTTACCATACAATCTTATCCCAAATCAAAATTGAGATGAGTGCCTGCAAATAAAAAAGCCATAAAGAAACAAAAATGAACTGAAAGTATGTGAACATGTCAAGGTTCCCTCCCCACTCTGAACTTCAGGATACAGATGTGGGGACCCGCATGAAGACCCCCCTAAGCTTATTTCTACCAGCTTAGGTTAAAAACTCCCCACGACACAAATTCTTTCTTATACCTTGGATTAAGTAATGCTGCCCACCACCAAGTGATTTAAACAAACATTTAGGGAGGGCCACTTGCCCTACCTTCCCCAAATATCCCCCCAAGCCCGTACACTCCTTTTCTAGGGCAGGCTTGAGAATAATTCCCTCACCAATTGGTAGAGGTGAACAAAGACCCAAACCCTTGGATCTTAAAATGATGAAAAATCAGGTGCTTAAAAGAAGAATTTTAATTAAAGAAAAAAGATAAAAGAATTACCTCTGTGAAATCGAGATGGTAAGTACTTTAAAGAATAACAAAAGACTCAATAACACAGAGGATCTCCCCTCTAGGCAAAACCTTAAAGTACAAATCCAGGATAAACCTCCCTCCTCCTACAAAGGAAATCACAAGTCAAAATAAAAGTGAGTTAACACATTCCTTCGCTAGTACTTACTAATACTAATGGAGTTGGATTGCAAGCACAAAGAACAGACAAAACAAAGCCTTTCCCCCCTCCTCAGATTTGAAAGTATCTTGTCCCCTTATTGGTCCTTTTGGTCAGGTGCCAGCTAGGTTACCTGAGCCTCTTAACCCTTTACAGACAAAAGGATTTTGTGCCTCTGGCCAGGAGGGATTTTATAGGACTGTATACAGAAAGGTGGTTACCCATCCCTTTATATTTATGACACATGTAATTAAAGCCTTTCTGATAGCTTGGGCATAATAAAGGTTGCACAGGCAACATTATTTCTTGCATTTCCTAACTTTTGAGTGTTCACTTTGCAATTTTAAACAGTTTTTTTAAATTTGTTTTTAATGCAGTAGTCTATAGAATACCAAAGGTGGCAATGATAATGATTTTTCTCCCTGCAATTTGTGCTATCTAAAGCATCCTATTAATGCTCTAAGGAGAAAAATGCCAGAATTCTGCTAACAATATCCCTGTTTTATCACAATTCTAGCTAGTGTGGTTCTGATCCCAACGCTGGCAGGGCCTCTGCTTTGTCCTCAGTTCCTCTCATGCACTTCTAGTGATGTCAGTGAGGTTGCAAGGGAAGAAATTAGAACAGAATCTGGCCCAAATCAAAGAACTCAGCATGCTGAATGAACATACACGTACACACACACATCCTTTGGTTAAAAATCCAAAGGTTTGGATACGATTATATGTGCACTTAGTTCTTTTCTCTCTTCTTTTAATGGAAAAAATTTCAAGCTGTTAATTTTAGTTCTGAAAGGGATCTTGCTATTTCAAGTATTTTATAATACATGCATGCTGCCAAGCAAAAGGTATTCTGTTGACTACTACTGAAAATATTTCAATGGTAGACAATCATAGTTTTCAAAAATATAATTAAAAACATTATCTGGAAAGGATTTTTGCATACTTCATAAACACATTCCACATTTTTCTATTCAAAGTCTTTGTTCTTTCAGATTAAAATAAAAAAATTGGCAAAGAAGATAGCTTGAATCAGTTAACCTTAGTTAAAGCTCAAGCTGTTACTTACATATAAGTTAATCACATTTATACAATGGTTAACTCAGTTAATAAAAATGAGATACATTACTTGGGGAAATACCACAAAGAGTACTATATATAGTGTTATTTATACCAACCAGTTTCTTAAAATAATAGATCTCATAAAAGTTTGTACATTACTATTTTAAATGGAAAATGCTTTCCCAGACAGCAATTAATGTCATTATTCTTTCACACTATTGTAAATCATGAGTGACTCTACCAAGACCCATGGAGTTAAAAATCTTGCACCAGCTTGGAGAATGGGCTCCTATATGTTAATTATTTACACAACTAAATGGCTTTTCCTTTAAAAATGTCCTATTCAATTGAAAGGTCAGAGAAAAACAAAAGAAGGGTAAAATTCCATGTTTTGGAGACGGGAAGATGTTATGGACAGAAAAAATAATGGGAGTGTGAAATGTGGTAGTTACTCAAATAAAATAGGGAGTAGGGAGGGAATAGCTATTTAATTGACTAACATCTCAAACAAATTCCATGCCAATGTTTGATTGAGATACAACCCCACATTTGCCTAAACGGTGCCTCCAAGCTGTAGAATGTCAGTACGACACTTCAATGGTCTTTCAGATCAAAAGCTCAGGCAGTGCACACTCCAACCCACTCAACCAATCCAGCCCTAGAAAACAGAACGTCAATTGTTTTTAAAGGGGTTAGGCCCTTGTTGTTTACTACATTGCTCTACCCTGATTTCTATACAGTACAATTATCACTAAAATGGATATACTAGAATATATTTTAAAAGGAAAACTTTGGCTTACATTGTAACATTAAGCTGTGTGCACAAAGCTAGAATTGCTTTAGTTTCCTACTTCTAGTAACATTTGACTCAGATTATCAATAGTCAATAGAGTTTTCCACTATTTTGCTCAATAGATGGCTATGGAAACTAGTGTACACAGAAACATCCAACCCAACTAGTGTCTTTGCTTCCCTCCCCTTCCTCCTCGAAGTTCTTCCAGTCCTAATCACTAAATGTACCTGTTAGTGGCTTTACCACAAGACACATGTTAGACATCACAGCCACTGCAGCCCGAGTCTTCTGTTGCAGTAATTTTAAAGATTTGTATAGCAAAAAATGGTAAACATTCTAGTGGAAAATATATGTGTGTGTGTGTGTGTGTGTGTGTGTGTGTGTGTGTGTGTGTGTGTGTGTGTGTGTGTGTCAAATAGACCAAAAAAAATGTGGACCCCATGCTCTACTCTGCATCTGAGTTTTTGTGTGTGTGTGTGTGTGTGTGTGTGTATGTGTGTGTGTCAAATAGACCAAAAAAAATGTGGACCCCATGCTCTACTCTGCATCTGAGTTTGTGTGTGTGTGTGTGTGTGTGTGTGTGTGTGTGTGTGTGTGTGTGTGTGTGTGTGTGTGTGTGTGTGTGTGTGTGTGTGTGTGTGTGTGTGTGTGTGTGTGTGTGTGTGAAATAGACCAAAAAAAATGTGGACCCCATGCTCTACTCTGCATCTGAGTTCCTCTGGATTCTTTAATCTCTCCACTGCTGAAACCCCATTTATGAGAACTTTCAAGGACAGCTGTAATAAAGGGAATCCTAATAGCTGATTTCAACAGGTGCACCCCTGTTCAAATTGTGCAGGAGCTGATGGAGTTAGGAAACAGAGTGAAGGTAAATGATATCTATACAGATACCCCTTGCTGCCTAAATTCCCCCCAAAATCAAAGTGCGTCTTGGGAAATCAGAGTGAAGAAGTGGAATCAGAAACTTCTTTCACAAGAGAGCCAAACTATGCCCTAAGGAAAGAATGAGTAGGAAACTCCATTAGTTGAACCTAATGTGGTTTGCTTTGTTCCTTTTTTTGTTTTTAAAGCAGTGCTAAAACAACTATGTAGAAAGCTGAAATTTAGCACAGAGATGGCCCTCATCAAGGAGAAGTGCCTTTGAGTTTTCTAGTGACATTTGGTTTTGATTTAACTGAGTTAGGAGCCTTGTGTTTTAGCATTATTTAGAGCAAAGATAGGCTGCTGCAGATCCCTCTCTCACTCTCTGCACATCCAAACATGCACTGGAAAATACGAATTCTAGAAAGTGTATATTAGTTCAAATCACAAAAGTATAAATGGACAGATGCAGACTTTATAAAGTGTGCAATGGAGAAAAGGCTCCATATGATTGTTTAGATCTAGTCTAAATAAAATCTGGTCATTCAGTGTATATCAAGTTTCTGGATGAAGAATTTAGAAGGAGGGAGGGAGTGTGAACAGAGCCATAACTAGAAGATTAATGCTATTATCATACAGTAGTGCCCTGACAAGAGACCCCAGCTAGGACCATACCAGGTGGTACAAACAAGTAAACACATAGTTCCTGCTCTGAGGAGCATACAATCTCAGGCCAGGTCTACACTACAGACCTGTATAACTACGTTGCTCAGGGATGTGAAAAATCCAGACCCCTGAGTGATGGTAGTTATACCAACCTAAGCTCTCGTGTAGACAATGGTACCACCTCTCAGGAAAGTGGATTAACTACACTGACGGGAGAAATTCTCCTGTTGGCATAGTAATATCCTCATTAAAGCACTACAGCACTTCTGTACGTGAAGCACTAAAATTGTACAAATCTCAGATTCTGCTAACCCTTGCTCATGTTGATTAATAATGTGCTCTGTGATTAGCCCCACTGAAATCAGTGGGACAATCTGTGGGGGAAGATACTACTAAAATAAGTATCTGGGTCTAAGAAGAAATGTCTGTGAACAATAGGTACCAAGGTAGAATTGCTTGATTAATCAATTATGCTGTGCTAAAATACTTATCCATACATTTTTCTGTATGCTATTTTTTCATATGGACAGTAGTTTTGTGAGGTTTAAACAAGATAGAGAAAGTCTGCTATTTCCAGAGTTTCAGTGGTACAGTAAAAATAAAAATAACTAAAAAATATAAGAGAAACAGACACTTTTCATTATGCCATTTTTTCCTCTTTTCTTCCATTCATCTTTTCCCTGTTCCTCCATGTTTGTTTTCTTACTGTTTCCTTTCATCCTCACCATTGTTGCTGCTACACTTCAATTCAGTCATAGTAAATTTAAAACGAACACCTTTTCTAATGAGAGCATTCATTGCCTGATTTAGTTTTTCTTTGTCCTTCTTTGGTGACTGTATGTAGGTGATTCTAGATAGAATTGTTTTTCACAAATTGGTTCATCCCTCTTCTTAAGATACACCGCATTTGGCAGCTGTGGTAGAAATAGCTCTTCCAGACTAAATAGGCCTCTTCAGTGTACCAAAAATATGTTTGACATTAACTGCTGTACCAATCATTCTTTGATGCAGAGTGGGACAGGCCATTCCACTACTAGTCAGAGCTAGAACAGAGAGTAATTTGCTACTAAATGCCAAAAATTGACAGACTAAACATAGAAAACAAAATTCTGCAATATTTTCTGCTCTATTGTGAGAATACCATATGCTTGCAGCAGTATGGAGCAGAATTAAAGTTATGGTTGTTATTTGAGTTCAAGTTAGTGCTTTTGTTTGGAAATTAAATTTCTTGGATTTCTAAAATGCTATGTCCCTGCAACCTTAAATCCATCTTAATAAAGATTTTTGCTTGGCAATTTTATAAAAATAGATAAATATTGATACGGTTCTATAATCCAAAAATCCGATAACAATTTAACAAGTATTAAGCAGTGGTAGCACTAACAGCAGAATATTTTACTATCAGCAAAGGAAATGACCAAGACAGTCAGATTTATAGATATTTTGGCTAAGAGATTTATATAGAAAATAAAATACAATAAAGTTCTAACAAAACTAAATTCACTGGGAGACTATCCAGCAGAGAGTAAAAGGAATGAGCAGCAGCAAAAGTCTAACTGTGATCACATAAAGTAAATGTCAGATAGAAAAACATAAAGCCCTGCCAACTTAATAATAGGAACATGACATGACTCAGACGGTCAAAGCTGGACATACACTATGACAAGTATATGATCTGCCAAAAAGGTGCTGTTGATATTTTTTTTGATCAACATTAAACCTGAAAGAGTGACACATTGGCCTGATGATAGAGCACTGCACTCAGAACGTGATACTGTTTCAATTTACATATACCAAAGTGGCACAAAAACTGCAAAACATAATGGACCACTAGAAAGCCCTATTTAGAATGCCAGTCGACTTTCATAGAAAATGAAAATGAAGCCTTAGACAAGTTAAAAACAGTTCTCACTGATGTCAATGGGAGTGTAGTGGGGTCCTCACCCCACTCCTGCCTTGAAGGGCATAAAACAGCCCTGAGAGAGGGCTGCAGCGGGCAAAAGCCAGGCTGGCTGGGAGAAGCAGGCACAGGTGGGGCCATGCCCCAGTCAGGCCACAGCTGGCCCTATAAGAGCACTGAGGGCCAGAGGCTTGGAGATAGACACACTTTCTCTCTAGCTTTTGAGAGGCTGCTTGGGAGCTGAGCAGGGCACCTGAGGTGGAGCGGTGCTGGGGAAGGGCAGAGGGAGCTGGGGATGTCCAGCTTAGCAAAGCTGCAGGCTGAGTTAAGGGCCCACAAAGGTACTAGGGCTGCAGAGGGGCAGCCCAGATATAGGCAAAGGCAGCTGGTCCAACCTCTCTTGCCGATGATGAGTGGTTTAGACTGCAGTCTGCCCCAGGGAGTAGGGGCTAGATGATGACTGACAGTAGCCACTGAGGCAAGGTGGGGATAAGAGGGTTGGGGGTCCCCCTGGGTGGGGAGACCCAGACTGTAGGTTGCTGTGGTGGGCAGAACCCCTGGGCAAAGGGCACCAGGGTTTGGGAGGGACACAGGGGCCTGCAGCAGGCATGACATCAGCTGGCAGAGGGCGCTCTGGAGTTGGAAAAGAGCTAATTCCCAGGACAGCCAGCAGGAGGTGCCGTGCTGGTGAGTCATTGCCCCGTCACAGGGAGGCTTACACAAATAACAGAACAGTTAGTTATCAGTTAAGTCATGTTGCGTGACACTCAATGGGAAAATATGCTTCCATGTAAGACTCCTACTCTGTCTGCCCTGTGCTGCCTTTTGCATCCTCTTCTCTCTGTGTTCTATCATCCTTCTCCATCTTTGAATATATCCTCTTTTCTTTCTCTGCATTTCCTTACCTGCAGGAACTCACTTTTTACCCAGGAGATTCACTCTTACCACCTTCCCCATTCCATCCACTAAAATAATCTGTGATGAAATAGTGATGACATGTAAAGTCTCCCATCTATGGCTGATCAAAGAGGGGAAGTTCACACCTCAAAGTCATCATCTTAGGCTCTCTGGAGACTCAGGAAGACCTCTCTGCAGCGACTTACTATTCCTTCGTATTTGGAAGGTTAACTTCATAACCAAAAGGGCTAGAAACTTAGGGTTTGATGGTGACGGGGGGGGAGGGAGGTTAAGCAAAAGCTTAGGGTTTATTTACACGGTGGAGTAATCTACACTCTGGGGTGTGATTTCTAGAGTGCACCAACATATTGTGCATTAATTGGTCTGTAGTCCACATTGCCACACTGTATAGACAAGCCCTTAGAATCTGGATGGCATTTTTCTTCCTCCTCGGGTTTTATTCACCACAACTGAAACTGTTAACTCATAGTACTACTAAGTTAGTTTCACCCTCTCTACTTCCGAAAGCACTTGTGGTAAAGCACACAGACTGTCATAGGAAACACAATGTGGTTTACAAAGGAAGTATCAAAAGTAACACATGAAATGACTAAGTTTAATTGCCAATTGAAAGAGAACAATGCATCAAACAAGATTTGTTGGGCTAAATGTATTGAAATGAATAGCAATAGTCAAGGCACTAGGAATCCACAAGTGTTGGATTTCCTGCTTACTGTAGTTTCAGGGTATTCCCATAGACTTCTGGTATCTGTGGTTTCTGCAGAGTTCATATTTTCATTTGCAAAACATAGGGGCACCATGAATTTTAAAATCTTATTTCTATGTGAAAATTCTGTACCTACTACAGTTACCTAAGATTACAACAACTGAAAAAACTGTGGGTGGGGAAGCATTAGTTTTGTTTCCTATGAATTTACTTTGTATATTTGACTGCACTTTGTGTATAGTCAGTGTCATCGTTTTGTGGATGTTCGGTTGCACTCCTTCCTCATACACTGATATGTGATGATACCATACATGACTGTGATGACACAACTGTTACAGGGCTTTGGAGAGCTCAGGTTCACACTCTTCCCTGGACCCCCCTCACTCTGGTATCTGAGCATCACTGTGGAATGTGGTGCTTTGAAAATGTGAAGTACTACATAAACAATAAATAGTAGCATTATTCCCTTGCCAAATGCTGCACTCATTTACATCCCTGTAACACCACTGAAATAGTATTTGGTCGATCAATGAAGAAATACACTAAGTTACAAACAGCTAGTCTTAGTGACAAGATTGTTAAAATTCTAGTGACAATTAGAATTTTAACATTCTCATGGTGGTCCAGTATTTATGGATATCAGGGGATGAGACAGACTGAGCTGTCAGTCACCGTGAGCCCCTCTGTACCTCACCCCCACCATGCATCACTGAGCCAATGTCATGCCTCAGAGACAGGGCAGTGAAGACTTCGGGCTTGTCTACATCAGAAAGTTGCAGCGCTGGTGAGGGAGTTACAGCGCTGCAACTTTGAAGGTGTACACATCTGCAGGGCACCACCAGCGCTGCAACTCCCTGTTTGCAGCGCTGGCCGTACTCCCGTTTTGTCTCGGGTGTAGAGGATCCAGCGCTGGTGATCCAGCGCTGGTAATCCAATGTAGACAGTTACCAGCGCTTTTCTTGACCTCCGTGGAAGGAGGAAGCCTCTGGTAATCAAGCTGGTTTCCTTTCCCGGTTTGCTCTCTCGGTCCCGGAGCCACCCAGCAAACCGCAGGGAAGGAGACCTGCTTGCTCGGGGTTCCGGGAACGAGAGAGCAAACCGGGAACGCCGCGGTTTGCTCTCTCGGTCCCGGAGCCACCCAGCAAACTGCAGGGAAGGAGACCTGCTTGCTCGGGGTTCCGGGACCGAGAGAGCAAACCGGGAAAGGAAACCAGCTTCGCCGCGGTTTGCTCTCTCGGTCCCGGAACCCCGAGCAAGCAGGTCTCCTTCCCTGCGGTTTGCTGGGTGGCTCCGGGACCGAGAGAGCAAACCGCGGCGTTCCCGGTTTGCTCTCTCGGTCCCGGAACCCCGAGCAAGCAGGTCTCCTTCCCTGCGGTTTGTTGGCTGGCTCCGGGACTGAGAGAGCAAACCGCGGCGTTCCCGGTTTGCTCTCTCGGTCCCGGAACCCCGAGCAAGCAGGTCTCCTTCCCTGCGGTTTGCTGGGTGGCTCCAGGACCGAGAGAGCAAACCGCGGCGAAGCTGGTTTCCTTTCCCGGTTTGCTCTCTCGTCCCGGAACCCCCCTTGAAGCCGCCCAACAGCGCTGCAGTGTGGCCACATCTAACACCACTTGCAGCGCTGGTTGCTGTAAGTGTGGCCACTCTGCAGCGCTGGCCCTATACAGCTGTACTAATACAGCTGTAACAACCAGCGCTGCAAAATTTTAGATGTAGACATGGCCTAAGTGCTGATAGTGAGTCTCCTTCAGGGACACACCAGCAGGGATTATTCTTCCGATTTAATTGGGGATTGGTCCTGCTTTGAGCAGGGGGTTGGACTATATGACCTCCTGAGGTCCCTTCCAACCCTGATATTCCATGATTCTCAAATACCTCAAAAAATATAATGCCATTTGAGAAAATACTGTGTGTAGCCTTTTAGAGCAAAAATGTGAGTGTGGCTGAATTTCCCCACCTCTGGCAAAAGAGGAACCAAGATGGCTGCCTTAAGCTCAACCCTGTCTCCTAGCTGGCAATGACAGCTGGGCTGAACCACAAGAGGATATTATGTGCCACTGCTCTGGTTCAGACCACTGGAGATAAAATCAGCTGATAGAGTTCTTGGTCCTCCTGTTCAGGAGAAGTTCTTCTAAAACATATCTGGCCCTAATAAAGTGAAGGAGTTCCAGGTAGGAGGTTCATTCTGTAGTTCTTTACTAATACCCTTGGAATCTGAGGTTTCTATTCATACTACAACCCACCACAGTGTGTATGCCAGGCAGCCCACTATCCATGTGAAGCCCACCTCTTACCACTCAACAGATGATGATGATGTGTAGCCCATTGAGAAGGTGAGTCAAAGCTTAGCCAATCTGGCCCATTTCTGAAAGGGTAAGAAAATGTCCACTTCTGTGTTTAAGCTGCTAAAAGGAAGCAATCTGGAATCTCATCTGCTTCTAGTCACCCTGGGCTACAGAAAACCACATCTTGGTCCAGCTCCAGAAAATGAGCCCAATAGCCCTAACATCAAGCACAAAAGACTTCAGCCTGGACAGGATGAGGCTCTGTTTCTGACTGACAGCTTCCAACTCTCTAAATTGAAGGATTCTATCAAACATAAAAGGCACAGACCTTTCTCCTTCCCCCAAGAGGGACTCAGAAATAAAAATCCAAACACCAACAAACAGCATAAATTAAAAAAAATCCAAAAGGAAAGTTAGATCCCCATCACTCATCACAAAATGCAGGAACATGCAGGCATTTTTGGTTCCACAGCTGGTTTGAAAATACACGAGGTAAACAGCTCTCGGCTGAGGAAAATTCAGTGGGGAAAGACTCATTAGCAAGAAAATAGTTGTGCTTTCAAATATAAGAAGCAAAATAAGCTCTTGACATAAACGTCTAAAATGGAATTTAATCCATATGCTTACCACAAATCCAGAGGCTCCTTTTATTCCTCTCATCAACAAAAATTTCAGTTTCCATGAGATCTGCTATTGTTCAGGTTATCTATCACAGAGCCCATCAAGGTTTTGATCATTTTGGACAAGATTTCTGACCTTGATAAAGATGAGTGAAAGAAGGAATTTGAAAGAGGCCACAGCCAGCATAATCCCTATGTTTTTGAATCACAGCTTCATAGTAAATTACATAAAAAGCAACCTCATACCCACTTAATCCACATTACACCTACAAGTCCTAACAAATACCAAGGAAGCAAAGTCATCCTATCTTAAGGGAAGCTCACCAAAATTAGAAATCTAAACCAGATGGAACAGTTGTTCAGTCCATCTCAACATTCCTGCAGTTTTTCAGGAACATAGTGAAGAAACTACTTCTTCCACAGAAAATCAGAGGAACCTGAACTTGCCCTTTATAACATCACGAAGGGAGAATATTAAAACAGATGTTAGTGTAGCAAGATGGGGATCCTACCATTTTGATACATGGTTAGGGTCAAAACATAAATCTTACTATATCAACAGGAGATTAATTGCTTGAGTTAATTCCACTAGTCAGTGGCAAATATGTTGGCAAAGTTGGACGATGTCAAAACAGTAATGTATTGTGAACCAGCCAGGAATGGCCAAGAGCTGAGCCTTCTTAAAGAATGCCCTAGTGCTGTTCTCTTGGGCAGATGGAAACATAAAATGAATAAAAGTAACCCCCACCAAAGGATCTCAAAACATAAGAGCCAGCTGGCTAAACCAAAATGAGAGAAACTTCAAAGAATGGTGTTTCAATCCAGAGATTTTAAACTGGATGCCTAGAGAGCTGGACCCTATTGTATATTCACACAAAAAGGACTGACTCTGACCCAACAAACAGAAAATTTAATAATCCAGTGACTGAAGACAGGTCCTGAAAAAACAATTCATACTCAGATCATGTAATCAATAGGCTTCTGGCAACTAGAAAGAATCTCTCTTCCAGGGCATATTCTGGGATTTCTCTTACATTCAAACACCGGTGAAAAAATGTAAGGTATAGTACAAAACAGGATTTTGTATTTTGTGAATTTGTATTCACCCACAAACTAAGCCTATATGTGAGGTCAAAATGAAAGACCCTAATATGAGACAGACACCAAAAAAGATGCCACTCCAAAAGACTCAACTTGCCTTCATTGGACTTGGTTACCCCTGCTTGATGGGGCTCAGATGTCCCATAGGATTCAGCTCAGCTATGATGTGCGACTTGGGCACCCTCCTGGGCTCTGCTATCTGTTTGGTGGGGTTGTGGATTGCTGAATATGTTCTTATTTCTGCTTTGCTGGGCACCCTGTAGCTGTTGCTGTGCTTCTGCCTCTGTCTGCTGCCCTCAGTTTCCATCACCTCATTTAGGAAAAGTTCAGAACTGAGCACCATCTCCATATAAGAGCACAGCTGCATGTTTCACAAGGATCAAGTTGTCCTCCGACTTCCACCCTTTTCTACCAAAAGAATCAATAGTATTCCACAGATCCTAGGAAGTCATCCTACTATTTGTTTGCCCATTAAAAAAAACCAAACAAAAAACGCATGATGTGTAGAACAACAAGAAGGAGTTCTGTTCACAGAAAGAACACAGGCATACCAAAATCACAGTGCATGTTTGTAATTGCCATTCTCAGAGGAAAGAGGAAAAAACTGCCCAAGGACACTATTAAAAGATGAATATGAGACCGACTACATTGTGGAAGTAAATCAGAGAGGAGGACAATAACCCTCCACAGTCACATCATATGTTGAGAAGGCTAATGTATTAGCCAAAGAAATAGGTAAAGCTTCCACCAGGACCTCTAGTCTATATTCTCATTCATGGGACTTTTCAGTTTTGAACTTTCTTAGATTTTGGATGCACCCTTTAGAAAGAAAGTGCTTTAATTAAAGACAATGCAGCAGTAAGTGTTTAAAAACAAACAAAAAACAAACAACCCACCCAGCACCAAAAATATTCACTTCAAATTCCAACAAACTGTCCAATCTCTTAGTTTTGTTTTTTTACTGTTCTAAACTTCCTCTTATATTCTCTGCTGTTTATAATCATAAGTAGTTTCTTCTTTTCCCTGTTTGCTTCCTCATACTTCCTCCTCAAGTGTTCGAGCCTCTTCCCCATTTCTCCACAAGATGTGAGCTCCTTAGGAAATAACAGGAGGTATGGGAGCTAGCAATATGTTTAAGTAAAATGCATCTTTTCTCCCCAAAAAATTGAACAGATGAAACCATTATACTTACTTTTATGTCTCCTACTCTCCTTTATCAAAGTAAGATCTCACAAAAGGTATTAGAGATTTCTTCTTTCTTGTCCTATAACTTGCTCTCAAACAGATTAGTTTAGTAAAGTACATTTTTAGCTGCCTTTTTTAATTTTTGCCCTATTTACTCTTGCCTATTTTTCAGTAAAAATGCAGCTTCACCAATGCTACCAATGCTGCAAACTCTAAGGCAGACAGAGCATGGGCATCAGATGGGGGTACCCCTGGACGTGGTATACGCTAGTTTACATAATTGGTACCACTAGTGCAGATGCATCTTTGGTGAATATCAGACAGGAGGTTTTTTTAGGGGACACAAGTTAAAAGTTATAATTCAGGAATCTCTTACCTAATTCATTTCAAATTTGGTAGAAAAACTGAACACCTACTACAGGTCTAACTTATCAATTGTAAAGGGAATACTACTTTATTTGGGGACTTCCCTTTATTTCGGAGGCAGTAGCAAAAATTGAGTTTATAATACAAACTCAGTCAAAACCTTAACGCTGGAGTGGGTATACTACTCTATAATATGCCTGTTTCCAAATAAAATGTTTCCTCTATGTTTCTTATGGCATGAAATATACTCTTCGAAATCTCACCTAGACAAAGTTGAGTTTTCCAAAAGACTAAGATAAGAAACAAGCAACCTCAGTTAAATATAACAGAATAAAAAGGTAATAATTTAGCTTTCATCATCTTTACATGCAATCCACTCTCACATCCTTTGGTTTTGTGATAACAGGCAAAGTTTCGATAGGCAAACTTCAAGCCCCACATTTTATGTTAAAACCAGTCACTCCGTAATATGCAAAAATCATCACTGCGACTGTCTTGAGTTTGCAATTACTTCATTGACGGTTTAACCAATAATAATCTACTTTCCCTCAATGACTAAATATAGAGGTTAAATTCGGCGCTGTTACACTGCTGTAAATCCACTGGAGTGATGCAGCGCAGTTACTCACACGCACGAGGTTAACAGCTGAAACAAGAATCTGGTCCGTAATCCCAACAAGCATGTTTGGGATTCCAGGCAGGTTTGTTGTCTGGTCTGAGCAGTAACAGAGATAACGCTAGAGACACCGATGCCTGCTGCCTCCAGGGCAAGGCTCATCTCTCCTACAGAGAGAGATCTCAGAGCAACGCCCCCAGTACCGCAATCAGTGCCAGGAAGGGCTCTTCTCTCCTCCTTTGCCACCCGTTTGCAATACAGGTGCCCAGCTCATCTATCACCCCGTGCAGGGGGAAGGGAAAACCACTGCCCGGGGAGATGGGCGATCCGAGCCGCCACCCCTACTGACTCTCCTCCTCGCAGGCTGCTCAGGGGTCGCGAGCCGCGCCACGCAGACCCCACTGGCGAGCGCACGAGGGGACAGGCGCCCCCACCGCCCCGCTTTAAAGGCAGCTGCCACGAGTCGCCACCGCCCGCCGGCGTCAACCTCCCCGGCTTCCTGCATCAGCACCCTGCCTGGCCCCGCCCCAAAGTATCCCTCCGCCGGGTCGGTCCTGCGGCGGAAGGATCCGCGCAGCACCTCAGCGTTCTCCCCCAACCCGCTCCTCCCGTCCGCTGTTCCTGGAGCGGCGGCTCGGAGAGACGCGGCCGAGGGGAGGGGGAGCAGCAACAGCGCGGCGGTGGCGGCCCCGCCCCCTCCCTTCTCCTCTCCTCTCCCCGTGGCCGGCCGGGCGCGCGCTGCTCGCTGCAGGGCTCGGCTGCCGCTTCGCGCGCGCCTGTGAGACCGCCGCCGCCGCCCTCCGCTCCTCCGCCCGACTGCGCCAGGCGAAGACGATGGCCGGCTGGCAGAGCTACGTGGACAACCTGATGTGCGATGGCTGCTGCCAGGAGGCCGCCATTGTCGGCTACTGCGACGCCAAGTACGTCTGGGCCGCGACGGCCGGGGGCATCTTCCAGAGCATCACGGTAAGGGCCGCGGCCCCCGCGCTGGCTGCGAGCCTCCCGCCCGGCCCGGCCCGGCCCGGCGCTAGCCCGGCTCGGCTCGGCTCGCCGGGGCGGGGGGGAATGCAGCAAAGAGCCGCCGCCGGGTGCTCCTGACGCCCGCGGGCAGCAGCCCAGCGGCCAATGGGGGTCCCGCCCCCGCCAGCTGTACCCACCGCAGCCCCCCGCCCCCTCCGGGCCCTGTGGGGCGCAGCTCGGGCGGCGTGAGGGGCCGGGAGCTCCCCAGGGCGCTGCTGGTTTTCGGCGCTTTCCAGGTAGCGCCGAGTCTGGCGGTCAGCGGGGACGGGCCCGGCTCGCCACCCCCGCTCGGGGTGCTCGGGCCGCGGCGCCGGGCTGAGCAGGAGCCGGCAATGCGGCGGAGGGAGGAGGAGGAGAGAAAGGCCGGGCACGGGGGAGACTTGGCGTAGGGTTCCCTGCGCCCAGGCCTCCTTGCTGCGGACAGACTTACGTGCCCGGCGTAGGAGGCTTTCGTGAATCCTCGCCTCTGGCTTCATGTTTTTCATCTCCAAGATGGCGCACTGCCATTGATTTTTTTTCCCCCCTCCCCTCCCTTCTCTCTGTCCTTTCCTCCCCGTCTGTCCTCCTCGGAGGTATTAATCATCCCTGTTCCTGCAGCACAGCCCCCTTCTCACCCACGGCTCAGATCTTTCGAAGGAAGGGCCCTGTTCCCAGGGGAAGGGTTTGGAAACCTTTAAGGATCAGGGAAGACTTATTTAAAGTGGGAGCCCTTTTAGGCCATATCTGTATTGGTGGGTGGTGCTGAATAGCATGTTTTGATTATAACCTTGTGTTATGATGCACGTTTTGCTGCAGACTTATGCACCTTCCCCTTGCAAATCCATCCTGTAGGTCTCTGTCTTCTGCACGGGAATTTGGGACTACTGCTTTCTCTGGGGAGAGGAGGGCTTGGCTTGTGTTGGATTTGTGCTTCCCCTCACCCTCTCCCATCCCCCAATGTGGCTCCTGTGCTTGCCAGTTCTCCTTTTTCTCCTTAGGTCCCTCTTTGCTGGTAGCCTTGGTATGCAAAGGCAGCTTTCCTGCATAAAAGCTTTCTTCTCCCACCTCCATAGTTAAGTGATCTCATTGCATGGCCACAGCAGCACCCCCTCCTCATCATATCCCTTCATAAGATGTGATGTCAGTGGGGAGTAGCCATGCAGGCCACCTCTCCACTGGGGAAACCAGTCCTGCCCTTCCTGAAGATGGTTAATTTAGTGGTGCCCTGAGGATTTCCAGCTGCTCACCGAGTCCCCTCCCCTAGGTGTCTTTGTGCCTTGCTAAGATGTGGCCTGGCAGAGTCCCGGTGTGTGATTGGAAATGGCCAGGGCCTGCTATGACTGTGCAGTTCTGGAGAGCAACGCCTCCCATCTCCTTACTTGCTTTCTTACTGTTAGGAAGCACATTGCTCCTGTCTTGCCTTCACCTCACCCCACCTCCTCCATCCTGAAAGCAGTGCTGCACAGAGACTCCCCCATGGAAGCAGGCACAGACTTTGTGTGTGAAAGGTGTGTGGGGTTAATGTGGCCTGACCCCTTTCTAAATGCAGTCTGTCTTGCGCTCCTGCAGGGACTAGACCACACAATTTCCCTGTGCATAGAGGGATCACTTTAGCATTGTGATCCCCTCCTTTACTTTTTAGGGTACTGAGAGCCCAATGTGTTTGCTGGAGCTATGGCTTTATGTATCTGAGTTTACTGTCTGAGTCATTGAATTTTAGGCATGATATTATGTAACATTCCTTGCCTAGAAAAGTGCAGAGTTGAACATCGTTGTACATCATCAGTTTGGCTACATTTTGCATTAGAAACATAGTTATTTGGTCTTTCAGAGACCTGTGGCTGCTGATCTGGGAGGAGTTTAATATCCCACCAGTTGTTGTTAAGGCAGATGGGACTGGGGAACACACCTGCATCATTTTTATCTAGACACGGTCCTGAAGGTTTTTTTGGTACCTCATTATCAAGTAACAAAAATCTGATTCATTCACTTACTAAAATAAATGGCTCCGTGGTTAGCAAAATGCCTGATGACATCACATTGCCTTCTTCAAAAAGACGACTTACTGGAATCCAACTTCTAGATCTTACCAGTATTGCAGACTTAATCTATAACTTTTATATTTGAAATATCTTAAAACAGCACTTGTGTTCACTGAAAATGGTACTAAATTAATTAAAATATAGCTGTGAATAACAAAACACTCAATTCCAAAGTGTCTTGTTTTAGGAGAAGCTTGAGTGTCCCTTTTAAATCTTTTTGCTGGTGACAAGTCTCTTTTGAGTGGAAATTAATCTGAAAGCAACTTCATTTAAAGTACATGAAATCCAGTGTCTTCTGTGAAAGGTAGTTGTGAGAGCTTGCTATATAACACTGAATTTCTTTTTTAACAGCCCGTAGAAATAGATATGATTGTAGGAAAAGACCGAGAGGGTTTCTTCACCAACGGTCTGACTCTTGGTGCAAAGAAGTGCTCTGTGATCAGAGATAGCCTGTATGTTGATAGTGAATGCACAATGGACATCAGGACAAAGAGTCATGGTGGCGAGCCAACATACAATGTTGCTGTAGGCAGAGCTGGTCGAGGTAAGCTATAACTTTTTTTTTTTCCCCCCAGAAATTTAAACTAGCAAAACAAGAATGCAACCTTCAAAACTGGGCTGTAATCATTAAATTACTTACTTTAATCTGCATAAAAAGTTTTTTTTTTTTTTTTTTTTAATTTCCACAATGCAACCTTGGTGTAATTGTGGTCCATCTATTTTCCAGGACTAGCTCCGTATCTAGCAGTCCTAGATGAATGACCACAGTTTGTGATTTAACTATCTTTATCAAGTGGTTACTTGTGCCTACAGATTTTAACAAGCTAGTGTAGCCTGTGTATCAGCTGGATTAAATGTAGTCTGTCACTCATTTACACTAGATATATTGCAGTTAAAATGTTTGGAGTCCAAAACATAGGGTCATAATGATGGTGGATGTTGTTATATCCTATTGAAATACCTTGTTCAGCATAAACTTGCTCTAAAGTGACTTCTACTAAAATTTCTTCCACAAAGACTTGAATTTCTTGTATGGAACTACCTATTTTGAATCATAAATTTTACACTAACTCTTTACAATTCCCTGTTGAGAACCTTGGAAGTCTGATTCTGAGGCAATGAATGAATTCTGTCCAATTGGGTAGTTGCAGGCTATTTATATAAAGCTTGTCTAACTACTTGTGCATTTTATCTAAGCTTCTATAAAATACACCCTACTTGCAAGGAACTAGACTCAATTCCAAAAGAAACTTCTCTTAAAACACTGGGTACAAGCAACATGAGGACATCCAAGACGGTATCTTGGCATTCTGTTGTTAGCTGTTGTAGACTGAGTATGTTAGGGACCAAGGTCAATGTATAAACAAAATATAGCTACAGAGACACTGCCGTATTGTGTATTTTTACATAGGCTATGGAGATGTTACAAGTATTTTAATAATACAGTCAAATGGAATAGGTAAAGATTTCTGTGCTGCTTGGGCCATGGCTGTAACTAATTGTCTTCCTTTCCTTGTGAGAAAAATAGTATCTCTATCTAGATAATTGTTTACTATAGTGATTTTGAAGTTTACATTATTTAAGATATGTCCCCTTATGATCTGGTCTTAGTGATGTTCTGCTGTATACCCGCACATAGGCAAAATGTATCTATGTTGCAGTGATTCCTGTCTCACCATTCCTAATTCAAAGCACAATTAAAATGAGCCAGTGTTCTTGTGAAGCAAAATTTGTAACATGTAGTAGTTATTCTTGGCATAATTTGATTTTTATTTTTTAGAATTTCATTGTTTACTTTGAAGCATTTTTTCAATTGATTTACATGTTTTCAGTTGTGTAAAATTATGAGAGGGTCACACAATGAGGGGAGACAGAATTATTTAATGTTAGTAGATTCAAAAAATTAGCATTATAAATGTTAAAACAAATTGTCAACATCACATCAAAATATGCAAAGAAAATATGCTCATATCAAACTCTTAATTCGTTCTTAAATAATATTTCTTTCTTTGTCTATCTGTAAATTTCATTTATTGATGGAAATAGTATTTCACTGGCTTGTGTGGATGGTGAAATAGACATTTACCAACTTTACTTACAAAAATCTAATCCTTCCAAGTTTACATGTACTCTGTTCTAGTGACATCTGGTGGCAGTTAGCCCATAAAGCCTCATGAGAAACTCTTCTCAATAAAGCAATATTGTTATTTTTGTAGTCAACTTACTGTGGAGGGAAAGGGGAAACTAGATTTAAAATCAGCTCAGAATTACTTTACTCCATACAAAAAGCTAATTGCACTATAATGGAAGGAGGGACTCAACATTTCACCCAGAACTGAGTTGTTGCAGTAGTGTCATAAATACAGCCTACTTAAAAGTTACTTAAAGTTTACCAATATACTGCCAAACAAAACACACTTAATAAAGTTGGAATGTACCCATTACTGCTCTGAACTTAATCTCTAGTCTAAAAATACTAGAATCTCCTATGTCTACTGACATTGCTACCTTTCTCCTTTTTACATCATTACTTTGTCTACTTTATAAAGATGTGCCCAGGGTTTCCTGGTCAGAGAGGTCAGATGGTAACAGGCACCATGATACATTTTATCTTTAAAATGGAAGTTACAGAATATGTTCAAGTTTTTTGAAAAGTCTTATGGCTAGCACACAACTACTCCATCTTTGAAGTCGTAGAGGATACTCCCTCCCAACCCTGTCTACATCTGTACTTTAGAAAGCTCCTGTAAAGCCAGCTTAATAGCCAACCATTAAAACTTGAATTTGTGTACTTATTGCAATATCTGATTAAAACTTGCATTATTTCCTTGCCTAACACACTCCTTTAAAACCTCTTTTTTTTTTTTTCTTTTCTCTTTCAGTCTTGGTCTTTGTAATGGGCAAAGAAGGGGTCCATGGAGGCGGATTGAATAAGAAGGCATACTCAATGGCAAAATACTTGAGAGACTCTGGGTTCTAGTTGCTAGGCAGACTGTTAAGTATTAGGGGAAAATTGCTATTAAACTTTCCTGGCAGTGAGCTTTAAACCTTACATTCTGGAAACTTTATTAGCAATGCAGGATGATGGGGTATGAACCTGTGTCTCCTTTGTATCCCTTTGTTGGTGGGGAAAGGTGTTTTTTTTTTTTCTTTAATTCTGTTCATTTCTGTTTTGTTTCATTGTGTACTCCAGCATTGGTTATAGTTATGGGAAAGGAAGGTGTCCTTGGAGGGACACTGAACAAGAAAGCATATGAACTGGCTTTATACCTGAGGAGGTCTGACATCTAAGCAGCCTCTCCCCATCCACCTAGCAACTGTCTTCATCACCAACCAGTTATGTTCACTGTGCTGCCAGACTGTAGATGGTAGTTTTTTTGGTTTTTTGGTTTTTTTATTTATCCATTTTTTTCTAATATCATGATTCCAGTTACCCTCGTGTTCATTTGTATGTTAACCACTGTATGTAACCAAATCCCATATCTGGCACCATTTTTGCAGCATAAAAATGATATGCATGATACCTTGAAAAATGTTGTAGATGGGGGAGAATGCCAAGTCTAGGCTTTGCTTTGTCTTAGCAATTAATACGATATTGACAACTAAAACAATTTAAACACTAAACAAGGTGCCGATTGTACAATCTAATTTGATCAATGTCTCTTCAGCACTTTGAGCAATTACACAGCTCATTTAGTCTTCCTTTTGTAGAGCATGGTTGCGGGGGGAAGTGCATGCATATCTTTACTTCTCTCCCTGTCTACTCTTTCATCCACATTTTGTTTGCTTCCACCTATTTTTATACAGTGCCTGGTTTGTTTAACCAATTTGCTCTCAGAAGCTATTGTTTCATTAGTTTTGTTGTTGCACTTCACTGCAAACTTACAAAACTCTTCATAGTGTCTGAAGCACACACTGCTTAATGGGTGTAACTGCAAAACTATCAAAAGATGTAGATGCATTTTCTTCATGATCTTACCACCACTGTCCTGGGTGAATACCTAGGGACATTCCATCATTGCAATAGCTCAGGCACTTTTTTTTTTTGCCAGCTCCAGTTCTGTAGTTGAATTATGAAAAGCTGCCATTGTGGACATTAGATATCCCAACATAACCATCTGGAGTGTGTCCGATTTTCAGTTTTTCATAGGACCAATTTTTAATTTGCAGCTTGGGGTTTTATATGAAACTACAGGGTCATTGTGGAAAACTGCCACCTTCAGCTATATACTGATAGCCTATACTCCAATCTTTCTGGCAGATCTAACTGATGATGTAAAGAAACTTGCTGCTTTAATACCAATGTTTGTGTGAGGGGTGGTAGTTCATAAGTTTAAAATTGTTAAAATGATACTGTTTCAAATTTGAAATAGTCATTTGGCCTGCCACACCGTTGCTGCAGAAATTGTGGAGTAAACTGCCTCCTGCACTAGTCATCTAAAATGTGTAACCAAATTGTCCATTCAAGCACGGTACAAACTTGTATGTCCATTTAAAGAGAACTGCAGAACTCTGTATACAAAAGAATAAATGGGAGATGGTATTGGTTGGAATAACTGACTTGGCTGTCTTGTGATGAATTTTTTAATATGTATTCTGTGCCATACTATTGTTTTTTTAAAAAAAAAATGAACTGTTGCTATTGTGAGATGGATTTTAACTGACTATAAGGATTTCCTTTGAATGGCACTACTTTAGGGACATTCTAGTATTTGCTTCTATTATTTGGGCCTTGTGGATAATGTACAGATTTAAACAAATTCTTGTTGCTGATTTGTCCATTTCTTTCCCTGCACTTTTACATCTGGGATACAGTCTAACTCATCTGATTTAATATGCATTTCAAAAAATGCCATAACTATTAAACACCTTGTTTACAGACGAAATAAATTTATTCCAACCAAATAAAATCAGACTCTTGTAACTTTTTTATGCACCAGACTTTTCTGAAGCAATATACTTCATCGTGTAGCTTACTACACTAACTTTGTGTTTGTGTGTTTCTCAAAATGTAATTCAGCTCTGCAGGAATTATAAACTTGTGGAACAGCATTACTGTATTGATGTACTAGTCCTTTTGCTGTAAAGATGACTGTTTAGAACACTAAACTGACTTAGCCACTTATTGAGCTTAAGTCATAGCAAGAGCTCTAATAGTCTTCATGTTTGCTTCTTCAAAGTCTTGTATGGTAGAAGGGGATACTTTAACTAAGGGAAACTAGTGTTATTAACTTCACTAATCCAGCAGATCTCATGGCAGTTTCTCTTTACTGTTAGGCATGTTGTTTAAACATTGTCTACCCAAGCCTCCTCAATAGTATGTGAATGCATAAACACTTTTTGCAACCTACACTCCTTTAAAACAGGCTGGATATGACCACTGCTGTACTAATGTATCCATTAGTATAAGAGCTAACCCTCTGTACAAATCCACACTGCTCTTAGAGAAAACATGTCAAACAGTTTAGCACCCAGCTAGTTAACCAGCTTCAAACCCTGCAAGTCTTTCACATGGTCTTGACTGATCGTTGTGCACAAATTCTGCCAGCCAGTCCTCAGGATACCAGCTACATTGGTACTGGCCATGATGGCTACTTCTGAAGATAGTGCACTTTGAGGATATAGGAATTGTCTCTGCAAGTTCACTTGAAACTTAACCTCTCCTTCATAGGCTACACCTGTCCGAGAAAGGAAACAAGGGCAAACTAATCTTAACTAAGGGCTAGTCTACACTGACAATGCTAAACCTTTAACATAGCTTGTGTGGTCATGGCAGAGCGCAGGGAGAGAGCTCTCCCAGCGCTCTTAAAAAAACCCCCTTCATGAGAGGCGTAGCTACCAGTGCTGGGAGCACCGCTTCCAGAGCTGGTGCACAGTCTACACTGGCGCTTTACAGCGATGAAACTAACTGCGCTCAGGGGGGTGTTTTTTCACTCCCCTGAGCGAGAAAGTTGCAGTGCTGTAAATTGCCAGTGTAGACAAGCCCTAAGATTCCAGATGGCTCCTCTTAAAACGGTGCTTGGAAAAATCTCATCTGTCTTGTCCTACTGCTTGTCTTAAACAATCTTCCCTGGCCTTCCGTTCAGTCTATGAGCCTGCTGCTTACACACCACAAGTACTCTCATCTGGCTAAGTAGTAACTTCCCCATGACCATCCTTAGTCAATGGGGGCACTTTTTTCACTGTTATCTTTATCTCACATCCATATCTTACGCCACCTGACTAAAAATTTTGCATCTGTTGCCTAACCTTTTTTTTTTCTTACCTTGCTAATATTGGTCTCTCCTTTCCTCCTAATTCAGTTCCACTTCCTCTTGTATGTGACAATTCCACTATGCTGCAAAGACATCATCCCTCCCTTTTTAAAAAAGTTTTGAGTTTGGAGTATTCCTTTAGCACCAAAATAAGAAACAATCTGTTAGATCAGTCCTGTGGTCTATCTAGTCAAGTAACATCTGACAGTAGCCAATATCAGATCTTTCAGAAGAAACCTTGCAATAGACAGGTGAGGAATAACCTATTTGCAGGGAAAATCACTGAGACTCATTTATGCCTCGAAGCTTGAGGGATTGTCTTCACCAGAATTCCCCCCCGTTGTAACTCGGGATGTTCTCATTATCCATATACATGTTTAATTGTTTGTTTGTTTTCAAATCTGATAAGCTCTTGACTTCAGTGGTATCTTGTAGCAAAGGGTTCCATAGAGTGACTCTTGCATTGTATGAATAATATTTTGTTCTGTTAAAGTTTGCAGTCTTTCATTCGTCCTCTCATAATACAAGAACACTACAGGAAAGTGCTCAATCTACTTTCTGTATAACATCCATTTTGTATACCTTTTATCACATTCCCTCTTACTGCACTTCACTGGCAATCACTCTGCATAGGTAAGCTATTTCATGCCCAGTTTCACTGCTTGTCTGAACTCCAGTTTCTGCTGTTTTTTGAGACCTGGCCACCAACATTTAATATAGTATTTCAGGTGAGGGAATACCATTCATTTATATCATAGCCTGTTTTTAGTATTCTTCATCCTATTCCTTATTATCCATTGTTTCCTTTTGTGATCCATGCTGAAATTTTAGCAGAGGTCTTTGTGTTATTCACATACCTAGAATTTTTTTCTAGTATGCTAGTGTAGAACCTAGTAAGGAGTATTTTTAGGGCAAATTACTCCTTCTATTGTGTATTACCTTGCATTTGTCTCTGGTGAATTTCATGGGCAATAGTGTTTTCCATCCTTCACTTTGTTAGGATCCCTCCAGAGTTGCTTGGTCTTAACTCACCTAAACTATCAACTGCAAACCTTGCTGCTACCTTGCTCCTTTTTTCTGGATCATTAATAAATAACTTAAATATCACCAGTCCTTATACAGAACCTTATGACTTCCCCTTGCTTAAACTGTCATGATAAAAATTGACTAATTCCTTCTCTTTTCTATCTCAGTTTCTTATACATGTTAGTTCTTTGCCTCATTCCCCTGTGAGTACTTTAATTACCAACTACATGAGAAATTTTGTTAAAGGCTGTCTGAAATTCTAAATGACCAGTCTTTATCCACTTTATTGACTGTTTAAAGAATATTTAGAGAGGAACAACTTCCCCGTGTAGAAGCCTGCTACTTACTCCCTATCCTATCACGATAATCTAGGTGTTTTAATAGTTCTATTTGTTACTGTTGCAACCATTATGCCAAGTACAGAAATAAATCTTACTAGCTTATAGCTCCCAGTCCTTTTTTTTTTTTTTAATACAAAAGTATGTAATTTTCTAGCATGCACACCTCTACTATAGTCACTGATTTTAATGGGAAATTTCATAGTTTTTATTAGTAGTTCAGCCAGATCATTTATTAATGAAAAGAGTAGGTATCTTTCCAATATCCTCTGTAGTGAAAATTAATGAACAGAAGGATGCTACAGAAAAGCTAAATGTGACGACTTCTTAGTTGCTCACTTAATCCCTTGCTGTCCACCAGAACCATGGATTCTTACAGCCTTTCTTCCATAATAAAAAAATGCATTTGTTTTCATATCTTTAGCTATTTACTTTATAGATTCTGGTGTAGCCTTCCTAACTTCCTCCTTGCATGTTGCCTGCTTAATTTATACTCTTACTGTCTTTGCTAGGCATTGATTTCCATTTTCTGAAGGATCTCTTGAGTTTTCTGTTTAGCCATACCGGGTTACTTTTTGCCTTGTTCAGAGGTATGCATGCCATCTGAGACTCTCCACTGTTTCCTTAAATCTGTTTCCTAAACTTTTGAAATCTGAACCCTCCCTCTTTTCTGGAAAATTGAACCAGTTGTGTCCCTCTTCCCCTCCCTGTAATCCTACTAATGTGTTGATAAAGGCCTGAATGTCTTAATGTATACATCTGCGCTACTCATTAAGTAATGCTGTGCCTCTTTTGGGATGCGTTGAACAGTGAAATAGTTAATGTTAACATTACAGTGTAAGTGGCATCTGAGTTGGCACCTAGTGAAATGAATAGGGTAATTCCAGAGCCATTGTTTCAAGCTCTTTACAAACTCAGACTGATTGCACTCACCTCACTTTATAAATGTTTGCTTTCCTTTACTCCACCCTTTGGCTAGTCCTTCATGCCTCCTAAGGGTGCATGCTTCACACTTTGAGAAATGTTACCTTAAATAGTGTCCATGCCAAAAGGATTTGAATGTCTTTGCTTTTGACTTCAGTGCCATTTTTACAAGCTTTGAAATCCCCCTCTCTGAAACTGAATGTCACCATACTAGGGTTTGGGGGTTTGTTTTTTTGTAACTTTCCTCTCCTAAGGATGCTGCATTTTATTATATTGGTAATCTTCTACTGCTTATTTCTTGCAGTAAGTTATCTATTATTTAGGGCAAAGGCCTGTGGGACCCTCCTTCCTGGCCCCTGAGCTCCTGCCCTTAGAGGCTAGCCCCCTGCGGTTCCCCCTCCGCTGCAGCCATAGCTCACTGTGCCGCTGGGCAGTGCTCTGGGAGGTGGGGCTGCAAGCTCCTGGGACAGCACAGCTGCAGAACTCGACCTGACCCGGTGCTCTGTGTTGTGCGGTGGTGTGGCTGGCTCCAGCGGGGCAGCACAGCTACCTGTGCTGGCGCTCTGGGTGGCACGGCTGCAGTGCCGCCAGCCACTGGTGCTCCAGGCAGCACGGTAAGGGGGCAGGGAGCAGGGGGGTTGGATAAAGGGCAGGGGAGTTCAGAGTGGGGGTCGGGTTGGGGGTGTGGATAGGGGTTGGGGTGGTCCAAGGGTGGGGAACGGGGATTAAATAGGAGCAGGGGTCCTGGGGGGGGAGCAGTCAGGAATGGGGGGGGTGGGGTTGGATGGGGCAGCGGAGGGAAGTCAGAGGCAGGGGTCCTGGGGGTGGTCAGGGAGAAGCGGTAGTTGGATGGGGCAGTCAGGAGTGAGAGGAGGGGTTGGATGGGGTGGCAAGGGTTGTCGAGATGGAACGGGGGAGTTGGATGGAGCAGGAGTCCTGGGGGAGGGATGAGGCAAGAAGCAGGAGGGATCGAATAGGGGGCAAGGCCAGACCACGCCATGCCACGCCACACCTGGCTGTTTGGGGAGGCACAGCCTCTGCTAACCTGCCCTCCAAACAATTTTGGAAACCTGAAGCGGCCAAAAAGTTTGCCCACCCCTGGTCTAAATCCTATAACAGAGGAGAGAAAGGGAGAGGTTATTTTTGACTAACTTGCTCTAAGGAGCATTTGATTACGGCATCAAGAAATTGCATCTAAAAACATTGTCCCACTTTTGATATTCACCCAGCTTATTTATGGGTAGCTGAAGTCCCCCATTATTATGGTTTTATTAGATGGTACCCCTTTTGATCTCCCACCCCTGTGCATTAGTGTCCTTTCCCTGCCCTTTTCTCCCTATTAAAAATCTTCCTCCATAACTTGGTATCATCTCACCTTGATTGTTGACCTGTCCAGCAAAAACACTGTTGCTGTCTATATCACTGGATCTTCTGCCTGGATGCTTTTGCTGGCTTCCAGTCTTTGATTGCATCAGACTAAAGTCTGACTTCCTATTCAAGCCCTTACTTACATCTCCTCTTCCGGCTTCCTTTTGTTCCTTCTATTGTACTTGTCTAAATTCTTTTTCTGTTCTCCATACCCTTTCTTTCAAAAACCCTTCCTGCCCTTTGTTCACCAATAATCACTCCATGTCCTTTGCCTGATCTCCCGTCTTTTTTTTTTTTTAAAGAGAGCAAGCTTTTTAAAGATATATCTATGGGTATGCTCACTGCATGGAAGAAGGCAAGGACAGATGGATTTTAAGCAGGCCACAACTTCATTACTCAAATTATATCCGAAGTTCTGCGTGGGACAGCCTAGTGCAGTCACTGGCACCCCATTCATTCTTTGCCATTTCTTACTGCTCCCAGTGCAGGGGCAGCCAATCACCATACTAGGACAGTCTCTGGGCACTTCTACTAGCATACCTCCCCCTTTCAGGAGTTGAAGCAAGAGGGGACCATGACCCCCTAGTCAGCATTGCTGTCAAGTACCTTGAAGGTAGTACCCCAGTCCCTGGTTCATATTTGCTCACAGGGAGTTACACACGATTCCCTCCCTCCCCATTTTGTAAGGAGATGTCCTCAGGCTGCCCCCTGTGTTACCACTTTGCACCTGGAGCCCAAGTCAGCGACTTCCTACTCTGGGCACCTGCCACAAAGAGACGCCAGCATCAGCTTCACTGCAACTGCCTCCACCCCCACCCCTGCATAGGCAACCGAGAAGTTCAACCAATCCTGTTTAAGGGAAGTGCACTCCATCCTCTCGATAAAGTTCACGTGCACCCTGAGCTGATAATTGAGCCACTGTGGGACTCCAGCTCCATCAATATTTTCCAGTTAGTCTTCCTTGGGGCTCTAGCCACCCTTTTTGTAGGTGAACTGCAGTTTGTGAGCTAGTACCATGCTATCCCCATGCCACGAAACATGCCCACCAGCAGTCCAATATCCGGTTTAGCCTTCCATATCACCTGAAGCCCAGAGCACGTTTCCCAGGTCATTCTCCCCTCAGGGCGTAACAGTGATGTCAGGCACATCCTCATGGGGTGCCAGCCCATGCAAAAGAGGTATAAGCTCACCCCGGTGCATGCCCCATCTGCTGTGCCAAGACAAAATCACATCCAGCCTGAGGCTCAGTTGCAACATCATTTTTTAATTACACATTCCCCTGTAAACCTAGTGCACAATGCTGTGCCCACAAATCCATATCCCCAGCTGTAGGCATGCTCTAATACATTCTGTATGATAGACCTGGGGAAGGAAGCAGACATGGTTAAAACCTGTGGTGCTTATGGCTCACCACTTGTATCAGCCTCTCGCCAGGCAGCCACACATAGAACTTATACGCCCTTGATCTCTGATGCATCCAAACCCAAACGGATAGCCCACAGTTGTGGCCCTTATACAGAACCAGTGGGATCAATACTTTCCTGGTGTCAAGCCCAAGAATGACAGCCCCTTCCTAAACACTCCCGCAAGTGGAATTTGGTTAGGAAGGAATAGTCCTTCTTGCAGGAACAGGGGACTGTCCCCAGGTGACCGCTGACCCACATATGCCTGCAGCATGTGTAAGGACACAGATACCCGACAAAGCAGTGCAGAGCAACAGCCTCACCAACCCCAATTCAACCAGTTTTTGAGCTGTGGACCTGAGCCCTAGAAAGTCACCATCCCACTACACGGTCTGTAGGTTGAGAGCCCACCCCAAAGAGTCTCTCTTGCTTGAAGGAAACAACTCACTGACCCAGATGATGCCTGAAGAAAACTAACACAGAGACTTCTGGCAACCAAGATTTCATAGGACTGTTGACATCTATTTTGGCTCTTCCTTAGCCTCCCGTGCTAGTGCTCTGAATCTGTTTCCCTGCAATCCAGAGAGCATTAGCTATGCTGCTGGTAAGCCCAGGCACATTCTTGGCTGTGAAATGAATAGTCCATGCAGATTTCTGTTTGGTAGTATTAATTATCTCTAGACAGAAGAGAGGGCCTTCCTCACATTAAGGATTCCATGCAGGCGAAGTCACTCCTTCCCCTTCCTGTGAAGGGCTGCTGTGACCCAGGCTAGGAATGGAAATCTCTCTCTTCTACAGGGCAGTGAGTGAGACATGAGACAGAATAAGCCCCGGTGTCCTTCCCTTAAATCATTCTAACAAGAGTGGAGTTAAGTGCATTCCATTTCCTGTCAAGGAGTTCAGAGACAGACAAGCCTCTGTTCAGAGCACAATACACCTTGCACAAGCACAGGCAATTTGGGGCAAGGACTCTACCCCAGCTGTGGCTCTGCTCAGTTCAGCACCTGATCTGCACTCCCCATGTCCACTTGAGGGCACACACAGAGAGACATGGAAGAAATTCCGGTGTTGAGCCATTTCCCCATTCAGGAATCTGTGAATGAGTGTTTGGGTCCTCTGGCACGTGATTGGTGCATTCATACTGTAGTCAGTCTGTAGGTCCATGAAACACCCATCTAACTGGAAGAATCCTGCACTGTCTGATGTGCTTGAGCAGGACTGGTATAGAAGCACAGCGATGGACATACTGTAAGAGTGTAATAAGTGCAGTCAGGAAAGTAACTCAGATATGTTCCTGATGGACCGTTTTTTTCTCTAAATGGACAACCTATCCTAAATTCTCTACTACTGAGGGACAATCTTCACTCATTGATATATTTTGCTTTCCGTCACCAACTCTGTATAACTTTTTTCATGAGTAATGTACCCAAATGCACAGATGCTAAATGGTATCTAAACTGTATTCTTAAATTCATTCACCTACATTGGGTTATTGCTGATTATGTACTATATGTATCTAATTACTTTCAAAACAAACTCTGTATTTGTGGATAGTTTAAGCACTATACCCAGGTGTACATACACTCTTTTCTCAACTTTTGTATTATATAAATTTTTTTAACATTAGCTTTAATAAAAATTTTAAATCCAGGCGTTGGCTGGGAAGGAGGATTAAGCTCCCACTTATACTACAGCCTTTTCTTATAGCTCTACTTAGGTCATGGGAGGCAGCAAAGCTGCCATTGGATTCCCCCATTTAACAGCCGAGACTTCCACCATGCAAAACTGAAGGCTGAAGCCTGCTTTGGGGACATGGCACAGTCACATGAGCACAGAGGGACAGAACATTGGGGCTACCCTGTTTATTCATATCCCCATCATGGCACAGAGTCTAGCAAAGAGGTGACACCTTTCTTGACAAGCAGAGTTGCTTTAACTCTAAGCACGGGTACACTGGAGGGGAAAGTATGGGAATGTCTCTGCTGAGACATTTCACCTACTAAATTAAGCTAACAACCAGCTTAGTTTTGCACAGCCTCACATAATCCTTCCCACATCTCATCCAGTGTTTGCTCAATGCATGGGTCACAGGGCTTTTTTAAATCTTTCACCAGATGATCTACTCCTACACCATTGTCTTGGCTTCCATTAGGAGGGGTGAGAGTTCAGCAAGGGGTGGTGGCAGTAGTCATTTGCCTTCCAATGGCAGAGGATTGTCTTCCTGCACTTTATAAATTAGAATTTAAACGGATGCAGCCTCATGGACAAAGACTCCTTTCCTCCTCCGGGAAAAGCAGAGATAAAGAGGAAACAGGCTTACTTTTTTGTTATTGTTGTTAGTTGGTTTGTGGGAGGGTGGGGGCAGGGCAGGGGAGCAGCTTTTATAACCTCCATGCTGTAAGTGTTATAGGGACTGTGGGAGTTATGGGAACTAACACCCAAGTTCACAGGAACAAGTGGCCAGTTATGAACACACTATGCTCCACAGTCTAAGGGCCTAACTACCTTAAGGACATTTGCCCTAATGTAACTACATAAGTGTGTAAACCTCTAACTAAAGTGCATCAGTTTAAAGCAGACCTTTATTCCATTAAACTTCAAGTCTATATTTCTAGTGGAAATGATTAGTCCTCACTAATCATGTCTGATTATATCAGTCTTGCTGGCCGCAGCTCAGAGAGACCAAGTCACCAGCAGCATCAACCCTGGACATTCCAGCTATTGCTAGCGATTGGAGGTTTTCAGCAGTGCCAGTTTCTATGTTAGTTAGATTTACCCTCAAGTATGGCTAGGGCCCCGCATGAGATTAAAGGGAGACCTTGAGTATGGGGAATGGTCGCACAGAAAACGGCTCTGTATCAGGAACAGGGACCAAGGGTGGGCATGTTAGTCCCAGATCAGGATGATCAATCCAGCCACCACTGTCCCGCCAGAGCAGTGATGGGCCCAGGGTAAGAACCAACTAGATTAGAACAAAAAGGCAGAATCACCAGGTGAATTCCACCCTGCAGCCAGGAGGGCAAACTGGGCCCACTCCTGGGGGTGTCCAGCTGGAGTGAAGTCAGCCAAGCGCACATCCAACAGCTTCTGCAGTCACCAATTCAAGTCCCGCAGGGCAGCAAACAGCCACTTATGGACATGGCCCACATCCCAAGGCAGCCAGAATACCTCACCAGGGCTCTGCCCAGGCCATGGGGCTCATCTCTATCCTCTCTAGTAATGCCTAGCTCCCACTGCCCTAGCCCCACAGGGCCCATGGGGGAGAGGAGGCTGCCCTTACAATGGCCTAAGACCTGCTCCCTGAACAGTTCTTCAGGGATAACCACAAAAGTTAATCCCTTTTAAGGTAAAGCCAGCAGGGCATGGTCCTGCCATCTCACACAGCTGCTGGCCCACCTGCAATTGGAGGAGGAAGTGCCAGACCCCACAGAGGCTGCCCTGCTGCAGCCCTATCCAGGCAGGCAGAGGGAGGGAGGATTGACTGCTGGAAACCAGCGAACAGGAAGTGGCTCTGAGCATATGGCTCCAAATCTTGCGCTTCTTGCAAGATCTTATGGCTCCAAATTACATGCCACATCCTAAGAGACCTCAGGCTTATCCTATAACTCCTGCGGGGGACTGAAAATCTCATGGGACCCATTCCCTCCTGTCCTTTTGCTTTCTCCCATTTCAGGAGCCACCAAAACGCACCCCTCGCTAAGCTTGGGACCCTCTTTTGTAAAGAGCTGTTTATACTTGGGCTACACAAATAGTTCTATTACTCTTGAGATACTTGCAGAGTATGCCTACATTATCTTGTGCTGAAACAGCTGCAAATGCTTTCAAATGTATGAACTTTACACTTACTTTACCACATTAACTTCAAGAATGATGTATGACTTCACGAAGGTTGACATGCTTTTTAAAACAAGCAGTCAAAATACAGCTACAGCTTAAACCATTCACTTCTATTTTTTGAGGGCAACTGGCACTGGATTTGGATTTGATAGGCATAATTTTAACAAATGCTCATCAAAGATGGGAGCCAGCTGTACATGGTATCATAAACAGAGTGGTAGAATTGTTTAGCTTCACATATATCATGTATTAAAACTTTGAAGACAACTCTATACTTTTCCTTTGCTTAGGTTTGGATTGCTCTTTCTTTTGAAGGGCGGGGGAAATCTATCAGTGAATGGGTTTATCTACACTGGAGTTAACATGGGTCCTTACATGGGTTTAAGCCAAAATTTCCGTACAAAAATATCCTTTTACCCACATTTGGAGGTTCTATAAGCCTCGTCTAGCTGGTGAGTGACTGGGACTCTGGTAGGTCATGGCCAGTGGTTACAACAGGAGTTGGCTGCCAGAGTCAAGGGTCAAACCCAAAATTCAGGACTTGGAGTAAGGCAAGGCAGGAGCAGGGCAGGGAACAACCAGGCACTATAACAACTGTAGTTAAGTGCTTTGAGCAGCCAATTGAACTGCTGCTGAGCTTAGGTGGTGACTCTTCCAACCAATCAGGCGGTGTAGCCACTCAGGCAGCCTACTACATGCCAGCTGTGTGAGACAAGGATTTGTTTAGTGCATGGAAAAAAAGACAGAGTTCATTTTAAATTAGATTTTTCCTGAACCTCAGTCTTCCAACTAGGTGTGTGCCTGGACTTTACTGAAGAATAACTGCACAGCTTACTTTGAAAGTGAAAATAACATTTACACTTAAAAAGTGCATGTGGGTGAGTACATTGTGATGATATACAGGATAAGCCTTACATTCTGCCTGCTCTCACCAGGGATGCCTGGTGGTGTGAGGGACTGAGAGACATCGTTGTTCGTCCACAACTCCTCCCATGCCCCCACAGCCTGTTAAGTCTGACTTCCTCCTGTAGTGTGCAGTAACCTTCCCTTACTACTAATGAACCTGTCCAGCAGAAATGACTTCCTTTTCCAGGTGGTAGGCAAGGAAGGAGTGACTGCACTGTGCATTAGAGCTGTGAAAACAGTGGGGCCTCACCAGGAATCTCTTCAACCCAGGTTTTGGGTATTTGGTTACCAATTCACAAATATAGACTCTGTTGGCTTTAAGGGGGCTCCTGCATGGGGAGTAGGGGTGATTAATGGCACAGGCTTTCTTTTCTCCATCTTTTTCCCCCCTTTACACAAATTACATGCAAAAAAATCTACATTGGTGGAGCTTTAAGATCACAAATTTAAACAAGGGAGTGATACAAAAGTTAAAGTTCTCTATGAAACATCACACTTACAGTGCATATAATGTTGATTACTATACTGTTTTTTGTATCCTGTGCTATACCTTTGGTGCCATGTAAGTGAGTTAATGTTATGGGATGGGAACCTTAACATTTGTATTTCCTGGTTCTTTTTAAATACATAACCTTACCATCAGTCTTTGGCCTTAATTATATTATAAATAAAAAGGCAGCATGTATACAATGTGACAGTTTAATAAATTCCTGGTAATACTTAAAGTGGAAAACATGTTTATTAACATTCTTTCAAATCCCTCTTGTACAAGGCCATATAAAAAATCTTTGCATTTTGATTATATATAGTTATAATGACATTATATATAATTTAGGTTTTCATGATACACTGGTAAGTACAGAGTTCTGTTAAATATTTATAACCACTCATTTTCAAATCAAATACTTGAAAAATCAATTTATCTATATACATAGTTTAGCAGACTAATGCAGCATAAAATGCTCCTTATTTAGAGGTATATGATGTGAGGATCAACAGAACAGTTACCACAATTCAGTATTTCTACATATAGCTTTGCTTGCCTTGCTGTTTTGGTCACTCCCAGCCCCTGCATTATTGTCATAGGAAATTAGTCTAGCTGCTATCAGCAAATGGGGACGATTAATAAGATGTTCATTATGAATCTTTTTGTGTGAGCTATTTTAAAGCTAACTGATTCTGAAATTTCCTTCACAACCTTAAACTGCTCTTGCAAGCTCAATAGGATTACTTGGAAAAGTAGCAGAATCACTGCTGTCAAGATTAAAGCATCAGTTTCCCTGCTTTGTGATCTGCTTGCTAAAAGAATACTAAACTGTTTTACCTCCTTCTTTCAGTAGCGGTGGCAGCTTTGGGAAAATCCCAGAGACAGAGGCACCATATACATTTTTTTATTGGGTTGGAGGGGTAGCGCTTACCATATGTTTAATAAATATTACTATCAATATAAGCCAATCTTACCTACAAGCTGTAATCAGGAAAATAAATCTACTTTCTTGGCTATATCCCATTTCAACAAGATACTGACATTTAAAGTAGAGTCTCTGGTTTACTGTGATATCCCTACTGATGGAGACTCCCAGCATTATTCATTAGTATTGTGAAGTCCAGTTAAACTGTTCATTTTGAAAAGATAAATATGTGAATGAATAACTGAACCAAAAAAATCTGTCTGTAATATGACTAAAACATAGAACACTACATGAAGAGCTGCATCTATTGAAGTAACCAAAGAGGCCACCAAATAGAATGTATTCCTTATATAAGTGTATGTAAGGTGTAGCATTATGAACAGTTTAGTTCTTACGAGATTGATCACTAGCAGTCTTGAAGCTCAAACAGTATTTGCCGCTCTGTACTCCCTTTCATCACTGGGCTGTAGTTGAACCACTACACTCTCTTCATTCATTCCATCCTCTGCATCACTACTATCAATATCCTCATTGTCGTCTTCCTCGTATTCTGACGATTCAGTCATGTTTTGATGGGAATGAGACTCTGACAAAGCTCCAAATGACTGAGTGCTAACTGAAGCTAATGGTCTAAGCAAAGGGGTGTTTTCAGAGACTTCATTCTCTTCTTGACTGCTGTCTGTTTCAGAGTCTGAATCCCCTTGAGAAGGGACCACTTTCTGCTTACACACAGGGCATGTTTTCTTGGTTTTAGTCAGCCATGGGTCCACACACTTGCAATGATATGCTGTCAGGAAACAAAACAGGTATGTCATTTGCTAGGTAAACATGACTGTCTGAGGTTACTCTTGTTATGTTATAATTTTGTGTTACAGTTTTATGTGAAATAATGCTGATTTTAAAAGACCTGGTGATTGGGTGTCAACCACACACAATGCCTGATTGGGGAAAAATTGGCCAATTAACTTTATAGGCTGCACCTGGAGAAGAGGCAGGGACTAATAAATGTTAACTGATGATGAAGGCCAGCTGGCTGGGGAAGGTTGAGTTTATATAAAAGCAAGAAGGGGCTGTTAGTAGGAACTCTGCAGTCCCTCCCTAGAGAGGAGAGAAAGCAAGGCAGGCAGCTAGGTACAAGGTGGAGGTGATATAGGGAGAGAGTAGGCCCTCGGATCCTGCCTTGGACTGTAGACTCTGGCAAGAACTCTAGAAGGGGTGAAGTAGCCATAAGGAGCAGAGAAAGCTCCAGTGGTGATGCAGAGGTGGGCTAGGAGATAAGGAAGAAAAGTATAAAAGAGCCAGAAAAATAGCAAGAGGGTTAGAATTTACGCAGACTGTGGTTGCTGGCCAGAGTGTATGTGGGCTGGAACCCAGAATAGTGGGTAAGTCCAGGTTCCCTTACCAGCCACTGGGAAAGCAGCACAGACTGGGTAGTGGATCAAAAGGTTGCCTGAGGCAGTTTTTCCAGTGGGACTTTGATATTTTGGAAGGGGAGAACTATAATAATCTGGCTGGAGTGAGCAACTGAATCCAGACAGAGACCACAGGGTGAGCAAGCAAAGGACGGGACATCTGACTGCTTGAGAGCTAATCCCCAGATGAACCAAAAGGCAGTGCTACTTGCAGCCGGTGAACCTCTTCAGAGAACTTTGGTTACTGTAAACCAGTTGGGATATTGGTCATGTTTACCTTTGGACAACACTTAGCACAGTGGGTCCTGATCCTAACAGGAGTTTCTGAACACTACTGTAATATATATAATAACCATTTTTGGATTCTATGGGCAGGGAGAGTATCAGCTTTCCTCAAGTGAACAATCATTTGACCCTTGCTCAAGAAGTTTCTGATGCTGGAAATCTTTTTTTTCCTGGGAAGGTTGTGGCAAGGCAATTTTCACTGGTGTCTACTGGAGCCTTCCAATCTTCTTGATCTCTTAGTCTGGTATTAGGGCTAGATTTGGCACAGCACCTATACTGATCTCAATGGCCTTATCTAAACTGAGAAAATGCATCAATTAACATGATGATCAACCCAACCTAGCAGGACAGGTGTGTTAGCTGGTCAGAAACCCAACAGTTAACCATGACCAACTAATATGTTTTTAAACATGGTGTATCACTTTCTCTACTATGCATAAAGTCATGTTTAACATCTAGTAATTAACATGTTTTCCTAGGACAAGTGTTCTTGATGATTCCTTTAGATCCGTCAGTAGCCTCTGACTCTAAGATTTGGTTAACTTTGTGGCCCTTAGTTAGGGTAAATGCCATGTTTCTGTTCTTTCTTTCTGAGAAATCCCAGGCATTTGTCTGTCTGCCCTCAAGGTTCTTTTGTATGGAGTTCTACAAAACCCTGTTTAGTCTCTCACTGAGCAGAATAGGTATGTGAGGCCACTATATGAGATGGTTTTGGCTGCACTGTCATCAGATGTTTCATTTTCATCTGACCTGATGATACCCTTTTGCAGTGCCTGGTGAGGGTGTGACTTTGAGAGCAAGCTGGCTAAGGCTCAGTCCAGACAAGATGGAGGCGATGTGTCTAGTGGACTGAAGGAAGGATCGTAAGGGTATGGTAGGGATGGCTCCTGACCCTTTGGTTAGGGGGGGTTGTCCAAGATGTTAACAATTTGGAGGAGGTCCTGGGCCTGATTGCACCTGGATTTCTAGCTGGTGTGGATAGCCAATACCAATTTTTACCTGTGTCTAGTTAGACTCTGCAATCCTTTCTATTGGATATAGATCCACTTACTGCAATGGGGCTACATTTGAGGAAGACTAATCAAGACCAGCAGCTGATGCACAACATGGCTGGCTCCCTGCTAGGCAGAATTGGTCACAGGGAATCTATTACATCTTACAGCTCTTCTAGCAGAGCGCTGGCTTCCAGGTGCAAAGGGTTTATATCCAGGCTACTCAGACTGTCTCTTTCCAGGTTGCTGTGGCAGTAGAGATCAGCTGAGCTAACAGTCCTTACATTTAAATGTCTAGGAACTGGTGCCAACATACACTTTATTTAGAGTCTGACTCTGGAGTGCACTTCTCCACTGAACTGACATACATAGTCTGATCTGAAGGGCACCAGTGTCAGGTCCATATTCACTCTTGGGCATTTGACTGAGGGAAGGTGGACTCATTAGTTGGGTGATTAGCTGTGTTCTCATTATGATTATACTTCTCTTGTTGCTGTTTAGAAGCCATAAATGTCTGTTTTTAATCCCACTTTGTATGTAGACTCTGGGCCATATTTGAGAGACTACCTTTTATAAATCAATCAGTAAACAAATTCATTGCTGTTTTGGACACACATTTTCTTTAAATAACTGTTATAATTAAAATAGTAACCAATATGCAGCCGCTTACCATGAGAGCAAGGAAGGATTCTGAGCTTGTCTCCATCCTCATATTCATCCAGACAAATGGCACATACATCATACTCATCTCCTGCAGCAGAAAATTGCGAATCAATACTACATTAAAAGCTGTATAATAAGCTGTATAGTCTTCAAACACATACAGATAGGTTCTTCTGGATATTTTCTTTAACATCCATAGGTCAACTATTACCTCTTCCCATCCACAGCAAATTTTTTTTTTGAAGCTGTATTGTCCCTTTCATTATACTTCTTACTTGAACTGTATGTTCATCTGCTCTCCCCTCAAGTGCAGGTTGATAAGGTTGCCATATTTCCTCAAGTTTGTGTGAAATCCCTTTTCTATAATATTCTTATTAAAATGTATTTAAAATATAAGTCTACATTATAATATAGATGCATCAACTATTAGTGGAGTATGTTAATTAAAAATACAGTAGATAAAGAACAAGCAGAAGAATATTCATCTTCATATGCCCAATTTTAATTTGACAAACTAGAATTCCACTTTTTTTAGAGACAGGAGGACTGGAGGAAATCAGAATAATGAACAAGGAGCTATTACTTATCTAGTCATAAGAGAAAACACACAACTAAATAATATAAACCTCACAAACAAGATTTACATTATTGGTATGCTGCCCAGTATATAAACAATTTTCAACTGTCATATTTCAACATACCATATGTTTTTAAGCATTTGACTTACTGCAGGGGGGTCTCTGCTTTGGTCCAGAGAATCAGGGGGTGTCTTGTGTGTATGCCTGCAGACCTTGGCCCAACATAGGCTGTGGTCATGCCCACTGGTCTTGTCTCAGATGGGAGGATGATACAGACAAGCTGTACTGCCAAAGCTGCAGACTTTTAACACGAGTGTTCTCTTGCCTCAATGAATATTTAGATTCACATTCTTATGTTTGTTTTTCTATATACCTATGTGTATCCCTTCTAAACTTATCCAGAAGTTATACTGATGTATTTTCTTAGTTACATAAAGGAAACAATCTACAGTTTTATTATCATTTTATACAATACACACAATCAGACTAACAACTTAAAGCATTACTTTTTACAATATTTTTAGTCTCTCAATCTGGTATTCTGTGTGGGCATTTAGTAACATCCTTGAAACATGTAGTAAACTGTTGCCTCAGTTGCTTGTTATCCTGTAATGAGGTATGCGGGTCCATTAAGATCAAAGGGGTTGTCTCTGGCACCAGGCTTCCTCATTCCTGGAGCCTTTTGGCAAACACAGGTGTAGGATCAACACTGAGAGTAGTAGTAGTCCTTGGGTAGCAGTTGGAGGCAAACCTAGACTATGAACTCTGTAGTGACACCGGATAAATGTATGGAAGAAAAAAGCTTCCCCTTTCTCAGCCAGCCAGAAGGTGTCCTGGAAAATGTATTTCGAGGGTTTCTGGAATTTGTCAGTTTCCCAGTGGGCAGGATATAAAATCACTATTTTCTCAGAACAAGGGAGGTTGTGGAAGGAATAGGACCTGCTTGTAGGCTCTCTTGGAGATGAAGAAACTTAGTTTGCAAGTTTGAACTTTGAATAGTAGACCTCAGAGAAGAGTCTAAACTTCCCTCTAAAGAGCCTGTGAGGAGGACACCCTGGGGGAGGAGTTATTTTCTTTATTTAAACTTTGAAAAAAGAATTTTTTTTTAAGTTTGTTGTCTGGACTATGACATCCAATTAATTGGGGAGCATGAGGTGGGCAGATGGATGGGGGACCAATCCCTTGGCCAGTTTAGAAAAATGAGCCTTATGAAAGGAGAGATCTGATTGATTTGACTGATGGAGGCTTCAACTTTGCAGACTTCTGAAATAACTTCAGGAATTGGAACTTGTTACATAAACATAAGAAACATTTTTTTAAAATCAGGAAAGCATTTCAAGAACTGCAACTGCACTAAACAACGGTTTCTCAAGATGGCTGAAGGTATCTGGTCTTTGAAGCCAAAGGCAGTTGGGTATTTAGAATAATCATACACCTGGTATATTTATCTCTTGCATTCATATGTGGTTTTTTCATTGTTTTGTTGTGGGGCATTTTTGCTGAAGGTGTTGGTAGTGAAACTGGCACAGACGGAGATAAGATTGATACTTATGAAACTATCATAAAACGGGAGAAAACAGGACATAACCTGGGATAGACAATGAATATTTTCTCTGAGAATCAATAGTGTACTTCTGAAATATGCCACCCTTTTCATCTGCATTTATTTGAAACTATAGTGGAAAGTGATGTGTTCTTATTTCTCTTACATTATAATGGAAAAATTTGACAGTATCTATTTATACATTTACTTTTCCATTTGACCTGATTTTTTGTAATCAACTTCTATTGAATTTGCACTGAAACAAAACTACTGAATGTTTTATAATTGCAGTCTGTTTACATTTAAGAATAACAGTCATTCATGGGTACAGTAGTAAGAGTGCATATTTATATAATTAGCTAATATAACAAAGAGTTAAACTATGTTAACCATTACAATCCAAGACCCTGATCTTTCCAAGAGTTATGCATGTGCTTATCTTTCTGCATTTTAAGTAGTCAATCTACTTGCAGTGTCTGAGAGTTTAAAAAAAAAGTCTTGGTGTGACTGAGGCCAAAAACCACATTATTTTATATCGGCTAAAATTGGCACAAGTTAATCAAATGACTGACTTATTACATACGTTATAAAGTGAATCTACTTTTAGAATACATAGCAGTCCTGTTCAGGGCCGGCTCCAGGGGTTTTGCTGCCTCATGCAGCCAAAAAAAAAAAAAAAAGCTGCGGCAATTCAGCAGGAGGTCCTCGCTCCGTGCGGGAGTGAGGGACCCTCCGCCGAATTGCCGCCAGGGACCCTCCGCCGAATTGCCGCCAAATACCTGAGAGTGCCGCCTCGCTCTGGAGTTGCCACCCCAAGCACTTGCTTGACAAGCTGGTGCCTGGAGCTGGCACTGGTCCTGTTGGTACTTTGCACTGGCATTGTACATTTTATTCAAGGATCTGAGTGACCTTAGTTTTGTAACTGCCATCAGCTCAATATCCTATTTCTCCATCAATTGCTTAACTCTCCTTTGCTGAACCATGTCTACCAATGGGGTGGAAGCTCTTCCAGGGAGAGACTCCTTCCTAAATGAAAAGTGCCTGGCACATTTTGAGTGCTACTGCAATAAAAATAAGTTCTAGTAGTAATATTTAATAAAGAGGTATAGTGTGAAAATACACCTAGTTCAGAAGGAATGGGAAATCTGAGATGTCACATCAGTTGCTCCAAGTGAAGTTTTGATCAGACACAGAAGGAATCAGTCTGAAAAGAAGTGCAAGTTATATCTGGGGCCTTCAATCAATGAATATTTAAATTCAAAGATTTGTCTGCTTTGGTAAGACAGGTATGTTTTAAAGATTGTCTTGGACTACAAAATCCATGGATGCTGACCTACAGTAATGGTATGAATCTGCTGTGAACTGTACATTCTCTTCTATAGCTAAGGACTATTTAAACCAAATGTTATTCATAGAAGGTGTTGCAAAAGTTAGATGTTTATTGTGCTAAAAAGTGTTATAATACAACATTGTTAATTGAAGAGGTTGTTAGCAAGTACACAAGTTACACTAGGCAAGATATATTCAAATGAGCATAAAAGAGCAATATTTTAACTCTTTTGAAAGATGCCATCAACTCTGTTGATAAGGAGTCTTTGTCCAAATGACTCAACTAGCAATGCAGCAAGCTTAAAATAAGGAGGTTGAGAGCTATAAGTCTGATTGTCCCTATTTAACTTGTATGTACAATCCCCTTACATTCAGACTGGATTAAAGTTCCAGTATTCTTTTAGAAATTTAATTTCTGTAATGAATGGTAGCTGAGTTCTAAGAACCTAACCCCTGATAAATTGCAATTACTAAAGAAGTACACAAACACTAAAACTGTGTGATGGGCTAAATATTGAGGTAAAATACAGCAAGGTTGTATTTTACAAATACAAATTGCAGGTTGTTACGGTTTTTGTTTTTCTCAATGCATATTGTTGGGAATAATGCACCTTTTGTTAGTCTTTCTAAAAAAGAAAATGAAGCACTTAGTATATTTCCAACTTTTTTTAATCTGCTTAGTTGGTTATTTTTCTATAACACCTTTTCCCAATTACTCTGTGCAGTTTTGTAACACACACAGCATAACTCCTATTTAAATACCTTCCAGCTGATTCATAAAAGAAAAGCTTGGGACAGTAGGGTAGCAATCTGATGCTATCTACATATTTACACATAAATGAACTCAGGGCTTAGCTTATACTTCACATTACCAAAAAAGGACAGTCTAATTATTCCTCTTTTCTGCCCTGATGATTTACGACTACTGCATACTCTTTTTAGGATGTTAACTAATATGAACTAAGAACTGAGCCACCTCATTAACATCAGGTCTACTTTAATTAATCAGTCATCTGTTTCACCTGATTTTTACCAAGAAGTTTTTACACATTTCCCATTTTTCCAATATTGAAATCTTACTCACCTTGCAGTAAGAAAACATAATAATTTCAGAGATACTTGTTCAGGTTATTAAAATAACAAACGGGGGACTGGAAATGTACAATATTCTTTACAAACATATAACAAGGAGCATTTGCCACCCTAGAGCTTTCAATATAAAATAAATTCTGGAAAATGGAGAATATATTACACTTCAACAGCATCTATGAAAGGAGCTCAAAGTGCTTTGTAAACACTCACAACATCTGGATAAGACAACATAATACTCCTTTTACAGAGGGAGAAAGTGAGATAAAGATGGGCAGGACTTGAGTGAGATCACTGGTGAATAAGTGGCAAAGCTGGGAATAAAACTCCAAATTCTTGACTCTTAGGTATGGCTACACTTGCACTTCAAAGCGCTGCCGTGGCAGCGCTTTTAAGTTTCGAGTGTGGTCGCAGCACCAGCGCTGGGAGAGAGCTGGGAGAGAGCAGCGCTGCGGCACTGTTTACACTGAGGTTTTACAGCGCTGTATCTTGCAGCGCTCAGGGGGGTGTTTTTTTCACACCCCTGAGCGCGAAAGTTGCAGCGCTGTAAAGCGCCAGTGTAGCCATGGCCTCTGCCTTCTGACTTAACCATGCTCCCAGTTTGCTTGTCTGTATTTCTGAAAATACACATCTACAGCATTCATTCACACAGGACTCCCTCCAATATTTAGGCAATACTTCGGTATTCAGGGGAGAAACCCCCCCCCATTTGTGTATACTCCTGTCTCTCTCGTAAGACCTGATCCTGCAACCTGAATGCTTGTGCAACCCACATGCTCATAGTGATGCCAAGGAATGCAGTATCAGCCACACCCCTTTATCAAAATATGGATTATGCTTTACTCATCTCAAATTTTATGATGAACAGTAGATTACATTGGTGTTGTGTGTTAGGTATCTGCTATATGTATTTTCCAGCTACAAGGAAAACAGCAAAAAGTATAAAAGCAATGAACCTTTCTAAATTAAGCATTGCATGTAAGATGAGAAGCCAAAACACACATTGTATTCGGATGGGGAGACATTGCTTTCTGGTGGATAAACTGAATTTTGCTGTGTGCGGGGGGGATTAAGATTTATGGTGTAAATCATTCAATATCCATCTAACACTGACCCTAGTGCAGTAAGTTCTTCTGTTATATTTCACAGTTAGTGGGGAGGGGAAAAAAATCTATCTATTGCTTGACTTCTGCATTATGACAGACACTACCAGATAAAACAAACCAACACGAGCCAAAACACTCTGCACAGCAAGGCAAATTGGAAAAACTGGGTTGTTAAATATCAGTGGAGTGATAGCCATTGGGTTGGGATGGAAAAGGGTGAGGAGATGGAAGTTACTAAGATGAGTGAAATATAATATAATAGACCAGCAGAAAGAATGTGTGCTGCAAATGCCTGCAGTGTGCTTCTGTGTCACCACTAGTAATTCAGGGAGAAATCTATTAAATACACCAAATTATATAACCTATTCATTACACATTTTGGCAGCAGGCAGGGCAATCATGGTACACGCTGCTGCTACTACTACTATGTGATATTTATATGGTGCTTCATATTTTAAAAGCACTGCTCCAACATTAACTATTTAATCACCACAACAGCACTATGAAGTAGATAAGTATTATCATTCCCACTTTACAGATGGGGAAATGGGGGTAGGACAGTGGTGGATTTTTTTGTTTTTCTTCTCCCTCTCCCTCTCCCTGCGGCCCCGGCCCCGATCTCTTCCCCCCCCCACCCCCCGCTACATAGTGAGTCAGTGACAGAACAGGGAGTAAAACTCAGGATTTCTTTGTTCATGGCCCTGTCTTCAGGCTAGTAGAACACCAATGTTATAGTAAAATTCTTTGCTGTCTCATCTGCGGTAAGTCCTAGAAACGTAAGTGGTGTTACAAGAAAATTCTGGAGTATGCTGCTCTTGGAGAATGCATGTCACTCCTGGGGGAGGGAGTGTAATTCCTTCCCAACTCCAAATATGGTGATCAGATAGACCTTGAGTATGTTGGTGAGACCTACCAGCCAGACACCTCGGAAAGAATGTACTGAAGTAACTCAGAGCCCTTCTTCTCTAGCGTCCAATCTCTGGCTGTTGGAGATATTTGCAACTAGCAGTCACATATGGGCCATGTGCCATTGTAGGCAATCTCATCATACCATCCCCTCAATAAATGTATCAAGCTCAGTCTTGAAACCAGTTTAGGTGTTTTGCCTCACTACTCCCTTTGAAAGGCTGTTCCAGAACTTCACCCCTCTGATGGTTAGAAACCGTCATCTAATTTCTTGATCCTATTACTCAGTTACAATGTATTTAGTGATCCTCTCTAATTACAGAATTACAGATATCTGGGATATCAATTGATGGTGACAGATAGTAGAGACAATGCATTAAAATACTGGATCGTTTCCTCTTCTCAAAAAGATGCTCCTTGAGAATAATGAAATCCTGAAAAATGGTTGCACATTGTTCTTGAAAATACTGATTTGACTGGTATGTTTGTTGGGAAGTGAATGGAGTCCTTAAGATACTGTACTCATTCAGAAAGCTGCCCAGTTCTCAACCATTATACCCACCTTTAGACTGGATAAACAAAATTAAGCTTTATTAGTGAAGATTGTACAAGAACCGCAGAATTTAGCGGACAAGCAATATCTGATAGTGTTGACTAACCGAAACAAAAAACATTTCTCAAATGGCCTTTAAGGTCACACCTCTCACTCCACCCCCCCTGCCTTGGTTCATCTCTAACATCCACTTCCTCAGCTCCCGCTCTTGCACAACTGAGTATCTCTGGTGGAAGTCCTGCAGCCATGGTGAGCTCCTCCACTGCAAGTTTGGTCTCTCCTACTTCTTCAGTTCTACCGTTTTCTTAGCAAAACAACTCTGTTTTTTTCCATCCTGACTGAATCCGAGCCCATAGCTGCCAAATTGGACACTCTTAGGCAGCTTTGAAACTGTCTAAAATCTTAGCTAGAAGATGACATACATAACATATGTCATATGCCCCTCCATTTTGTCCTATGGAGGGGATTAAAGAAGAAGTAAATCTGCTCCTTTGGCCTGAATTCTGTCATGGGGGGAAAGACTAGATCAATAGGCTTTCATTGTCTCTCCCTCCAATCACACGAGTTCTGTGCTTCTGGAGCTTTTCTATGCTTGGAGGTGGCGCCTAATACTAGGAGAGCTACTCTTCACATCACTATCCCCACAACAAACTTGTTGGGATTTTAATGGACAAACTGCATTATTTACATGGATTTCTGTGCTTTGCTTTCAAACCTCACTGGTACAGGCAAGGGAGCCATATTACAATAAGAGAAGGTACTCAGGACATGCCAGCCTTTCAAAGGTGCCTTGGGATTTGTGTGATCCCCTGTGGATCTCAGGACATCTATGAATTAGTAGGACCATGTCCTGTCGCATTCTTCTCAGATGGCCAAATCCCACCTCCCAGACCATACAGCACCTTGGCAACTCATACCGCATAATTTTCCAGATATTTTGCAGATGTTCCCCTCATCCACCCACTAGAAATGGAAAAAGACTACAAGGAATTTTAGAAATTATGAATAAAATATTTTACTTAAATGTGATGTGCAAAACCTCTTGTAAGCATGCAATAATCTTTTAATTGATTGAGATACATAAATACACATTTATTCAACAGTTACCTCATTCATCTATCTGTAGAAGTGCAGTATTTCTGGTACTTATTAAGAATGCAAGATGCAGAAATAAAATTGCCAAGATTCTGGCAGACTTTTTTTTATTTTTTTCCCCTATGAGACCTGCACAGTACTGTGTGGCCAGGCAGATGGGCTAATAAAGAACAGTAATTGGATCAGTGATAATCCCATTTGAAGGAATAAATCAATTTATAAATTTCTAGTAAATAGCAGACCTATACTTATTACTATGTAATAATGTAAATGACATGTCACTAATCACTTCCTCTTTTGCAGCCCTTCATTTTGGAAAATTATAACTGTCGTAAGGCACAATGGAGTCGAGTACTTTTTGAAAAACTATAATATACAGGATGTTTTGATTTGTTCTTAGATTTCAACATATGAACATATGGTGTCCTCTCCCATCATCTACACTGAGCTGAAAATTGTTACTTAGGCCTAGAGCCTCAAAGGTATTTAGGTGCCTGATTCTCATTAGGCTAGGCACCTAATTACTTTTGAGGATCTCAACCTTAGCCTAAAATTACCCATACTCTTACAGTGTAGTATATACCATATTTTTTAAATGTGAAGATTCAGTCCAAATTTTCAAATCTAAGCACTAGTTAGTCCTTAAATCCATATTTAGACGTTTAAATAAAGGCGCTGACTTTCAAACGTGGTAAGCAAGCCACAAGTCTGAAAATCTTGGCACTGATATCTAAATGTGGATTTAGACCATAACATTTGGCACCCAAACTTGAAAATTCTGACTTAATTCTTTTCTCCCCACGTAGTTCATGTGCTTTGATCCCATCAAGGACAAGTCACATCTTTATTTTCCAATGTTCTACTTTCCCCAAGGTTAAATATTTTGTTTTCAGCATGATCATTTGAATACATCATTATTCCTTTGCTGTGCAAGATTTGAAATCTATTTGATTTTGTCTTAAATTCCATGTTAATGTAAACTGCATGTCCTTGCTAGCTTTTCTGTGCTACAATGTAGCCCAATTCACACATTTTCTATTCTTCATACTGTTCCAATTTCATTATGGTCAAACAGCACAGTAGATGGAGTTGAGTTGGTCATATATTTGATAGCTAATTTTTGGTACAAATTAAACAGCAAAAGATATGAAGTCCCACTGATTCTGTGTGCCTAAGATTTTGCCCATTCTTATTTGAATAACATTTTTATAACATGAGAAACCAGGACACACACATTGTATTGAGAATCCTTACTTATGGTTTAGTTCTACTACCACGTACTTTTGTTATGTAGGGTCACTCAGAGAATAGGCATGTTAATGAGAAAGTGCACAAAAGCCACTCCATAGAAGGTGTCTTCCATTCTAGTTGCTAACCCTACTTACTAGGTAACTGTTATAACTCTTCGGACACAGGATGGGATACATATTTTGTCAGTGTGTTTATCTATCATGAATATTTATATAGTGGGCTTTGGATCACGACTTTACTGAAGTCAGTGAGAAGATTACTATTGACTTCAGTAGACTTTGGATCAGGCCGCATCTCAAGATAGAAAATCTGTGTGACAACATCTGTTTTATATTAAGTTCTTTTTACAGATAGCAGAGCACCCTACCTCCACAGAGACCTATTTTGTCATGTAATCCTTTGCCTGCTATCCTATGTTATACCACAGAAGTGCACTTCATGTGTTATGGTTGCTGTTAGAGGTGCTAATGGATTTTTCATTAGTGCCTTGGAAAATTTTATCTTCAACAGGAACATCAATCAACCTAATTTGATTTCTGTATTGCCAAGTTGATGTACAACAAATATTGGGCTAAATTTGTCCTTGGTGTAACTTCTCTGGATATAGTAACATCAAGGATGAATTTGGTCCATTCTGTCTAGACATCAATATGTTCCCAGTCATCACTTTATTTAAAGGAGCTTTGCAGAATAATAAGGCTGAAGTCTTGCTATGACCTATTTATTTATATTTGTGCAACTTTAAGGGGGAGCTATCTCTTTGTCTTGTCATCTCTAAGAAATTATTATATGAGGCCCAATAAATTCATAGCAACTCACTGATTTACCAGAGACTTTCCTGAAATTTTAGTATCAACAACTCAGCTAGATTATTGGAATGTTGCTTTGAAGCTTACCAGCTAAAGTAGCTTGAAGAAACCCAAACTAAGGGAAAACAGCATTGCTTTTTCTTGCACACACCAAACATTATATGCATCAGCTACCTCTATTAAGAATTACTATTTCCCACCTATCTAGTCTCACACTGGCTTATTGCTCTCATTATTGCCTTCTCTGCCCTCTCGTATGTGGAGATGGGAGTGATGGATAAGAGAATAATACAATGTGTGGACATGGAGAATTTGTGTACATGGAGTGGGCGTTGGTAAAGAGTAAGGGAAGCGCATGTTCTCTGGATGATGCGAATGGAAGGAAGTCCGAATGTATTGGTTAGGGATGAGAATAGAGTCTGTCACACCACAGATTGGAGACTGGGGGTGAGGCTCAGAGTAACCACTGATCAGACTGCTAAAGATAGATCAGGGGTCTCAAACACGCGGCCCAGGAGGTTATTTTCTGCGGCCTGCAAGCTCCTCGCAGCCCCCCCGGTCTCCCCAAGCTTTTACCTAGAGTGGCTCCGGCCCAATGAGCACGGGGGCAGGGCAGGCCCTGGGTGGGAAGGGGTGGGAAGAGGCGGGACAAGGGCGGGGCATCATGGAGAGGATAGAGTGGGGGTGGGGCCGAGGGGGGCGGGGGGAAGGTGTCAGCCAATGTACTAGTCCTCATGTGGCCCTTGTGGTCATTTGAGTTTGAGACCCCTGGGATAGATGGTCCCATTCAGTTGTGTGCAGATTTAAGATGTTTTGGGGGGAGGAAAGGGTTTGAGAGTATAAAGAGTCTGAGGATAGGAGGACTACACCAGGGGTCCCCAACGTGGCGCCCGCAGGTGCCATGGCGTCTAAGTGTGCCTGTGTACCGGCCGCCGACAAACAGCATCATCCAGAGGCATCACCACTGAAATGCCGCCGAAATTCAGCAGCATTTCGGTAGTGACACCTCTGGATGACGCCGCTTGTCAACAGTATTTCAGCGGATGCTTGTCCACCGCCATGGGCCTTCATGGCTCATCGTCTGGCGCCCACCAGACGAAAAAGGTTGGGGACCACTGGACTAGACTATGGGTAGGGTTGTTTACGGGGGAGGTTGAGAGAGAGAAATCAGGACTAGAGATGACAAAGGGACACAATGGGGAGGGACAGAGAAGGGAGGAGATATTAGAAGATTGAGTTTTACAAATGCTCAATGCCAGGATTTAACTAGCTTTTAGTGTTCATTAAACACAATCCAATTTTGAGTATACAATGTCATCTCAGTGTAACAGAGCTCATCTAGCTATCAATCTGATCTTGAATTGCTGGTAATATTACCATATGTAATATCAGAATTAACAGTTCTGAGAACAAATTCCACTTTAATACATTATTGATGTGAACTGTCATGTACCCACTCTATCACTTCAACAAAGGCAACTTGATCAAATATTTATAACTTTTTCCAGCTGTTTGTATATTTAAGCAATAATTTCAGAGAGAGTGCTAAGTACAAATGGTTTAAAGTTCAAATACCCTAAAGCCCATTGCATTGTAACTAAACAACGAGATCTACAACAAACACAAAAACGAAGGCTGCTGTTCACAAGCCCCCAGGAATAGTAAACAACATGGAAAATCAGCTTTAAAACTTCTTTTCAATAGTCCAAGTATTGCCTCTTTGCTGAGAGTCAGTAGAAAAGAATTCAAAATATCTGCACTGCATAGTCAAGGCTAGATTGTGCCCTGGTCCTATGTGGCTGCATGGAGCCATAAGGAGAAGACTGACCTCAGCCCTCTGTGCAGCAGCCTAGGACCTTCCTGGATTGTGGCTCTGGGCACAGGAGGGAAAGTAGGGGCTGCATGCTCAATACCGCCCCCACAAGCAAATGGGGAGAGGCCAGACCCATGAGCCACATATCGGCCAGCAGGACAGGGAATATGTTATGCTCTCTGTTCCCTGGTGCAAGAAGGGAACCTGGAGAAGTATTGTACTTTTTCTGAGACACAATTTCTTCCTGGAATTCTTGGGTCAACACAGTTATGCACCACCTAATACTCAGGGCTGAGACTACAGCTTCCATCTATCCCTGAGCACACATCTCATTCATTGCTAAGTCAGTAGTTGGGAGAAGGAAGAAGAGGACTACAAGGTACACACAAATTAAGGAGCTATAAAACAATAATGCCACAGTGAAAATGTGATATTCATAAGAATTAAATGGTAGGGGTCAGATCTGTGTGCTAGTTCCACTGAAGAATAACATTCATGTAAAGCTGAACAACCCTATTGAGATCCATCTTTATATCCAAGTAACTGAAAAAAGAATTTGGATCAACAAAGACTGCATTGGTATGACAAAATTTTGCCCAACAAGACTGCACCAGTGTAATTGAGAAAAATATGGAGTATTAACTTCAGTCTCTATAGACCTAATTACTTGGGTCCAAATTACTTAATCTGAGGACAAAATGAGGACCTCTAACTTTGGTCAAGCAGGAACTCAAAAGGAAAGTGGGCCAGATTAATCCCTGATGTAACCCCACTGGTTTCTCTTGATGTATCTACATCAACAAGAATTGAATTTAGAAAGAAGGTACAGGGTTGGTGATGATGAATTTCAGCAATGTAAATAGGACCAATATTAGTGATATGGGAGGTCTCGGGAGGATTACTACTATAAAAAATATATAGCTGTGTTGGATTCTCTGGTGCTGCTGTTTGTGATCATTGCTATTACTGGTGAGTACTTAATTCACTAACTTCTGTTTGTTGGGGGATAGAGTAAAGGGTAATTGCTTTTAATTAACTCTGATGGGACTTTCAATATCAAGAACTGGTAGTTCTGAACATTTTGCTAATGAAGACTTGGCATGGGGTGCCCAGGACTATGCTGAGACCCACTTGCTTAGAAAATTCTCAGCCTAAGTCTGAATGGCTACAGAGGAAAAGGAGTATGGTGTGATGGGATTAAGTCATAAGTTAAATGCTGTCAAGTATCAGAGGGGTAGCTGTGTTACCTGCCTCTGGAAATTTCCACTACGTACATCTGACGAAGTGGGTATCCACCCACGAAAGCTTATGCTCCAATACGTGTGCTAGTCTATAAGGAGCCAAAGGACAAGTTAAATGCTGGTGAAGCTCCATTAGATCAATAATGTAGTTGCATCCAGGATGCATTTTCCCCTTCAAGTATAAAGGCTTCTGTTTCTCATGCAGGCAATGAAAGTTCTATCTACAAATAAGAACTAGCTCCACAAAATGAGAAACAGAGAGATGTGGATCTGTTTCACAGCTATTCTTACAAAGATTATGCTTTTTTAAAAAATAAATAAATAACCCACTTACAACAATGGATCAGTTTAAAGGGGAAAAACATCTAAAAATGTCCTGCATACTAAAATTAGCTCTGGATTTATGGGATAAGAGAAACCAGGTCCTTAATTAATCCATATCAGTCTAGGATTTTTAAAAAAAATATTTTATTCCAGATACATCTTTGGTATAGTGCTATCCAAAAAGTTTTACATTCAACTCTAGTATGAGCTGGTAAATTTTAAATAGGTGGGGGGAAAAATAAAAATAAACAGACTAAATTCTTCTTTGGTCTAACTCCACTGATTTCTATGGCATTACATGAGAGGGGAGAGGGCAGTGCCTGAGGCCTGAGCAGCAATGGAAGGCTACTGACCTAGCTGCAAAATGTTATCCGCTAACAGCAGAAGGCTGTGAAAGCTGACAGTACAGTCTATTCCTGTTACTAATTTTAATAAGATAGCTCAGTATGGCCCATTTCAGACTTACTGAATTCTAAATATTCAAACATACGTTTTGCATTCTACAATACTCTGATTAACACTGATAATTAGTCATTTTAAGTCACATGCAGGATGCGGAGAGTATCCTGGGTGGAGCACAGGATTGGTTTTAGTTGCTTCAGGTATTGCTACTCTCATTACTGAAATGATCCAATTTTCTATATACGATATCAGACCTAAAAAAACAGTTACAAATAAAGTTGCTCTGACAGCTCAGTTGCAGGCTTGATCTCCATTTTATCTAATAATGCTGATTGTATGGAAGGAAGGGAGCTAGATAAAGAGGTCCATAAGTTTGCCACAAGTGGCATTTTGCCACAGAAACATTTTAAATGATCCACTGTTGCTTGATTCAGAACAAAGAGTTTAGTCTTCTCACAGCTTGCTGTCTGAGTACATTTGCGGTAGATAGGATAAAAGCTAATCAGAGAATGTCAAGGTCCTCCACTTCCTTACCCTACTTAGAGGTCACTAACAATATCTCCTCCAAATACAAAAGTGAGCTAACTAGCCAGCCACAGCATGTTTTTCTGGCTGGGAATGACATAGTGTGTGCTGCAGACGCGTGCAATATTCACATACAGATACATGCACTGAAAGAAACACTTGGTTTTTACAAATGGTGTATTTTCAAAATATTATATAGTTTAAACTATGTATTGATTGTAAAAAAGTGTGCTGAATCTATATTAAACACAGAGGAAAGTTACTGTGGTTTTCTAAAAAAGTATTTTGCTTTTGCTTGTGTGTGTTTTACTCTTTCTATATTGCTCTGGAACCCCAGTTGTCTTGGATCTTGGGTATTTTTGTCCCTATTTCCCATATCTGCTCCCCCTAAACAATTAAGGTTTCCTACTATATTTTGACTTTTCCCTTTCTCCCCATAAAAGTCTTCAGTCAGAAAGGCTTCAAAGCAGCATAATTCAACCTCCAAATTGGAACACTTCAAATCTGTACGTTTTACAAACGTCAAATATGCACAGAAAAACTGCATTTATGCATGTAAGACAGATGGTTGCCATTTGTAAGTGCAAAGAAAAGGTGACCACTTTTTTTTTTTTTTAGAGACAAGTGGAATGTCTCATCCTGATGTCACCTGAAGCAGTCACCATCCAGCTGAACAAGTAAAATCAATGAGTTTGTGTATAGATCATCTTCAGACCTCCCCCAATTAGACTTGTCATGATGCTACCAAGAGAGCTTTTTAGGAAGACAGTCCCTTTCTTAAAAAGCTTACAGTCGAAATGGAAACAATTAAACAAGAGGAAAGGGGAGGGAGAACAAGCCAAACCATGAAAAGAGTGAGTAGGTTGTTACAAATAGATACTCTGGCTACAGGAGCTATGTGTACAATTAGGATGGTACTGAGACATTACTCTTTCTCTCTCACTAAACACATACAATAAATAATTAACAGTAAACCCCATGAACTGACTTGCTTGAAGGAACGCTAAATTGTGTTTTCAATGGAAAATGCAAAAAAACCCGCAACCCCAACATGCTTAATATTTCTGGTTCTAATTAGGAATCCTTAACAGGGAGCAAAATTAACATTAGCCTTTTGGCTCGAGTTCACTCCTTTATAGCCAATTCTATCCCCAGAGAGATAGATTATTATAGCAAGGTTCAGTCAACCCTGTAAAGTGAAAAGCTTATTCATTTTTTATGAGACCAACTTCACATATGACACTGTACAAACTCTTAAACTGAACAGTTGCTCTGCAGGTAGTACCCACAATGTCATTAATAATGCAGGAACGTTAGCAGAGGCAGTGGACAACTGCATATGGCTCTGTCCTTGAATCTAAACCAATCCCTAAAGTGATACTTTTGCACACCCAAATACATTGCACATTAACATGAGCTTTGCAGTAGTCATTTATTTTTATGAAATTCTCTGCAATTATTACTTTGTACCTACTACTAGCTTGTCCAAATAAACTATTACATGGCAAAATTATAGCGTGTGTAAAAGACCAAAAATGAAGTGTGCAGTAGATACTCCTTTTCTTTGGAAGCAGACCAAAACATGCAGGACTTTTTTAGACAGCTGTTAAGAAATAAGAACAGTCATACTGCATCAGACCAATGGTCCATCTAGCCCAGTATTCTGTTTTCTGACAGAGGCTGGTGCCAGATGCTTCAGAAGGAGTGAACAAGGCAATTTATCAAATGATCCATCCCATCATCCAATCCCAGCTTCTGAGAGTCAAAGGTTTAGGGACACCCAGAGCACAGGGTTGCATCCCTGACCATCTTGGCTAATAGCCATTGCTGGATCTCTCCTCCATGAACTTATCTAATTCTTTTTTTAACCTAGTTATAATTTTGGCCCTCACAACATCCATTGGGAACAAATTCCACAGATTGACTATGCACAGTGAAGGACTTCCTTATGTTTGTTTTTAAATTGGCAGCCTATTAATTTCATTGGTAACCCTTGTTTGTGTGTTATATAGAGGGGTAAATTTAACACTTCCTTTTTCACTTTCACCACTATTCATGATTTTATCTCCCCTTAGTCTCTTATGCAATCTGAACAGTCCCAGTATTTTTAATCTCTCCTCATATGGAAGCTGTTCCATACCCCAATCATTTTAGAAGCACATTTGTCATATTTTTCCAATTCTAATACATCTTTTCTGAGATGGGGCTACCCGAACTGTACACAGTATTCAAGGAATGGATGTACTATGGGTTTATATAGTGGTATTATATTATCTATCCCTCTCCTACTGGTTCCTAACATTATTTGCCTTTTCGAATGCTCCACACATCGAGCAGATGTTTTCAAAGAGCTATCCATAAAGACTCCACAATCTCTTTCTTAAGTAGTAATAGCTAATTAAGACCCCATAATTTTGTATGTATAGTTGGGATTATGTTTTCCCAGTGTGCATTACTTCACATTTATAAAGGTTGAATTTCATCTGCCATTTTGTCACCCAGTTTCCCAGTTTTGTGAGGTCCCTCTGTAACTCTTTGTAGTCAGCTTTGGTCTTAACTATTATGAGTACATTTGTATTGCTGGCACCTCACTGTTCATCCTCCCTTTCCAGATCACTCCTGAATACTTTGAACAGCACAGATCCCAGTACAGATCTGTGAGGGACCCAGCTATTCACCTCTCCCCATTGTGAAAACTGGCCCTATATTCCTACCCTTTGCTTCCTATCTTTTAACCAGTTACTGATCCATGAGAGGACCTTCCTCTTATCCCTGGCTGCCTACTTTGCTTAAGAGCCTTTGGTGAGGAACCTTGTCAAAGGCTTGTTTTCCTGCACTGAATACAATAAATTATTGCCCTTTTAATTTCTCAGTGTGCATTTAATCATTTTGATTAACTTTTAGTGATTAACTCTATACAAAGTAAATATTTTGGAATTAAATTTTTAACTGATCACATCCCCTGGTTTCCTAGGAGCATTGGAGGGAAGGCAGCACACACTGCAGAAAAGTGTGCAATTATACCCACAACACAGTTCAGCTTATCCCGAGTCTATGAGGGGGTCTAAAACAGTGGGCAACTTACATACCCCAAATACTTCTGTTTCCAGACACATGACTAAATAAAACATCACACTGTCTTGTAATGCAGTGAGAGAAAACAGGACGGGAGCCATTTGGGTGTGAAGGAGCTGACAGTTAAAATTTAGGACATAAGAAATAACCCTACAGTTAGCACTGGCTTTAAAGTTACTCCTGAGGGAATTCTGTGCCAAAAAAATAAAAATTCTATGCATGTTTTAAAATTCTGAAAAAATCTGCATATTTTTATCTGTCAATAAATGAATGTGGAGCCTCCAGCATGGCAGTAGGGAGCACAGGCCACAGGCTGCAAGGAGATGGGAGATCACCCTGAAGCCCTGCCCCCGGAACACAGACTGACACAGTGCAAGAGCCGGCCCTGCCCCAGAAACCCCCCAGGGCCCTGCCTCTCCCCTCCATGAGCACCAAGATAGTGAACAAGGGGGACAAAGTCTCGCAAGCACACCCAGCCCTGGCCCCAATCCAGGTGTGGGGCAAGCAGGCTCAGCTGGCAAGATCCAAGTGTGGAGGGGATTAGTGTGCGGGAGATCCAGGTGTGGGGTGGTTTCTGGGTGTGAGGGACTCAATGGGGGAGGTCAGGGTGCTGAGGGAGTGGGGGTTGGTGGGGTGCTGAGGGACTGGGGGTTGGTGGAGTGAAGGTCTGGGTGTAGCTGGTTGGGGCTCAGTGGGGTGGGGATCTGGGTGCAGGGGGACTCATCGGGGTGGTGTAGGAGGGTGGGGGTTCAAGTGTGGGGCATAGCAGGAGATGGTCTGGATGCAGGGGGATGGGCTTGGTAGGGGGGTCTGGATGCAAAGGTGAGGCTCAGCAGGGGATTCTGGTGCAAGGGTGAGGCTTGGTGGAAGGGTCTAAGTATGAGGGGCTCTGGATGTACAGGGGTTGGGCAGATAGGAGGAGCAGCTCCCAGTACAGTGATCCCTCCCACTGTGGCTGAGACGTGATGGGGCAGGAAGCGGAGGAGGGGTGTTGGAGCTTCCTGCATCTGGGGGTGGATCTGACCCTACTTCATCCATTCCTTGCAGAGGAAGAGGAAGTTCTGTCTTCCCAAACCTAGTCTGGTACTAGCAGCTGAGCTTGACGCAGGGTAGGAGCCACAGGCCAAGCAGAGATTTACCTCTCTGGCAGCTGCTTCAGGCACCCAAAGCGATGCGCCCGTGCTGCTGGGGCGAGGCATGTGACCACTCTTGTGGCTTTCCATTGCTTCCCTGTCATTTTCTGCAGGGAAGCAAAGAAATCTGCGAAGGACATGAATTCTATATGTGTGCAGTGGTGCATAATTGCCCCAGGAGTATCAGGTGTATAAAATACCATAATAAACTCCTGAAGCACAACAGTACATGTAGGGTCTGCTCCAGCTCCCATGGAAGCAAATATCAAAACTCCCTCTAATTCAGTGGGAGCCCAAGATGTCTATTTTGTTAGAACATGCTTTCATTTCAAATGGCACTGTCCAGTTTAAGTAGTCTCAGAACTGGTTTTCAAAGCTATAAAAAAAATCCATTTGGTATTAGTATTTATTTAAGATCAAAGGAGTTGGATTATTTAGACAATCAAGATCCACTTGCCTTTCTTAAATTTATGTACAGGAAGCTTCTTAAGCTGATCTTTTCGAAGCCGATTCCTTCTTGCTCTATGTCTATCTTGCACAAATTTTGTGATCTGGAAAGAAGCAGACATAAATAAGATGATGGAAACACAAAAGACAGCAATAGAACAATGAAATAGCCAGTTTTGTTTTGTGAGCAACCATTCCAAGTGAGCCAAAGATGAACTGTCCCCAGGGTTGGGATAACATACAGCCATCTTTGTCCCAGCTGGACTCAAGGGCAAAGGGGAATACATACAATCAGCAGTGAAGCAGGATAATTTTACACCAGTAAGATCTCTAGATGACCATGATACTAAAAAGCTGAATGTATATAACATTTATACAGAAAATAATTTAATAGGAAATAATGGCAAACTCCTTGCTGCATCCTGTACAACCCCACTGAAGCAGCACCCTGGCTCAAATCAGTGGGGTTGAAGGTGGTGTAGTCACAGAAGTATATGGCTCATTTGGCTTGACTTTGTTTTCATTTACAGTGGTTCTACACCAGTGTAACTCTGCAGGCAGATTATTCCCTGCTTAGCAGGAATTTATTCATAGCACCTATCTTCAGTTTCCCTTTTTCTAACTTCAGGCTGTCTCCTATCTTGCTCCCTTTGATCACACAGAATAAATCCTCCTTATTTTTCTTACAGTCCCACAGATATTTTTAGTCTCTTACTATGTCCTGACTTTGTATGATGAGATTATTTTCATGGCCAATTTGAGAAAGGAAATGATGAGACAGCCTTAATTACAATGGTGCTAAAAGACAAAATGAACAATCCAACTTGGAAAATGGCAGAGTATAACAGTTATACAGGCACAGCAGAAGAGACTGTGCAGCTTATGGTACAATAAACACTGTTGAATATTAGTGTTATAAACAATGTTAATTTTCCTTGCCATCTCATAATCAGTTAAGGAGTTGTTTTCACTTTCTCACCACTGCTATTCTTATAACACTACCCCTTATCTCTTTTAATATAATGTAAGTATAAATGTAGGTATGAGGGATGTAGACAAAATACATGATGTGTGTTATAAACATGATATCTGATGACAGTTTAGCTGAAATGTTGATATCAGTGTAATTCTTCCCTCAGGAAAACAAACTTGCCATTTTTTGCTTTGCATTTATAGCATACTTAGATATTCCTGTTGTTTGGAACTGAACTTCCAGTCATTTTTTTTCCAGGTGTGAACTGCGTAGTAGTACAATTTTGTGTTTGTATTTTATATAATTTAAAATAAAAAATAAAGAATAATAATGTAGCATGTATTAAATGTATAGGTGTATGATTTGATTATATTTTGCTTGCCATTTTTTTTTTTAATAGCAGAAAGGAATGGCCTAATGGGCCATTGGTAAAGATGCATTATCCAGAATTTGTGTCGGAAGCTGATTTTAAGGCAGTGACAGACCTTTAGGGTTACCATTTTGTTCTAGGTATAGCATTTTAAAATAAGCAAAAAAATGCAATGATTTTTTTTTTGCATTTCAATTTGATGTTTTTGTTTAAATGTTTTGTGTAAATGAATTTTGTTTTGTGTGTGAATGAGGAATGTGCGTGTTAAAAAATAAATGTGAAGGCCATTACCAGACCAGATATTTTAGGAAGGAATCAAGGACAAACACAAAGGAGCCAGGAGATTACAACATGCTCCTATTGAAATGTTAATTTTAACAACTTTAAAAATAAAACAGGCACCTATCAATGGGAACAAAACAGCTGTAATTAAAACCAGCCTGGGGTAACTCCCTAAAAATGAATAAAAAAACAAAATAAAAAATAAAAAAATAATTCAAAAAACAAGCAGTCATTAAACAACAGCATGATGGTGCAAAACTCATTGGTCCCAATGAAGGAAAATCACTATACAAACAGGGTGCCTTGCCATGAAACTTTGTGTTCATCCTGCCAAGATTTCCCCGGAGCATTGTTATCACAATTGACAGAGTCTGACTCCTCCCTACCCATGATCAACCTAGCTGGCCACTAGAATGATCTGGACTATGCATTGGTAACTGTAACATTGACTGGCAGGACTGTGTGTGTGTGTGTGACTGAATACTAATTGTTGTTAATATGCTAATTTTTGTTCTTCCAATAAATGAGACTTATTACCTTTTCCCCTGAAAAAGATCCCATGTGCTTCTTATAAGTATAACAACTGCAGTTAATCATCTGGGATTTAGATGCTAGACAGCTTCTTATTTATTTCCTATTTAAAACCTGAGCTTCACGGGAGGAAGTGTTGAAGGACCAATTCCAACAAATCTTTTGGGAGAGCATGTCTGGATTCTGTTTAGGGTTCAGTCCAGTGGCTGAAGCGAAGGTCTGATTGGATATCTGTGTAACCCCTCATTCATGACTACAGAGAAAAAGGAACAGGACACAGGTCAGATGTATTTCTGCCCTCAGCTTGTTAGCAGTGTAGCACAAGTTTATAGCCACCGCACTACACTGAGGTGTAAAAATCTAAAGTGGTATTTTACTTGCAATTCAGAGAGGAGGAGGTGCCCTGGAGATGAATGTATTTAAATAATCTGTGATGGCTTTATCATTGTAATATCTATCCTGGTATCTTTAGATTATGTTGGTTTAGACAACTGGTCCCCTGGGAACAATGTACTGTGGCAGTGACCTTTTGGGTCAGTTCAGCTGCTGTTGGTTTTTTGTTTTCCCTTGCCCTAGGAAGATACAATTGAGGGAAATGACAGAAGTGCAATTCTAAGGAGAAACGTCCTCATCAATTCAATTGTGGATGGCCTGAACTGATGTAATAAATCTATATCATGAAAGAATTACCTTTCACCTTAGGGCCTGTCTACACTGGTAATTTACAGCGCTGCAACTTTCTCACTCAGGGGCATGAAAAAACATCCCCCTGAGTGCAGCAAGTTTCAGCGCTGTAAAGCGGCACTGTAAACAGTGCACCAGCGCTGGGAGCCACGTCCCTTGTGGAGGTGGGCTCTGCCACGACCACACAAGCCACGTTAAAGCGCTGCCAGTGTAGCTAGCCCTCAGAAACAGCTTTTTGTTTTTGTTTTGTTTTCTTTTATAAGTGGAATAAAGCTGAAGTACTGGTAACTGTTACATTTTTACCATTCACAGTCAATCTAAAAGACTTTTAGCAAAATGAATTGGTGTAAACACAAAATTAACCATTTTACATTTTAAAATTATGCTTGTAAACATTTACCCAACAGGCTGCAGTTGTATGTTACACTGTTGATTTATGAGGCTCAGAATGGTTCTGATATTCCTGCCCTTCATTCAAAATGTTATACAGAAAAATCTGTCTTAAGAAGCCATACAATGGATAAAAAATAGTTGCCTAGTGGAAGTGTGCTTTAACTAAATTTAAAGTCGAACAAAATTGTACTAAATTCCCCTTGTATGGCTGTATGTTCAGTGTATATATGGTGAATCTTGCCCTTTGCACTGTCTGTAATAGGTACCTTCTTGTCTTAAATGTCCTTTTTGTAAAGAATCTCAAAAAAATTTACAATTTAAGTACAACTAAACAAAATGAGGGCTTGCAATTCTTCAGCACACAATCTGACCCAGTATTCATGTGTCAGCATCCCACAGTTCACCTGGAAATATTTATATCCCTCTCTTTATATTTATAGTTCCGTATGAAAAATTAAAGTTAACATCATAAGAGATTAATGGAAGCAGAGGAGTCCAGACCTCTCAGAGCCATTGTTTCAGGCTATCTGCAGAGAAGGAAAGTAGCTTATACTTGGTTCGCATTTGGAAGGTTAAATTTACATGACTTTTAACTCCAAGGAAGAGTTTACAGACCTACCCTTCTCCTCTGCTTTTTCCCAATATATGAGCAAAGGACTCAGAGGATATAGTCACAATGCCTCAGCTGTGCCTCACCAAGTGGGTGGCTTGCTCCCCAAATTAATCCTGCCCAGCCCTTCAGGCTTACACAGACAGTTGTTTGGTCCCAAAATCGGGGCTTTCATTTCAGCAAGTGTCAGTTAGGCACCACCACAGTGCTGCTATCTCATTCAATTGTTACAAAACTGCTAATTCAGAGCATTGGCCTTTTCTACATTGACATCTATCGGTCCTACACTTAAAAGGCATACGTAAAAAAGACAAATTGTTCAACTTGTATGGGTGGCCTTTGCATGGATATTCTACTGCTATCCCAACAAAATTCCACATATATTTCCTGTAACACGGTTAATGTTATTTGTAAAGCAGAAACCTGTCTTTTCTATTGTCAGGGTAATAGCTGCAATTCCAAGGAGATGTGGCCTTTTGATGAGTTCAGTCTAGTTTCTGTTATATCAGTCTTGTCCCTTGCTGATCTACATATATCAGTCTAAGTTAATTTCTTGCCCTGAAGAAGACTCCTCTGAAGTTCACAAGGAAGCTTTAGAGCTATTCTAACACCAAGATGGAGTATGAGAAGCTGATCTGGTGGCAAAAGTCTACAATAAGGCATGAAGAAGCACCTTTAAAGAAGGAATCTCTACTGATGAGGCATCCATGATGGAAATCTGGGATGAAATTCTCATTCTACTGAAATCAAGCTCATAATCTCTCTTCTAGAGATCATTCATTATTTTATATATTTTTCTCATAACCACTTATTCATCTCCTTTGAAAAGATTAGCATTAGTTACCTTACAATCTTTCTTCATATGAGGGTTTTTCCATGCCCTTTAATCTGTCTTTTCTGAGATGGGGTGACCAGTGTTGCACACAGTATTCTAGATGAAATGTAAATCTAGTGATTTACATAATAGTATTACAATAGTTTTTGTATTGTTCTTCATCTCATTCCTTATGCACCCTAACATCTTGGTTGCTTTTTTGAACTTCAGCTTCACACTGAGCAGATGAACAGAGGTGCTGGAGTTGGAACTGGAGCACTGAGAATTTAAGAGAAAAGGCTATTTGTGGAGCATTCTCCACGAGGGCCATCATCCATGGAATTTATTAATCCATTGGCCTGAAGTGTCTGAATCTGCTGACCTTCAGGACACACTGCACTATCTATTTACCCATGCTATTGAGGGAAGAAGGACATAATGAGGGCTGGTGTTTGTGGTAAGGCAAGGTATTGTTTGGGTTTGGGGTAATCTCTGGTTGGTTATTTTTTTCTTCTCTGTGTTTAATCTTTTATGTCACTGACGTTTTAATGGTGCCAAAGGCACTTTTAAAATTATAATTTAATTTGAATGTATAATTCAAAATAACTAAAATAACCATCAATGTAACATGAGTCATCACTCCCACCTGCAGTGCAGACATACCCTTAGGTGCTCAGCCCCTTGTTAAAATTTTTCAGCTAAACTGACAGGAAGCTTGAGACAGTTTCCCTGCTTCTAATGGAGTTCACCCTCCATCTCTTTATACTACTAATTCATCCCTGCCACAGATGGCTTACCCCTGGGGCTCATGAATGTTCCTGAAGAGCAATTCTTTTGTTTTTGCAAAGTACCAGGTTGCACCAGATGTCAGGTATTTTCCAAAAGTATTCAAAGGGAAGGCTCCCCCCCCCCCACACCCCCCCTCCAGCTTTACCCCAAGCCCAAGGTTGAACAGTCTATTTATCAACTCAGGATATTTTTCAGGATCAAAATAAAATGTTCTGAGTATGAGGCACTTAGTATGCTTGGCAACTGGAGCTGTTTGTTACTGTTAGATACCACAATTGTAGGCACATCAGAGAGAGGGAGGAAAATATTTTATTTAAATGAATTGTCTCCCCAGTCCCTCTAGGGCAGGGACTGGCAACCTCTGGCACATGGACCGTCAGGAAAATCCGCTGGTGGGCTGGGATGGTTTGTTTACCTGCAGCGTCCGCAGGTTTGGCTGACTGCAGCTCCCACTGGCCGTGGTTCGCCATTCCAGGCCACTGGGGGCGCTGGCCTGGAATAGTGAACCGCGGCCAGTGGGAGCTGCAATCGGCCAAACCTGCGGATGCTGCAGGTAAACAAACCGTCCCAGCCCACCAGCGGATTTCCCTGATAGGCCATGTGCCAAAGGTTACCGATCCCTGCTCTAGGGTGACTAGATAGCAAGTGTGAGAAATCGGGATTATTTTTTTCGGGGCGGAGGATGTAGTAGCGCAGGCCTGCACAACTTGTAAAGCGGTGAGGGCCACATTACTCCAGAGAAAACAGCTGAGGGCCGAAACCCCCCAGCCCCGTGGAAACACCCCTACCCAGGACCTCCTGGCCCACGGAAACACTCCCCCCCGGACCACCCAGCCCTGCAGAAACAAACCCTCCTTCCCCAGCGCCGCCCCAAAACAGCTGTGGGCCAAAAAGGAAGGTTGGAGGTGGGGAGGCGATACTTGATTTTAAATCAATCAGGGGCTCCCAGCTGAAGAGGTGGCTGGGAGCGTCAGGGGCAAATTAAAGGACCTGGGGCTCCGGCGGCTGGGGGAAACTGGAGCTTTGCAGGGCTGGGGCAGGGATTTAAAGGGCCCAAAACTCCTACTGCTGAGAAGAGCCCGAGCCCTTTAAATCCCAGCCCCAGTCCATCCGCTGGAGCTGCGGCCGGGATTCAAAGGGCTCTGGGCTGCCTGCAACCGCCGAGGAGCCCTGAGCCCTTTAAATCTCAGCCGCAGCTGGGAATCTCTGCGGGCAGTCCAGAGCCCTTTGATTCCCGGCTGCAGCCGGGATTTAAAGGGCTCTGGGCTCGCCGCTGCGGGCATCTCAGAGCCCTTTGATTCCTGGCTGCAGCTGAAATTTAAAGAGCTCTGGGCTCCCTGCCACTGCGGGCAGCCCAGAGCCCTATGAATCCCGGCCGCAGCTGAAATTTAAAGGGCTCTGGGCTCCCCGCCGCTGCGGGCAGCCCAGAGCCCTATGAATCCCAGCCGTGACTGAGATTTAAAGAGCTCTGGCTGTGGGCAGCTCAGAGCCTTTTGAATCCCAGCCACGGCTGGGATTTAAAGGGCTCTGGGCTCCCTGTGACTACTGGCAGCCCAGAGCCCTATGAATCCCGGCCACAGCTGGGATTTAAAGGGCTCTGGGCTCCCCGCCGCTGCGGGCAGCTCAGAGCCTTTTGAATCCTTGCCACGGCTGGGATTTAAAGGGCTCTGGGCTCCCCGCCGTTGCGGGGAGCCCAGAGCCCTTTGATTCCCCGTCACAGGCTGCACAGTGAGCTTCCATGGGCCGCATGCTGTGCAGGCCTGTAGTAGCGTATATAAGACAAAGCCCCAATATCAGGACAGTAGTGATAACATCTGGTCATCCTAAGTCCCTCTAATGTCCGATCTGTAACGCATATACACCTTTAGGAGACAAGGTCTATCACAAGGTTAAGGGGAAATATTTTTGTACAAGCTCTTTATTAAAACATTTGCAGCACATTATTGGTCTCCAGTCAGGAGGAATTCAGTGGTGATATTCCCTGTGCAACTGGGTCCTAGGATGACACGAAACTTAGTATACTTGCTGGCTCTGCAGCTCCTTTCATTCACTGAGCCAGAACAATCCTTTAAGGAGAGCTAGCATTGAAGAGAAATTCTTTTTGTGGGGCAGTTGCTATGGCTTTGATTCCCTTTAAACAAAGCAGATTGATGATTGAAAAATAAAGAAAAGTTGTACTGTGGTATAGAGGGTGCTTCGAATTCTTACCATGGACTTAATGACACAAGTTTTGAAGATGACTACAATCTGTTTAGATACTACCTGAAACTTTGTTTATTTGTTTCTTTAAATAAACATTCAGGGCCATACTCATTTCAATTGGCCACAGTCCTGTAATTTTTTTTGTTTTGTTTTGTTTTGTTTTGTTTAAGGAAAAAGATTGAAGACCAACACCTACCATAAATATGACAATGAGTATAAGGCAGATTCCCACTATAATTAGGAATGGAATTAAGTAATACTCCAAAGGAAGACTGAACTCTGGGATTAACACAATACGGCCACTGTGGGGGAAAGAAAAACAATTTTAAAATGAATTAAACTTTAACAAACAGTGAAGCTTACAACAGAAATTCAAAAGGGTAAAGTCATCAACAGAAATTAGCATCTTCGGGCACATAAAAAGAGTATAATATGAAAATATTCAGCCACTTTTTTTTAAAAGGTCAACACATAGTCAGTGTAATACTAATGAAATAAATAGGTAAAACTGCAATCATTAGAATCAGTATACTTATCAGGGTGAAGTCCTGGCCCCAATGAAGTCAGTTAGAATTTTGCCATTTATTTAAATGGAGCCAGGTTTTTACCCCTAATGTGCATTCCAATTCACCACGAAGACATTCAGCTGAAAACAGACTGTGTATACCTGTTTTAGAATGAGTCAAGTTTAAATGGTCATTGTTTCCTCATTAGTTAACAAAGTAGCACCCTGCTAATTTGCATGAATAACTGGAAGACCTATGCAGTCTTGTAACTGTGTCAGGCCCAGGATACTAGACAAAGTGGATTGAGGTAGTATCTTTTATTGAACCAACTTCTATTGGCTGTTGAATTTACACAGAGCTTTTCTTCAGGTCTGGGGAATTTACTCTGGGCCTTGAGGTAAGGATTTTCTGAACTTGAAGGCTGTTCTTTTCCTGTGAATGTCTTAAAGGACAGTGGGTGTGGGAGAGATATATTTTGTTTGTGTTTTGGTTTCCCCTTTGTTGGATCCTTTACAATCATCAATATAACTGTTTACCATCCTGGGGTATATTTTGCTCACATTTACATTGTGTGACCTTACTGAAGACAATGAGACTGCACAGATAAAACTGATTGCAGAATTTGTCCACAAAGTCTCAGATACTGGTGATGAGCAGGAAAGAACTCAGCCTGACAGTCATTTCCTATGCTTAGTTTGCAGAAATGGCAAGTAGGAAAAATCTTTTCATATGTGGATACGTGATGCAGAAATAATGGAGAGACAACAAACACAGAACCCCAAGTGGAATTTTTAGTTCCTTTTCAAAGTTTTACCATGTTTAGGTGACTCACCTAAGTTGTACAACAGAAAAACAGATACCATATAACTCACTCTCATATACCAGTCACTGGACTATGCTGCCTTCCAAGCTACTGAAAACTTGCCTAGTGTTGTGGAAAGGTTTGTGAACCTTAGTAATCTTGCTAAATCTAGTTCATATTTTAGAGGCAAGCTTTGTATGTGTTCATTACAGCTGCATTAATTCAAAAATCTTTCTGTAGTATAACTGCAAAAATACATAAGTATAAGAGAGAATCTATATTTCAGCATGATTTCATATATTTCATCAATATTCAGTGACTTGTTTCCCTTCCTATGAATGCCTTGAAATAACATGGAACCATAAAACACCATCTGATGTGAAACAGTTCGCAACATGGCTCATGTGCCATTCAATCAGACTGTAACAGGACTCAACTGTAGTGTAATTCCCATATTCTCTACAGGTCGCATATAGAATTACTTTCATGCTGCTTCATTTTTGTGAGTTGTAGCCTCCAAGAACTGGCAAAGCCAATATCTTAATTTATGCTGCTATTCCATTTGCCCTGACACTACCACCCCTACGTCTGTGGCACCTTTCTCTGTATCCTGGAGAGTAGAATAGACTGTTTTCTCTGAGTTTAGTACTAATATAGCTACAATAGCTAGAGGGGCTTAGCTAGACTAGGGTAGTTAGCATTCTACCCTACAAACCCGTATGTCACCTGCACTCCCACAGTCTATCAAGCAGAGTCCTGAGATTAGGTCCTTACGAAGTTGAGTCTCTCATGTCAGCAGGACGTGCTGCTGCTATGAAACCAGGAGGAAGAATTTTGTTTAGACTTGTGTTTTAAAAATGTTGCTTGTTCAGAGCAAATACTACTACTTGATGGACATGTAACTGTTTAAATTTTCAATCATGATGGTGAAGAGTGGGATTTTGGGCTTGGACTGGTGAATTTTAATTAGTTGTATGAGATTTATATTAGGCTAATATTGGAAGATATTTGGGGTTGGTATCTGTTTATCTCCGTATGATCTAAAGCAGGGGTAGGCAACCTATGGCATGGGTGCCGAAGGTGGCACACAAGCTGATTTTCATTGGCACTCACACTGCCCGAGTCCTGGCCACCAGTCTGGGGGTTGGGGGGGGGGGTTTATTTTAATTTAATTTTAAATGAAGCTTCTTACACATTTTAAAAGCCTTATTTGCTTTACATACAATAGTTTAGTTATATATTATAGACAGAGAGAGAGAGACCTTCTAAAAATGTTAAAATGTATTACTGGCATGTGATACCTTAAATTAGAGTGAATAAATGAAGATTCGGCATGCCACTTCTGAAAGGTTGCCAACCCCTGATCTAAAGGTATGGCTGGGGGTTTCTAATATTTTATTGCTATTGTATTATATAAATTATATAATGCACCAATGGTCTGATTCAAAGCCCAATAAAGTTAATGAAGACTTTCCAATGACTTCAGTGGACACTGCATCAGGTATTCTGTTTCTGAGACAGACACAGTAAAACTTAAATAAATCAGTACAAATGGGCCTTGCTCAAGTTTTTAAAAACATCTGTTAAGAATGAACCATACGCTGCAAGTCTTTCAATTGACAGACCAAAAGGGGTGAAAAATGGGGGGGTGGGGGAGAGAAGTGGAGCCAGCCTACCATCAGTATGAATAAGAGAGTGTTTTTATCATAAATTCATAAACGCATAACTTTATCAGTGATTACACTATTGTTTTAATTATACTAAATACATTACAGTTTGACAAACACATGAGTTTTATTTTGAGTAAACATGCTGGATGTGAAATGTAGATGATGCTTCCCCTAAGGGAACGTCTAATGTGCAATATCCTTTAAGAATGTGAAAGTGGCCACAAATATCTTATAAATCCAAGAAGCTTGCCAAAGTACTGGTCAGGCTGACAGGCTCAATAAATAGTATTCAGTACGCATTCTTCAAGAGAACTTAAAAACTTAAGAGCAACTACATCTTTGCTGCAGCCTGTCAGAATAACTGTGGCCTAAAGAGCTACTGAAAAGTCTGATTTTCTTTTTTCTTTTCACAATTTCAGATTCTTAGACTGACCACTCTGCCAGAGCATCTATTTATTTAAAAATACTTACACACAATCTCATAGGGATCAAGCATCTGACAGTCGATGTTTAAAGTATACAAGGTGAAATCCTGGCCCCCAGTGAAGTCAATGGCAAGCCTTCCATTGACTTCAGTTTGGCCAGGATTTCATCCAGAAAAAAATTATTGATCTTCAGTAAAGGATAAACAGAGGTGATAACAGTCCAAGGAATGATATTACTGCATATTAGGTTACATATTTAAAAAGATAAATAATTACTTACCCCTTTTCATAAGTGAATTCGTCTTTCAGTGAATTAGCTGATGTCTCACCAATAAAGACAGATGGAATATCAATTTTCTTTAAAACTTCAACTGTTCATAAAAAGAACAAAAGACTAGCACTGACATACATAACTCAGTCTCTATGGGCACACCAATAATTAAGACTATCTCATGATGTCTTCATGGCTCTTTAAAAGACAATCAGTGTGTGGAGACCTCTTCTAAGATAGATTTAGTATACAATATGCAATTAACACATTCTGTTAACTAAAGTGTCCACCTACAAAATAATATCCTGCGCTACTAGTAGTGGTATCTTAGAGTTGCTGTCTGTGCAAACATCAACTGATAATTCTTCAAAAATATTTAAGATAACAAGAAATCCTTTGGTAAATTACAGTTTAACCAAAGCATCACTAATTATAGTCAGACTGCAGCTGGTATAAATTGGCATAGCTTCATTGACTTGGAGGAGCTATGCTGACTTATACCAGCTGAGGATCTGGTCCTATATGTTCCACATTTTCCTATAAATGAAGGAGTGGAGATGACTTTAGGCTGGAAAAAGTCCAAAAGTAGAAAGGAGGGAATGAGCAAGCCCAACTTCACTATTCACAAGAAATCCAATTGAAGGAAAGCAACATTATTATTTTTCCCCCTGTCACAGAATGCAGTCACAAAAACTTGCAACATTTCTCTTGACCTCAGGTGAGGAACACCCAGTATTAAAAAAAACAAGTGAAAGAGAGGAAACAAAAATACAGATGCTCTACTAACTTACACTGGTTCATTTCAACAGTGCTTCATCTTATTTCAGAAAATATACAATATTGGTCTTGAGTAACACTATATTATATGATTTGAAATGGAAAGGGTTTCCACAGGCAGGTTTTAACTGCATAACATTTTTGCACACTTTGTCACTGGTGCATCTGAAATAGAAATAACTTTTTAGAGCTCTACCAACTCAAGAAATCCATACAATACATTTTGTGCTACTCTATGGCCCATCTCAATGTGTCTTACACACAGAAGGAACAACTCACCAAGTGGCTTCAATTCCACTGAATTCAACGGAGTGGCAACTGCTTAAGTCAACAGTGAATTTGGCTTTGTGAGAAAGGGACGTACTAGTTCCTACTTGACAGATGGAGACACAGAAGTATAGAAAGGTTAGGGCAGGGGTGGACAAACTTTTTGGCCCAAGGGCCACATCTGGGTGGGGAAATTGCATGCAGGGCCATGAATGTAGGGCTGGAGCAGGAGGTTGTTGTGTGTGAGGGGGTGCGGAGTGTGGGAGGGGGCTCAGGACAGAGGGTTGGGGGGCAGGAAGGATGTGGCAGGTGCTCAGGGCGGGAGTTAGGATGCAGGAGGGGGTGCAGAGTGCAACAGGGGGGTTGGGGTGCAGGAGGGGTGCGGCAGGGGGCTCAGGGCAGGGGTTGGGGCGCAGGAGGAGTGTGAAATGTACAAGAGGGCTCAGGGCAGGGGGTTGGGGCAAAGGAGAGGTGCAGCAGGGATTGAGGTCTAGGAGGGGTTCGGGGTGTGGGCTTTGGCCCAGTGCCGCTTACCTGGAGCAGCTCCGGAGTGGCAGTGGCACGCAGCAGGGCTAAGACAGGTTCCCTGGCTGTCCTGGCCCTGTGCCATGCCGCTCCCAGAAGCGGTTGGCACCACATCCCTGCTGCCCCTGGGGGAGTGGGTCAGAGGACTCCGCAGCTGCCGTCCCCTGCAGGTACCTCCCCCAAAGCTCCCATTGGCTGCGGTTCCCCATTCCTGGCCAATGGGAGCTGCGGGGAGCGGTGCCTGGAGGCAAGGGCAGCGCATGGAGCCCTCTGCCCTCCCTCCCCCAGGGGCCACAGGGACATGGTGCTGGTTGCTTCCAGCAGCAGCGTGGGGCCCACAGCACCATGGGAGTGGCAATCCCGCGGGCAAGATCCAAAGCCCTGATGGGACGGATCTGGCCCGGAGGCCGTAGTTTGCAGACTCTAATTTTGGATCCTCAGTTTGACACTTCAGGCCTGACTCCCAGTCCTGTGCCATAACTATAACTACAGGCTGCCATAAAAGCAAATATATAAAGGTACATACTAAAAGAGAGGTGCAAAATATAGGGCAGCTAACAACACAGGCTTCATTTATGTATTAACTAAAGCTGTGTGAAGTGTCTGGGTTTGCTTCCCAGGACTCCTGGGGAACATCTTACTTGGTTTCAGTTCATGTGGGTTTGCACGTGTGACTTTAAGTTTCAAGGCTGAATGAATCCAAAGTTCCAGTGAAATTTGGTTGACATCAAAGTGTTCAGGTTTTCCAAAGAAACTATGTGGAATCATACTTTTCTGAGTGCAATGCAAAAAACATATAACGGCCCGTGGTTACTTGAAACTGTTCCAAAGGTTTCTTGCAAACTTCTCTTGCATTTTGAGTTTATAACTAAACTTGAAACCAAGCAAGCATCACAAGCTTGGGGATTTCACTGAGAACACTTCACACAGCTTTCCCACAATTTAGTGTTTTGTCTGTTGAAAGTGAATTTCTCAGTTCACTGAAAGGTGTCTCTTTATTTGGAAATAGTGTTTGTTCACAGTTATGTCCCTGTTCAGTACTCAATCAGTTGAAGAAAAGTGAAGGAAAAGGATCAAAATATCACAGAAAACTAACAGCACTAAAGACAGAACCAATATTTGGTATCTATCCAAAATATGCAATAGTAGACATTGAATACTTTTTCTTGGCAACAGTGGGATTATGTGGCAGTGTGCTACTTTAGAGATAAAGAACATTTTAAATCCTTAACAGTAAATCACATGAACACTTTCTCATTAAACACTGAAATACATACCAAAAGAAGAAACTGACATTTCAGCCACCTTGCAAATATGTTCTCAACTTACTAATTAATGAACGTATATGAAAACAGTAAACACTAGAATCTTATCTCTTGTATGCTATGTTTTGGGAATACCTTCATTTATTCCAGTGAAAAATTATACATGTACATGTATAATCCTTTGGGGGTTATTTAGGTGAACAGACAGCTGTGCAAAGAACAGTGAGCATGAAAAGACTCCCTACCCAAAAATTACAATATGTTTTGGATCCTCATCCCATGGAGCAGCAGTAACTTTTTTTTGCCATATTCCTATTTCAGTAATAACAAAAGAGAACTGACATCATCCTAGAGGTTTATTGGGCCAATCACATTCTTCTTGCTCATAAATTTTAACCACTTGACTTCCATGGAAAAGCTGAACCAAAATTTCAACAAGGAGAATAGACAGAACAATGCTTGCACAGAACACAAACACCATAATGGTGCAAATACCATATAAAGCATGCACATACATGCACATAGCAACTTCTACCATCTTAAATACATTAAAACAAGGGGAACTCCTGATCATAATAAACTGAAGTTAATACCATATACTATAGTGGGTGGAATAACTTTCAAATAGGAGAGAAGTGATACCTGTACTTACTGTCGTTGGATCCCATGCTAATCAGGTCATCAGAATCAACATTGTGAACTATAGCTGCCTTGTATCCAGCTCTCTGTGCATTTAAAACCTGTAAGTCATATACAGTACTTGTTATATTAATATATCAATCTTCTACAATAAACCAAGATACTAATTTACAACATCCTAGGAGTGCAAATGACTCCACTTTCATTTAGAAATAAGGAATTATTTTTTCAAACAACCACATATTTCTAAAATAGGATGTTACTGTACTCTTTCTAAGAAGGTATAAAAATCACTTCTGTGCAGGCAGGTTTCATGTTTACATAATTAGTCCTAAAATCCTTCAACATTAAGATAAAAAGCCTTTGTCATATCTGAAAATCAAGAGAGTAACTTATTTTGAATAATCAGTACTTATCTTTAACCTGACATGTAAGTCATAATCTTTGCCTTTAGCTCATGCTTGGATCTCTTTAACTTGTCAGTTCACAATATCACTAATGTGTCATCATAGTAGTGCAGAATTATGAATATGCACCAGATCCTAAGGTACAGTGCAAAGCAGCTGCATTGCTGGCATATTTTGGCCTTAAATTCAGCATAGCTAGACACGACTAGATCATCATGGTGCATGATATTCTTCCATTGTACAGAGCTGACATAGCAAGTCCTACATCCTCCCTGTTGCCAGTGTAAGGGGTATCGTCATGGCATTGTAGCTCTGGCTATCCTCTGCTTCAATGATATGTGGCTGTGAAAGGGCCCCCGGGGTCTGTAAACTGTCCTAAACTATGCCAAAAGATCATCCAGAGACTGCAAAGGCTGTTTTTATAACCCTGTGTAGAATTGCACAGTGAACTCCTGGGCTGTAATTGAGTGATCTGAGCCCATATTTATAAAAATATTTTAGATTGTCAGATCACTTGGGTTGGATATGCATCAGCGGCCCTTTACTTTATCCCTCATTCAAGGTGACTGTGTTGTACACTTATCTTTGGGTAATGTCATCTGCAAGCACAATATTAAACTGCTATCTTTATGCTGATACCTCAGATCTACCTCCCTACTCCAGGCCTGTTGTCTCCTGCCCAACCTAAACTCTTGGGCTGTCTCTGACACTTTCTTGTGAATATCTAGCCACCAGCTCAAGCTAAACATGGCTAAAACACAGCTCCTAATTTTCCTGCCCAAGCCTTCCCTGCTAGTCTTTTCTCAACCACTCTGGACATCAGGCACCATCCTGCCTGTTACTCAGGTGTGTACCTGGGGATCATCTACAAATTGGTCCTTACATCTTGTTTATAGCTAAATCTTGCTCATGGTTTCTGTGTAACATCTAAGATGCAGCCTTTCCTATCCATCCATGCAGCTAAAATTCTTGTCTCGTTACTGCAACATCCTTCTCTCTGGACTTGACAAATGCAATCTTTCCCTACTCGTATCCATTCAGAATGTTGCTGCTAAGATCTCTGCCCCAAGCCTGTCACCTGATCATGTCACCCTTCTCTCTCTGAATCCCTCCACTGGTTCCCTCTTCTTTATTAAATCAAACATAAGCTGCTTGTAGTTACTTTAAGACCCTTCACGGTCAAGCCCCATGCTATCAATTGTCTCTTATTTACTATCGAGCTGCCAATGCTCACCTGCAATCAGGGGCAGCTCCAGGCCCCAGCACACCAAGTTCATGCTTAAAGCGGCAAGCCGCGGGGGGGCGCTCTGCCGGCGCCACGAGGGCGGCAGGCAGGCTGCCCTCAGCGACTTGCCTGCGGAGGGTCCGCTGGTCCCACAGCTTCAATGGACTTCCCACAGGCATGCCTGCGGAGGGTCTGCTGGTCCCGCAGCTTCGGCAGTCCTCCGAAGCCGCAGAACCAGCGGACCCTCCGCAGGCAAACCACCGTGCTTGGGGCGGCAAAAACCCCAGAGCCGCCCCTGCCTGCAATTGGCCCATGATGCTATCTTCCACTGCCCACTGGTTACATTTTCAAACAAACACCTTAGTGCTTTCTTTCATGTTGCCCCTTGCTATTGGGCAGTGTTCCCCACAAATATCCACAACTGTTATCCTTTATTCAAATCTCTTCAAGTGTCTTTTGCTGTGATGCTAACAAAGCCCTTGACAAGCTAGGCTTCTAGTGTACAGAGTGCACTGGTTATCATGAGGACCAATACTGTCTCATTGTTGAGTTATACTCCATCTATGTCATCTGTCTCCTGTCTTATCGTTAGATTGTAAGCCTCTTAGGATAGAAAATCATCTTATTCTGAATTTGTAAAGCATCTAGCACAATGAGGTGAATGGAGACCCTGGGTGCAATGGTAATACAAATAATAAATCATCCTCCCAGTCATGAAGAGCTAGACATGTGGCTCCCTCTGGGAAGTGTGCCATCACCACTTTCAAGCTGGCTATAGGGGCCATCAGAGTAGCATCTCCACCTTCACTGACTGAGCTAGCATCTCACATGGGAAACCATTATCATACAAACTTTTGGCCAGCCCATTAGAATTTGTCAAGCAGGAGTTAACAGGAGCACTTATATTTATTTGATGGGTAAATGCAGTGGATACATCAATTTACCAGCAGTTATTGTCCCACACCAGATACTCCTGTTGGTGCAGACTGTCCCTGTACTCACCACATCTCACATACTATGGTGTGGTACCAGCTCTCACTAAAAAGTCATTATTTGACAACTACTGTAACTCTTCTAAAATTCTATAAGCAGCCCTGCACATACATACATAGCAAATCTTAATAGTTACTGTTTGATCCTGTAAAAGGACTCTTCTAGTCAGATTTTAAACATAGTGGGCCAAATTCTTTAGTCCTTTCTCTTGTTATCTAGCCATCCATCCACAACTGGCAACTGCGAATTACAGATCTACAGTTCTGTTTCAGATTTCTTCTGCTTAGGGTTCAAGCTACAAAAGCAAAGTTAAAGTGATTTGGACAGTCATCACTTTGGAGATGGAATTAGTTCAATTTAAAGTTTCTAATTTTTTAAATTGTGATTAACTCAAAAATTAATCGCGTGAGTCAACTGCAATTGACAGCCCTAATTATATTAATTGCACTTATAACAATAGAATACCAATTGAAATTTATTAAATATATTTGGATGGTTTTCTACATTTTCAATATTGATTTCAATTACAACACAGAATACAAAGTGCACAGTGCTCACTTTATATTTTTTATTACAAATATATGCACTGTAAAAATCATAAACAAAAGAAATAGTATTTTTCAATTCACCTCATACAAGTATTGAAGTGCAATCTCTTTATCATGAAAGTGTAACTTACAAATGTAGGGTTTTGGGGGTTTTTTTGGTTACATAACTGCACTCAAAAACAAAACAGTCTAAAACTTTACAGCCTACAAGTCCACATAGTCCTACTACTTATTCTGACAATCACTGTAACAAACAAGTTTGTTTACATTGACGGGAGATACTGCGGCCTGCTTCTTGTTTACAATATCACCTGAAAGTGAGAACAGGTGTTCACATGGCACTGTTGTAGCTGGCGTCGCAAGATATTCATGTGCCAGATGAGTTAAAGATTCCTACCACCCTTCCAGAGGACATGCTTCCATGCTGATGATGGGTTCTGCTTGATAACGATCCAAAGCAGTGCAGACTGACGCATGTTCGTTTTCATCATCTGAGTCAGATGCCACCAGCAGAAGGTTCGTTTTCTTTTTTTGGTAGTTTGGGTTCTGTAGTTTCCGCATCGGAGTGTTGCTCTTTGAAGACTTCTAAAAGCATGCTCCACACCCTGTCACTCTCAGATTTTGGATGGCATTTCAGATTCTTAAACCAGGGGTCAAGTGCTGTAGCTATTTTTAGAAATCTCACATCGATACCTTCTTTGCGTTTTGTCAAATCTGCTGTGAAAGTGTTCTTAAAACGAACATGTGCTGTGTCATCATCCGAGACCGCTATAATATGAAATATATGCAGAATGTGGGTAAAACAGAGCAGGGGACATACAATTCTCCTCCCAAGGAGTACATTCACAAATTTAATTGACGCATTATTTTTTTAATGAGCATCATCAGCATGGAAGTATGTCCTCTGGAATAGTGGCCGAAGCATGGAACAGGCATACAAATGTTTAGCATATCTGGCTACAAAAGTGCCATGTGAACAACCTGTTCTCACTTTCAGGTGACATTGTAAACAAGAAGCAGGCAGCAGTATCTCCCGTCAATGTAAACAAACTTATTTGTTATAGTGATTGGCAGGATAAGAAGTAGGACTGAGTGGACTTGTAGGCTTTAAAGTGTTATATTGTTTTATTGTTGAATGCAGCTTTTTTATATACACCTCTACCTCGATATAACGCGACCCGATATAACACGAATTCAGATATAACACGGTAAAGCAGTGCTCCGGGGGGGGGAGAGGCTGCGCACTCAGGTGGATCAAAGCAAGTTCGATATAACGCGGTTTCACCTATAACGCAGTATGAATTTTTGGCTCCCGAGGACAGCGTTCTATCGAGGTAGAGGTGTAATTCTACATTTGTAAGTTCAACTTTCATTATAGATTGCACTATAGTACTTGTATGAGGTGAATTACAAATATTTGCACTGTAAAAACAAAATATTTTTCAATCAAAAATAAATATAAAGTAAGCACTATACACTTTGTATTCTGTGGTATAATTGAAATTAATATATTTGAAAATATATTTAATATCCAAAAATATTTAAAATAAATGGTATTATATTGTTTAACTGTGCACTTAATCTTTTTAATCGCTTGACAGCCTAAATATAATACATATAGTATTTGGATCCACATTTTAAAAATTACTTTCTTCCTTCCTTCCCTTTCTGTTTTCCTGCCCTATGAAAAGCAGCCCCTATTCGACCATCAAAGGAGCAGTAGTTTCCCTTGGGTTGCCAGAATGGTGATAACTGCTCCCTAAGCTGCCATTGTGAAGCAATAACTTCATTCAGTCATGACAGCAGCAATCTACTAGGGATGAGCAGTTTCTCGTTTGGTAGGATTTGATAATTCAGTGGTGTGAATTTAATCTCTTGCATTATCAGTGTTTATTGCATGGGTTCCAGTGTGTTCCATGCATCATCCTAACAAAATATGGGCTTACTAAAAGTACTTTGATGCTACATTCTTCATAAGGATATAGCCTACGTATCCTACAAAGGATGAATATAGGCAAATAACACAGGAATGCAGGGGCAAGATTAGAAAGGCAAAGGCACAAAATGAGCTCAAACTAGCTATGGGAATAAAGGGAAACAAGAAGACTTTTTATCAATACATTAGAAGCAAGAGGAAGACCAAGGACAGGGTAGGCCCACTGCTCAGTAAGGAAGGAGAAACAGTAACAGGAAACTTGGAAATGGCAGAGATGCTTAATGACTTCTTTGTTTCGGTCTTCACTGAGAAGTCTGAAGGAATGTCTAACATAGTGAATGCTTATGGGAAAGGGGTAGGTTTAGAAGATAAAATAAAAAAAGAGCAAGTTAAAAATCACTTAGAAAAGTTAGATGCCTGCAAGTCACCAGGGCCTGATGAAATGCATCCTAGAATACTCAAGGAGTTAATAGAGGAGGTATCTGAGCCTCTAGCTATTATCTTTGGAAAGTCATGGGAGACGGGAGAGACTCAGAAGACTGGAAAAGGGCAAATATAGTGCCAATCTACAAAAAGGGAAATAAAAACAACCCAGGAAACTACAGACCAGTTAGTTTAACTTCTGTGCCAGGGAAGATAATGGAGCAAGTAATTAAGGAAATCATCTGCAAACACTTGGAAGGTGGTACGGTAATAGGGAATAGCCACCATGGATTTGTAAAGAACAAATCGTGTCAAACCAATCTGATAGCTTTCTTTGATAGGATAATGAGTCATGTGGATAAGGGAGAAGCGGTGGATGTGGTATACCTAGACTTTAGTAAGGCATTTGATACGGTCTAGCATGATATCCTTATCGATAAACTAGGCAAATATAATTTAGATGGGCTATTATAAGGTGGGTGCATAACTGGCTGGATAACCGTACTCAGAGAGTAGTTATTAATGGCTCCCTATCCTGCTGGAAAGGTATAACAAGTGGGGTTCCGCAGGGGTCTGTTTTGGGACTGGCTCTGTTCAATATCTTCATCAACGACTTAGATGTTGGCATAGAAAGTATGCTTATTAAGTTTGCAGACGATACCAAACTGGGAGGGATTTGCAACTGCTTTGGAGGACAGGGTCAAAATTCAAAATGATCTGGACAAACGGGAGAAATTGTCTGAGGTAAACTGGATGAAGTTCAATAAAGACAAATGCAAAGTGCTCCACTTAGGAAGGAACAATCAGTTTCACACATACAGAATGGAAAGAGACTGTCTAGGAAGGAGTATGGCAGAGAGAGATCTAGGGGTCATAGTGGACCACAAGCTAACTATGAGTCAACAGTGTGATACTGTTGCCAAAAAAGCAAACGTGATTCTGGGATGCATTAACAGGTGTGTTGTAAACAAGACATGAGAAGTCATTCTTCCACTCTACTCTGCGCTGGTTAGCCTCAACTGGAGTATTGTGTCCAGTTCTGGGCACCGCATTTCCAGAAAGATGTGGAGAAATTGGAGAGGGTCCAGAGAAGAGCAACAAGAATGATTAAAGGTCTTGAGAACATGACCTATGAAGGAAGGCTGAAAGAATTGGGTTTGTTTAGTTTGGAAAAGAGAAGACTGAGAGGGGACATGATAGCAGTTTTCAGGTATCTAAAAGGGTGTCATCAGGAGGAGGGAGAAAACTTGTTCACCTTAGGCTCTAATGATAGAACAAGAAGCAACGGACTTAAACTGCAGCAAGGGAGATTTAGGTTGGACATTAGGAAAAAGTTCCTAACTGTCAGGGTAGTTAAACACTGGAATAAATTGCTTAGGGAGGTTGTGGAATCTCCATGTCTGGAGATATTTAAGAGTAGGTTAGATAAATGTCTATCAGGGACGGTCTAGACAGTATTTGGTCCTGCCATGAGGGCAGGGGACTGGACTCGATGACCTCTCGAGGTCCCTTCTAGTCCTAGTGTCCATGAATCTATGAATCCCATTGTCTGGTAATCCTTATGCTAATAAGATACATGCTGACCAGTTAATGTTGAAGACAGGGACTTTTCCAGCAGACTAATAGCTGCTGCAGCAGCTATACTGCATAGAGCTGTTCAAAGCTTTCTGTGTTTTTGAAGGAAGCACATTTGGTCTAGAGTCAAGACCTGTATCTTCAAAACTAGAAAAAATATAGCCAGATTGCACATCCCAAGGGACTGAAATCATGGTGTGGAAGACGTTAATGATCTTAGCTTTCCAGTTTTACATTAGTACTTCTAAAAACCAGAGTCTCCAGGCCAAGCCTGAAAATGGAGACCTTCATAGTATAGCTGTGCGATGGCCTTGTGGATAAAGATGACTTCAAAGTGAAGACAAAATAAAGAGATGGAAAGGAAGTGAAAAAAGACTTGCCAAAAACATCACTCAACAAAATAGCATAAAGGTCAAAGCCAATGAGGGAGTGTCCATCAAGTTATTTGCACTCTTTACTTTGTCTATGGTAGCCCTTGTTCTTAATCTTGATAATAGAATCATAGAATATCAGGGTTGGAAGGGAACTCAGGAGGTCATCTAGTCCAACCTCCTGCTCAAAGCAGGACCAATCCCCAACTAAATCATCCCAGCCAGGCCTTCGTCAAGCCTGGCCTTAAAAACTTCTAAGCAAAGAGATTCCACCACCTCCCTAGGTAACCCATTCCAGTGCTTCACCATCCTCCTAGTGAAAAAGATTTTTCCTAATATCCAACCTAAACCTCCCCCACTGCAACTTGAGACCATTACTCCTTGTTCCGTCATCTGCTACCACTGAGAACAGTCTAGATCCATCCTCTTTGGAACCCCCTTTCAGATAGTTGAAAACAGCTATCAAATCCCCCCTCATTCTTTTCTTCTGCAGACTAAACAATCCCAGGTCCCTCAGCCTCTCCTCATAAGTCATGTGCTCCAGCCCCCTAATCATTTTTGTTGCCCTCTGATGGACTCTTTCCAATTTTTTCACATCCTTCTTGTAGTGTGGGGCCCAAAACTGGATTCAGTGCTTCAGATGAGGCCTCACCAATGCCGAATAGAGGGAAATGATCACTTCCCTCGATCTGCTGGCAATGCCCCTACTTATACAGCCCAAAATGCCGTTAGCCTTCTTGGCAACAAGGGCCCACTGTTGACTCATATCCAGCTTCTTGTCCACTGTAACCCCTAGGTCCTTTTCATCCACATGTCTCTCCGATAAAAATGATCAGATAGGGTGGGAGAGGTATCCTTTTATTGGACCAACTTCTGTTGCTTAAAGAAGCTTCTGAGCTCTGTGAAAGCTCAAGCTTGTCTCCCTCACCAACAGAAGTTGGTTCAATAAAGATATTACCTTACCTACCTTCTCTAATATCCTGGTACAAACATTGCTACAAGACTGTACACAATTATCAGTTATTATTCATTCATGGAGAAAAATTTCTTATTGTGAGACGTATACATTTATTTAACATGCCTTATTGGAAAAAATGGTCCACTACACGGAATATTTTCTTCAGCAAAGGTAGCAAATAATTCACACCACACTAAACTTTTAATTCGTTATAAATGTCCATGTGGCTTAAATTACATATCACTTTGAATGATTTTTGTAGACACTGTCAAATTGTTAGCTGAAACTAGTTGAAACGTCAATTTTAATGCAAATTCCTCTTTTTTAGAATAAAAGCTTAAACTTTTCAAAAGTATTGAAGGCACTTAGGGTCCTAAATCCTACTGACTTTTGGTAGAACTTAGCTCCTGAGTCAATTACGCACACTTAAAAATTTTACCCCAAATCTCTCAAAGAATGAATCCAGTTAACAGTCATCTGATGCAAAATCAAAACTGCCCTTTCAATGTTTTCTTACTTCATTTTGTTCCAGTTAAAATTTTAATTCCTAACTTATTGTCCAAGTGAAGTAGTAGAGTGAAAATGAAATTGTCTTTTTTTGTTGAAGCCAGGAAAAATGCAAGAATTAAACAAAGTCACAAACGCTAAAGTAAACCTTAAGACATTCTTTCAGTTTTAATCTAAGCAGGAGTTCCCAAACTGTAGTACATCCACTGGTGATATATGAGCTTGATGTTTCATCAATTCACTTCACAACAATTTAAAGACGGTACGTGAACCAATAAAGTTTGGAAACTGCTGGAAGGTGTTATTTTCAACATAGATGTGGACATTTGTCTCTTATAGGATTTTTAAGTAGACAGCATTCCTTTAAAATCAAAGCTACATGTGTTTACAGAATCTTTAGCATATAGCATAAAACTCAAAACATTCAGGAGTTTGATTAACATACAGGACACCCTGCATAGGGAGTACAAAAAAGGAAAGCTCTCCCATATTTACAAACTAACCCACGTGTGTCAAAAAATTCTATTTTAAACAGTTTAAATGAAGTAACAGCTGTTCTTTTTAAGAATACAAGATGCCAATATAATATAATTCTCTTTATAAGAACTATATGTGACAGGCTGCACGTTTACAAAATGCGCTACCACCAAACATATGGTTTGAAGAGGAAACGAAAGGACTCCCCTAAGAGAAGGAAGATTAATGAATAACAAAACATGCAAAGCAACCCACACCTAAAACAAGAAATACTATCTGGAAGGCGTGTGATTAAGAGTTTCTGAGCAATATGAATAAGCATAGCTTCAGGACTAGAACAAAGTCTTGACAAATGTTTCAAGGAAAATTGCATTTGGAACTTTAAATCATATGCTATTTCTGATGACTTAGTCTTTTATTTTGCATATCCATCAAAAGCTCATTCTGCTCCCACTAATGTTAATACAGATTTTCCCACTTACCTTAGTAGAATCAGGATTAGGTCCCAAATGTATGGTAAAGTTAAACTATGTATGGCCCAATTCTGCTGAAGTTAAGCAGTATCTTACACCACAAGAAATCCTATTGAAATCAATTGAGTAAGCTACTAATTCAACCTGAGTAGTGGTGGCAACGCCTTTATGATTAGTAGCTGAGACCTTGGCCAATTTAGTGTTAGAAGTACTCTTATGTCCCACCAACTCCAAGGATGGGTTCGCTATGTGCACCCACAGAAATGCACATATGGGTGGGTGCTGGCTTCAGGGTTTTGCTATCACAAATGAGTGTAAGTGGAAGGATGTGCTTATGGATAGGCTGTAAGGGGAGGAGGCATCTGTAGATGTGATGTGATGTAGGTCAGGAATGGTTCTACGCTGTCCCAAAAAACACTGGGGTTCAGTTTCTGCTCCTGGTATCCTGTATTTTTCCAGGCCAGCAGAGCCAACCCACTCAGAAGGGAGTACATTGCATTGCTCAGCAGGGTCACTTCTAACAGAATAAGGAATGACGTTCTGCCTTCTTTGGCCAGAACGATAATGTTCATCATGAGGTGGGGCCATGAGAGTATGAGGCAGAAGGAAATGGAAATAAATCCTCAAGACTCCTTCCTGAATTTAGAAGGCTTCTCCATGGAGGATCACATGCAACCCCATCCGTCCATTCTGTTTTGAACCAGAAATGAATGTTTACCTCGGTGCATTAGTCTCTTATAACTAAAAATTTTCTATACTTCCCTCCCAAGTTTCAGCTATTTTGAAACTCAATACTTTTAAATCAATTTATTAATTCCCTCTCCCCTACCCATTCCAATGGAACAACAATCCATTGCGTATATTTACAAGATGCAGAAAAACTCAACCTAGTCAGAGGAAAGCAGACTTTGGACTGAAATAAGATTCACTTATTAAAAAAGCTATGCTTTTTATGGAACAGAGAGATCTGACCCTTAATCCTGATATTTTTCTATATCTTTCTCCCCTGTCATGTAGGCTTTTTTTATTTCTCCATCAGATGTTGGTTTTAGCCCATATGCTACATTACTCTATGGCTTTTTCTCTACTCCATCTATGTTAATATAATTACTGATATATAACATTGATCCTGGTTTCCATTTCAAAAAATTTCTTTTCTACTCTCCATATGCCAGCATTCTGTCTTATATAGCATACAAAAGATTACATAAATACACACTGCTGTCATAGTTTTGGTTTAATTATGTCTAGGATGACCAGATAGCAAGAGTAAAAACTGAGATGGAGTGGGGGGTAATAGGTGCCTGTATAAGACAAAGCTCTGAATATCTGGACTGTCCCTATAAAACTGGACATCTGGTCACCCCAGTTATGTCCCATTGTATCGTCCCCACAGATGACCAGATCAAACCAACTAATTTACACCAATACTAAAGCTTCCCAGTCAAAGCCTTAAAAATCCTATTTCCACTTTATTGAAGAATGCTTTTATATACAATATAAAGAACTGCATTCTTTACATATCAAAGACAAAGAAATTACAGTATGTGAAACCCATGTAAAGACACAATACAGTTTGCATGACACCGAACTAGTCTCTGGGGTATGTAACAAACCCTCAATGCGCAAAGTGTATATATTGATGTTAAGATCCATTGATATTTTGGGGACAGTTCATGTGAGTGCCATTGAGGTAACTTGTTTCAAACCCTAGAGGATGAAGTTTGGCTTCTGATAGCCTAGAGAAGATATTACCAAAGTAGTGGATGAAAGGCCTCTCAAACCAGTCAAAGTAATAAAAATCAGCTCGATCAAATGCCAGAATGAATGAATAAATCTGAGCACAATGACAGTTAAAATGAAGAATTTACTAGTAAATTTTATAGCATCATTATACCTACAAGCTATTGAAATTTCTTGTAACATTAATAACTTATCTCTAAAATATCTGCTTTTTTTAAACTTCAATGAAAATTGGGTTTCAGGACTGAAGAATGTGGGATATGCATGAAGCAGTTATCCAATGTGCTTGCTTGTTGCACAGAAAAGAAGACCTAGAAGGGGAACCGCATCAAAATATTCATATTGGGCCTCATCCAAGCGTACTCAAGTCAGAGGAAAGACTTCCCTTGACTTCAATGGCTGTTGAATCAGGCTCATTGTTTGTCACAGTTAGAGCTATCAGAGTAGCTTTCACACTTCTGATCATTGCCTTTTTAGCTTTCTTAATACATGGAGATGCTGACAAACTGCACTGCTGCAGCATGATGGGAAGACAAAGGCTTAAATTTCTTCCAAGTCCTTTCACCAAGTAAGTGGTGCTCTTATTTGGTGCACGTGCTTAGCAGTACTGGGTACTTGGTGGAAGGAGCTGCTTTTACCGTGGAAAGATAAAGTTGTTATGGGCTGATCTTGAGAAGGGCTAAGCACTCTCAAACCCTCTTAAATCAATAGGAATTGAGGGTGCTTAGCGTCACCTCGACTCTTGACAACACTTCTAGTTTTTAAATTCATATGTAAATCTGAGCCTCCAGTTCTGAAATCCTACTCTGTCTGGATTACAGTCCGTTCTTTGTTGGCATCCGCAAGTACCTCTGGTGGTAACACAAATCAAAACACTGGTCTGTAATATGCATTATTTTCCGATGTGACTGAGGATTCACTGTGAAGACCAGATAAGTAACATCTCTGAGAGTGTTATGTTTTCAGTTGAGAAGGATGAAAGCTGAACCCACATCAGCAGAAGGAAATTCCTGGAAATGAACTGAGTGTTCTGATACTGTAAAAAATCCCACTGATGTCACAGGGCATAAAACTGAACAGAATTTCTCCTACAAAGGGGATCAGACGCACAATTTGTGACTGGTTGAGGAGAATAACTTCAGTGTTACTCTCAGGACTGGTGGGTATCTGCTCTCCCTTTTGCAGCCTGTCCTGACCTTGGCATTTCCAGTGAGGGCAGCCCTGGGCATCATGGGTCACACCAATATGTTCCTGGACTTGTTCACTAGCCCTGCTAGGAATTTTCTTGTAGAAACCTAACACAGCTTTTAGTGAGGGTTAATACAGCCAGTAATGATCAAATTAGAGAATTAAGTAAGAATTATGTAAGTTCTGTTAAGATAAGTAGCCATGACTTCAGTGGGAAAGTGATCAAATTAAGGAGTAAGGGCCAGATTCGTGTTTCAGTTAGAGCAGTTAAGATCCATGGAACCACCACTGAGACCTTTTTGCAAGTTTGCACAGGTGTAATTGCTATTAGAATTTAGCCCCTTGTAGGAGAAATTCTGTTCAGTTTTAGCACCTTTTAGCTCCTGGCAATAAACTGCTGTCTATATTGGCGCTTTCAGCACTAAAACTTTTGTCGCTCGGGCAGTAATCATTGTTTTTTCACACCTCTGAACGATTAAAGTTTTAGTGTTCAAAGTGGCAGTGTAGACCCAGCCTAAACTGGGGAGTTGTACAAACATAACTACACCAATGCAAAAATCCCTTTTGTAAGAAAGGGCAGGTATGCCTACAATTCACAACCACTTACCAATACAGCAGCATGCACAAAGGGGGAATGTATATGACAGCTGTGCATGCACATGGGTTAACTTACCACTATAGCTTTTAGAGATATATTTTTGAGTACTCAACTATCTATTGTGTATGAAATCTAAAATATGTTTGTCTGTTTTACAACATCAATGTCAATGCAAATTATGAGACGTTTCAAGGATATTCACTTTGGCCAGGAGCAAATGAATTTATACTTCAATGAAAAATCCTGCCATTGACTCAGTATGTACTATTTTAATATATTTTGAAATAAACTCAACACAAATTTGTTCCCATTCAATTTAATTTAATGAAGGAACTGTCCAAAATGTGAAGTCTCTATTCTTGTGTAAAACTGAGTTTGAGAAAACGGACCTGATTCTCACTTACATCATAGCCTCTTTTTGCCAGAATCATGTACAGGGACCTTGATGTAAGCGAATCAGCCCCCACAAAGCAACAGAAATGTGACAAAATGAACAAAATTGAATCCACCTTTCCCATGAAGTCCCCAATTAAAACCATCAGTGTAGATTGTTGAAAGGGGAAATAATTTGGTTTCTGTAATACAATACCTCATCAGGACTTGCTTACAAAATAGTTTTCTAATCAGAAGAAATCTGTTCCCTTGGCAGATCTCAGATATTATCCTGTAATTTATCATTGTTAAAGATGACTAAACTGCCTAAAGCTTTAATCCAGTAACAGGATCCACTATTGTGGACCCTTTATGCTTAGAGAACTGTCTCATTCTCCCTTGATATATGGTAGATTTACAGGTATAACTGTCACCAAGGTTGATGGTAATTCTGTGTGTGTATATTCCCCCATATATCAGATCAATAGTTCCATTAGCTGTAAGAGCTCTTACATATATTTGAAAGAATACTATATTGTAGCCAGAGAGCATGATACAAAGCCCACTGCAGTAAATGCAATCTTTCTGGGTCTGATCCACTGAACTCAATTGAAAGACTGGGATTATGGTCCTATCATGCCCCTAGACATGCTGATAGTTCTGAGCCTACTTCAGAAAAAGTAGCATAATATTTATGTATGAAACTAAAGTTAATGCTCTCTAGGCAAAGGTTCTGTGAACGGATGCAAATCATTCTTACTAGTCATTAGAGCTTTAAAATGAAGGCACTCTGGAAATAAAAATTTAAACTCCAGTTTCAACTAAAGTTTCAGTTTAATAAAAGGTTTTTTGGAGTGTATATACTGGATCAATTTCTCTTCTCTAAATGCTATGGCCCAGCTAACCTTCACCCGCTTGCTGTCCCATCCATAGTGTTTCTGGCAGACTAGAAGGATAGAAATACAGATCTAGGGATCATGCTCCTTATATAGAGAACACCCAACTCCAGTTGCATAGCCAGAATCTGTGTCACCACACACTGATCTAAATTGGATGGATCAGACTAAGGCTGATTTAAAATCCTGCAAAAATATTCATTGTTGTTCATTCTTGTCCTTTCATTCAAAAGTCCCAGTCCATGGGTTTTCTATTACCCAGTTGATATAATGGCCAGATTGCGATGTACTTAATCCTGCTGAATAGTTGCTTATATCAAAACAATAAAAACTCCATGGTTGATCTGTGCTACAAGAACTGTTTTTCTGCATATAAAAGCCTGGGCCCACATTAGGGGATAGCAAGCAGGGCAATTGCCCAGGGTCTTGTGCCACAGAGGCCTCCGCAAAGCTAGGTTGCTCAGGCATCAGCCCCAGGTGGTGGGGCTCAGGGCCTTGGGCTTTAGCCCCATCCAGTGGGCTTTGTGCTCTAAGCCCCAGCAAGTCTAATGCCAGCCTGGCTTGGTGGACTCCCTGAAACGTGCTCGTGGCATCTTCCCTCCCATCCCCCGGGGCTCCAGACCCCTGGTTGCTGAGGGCAATATAATCCACTGCATTATTCATTTAGAAACTGATGCCTTTAAGATGGGACTTATGTTCTTATGACAGTGGTTCCCAAACTTGTTTCAACGCTTGTGCAGGGAAAGCCCCTGGCGGGCCAGGCCGGTTTGTTTACCTGCTGCGTCCACAGGTTCGGTTGATCGTGGTTCCCACTGGCTACGGTTCGCTGCTCCAGGCCAATGGGAGCTGCTGGAAGTGGTGGCCAGCATACCCCTTGGCCTGCGCCGCTTCCAGCAGCTCCCATTGGCCTGAAGCAGCGAACTGCAGCCAGTGGGAGCCGCGATCGGCTGAACAAGTTTGGGAACCACTGTCTTATGACATAAAAGCAAAATCTGTCTTCTGCCTGCTTGTGGTAATTAAAGATACTATGGCACTTTTTAGAAAAATACAGGGGCCAAAGCAGTAGTGTAGTTGTGGGTGTACTGAATTCTCAGTGGGTGAAGACGAAGTTGAGTGTAGATTAGTCAACCACTTTTTAACTGCTACACCACTGGCTCAAACCCAGCAGCATGGCCAAAAGCCCCTAACTCCAACATTCTGGCTGCTGCAATTCTCTCTGCAATTTCAATAGAATGGGGGGTGAGGTGGGGCATTATTTTTATTTTCTTTCCTAATTACCTGAGTAGTTATCGTACATTATTAAACTGTTGCAAGTCAGACCAAAGGTGGCTGCATTTCAGTGGCGGAAGAATGAATCCATATGTTTAATACATACAGTACTGACCTAAATCAAAGTGCTTTGGAAGCCTTGAGGATTCAGTATCATACCTAACACTTTAGTCCTATATTCCTGTTACAATCAACTACAGCCTCAAAAGCACTGGAGATTGCTGAATGCATGGTCAGTGCTGAAGAAATTAATAATGCTGTACTTCTAGAATTAAAAAAAAGAATATTCACAGATGCCTAATTAACACGGTCTACATACAGGTACAATTTTACAAATCACTTGGAGGCATTAGGGCAGACTCCCAGCTGTTTTAGGACAGTTTTTCACTGTTCCACTACTGTGACGCTCCCATGAAGCTGCCTTATTTGGCTACGAAACAACACGCCTGAGTAGAGACATGCTACAGAGCCATTGTAGTGGCTCCTACACCACATCCCTTCTTGCAGTCAGCACTTGGGACAAGGCAGCTGCAGAAACAATCCTTTGAAGCTACTGTCAGTTGGAACAAATTACAGTAGACAGGAGGCCACTCCAATTCGTCTGCAAGCTGGACTGGCACAGAGCAGCCTCAGAATTGGGGTCTTGTCAAAAACCACTGTTTTCTCTTCTTCTGCATGCTGCACCAAGCACTTCTTGGCTATAATTGAGGATCTGTCCAGTATGTAGGTTTGACCCTCTGAAGGCCTTGAGTTCCATAAAACAATGAAACATTTATTCTCAACTACCTGTAGTTCTTCCATTTGAATTCTATACTTTAGTTAGAAATTATTCCAATTATAATTTAAGGAAAATGACTAAGACATGAGAAATACCCGTCATTTTAATTATTTCAGAACTTTACAAACTGGAATAAACAACTGAATGTGAAATGTTAATAAATATAGGCATTGGTGGGGGTTTACAGACACTATGATTTTTTTTGACCAGTGGCATGTCCTAGCCAGAACGTCAGCTCGACATACCTTTCAACTCACGTGTTACATAATGGTACAAACTGCTGCAATATGTATTTGTAAGGTATGTTGCTGGACAGTATGTAATGTGTGCTGGCAGATGTCATGACTGGTTAGGATGTAGGAAATGGAGGACAGATCCTCTGCTAGTGAGTCTAGCCCTGTATTTGTTTGCTATCAAACTACTAATCATGTTATCTGTGCTTGGTAAAGAAATGTCTAGGAAATTTGTTTTGCCATGGACACTAAGGGCAAGCTACATGAGAGACTAAGTACATTTAAGGAGAAATTCTAGATCGGGCGCGAATGGATTAAACACTGACCAAAGAAGTGATCCTGTAATCCCTTTGTGTCAGACTTCCACTGACTGTGAGGAACTCACTGTTTCTGCTTGTTTTGACAAATCTGTGTGCGCAAGATTGTAACAGTTAACAGTCCTATACTTTTGACTAGTAAACAACCTAGTTATGTGTGCCTTCTACATGCTGGAGTCATATCTGTAGTTGAAAGGTTTACTAGAATTCATTAATCTCACATCAGCCTGGGTCAAATGTCAAAAGAGAAATGATCTATTGTTTAGCACAGGGGTGGGCAAACTTTTTGGCCTGAGGGCCACATTGGGGTTCCAAAACTGTATGGAGGGTCAGGTAGGGAAGGCCCCTGCCCCCTATTACTTCCCGACCCCTGACTGCCCCCCTCAGATCCCCTGACCCATCCAACACCCCCTGCTCCTTGTCCCCTGACCGCCCCCTCCTGGGACCCCCGCTCCTAACCCCTGCCCCAGGATCCTACCCCCTATCCAAGTCCCCCTGCTCCCTGTCCCGACTGCCTCAACCGCTATCCACACCCCTGCTCCCTGACAGGGCCCCCGGCACTCCCACACCTATCCAACCCCCACCCGTTCCCTGTCCCTTGACGGCCCCCCCCCCCAAACCTCAACCCCATCCAACCTCACCCTGTTCCCTGTCCCCTGACTACCCCCCGGAACCCTCTACCTCTTATCCAACCCCCCTGCTCCCTGCCTCTTTACCATGCCGCTCAGAGCAGCAGGGCTGGCAGCTGCACTGCCCAGCTGGAGCCAGCCACGCCACCTGGCAGGAGCTTGCAGCCCTGTGGTCCAGAGCACTGGCGGCACAGTAGCTGAGGCTGCAGGGGAGGGGAGAGGCCAGGGGCTAGCCTCCTAAGCCAAGAGCTCAAGGGCCGGGCAGGACAGTCCTGTGGGCCACTGTTAGTTTTCCCCACCTCTGGTTTAGCATCAAAGTTATGAGTAAATGAGGTTTTGATGTGAAACCAGGTGAAATTTAGTGATTTTAACTCTGTTGGAATGTGAAGTTTCTGGAAAAGCTGCAAGCCCAAGTTAATCAAACAACCACAAGCCCATCCTTCTTCCTTTGTGTCTTAAGGCATGGGTGGGGACTTAGAGCTGGGTTCAGTTCCTGACTCTGCCACAAACATGCCTCTGACTTTAGGTAAGGCACTTATCCTATCTGTAAAATGCTGATAGCAGTATTTTCCATTCTTCCCAGTGATACTGAGGCTAAATTAAATGTATGTGAGGTGCTCAGACACCAGAAGGGCATATAAATGGGTGGGACATATAAATACATAGGTACTTGTTAACCATGTAGTTTTACCCATATCTTTCTGCTAGCATGTATGTAAACATGATCTGTGAATGCATCACTTGCATAAGTACTTTATTTTTGTGTTGTAATAGGTGTGCAAATCTTGCTTGTGTAAAATTAAATTTTAAAAACGGATTGTTCACAAACAAGGGCAGTTTACTCCTACAGGACAGACAATACATACACAACCATTTCAATACATAAATGGGTCCTATTTAGGCTAGGATTCCTCTGCTCAACATCCTGATAGAGATCAGCCTTAGACGCAGATTCCTACTGTTTGTTCCCACCCCTGAAACTGAATTTCAGCCGCTTGAGGTCAAGAGCTCCTTGTACTCCAACAGCCTTGCTTGGTGTTCTTTACACTGCATCTGGTCAGCTGTTATAGTTCTGCAGAAGTCCCAGCGGACTTGCAATCAGACAGCAGCTTCAGCACTCCCCCCAACTATTCACAGTTGCTGAATGGTAGCTTAGTAACAAAGGATTTTCCCGTGAAGGTCCTGAGACTGCTCCCTGTCTTTCCTGAATCCATCTGAGCAGGTACATATATATTAGGTTAACTACAGAGAAGATAGAATGTCATAGTAACTGTCATAGCCATTGATTCCATTACCTATTCAATGATAGGACACATTAAAAAAACCTAAGTGTGAAATGCACAAATGTGTAGTATGAAAACTAACATCAGTTAATTGAGTTTTTTTTCATAATGAAGGAAAGCAACTGAAATCTGCTAAAATTCACTCTTAGCAAACCTGAGCCCAAACTATGGCTCTTAGACGTAGTGATGTGCTGGTGGGAAAGGTGACTACCCATAGTACCCAAGTCACAGTGGAAGAAGGTATTATCCTTAAAATCAGAGATGTGACTAAATACAGATACAGCACATTGCAAAACAATCTCCCCATGTACACCAATGCACTTTTTTTGTGACGCTCCCCCTTCAGTCTGCTCCTGTAATCAAAAACCACTCTCAATTATTCCAGGTGAATTAGGCCCCAAACAGGAAGGCTATAATTATAAAGGAACAGACAGTGAAGGTATTCGGGACTTAAAACAAAGGAGAACTTACATGCGTGTGGAGCAGGGCAAGACACAGTATGGTGGACACTGGACAGAAATCCATAAGGGAACTTGAAATGTCAACCTGCATCAAGATCAAGAGTATACTGTTACAGTAAACTGGGCTTTCTTTGGAAAACAAGAAAGACGAATTTACTTAGGTATTAAACGCTTAGAGGACAGAAATGGATGTTCAAGGGCTATTTCCAAGTGTTAAATACAAGAACAAAAGGGATATTGCTAGGTAAAAAACAAATGAAGATGGAATCTTTACTCAGAGGAACATACGTTATGAAATAAACTACCTTTATTAGGCAACGGAAAGAGGTACTAACATGTTAGGTGTTTCGCAATTATGAAATGTTTCACAGACTTGCCTAGTGCCAAAACTTTTAAAAACTATCAAATGCATCAGAAATATAACAACTAGACTGTGTGGGAGGCTGCAGGGGGCTATTGACTTCTGAATATACATGATGGGCTGGTGTGCTATGATGAAGCACCAGACAGTCAGGAAAAGAAGTGCTGCAGTACTTCTACCTTCATGGTTGGCAGCATTGCAGTCAACTCCTCAGTAGGCCTGATAGGGCATAGTGGGTGTGGCATACTGAGAAGCCTGGTTGTAGGTGAGAGGAGAGAGAGAGATGCAGTGGGGAAGTAATGCGAACAAGAAGACAAAAGGAGGAAAACGGAAGTGAAAGAAGAAGGGAAAGCACTATACAATGGGGATTAAATGTTTCCACCCTGCATCTTTTTCAAGAAGGATGTGAGCACATGATCAATCTCAGAAGCCCTGCCTGATTCATGCTGATCCTCTTGAGGGCTCATTACAGTGAGGTGTGCACACAGTGGGAATGAAAGAGCAAAATGGCTGACCAACAAAAAGATAAGGTGGCAAGGTAACAGCTTTTACTGGACCCAACTTCTGTTGGTGAGAGACAAGCTTCCGAGCTTACGCAGCATTCTGTAAACATAAAAGCTTGTCTCTCACTAACAGAAGTTTGGGCAGTAAAGCTATTACCTCACCCACTTCTCTATAATATCATGGGACCAACACAGCTACAACAGTACTACAAAGAGCAAAATGACTAGAAATAAAATGGAGGCTATATTAGTCTATATGTTAATCACTCTTTACACACAAGCCTATCTGTACCTTGAATAATCATTTGCTTTTTATACTCCTCACTCAAGCAATTATTAACCAAAATCTGCCACACTGATTTCAATGATAGGTTCTAAAAAGGCAGCAAGCAGCACAGAAATGTCAACACTTTGTATGAGTTTTTCTTTAGATGACTTGTATTGTGGTTGTTCAGTCCCACTGTAGACCAGGAATAATGCTTGTGATGTGGGGTATACAGCAGTCACATAATCACTTCTGCTGCTATCAGATGCTTCATTCATTTTGAAGGATAATCACCTATAAAAGGCACCTAGGCCTTGGTGAAAACAGCCGTGAGTGGCAGTGCACGTTCTACTAGGTAACAAATTGTAGAAAGTTTAGTAAGAGAAGTACAGTGATGTGTTATTTTTCTTTGTAGTGTGTGACTCTTATGCCAAATAAAGGGAAAATACCTCCAAATACAAATAAGAGCAAAGAGTCAACCTGGACACATCCTCTCTGGCAATTAAGACCATATCACCATGTCAAGAAACCTAGGCTTAATTTACATGCAAGAGTTTTGCCAATTTAACTAGGGTTATGTCTACACAGCAGCACAGCCATGATGCTGTCAACTATGCTGCTGTAGCAAATAGTGTAGACCCACCTCTGTTGACTAAGACTATGTCTACACTACACACCTCACAAAAGCATGGCTGTTTCGCTACAGCCACACTCTTGTAAAGCTCGCAGTGTAGCTGCTCTTTGTTGCCAGGAGAGAGCTCTCCTGTTAACAAAATAAAACCACCCCCAAGCAGGGGCGGTAGCTTCATCAGCAGGATAGCTTCCACACCAGTGCTTTGCATCACTAAACTTTTGTCATTCAAGGGAGGGCAGGGTGTTTCACACCCCTGAGTAACAAAAGTTTTAACGATGAAAGTGCACGGTAGACAAGACCTAAAGCATTTTTTCCATCAGTGTAACTAATCCATCTCTCAAAGAGGCAATAGCTAATGAAAAGAAAAATTCTTCTGTCAACCTAGCCATATCTGCACATTTTTCAGAGCCCTGAGCAACAAGCTAGATCAGTCTAACTCTTGTAGACCAGGCCTCAATCACTTTAGTAAATGATGTAGTTAAATCAGTGCAACCTCTTGGCTGGACCCAGTCAAACTGGTTTAAGGGTGCCTTATCAATGTAGGATAGATAATTCAATTCTTACCAACTTGAGTTAAATCAGTAAACGCACTCTTAAGCCAATGTAGCTAAATCGGTACAGCTTCTGTGTTTAGACAAGGTTTTACACCTTCTTTAGCCTGGCAAAAGCAGGTTAATATGACAGTCTTTCTCCATTGCCTTGCACCTTGGGTAGTCATTTATACTTGTGCAAAGTCGGTTGGAAATGCTAACATTCTGACTTGATATCACTTTACAACCACATTGTATGGATGCAAATGACTACACAAGCCTGATCCTCATTTACATCAGGTCACTTGAAACCATTATGGTAGTGTAAAGGGATTGCAGAGCGATGTAAATATAATTTACATTGTATCATTAACGGAAACGAAAATTCAGACCACAAGGCACAAGAGAGTAGAATTCCTACCCTTAAAGTCCATCATATTGCAGATATCCTCCTTTGTTGCAATTTCTTGAAAGTCCTTGAGAGAACTGTATCAGCAGAAATATGTTTCAAAAGAATGCAAAATAGATATGATAAACCAAACAATACCACTTGGATCACCTTCTTTTATTACAGATTAACTAACCTCCTTTGTGGAAAAACAGAATTACTGAGTAACCAGATCACTAATGCTAGAAAATCTCCCCTCAAAAATTGGTTTCTAATTCTAGTGATGTAAGATGTTTAAGTCTCCCCTGCTTCCATCCCAGTTTTAGCCAAGCATTGATCAATAAATCTGGCAGTGTTCCCCAGGAAACGAGAGGTCTGTTCATCCATCAGAAAGAATTCTCAATAAAAAAGGAATGCAAAGTCCTAATTAAGATACGATGCTTCTTAATTTCTGTAGTTTTTTTTTTAATCTATCTTCATATTGTTATAACAGATGCAAAACTTTCTAAAAGACCAAAAAGACATCTTGCAGATTTGAACACCACATCCGAACTATAGTTAGGGACCCGTTTCCATTTAACACCATGCAATCCAGTTCATACTCAGAAGAACTAGTAATGATCTAATCAATTTTCTTTATTGTAAGCTCTTTGGGGCAAGAATTGTTTCCTCATACATGTTTATACAACATCAGTGCTCTAGTCATGATAGGAACTTCAAAGTGGAGCGGGGGGGGGGGGATTTTTCTGGTAAGCCTTTTTCTGTTTGAAAAATGTCAAGGATCTGACTCAAATATAAAATCCTAAGTTTTAGATATTGACATAGTTCATCAAAACAAACTGTTCGCAGGAAAGGCTGGTTTTCATGAATTACTTGACTTGAAAAATTTTAGGCAAGGAAATACCTCTTACATTCAGCTCATATTCAAAAGATAAGCTTGAAAGCGTGTATGCACCAACTTCTGTTAGTCAGACACAAGCTTTAGAGGTTGCGTTCACCGCTTCAGCCAATAAAAGATATTACCTTATCTACTTTTGTCTCTCTAATATCCTAGGTTCAAGAGGGCTACAACACAGCATATAACAATTGAAAACTTTTGACATTTTTTAATTAAAATTCCAGCTTCCAGTTCAAAATTTACTTTAATTGGCTAAATTTTTGAAACCAAAACTATCAAAATGCAACATTTTATCATTTATTTATGCAACATTGAAATTATCAAAACAAAACATTTTGACTGACCAGAATGCACATTATTTCTTCAATATGCCATTTAATGAAAAATTGAGACTGACTTTTTGTCATGATTTGGGATAAGAAAATTTTCCCAAATCTCAAATATTTTCCCAGAATGGGAAACCAATGTCCCACTCCACTCAACTTTCTAAATATTTATTTTAGTAAAAGGCTAACAGTAATGACTAGATATGGAATTCATTTGAAGACTGAAACAATCAGGCTGATAAGGAGGTGTGAGCTGGGGGAAGCATATGCTGGATACTAAGTTAGAGTTCACCAACTATTACAAAACCAGCCTCTTTTTAAGTATGAAGCAAAGACAACTAGATAAAGTCAGATTTACAGATAGCGTACCCCTCTTGCAGTAAGGGGATTGCAAAATGCATATAATTTTCAGTGTTACAATCACAGAGTTATATGGATGCATGGAGTATTAATCATGGGTATTATTCATAGCAGCAGAGCATTATAGTTAAGGCCAGCCACAAGATGGAGACATGCTCACACTCACTGAGATGGCTTTTTTTAATTATAAATAAGACTGCCCTTAATTTTGGCAGATTCCAACGTACATGTGACAGTTGGGAAGTTGAAAGTTTGAATGAATTCAAAAGATTTTGAGAATATACTGTTTAGACACAGTTAACAGAAAATAAATGTTTGCAAATACACATAATTTTATTCTTTAAAAAAGATCAGGTAGACATGCACATTTGACATATGAAAGCAGCTTCCACATTCATAAATCAGATCCACAGTATACAGACTTACAGTAAGCCCTCACTTAAGGTTGTAGTTATGTTCCTGAAAAATGCGACTTTAAATGAAACGATGTTAAGCAAATCCAATTTCCCCATAAGAATTAATGTAAATAAGGGGGTTAGGTTCCACGGAATTTTTTTTCACCAGACAAAAGACTATCTTTTTATATATATATTATATATAAATTTACACACACACATAGTATAAGTCTTAAACACACACACACACACACACACACAGTATAAGTTTTAAACAAACAATTTAATACTGGTACACAGTGGTGATGATTGTGAAGCTTGGTTGAGGTGGAGGAGTCAGAGGGTGGGATATTTCCCTTACTGCTAAATGATGAACTAGCAATTGGCTGAGCCCTCAAGGGTTAACTCTCTCACTCTACAAGGCAGAAGGAATGGAGGGAGATATGCGCATTTCTCCTTTAAAGGATACTGCCTTGTTAATTAGATCAGCTTGCCGAGACCACAGCTGCTGCAAACTCCCTCCATCCTGAGCCCTGGTGTGTCCCCCCTGCTCTATGGAAGATGGGGTAAGTGGGGTGCAGGAGCAGGGGCGAAGGGGAACACCCTGACATTAGTTCCCCTCTTCCTTCCCTCTCCCCCACACAGCAAGCAGGAGTCTCAGGGAGCAGCTCCAAGGTAGAGCGCAGGAACAGCACATGGCAATGGGGGGAGGGACAGCTGAACTGCCGGCAGCTGCTGCACAGGGAACTTAGGGGAGCAGGGAGCTGATAGAGGGGCTGCCAGTCCACCCTAGTTCCAAGCCCCCATCAGCTAGCTACAACGGGCTGCTCTCCCTGCTAACAGTAGACAAAGCAAGTAGCTGCCAAACAATGTTAGAAGGGAGCATTGCACACTTTTAAACAAGCATGTTCCATAATTGATCAGCAACCTAACAACGAAACGTTAACCAGGACGATTTTAAGTGAGGAGTTACTGTACTTCATACTAAAATAGGGTTGGCGAAGATGGAAAATACAAAATTTCTTTTGCTAACCTAATTTATTTCTACTAGAGGTTTTTGCAATGGCATATGGACAGAAGATACTGGCAGAAACAGACGGGGACAGATCCTCCAGCTGGTATAGATTGGTGTAGCTCCACTGAAGCCAATGGAACTATGCCAGTTTATGCCGAGGATCTGGGGCTCAACCATAAAAATCACAGAAATAGTTTTAACTGTTGACATAGATCAGTAACAGATAGGAATGCAAAACAATACAGAAGGAAAATCCATTCTGAAATGTAATAGCCTAATATTCAACTTGGCACTTCCCTTTCCTGGTACTTTTAATTGGAAATGCACTAAAAATATCTAAGTGATCTACAATTGCCCAAGTGTGAACCCACTCTAATCAGTGAAATAATTTTAAAGTGCTTCAGTTGCACATTTTAAATAAGTTGTGTCTCAAAAGCAATGGAAATTTCTACAGAAGCACATTGCAACTGCTTTCTGACACAGCAGATCTGCCCCAGGATTCCATACCATACTTGGCAGGAAAAGCTACGAGGTAAGGCAGGCTAGAAAGGCTGCTCTTTATCTGGCTTCATCTCCACTTTTCAGCAATATGTCAAAACATTCAGAGCATGAACCTTTTAAAGTATCGAATGGCTTCAAGGTAACGCAGTTCTTCCAACTAACTCCCTTTGACCTTCTGTTATTCAGGGTGCTCAAGATACGGTACTAGAGCAGTGACAAGCTGAAGGAGACAAGTTTCATTTTCAGAAAACGCAGAATCCTTTTCAATAATAATGCTTTATTTATAAAATGCCATCCCCCTAAGAAAGGGAAAAGCCAAAATACAAAGCTAGGAATATGTACACTTATTTATCATGCCTGTGCTCCCTTATTTATAGATATAAAATTTAAAAATGTGATGATCAGAATCTTAAAGTTTGAACTTTTTTTATATTACTAAGATCATAGAACAAATCATTTTGTCATGCAGGTGGCATGTAAGACATTTCTTTAACCTCATCACTCTTGAAAACAGAGCACAAGCTTCTCTTCCAAGAACACGCCATCCATAACTGAAGGTTTTGAATACCATTTTTAGCACTCATTCATCTCTATAATAAATGCAACTTACAAACTGAATTGTAAATCATTCTGAAAATACTCCCAAAACAGCTGCCAATATTCTTTGGCCATAGCTGCCCAGCAAATTCACAGAAATGCACAAAATTGTGTGTTAAGAAATGATATGTACAAAGGGACACAATGCATTCATTCTACTGACAGCTGTATTTCTTCCAACAAACATCAGAGAATCCAGTGCTTACATTCAGTGGTTCCAAGTGATAGTAATTATTTCCCAATCAATAGCTGTTTCCATATAATGTTTGAATACCCTACACACAACTCCAGTAGACATTCTACGTGCCCAATGCTGTATCAAAGATTTGCTGGTTGTTCCTTTCATTGCTGGTTAGCATGCAAAATGCACAAAGCTAGTTGTTTCAGAGTGGTAGCTGTGTTAGTCTGTATCAGCAAAAAGAACCAGGAGTACTTGTGGCACCCTAGAAACTAACAAATTTATTAGAGCATAAACTTTCTTGGGCTAAAGCCCACTTCTAAAGCACACCTGGCCAAATTCTGTTCTGTTACCCCCCAGGTAACTGCAATAAATGGCATTCTGGATTTCCAATGTGTAACTGAAACTGACAGCAGAATATGGGCCAACAAATAGAGTGGGGTATAAAATCAAATCAGTGCCCCCTTCATCACAAGAGGTTAACCTTATTGTACTGTTTGTCATAACAATGATCTATCCTAAAGGAAACTGGCAATTGCATTTTTGCAGTCCTTGCTTCAATAGGCATCAAATCATTTAAGAGATTCACAGGTCATGATTCTGGATTCCAGACAGAAAAATATCTTGTTACTTCCATTGCTAAAAAACTCTCTTCTCTCTTCAATGCAGATACTAAGAAAAGGAAATGAGTAACAGCAATTTTCTTCCACTATTGCACACAACTGTGAAATTCTAAGATGAGACCTACAGGATGCAGGGGCTGAAAATTCCCATATTTGTTACAGATTTCTTTTTAATGTATATTTTGTTTTTAATCCATATCACTGAATCTGAATTATGAGTACACTTAAAGAAAAGACTTCTTCAAAACTATGAAGGTAGATCAAAACAAACCTATAAACTCTTTAAAACAACAACAACAACAAAACACCCAACTCTGGACTCCTTATAATTGGGATAAATTGTTTAAACTGAATTTAGATAATTTCAGATTAAAGATTATACTAATAATAAAATAGTATGCATGTAGCACTAATGTGTTAAGCACTTTGCAGATAAGTAAGCAAACAAGATTCTTGCCATAAAAAATTTACAATGTACAGACAAAGGATGGAGGGAAGGGATGCAATATTAAGCAAAAGTGAATGAACAGTGAATTTTAGCATGCATCTGTAGGTTGTTTAAAAAAAAAGAAGTTGTCAAGGAGGGCTAGGTTTTATAGGCCTTTTAAAATAAGTATGATTAAGGGAGGACGTGAAAGAGAGAAGGGAAACATAGCAGATCAAGTCAGGGAAGGGCCCATGCCTTTGGGATAGCTTGAAAAAGGAACTAAGAATGAGACTGGAAGGATACAAGGGCTTTTTAAATATGGCTTAGGCAGAGCAAAGCATTATCATGGAATGGGATATTTATTTTCTTGGCTCCTAATATCAGCGGAGCTAAAAACTCTCCCAAAGGATCTGTTTTAGGCTGAAATTTCTGAACAAGAAATGAATTAAAAAAATCTTGAAGAAATTAATTCAGACTTTTGCAGTAAGAAGAACATGAAAAATAGGGATTTTTAGCCATTTCAAAATCTTGATCAAATGTGAGATTTTATGTTGTAACCCAGAGTAGGTTTTAGTTTACTTTTTTTTTTTTTTTTTTTAATTTGGTGTGTACATAATCATAACAACATAGGAATTACCAGACTGGATCAGATCCGACGTCCAAATAGTCCAGTATCCCTCTCGTATAGGTGGCCAGTATCCAGTGCTTCAGAGAACCTCACAGCAGGCAGTTGTGGAATAATCTTCCCCTTCCAACCTCCACCTTCCACTAGGTCTCATTCTGAGTGTTTAACTGTGAAGCATGAGGTTCAATATCCCTTTCATGCAATTTATCATTAATTAAAACTGAATATTCTTGCTATCAATATAAAATGTCCAATTTGAATTTTGTATATTCTTAACTTACTCTTCTTGTTCTAGTTCAGCTGTAATTTGCACCCTACCCTTTACTGGATACACTGATACTGTTTATTATCAGGATCTTTAATATGTGTCCAATTTACAGGCTCCTCAGTTCCTAGCAGATTTCCTCTCACTCTTGACTTAAATACACCCTCAAATCTTATTTATTTCATCTGCCAGTAGTCCATTTTCATTTGGATTATGGTGGAACCCAGCCCCCTCCATAGGCTCCACTTTGCCAAAATATTCCCCAGTGTTTAATAAATTTACCCTGCCTTTTGCACCATCTTCTCAGCCAGGCATTGAAATCCTGAACATACTGCCTGGCTGAACATTTTAGAGAAAGCTACCACTGATGTCCTGGATCTAGTTTTCCACCTGGAATTTTTATCTTCCAGAACGTCTCCTGCACTTCCCTATGCCGTTTGTACCAATAGAGACAACCACCATAGGTTCTGTTTAAGTTTTTTGTGATATCTGCCATGTTTGCACCTAGCAGGCAAGTCATGATGCAGTTTGCCAGTAACCACATACCCATGTCTATATTCCATTGATCTATCACTTTGCCATTTTGAAAGAGGACTTTAAAAAGAAAAGGAGAGTCAAAGGCAGAGAAACATATTGACTCAGTACACTCTGTCATACTGTTAATAACGTTCACCAGCAGAAGCAAAGAGTGCAATTCACTACAGCACTAAGGCACTGCAACTTTCTGGCAAACCAATTCTTTTGCCATGAAAGAAATTTTCCCTAAATGAAGGGCCGTCTCTTTCTGATTCATGTCTAAAACTTGAACATCAAAACAGGCCCAGATGTACTGACGAGAGAATGTACACTTGTGTTTAATATTGTATAATCCACTTTTATAATATCACAATTACACTTTTGCATCCCTAATTACAGTCAGAAACAGGTGCTATACAAAGGCACACTTTAAAGTGTGGCATCTATGAAACAACACATGCCACCAATCACTTATCTATAACAGATGTTCAGGTCCTGGATATAGTGGAAGGCAACAAATAATAACAGAACCACAGTAAATCTTTTATATCAAAAGATTTTAAAATAATCACTAACAGATTTTGCTATAATAGGGCTTCATGTACAGGTATAATTATGATGTTTTGGAAGAATGGAGAGAGAAATCTTTGCCTTAATGAGTTCCTGAAATGAACAAGGTCAACTTATCTGCAGATGAGACAGCAATCATTTTAACTGTAAACCATACAGTTTCAAAACTGAGTACATTAGTTGATTTCCATGAATGCTACACTGATGTATGTTCATTTTCAAATAACTATTTAAAAGAAGTACCAGACAGCTTAGAGTTTTCAACTGTAATTTTTGCATATTTTCCTTTCGTAAACTCAACAAGCTAAACTTTGAGATTTGTGGGCTCTTGGTAGATACTAAGCACTTTGTGTGATTTGACACACTAACAGGAGAAAACACAATAATTTGATATCACTTCATTTAACAGAAAAAAGTGCTTTATGTGAATCACTGAAATGCAGTAATGGAGTCTGATGGCAGAGGGTGCTATGTTGTATAGGGATTGTATAAGGAATGGAAAAAGAAAGAGGACTGCTGTAAGGAAGCTGTTAAGAGCCAGGCTGCCCAATTAGATCCAGAGGAGAATTCGTCTGATTCTGTGTACTGAGCTCAGCTTGCACTTTTAATGCTTTGAGGATAGTTTTTTACTATTCAGTACGAATACCTAATGCAGTTTTTTCCCTTAGTCCTCTTCATCTTGATTACCACTGGTGCATTACACCAGCACTCAAAAGAGCCACTCTGAACTCTTCTCCTTGTGTTAGGTCTGAACCCTAGATTTTTCCTGGCCTAGGCAGAAAACAGTCTCCCTTGTTTATTATTCAAGAGCCGGATTCTGTTCCCACCGTAATTCCTGGAAGTTTTGCCATGACTTTGTAGCTATAGGATTTGGTCCTACAGAATAAATCTGGGCCTTGTCATCCATGTATGCCCACTACTAGTCTGTGGCAATAAGCATGAGTGGTAGTGGGAAAAGTGGAGATGCTCCTACTTCTTTATTTGGTGCCAGTGCAACTGCTGCTGGAATCCGGTGTCCAGTTCTAATGTCCACAATTCAAAAAGGATGTTGATAAATTGGAAGGGGTTCAAAGAAGAGCCACAAGAATAATTAAAGGGTTGGAAACAGGCCTTATTGTACTCCTTGAGTATTACTATCTATTTAGCTAAAAAGCTCCATTTTTTGTGAAATTAGAAATTATAGGCAACTTATTTAAAAAATTGTATTGGCTCTCATTGCATTTTCAGGATTGCAAAGAAGAGTTGGAGTCCTGAAGAAACAGCTGAAACAAGTAGGCAGAGGCAATATTCCAATGCATTCCCTATATTTACTATAGCAAATATCCTGAATACTGCAAAAATGGGAGTAAAGTTATTTTGGTGTCAAAGATTATTGACAAATTTAAGGGTGACCACTGTATGGAGCAGTGGCAAAAGAGGACCAGGTGGCTTGGCAGTATGACAAGGAGAGCAATGGGAAGAAGGTGGCAGAAAAGTATATGTGGGGGGAGTGGAGGACTAGTCAGCAGAGAGCCAAGGCAGGAAGCGAGAGGAAAAGTATAGATGGGAAGGAGATGAAATTAAGAGTCTGATTAAGTGTTTTCAAAGGGACAAAACACTTGGTGCATTTAATATTGACCCATTTACCAACAGTTAATATTTTCCATTTATAAAATTGCTGGAATTACCCACAGATGTCATGCAGTAGCAAATGAGGGAGGTGGGTGGTCTGCACAATGGTGAACAAAAGGATAGTTTGAGATCCATGAGAAAATCTCTCTAGTAAGACATGGTCCACACTATGAAAAGGTTTGGAAACACCTGCACAAAAGGCTATAGTTATAACTAGCAAGATGACTCTTAGCAGCTGCTGTGTCCACTGGTGGCAAGAGAATAAGAGGGATAGGGAAGACATAGATTAAATGGAGAAAAAGTAACACAATTTCCTCCATCTGTCTGCAAATACAGAATAGCATTTTTTTTTTAAAAAAAGGGCCGTAGATTCACTGACTCGTTCCAACATTACATTCCAGTTGCAGTAGAATTACAGATTTCAACAATAACTGGCAAACTGTTCAGTTATTAATCTCTAGTTGCTTCTGCCATATCCTCAAATCCCTTGGTAACCTTTTAGTAACTATGGAGCCCTCCCTTACTGACTGTAGGGGTTAGCACAGAGTATCTCAACACCAATATAGAAATCCTTTTAAATGAGGTTAGTTACTGCTTGTGAAAACAATTGGTAATGAAACCACAATCAAGAAATCAATTCAAATGTTGAAAAGTATCTGACTATCCTGAGATTAATACCTTCTCTTTGTTAAATACATACTTAAAGATTAGGTAGCAACTTTACCAGTGACATAAGTACAGTGATACTTATAAGTACAAATTCTGCCCTATATATCCATGCAAAAACACTCAACTGGACCAAATTCTTATCATGTAGAACACAATGCCAAAATACCCATGGACTCCAGTGGGCCCAAGATCTGGCCCACTGCTTGCAATGGAAGCTGCATGGATGTAACCACAGAACACAATTGCTCAACTAAATTTAGTAGCGGTCTTAAATGCACATTTTAACTTTTATTACACCAATAAAATGTAAAGTCCTCTTATCACAAGCATCTTTTCAGATACTGAGAGTAGCAGCACAGTGTCACCACTCATTCCTGGCCACGGTTTATTCCTCCATTAAACCCAGCCAGGTCACTTCCTGTGTACATCTCACTATCTAGTCAGTGATCAGCCTCTAGATCTGACTGTCTTGGTTGCTTTCACACACTCCTCTTTTGGCATCCTATCATCAGTTTGTCTTCTATAGAGTCCCAGCTATTGTAATCCTTTTTTAATACAGTTAATCCCTTACACTGACTTCACATCCTACTCTCCTTCTAACTTGGTCTCAAAATCATTCCACTTTACAACCTGCCATCTTCTGAATAACTCTCATCTCTACTGCCTCTAACCTTCTGATGTCTGTTTCCATTTATGCAATTGCTCCCAGACCACAGAGTAATACTGTCACTGGTCTGATAAATTTTCACTTTGGTACCAAACATACTATTTTTATTAGCACGTCTCCTTTTAACCTTATCCTTGCTGGAACTATCGGCACTTATCAAGCTTCCTAGGTACATATAAGATTTTACTTGTGTCTGAGACTCCACTGCTTGCGTTTCAATACTTTATCTATTGTCCCCTTTTCCAAGATGAAGTGGTTGTAAGTCCAAGCTGACTACACCAATTACCAAGGTAGGGAAGAGGATCATTAATTCAAACATGTTTGCCATTTATACAATGTCATCTGCGTAAGCTAAGGAGCTTAACTCCAGATCACCCAACATCACACTCTCCAACTCACAGGCGCTGACTTTCCATTGTGCTGGGGGTGCTCGACCCCCCCCACCCCACCCCTGTCCCGCCAGCCCCAGCCCATCTCTTCCCTCCCTCTCTTCCAAGTGCCACAATCCTTGCTCCTCCTCTTACCATCCCCCATCCTTCTGCACACAACAGTTTGATTGTAGTGGGCAGGTAGCTCTGGGGGAGGGGTGGTGCTGATAGGGGGGCTGCTGGTGGGTGCTCCAACACTCACCATTTTTCCCCCCATGAGTGCTCCAGCTCTGGATCACCCAAGGAGTTGACGCCTGTGCTCCACCTTGTTTGCCATTCTTAAGGTTCAGTTTAAGAACATGATGATGCCCCTTCGTCTTACACCAAACTTTAACCTGAACCACTTGCTTAATTTTTCAGCAATTCTTACAGCATAAAAGAATGAAGGTATTAAGGGCTAAATTCCACTAACCCCTAGGAGTGATCTATGGGCAAATAGCATGGTGGGTCTGGTGATACATTCAGCACTAGAATCTTCTCTTTAGCTCAGGGCAGGATCACTCAGGGTGGCCATGGGGAAAAATATGTTCTTGAGTGTCCTTGCTGCCCAAAAAGGAGAAGAACACACAGGCAGCTAGTACTGCATACTGCAGCATGCATCCAGGAACCTGGGGCCTGACTTCCTCAAGCTAAGAGATCACGTCCCCTTGAGGTTGTAACATACTAGTGAAAGCGGTAGCTTGTTGCCCCAATATATTATTCTTGTAATCTTGTCCTGAAGCTGCATAGGGGCGAGAGGGAAGTAGTTATATCTACTTTCTGCTCGTACTACAACATATACACAGAAGGGGGTAAGATTTTATATTAAACCCATGAAGTTCTTGCGGAAGTCTCAGTCTGGTACAGAGCTAGGTTACAAGACAGAAAGCCTGCCTCTATACTAGTAAATATAGGACCACAATCCATTGCCAGCACTAGCAACAGTGGAAACTATACTGTGGACAGAGTTCAGCAGTTTTAACCACTGTATCACATAACCATGCTCTGAACAAACCACATGGTGGTAAAAATGCCTGAACCCTGTTTTATCCTAGAAAATCAGTGGCACATTACAGGAACCATTTTTGTTAGGGCAGAGAAGGCCCAAGAGGCTAGTATGTCCTTGCTGCCCCCATATAGTGGGCCCATTTTCACTCTATCCAAGTATAAATATTAAAGCTAGATATTCACCAGAACAAATTATTCTAGTCTCTAATTTTCCAACCTCACAAATGGAGGGCCTTTCATTTTAGATTCTCAATCCATACCGACAATAAATGTTACTTCCAGAACAAATGATATTACAAATGATAATATTAAACTTCATTTTATTTTAAGTGAAAAGGCCACAAATTAACCAACATCTATGATTACTGTAGCTGCCTCTAGATTATGCGACTCCTTCATTTCATGTGTCAGGGAGAGTCCTTTTTTATATTAATTATGACCATCATTCAGAAATACCAACAGCTTTAAATTTTACAAACCTTTAAAATGAAAGAGGCCTACCTTAACATCAAAGTTGCAGTCAAGTCTTCTGATTAACACAATGAAAGCACTGGAGGAGTTGTCTTTCAGTGGTGGAGGTGCTATGGGCTCACATGCATTTCTGGTTTTGAATTTATTAGGAAGCCCTGAAACAAAGTCATAGCATACTATCAGTTTCTAGCTCTGTGTGACATAACGCAAGTGCTAGGGAAAAATCATACTTTCCAAAAGAAAGCCAAACAAATTCCTAGAGCTCAATCTTGTATCACTGTGAATTTTTACATTGCATTACATTTTATTTATTTACATAAGATCTTTAATACCAAAGTGCTGCTTGGGGTTACAGAGAAAACACGTCAAACTGAATATATACATGAGTTTCTCTTAATTTTCCTGTTCGCTTATAACTAGAAATACTGCAAATTCTGAGTGACATTAGTAACTAGTGTATGTATAGCTCAGTATAGGGAACACTGCACATAACACAGTAACGTTCATCAAGATGATTTTTTTTTTAAAAGGCCTGCTCACTGTAATTAATAGAACCACAGGCACACTAAGCCAACAAGCACAATTTTTTTTAAATTGGTTTTAATTAATAATGCACCACCATATGACATACAGAGTACAAGATCATTAAAGCAGTATAAAAACATTATCACCTGTTGACAAGTAAGAAGAAGAGTACACCAGGCAATCAATAGCACAGCAATACCAGGCAGTCAGTCATGCTAAAGCCTTTTTAGCATAGTGGAGATCTTGAATATTAATATAAGGAAATTAAAAGATTCTATTTTATTTTGTAACTTTCCATAGCTGCAGGTCTTCTAATTCTAAGGGGGGGAAGTAAGCTGCCTTTTGCTGACAAAACAGGAAAGGTATACACCACACAACTACTTTTGGCAACAAACTTTTGTTGTTTTGCTGACAAAATAAAATCTCTCTCAATGGAGAGGCATAAAGCTTTTTGCAGCAAAGTTAGACCAAAATAGCATCAGTGTAGACATTGCCGTTTGTTTTGTCAACATAACTGGCTTCCTAGCCCTGGCCAAAATGGCAATGAGGGGTATGAAAAAAGCCACCCTCCTCACTGACAAAAGTTTCAACGACAAAAGTGCTGGTGTGAACAGCGCTATGTTTGCAGGAGAGGCTCTCCTGCGGGTGTAGCTAATGCTACTCATTGGGGCTAGCTCTCTCCTGCTAGCAAAGAGTGGCTACATCGAAGACCTTACAATGGCACAGCTGGAGCAGTACAGCTATGAGGTCAGTAGTGTAGATGTGGTCAAAGACCTTGCTTAAATGCTCTGACTGTATGACATTCTTCCCTGAGGCTCCATGGGTATGGTGAGAGAAAAAACAATTCCTTCCCTGTTCCTAACCATTGGTTTCCCTGGCCTGTCCACTACATACCTCCTCTTATTTCGTTGCAGTACATGCTACAGAGACTTCCCTCCCACTCCTGTACAGGGGCTGGACAAGATATGTCTAAGCTGCAATAGACACCTGCAGCTGGCCATACCTGCTGACTCAGGCTTGCAGGGCTTGGGGTTAAGGGGCTGTTTAATTGTGATGCAGACATTAAAAGTATAACCTGTTTGTCTGCCTGGTATACGTTGCTGATGAGACCGCTATGCTTATTTGACTCTAATTTTTTCATTCATAAATCCACACCTCCTCCATCACCCATTTCCCATCTCCTCTTGAATCCATTTTGTTTCTCTTCTGTCTGTATGTTTTGCCTACATTGCAGATATGGTCATATGGCAGCCTCTGAGAAAAGGATTACCTTCTCTGTTCCCCTGAATACACAGCACAAACCTGCACTGGCGATTCTTGCTCCCTTAATTTGAAATAGATTTAATGTATTGTCTCTAGAGGTAGTATGTTGCCTTATTCCAAGGTTGATTTCCATTTTCTGTCCCCATTAGTAAACCTCTCTAGGCCCCTTTTTATTATTTCTGTCGTCTCCAGTACTTAGCATTTCCTAATTTAGTATCTTATATATATTTCATTACCTTGCTCTTTCATTTTAACTTATTAAATAAGATGGGAGCAAGCATTAATTCCTGCTAGACCCATTACGTACCTCCCAGCAAATGTGGCATGTTACCCTTTATTAGTGCCCTTTGTTTCCGAGACTTCTGCCAGTTTACAAGCCATTCCTATCCAAGTCAATGTGAAGTAATTTGGAGTGTGAGTTTCACAGACATTGTATCAGATGATGTACTAAAATCTATATCACACTCACCTACTGCATTTTTTTCACCCACTGACTATAGGCTAAACTGTGATATTTAGTTTCACTGCAGGGTAGGGATGGGGCAGAGCAGATCCATGTGATGGGGGGAGGAAGTTCCTCACTGCCTAGTAGCACCTTCCCCACACGTATAGCTCTGTAAAGACTAGCCACATCCTGGCCCATAGTAATTAGGGGGTTGGGAGTTTTCTTAAAGTAATCAAGCCTGTACCCAGAAAGATAATGGAGCAAATAATTAAGCAATCAATTTACAAACATCTAAAAGATAAGGTTATAAGTAACAGTCAGTATGGATTTGTCCCGAACAAATTGTGTCAAACCAACCTGATAGCTTACTTTGACAGGGTAAACAAGCCCTGTGGATGAGGGGAGAAGCGGAAGACATGGTATATCTTGACTTGACCTTCTCATAAACAAACTAGGAAATGCAACCTAGATACAACTACTATCAGGTGGGTACATAACTGGTGGAAAAAGTCCTCAGAGAGTATTTATCAGTGGTTCCAGACATGCTGGGAGGGCGTAACGATTGGGGTCCCGCAGGGATCAGTTTTGGGTCAGTTCTGCTCAATATCTTCATCAGTGGTTTAGACAATGGCACAGAGAGCATAAAGTTTGCGGACGATACCAATCTGGGAGGGGTTGCAAGTGTTTTGGAGGATAGGATTTTAATTCAAAATGATCTGGAAAAACTGGATAAATGGTCTGAAGTAAATAGGATGAAATTCAATAAGGACAAACGCAAAGTACCCCACTTAAGAAGGAACAATCAGTTGCACACATACAAAATGGGAAATGACTGCGTAGGAAGTACTGTGGAAAGGGACCTGGGGACTCATAGCGGACCACAAGCTAAATATGAATCAACAATGTAACACTGTTGCAAAAGAAGCAACATCATTCTGGAATGTATTAGCAGGAGTACTGTAAGACATGAGAAGTAATTCTTCCACTCTACTTCATGCTGATTAGGCCTCAGTTGAAGTATTGTCCATTCTGGGCACCACGTTTCAAGAAAGATGTGAACAAATGGGAGAAAGTCCAAAGAAGAGCAACAAAAATAATTAAAGATCTAGAAAATATGACCTGTTAGGGAAGATTGAAAAAATTGGGTTTGTTTAGTCTAGAAAAGAGAAGACTGAAAGGGGACATGATAACAGTTTTCAAAAGGTTTGTCATAAACAGATAGTTAAGGGTGAATGGCTCTTTTACCTGTAAAGGGTTAAGAAGCTCAGTAAACCTGGCTGACACCTGACCAGAGGACCAATAAGGGGACAAGATACTTTCAAATCTTGGTGGAGGGAAGTCTTTGTTTGTGCTTTTTGTTTTGGGTGTTATTCGCTCTTGGGACTAAGAAGGACCAGACGTCCATCCAGGCTCTCCAAATCTTTCTAAACCAGTCTCACATGTTTCAAAATTGTAAGTAACAGCCAGGCAAGGCGGATTAGTTTTATTTTTGTTTTCTCATCTTGTAAATGTCCTTTTTTGCGGAGAGGATTTTATCTCTGTTTGCTGTAACTTTGAACCTAAGGCTAGAGGGGGTTCCTCTGGGCTATACGAATTTGATTACCCTGTAAAGTATTTTCCATCTTGATTTTACAGAGATGATTTTTACCTTTCTTCTTTAATTAAAAGCTTTCTTTTTAAGAACCTGATTGATTTTTCCTTGTTTTAATATACAAGGGGATTGGATCTGGACTTACCAGGGATTGGTGGGGGAAAGGAGGGGGGATGGTTAATTTCTCCTTGTTTTAAGATCCAAGGGGTTTGGATCTGTGTTCACCAGGGAATTGGTGAAGCCTCTCAAGGCTGCCCAGGGAAGGGAAGGTTTGGGGGGGGGGGGACAAGAAGTGCTCCAGACACTGAAATATCTGGATGGTGGCAGAGTTACCAGATCTAAGCTAGTAATTAAGCTTAGAAGTATCCATGCAGGTCCCCACTTTTGTACCCTAAAGTTCAGAGTGGGGAAGTGTAGGGGACCCCGGAAGACTTTGTCACGGCCTAGTTAGGGCTTGCGCTTTCTCAAAAAAAGGTTATTAGCGGACACAGTATGCTAGCAGACGCTGCTTGTAACTGGTTAGAATTGCCCTGTGTGGGAAGCCCCAGTGTTTTGAGGAACTGCAGAAAGCCCCTGGCCAGAGGCCGGGAGGCGGGGCCAGCCATGGCTGTTGAAAAGCCCCCAATCGCATGTGTATGTGCTGCTTTGCATGGTATAGCATGATGCTATAATTGCTGTGGGCCAGTGGTTGCGTGTTGGACTTCGCACCAGGCGGAGCTTTTCGTGCGCTGGGTTCCCCATCCCAGTGGCAGCAACGCTTGGAGTCCCCGTTGCGGGTGTGTCACTTAACCTTCATTAAAGCCAATTAATCCACCTGTGTGTGTGGGCCTCGTCCTTGCCGAGCAGCCAGGCACGCAACAGGAAGGAACCTTGACAAGGTTATTACAAGGAGAAGGGAGAAAAATTGTTGTTCTTAACCACGAAGGACAGGACAAGAAGCATGGGCTTAGAATGCAGCAGGGAGGTTTAGGTTGGACATTAGGAAAAACTTCCTGTCGGGGTGGGTAAGCACTGGAATAAATTGCCTAGGGAGGCTGTGGAATCTCCATCATTGGGGATTTTAGGAGCAGTAGATAAACACCAGTCAGAGATGGTCTAGATATACTCAGTCCTGCCAGGAGTGCAGGGGACCGGACTAGATGACCTCTTGAAGTCCCTTCCACTCCTATGATTCTGTGATAAGTTTGTCTAACATAGGGCCCAATCCTGTATTTATTTGAATCCATGGGATGTTTGTCACTGACATCAGGAGAGCAGGAATGAACCCTAAGATTTGTTTCTTATACCCTGTGGTGCTGTTGCTCATGGCTCAATTATGCTCTAGATCTGAGGTGGGCAAATTTTTTAGTCTGAGGGCCACATCTCGGTATGGAAATTAGTGACTTCTCTTCCCCACCCCCCCACAAGATCAGATTACTATGATTCTCTTTCTGTAGGGCTTCCTCTCTGCTGATCACAGAATATAACTCATATCAGATGCTGCAGCTCAAATTTACACGAGCAGTGAATTATCTCAAAATATTAGTCCTAAATTAATTTTTGCACTAGCCTCTTAAAAATCGTATCAGTTTTTAAACTTGTATATGAAGCTTTTAGTGGCTGTGGTCCTGGTTATTTTACTGAGTTATCATCATTCACACCACAGCATCCGTTGCATCACACTGGTCTGAAATAACATTGAAACACAAGGAACTACAGCTTTCTGTATAATTCAGTCTCAGATTTTAAATTAAGATTAAAGAAGTCTAATGCTTATTCTTGCTTTTAGGATTATTTCATATTGTGCCTTTGGTGGACTTGAGAAGGAACAGTATGCACTCTCTCAGCAGAAGCAGAACAAAGATGGGCATATGGGTGATGCAGTCCTAATCCCTTCTGAGGTAGTATTAACACTACCATGGATGCTTTCTTCTGCAGTTCTGAGCATCAAGACTTTCACTGAATCTAGGTACTATGCAGAGGTTTCCTTTACCCTCTTCTTCCCCTCTCCTCCCTTCTTCATTGTGTCCTCTTGCCTCCACTCTGGTTGCACACCTGCCCAGGGACCAAGTGCATTTTGCCCTATACTCTGTAACACTTAGGAATGGTCTACACTACGGGGGAAAATCGATCTCAGATATGCAACTTCAGCTATGTGAATAACGTAGCTGAAGTCGAAGTATCTAAGATCGAATTACTCACCGTCCTCACGGCGTGGGATCGATGTGCGCGGCTCCCCATGTCAACTCCGCAACTCTGTTGGGGTTGGTGGAGTTCCGGAATCGATATAAGCGCATTCGGGGATCGATATATCGCATCTAGATGAGACACGATATATCGATCCCCAAGGAATCGATTGCTACCCCCCGACACGGCAGGTAGTGAAGACGTAGCCTAAGTGACTTTATTAGTAGGACTCATACTTCGAATAGTTCCAGTGAGATCACTTCCCTTTCTCTTCAATCAGTTACACACATACAAAATGGGAAATGACTGTCTAGGAAGGAGTACTGTAGAAAGGGATCTCGGGGTCATAGTGGATCACAAGATAAATATGAGTCAACAGTGTAACGCTGCTGCAAAAAAAGCAAACATCATTCTGGAATATATTAGCAGGAGTACTGTAAGACATGAGAAGAAATTTTTCTTCTCTACTCCACGCTGATTAGGCCTCAACTGGAGTATGGTGTCCAGTTCTGGGCGCCACATTTCAGGAAAGATGTGGACAAATTGGAGAAAGTCCAGAGAAGAGCAACAAAAATGGTTAAAGGTCTAGAAAACATGGCCTATGAGGGAAGACTGAAAAAATTAGGTTCTCTTAGTCTGGAGAAGAGAAGACTGAGAGGGGACATCATAATAGTTTTCAAGTACCTAAACGGTTGTTACAAGGAGGAGGGAGAAAAATTATTTTTCTTAATCTCCGAGAATAGGACAAGAAGCAGTTGGCTTAAATTGCAGCAAGGGCAGTTTAGGTTGAACATTAGGAAAAAATTCCTAACTGTCAGGGTGGTTAAACCCTGGAATAAATTGCCTTGGGAGGTTGTGGAATCTCCATCATTGGAGATTTTTAAGAGCAGGTTGGACAAACACCTGTCAGAGATGGTATAGATAATACTTAGTCCTGCCTTGAGTGCAGGGGGCTGGACTAGCTGACCTCTTGAGATCCCTTCCAGTTCTATGATTCGCCAGGTGGAGGACACTAAAAGCCAGCCTCTTCGTGGAGCCTGTACCTATTTAGTGATATGCTCTGCATACATTCAGATTATGGAATGCTTGCACTCGGAATACATGCTAGTTCATAGCTTTATGACCAACCCCTCTGCATTCTGTATTCAGTCTTCCATCATCAGGTGTGCCTGCTCCCAGATTACACTTTTGTAGAAGGTAAGGTGTCAGTCAAAAGTATTTTTTTTCAGGTCTAGTTGCAGGTGCACTCCTACAATTACCCATCTGCTAAGTTCATCATCAAGCTTGATGAAGAGTCTGCCTGAACTCATCTAGAAAGAACTATGTCTCTGCAGATATTCTGTCTCTTTATGAAAGTGGGTTGTCAGAGTCTGTTTGTGAACTCAGCTCCATAATTTCAGCCTTTATAACTTATAAAGATAACTTAATGCACAGCTCTGTAGCAGCAACCTTTTTCCTGCCCAGCTAAATTCAGTTATAATAAGCATTCAGTGGTAGTATAGTGTAGGACAGAAATACAAGGATACTAGATTCATGTCTGCATAGTTCCAGGATCTGTTTAAATGTACACTTTAATCAGTGCACATCTATTGCAGACATCCTTTAATATGTACCTCAGATAGGGACGAGTGCAATGAATATTTGAGTACAAGAAGCTTACTTATCACTAAAATAAACATGAAGGGCTTTATCATAAAAACAAAGTAAAGTAGTACAATATAGCCACTCAGGCTATTTTTTTGACAACCACATTTTCTATAGGCCAGGATAGTATTTGAGCTCAATACCTTGCAAGATGGGGTCCATGCTATATCCAAAAAAACCCGGTGTGAGCTGTAGGACTTTGCTATATGGTAGACCATCATATTTTTCCTATATAAACAAGACTAACAGATGCATCCTGTCATGAGATGGCTGGCCCCTTTAAGGGGAGTCATGGCCCAATCCACCTATGATGGGCTTCTCTAAGGAGAATAAACCCACCTGTAAGCAATTAACTGCCTAGTTGGCTGGGGGGCAGCTTATTGAGTAATGAGCATCTGGATCTGAAAAGGCTACCGGGTCTCAGTTGAAGGGTGTGCTCCCACAGAAAGCAGGCTCCCAGGGAAAGGAGTGGATAGAAATGAGGGCTGCCTACTAAGCTTTCCCAGTGCAGAGCTAGAAGCTCTGAATGAACACAGGCCCAAGAAGACGGCTGTGGAACCGCTGGATCCTATTGGGATCCAGGAAATGGGCTGGATACAAGGAAGGTAAATCTACCTGGCTTATAGTACACAGGACCCAGGAGGAGGGCTGGAGAACTCATGGGATGCTTGTCATCATTCGCCCTGGAGCGAAATGAAAGGTTGGACTTGAGGGGCAAAAAGGAGGATCCTTTGTACTCTAGAAAAGTTAATAAATTGAATCCACCAAAGGACTTGTTCTCAGTATCTGGGTCAGAGTAAATGATTGCAAGCACCAACAGGGAGGTGAGGGGCTGTGTTCCTGCATGAACAGAAGGGAGTGTGCTTAAGGATGGTACCCCATCATACATCCTCTTTTAGTCCACTATTAAAGTATATCTGTGAAAATTATAAATCTATCTTTAAGCTAGTGTTGACAAAGTTATTTTCAACACAGAACAAAAAATACATTCTAACAATTTTGTTTTAGCTTATACTTTGTGTATTCAGAGATGCTGCTTCTTACCTTCAAGCCTTCAGTTGGCAGTCTGTAGCCAAACCTTGCAGGCAGATCATCAAATGTCTGAGTTCCATTTTCAAAGTTATACTAAACATAAATATAAAAGAAAATCAGATCTGTAACAAAAAAACTCATATTCTTTAGGGCAAAAATGTACTATACATAGTGCCTCCTAGCACTATACCAATGAATCATAAACACTGCTGATTCCGGTCCCTAGGGGTTTTCTGCTGTTCTTTCATCCACATATTACCCAACCCAATCTGATGTAGTATGTCAGGTAGAAGAGCTTTATTCCATGTAATAAACTCATAAAGTTCTCTAGAGTCTTCCTTTATTGGAAATGATTTAACAACAAGAAAGTAAGATGAATTCCATGAAATGTTGGGAGAACCTCTCCTCCAATTCAGGCACTGTTAACCTAGTTTTGCAAAAATCTGGCTGTAGCCAAAGCGCACTTTGAGCAAAGGGAACAAAGAGTCCTGTGGCACCTTACAGACTAACAGATGTATTAGAGCATAAGTGTTCGTGGGTGTACATGCGTCTGACGAAGTGGGTATTCACCCACCAAAGCTTATCTCCAATACATCTGTCAGTCTATAAGGTGCCACAGGACTCTTTGTTGCTTTTTACAGACCCAAACTAACACAGCTACCCCTCTGATATTTGAGCAAAGGATACATCTTGCTATGCCTCATGAACATGCTTCTGAAGAGTGGATTTTCTTCACTTTGAAATGAACCAGCTTTTTAAAGTGTCTCCAGGGAGGGAATCCTTAACACCCTACAAAGATTTTAGTTCACAGGGAAGTGAGTAAAGATACTCAGTTTAAACAGTTACGTTCTAAAATGTTTTCTTTTTGTGGAAGCTGAGAGTCAACATATGCAACATTGCATAACAGCTCTAAAACTGCACAAGCCACACTTTCCTGTTCCCTGTGACTTTTTTTTGGCTATTGCCCTAGTGGATGGGTACCATACAAGTCTCTAATAATCTTGGCAGATTTTCAGTTTTCTGCATAAAACCCTAAACTTGTAAAAGTTCTTGATTGTAGAATGTATTATGGTCTGCTAGCTATCTACTTATTTTGACCATTAAATTAAATCAGTGGGGAGTTCTTTTTAAAGATCTATGGCATGAGATGGCCCTACATATTTTGGCTGGGACTTTCAGGAGATCTGAAGGGAGGTTAGGTGTCTTACTCACACTGAATTTCAAAGAGATATCAGCACCTAACTCTAACCCTAACCTTCTCTGAAAAAAGTATACCATTTATTTTTGAATACAAAAATGGTCCTGCCATGAGGGCAGGGGACTGGACTCGATGACCTCTCGAGGTCCCTTCCAGTCCTACAGTCTATGAGTCTACACTTGATGTAATTGGTAAAATATATAGGCACTATTAACTTTGCACTGATAATGTTTTAAAATGTATCGCATGATATGATGTATAAGTAGAAAAATCTGAAAGAAATTCCCATTCATTTGCATGTAAAAACATTTATTACACATACCGCTAAAATGTCTGCCTCCACAGGCAAAAGGTTTAGGAAAGCAAACAGCTGAACTGTCAGGATGGTGTAGATCTGAGTGGCAGACAACATTAACATTCCTATTGACAACAGCATTTTAAATTAAATATCTGTAAATAAAACAAAACAAAATAAATAATCATGGCATGTAGCAGATATTTTTTCCTAAAATATTTATTAGTCTCCTATTGATCAGAGCAAACTAACATCTGTTTAGATTAGCTAAAACATTGTCTTTCAAAGGAATATTTTAAGAGATTTTATGGTTATTCTTAATTGACAGGAACAATGAAAACACAGACAATATGCAAGCTATCCAAGCAACTTACTGTTGGTATTAAGCAGTGGTCATGCATACAATACATATTCTTATAGAAACTCCTCACTTTACATTTTAGTTACGTTCCTGAAAAATGCGACTTTAAGCAAAACTATGTTAAGTGAATCCAATTTCCCCATAATAATTAATGTAAATGGGGGCGTCATAACTCTAGTCCCAGATTTGGACCTTAGCGTCCAAAATATGGGGGTTAGCATGAAAACCTCCAAGCTTAGCTACCAGCTTGGACCTGGTACTTGCTGCCACCACCCAAAAAATTAGAGTGTTTTGGGGCACTCTGGTCCCCCTGAAAAACCTTCCCTGGGGACCCCAAGACCCAAATCCCTTGAGTCTCACAACAAAGGGAAATAATCCTTTTTCCCTTCCCCCTTCCAGGTGCTCCTGGAGAGATACACAGACCCAAGCTCTGTGAATCCAAACAGAGTGACTCCCCCTCTCCGTTCCCAGTCCTGGAAACAAAAGCATTTTCCTCTTCACCCAGAGGGAATGCAAAATCAGGCTAGCAAATCCAACACACACAGATCTCCCCCTGATTTCTTCCTCCCACCAATTCCCTGGTGAGTACAGACTCAATTTCCCGGAAATTTCCCAGAAAAGAAAACTCCAACAGGTCTCAAAAAGAAAGCTTTATATAAAAAGGAAGAAAAAATACATACAAATGGTCTCTCTGTATTAAGGTGACAAAATACAGGGTCGATTGCTTAAAAGAATATTGAATAAACAGCCTTATTCAAAAAATACAAATCAAAGCACTCCAGCACTTATATTCATGCAAATACCAAAGAAAAGAAACCATATAACTTACTATCTGATCTCTTTGTCCTTACACTTAGAAACAGAAGATTAGAAAGCAGAAACTACTTCTCCAAAGCTCAGAGAAAGCAGGCAGACAGACAACAAAGACCTCAGACACAAAATTCCCTCCACCCAGAGTTGAAAAAAATCCGGTTTCCTGATTGGTCCTCTGGTCAGGTGCTTCAGGTGAAAGAGACATTAACCCTTAGCTATCTGTTTATGACACGCCCCCCAAATTGCAGACAGTGGGGAAGCTCACTGGCGGCGATTTCCTTCTAGAACTTTAAAATAAACAGATTACTACAACACATGCACCTTACATATACTACTAAGTATATAACTAACAGACTTCTACATTTTAAGAACACTTTTTAACTACTGAATTCTGGGAAACTCTCACGGGAGAGTGCATCAGCTACTTTGTTAGAAGCTCCTGTGATGTGCTGAATTTCAAAATCAAAATTTTGGAGAGCTAAACTCCAACGAAGAAGTTTCTTGTTGTTCCCCTTGGCAGTATGAAGCCACTTTAGTGCAGCATGGTCAGTTTGTAGTTCGAACCGCCATCTCCAAACATATGGGCATAGCTTTTCCAGGGCATACACAATGGCGTAGCATTCCTTTTCACTGACTGACCAGTGACTTTCCCTCTCAGACAGTTTCTTGCTGAGAAACACGACAGGATGGAAGTTGTGATCTGTTGCTTCCTGTATGAGCACTGCTCCTATACCACGCTCAGATGCATCCGTGGTTACTAGGAATGGTTTGTCAAAATCCAGGGCCCTGAGCACAGGGTCAGACATGAGCGTTGCCTTAAGTTGAGTAAAGGCCTTTTGACACTCATCAGTCCACTTAACTGCATTTGGCTGGGTCTTTTTGGTCAGGTCGGTCAGTGGGGCAGCAATTTGGCTGTAGTGTGGTACAAATCGCCTGTAGTATCCGGCCAAGCCTAAGAAGGATTGGACCTGTTTCTTTGACCTTGGGACAGGCCACTTTTGGATAGCATCCACCTTGGCCTGTAGGGGGTTTATGGTTCCTCAACCCACCTGGTGCCCCAGGTAAGTCACTCTGTTTTGGTCTATTTGACACTTTTTGGCCTGAACAGTAGTCCGGCCTGCCTGATGTGCTCAAAGACCTTTTCCAGGTGTAGTAGGTGTTCGGGCCAGGAGTCTGAAAAAATGGCCACATCATCGAGGTAGGCAACTGCAAATTCTCCCAGTCCAGCTAGTAGACCATCTACCAGCCTCTGGAAGGTGGCGGTGCATTTCGAAGGCCAAAAGGAAGGACATTGAATTCATACACCCCCGCATGGGTGACGAATGCTGACCTCTCCTTGGCAGGTTCATCTAGCGGTACTTGCCAGTACCGCTTGGTTAAGTCTATTGTAGAGATGAACTGGGCACGTCCCAACTTCTCCAATAGCTTATCGGTGCGTGGCACTGGATAGTTGTCCAGACGAGTTACCGCATTTAGCTTATGGTAGTCCACGCAAAAGCGTATTTCCCCATCTGGTTTGGGTACCAGAACCACTGGAGATGCCCATGCACTGGTAGATGAGCGGATTATACCCATCTGTAGCATGTTCTGGATCTCCCATTCTATAGCAGCTTGGGCATGAGGAGACACCCGGTAGGGTGGGGTTCTGATTGGGTGAGCATTACCTGTGTCAATGGAGTGGTATGCCCGTTCAGTCCATCCTGGGGTGGCTGAGAACAATGGGGCGAAGCTAGTGCACAGCTCCTTGATTTGTCGCCGCTGCAGACGTTCCAGGGTGGAGGAACGTTCTCTGGCATGTCTGTCATACCAGGCCTTTTGCTCTTCCTGAGCATTCTTGAGGTTCTCTCTAGCAAGGGCTAAAGAGTGTCGGAGGGTGCTTTGTAGGTTGCTTACAAAGTCCAGAATGTTAGTTCCTGGAGAAGGCATAAACCCCTCCCATTGCTGCTTCACCAACTGTAATGGTCCCTTAACCTCGTGACCATACACAAGTTCAAACGGTGAAAACCCTAAACTGGGATGTGGTACAGCCCTGTAGGCAAACAGCAACTGCTGCAACACTAGGTCCCAATTATTGGAGAATTCGTTGATGAATTTTCGTATCATGGCCCCCAAAGTTCCATTGAACCTTTCCACCAGGCCATTGGTTTGATGGTGGTAGGGGGTGGCAACCAAGTGATTCACCCCATGAGTTTCCCACAGTTTTTCCATGGTCCCTGCCAGGAAATTAGACCCTGAATCTGTAAGGATATCGGAGGGCCAACCTACCCTGGCAAAGATGTCTGTTAGGGCCAGGCACGCAGTGTTAGCCCTGGTGTTGCCTAGAGCTACTGCTTCCGGCCATCGGGTAGCAAAGTCCACTAAAGTCAGTACGTACTGCTTTCCTCTGGGTGCCTTTTTTGGGAAAGGACCCAGACTATCCACCGCTACTCGCTGAAATGGGACCTCAATTATGGGGAGTGGCTGGAGAGGGGCCTTGACCTGGTCTTGAGGCTTTCCCACTCTTTGGCACACCTCACAAGACCGGACATACTTGGCAACGTCCTTGCCCATCCCCTCCCAGTGGAAGGACTTCCCCAACCGGTCCTTGGTTCTGTTCACCCCAGCATGGCCACTGGGATGATCATGGGCTAAGCTTAAGAGCTTTTCCCGGTACTTAGCTGGAACCACCAACTGTTTTTGTGGCTGCCATTCTTCCCGGTGTCCACCAGAAAGAATCTCCTTGTATAAAAGTCCTTGGTCTATAACAAACTGGGATCGATTAGAAGAGCTGAGAGGCGGTGGGGTGCTCCGTGCCGCCGCTCACGCTTTCTGAAGGCTGTCATCTGCTTCCTGCTCAGTCTGGAACTGTTCTCTTGAGGCTGGGGTCACCAGTTCTTCCTCAGACTGTGGACCTGGGCTTGGTCCCTCTGGAAGCAATGTAGGTGATGGGGTGGTTTCCGTTGCTGGTGAACCGCTCTCCGCTGGTGCACCTGAGGTTATTTCAGGCTCTGGCTGAGCCTTTTGGATATGGCTGTCTGTTGCTTCTGCCAGTTTTGGCTCACTGGCGCCCTCTGGCTTTGAGTTTGAAGATGTGGTTGCACGTGCTGGTGCTGGTTGCTGTTCCAGTTCCGGGCCTGGGACTGGAGGTGTTGTGGCTGTTTCGGTGGTTGGCATGGAATCTGGATCCACTACCTCTGTCTGGGTCTCTGGTAACACAGACGGGGTATCTGTGGACGGCTCAGGAACAGGAATCGGTCTGGAAGCTTGCCTGGTTTGGCTACGTGTAACCATTCCCACTCTCTTGGCCCGCCTCACCTGGTTGGCCAAGTCTTCCCCCAGTAGCATGGGGATAGGATAATTGTCATAGACTGCAAAAGTCCACATTCCTGACCAGCCTTTGTACTGGACAGGCAGTTGAGCTGTAGGCAAGTCTACAGCTTGTGACATGAAGGGGTAAATTGTAACTTTGGCCTTTGGGTTGATGAATTTGGGGTCAACGAAGGATTGGTGGATAGCTGACACTTGTGCCCCCATGTCTCTCCACGCAGTAACCTTCTTTACGCCCACTCTCAAATTTTCCCTTCGCTCCAAGGGTATTTGAGAGGCATCCGGGCCTGGGGATCTTTGGTGTGATGGTGGTGTAATGAATTGCACTCGCAGGGTGTTCTTTGGACAGTTGGCCTTGATATGTCCCAGTTCATTACACTTAAAGCATCTTCCATCGGATGGGTCACTGGGCCGAGGTGAGTTACTGGAGACTGGTGAGGTGGAAGAGTAGGGCGTCTGTGGCTTTACTTGGGTGGTATGTGGGGTCTTTGGCTGTCCTCGGTTGTAGGGTTTATGGTCTGTGTGCCTCCTGGGGTAATCGTTCCCCTTGACAGTATCTTTCTTGCTTTCTGCCACTTCCATCCATTTGGCTCCAATCTCCCCCGCCTCAGCGAGATCTTTGGGTTTTCCATCTTGTATGTACCGTGTGATGTTTTCAGGAACACCATCCAAGAACTGCTCCATTTGTATGAGGAGGTGCAGTTCTTCCAAGGTTTGAACCTTGTGTCCTGTTATCCAGGCCTCATAGTTTTTTTGCAACGTAGTAGACGTGTTTGGGAAATGACACATCTGGTTTCCACTTTTGGGTTCTGAAGCGCCGACGGGCATGATATGGGGTTATCCCCATTCTGTATCTGGCCTTGGTTTGAAAAAGTTTATAGTCATTCATTTGCTGCTTAGGCATTTCAGCTGCCACCTCTGCTAAAGGTCCACTGAGCTGTGACCTCAATTCTACCATGTACTGGTCTTCGGGGATGCTGTACCCAAGACAGGCTCTTTCAAAATTTTCCAAGAAGGCCTCGGTGTCATCACCTGCCTTGTAGGTGGGAAATTTCCTGTGCTGTGGAGCAATAATTGGGGCCGGGTTGTTAGGGTTGGCTGGCACATGCAGCCCAGCTTTTGCCAAGTCCAGTTCATGTTTTCTCTGTTTTTCCTTCTCTTCATTCTCTTTTTGTTGTTTTTCCATTTCTTTTTGTTGTTTTTCCATTTCTTTTTGGTGTTTTTCCATGTCTCGGCGGTGGGCCTCCTCTTCTTCTTCTTGCTTCCTTCTGTGGGCCACCTCTTTGGCTGCCTGTTCTCTTTGGTAGGCTGCCTCTCTTTCTCTCTCTCTTATTTCCATCTCTGTTTGTTTTATTTCCAGTTGTCGCCTGTGTTCAGCTTCTCTGACTTGTTCTTCGGCCTCAATTTTTGCCTTAGAAGTCATGGTTCCTGTTTTGTTGTGTTGGGGTGCCCTCTGGTGTTTATCTTCTGAACTGCAGGCTCTGTTGCCTCCTGGGGTCTGCCTAGCAACAATTTTTTTTTGTTTTTTTTTTTCCTTTCTCCCTCTAGCGTAAACTAGAAAAACCACTTTATTTGCATGATATAGTGCTGGTACTTGCCTCCTAATGGGAGGGCTATTGCATGACAAAAGACCTGTAACAGCTCCTTAATGGCTTCTTGCTTAATATGCAAGCCACAAACTGCCAGAGAGAGCAGAAAAAAAAATTCTCTCTGGTTCCCTTTTAAAACCAAACTGTTTCTCTCTGCTAAAAAGCCCCTAGCAGAGAAAAGAAAAATAAAATATTTCTACTGGCTTCTGGATTCTGTCTATCCCGTAACCGCTGCACACCATGTCATAACTCTAGTCCCAGATTTTGACCTTAGCGTCCAAAATATGGGGGTTAGCATGAAAACCTCCAAGCTTAGCTACCAGCTTGGACCTGGTACTTGCTGCCACCACCCAAAAAATTAGAGTGTTTTGGGGCACTCTGGTCCCCCTGAAAAACCTTCCCTGGGGACCCCAAGACCCAAATCCCTTGAGTCTTACAACAAAGGGAAATAATCCTTTTTCCCTTCCCCCCTCCAGGTGCTCCTGGAGAGATACACAGACCCAAGCTCTGTGAATCCAAACAGAGTGACTCCCCCTCTCCGTTCCCAGTCCTGGAAACAAAAGCACTTTCCTCTTCACCCAGAGGGAATGCAAAATCAGGCTAGCAAATCCAACACACACAGATCTCCCCCTGATTTCTTCCTCCCACCAATTCCCTGGTGAGTACAGACTCAATTTCCCGGAAATTTCCCAGAAAAGAAAACTCCAACAGGTCTCAAAAAGAAAGCTTTATATAAAAAGGAAGAAAAAATACATACAAATAGTCTCTCTGTATTAAGGTGACAAAATACAGGGTCGATTGCTTAAAAGAATATTGAATAAACAGCCTTATTCAAAAAATACAAATCAAAGCACTCCAGCACTTATATTCATGCAAATACCAAAGAAAAGAAACCATATAACTTACTATCTGATCTCTTTGTCCTTACACTTAGAAACAGAAGATTAGAAAACAGAAACTACTTCTCCAAAGCTCAGAGAAAGCAGGCAGACAGACAACAAAGACCTCAGACACAAAATTCCCTCCACCCAGAGTTGAAAAAAATCCAGTTTCCTGATTGGTCCTCTGGTCAGGTGCTTCAGGTGAAAGAGACATTAACCCTTAGCTATCTGTTTATGACAGGGCGGGGGGTAGGTTCCAGGGAAATTTTTTTCATCAGACAAAAGACTATATTTTTGATCACACATATACACAGTATAAGTTTTAAGCAATCAATTTAATACTACTATACATAGCAATGATGATTGTGAAGCTTGGTTGAGGTGGTGAAGTCAGAGGGTGGAAGAGGGTGGGATATTTCCCAGGGAATGCCTTACTGCTAAATGATGAACTAACACTCGGCTGAGTCCTCAAGGGTTAAACACATTGTTGCTAATCTAGCCTCACACTCTACAAGGCAGCAGAAATGGAGGGAAGGAAGACAGCATGACAGAGAGAGACAGAGAGACACATCATGTGTGTGAGAGATGCGCATTGCCCCTTTAAGTATGCTGATCCCACTAAGTACACTGCCCTTTAAGTAGATCAGCAAGCTGAGATAACAGCAGCTGCCAGCAAGCTCCTTCAGTCCTGAGTCCTGTTGTGTGTCCCCCCTGCTTTACCGAGAAGGGATAAAGGAGTCGGGGGGGGAGGAGGACACCCTGACATTAGCAACCCTTTTTCCCCCTCCTCCTTGCACAGCAAGCAGGAGGCTCTCGGCAGGGGCAGCTCTAGGCATTTTGCCGCCCCAAGCACGGCAGGCAGGCTGCCTCCGACGGCTTGCCTGTGGAGGGTCCACTGGTCCTGCGGCTTCGGCGGACCTATGGGAGGTCCTCCGAAGCCACAGGACCAGCGGACCCTCCACAGGCAAGCTGCCGAAGAGCGGGCCTGCCGCCCTCGTGGCGCCGGCAGAGCGCCCCCTGCAGCTTGCCGCCCCAAGCATGCACTAGGCATGCTGGGGCCTGGAGCCGCCCCCGGCTCCCGGAAGCAGCTCCAAGACAGAGGGCAGGAGCAGCACAGGGCAGTAGAGGGAGGGATAGCTGAGCTGTCCGGCAATTGATAGCCTGTTGGAGGCTGCCGCACAGGGAACTTAGGGGAGCTGATGGGGGGCTGCCAGCCCACCCTGGTTCGAAGCCCCCCCCCCCAGCTAGCTCCAATGGGCTGCTCTTTCTGCAAGCACTGGATAAAGCAAGTGACTGCCAAACAAAGTTATAAGGAAGCACTGCACTACTCTAAATGAGCATGTTCTCTAACTGATCAGCAATGAAACAATGTTAACCAGGACGGCTTTAAGTGAGGAGTTACTGTATTTTAAAAGGAAATCAAACACTCCCGTCAAGTGATTCCAAAGGAAATCAATTCAGCTTTTGTTTTTAACTTTCCAGCTAAAATATAATTTACAAAGCAATCAATATAAAAAATTTCAGAACTGTCGTATTTTGAAAACAGTGATTTGTCTTGAAACAGAAATTAGATATTGTAACAACTTAAAAGATTTAACCTTTTCAGGAAGAACTTTTCCTCAAAAATCCACCAAGTCAGTTTTAAAGTCTCAGACATTAAAAGTCTGACACTCATTTTTGTCAATCAGTATTAATTTAAACAGTTTGTAGAAAGATATTAAAAGGTGGCCTCATATTACTACCTTTCTGAGTTGACTTTTAGGCTTCCAAAGTCACTAGCTATTAACTGGTTTTAAATATACTGATTGAGAAGGTAAAATAAATTCATGATTCCTATTTAGGCCTGGTCCACATGCAGATTTTGTATCAGTATAAATATTTTAGCTACAAGGTGTGGCTTTTTTCTTTTTTAACTGAAATAATTATACTGATACAAGCCCTTGTGTAGCTGCAGTTACATAGGTATGAACGTGCCATCCGTGAAGCTTATTCCCCTTCCTGTATAGAAATACCTATACTCGTGTAAAGCACCTTTGTACTGGTGCAACAGTGTCAACACAAAGAGTGTTGTACTGCTGTAACTATACCCGTATAATTAAAGAGGTACAACTTTTGTGTGTATATATGCCCATAGTTTTCTATAGCCCCTATCATTATAGTATTTTACCACTGCATAATATTTCATACAATACTTCACAGATTTCACTGTCAGCAGCTATTCTTTGAATTAATGGGCCGAGTGCCACATTATTAAGCTAATATCTAAACTATAAGCAATTACAAACAAACTCAAAATCCACACATTCATTTTTAATTATCTTTTTGCAGGTACCAGTTACTGTTGGTCTACAGACAGAAGTGAATACCAAAGTGTTGATTTATTTAGGCAGCACAGAAATAACTGGTGTGGGAAATCCCTGCCATTGGAGGCTTTTAAGAACAGATTTAGCAAACAGGTGTTGAGGCAGGATTAAGTATACCTAAAAAATCCCCATCTTGAGGGGAGAGGGGATGGACTAGATGACCCACTGGGATCTTTTCCAGTCCTACATTTCAATATAGCACTTTTCATCAGTAGATTTTAAAGTGCTTTACAAAGGAAGTCAATATTGTCCCCAATTTACACATTTGGAAACTGAGCCACTGAGAAAGTGGCTTGCCCAAGTGGTCGAACAGGGTTTCTCAAACAAGGGTCACTGCTTCTGTAGGGAAAGCCCCTGGCGGGCCGGGCCGGTGTATCTACCTGCCCTGTCAGCAGGTCTGGCCGATCGCAGCTCCCACTGGCCGCGGATCGCTGCTCCGGGCCAATAAGAGCTGCTGTAAGTGGCACGGGCCAAGGGATGTACTGGCCTCCGCTTCCAGCAACTCCCATTGGCCTGGAGCAGCGATCCGCAGCCAGTGGGAGCCGTGATCAGCTGGACCTGCTGATGGGGCAGGTAAACACACCGGCCTGGCCTGCCAGGGCCGTTCCCTACAGAAGCGGCGACCCCTGTTTGAGAAACCCTGTGGTAGAGCCAGGTCTCCCGAGTCATTGTACAGTTCTTTAGCCACTAGGGCACACATTCCAGTGGCTAGAGCACATGACTGAAAGTCAGGGGATCTTGCTTCTCTTCCCAAGTCAAACACTGAGTTGTGAAGTGACCTGAGACTTATTTTTGCCATTTGTAAAATGGGGATAATGATAGCCACCTTTGTAAAGCACTTCAAGATCTATGGATAAAAGACGCTACTATGTTTCTTTTGCTCAGCACCAACATTTTAGCACAAAGCTCGCTTTAGGTAACAAGGACCTTAAAGTCCATGGTAGGAGTTTTAAAAGTGACTAGTGATTTTTTTGTTGGGTGCCCAACTTGACACATTACATGAACTTGATTTTCAGAATGCGCTGGGTACCTGTCTTATAAAAATCTCATCTCCTTAAGGTGTCAAGTTGTGCACCCAAAACATCTAATCACTCCTGAAATCTTTGTCTGCACACACTGTAAGCTCTGTGGACCAGGTACTGTCTTTATGTGTTTGTACAATGGTACCTTGATCCATGACTGAGCCCATGGGTGCCACTATAATACAAATAAGTAATAGGGCATAATTATTCATATTGCTGTGCTAACCTGTGCAGCCCTAGTGTCTTCAGGTTTGCCCAGGTGTAACTGATTGGACCTATTACTTGTAACACTGAGCTAGAGCCTCAGCTGGCGTAAACATGCATATCATTGTCTTTAACGGAGCTACACCAATTTACACAAGCTATGAATCTGGTCCTTCCAAAACAATTCTGTTGATGTGCAAGAAGGAATTGATCTCAGCTCCCTCTTCCATAGTCGTGTTGATTTTACGTTAAAAACCAGTAAAACCATATTTAAACCACCCAAATCAACAAGTTTATCTCTGAATAACCAGAGGGAGCAAGTCTTCTCTGCTGAATCACTTTTCAAACAGGAACTGCCCTTTAAAATTCCTGATTCATTGTTTTGGGGGGCTTTTTTGTTTTGCTTTTGCTTTGCTAGGCAATCATTTTTAGGAATTCCTTCTTAGAAATGTTCAGAATACAAGCTAGAGGCCTGCAAGCCCTCAAGTGAATAATAGTCCTTACTTGCATAAATAGTCACACTCAGGTAATCACACTTCCCCCCGCCTCCATAAATCCAATGGAGCTTTGAAAAGAATAACTAACCCACCTGTTTCAAACCTGTTATGAGATTTATGGCTTTCATAAACTCATTTAACAGATCTTTAATAACTGTAAATAATAGCGATGGAAAATTTTATGTACTTGTATAGTATGTATGATCAGTTCTGGTTAAATATTTATTTATTTTTAAATGGAACTAACATGACATTTGCCAAACATCTCTCTAGTCACTCTTTTTGTTACTTTCCTTTCTCTCAGCCTCTGTCTGACTTACCTGTTTAGACTGTAAACTCTTCAGGGCAAACACAATTTTTTACTAAGTGCTGGTACAGTACCTAATACAATGTGGTCCCAATCTGAGTTGGGGCCTCAAGTTGCTACTGTTATACAAATACTGAATAACTGCATACATAAAAAGAATTATTTAGGTTGTAAAGTCAGGAAATGCTAAATTTATGTTGCCCATGAAACATTAAGTCTGTTTCCCTATGCACTTAATAGGCAGTATCTTAGGGGGTGGGGGAGGGAACCTGTATGTAATTAAAAACTGCCATAATGCATACACATAAGGAGGCCAAATTAAAAGTGGACAGGTAACCATAAATCTAACATTTCCTAACTTCTGAATGCTTGACTTTTAACATTTAATGTAATTTGAGGTTTGTTAATTTTTAAAAGGAAGAACAAATTTCATTATATGCAACTGTAACACTCCCCAATCATGTATCAACACCAGGGTTTGAACAGTGAACCTTCAGTACTGCAGCATAGCCTACCACTTGAGCTACAGAACTCTGTTCTCCCTGCAAGAGGTGAGATGAGGAATGGGCCAAAGGTTGGATCCAAGGGATGACTGGGGACAGGGCCGGCTCCAGGCACCAGCATTCCAAGCAGGTGCTTGGGGCGGCAATCTGCAATGGGCGGCAGTCTGTGTGGTTTTGCCCCCAAGCAGCATACCGAATTGCCGCCGTGGATGGCGGGGGAAGTCCATGTGCCGTTAGGGTGGCACGCGCGTTTCGGCAGCGGTGGCAATTCACTGGCAGCTTTTATGTTCAGCTGTCCGCAGTGGCGCAGCTTCTGTCTTCCGGCTGAAGTTGGAACCGTATTGAACCTGATAGGAATCATCAGGGGTGGCTCTAGGTATTTTGCCACCCCAAGCACGGCAGGCAGGCTGCCTTCAGCGGCTTGCCTGCGGGAGGTCCCCGGTCCCGCGGATTCAGCGGCGCACCTGCGGGAGGTCTGCCAAAGCCGCGGGACCAGTGGACCCTCCACAGGCATTCCGCCGAAGGCAACCTGCCTGCCGCCCTCGCGGCTACCGGCAGAGCGCCTCCCGTGGCTTGCTGCCCCAGGCACGCGCTTAGCGTGCTGGTGCCTGGAGCCGCCCCTGGGAATCACCTGCAGAGTTCTAGATTCAAAGCACAGATCTCTACCACTTTAAAAAGGAGCAACTGTTAGCAACAGTATAGTATGATCCAGTATTCCAACTGCAAGAGGGAAATACAACACACAGTTTGCAAGTGACTTATATAATTATTTGCTAGATATCTGAGAAACTTTGAGACTGAGGATACCTGGGTTCTATTTCTAGCTCTGGAGTGGACTGTGGGCTAGTAGCTGTAGACACAGCACAGTTAAGCACACAAATTGAATGCTTTCTGTCTAAAGAACAGTGTGACTGAGTGAATAATACCTATGTCTCCCATACTAGAGATAGGGTTCTGTTCTCAACTCTGCCAGAAGCGACCATCTGTAACGTCTCAGTTACCCCAGCTATAGAATGGGAAGATTACTACTTGGCTGTTCCTTGATTTAGGAGTGTGAAACTTTAATGAAGACTATAAAGTACACATAATTAACACCATCAGTCAGCAGAAGGCATCCTCCTGGGCTCCCATCCCAGTGGACCTTCCCTGAGGTCAGAGGTGAGGACATTGTTGCTACAGTGCCTATATCCTGTCCGAAGCTCTAGCTCTGTGCCTGGCAAGCTGGAAGCTGAGTGGGTCCTGGGACTATGATCAGTGCTGTTGACATGTAGGAATTCCCTAGAGCTAGAGAATGCTCAATGCAGGCTGCACATAGAAACTTGGGCTGAGAATTTCTCTCACTGGACCAACTTCTGTTGGTGAGAAAGACAAGCTCTTGAGCTACACAGAGCTCTTTTTCAAGATATATTTGATAAAGAGTAAAAAGCACCTCTCTGCCCCCAAGCAACCCCCATCAAATGCCAAGTCCTGCTCCACCGCATGGAGATACAACCATTTCTTTTTACAAATTTAGCATTAGAGAAAAATAGGTTGTTTTACCAATCTTATTCTGAGAAATGGCTAAAGCACTTTTGCTGTAACCTTCTTAAAAAAAAAAATCAATCTGAGGCACAGATCTTGTATCACTTTTTTTTTTTTTTTAAATTTGAACAGTGAGTTTGGCAAAGATACAAAGCTACTGAAAACTGGGTCCTAGGGGGGAAAATGTTAAACTAACTCCAGATGTTGCGGTCAGTGCTCCCTGTAAACCAAGGAACTTTATGGTGGGATAGAAAACAAAGTGAAATTAGACGAACAGCTTGCCACTATGGGGAATAGAACCTCTGACCCATCACCCTTCACCAAACATAGAATACTGCAGCATTTACAGAAGGCATAATTGTATATTGGCTGTTCCCTGTTGTCAGAGAATATTCATATAAATCAATGACCACAGAACACTGGCGCTCCACAGAGAGCATACTGTGGCTTACAGAGAGCTGTCTGAGTTTCTTATTCAAACCTACTAAGTTACAATATTAAATATCTTCCTAATATTAATTTTCCATGTAAGCAATTGCTGTAGGTGCAACAGCGAACTTATGTGGTTGAAGACAGGAGAGAAAGTCTGCACAGGCACTAATGGCAGGGGAGATGGTGCTGAATAATTGTCTGTGGAGAGGAGAGGTTGGTCCATGAGACTATCTGTTAAAAAGTGTGGACCACAGAATAAGAAGTCCCCATCCAAATGATAGTCCTTGCCCTATTACCTCAGATTAACACTGGAGAAAGGATAAAGATACTTACATGTACACACATCATGTGAAATCGTCAAGTGAACTGGCTAATATCTGACCAAATTCATCCCTGATGTAATTCAACTGAAGAAACCTTATGCCAGGCTTGAATCTATCCCATTGCCTATAGTTTTGTAATTCAGTTTGCATTTTGGTAAACTCTGCTGCTACTCATCATTAGCAAAGAAAAACACTTAGAAACATTCATATCCAGATCACTCATTTCATTTACATTATAATTGCTCTTAAAAAGCTTCGGGTGGTGCAGGGGAGGTTTGTTAATTTCACAACTTCATGATTAGAGGACAAATCCACCTTAGGTGCTTAATGTTAACAATATTCTGTAGATACTACCCCCAGCATTTTATTGCATTGATTCTCATCAGACCACACGAGATCTGAATCTGCATCATCCCAGGATGGCCTTACCTGTGGTGCTGGGCAAGCAGGGGTAGCTGCTGTGCAGGGAGTGAAAACTAAAAAGCACCAGGGGCGTTACCTGTGAATAGCCATGAAGAACAGCAGATAGCACTGAATTCTCACTATCGCAGGATTTTGTCAACTAAAGTATGGATTGCGCTAGACAGTAAACAGTCTATACATTCCAATCATTTTTGTGTCTCTTTATTAATAGTTTTGGTGGCACTAGGCTGCACTTTCTAGCCAGTACCTACCTGCTCCTGAGTCCCCTTTACACAGCGGACAAATGTCGCCAGGGAGAGCACAGATAATCACTACATCATAAATATGGTCAGCAACCCCGGCCAGGCAGCTCTGGAGAAAACCACATACAAGAAATACAAGAAGTGAAACCCCAGCCCGGGCTGTAGCTGTAATCGGTGGTGCTTTGTCAGCATTTTATTCTTCTCACTCGTTCTTCTCTCTTCTGCTTACCCTGAGCTCGCTGCAGGCTGGGGAAGGGAAGGGAAATGCCAGACTCAGCTGAAGTGAAAGTTAGCAACAGCTCCAGCGTTTGTGCTGCCAGCGACTTTGCTTCTGGGGAGACCCAGCTCTTAGCTCGGCCTCGATGCGCAAAACCAGCTCGCAGCCTTGGCCCCCCAACCCGGTGCAGCTCGGCTCGCCGGGGGCAACTGATCCATTAGCCCCCCACAAGCCCGGAGGCAAGTGGGGCGGCAGCGTGACAGCAGCGACCCAGGCAGAGCTGGCCCGGGGGGGGGGCAAGCGGAGCCCTCCCCGCTCCCTCCGCCCCGACCGCAGCAAAGGCAGCTCTTACCTGGGGGCCGAGGGCAGCGACCAGACTACAGCGACTCCATGACAAATGGGTTTGTCCAGTCAGCTGAGAGACGCGGGCCCGGAGCGCGGCGGAAATCCCGCCCCGGGCGCCTGCATAGGCGGAGAGGCCAGCCCGGGCGCTGGGAATGGCTCGCTCGGCTCGTCACTCACCGGCTGCTCCGCCCCCGGAGGGCAGCTAGTTGCGAGCCTGCACGTGATGCTGGGGCCTGGCGAGGAGAGGCAGGAGCTGCGGGCGCGGGGTGGCGAGAAGGGGGAGTCGCTGGCGGAGGGAGAATGGCTGAAGAGAGCGACGGGGGTGGCGGGAGCTGGGAGGGACCCACCTGACGGCCGTTTGTTTCGTTGGGCTGATGGCAGTGACGTCACTGTGTGGCGAGGGACCCTGCCCCACGTCGTGTCTGCACAGCCCTCTCCGCTGGTTTGGACGGGAGCCCCGCCCGCCTGCGTGTGGGGTCCGGGCTCCCAGGCCCATGGCTGGGCAGGTCCCGCCTCCTGAGTGGGCGGCCAGTGGACATGCGTGGCACGCTGCGCAAAACGCACCTAGCTCGGAGAGCGGGGGCCTTGCCAGTGCCGGGAGAGCACAGCATGGCTGGGAGGGCAAGGGTTTGACCCCCTCCCCACCTTGAAAGTGCCCCCTTTGAAAGGACAGCAGTAGAAAGCGTTGCTGGAGGCTAGGCTGAGCTCGTTTAATGTGGTCCGTTTCGGTTTGGGGTGAGTTCTCTTGATTCCTCCAGATTTCGTCCCTGCTGCTGCCTTTCAGTGAATTAGTGGTGCTCGTTATCTCTACATATTCCTACCACTAACTTTAAGCTGCTGCCAGCTCTAGGTTGTTCCTAATTAGATTTCAGAGGTACCTACCACACAGAGATTTTCCCAGTGAGATACATTTCTACTGAGGAGGAGAACTGTAGAAGAGGCCAGTAATATATAATGAGCCTTATTACAAAAGAGGTGGTACCCTTGTGATAGAGCACCTTTTTTCGTTTGCAGATGTCTACAAATTTTCACATGGAGGTGTGGGCCCCTTTGGAAATCTTAGCTATAGGTTGCACACCCCCGGTGGTTCATGGGCCACATGGTAACCCATTGTTCTATGGTAACAGCAACCTTTTGCGGACCACTTAGTCATTGTCTGTGGAGCCAGACCACAGTTTGAAAACCCCTGGAATAAATTAACAAACATTTAGAATGAAAGGTACTCATGCTTGATAATGAGTTAGGTATAAGGTATGCTTTCAAAGATGATTATGCATTATAAATATTTTGAGACAAATTCAGAGAGAGGTTGTAACCTACACACACCCATGACAGCAGGAAAGACAAATGAAAGATAAAATAGGATGAAGAGATATACTTTATCCTACGCCCTCCTGCTAATTGCTATGCCAGGGATGACTCCTCTTTCTCCTGGTAATGCTCCATTGGCTTGTAAATTACACCCACCTATCAATGTGTAATTTAGATCACTTCTGAATTTGTCCCTTTGTGTTTACGTCCCTTGCAACAAAGATTGACCTAAATAATATCTCCCAGCTAGCTTCTGACTCAATAGAATTTTCCTGTCTATTCCATGTTCCGCAGTTGTGCCATTTGGCTGAATTTGATGTTGCAAGAGAAATTCTGCAATTTCAGCTATCATCCTTCAACCTGAAGTCTGATGACCCTTAGCCTGTATAACTCACTTTTCACTAAAAATCTGGGTTGTGGAGAGACAAGCTTAGTGATCTAAGCATAATGGTTTGAATAGTGTACCTATGTTCATTAGAACCATAGGCTTAAATCTTGTTAGAGTCTGCTCAACCTTCATAGGTTAGAGGATGCACTTTACTCTTGTGTAGGTGAGTCAATCAAGCTCTTTACAACAAAGATGCTGTCTGTTTCAAGTGGGTTTTAAGAGCCAAATTTTCAAAACCAAAAAAGAACAAAAGCTATGATTGGTTTCATGCACAGATACTTGAAACAAGCATTTGTCATGATTGTGCAGGAAAACCAAGTGTTTGTACACACAATTGGTCTATTAGGTTTCTAAATGGTCAGTTGTGCATATGAATAAATATCCAAAAAACAGATTTTGTCTCAGAATAGGGAGATGATGACAACACAGGATGAAAAAGGAATGAGAGAGAATGCAGGATAGTTGGTAGAAAAGTATTTTTCTTTGTTTTTAGAAACTTAGGTTAAGGATTTTGATAGCAAATGTTACCTTAAAACAATAAGCTTTTATTCAGACAAAACACTGAGTAACATCAGTGGTGTGTGTTTTGAGGTGCAAGACTGGATCTCATATTTATTATGAAATTATTGTGTCAGCAATATCTATTTTATTTCAGAACTGGCTCAAGCATAAATAATATTTATCTAACTGTTCTTTATTATTTCTTCTAAGAATAATTATATAGTATTTAATGTATTTCTATGGTGTTTATCACCATAGTACTTGGGCATATTATCTGAGGATTCATTTAATTCCCATAAAGGGATTTAAATATATATTAGTCCTTTAACTTATAGTAGGTTTTACTAGAACAACACTTGGTTACTGAGGAGCAAGAGGACTCAGACGAAGCATTCTGGGATTTGTAAAGAAACCCACACTCCTGACTAATTTTAGGGCACTAGCCTGAAGTTCCGTGGGTAGGGAGGACTGAAACTTGTATCTCCTCTGCTGCAGTGAGGGACCAAGACTGACAAATAGTATTTCCCTCCCAATCTTTCCAGGAGACTACGGGTAGCAGGGTTGCTGGGAAATGTAGTCCCTCCTAGCAGCCATGTTTGTAGTCCTGGCAAAACTGCCGGGAAGAGAGATAATTAGCACCCTTCCCACCCAGAGGGAGACAGGTTTTGCTGATATACTTTTTTGGAGTGTGGAAGGTTAGGCAAATAAGTCTATTTTATGTCTTTATTTATTTTTAAGCCTGTGTTTTGGCTGTGGAGAGGTATAAACACAGGTAGAGGAATTTTTTAATTTATATACTCCAAGGATGGCTGTGCCTTTTTTTTTCTGTTTTGGCCGGCCACAAGGTTGCTAAGTGACTGCATAACTCTACTAGGAAAGAGCCTGTAATAAATATTTTGTAGTAGAAGGTTTTGTAGATTGGAGTAAATTTCACACTCATGGGCCTGTAACACAGTCATACTCCAGGCTCCCACAGATTACACATTCCATGTAGCTAGATAACATGTGCATTTCCTTTTAGTTCACTGTTGCCATGTTTTTGTTGGATTTTTTTTTTCTTTGCAACATCTGTGGTATGTTTTTTGCACTTGTTTTAATAAACAAGTTGTCTTTTTCAAATAATTGTGATTACTGGTATAGGGACAATAAATCAGTTGCTATGTGTACAGTTACCCAACTGTTGTTTTTCTCTGTTCTTCATGCCTGTTTCTCTTTCCTCCCTGCTGTTTCTCTTTTACCTTCCTTTCCTATCACTCCTTTCTGGCTTCTCTCAGTCTTCCTTTTTCTGCTTTTTTTTCACTTCTCTTAATATACTTTATTATTTCCTAACTTCCATGCCCCAAAAGCAGAGGAAAAATTTGAAAGGAAGGTGTAGACATAAAAATACACAAATATGTAAAATTTATTTCTTTGAGGTATACAACATGTTCTCTAATATCAGCGTTTATTTTGTAAATAACTTACAGTAATATGAAAGAGATCACAGCAGGTTTATGTGGGATGGAAGTAAAGATGTATATAAAATGTGGGACGGCTCTTGAATGACTCACTCCTACACTGTTTTCTCAGGCAAAATACCCATTGAAGTCAGTCAACAGGTAGGGACTGATTTAGCAAGATATTCAAGTAAGCACGTGTCTGTATTCAAGCATGTTGGTAATCCCACTGACTTCAATGGGACTATGTGTGCTTAATTAGGCAAGGGCTTAATTAAGTACCTTGCTGAATTGGGACCATAGTGTGTGTGTGTGTGTGTGTGTGTGTGTGTGTGTGTGTGTGTGTAGATGGAAGTTTCCCCTGAGCAGAGTAAGGAATATATAATCATAAGCAGGAAAACTACAAAACTCCAAACTTCAGTACATATAATTCTCTGCAATTAATTCAGTCCAGGGGTGTGTGGATTTGCCCTTCTGCAACTACTCACCCTGAAGTAGGAATAGGGCAAGACCCACCACACCCCTGAAAACCCATAAATGACCCACCAAATCTTGGATGGCAGAGAAATTCCATGGATATCTTGGCATCTGCAAATCACAGGGATATCTGCACATAGAGTTTGTGGGTTTTTTAGTCATCTCCATCACCCTTGGCAACACTGCTCCCTATAGATACAAGGTTCCACAGTCTTCCCACCAGCTGGTGCTCCAACCCACTCTGAAGTAGTTTAGATGTTGGATCCAAATTTCTACAGATCAGGTAGAAACACCTAAGTATTGTCACTTACACCCACAATTAATGGTGGATGCAAAATGAGAGGCCAAGTTAAAAATGTCTCTTTCAACAAAATACAGCAGAGTTCTTGGAATTAGAATTGTCATTTGCTGTGTTATTTATAGTAGCTTTGTGGGGAACAGCTTTTCCTAGAGCCACCAGCTTTACTTTCTATTGAATCTAGCGACAGAACGATAACTTGATTTATGATGTGTGTCCTCAGAGAACACATTTTTCTAAATTTTCTTTCAAAACACAAAAAGCTTCACATCTCATTACAATGCAGACATGATTTCTCTGTGTGTGAAGCCTTTCAGGCTGAAAATAACAAAACCCAACAGAGAGGAAAAAATCTTGCAATAATAACTGCAGAGAATAGTAATCAGTCAGCCAAACAAGCCATGTTAACTAGAACACCAGAAAAACTTTTGGGGTGGGAGCCATAAAGGGAGTTATGTGTTGCAAGACTGAGTGTCACAGTACTTCACATTTAGGTGCCTAAAAAAATCATAGAACAACACTGTAATACACAAAGTTGAGTTAGGTGCCTAGGTTCTGCCTTGTACAATGAACGGGGAGAGATATTTGCCTTAAAATCTGATCAACAAAAGCCAAAATGCTATGTGCAGAGATGCTGACCACAGGGGCGTATGCTAACCCCATTCTGTCTTTTGGAGATGGGCACCTAAGTGTGGGCTGTGGAGAGGTGCCTATCTCTGCTTCCAATCTACAAATGGGAACCTGCCACCTGGAGAGTCAGGCATCTTTGGTATCTAATATGCTTCTTGTGGCACTGAGTTAGGCGCCTCACTCCACACACAGCAGGGCATGGAGGGATGCCACCAGCACCTACTTTATAACTTTTAGCTTAGTAGCTAGAGTATGTGCCTAGAATATGGGAGACCCAGATTCAATTCCCCCCTGTATATTAGAGGGGGGGAAAGGACTAATTAGGGGGTCTGCCTCTCAGGAGAGTGCTTTAAAACCACTGTAGATAAATAATGAGTGATTGGGGGAGTGGATGCCCAAGCCCAATCACTATTTAAATATTTATCCACAGTGGAAGTGGAACACTGACTGGGCGAGAGAGAGGAAATAACTCTGTGGTTGGGACATCCACCTGGCAGTTGGAGACCTGATCACCCTGCTCCAGTCATTCTTTCATTATTTATTCACAGTGGAACAGCTTCAACAGGAGAGATTAAATCCATATCAGACTATCCCATAGTTCAGTGGTTAGAGCCCTCTCCTGAGAAGTGAAAGACTCCACGCTTCAAATCTTTTCTCCATGCTCTGGCAGAGAGGGAGAAATTGAAAGTGGGTCTCCCACAGCCCAGGCAAATGCTCTAACTGCTGGGCTAAAAGCTACAGGGAGTGCCAGCAGTGCCTCTCTCTCCCTCCTTCAGAGTTTGCAATGGGACTTGATAGGCATGCTCAGAGGCCCTGCATGGGACTTAAATGGATTAATATCTATCTTCGCTCCAGTTCATGAGTCACTCTGGAACTTACGTGGCAGATAGGCACCCAAGTCCCTAGAGCAAGGCAGCAACATGCTTGCCCAAGCGTCTAAAACTCAGATGCCTAGGTTAGGTGCTGAGTGAGTTAGGCAGCAGTCAAGTAGGAGTTTTGTGGATTCAGTAGTGCTGCGCAGGGGGACTTAAGTGCCCAAGTTGCTTCATGGATAGCACTCTTTCTTCCTAACAGGAAAGAGATTCTGCTACATTAGCAGTTTCTCTTGTAGCGTATTTCAATATACTGCATTGCAGGGGTAGAGTGTTATCAGCAGTTATATGCAGGAGATGAAGTCAGGAATCCTGGTCCGGCTTTAGGCCTATTCCATCAATTCCCCCGACTCGGGCCCAGCACCTAAGACGGCCCCGTGCCCAGTGAGAATCCCTTCCCTGGTTAGAGGCACCTTTTTAATTTTTAATCACATGGCAGCGCTTTGGCCCTTCAGCGGCGGGTCCTTCACTCTCTCTGCGTCTTACTTCAGCGGCGGGTCCTTCACTTACTCTGGGTCTTTGGCGATACTTCAGCAGTGGGTCCTTCAGTGCCGCTGAAGACCTGGAGCGAGTGAAGGACCCACTGCTGAAGTGCCGCCAGAGACTCAGAGCAGCACCCAGTGAATACAAGCCCCACGTGCTTTTTTAAATATGTTGTGTTTTTTTTTAAACTCATCCCTGCCAGGACCCAGTCGAAACTGTTTGAATTGGGCCCCGCACTTCCTAAAGCCAGCCCTCCCCTTTGGAACCCTAACCCTATCTCCAAGTGCTCTATCCTTAGGAACCCTAGCGATAAGGCGGGAAGCCCTACCCATAGGATCCCTAACCCTAGGGCGGGGCGCCCTACCCATAGAAATCCTAACCCTAGCTCCAAGTGCCCTACTCGTAGGAACCCTAACGCTAGGGTTGGAAACCCTACCCATAGGAACCCTAACCCTAGCTCCAAGTACCGTAACCATAGGAACTCTAACCCTAGGTCCAAGTGCCCTACCAACAGGAACCCTAACCCTATGGCGGGGAGTCCTTCCCATAGGAACCCTGACCCTAGCTCCAAGTGCCCTACCGATAGGAAATCTAACTCTACCTCCAAGTTTCCTACCAGTAGGAAACCTAACCCTAGCTCCAAGTGCCCTATCCTTAGGAACCCTAACCTTAGGGTGGGGTGACCTACCCATAGGAACCCTAGCCCTAGCCCAAAATGCCCTATTCTTAGGAACCTTAACCCTATGTTGGGAAGCCCTACCCATAGGAACCCTAACCCTAGAGTGGGAAGCCCTACCCATAGGAATCCTAACCCTAATGCCAAGTGCCCTACACATAGGAACCCTAACTCTAGCTCCAAGTGCCCTACCCTTATGAGCCCTAACCCTAGGGTGGGAAGCCCTACCCATAGGAACCCTAACCCTAGCTCCAAGTACGCTACCCATACATCCTCTAACCCTAGGGGGTGAAGCCCTACCCATAAGAAATCTAACCCTAGCTCCAATTGCCCTACCCATAGGAACCCTAACCCTAGCTCCAAGTGCTCTACCCTTAGGAACCCTACCCCTAGCTCCAAGTGAGCTAGCCTTAGGAACCCTAACCCTAGCTGCAACAACCCTACCCATAGGTCCTGTAACCCTAGGGGGTGAAGCCCTACCCTTTGGAACCCTAACCCTAGCTCCAATTGCCCTACCCTTAGGAACCCTAACCCTAGCTCCAAGTGCCCTACCCTTAGGAACCCTACCCCTAGCTCCAAGTGAGCTAGCCTTAGGAACCCTAACCCTAGCTGCAACAACCCTACCCATAGGTCCTCTAACCCTAGGGGGTGAAGCGCTACCAATAGGAACTCTAACCCTTGCTGCAAGTGTCCTAACCATAGGAACCCTAACGCTAGGGCGGGAAGCCCTAACCATAGGAACCCTAACCCTAGATCCAACTGCCCTACCCTTAGGAACTCTAACCCTAGCTCCAAGTGCCCTACCCATAAGAACCCTAACCCTAGCTCCAAGTACCCTACCCATAGGTCCTCTAACCCTAGGGAGTGAAGTCCCACCCATAGGAACTCTAACCCTAGTTGCAAGTGTCCTACCCTTAGGAACCCTAACTCTAGGGCGGGAAGCCCTACGCATAGGAACCCTAATCCTATCTCCACATCCCCTACCCATTGGAACCCTAACCCTAGCTCCACTTACCCTAACCATACAAACCCTAACCCTAGCTCTAAGTGCCTTACCCTTAATAACCCTAGCCCTAGGGCGGGAAGATCTTCCCATAGGAACCCTAACCCTAGCTCCAAGTACCCTACTCATAGGTCCTCTAACCCTAGGGGGTGAAGCCCTACCCATAGGAACTCTAACCCTAGTTCCAAGTGTCCTACCCATAGGAACCCTCACCCTAGGGCAGGACATCCTTCCCATAGGAACCATAACCGTAGCTCCAATTGCCCTACCCATAGGATCCCTAACCCTAGCTCCAAGTGCCCCACCCTTAGGAACTGTAACCCTAGGGTGGGAATCCCCACCCATAAGAACCCTAACCCTAGCTCAAATTTCCCTGTCCACAGGAACCCTCACCCTAGGGCGAGGCGTCCTTCCCATAGGAACTCTAACCCTAGCTCCATGTGCCTTCCCCTTAGCAACCCTAGACCTAGGGTGGGGAATCCCTACCCTCAGGAACCCTAACCCTAGCTCCAAGTGCTCTACCCATAGGAACCCTAACCCTAGGGTGGGAAGCCCTACCCATAGGAACCCTAACCCTAGCTCCAACTGCCCTACCCTTAGGACCCTAACCCTAGCTCCAAGTGCCCTACCCTTAGTAACCCTAACCCTAGGGTGAGAAGATCTACTCATAGGAACCCTAACCCTAGCTCCAAATACCCTACCCATAGGTCCTCTAACCCTATGGGGTGAAGCCCTACCTATAGGAACCCTAATCCTAGCTCCAAGTGCCCTACCCTTACGAGCTGTAACCCTAGGGCGGGAAGCCCTACCCATAGGAACTCTAACCCTAGGTCCAAGTGTCCTACCAATAGGAACCGTAACCCTAGCTCCAAGTGAGCTAGCCTTAGGAACCCTAACCCTAGGGTGAGAAGCACTACCCATAGGAACTCTAACCCTAGCTCCAAGTGCCCTACCCTTAGCAACCCTGACCCTAGATACACGTACCCTACCCATCGGAATCCTAACCTTATCTCCAAGTGCCCTACCCTTAGGAACCCTAACCCTAGGGCACGAAGCCCAACCCATTGGAACCCTAAGCCTCGCTCAAAGTGCCCTACCCATGGGAACCCTAAACCTAGCTCCAAGTGCCCTACCTTTAGGAAACCTAATCCTAGGTCGGGAAGCCCTACCCATAGGAACCCTAACCCTAGGTCTAAGTGCCCTACCCTTAGGAACGGTAAGCCTAGGGTGGGAAGCTCTACCTATGGGAACCCTTACCCTAGCTCCAAGTGTCCTACCCATAGGAACCCTAATCCTAGCTCCAAGTGCCCTACCCTTAGGAACCCTAACCTTAGGATGAGAGGTTGTTCATAACTCTGAAACATTCATAACTCTGAACAAAATGTTATGGTGGTTCTTTCAAAAGTGTACAACTGAACATTGACTTAGTAAAGTTTCAAACCTATATTATATAGAAGAAAAATGGTGTTTTTAAGCATCCTAATTTCAATGAAAGAAGCACAGAAACAGTTCCCTTACCTTGTCAATTTTTTTTAAACTTTCCCTTTATTATTTTAGTAGTTTGTGTTTAACACAGTACTGTATTATATTTGCTTTTTTTGCATGGGGTCGGGGATTCTCTGCTGCTGCCTGATTGTGTGCTTCTGGTTCCAAATGAGGTGGGTTTGACTGGTCAGTTTGTAAGGCTATGTCTACATTACAGCCAGCACTGATGCTCTGAGATCAATTGACTGGCAGTCAATTTAGCAAGTCTAGTGAAGACCCACCCAGTCGACAGCAGATCGCTCTCCAGTCGACCCCTGTACTCTACCCCCGACAAGAAGAGTAAGGTAAGTCAATGGGAGAGCTTCTCCCATTGACCCCCCCTTCCTTCCCGCGGTATACATCAACTCCAGTTACATTATTCACATAGCTGGAGTTGCGTAGCGTAGGCTGACTTACTGCGGTAGTGTAGACATAGCCTAACTCTGGTGCTTGTAATTCTGAGGTTCTGCTGTAACTGCCAACAGTTAAGTTACCAGAGTTGTTTCTATGCAAACATATTTTATTCTTAAACTAGAAGGTCTACAGAGAAGACCTATTCAGATCAATTAAAGAATCTACACACATGCTAAGAAGCTTACCAGAGATCACCTCCCAACCCCCATTTCCACAAAGGCTCTGGCCAGTGTCAGTCCTTCTAACCTTTCCCTGAGTATGAAGCTCTCAGTGGACCAGAGGTCCTGCTTGTCTGCTGGATCAGAATGAAGGCTCAAGTGTAAACTGAGCCATAGAGAGACTGTGGTATGGCTAAGGTCAAAGAGTAAGTTAATGGCATGTGAAGGAGAACAAGGTTGGTAGAACCAGGAGGGCAGTGGGGGCCCCCACAATAGAAATACTGCTGGAGTTAATTTATGTTTCCAACTCTGCTTCCCCATCCCCTCTGACTCCACCCCACTCTCCCCAGCTCCATTTACTCCCTCTCCATTAGCTGATTGGCTCTCAACTTTCAAACAATCAGGTTATGGCCAACATCCCTCCCCTCCAGCAGTGCATTGGGGCAAGGCATCTTTCCACACTCTGCTATTCAAGATTCATGGCTGCTGCTTCTGGTGAAGAACCCAAGAATCCTAAAGCTTATTCCCATGCTCTAAACAATAGCTCTCACACTGCAGACTACTGGCCTTTATATTTACTTTTTTTTTTTTTTTTTAATATGAGTAGCTAATGTTTGTCACAGTGGATTCAGAAGTGTAAATAGACAAAGTTGTTATGGTAACATGAATAAATGTTGCTTAGACTTATTTACAAGACACTTTGCAGATGGCAATAAGCAAACATTTCAGTTTACCAACGGCCAAGGATGCTTGTTTGATGACTTTCAGCGCTTGAATCAGTAGCACTTTGACTAAGCATAGTTACTGATTGCGTGGACAGTGGGTAGGATGGTCGAAGTAGAATTAGCTTGGATCTTGTATGTACATGTTTGAAACTTGTTCACACTTGCCTTAATCAATATGTGGTTTGTTGGTTGCACTAAGCGCATGGGTGGGAGAATTTCCCCCCCTAATTCAGCTGAGCTAGAGAAACACATTCATGACATTGTATCTCACGGTCAGTGCTGCCTGTTACTGCAGGGCTTTTTCTGGCTGGCATTTGTTTTGAAGAGAAGAAACTCTTTGCATTTAGGCTCAATAGTTGTAGTCTTTTCTGGCTCGTTGTAGTATAGATTTTGCTTTTTTGTTGTTTGTCTTTTGGCATTAATTGTGGATATGAACTTGGCAAGGCATGTGTTTTGGTAGCTCAGCAAGGTCTCCTAGACTCCTAGCAGTTTTTAAGAGTGTTTTGCAAGATGAGGATTTTCATAGCTTTTGAAGGATTTTGTGAATCTTTTGACATTTCATCAGACCAAACTGTGCAAGCCATAAAACTGATGATAAAGGTAGGTGCTTAACTAATTATCAAGCTAATTATTTTTAATTTTGATATGTTTAACTTATGGTTTAAATACACCTATAATATAAATTTATACTGCATAGTATTCCCTATTCTAATGCAAGGGAGTTCATTTTATAGGTCTTCTGGGTTGCCTATCCTTGATTTCTGTGTAAGGCTTCTGAGACTCTTACTGTCTGATTTTCAGGTTTAGCCAAGCTCTGCTTGTTGCAATATGAAAGATGGGGGCAGCAGGCAAAGCTACCGTTATATTACCATTATAATAGACAGGCTCCTGGTGAAAGTTAGACAATCTCAGGGCTACTTTAACTTGCATTTGGCTGGCAGCAGCCAGCCCCAATGGGCATTTCCCACAAGTGAGAATCCTCAGGAATCCAGTAGCCCACTGGTTACACATCTCTTTCTCCCTAGCCATGTTTCCCACATAGACTCTACTGATTTGGGGGCAGCAGGGCGGGAGGGGGAGAAGTGGGGTGGAGCGTTCAGGGGAGGAGGCGGAGGTGGAGCAGTGGTGAGCTAGGGCCAGCCGCTGGCTCACCTGCCCACCCGTCACTGTCCGACCACTCACTCGCTCGCCTCCTAAGCCCCCCTCCCTCACCTGCCGCCGCAGGCCGCACAGTGAGCCCACGCGGGCCTCATGTTGTGCAGGCCTGGTTTACAGGCTCAGTGGCATTGTGTCAGAGGAAATTCAGACAAGCATTGGTCTCTCTGCGAAGGCATCTTTTTGAACCACTGACAACAAGCACCACAATTTTATGTGAAAACTGATTGTCTCCACCATCAGCAGCTCTGGGAACGATGTTCCAGTTCATGGGAGCAACTGGGAAAGTGTTCAGAGCTAGCATGTGTGTTTGTGTAGAGAGTCAAGGGAACAGTCAATGGAGGAAGGAAGACCCTGTGAGATGCCCCAGTCAAGGCTGGGATTAAAAGAGAAACCTGATTCCCCAGAGGTCTCAAATTATCACCACCAAACTCCAGGCACATGTGCAACAACTTGCACTCTACATTACATGGTGCCAGAATGATCACAGTGACATTTCAACTTGCTCCTTGTGAGATGAGACTTCTGTGATTCAGGAGTCCCTGTGGCTGCAGGTTTAGCTGCATTGTCTGAATTAACCCTATATTGTTTTAGGCATTTACTTCGACACAGCAAGGAAAAGCACTATTTATGTCACGTTCATCCTTTCAAGGAGAGAATCCAGAGTTCTTGCACAGTCAGGCTCACACTTTAAAAATGCCATCTAATTTTGGTGTCCTCAAGTTCTGATGCCAGCTGTGAATACATAGGCTGAGATTTTCAAAAGCAACAGTTTGGTTTAACTCTGCTCCCACTGAAGTCAATAGGAGTTTTTTACATGGGATCAGATAGGCCAGGGGTTGACAACTTTTCAGAAGTGGTGTGCCGAGTCTTCATTTATTTATTTACTCTAGTTTAAGGTTTCACGTGCCAGTAATACATTTTAACATTTTTAAAAGGTCTCTTTCTATCAGTCTATAATATATAACTAAACTATTGTTGTATGTAAAGTAAATAAGGTTTTTAAAATGTTAAGAAGCTTCATTTAAAATTAAATTAAAATGCAGAGCGCCCCTGGACCAGTGGCCAGGACCCAGGCAGTGTGAGTGCCACTGAAAATCAGCTCGCGTGCCGCCTTTGGCACACATGCCATAGGTTGCCTACCCCTGAGATAGGCCAATACAGAGCTCTTTAGAAAATCCCACCTGACATCTAATTCAGGTATCTAAATATTCATTTAGGTGCCTCATTTTAGGCACCCAAGTTTGAAGCTGGTAAAATAATAATATAATATAATTAATTAATAATATAATAATATATATGTAGTCTAGGTCCCTAAAGTTGGGCACCCAAACATATGAGGTAACCAAAAGCAGAGGCCACTTGGAAAAACTTGAGCTTTCATAACTCCCCAGCAAGAAGGTCAGAGCTCTGTATTTTTGCTTTAGCTTTGTGTCACTTGTAATGGATGAGATGTATTCATTTGTAGCAGCAAAACTTCCTTACATTCTTTAGCCTCCTATACACATAGAATTTTTGCAATTTATAAGCAAAAAATAAACCTAGCTTAAATCAAGACTCTTAGATCTCAACACTATTTTCTTTTCAAAACAAAGAGATATAAATCTTTTATCTAGCAGTTGTATGTTCTTAGAACACTTTACTTGAACTGTAAGCCCTGTGGGGCAAAGAGCAGTTTCTAAGGCACTAATGTAATATACATACACCAAAAATGAATGCAGATTTGTTCTGGGTAGGAATCACTTCTGCATAGACATTCTTTTCACAATTTATTATTCATTTTTAGGATTATTTTGACATTCCACTTTCTGAAGACAAACAAGGCAGACGATATTTGGAGCTGATCTATGCAGGAGCAATACTGAAAGACAGCTGGATCCTTGCTGACATAGGGATATCAGTTTCCTCAACTATTAAATGTGTTGTTAAGGTACAGTATGATTAAAAAACAGATAGTCTTAAGTTGTCCAGAAATTCTGTGTGTTTTTTGATTCTCCTTCTAGACCCTGTGCTAAATTTAACACCACTAAGCAGCAGTAAAAAGTATCTAACCTCAAGAATAACCACCCTGACCTTCAAAGAATGAGTGTAAAAGGTTGTTATGGTAACATGAATGATTGGGCTTACATTTATTTGCATGGAACTTTAAAGACTGTAAAAATAGGATCTCTCTACAGAAAAGGTGTCTCTACAGAAACTGAATTTGTGGAATGAAAGACCTTTACAAATAGGGATAAAAAGCCTGATACAGCACAATACCCACTTCCCACTGTGGGCAATAGATTTAGGAGGATCTTGTCAGCCATATATTTCTGTCACCCGCAAATCCATTCCTTCCCTCAGTATCTGTGATCACAAATTGACTTTTGGTCATTATCTGTCATTTTTCCTCTGCTGAATATATATCTTGGCAGTCAGTTGCTGCTGCTCCTTCATGAGGTGCAGAAAAGCTAAAGGTAAATTGCATTAAATAAAAAAATGGCACTAGTCTCTCTACTCCCACTTGCACAGGCTTCAGTAGCTCCAGTAAGCCAAGTACAGCACATAGTATAGTCTTTATAATACTACTGATGAGAGAGAGGTCACAGCTGGAACCTTGAATTTGAACCTTTTCAAAAGAGGGTGTAGATTATATCACAATCCTTGGCTCCAATCCTACCCCAATGGTTTTGGTTCTGAATTGGATTCTAAACCAGAATGAACTATTTTTCCACTCATGATTCAGCTGTGGACAAACTTGTGAGAAATGCTCACCATTCAGAGATCTAATCTTGCAAGGTTGCCAGCGTTCAAGATGACTGAAATCTCATAAGCAGCTGATCTCATGAGACTTTCACTATTTTGGGCTGAAATCTCAAAATCAGCTATTTAGATTTCGAGACCATTACAAATAAGGATGAGCCCTGGCCCTTATTAGGCCTCTAAGCTGAACTCTAAAGCAAGCCAAAGCCTATCCCTGTATCCAGTGAGAACCAAGCATTCTGAATTAATTTTAGAGGCATTGTTCTAAGAAGAATTATCATTCATTATAACTTAACATCATGGTTTGGCTCCCTCCTTAGGATCACAGAATATCAGGGTTGCAAGGGACCTCAGGAAGTCATCTAGTCCAACCCCCTGCTCAAAGCAGGACCAATCCCCAAACAGATTTTTGCCCCAGATCCCACTGTAACTGGAAAATCTTTTCTTCCTTCATTCTCAGGAAGTAGAACATATGATTTCATCTTGCTTTCTAAATGCACCTATATTGAAATAACCTGAGTTTTTCTTGTTGTGTATAGCAAAAGTCACTCTTTTGCTGGAATACATGAGAAGGTGTTAGAATTTCAGGGGAATAACTCCTAATTTTGTATTACAGTTCTATGCCAACACTATTAAAGGAAATAAGCAATGCATAAGACATCACAAAAGACAATAGCAACTCAGGCTGGTATGATTTGGTAAAATAACTGTAAGGAAAACACGACATATATGATGTCTTGTGGCAGGAGCGGCACCAGGGTTTCTGACGCCGTAGGCGGACGGCCATTTCGCTGCCCCCCGCGGCTCCGGTGGACCTACCGCAGTCATGCTGGTGGACAGTCCGCTGCTGGAAGGGCTCTGGTGGAGCTGCCGCAGTGATGCCGGCGGACGGTGCGCTGGTCTAAAGGCTCTGGCGGACCTACTGCAGTCATGCCTGTGGCAGGTCCACCGGAGCCTTTAGACCAGTGGACCACCCGCCGAAATGACTGCGGCAGCTCCACCGGAGCCTTTCCAGCAGCGGACCGTCCGCCGGCATGACTGCGGTAGGTCCACCGGACCCGTGTGCCGCCCCCCCGGCAAAATAGCACCCCCCAAAAATTCTGGCGCCCTAGGCCATTGCCTAGGTCGCCTAAATGATAGCGCCGGCCCTGTCTTTTGGGCATAATTTTCAAACCTAGTAGCCTAAATTTGGACACCTAGACCTGCATCTAGCTGTCTAAACCGTTGCTGTTTATATATACCTGGTTCAGACACATTAATGATTATACAGGCTATTAAAAATATATTTAGACATCAAAATTGGGCTGTCTAGGGCAAATTCTGTATTCATTTACAATTGGAAAGTCAATAAATAATACTTTGCACTTCTACAGTGCATGCATCTGAGGATTTCAAACATTATCTGAGCAGTAATGAATTAAATCTCCTAGCATCCCTGTAAGCCAGGTATAATTAGTTATTATAAGTATTCTTTCCATATTACATGTTGAGGAAACAGAGGTACAGAAGTTAAGAGACATTTCCAGGGAATCTGGGTACAGCCAGGAATACAATAGAGGTTGCCTGACTCTGAGTGCTGTGTTTTAACCAAAAGGTCCCCCTTTTTCAGTGCTGTTGCACACATGGACCTAAGGACAGAATATGGCATTTGGAGGCTACTGTTTAACTCATGTTCACTTAAATTCCATGAAAGTGTACAACACAGCTGAGCGAGGCTTCCACAAATTAAAATGAGATAATTACCAACTGCCATCTCATACATTTATTTTTAAACAGTATTTTGACTGGATTGTTCTCAGTTACAAGAAAAACAGAAAGTACTTCAGTCAAAGAAGGTATAAAATATTTTTTTTTATACAGGGCTTTTCAGTGTCTGAATGTCTCTTGTAGCCTGTGATTACTGTGATAAAGTCTTATCATGCAAAGGTATTGTCAAGCTTATTCAATATTAGGCCTAAAACTTCCGAAAACGTCAAAGATCAAGCATAGTAACCAGAGCAAGTGTAGCAAGTTTAAACTAGGAAATATTGTAGACCTGTGGTCAGCTGCAAAAAGCAAGCTTTGCAATATTAGGCATAGCAAATTCAGATTAAGAAATATTGTAGACTTGTGGTCATCTTCAAAAAGCAGGCTTTGCAAAATTAGATATGGATTTGTGGTCAAGGTGTAAAACAACCAAGCACTTCTTTCAGCTGATTTGAATGTTCTTGATACAGACTTGTGGTCAAGGTGCAAAGCAACCAAGCACTTCTTGCTGCTTCAAATGTTCTGTATCTGACACATTAACCACAATTAGGACAATTGGCTGTATTTGGAAAATATGAGCTGTGCACCTGTGCATAGATCATAATTTCAAAGTAACCACAACTACCACAGTAAACATTTGGCCTAACCTGTTTTTGGTTGACCTGCTTCAAAACACGGCAGGCAGATTCATAGACTCTAGGACTGGAAGGGACCTCGAGAGGTCATCGAGTCCAGTCCCCTGCCCTCATGAGATGAGATAAAGTATGTAGAGCCTCAGGTGGGTTTGTGTGTGTATCTTGGTCTAAGAGGTCATTCTCTTTGATTGGTCAGACCCACACCCCCTGAACAGAGGAAACCTGAACTACACCGACTATCTGTACCTGGTCAGTGCAAAGAGCGGTTGACTAAAGAGTAACATATTCTCAGCAGGGTAAGGTTTTAAAGTAAAAAAAGTCTGATTGCATGCAGTATAAAGTAATGGAGTAGAGAAGTCTGGGTTGCTTGAGCTAATTTGATCTCTAGTTGTGTTGGCACTACAGTATTACAAATTGTAATGTCAGGATAATTTGATCTCAAGTCGTATCAATGCTGCAGTAGTAAAAACAGTAGTAAAATCTTAATAGAAGTATTAGATTGTTTAGGAATAGTTATAAGTTGCTAATATAGTAGTTTTACTTATGCTTTTGCCCCCTGGTGGTGGGAACAGTATGTGCAAAGTTGGTAATCAATAAGTAACAGTAGCTTTGCGTGTACTTGTACCTGCCTTCAGTACCACCAGCCATTTATATTCAATGCTAATAGTATGATTTATAGTAGTAAGTAATTAATGCATAATATTACCTGTACTTGTGCTTGTTTGCAATATAATTTGTCATTTATATTAATCCTTATTCAATGCTGGTCTCTATTTCTCCTTTTCCTATTCTGTCTGTGTCGCATTTATAGCTGTAAGTCATTAAAAACCTTTTTTGAGAAATAATCAGTAGTCTTAGTTTTCTCTTATATGGACACTGCTCAACCTCATTACATCTGTGTTGGGTGGTGGGACATAGCGATCACCCGGAGCCCCATTGGGGTCCTGACATGTGCCTCCTTCTTCCTTTATCTCCGCATAGCCTTTTTCTTGAGTCTTCTCCCTCTCCCAAATCCCATAACAGGTTATTTTCCTTAATTTTCTGAGGTGGCTGATTGCTGCCTTTATTTTAAAGAAAATGCAACTCCTCCTTTTGGAGGATTTTCACTCTGGCTGGAAGGAGGAGTAGTTGTCCTTTGCATGAAAAGGACTGTTTAATATGGTGACTGGCTTTGCACAAGACCTTTACAGCTGGTCTTAAATCTTAATCCAAAACAATTATTTCTGTCCCTCACAGTCATGTCTGTAACAACCTTGGCTGTTTTCATCCATCATGAGGAATACCTTTATTCTCTCCAGGGTGGCATTTGTGTGGTTTTTTGTATCATTGGGCTCCTAACTACCTTTTTTGTCTATAAGCATATCAGATCTTCTCAGCTACTAAATTAGAGTATTCTGTGCACCTGCCGTCCATACGAGTAATCATGTCCATGTTACCACTGCTGAGGGGTTACGCAAAAGTCATGCATTAATAAGACCAGATCCTTGGCCCTGCTCCATTTCCTTGGACAGCCAATGCTGTCTTAAACAGGTGAAGTGCCAGAGTAACTATTCCTAATTACCTGTGATCTTCACTACCCCAGGTCCTATGTCAAGCACGGTTCATCCAGATCTGAGTTTCAGGGCCGTAGGTGTCAGCTGATTTTTCAGCAACGCTTCCTGCATGAGTGCTGGAAAGAAGGAGAACAGGATCCCTGCATTCTCTCCCCACAAACTCATCTATGCAAGGCCAGGCACGATTTGACCTTCAATTTTTTGTCAGAAGGGAGATAAGTGCTGATGCTAAAAAAAAGTACCAGGCAAAACAAAGCATTGTAGAAACAGACATGATAGAAGTACACAACAGTACTGCAACCTAAATTTCTGTTTCATACACACAGGGAAGACTGTCTTTTAGAGTGGGCTTTTTTTTTTTTTTTTTTTCTCAGCTGGAAACTGCAAAGCCATGTTCAGTAATTAATGAGGTGGGCTGTTGCAAGGCAGCAGCTTCTGTGCACTAACAAGCCTGGCTTCTCGCCATGGTTGTTATATAAGCCAGGAAAGATCCTGAAGATAGCTCGGCTGTATATAGGTCCCTCAGACCATAAACAATAAAAAATATTTTTAGTCTTGCTATTGCTTCACTCTCATAGGACTGGTTGGCCAGAATTATTGCTGCTCCTGGCACAGCATCACTAGGGCTGCAGCGCATAAAAACAAGGAGTGGAACAGTGAGGCAAAAGGACTGCAGTGTTAGGATGTCTTTGAGAAACTTAGCTGCTTGTTTACTCCAAGTCTTCTGATTCTAGCTTTATTGTTGTTGCTGTTTCCTGGGGAGAAAGATAAATTTAATTTAATCAAGTCCTTGATCTGTATGCATGTTGCATGCTGTGTGTTTGCTTTTTCTTCAGAAGAGGCAGAGATTTGGTGGTAGGAATTCTTTTTTAAATTGCCTCTTTAAACCCTGATGCAACACCTCCCTTGGTAAATCTGTATAGTCACTGCCCATTCCTGCAAGGTGGTGACTGCCTCCAGAGAGTCAATAATTGAGAGGCCACAGCATTTTGCTTGGGATGCTCAACACCTCTGGGGAGTAGTCCTTAAACATGTGGCTTTCTTTAGGATTGAGAATTACATGCATTTCCGTAACACCTATCATAAAACACTAGACACACCAACAATCAGTACTTAAAAACACCATTTACAAAATATATGCAACATGATGCAGCATCAACAACAGTAATTGATTTATCATTCACCAAAACTGAGATCTTCTCCACTAAATCCAATTTTCCTTAGAAAAAACTTGCATAATAGAAAACCTTTGCACATGAAGGTCCATACATTCTGGTTTTATTGGAACAAAGGGTGCCATTAAGTTTGGGAGGTGAAAGCCTTCATCCTATAATGTTTTGTCAGCAATCCCTAGGCATGGAAATATGGGAATTGTCAGACCAACTGTCCCAGCTGATATCAATTGTTGGAATGGAATATAAAGAGAGAGCTAGTCTCATGAAGGTTGCCTTCACTAGAAAATGGTATGATGTGGTTTGAATATGACCATGTAGAGTTGAGTCAGCTGACAAGACTGAATAACACTCAGATCCCCTTTCCTCAGTACTGCTTCCTAGGCAGTCATTTATCATGTTGTATGTGTACAACTGATTGTTCCTTCCTAAGTGGAGTACTTTCCATTTGCCCTTATTGAATTTCATCCTATTTACTTCAGACCATTTCTCCAGTTTGTTCAGATCATTTTGAATTTTAATCCTATCCTGCAAAGCACTTGCAACCCTGCCCAGCTTGGTATCATCCATAAACTTATTTGCTTCATTATCTTTCCAGGTTCTGAAGTTAAGATGACTGGTCTGTAATTCCCCAGGTTATTCTTATTTTCCTTTTTATTGATTGGTACTATGTTTGCCCCTTTTCCAGTCGTCTGGAATCTCTCCAATCTTCAATGACTTTTCAAAGATAATCGCTAACCTAAATGGCTCAGATATCTCCTCAGTCAGCTTCTTGAGTATTCTAGGATGTATTTTATCAGGCCCTAGTGACTTGAAGATATCTAACTTGTCTAAGTAATGTTTTAACTTGTTCTTTCCCTATTTTAGCCTCTGATCCCACCTCATTTTTACTGACATTCACTATGTTAGAAGTCCAATCAAAACCTTTTTGGTGAAAACAGAAACAAAAAAGTCATTTAGCACTTCTGCCATTCTCACATTTTCTGTGCTACTTTCCCACATTGATTAATGGGCCTACCCTGTCCTTGGTCTTCCTCTTGCTTCTAATGTATTTGTAGAATGTTTTCTTGTTATCCTTTATGTCTCTAGCTAGTTTAATCTCATTTTGTGCCTTGGCCTTCCTAATTTTGTCCTTACATACTTGTGTTATTTATATTCATCCTTTTATCTTGACCTAGTTTCCACTTTTTGTAGGATTCTTTTTTGAGTTTCAGATAATTGAAGATCTACTGGTTAAGACGAGGTGGCCTCTTGCCGTACTTCCTATCTTTCCTATGCTGTAGGATAGTTTGCTATTGTGCCCTTAATAATGTCTCTTTAAAAAACTGCCAACGTACTGAACTGTTTTTCCCCTTAGACTTGCTTCCCATGAGATCTTACCTACCAACTCCCTGAGTTTCCTAAAGTTTGCCTTCTTGAAATCCATTGTGCAGTTTTCCCTCCTACCATTCCTTAGAATCATGAACTCTATGATTTCATGATCACTTTCACCTAAGTTGCCTTCCACTTTCAAATTATCAACCAGTTCCTCCTTATTTGTCAAAAATCAAATCTAGAACAGCCTCTACTCTTAGACCTGGTCTACGCTGAGGACGGGCGGGGTTCAATGTAAGATACGCAACTTCAGCTATGGGAATATCGTAGCTGAAGTCAACGTATCTTATTTCAACTTACCTCCCATCCTCACAGCGTGGAATCGACATCTGCATCTCCCCCGTCGACTCCGCTAGTGCCGCTCACTCTGGTGAAGTTCCGGAGTTGATGGGAGCGCATTCGGAGATAGATATATCGTGTCTAGATGAGACCCGATATGTTGATCCCTGATAAATCGATCATAGTCTGGACATACCCTAAGTGTCTAATGCTGTCATCTAATGCTACTTTTAACAGTCATGTCAAATACGGTAACATTTTCTAGTGAAAACAAGTCCTAAGTGTCAAGCATGCCAGTGATACTACAGAAATAATAAGGGACACAAACCCCAAACTATGAAGGGCTGAAATCTCATCAAGTGAGTAGCCAGCCTTATTCTGTTAGCCAAAATGTGAATGATCTTCAACTAATGGTGCTTGGGAAACCTCAAAATTGTCACTGAAAATTTTGACTAACTTTATCATCAGGCATACCAACTCAAAGAACATATTGCAGTAAGCCAATCTGGAGAAGACAAAAGTACAGGCTTTTGACAAGGCCTTAGTCAAGCACAGAGATAACAAAAGCAACTATGGAGGGGGGGGGGAGGCTATCTGAACATCCAGAAGCAGTTAAAGATCCTATAGGAAGTCTAGATTGTAAATTGTAAGATATCCTCTCTGCCATCTCTCTTGTTTCACTAATAGAGCCAAATTCTGCTCTAAACTCACAGATGCTACTCAGCCGAAGTTAATGGGGTGTACTAATGTGCAGAATTAGGCTTACGTTTTTAAGCAGTGACCATGTGTTAATTGTTGTACAAGATGTAAAATACAGACAGACTTTACCTTGGAATTGTTATAAATGAAATAAAAATACATGCTCATGACTATCCTCCTTGCATCTGAAAGCATTTTACAAATCTGAAAGCCTCACAACATCTCTGTGAAATAAATATTATTAGATCTATTTCATAGATGAGTTAACTAGAGCACAGATTTGTTCAGGGCCCACTCCCCCAGGTGTCAAAAGCCCCTCTCAAGAGACGATGAGTGCCCGTCTCACTGATATCAAAAGGAGTTTACGTTGTTCAGCATCTCACAAGAGGTGCTTGATATCTTGCTGGTTTGGGCCTTGAATGACTGGATGAAGGTCAAGCAGCCAGTTTGAGGGATAGCTGGTAATAGAACTTAGTCTCCTGCTCTAGCCACTAGTCCAGGGGTTGGCAACCTTTCAGAAGTGCTGTGCCAAGTCTTCATTTATTCACTGTAATTTAAGGTTTCACGTGCCAGCAATACATTTTAACATTTTTAGAAGGTCTCTTTCTATAAGTCTATAATATATAACTAAACTATTGTTGTATGTAAGGTAAATAAGCTTTTTAAAATGTTTAAGAAGCTTCATTTAAAATTAAATTTAAATGCATAGCCCCCCGGACTGGTGGCCAGGACCTGGGCAATGTGAGTGTCACTGAAAATCAGCTCGCATGCCGCCTTTGGCACGTGTGCCATAGGTTGCCTACCCCTGCACTAGACCACATTCAAACAAAAAGGACAGTAGATCCTTAGATGTGTAAAAACAGTGTACCTAAACTATAGGCACAATTTACAAGAGCAGTGTTGCTGGATCACTTATGTCATTATTATTTTTGCTTTTAGGAAGAAGACAAGCCAGCCTTCTATGTATACAATGCTGTAACCCAAGAGAAAGTGCCCATTAAGGGGAGTTTTTATCTTCTTGCTACAAAAGTGTCCCTTTTGAAAACACTGGTAACCCTGAAATGTGGCTTTCCAAATAGTGTTTATTGCCTCAGGACTCCAGAGGGCAGGGAGATGTATGACTGCAACACACTGAACGATTACCAGTTAGATATAGGTATAAGATGGTTTTATTTTCACTACCTACAAATACAGCAATGTTGACCAAATACGTGTCTATATTTTAAATTCTCTATTTAAGGAATTATTTATCATTAAGTTTGTATTTAGGGAAACCTGAAAAGCATTAATATTATTGATACTTTTCTAATGCAGATCTCAGTATTTAAAAAAAAAACATTTTGGGTCATATGATGCCCTTCAAAATAAAACAACGTGAAATGCAAGTGGAGAGACAAAAATTAATGATGCACAAAAGGAACCCATAATGTACTTCTGCATGCCTTTGTAACAATATTGGGCCTGCACTTGTACCATTGTAAGTTGGGAGCTGCACTGGTATAAAACTGGTGTAAGGGAGAGAAGATTGAGGATTATCGGACTGAGTGTTGCTTGTAAGGTAGGAGAATACACAGAAAGCTGCAGAAATCTTGCATACCAACATATAAAATTAATGTTATTCCTGCAAGCTCACTGTGCTCTAGTCCCCGTCCACCTCTCAAAGGTGTTAATCTTGCCCATTACATCAGTGGTTGTCAACCAGAGTCCGGGGCCCCCTGGGGGGCTGCAAGCAGGTTTTAGGGGTCCTCCAATCAGGGCCAGCATTAGACTTTCTGGGGCCCAGGGCAGAAAGCCAAAGCCCCACTGCATGGGGTTGAAGCCGAAGCCTAAGAAATGTAGCTTCGCTGGGGCTCCTATAGCATGGAGCCTCAGGCAATTGCCCTGCTTGCTACCCTGTAATGTTGGCTCTGGCTTTTATATGCAGAAAAATAAGTTGTTGTGACACAGGTGGGTCACTGAGGTTTTTATAGCATGTTGGTGGGAACTTAGAAAGAAAAAAGGTTGAGAACCCCTGATTACATTACTCCTTAGATAGCATACTGACTTTGTATGTTATGGACAGCTGACCAAAGTTCTGTCATTTTTAAATTTAAAAATACAGTAAAACCTGTGTTATCTGGCACTTTACCAACCAGAAAGCTCTAGAAACTGGCATTTCTGATATCTCCCGATACAAATCTTCAACAGGGTTGCCAGGTATCCAGTTGCCCCTGCTGTTCCTAGGTGGATGAATGGCCATGGGGACTCCATGCGTTGCCCCTGCCCAAAGCATTGACTCCACAGCTCCCATTGGCCAGGAACTATGGTCAATGGGAGCTGCAGAGGCGGTACCTGTGGGCCATGCCTCTGCCTAGGAGCCGAGGGACATGTTGCTGCTTGCAGGGAGCTGCCCAAGGTGAACGCCGCCTGGATCTGGCACCCTGAAACCCGTCCTGCACTCCAACCCCCAGCCCTGAGTCCCCTTGTGCACCTAACCTCCCTCCCTCCATTGGTAAATATAACTCTTAGTTAACTGGAATTTTTTACTAATCTGCACCCCCCATTCCCACAACATGCCAGATAACAAAGCTTTTACTGTAAATGGAAAAAATGCCAGTGAAGTTTTCTATTAGGTCACTATGCTGGTGACCAACCTAACCAACAAACCAATCTAAATGTAGGGTAAGCTATGGCCCAGTGTGTTAGCCCCATGCCAGAATTCATGGCTTCCTAGCTCGTGCTGTTTTGCTTAGTCTACCACACCAGAGATACTCAACCTTCTTCCACCTTGCGTCCCCAAACCAGCAAGAGTTTCTTGTAACAACCTAAAATCTCTCAATCTGCTGTGGTCAGAAAATATTGAAGGATTAATATCAAGGCAAGAAATCATGCCTAATCCACAGTTTTTGTTTTTTAGGAGGCACATAAACCCCCCATGCTCTAAGGCACTAGTGGTTAGACTGGTTGGTTGGAAGCCAGGACTCCTAGTCTCTATTTCTGGGTATCCCAACAAGCCACTTGAGCACAGCACCTAGCCTTCCTGTACCTTGGTTTACCCATCGGTAAGAAAGAAAAAAAATAATAATGAAATTAATCACACAGGACACGTATAACTATGGATGACAACCAATAGTACAGATAAGGGCACAATTTCTTCCCTCATGTCTACTCCATATAAACCCATTCACTTGAGTAGAGGTGGATCAGGCTTCATTGGGACTACTCACATGCTTAAAGTTAGGAATGTGTACCTTGCTGAATCGGTGCCTATGTAAAAGAAGAATTTACCCCACCATAACTTTTTGATGCCTGAAAAGCAGTAGATTGTCATATGGTTTATTTTTCCCTGAAGTAGAAAATGTAAGTTTGTGGATAAATATATGGAATAAATTAGCATGTTAATATAGACTTAAACATACCATAGTCCTAAGTCTGGAGAGTGAATATGAAATACAGACCAATTTTGCACCTTGTATAGTCAATTTATACCAGTGTAAAATGGGTGTAAAATACTACTATTATGATCTGATAATGCTTTACACCTACTCGAATTTGCATTAATGTAGATGACTATACAAGGTACAGGGCAATGTTTAATTTGGCCCTATAACCACAATATTTAGAAAGGGAATAAATATAAAATAACCCAGACAAATACAAATTTACAAGCAAGTAATGTTTTGTTTCTAGGAGTATCTTAGTTGCTGGTCAAACACACATCTGATACCATTTATACAGTATTACAAAAATAAACATTCACCAGCAGACAATCTAAATGTAAACTGCTTATAAAACTGTTCAGAAAAAAAGCCTCAGGACTTGGTCAACAGTATACATACAGAAACTGAACCACTGAAATCATGAGCTAGGTAATCTGATCAATAATTCTACTATCTTGGGTCTGGCTATTGGTGCAGGGTTCCGAACCCAGTATATACACAGTAACATTCCAAACCAGAATAGAAACACTTTAGAGATCCAAAACTTAGAAGTCCAGTTTTGCAGTCCTGATGCATTCACAACTGCTGTTCCAGTCATTGCAAACGTGGGAGTTTCTGTGCATGGGAGCTGTCCGCACTCACGCTGATTTAACGCCCACATAACTCCATGGAGTTTAAGTGTGAACATAAAATCAGCCTGCTAGGAACAGGCTCTAAACGATTAAATTTAGAATCTCACAGCCTATCTGATATTTGCAGTTTTAAAACTGGTCCCACTTCTACCCCCAGAAACCAGTGGATGTTACAGCCATGAAAAAAAGATCAGGACTGAGACCAAAGTACTTTTAATGCCTTCTAATGGAAGTTTTAATTATAATACTTCCTAGAACAGGAAATTCCTGCTGAACTTCACTGCCCCAGATCTTTTACAGGAAGTTGGGTCTGTGACTATGTTTAAAATGTGAATATCAAATTATAGTGGATTATTAGTAGCAAACCTCAAGGTCCTTTCTTACTTACCATTTCTCTGGGTTTTTTTTATTTTGATTTAAATAATAAAAGACACTATACACAGGCTTTAGGTGCCCTGACACTCAATCGCATTTACAACCTAATACTTCCAGTGGCATTAAAAAGCAAACCATCAGACAGGAACAGTAGCACAACTTAACTAGCCAGCCAGCTACAAAAAGCTCCTTTCAGCTTCCTCCTATCCACCCATCATTCTGAGAACATATCCTCAACCCTCTCTAACACCCCTTTCAATAGACAGTTTTTCCTACGTGCCTGAAAGGTCACAAAATTCAGGCTATTTCAGACCAAGTAACCAATCAATATCCCATCTGTGTGCAACAGACTGCAAACATCTCCTTTTTTGAATATAAACTAGCCAAAACTAACACCTTTTCAGATTGTTTGTTAGTTTGGTAAATTCACAGTGTTAGGGGGCTTATAGTCTCTTTTCTGGCCAGCCACTAGAGGACAAGCTATTCGCAGGTGTGGCCTGACATTCCCTCCAGTGGAGGTTTGTGGTACACATACCCTTCAGCCAGTAGGTTGCAGACAAATATCCTTTATATGCAAATGAGAGGTTTAGAATTTATAAATTGCAAAAATAACAAAGCTGGAAGCAAGCTAAGTGATTGCATCTTGCTGTTGGTAGGCACAACACTTCGTCTGGATGTGTGGGATGGATGGAAAGAATTCCTGACTGGGTGCCTCTTAGGAAACAAGCATACAGTCCAACGCTTCCTGTCTGATGAAGAACCAGTACGCAAGTACGTTAACTAATTGCATTTGGTTTTTAGCTCATTTTAATTTCTCCAGTCCAAGCACCTCTGTTCTCTAATAATGTCTTTTGAAAATTGATTATGTCTTGGATTTAACTGCCAGTTTACTTTAGTTTTTTAATGTAAGGTGCTATTCAAGCAATTGAAATATCTCCTAAAGGGAGTATAGCAAAAATATCCTCATAATATACAAAATATATCCGCTACCATTTTAGTAATTTGGAGCCTGATCCATATTGATTTCAGTTGACTGTGGATCATGCTTTTATTTTACAACAGGAGTGTATGTATTTTAAAAAGTCACTCTTATTTGGACATTTGGGAATTGTAATGACATCTCTGAAGACTGTCCTAAAGATCACCATCACTTCTTCACAATTGTTTTTAATAAACTGTTCTTGCAACCAGGTATTGTTTATACTAGCCTTGTAAAATTCTACTTACTCATCACCTGGAATGAGTTTTTCCTAGGTAAGTAAAATATAATTAGTTTTAAGTTGTTATGGTAAAAGGGACCAGGTAGCTTTTGTGACTGTGCCAATGCATTTTCATGGATAATTTGCAAGCCAATGCCATATTTAATGTCCCCTTAAATAACTCTGAACACATATAGACTGTATTGCAGTACATAGCTTTGGTGAGAGATACAAAGGAGAGAAAGGATCCCAGATCTTATCAGTGCAAGGGAAAAGCATCCTATTACTGACCTAACAGGATAAAGAAGATCACTTGACTGTGAAAGATCTTTAGACATGACATAACATAGTAAGATTTATTCTAAATTAAATACAGTATATCAGTCTTTGCCCTTGTAAGAAATCACAGCACTGCATGGTAGTGTGGCACCATGTTTAGAACATGGCTACAGACCTTGTGGAACTTCTACAGTGTCCCTTTGTAGTATCTAATTATTAATGCACTGTAGGATATAAAAGGACAAAGTATGAATAACATACTTGAACAGAGTATTAAGCTAGAATAGAGTAGCTCTCTATCAGTGGAATTGTAATGAAAGATGCAATATAATGAAAATAATTGTCATATGGATTACAGTATATGAGATAATATCTCAGTGTCGATATTACTCCCTACCTAGATTGTGGTGATAGTCTAAGAAGGTTTATTTTTCTATTAAGTGGCAGTGGCTTTGCATAACAAGTGGTTTCTACTGTCTTTACCAAGAACAAGGACACACACAACATAAGGAATTGTTAGATAAGAATTAGCTGGACAAGTCTATCCTCTTTACATGTATTTTAACCCTCGTCCCCTATTTAGTACCTGTATCATTTAATCTCCTCCCCCACTTTTAAAATGTCCAGTTATTTGTCTCTGAAATACTTGCACTCTTTTTACACTGGTCTTTAAAGATCTTGTGTACTCATCTCACATTTTTGAATGTCATGTGGATGTGAAACGCCTTACCGTGTGTAAACTGTAAATCCTGTTCCACCTTATGAAACCCCACTTCACCCAGGATACCTCTAGAGCAGGGATAGGCAACCTATGGCACAGGTGCCAAAGGTGGCTTGCAAGCTGATTTTCAGTGGCACTCACACTGTCTGGATCCTGGCCACTGGTCCAGGGGGCTCTGCATTTTAATTTAATTTTAAATGAAGCTTCCTAAACATATTAAAAACCTTATTTACTTTATACACAACAACATTTTAGTTATATATTATAGACTAATAGAAAGAGACCTTCTAAAAAGGTTAAAATGTATTACTGGCACGTGAAACCTTAAATCAGATTGAATAAATGAAGACTCGGCACACCACCTCTGAAAGGTTGCTGAGCCCTGCTCTAGAGGGTCATCTTAAAATCTTCTCTCCACAGACTGTAAAATCAGCATATGCCTCTGTTTTCATTTGTGGATAACAAATATGATCAACAGTGATTAAGCCCTTTTAACAAAGGTAAAAATTACTTATTCATATGGGGACCATATTATCCAATCAGCCCATTAGAGCACAAAATTATGAGGCTTACAGACATATCTTGGCATATGTTTGGCTGAATATTTTTGTGCTGTCATTCTGCAAAGAAATATACATAATTTTGAAAGGCAGTATTTTTCTAATGCTAATGTTATGTTGGATTTCTTTAGTTTCTTCTGTTAAATTATTTTTTTGCATGGTTTTTTTTTTCAGATATCAGAAGAGGGTGGCTCTTTACATGGCAGCATTTTTTGGGCACCTTGAGCTCGCAGCATGGATCCTGAAACAAGGAGTGAGACCCAATGCGGCAGTGGGTGTACATCCCTACCGAGAATGGTGTCAGGAAACACATCATCCAGATGTAACTAAATGTCCAGTTCATGCAGCTGCAGAAGCAGGCCAACTAATTATACTGAAGGCCTTTGTCAATTATAGTGTGTTATGCTTAGAGTGCCAAAATCCAGCAGGGCAAATTCCTCTGAACATGTGCATCAAACACAAACATAAGGATTGTGTGCTATATTTAGTTACCAAAATGTGGTCAGTGGTTTCTTATCCTAATTTTTCACTTCCCATGAAGATCTACATTAAATTAAAGCAGTGGCTGCTTAGGGCTCAGAGTCACATCCTTACCACGAAATGGCTTAACCAGGCTGCAGTCTTCAGAACACGAGTGGGGGACACTGTTATCGTGGATGGCTTCACTAAGCCAAATATGACTTCCAAAGCCAGGATCAAGGCAGCAGGCAATAGGGACTATAAATTACCAAACCTAACTGATCAAACTCCACATGGGAAAGAGTCATGTCCCTTGACAGTTACAAAGGGGGAGCAAAAAGTAATAAAGCTCAAATTACCTCCGTGGGAAGACGCAAACGTATACAGACTTCACCAAAAGAAGAATATTAGAAAGAAGGCTGCTCAGCCTAGAAAAGATGAAAGTATGGACCAAAACATGTGTTTAGCTAAAGTTCCTTTGCCCCCTATTTCTAGCCTCAGAAATTCACACCCTCCTTTCTACTATTCAACACCTAATGCTAAATTGCTCTTAAATTCCTCCTCTGAGTGTTTCTCAGAACACAATGGAAGAACTCCAAGAGATAATGCAATCTACTGCTTAGCTATTGCCAGGTATGGTATTCTCTTTTGTTTTCCTTCTTTATTTATGTCCCTCCCAGGTGCTTATATTTTCTTCTCCCAGTGTTTGCTCATGTCCATTCCATATTACATGTGGGTGCGCCCCAGGCACAGTCACTGGAGATTTTTCCTTCAGTGGTATCGACTGGAACAGCTTTAGCACCCTCTGATGCTATGCGCTCGTGCGCTGGTATAAGGGACCTAGATAAACTGCACCCTCTCAGTTCCTTCTTACCGCCCAAGATGGTCGCTGGAACAACTCCTCTTGCCTTGGCAAGGCTTTCATCTAGTGGCTTTGTTATTCCCTTCTTTCTTCGCAAGTTTAGTTACCTTTAGTGTATGTATATATATACAACTTTAGTGTGTATATATAGTTAGACCCCACAGTTGCGTAGAGGGCCATGCCTCAGTCTCCAGACTTCAAATCCTGTGCCTCCTGTGGCAAGCCTATACCAGTGAGCAACCCAGACTCCAGCTGTCTGAGGTGTCTGGGGGAGGCTCATGTGCAAGAGCATTGCCAGATCTGCCGCCAGGGGTGGGATGTGGAATACATATCTGCAGCCACATCTCAAAGAACAACTGTTACAACAGGTAAGTAACTGTATTTTCTAAGTATAATAATATGATTTGAAAAAGCAGCAAAGAATCCTGTGGCACCTTATAGACTAACAGACGTTTTGGAGCATGAGCTTTCGTGGGTGAATACCCACTTCCTCAGATGCATCCCTCTGATACTTGACAAATATGATTTGATTTACAGTTCTGTTTTGTCCTCGTTATTAAAATGCATGAGAAAAGGAACCAAAATACGTAGAAGCTGATCCAAAAACTATCAGGTTTTTTAAAGCTGTATTTTGTTTGTGTGACGTTACAACTGGTCACTAAAGGTTTTTAATCATGGACTGGTGAATTATAATTGGCACTTTCTTGGAAGTTACAGATGTCTCTGCAAATATTGGCTAAGGTGGATGAAGTAATACCTTTTATTGGACCAAACATCAGTTGGTGAAAGAGACAAGCTTTCGAGCTACACAGAACTCTTAAGTCTGGGAAGGGTACTAAGGTAAATGGTCCCTTAGAATATATGCTAACAATTTACGCTAAACTATCTGTTTGACCTTGTATTTAGCTGTGACACTCTGAATACCTTTCCCTGACCTGAGGAAGACTCTGTGTAGCTTGAAAGCTTATCTCTCTCATCACCAGAAGTTGGTCCAATAAAAGAACGATCATTTTCCCTCCAGAAACTTTTTTTCTTCCTTTACTGTAATTAATGAATCTGAGGTGTAAAAAGGTCCTCACTCACCTTGTCTCTCTTATACCCTAGCACCCACACGGCTACAACAACATTATGGATAGATGGTTGCAGGAAATTTTTGTAGGATATGTTTGAGGGATTACTGCCACCTACTGGTAGCAGTTATTAGCATGCATATCGGTTACAATTGAGGCCTCGTACTGAGAATAATCGTTGATGGAAGAACAACATTATGTAACCAGAATCCTTGCACTTAGCCAATGCCTTTCAATCTAGAAATATAAGTAGTAAGATTCAGAGAAGGCTGAAAAAATTCTTAAACAACAAACATAGAAGAACTAGGTACAGGGGTGAAAGTAAGGCAGTATGGGCTGGTTCAGCGTACCAATAAAAAGTAGCCACCAGTACTAGCCCGTACCGCTGACTTTAAAGCGCTGCCACAGCAGGGATTTAAGGACCCTGCTTAAAGCGCTGCCATGGCAGTACTTTAACGTTGCTGCCTCTTTTGCACCCCCCGTCGGCGGCCCTGCCGGGTCCCTACCAGCAGGGCTGCCAATGGGGGGGCGCAAAAGGGGCAGCAATGACCCGGCAAGGCTGATGATGGGGGGGCGCAAAAGGGGCAGCCAGTGGGGCAGGGCAAAAGAAGTCGCTTCCCTGGGGCTGTGATTTAAAAGGGCCTGGGGTTCCAGCCTCTGCTGCCACCGCTGGCTAGAGCCCCAGGCCGTTTAAATTGCTGCTGGAGTGCAGATGGACTTGCTGTGGGATGCTGACTCCAGCCCCGCCCCTTCTGCCTGAGGCCCCGCCCCTTCCAGGTGGGCCAGAGTGGCCCCATGCCGGTAAGAGCTCCATTTTACTTTCATGCCTGACTAGATAACACAGTAAATTATGAGTGAGGAAGTACTACACATTCCCAGGAATATTAAACATGCACAATAAGAGGAGGGTTATGCAAATTATGCAGAAGAAGTTAATAAGACACTTTTAAAGGAAAAATAATTACCTTGTTGAATCTGCAACTAAGTGAAGACATCAGAATTTGGACCGATATGAGGGAATTAAGTGCATGCCTAATTTTAAGTACCATTGGCTTCAAAGGCACTCCTCATGGACTTAAGTTTCTTGATGAATTAGGGTGTTAGTGTTTATTCAGTCAATGGGAATTTGTCTCAGTAAATGTTGAGTGAGGAGTTCAGGATCTGGCACATTGTTATTGTCTCCTTTCATTTTAAAAATCAAACTGTTGGGAGGAGGATGGACTCCTTTGCCCTCAGGGGAAGAAAGTCGCTGTGAAACTGTTAAAGGGCAGAAAAATGTCAAGAAAAACGGATGATCTTGAATTGCTGTTAGTAATAGGTGGCAGGAAGTATCTGTCAGATTTTTTTTTATGGCTGAAAGACAGGAAGAAGAGAAATGTATGATTCCAAGGTGCAAATGGAAACATTGGGAAGTGTGAAGTGAGCCCGTGCCAAGCTTGAGTCTATTTTCACTAAGCGATAACTCAGAGGTTCCCAAACTTTTTGCTGGCATGACTCCGTTGTAATGAACTATTTTCTCCTGAGAGCCCAGACAGCATTGAGGACTCCATTTTGGAGAGCAAAATGGCATTCTCTGCACAGTGTGAACTTGCATGCCCCATACACATAAGGTTATATACCGCATGGAGGATGCCATTTTGCTTTACAAAATGGCGTCCACCGCACAGTGTGACCTCACACTTATGGCACATGCAAGGTCATACTGTGCAGAGGTAGGGTGACCCACCTGTTCCTAATTGATCAGGACAGTCCCAAAATGTACATTTCAAGTCCAGGTCAACATTTGTCCCAAATTTCCTGCAGCGCCATTCTGCGCCTGCCCAAGGCTCAGGAGTGATGCCAGCCTTTTCTTGGTGGGGTGGATGAGGTGGGCCTTAGCCCCCCCACAGGCCATGAGGCCCTGTCCCCTGCTCCTCCTCTTCCCCCTAAAGCCCTGCCCCTGGCCAGGCCAGAAGCTGGAGCCAGGCAGTAATGAGAGCCACTCAGGGAGCCCAAAATGCTGTGTGAAGCCCTGGATGATTCACCTGCCCTGAGTGGCATGCCCCAGGGACAGAGACACAGGCCAGGGACTCCTCTTGGGTACCCTGACCTCCCACCCATGGCAGGTGGAGGGTCCAGTGCTGCCCACCAAGGCCGCTGGGGGCGAGGGGGGAAGTGGGGCAATTTGCCTCAGGCCCTACAGGGGCCTCTACAAGAATACAGTATTCTATAGTATTGCAACTTTTTTTTATGGAAGAGGCCCCCGAAATTGCTTTGCCCCACGCCCCCGAATCCTCTGGGCAGCCCTGCTCCCCACTGCACTCCAGGCTCCCTAGGCGACTCTTACCATTGCCCAGCTTTGGCTTCTGGCCTGGCCAGAGCCTCAGGGGGAAGTGGAGGAGCCAAGGGGCAGGGCTCCTGCACGTGTCCCATTTTTGCATGTTGAAAGGGTTGTCAAATATAGTACCTATCTATAAAAAAGGGAATAAGGACAGCCCAGGGAATTATAGACCTGTCAGCTTAACTTCAGTACCTGAATTCAAACAATCAATTTGAATAAGGTAAGAATCAACATGGCTTTGTCAAGAACAAATAATGTCAAACCAACCTAATATCCTTCTTTGACAAGATAACAAGCCTTGTGGATAGGGGGAAAGCAGAAGATGGTGATATATGTTAACTTTGGTAAGGCTTTTGATATTGGTTTACATGACCACAGAAACAAACTAGAGAAATATAACCTAGATTAGCCTATTATAAGGTGGATGCACAACTGGCTGGAAAACCATACTCAGAGAGTAGTTATCAGTGATTCACAATCAAGCTGGAAGAGTGTATCAAATGCGGTCCCACAGGGATCAGTTCTGGGCCCACTTCTGTTCAAATGATTTGGATAATGGTATAGAGAGTATACTTATAAATTTTATGGATGATACCAAGCTGAGAGGGATTACAAGCTATTTGGAGGACAGGAGTAGATTTCAAAAGTGGAACAATGGTCTGAAGTAAATAGGATGGAATTGAATAAGGACAAATGCAAAGTACTCCAGTTAGGAAGTAATCAATTGTACAAATAGAAAATGGGAAATGACTGCCTAGGAAGGAGTACTGCAGAAAAGGATATGGGGGTTACGGTGGATCACAAACTAAATATGAGTTAACAATGTAATAGTGTTGCAGAAAAAGCGAACATCATTCTGGCATGTATTACCAGGAGTGTTGTAAGCAAGACATGAGAAGTAATTCTTCCACTCTACTCAGCACTGATAAGACCTCTGCTGGAGTATTGGGTCAAGTTCTGGGCACCACAGTTTGGGAAAGATGTGGACAAATTGGAGCAAGTCCAAAGAGAAGCAACAAACATAATTAAAAGTGTAGAAAATATGACCTATTAGGAAAAATTGAAAAATAAAATGGGTTTGTTTAGCCTGGAGAAGAGACGACTGAGGAGGGACATGGTAAGTCTTCAAGTATGTAAAAGGTTGTAAGAGGAGGGTGATAAATTGTTCTCCTTAACCACTGAGGACAGGACAGGACAAGAAGCAGTAGGCTTATATTGCAGCAAAGGAGATTTAGATTAGACATCAGGAAAATCTTTCTAACTGTAAAGGTAGTTAAGCACTAGAATAAATGGCTTCTGGGGGGGTGGTTGTGGAATCTGTCATTTGAAGTTTTTAAGAACAGGTTATACAAACACCTGTTGGGGTGATCTAGTTAATGCTTAGTCCTGCCTCAGTGCAGGGAACTGGACTAGATGACCTATTGAGGTCCCTGCCAGTCCCCCTACATTTCTATGGTTTTCTGATTCTAGTCGCCATTCTTAAGTAGTAATGGGGTACTTTATTGTCAGATCAACCTCCTTCCCCATGTTCAGGTGTTCCTAAACCTCTGACTGCTAGAACCTGGGACTGGAATTCAGTACATTGCTCTGTTCTGTTCACTCCCTCTGAAGCATCTGACACCAGCCACTGTCAGAAGACAGGATACTGGGCTAGTTGGATCATTGGTCTGATCCAGTATGGCTGTCCTTATGTAGTAAAACCAATGGTAGGAGTATGGAGGAGGAACACCCCACGTGCATTTCTTCAGAGTTCTCTATTAATTGTTGGAAGAGGGAGGGTTGCCTTGTCTTTGGAATGACTGGCTGTTCCACCTCCATATCCCTGTACAGAGGCCCTGGACCTTCCTCTCGCTTCAGTGGAGATGCACAAACAAGACTTTTTCTGGCCAAGGCTGCTCCCAAGCAACCCCCATTGGTTGGGAACAGCAAACTGTGACCATTCGGAGCTGTGGGGAGCCATGCCTGCGGACGATCAATGTCAGCAAAATGTCTCACAATCTGCAATCAAATTACCCTGATGGGCTGCATGCAGGCTGCAGGTGGGACGCAGGTTGCCCACCACTCCTGTAAAGCCATCCTTGCTGCAGCTGCTGTCCCTAGCACCACGCTGCACCCCTGCCTTCCAGACCGGCCTGCCCAGGTGCCATGTAGGTCCCAAACTCTGAGATGGGACACAGGGTGCTGAAGTGGGGCATGGCCAGGCAGATCCCCATGAGGAACTCATGTGCAGGAGCCAGTCCCACAGCAGCAGCAGAGAGGAGCAGAACTGGCCACCTCATTGCCCACTCAGGTTTGGCCCCACCATCAGCCCTCTGTCAGGATAGGGAGGGGGATAAATGGTATTGCAATCTGGTGCAGGGGAATCGCAGTGCCACTCAGGTTTGGCACCGTGTCCCTTCCATCATGACACAAGGCTAAACTTCAATAGTGCTGCAATGCCCATGCACCTAGTCACAACACCACTCACTCAATTTAATCCCTGTAGCACTCCCTCCTCTGCTGTTATGACCAAATCTGAATGGGCAGTGGGAAGGCCAGTGCTGTTCCCCCTCACTGCTGCCCAGCAGTACGCACCGTGCGTAACGTGAATATAGCTGTAGGTGCCACAGATCTCTGCTCTAGCAGAGGAGACAGATGCATGAATCTGAAGGCCATGATCTGGGCCACAGACAGACACATTCTATTACCAAAACAGTAGTGTACGCATTGTGTAAATGAATCTGCTGATTCAGACTTTGGGCTTATGCTCTATCAAAACTGTTTGCTTCTTTTTAGGCAATAATAAACAATCCTTGAGGATTTCAGAATAAAATATATTAATATTAGTACTAGCAATATATGTATCTAGCTTGACAAAGTAATGTGGTAATATGATAAAAATGCTTTAAAATATACGTTGTGAATGCGTTTTTTGAGGTTATAAAAATAATACTAGATGAACAGACATTGTAGATAAAAGATGCGTGAAAAATGGTTTTAATTTATAACTGGATAAAATCTATCATATTTCTTCTTTACTGTTATTTCCCATACATTTAATTGATTTTCTAAATTTCCTGTGAGCAATTGTGTGTCTAATTTGTGCAACGACTCCAGCAGTTCCAGTGTGCACTCATATCAGGTTGCTGCTCATGGCCTGTTTGTATCTAACTATATAATATGCACATTCAATTACTTTCAGTCATGGTATTGTACACACAAATTAGACAACTAATTGTGCATAGTCAGACTGATAATCAGGCCATTAGTGAGAAGAATTGTATATCATGAATTTGATCTTGCTTACTTGGGAAAAATACCCAGTCAAGTCAATGGAAGTTTTGCCTGCGCAAAAGGTGCAAGATACACCGTATATACTCATTCATAAGCTGAATCTTTTTAGTAAAAAAGGAAAGCACCAGAGAAGGGGGTCGGCTTATGAATAGGAAAGGAGAGGGAGAGGTGGGACACAGCCCCTCTGCCCAACAGAGGGAGCAAGGAGAGGCAGCGCAGCCAGCAGAGACAGAAGGGAAGAGGTGGGGCCAGAGTCTCTCCACTTCTGGCCACACTGCTCTCCCTTCAGCCTCCAAAGCAGCTGCAGCTCCAGGGCTGGCAGCATAGGCGTACGCAGCACATTTCATTAGAGTGTGCACTCAGGGAATTTTATTTAATTTTTTTAAAGGCAAACATCATAAAGGCTGCGGTGCGGGAGGGTTGCGGGGTGTGGGAGGGGGTGTGGTGTGCAAGAAGGGGCTCAGGGCAAGGGATTGGGGCAGAGGAGGGGTTCGAGGTGCAGGCAGAGGGCTCAGGGCAGGGAATTAGAGGGGCGGAGTGCAGGAGGGGTTCGGGCTCCGGCCTGGCACTACTTACCTGCAACGGCATGGTCCCTACCTGCCTGCCCTGGCCCCGGGCCGCGCCGCTCACCACATCCCTGCACGACCCCGAGGAGGGGGCACAGGGCTCCACATGCTGCCCTTGCCATGCTCCAGGTACCTCCCCCGAAGCTCCCATTGGCTGCGGTTCCCTGTTCCCTGGGCAAACCTGGCACACCCTGTGCACATGCCTATGGCTGGCAGGCTGCAGCTGTGTGCCGCTTGCCTCCGCCCCCAGAGCAGGCTGTGGCTGCACCGCCCAGCCCAGCCTGCTGGAACATGCTGCGGCCGCACTGCCCAGCCTGTCCAAGCAGTTCCAGCCAGGTCAGAAACATTCTCCCCTGGCCCTCCCCAGATAAGACAGGAAGGGATGGGATGGGGACAGTGTGGGATTCCTGGGCTAGGGGTGGGGTCATGTGGGGGGTGGTCACAGGGGTTACTCCCCTGACTCCCAGCTTCTCCCCCCCAAAAAATTTCCCCACCAGTTGCTGTCTCGGCCCATCAGGGTAAGCAGCTGGTGTGCCAGGACACATTGTTTACTTAGGTTTACCTCTGTGCCTGTGGATACTTGAGGTAAACAAACCATCTTGGCCCCCTAGCAGCTTATCCTCATGGCTCGGGAGCCAAAGTTTGCTGACCCCTGAATTATAGGGTTGGCTTATGAACGGGTTATAAAAAATTTCCGTTTTTACTTATCCATCTTGAGGGGTCGGTTTATAAACTAATCAGCTTATGATCCATATATATATAACAGTTAATTTGTCCTGTCACTTGTCTTGCAGTGCATTTAAAGAGAAACCATGGCTTCAACAACTGGGAATTGCAAGAACCCTAGCTAAGAAGAGTGTCTGCAAACCTGTATACTGATGAAGGCCTGATTTCATATTGAATGTTTCCAGGAACCTGTAGTTTGGGAAGAGAGCCTATGCTTGAATGCTCTAACATTATCAACAATGTCCTATTCGACAAGCATCCTAAATTCAATGACATAGTATACAGATATGGTCAATGAAGGTATATTAACAATTAATACATTACATGAAGATAACGTATAAATCATTAGTGGATGCTCTGGGCTTCATCTGTTTCAGATGTTTGATCTCTTTAGCTCTAAAGAGAATAAAGATTAAATCATGTGACAAAAATAATTCTGAAAAACTGAATGCAACATGTAAGGGAAAAAGAATGACTCATTAGATTAGTGTGAACCAAAGGTTTTCGGCATTGTATAGCACCACTGTGAGAGAAATATTAGATCACCAAGGACTAAGCTTTAATGTGCCAAGCAAAGCCTGTGAGAATCTCCTATTGAACCTGTAGTCATGCTTGCAGACTTCATCCTCCAGCACTCCCTAGGAGTTTAAAAACCTTCCACTCCTCTCTCTAAAACAGTTTCAAAATGACTTTGATCAAAACCTTTTCTACAGCTCTTGCTATCCTGAAGAGCCTGGCCTGTGTCTCTCTACCTCATTGAATCTGTCCTTTTTTAAGTCTCCTCTGCTAATCTTTCTTTCTCTCTTCCATTGAGATATTTATTTAGGGTCCTCATTCTGCCAAACCTTACTTATATGAGTAATCCTTACTTGTGCAGTCCCATTGAACTCAAGGGACTAGTCCTGTGTGCAGTAAATGTGTGAACAGGAGTGTTTGCAAGGCCTTGTCTACGCTTGAAATGCTAAGCAGCACAGCTGCAGTGTTTTAGTGTTGAAATTCATTACAATGATGGGAAGGATTCTCTATTGGCGTCGTTAATCCACCTCCCCAAGAGCCGATAACTAGGGCTACATCGACACACAGCCAGGATCCACACACTGAGATTGATCCACCGGTGGTCAATTTAAGGGGTCTAGTGAAGACCCATCAAATTGACAGGGATCGCTCTCCAGTTGACCCCTGTACTCTACCTGATGAGAAGAGTAAGGTGGGCCTATGGGAAAGTTTCTCCCGTTGACCCCCCGCGGTGTAGGCCCCGCTTTAATTCGACCTAAGGTACGTCGACTCCAGCTATGTTGTTCACGTAGCTGGAGTTGCATAGTGTAGGTTGACTTACCGTGGTAGTGTAGACATAGCCTAGGTCAATACAAGAATTCTTCTGTCAAACCTAGCGCTATCTACAGTGGGGGTTTGGTTGGCTTAACTACATCACTCAGGAGTATGGATTTTTCATTCCCCTGAGTGATTTAGGTGGATTGACTTCACATTTGAGTGTAGACCTGGCCTAAGAGGCTGGCTTTTATTGTCTGACCCCAGTCATTTGATATGGGAAAGGGTTAAAAAAAGTTAACACCCTTGTCACATGATAGAGCTGACTATCCACTGACTTGATCAGCTAATGTTACAATGAGTAAGACTTATTTGAATGAGTAAGAGTTAACATGATCAGGCTTTAACTGAGAGTATATTACTTATCTCTGCAAAGCATTTTGATGTACAGAGCCTGACTTGTCTTGCACAGAAATCATAGTTTTACCATTGACTTAAATGGGACAAGAACAGGGACCCCAGTTAGTGTGAAATATTCTATTTCATACTCTGTCACATGAACTGAATTAGAAGTACTGTAAAATACACAAAGAAAAAGGGGTCACACATTTAAAATCCTGCCATTTCATAAAATGAAATCTCCTGCATTGGCAGGCATATGGACTAGATTGCCTAATAAATCATTTCCATCTCTCAAAATGTCTCTGATATACAGGTAGCACTTTCAGATTGAAATTCTTTCCTGAAATATAGAATGATAAAATCGTGTCTGACGGCATGCCTCCACTGCCTGGTCAGCCTTAGTCTTTGGGGGTGTAAAGAACTGTGCACACCAAAGTGCTGTGCTATAACTCCCCCGTGTGGATGCTGCAGGGACAAGCAAAAAGATTTCTCATTTACATTAATATAGTCCTCTTCAAATAGGACTACGGTAATGAGAACTGGGAACCTTGTTCCCACAGCATCTGCACAGGAGAGTTACAGCACAGGACTTCGGTGCGCACTGCTGTTCACAGTCTCGTAGTCCAAACTGCAGGGCAGTGTAGACATGCCCTGAGATAGTATCTTCAGTGGTTCTGTGAGAAGCAGGAGTAACAATGTGTATGTGTGTCTTCCTGTGTATTTCTCCTCTGCTCCTCTCACTCCTATGAGAGAAAAGATGGACAGGTGAGCTATTAAATTAACAACTGAAATATGTTTGTTGGTTTAGCAACTGATTGCACTGTATATTGCCTGTGATTTTGACTTGTCAGTATTCTTGTCAATCAATGTCAACATGAATCACACACAAAAAATAAGATTTTCTACAGAATTGTAAAAATAAAAATGATTACAATGTATTTCCATTTTTCTTATATATCTTCTTTCGACAGGTATTAGTATATAGTATCTTTATTTTCAATGCTACACATTTATATACCATACTTGTACTTAAAACCAATTGGTGACTACCTTTTAACTACGAATCTAGGATCTGCTCCTCCTCCCATTTAAATCTGTGGCAGTTTGTCCACTGTGGCATGAAACCAAGTATCAGAGGGGTAGCCGTGTTAGTCTGTATCCACAAAAACAACGAGGAGTCCAGTGGCACCTTAAAGACTAACAGATTTATTTGGGCATAAGCTTTTGTGGGTAAAAAACTCACTTCTTCCATGCATCTGAAGAAATAGGTTTTTTACCCACGAACGCTTATGCCCATCTGTTAGTCTTTAAGGTGCCACCGGACTCCTCACTGTTTTTGTGACATGAAAGAATTGGTCTCACTGTGGTCATATTACACTAGACTGCACTTTATAGGAATTACAGTGTCATCAATAAACAAAAAGCCACAATGATGCATAGTATCATTGTAGCACATTGGTAAAATCAAAATCTGATCTATTTTGCTTATATAATTATTTTTAGATATCCACACTGAAACTATTATAGAATTTTTTACAGTTCCTACCCCTGTAGTAGATGAGTGGTATCTTTAAACAAAAACCCAAACCTCTCCTACTCATCCCAGGCAGTCTCTCAGACCAGTTGGAAACATTTTCATTTAGAATACTATTTTCTGTTTATTAATATTTCCAGTAGTTTAAAATTAGACAAAAGGAACAGGCAGATAAACAATAAAGAACATTAGGCTGATTGTTTTCCTCCTTCCCTTTTTGGAGGGGACAGTGGATTTAGGGATTTGTCAAAAATTGGGGGGGGAGGGAAATAGTTATGAATGTGTGACTTTTAAACTAAATTTGTAAATATTTCACTTGGTATCCACAGGCCTTTTCCATTTCTAAATGAACTTCTTCCCAAATAAAATCTGCCAGCTGTAGGAATCTTAGTGCACCCACCTACATAGGGCACCGACAAATAAGTATTAGCTGCTTTATTCTCGTTTCCCTTTTGAATAATTTACAGTAAATTGAAAGCTAGAGGTGAAGCACAGCTACATACCACCTATAAATATTAACAATGTTTGAAACCGATTGTTTAGCTCTTCACTTAGTGAGGGCACATCGTGCCTTGCATGTGTAAAGCACTGTCTGCACTCGATTAACCTCATGCTTTGCGGGATCAAACCCTGAACGTGTGAATTAACGAAATTAGAAATCAGTAGCAGCACTGAAACAGTTTCCCTCAAATACGGAGATGTTAATCCACGCTCTGGGTGGGCCGCAATGCAGCGCTAGCTCTGACCCACACTCGGGGGTGGAAACCTTCCTGCTACCGGAGGGTTTGAAATCTGGACGCGGCGCTTAGCTGTGCGGGACACAGAGCCTTGTGCCCGTGGCGCCGATACCCCGCTTCAGGGCCTAGCGCGCTCTGGGGACCCTTCGGGCTCCTGGGCTGGACACCGGCCGCGATCGGGGGCGCCTGGGTCGCAGCGCGGGGGGATTGAACTGCCCCCGGCACACGCAGGCGCAGCCCAGCTCCGCGCAGAAGAGGCCCGCCCGGCCTTGTCCTGCTCCTGGCGCCCCGGAACCCGTGTGCCGGGCCGTGCTCGCCGGCCGGAGCGCGCTGGCTGAGCCACCCTGACTGGAAGCGGGTCAGCTGACCGCGGGGAGGCGCCCGGCCTAGGAGCGGAGCCGGCGAGCGGCGGCCGGGAAGATGCTGCTGGTGCTGTCTGAGGAGCACAAGGAGCACCTGGGCTTCCTGACCCAGGTGGACAGCGCAGGTCCGGCTCGCCCCGCCCTGGCCGGGCTCCTTCGAGCCCACAGACCCCACAAGCCCCCAGCGCCAGCGTGGCCCCCCTTGGGCAGCGAAGTGGGGTCTGTGACCCTGATAAACTGAACCAGGGTCCTCTGTCCTGCTCCCAAAGCACCAGACATCACCCCGCCTCTGGAGCCCGCGGTGGTTGAGGGGGTCCCTAAGTAGGGTGACTAGATGTCCTGATTTTATAGGGACAGCCTTGATTTTGGGTCTTTTTCTTATAGAGGCTCCTATTACTCCCCCACCCCCTGTCCTGATTTTTCACACTTGCTGTCTGGTCACCCTGCCCCTAAGAGCCCAGGGCCTTCTGCAGGGGCCACATGTCAGCTCTGTTAATGAGGGAGACCTGGCAAAGGCTTGGGCAAGGTGTGAAATGTGTCCCTGGCATTGCAAAACGCCCCCTGTCTCCCAACAGGCCAGAACTGCCCGAGAGTTACCCCTAGCACAGGAGTCACTAGGCAGGTCTGCAGAGCGTTTAATCTCCTTTCGTTTCAGTTGTTGGTGAATTTGGCCGTATCGCGGTGGAGTTCTTAAGAAAAGGCACCAACCCGAAAATCTACGAAGGAGCCGCAAGTAAGGGCAAGAGAAGTGGGGCAGAAGGGTACTGCTGCCTGGGATCTTGCTGGACTGACGGGGAATTGTTAAAACTGAGTTTTTTAAAACACTAATTAAAACAACCTAGATATTTCAGATTTTATTAATCAAAAATGTATCCTTAGATACTACAGCAGGTGTGGGCAAACTTTTTAGTCCGAGGGCAACATCGGAGCGAGGAAATTGTATGAGGACCATGAATGTAGGGCTGGGGCAGGGGTATGAGAGGGAATGGGGCGTGTGGGATGGGGTGTGGGGTGCAGCAGGGGGCTCAGGGCAGGGAGTTGGGGTGCAGCAGGGGGTTGGGGTGCAGGGTGGGACGGGGCTCAGGGAAGGAGGTTGGGATGCAGGAGGGGGTGCAGAGTGTGGGTTGGGATGCAGGAGGGGGTGCGGAGTATGGGAGGGGGCTCAGAGGAGGGTGTTGGGGTGAAGGAGGGGTGTGGCAGGGGCTAAAAAGCTTACGGCAGGGGTTGGGATGCAGGGTGCAGGAGGGGTGTGGGCTCTGGCCCGGTGCCACTTACCTTGAGCAGCTCTGGGGTTGCAGCAGCGCATAGCAGAGCTAAGGCAGGCTCCCTACCTCCCCTGGCCCTGCGTTGTTCCCGGAAGCGGACAGCATGTCCAACAATGGCTAGTGGGGGTGGGATGGGGTAGGCGGCTCTGCTGTGTGCTGCCCTTACCTGAGGGTACCATCCCTGAAGCTCCCATTGGCTGCGGTTTCCCATTTCCGGCCAATGGGAGCTGGAGGGGGAGGGGGGCAGTGCCTGCAGGCGAGGGCAGTGCACAAAGCCATCTGTCCCCACTTCCACCAGGGGCTGAAGGGACGTGGTGCCGGCCGTTTCTGGGAGCGGCGCAGGGCCAGGGCAGGCAGGGAACCTGTTTTAGCCGCGCTGCGCCATGGGGCTGGCAATTCTGTGGACCGGATTGAAAGCCCTGAGGGGCTGGATCCAGCCCGTGGGCCGTAGTTTGCCCTCCCTTATACTGCAGTGTTGAGCAGCAATATAAAATCCAGAAATATATTTGGGACAGATGTAACATCATGATGCCTTAAATGGATGTCACCAACTTGAAATATGCAATTAACAAAATAAATTTCTGGTGCTTCTAAATTTCTCTTCCACTTTTTTGTTGTCTTACAGTAATGTTTTCCTGGTTTTCAAAAAATATTTTTCTGTCTCCTGTTGCTTTGTGAAAGGCCCATCCAACCATCAGAGTAAAATTGTCTGTTTAGTGGATTATAGCTGGGAGGTGGAGGAATGAAATTAGCTGTACCCAAAGGATTATCAAATGTATAAAGAAAAACAACTGAAAACACTCCCTTTCTTTTTTAAATCTTTTGTCTATAGCAATCATAAATTATACTTGTAACTGTGGTTTAAATAATTTAGGTGTGATTATGTGTTTGTGTCCCTTTAATGCAATGCCTCCCTTTCCAAAGGGCAAAGTCTGAAAGTTGGCAACATTAGTACCAATCTGGTCACCATTGGTTAGATTTAAAAAGTGATACACAAGTGAGCATATTATTTTATGATATGATTTAATAAACTCTAAAGCATTCTTTCAGGTCCTGTTGTGACTTACCATGCAATGTATGCTTAAGTCTGTACTAGTTCTGCTATGCTTTAAAAAAAATTATGTATTTATTTAAATGACCTGCGTGTTATAGCCTGGACAGATACACCTTACCTTGTCTTCAATATCTGTTTTGTTTTCAGGAAAACTTAATGTTAGTAGTGACGTTATTCAGCATGGAGTTGAGGGATTAACATATCTTCTCACTGAGGGCTCCAAGCTCATGGTAAGGAATAATGTTGCGATAGTATATATCTGAGGGTAAAAGTTTGAGAGAAGTCCTCCAGTTTTTTATTGGAAAACAAAGGCTTTCACAATATGCCTACAATGCTGGAAACACTTAGACAAGGGACCTAAGTCACGTTTTCAAAATTTGACAACTTCTTGATGATGGGAGAATGAAAAGGTATGTATAAAAGCAACATCATTTTTACATAGTATCATAATATTAAGCATCCCAAAGCACTGTGTATGTGCTAGGCATGCTTCACTTTGCCTAGCATGTGCATTTCAGTGGCTCTGGAGTTAAACTTTTTAACAGCACATAGCACCAATGCACAACAATAAAGAACAGAAGGTGAGGAATAATACTTTAAAAAAACTATCCAACGTAAGTGAAAGGAAATCTATTTTTGAGTTCAAAACGCTGTACTGAATACAGACTACATTAACTCCTCTTATAGGTTGTTTCTTGGAGCTACCCAGGCTACTGGCCTGATGCTGCTTAGTTTGTGAGATTTTAACTAAATCAGCATAAAAAGTAATATGAATCCAGGCAAATAGAAAAGAAAGAAAGAAAGGTACCTGGGTAATAAATTGTCTTCCCATTGGGAAGACCGTTCAATAAGTAAGAGGATACTTGAATATTGCAAATGTATGAAATAAGTGGAGCAGTTGACTAGTAGTCCTGAGTTAACTTCATTCACGTGTATTCTTTTGGTATTGCTTCCAGTTCTTGGAATAGAGTGAAATATCTCCCTTTGGAAAGTAGAGTGACCTGAAAAATGAAATAAATTCTCTTGGCATTTTGATGGGATAGAGCTTGTCATGGAATGCTTATTTGTTGGCAACAGTGCAAAAGGAAGACTCTTCTCTTAAGTACATGACTCCTTCCAGAATAATAGAAACTGAACTAGCCCATAAAATAAAACATACATGTAGAAAACCATTGATCTGGGACTGTCAAAGTACAAGGGCCACTCTAGATTAATGTAATGTGAGCTCTGGTGTTGCACCCAGTGCTTCCATACATTGATAGGCATTTTAGAAATTTCAGAGTACTTTAAAATTTTAATAATAATGCTACACAATAGTTTATAAATGTATCTGATATCCAGAAATTTACTAGGATCTGTCAAGGCCCAATAAGTCATTGTTATAAGCTCCTTCTATTAGTACATTATTTTGGTTCCTACTACTTTCAAATAGGTGTACCAAAATGATTAAATACAAAATGTTAAGCCTTTTTTTGCCCTTTTTAATTTATTTGTGTAATTGTATTTGAATATTATTATTGATGTTGATGTATGTTGGTAGCAATATCATATAGCCATTTATATACTAGTTAACATGTGAGAGGTTTGATGGATTCTAGATATGGAACTCCTCTCTTATATTTCTGCATGAAAGGGATTGTAACTAGGTAATGTGACTTTAGAAAATGTGATATATAGATTCTGGGGAGCAAGTAACATAGTAATAGCAACAACAGTTGTGCAATTCCTGATTATATTCTAAATTGTTAATTTCTAGATTTCTGAGATAGACTTCCAAGACTCTGTACTTGTTCTGGGATTCTCAGAGGAATTGAATAAATTATTGCTCCAGCTTTACCTTGACAACAGAAAGGAGATCAGAAACATTCTTGGTGAACTGGCACCAAAGCTTCCCAGTTACCACAGCCTTGAATGGAGACTAGATGTGCAGGTAACATACCCTAGTCTTAGTAGATAATCTGAATTTCATTTTAGCACATTTTGGCAGAACAGCTATTGTGAAAAAAATAAGGTTAATTCAATCTTCTTAAAATGCTTGAGGCTGCAGTATCTGCATTTATATAAATATTTGCAGATGTTTATTTACTAGTGTGCACTGGAAGACAGTGGGCTTTAAGATAGATAAAGAATATAGTTAATGTTGCAAAATGATTTTATTGTTTTATGTACTGCTACAATGTGGAGTTCAATCAGAGATTTATATACTAAATTAAAGGATAACTTTTAAAAAACAATAAAATAGACTAAATAAAATGTCTTTGGTGTAATATATAATGAAGCATTGTCAAATGACAGCATTGCAAAAAACTACATTTGATTAAACCAGAAACTGCAATCATTATTAGATAATGATAAAACTAGATACAGATAGAAAGAGTAAACTATATGTCAGTCTATGAATAAAGTTGCCCAAGTGTTGGGTTCCAGATTGACACTTGGGTTCCTAGCATTTCTTTGTTTTAACACATACTGTTTCTTTTTTCCCTCTTACTTCCCCATTTCATCTCATTTGAACATCTTCATAAAGCTTGCCAGCAGAAGTCTGAGACAACAGATTAAACCAGCTGTCACTATAAAGCTACACCTTGATCAAAATGGAGATCAGACAACCAAAATATTACAAACTGACCCTGCTACTCTGCTCCACCTAATTCAGCAATTGGAACAAGCCTTAGGGGAAATGAAAACAAATCATTGTAGGCGAATAGTCCGCAACATCAAATAACATTAATTTGTGACTTATCTCATTAAGTAATTTGTGAAACAGTAGTAGAAAACAATGTTCACAAGTATACATTTTGAGGAAAATAAACATCTGGATCAGATGAAATGCTTTCCTGTGCCAGGATCTTCAGCCAGTGGTTACAGGCCGAACTTCCTTTGTTGCTAACTTTATACAGATGCCTGATATGAGTTAGGATAATTGTCTTGTGCTTTAACTCAATATAGAAATTAGTCTGGTCAGCTGTACATTAGTTCTGTCTCCTTGGTGAGCATCCCTAATATTATACAGGGCTGTCTCAGTATAATACAAAGTTGTGTATTCATTGCTATATTTTTCAAGCAACATTTTTCTCTTGTGTTCTTTCTTAAAATAAAAAAATACTTACACTGAGAAGGAGTGATATTTTACTAGGATTGGTCTTCCATCTAAATTCTTATGCTTATAGAATCACTGAATTTAGCTCTTAAAGTTCCCACTTCTTTTCCCTGCCATAACTTCTGTTAGTGGCTGCTAAGATGCCTTTATGAAGTGGTGGCAACAAATTCTGTAATGCTGCATATATCATCAAAGTCACATTACAGACAAATAGTAGGTTTGTTTTAGATATTGTTTCCTATGTTTCTGGCTAGACTTGCAAATAAGAGAATCAGTCCACTTTTAAGTTTAACTTATGTTAGCCAAAGCGCTCTACTATTGTTTAACTTTCTGCAAAGATGTGTAATATGCTAGCACTTCCTTGACTATAGCGGGGTGTGATGGGGTGGCTACCTCATGCAGGAGTGGAAGGGGTTAATGGAGGCCAGATGGGCCAATTAACCTAGTAGATTGGAGGCTAAGAAGAAAGCCCTAATTAGAGGATGGGAGGCTGTGCAGGAACAGATGGGGCTTGTATAAAGCCAGGTAGCTGGCTGCAGATAGGGGTCACTGTTGCTGGGAACGGCTGCTGCTTGGCAAGGGCAGTCTCCCCCTATGAAGGGGGAGCAGTGTTTGGAGACTGCAGGGTGCATTGGATGCAGTCATACCCTGGAAAGGGAGGAGGGCTTTGGAATTGATAGACCCAGATAGAGAAGGGAAGCCAATGGTGAGAAGCAGTACAGGGAACGAGGAGTGAGGGCTAAGAAAGGGAAGTCCAGAACTGCTGAGCTGAGGGTCCCTGGACTGGAACTCAGTGTAGAGAGTGGGCCTGGGTTCCCTTCCCAGCCCCCGGGGAGTGGCCAGGGTATTGGAGATGCCAGCTAGACAGCAGGTCTGGAAAGACTGTGAATTCCCTGGAAGGGGAGGACCTTAGTGACCTGGCCAGAGGGCCAAGCCATGAAGAGTAGGCTGCAGATTCAGGGCTGCAGACTGAGGGCTTGTCTACACTTACTGGGGGATAGAAGAGCTGTGAATATTGCATCGGTGGTCGATTTAGCAGGTCTTCACTAGACAGATTGCTCTCCCGTCTACTCCTGTACTCCACCGGATCGAGAAGAGTAGGGAGAGTCGATGGGAGAGCATCTCCCGTAGACATCGCGTAGTGTGTTCCCCACAGTACGTAAATCTAAGCTATGTCGATTTTGAGTTAGTCTATTCACATAACTCAAATTACGTAGCTTAGATCAAATTTCCCCTGTAGTGTAGACAAGGCCTGAGACAGGATGTGGGGGGAAGACTCACTGGAAGGAGAGTGCAAGCTGGCAGAGCTAATTCCCAGAACGGCCTGCGGGAGTCATTGCAAGCCGTGACTTTGACTAAGGGCTAAAGTGCTAGTAGTTACTACTGGCAGGTTCTGGCAACCAGCTAGTAATGGCTAGCTTAGATAATAGTTTGTACATGCAAACCCCAATGGCTCTGCGTAAGTTCATACAGAGAATCTCCTCATATGGAACTGGAAGTATGCAATCGGGCAGCAGCAGAGACCCCTCCACCCCCGCCCCCCCCAAAAAAAGCAAATATGGTGTTAAACGTAAACTAACAACAAAAAAGGGAAAGTGGCATTTTTCCTCTGCATAATAAAGTTTCAGATCTGTATTAAATCAATGTTCAGTTGTAAACTTTTGAAAGAACCATAATGTTTGGTTCAGAGTTACAAACATTTCAGAGTTACTAACAAACTCCATTCCTGCTATGTTCGTAACTCTGAGGTTCTACTGTAAATACAGGTGATCTGAACAGTAGCAAAAGCAGTATTATGGGTTAAGCAATGATAGTTTTTAAGCTTTAAAGAAAGCTATTAGGAAAAAGCAAAAAAGTACAACTGCTGCTTCATCCTCTCTCTTTCAGATTTGTTGATTAAAACAATTCTATGGCTTGGATTTTTCTCTCTGACAGGTCAGCTGTAGCAAGTTTTCCAGCCTATGGAAAGATGGGTTTATAATGGACACATTGACTTAATTATTGCATGGGAATGTTATTTTAATTAAGAAATGTAAGTGGCTTTTAGCATCTAACATGGATGACAAAAAAAATGAGACTTCTAACATTTCATTCATGCTGTAGTATAACATTTTGTAGCTTCAGTGAATAGGATGTTAGTATCACTTTGTTGTTACTAGTGGGAGTGCATTATACACCATGGGAACTGTAGTGGACAGAGAACAGATAGTGAAGGGGAGTTTTGCACATATGATTTGGCTTCAATTTTTGCTGTCTCCCCTCCTTCCATGTTAATGTTATAATAATGCTCCTTTGCTGCTGTTCAGGATTTATGGTTTAAAATACATTTTTTAATTGTTAAATCTATTGCGATTTTCTTAGTGTTTTGTGTTTTTGCTCCTTGTGGAAAGTAGCATTTAAAGCCAAAGACAGCAGAAGTGTATTAAACTGTAGCAGTGCTTGCTATTTAAAAAGAGGCTTAATTTAGAAGATTCAAGCTTAATTAGTTTATTTTATTCTTTGATTTTTTGGGGGAGAGTGGAGGGAATGTAGGGGAGAATAGACAAAATTCATGGTTCCCTCACACAATTGTTCACTCACGCAATGACGACTAAATTTCCTCTCCCATCTGCAATGGAAGCTTATATCAGCATTATTTCCTATTTTAAAAAATGGCAGACCCTTGGTGTGGAGTCTTGTTATTCAGTTTCATAACTTAAGACCAGCTAGCAGGTTGTAGGAGGGTTGCTATATCTCATCTACAAAGATCAGAAAGGGTTTTGTTAAGCACATATGTTCCTCTGATGATTATTGACTAAATTTGATCCACTAGCCTCATCTACTGGGGCTCTGCTGTTGCTATCATTTGATGCAGAAAAAGCACATTTGATTAGGTGCAGAGGATACATCTTTTGCAGTAATGGGATGGTCTCTGAATGGATTAAGTTCAGAACACAAAGTTCTGTGCTAAAGTGGAGGTTGATAGAATTGGCTTTGCATTAGTGAGGGGTGGGCACCACTGCCTATTACACATTCATTTGAACTACTGCTTGAGAATATTAGTGAAGAGCTCCTGGGTGTTGTGTGTGGAGGAAATAAATGGTATTTCCCTTTCCTTGGATGTCATATTTGTTATGCATCTGATCCATGAGAAGACTTCATTTACTATAGATTCCTTGGGATGCTTGTGAAGCACTATTTGCTAGTTAAGAAAACGGATGTGAAATGAGAGACTATATATAGCTTAGCCTTTGATTGTCAGAAGAGAGAGAGTATTCAAGCTTTTCTTAGTCTGTCATCTGTGTGTCCTTTTTGTGTGTGCGTGTGTTGCACATCACACATGAGGATTGTGTAAAGTAGCGAACTACTATCAAGCTGAGTTACTTGGTATCTCCATTGGTTTTTTTCAGCGTCAGTGCTGGTCTTCCATATTTTTAGAGTAAGTGCAAGAATAGCTTGAGTAGCCAATTCATATTTTGCTCCACAGATCTCTCCTCAGTTGGGCCCCATTCTAAAGCCCACTGAAGTGAATGGGAGTCTCTCTTAAAGAAAACCTATTTTATTGCAGCTGTTCTCAGCTATTGTGGACCAGTTGGTACCATGTGCAGCTGTTTGTAATCTCTGTAACCATGTCTGTGGGGCATCATGGTAAGGTAGGGGGGTATTTTTGTTGTCCCTCCGCCACCATATTCTGGATAGAATGGAGAGTTCCAGCTGGACCATGGGAATATAGAAAATTTGGGAATGATAATCAGTGCATATCCCACAGGCATTCCTGTATGTCTCATGCGCTTATGCAGTTTCTCTCAGTGGTGCACAGGCAAATGTATATTCTGCAATATTCACTTGTTTTCAGCAAAGCTAATTGCTGCATGGCGGGCCTCTGTAAACAATCTCCACCGTTCAGTGCTGGTGCAGATGGCTAGTGGTGGAGTAATAGTCCCTATGGTGAAAATAGTCCTTCTGGCACCGTTGCACTGTACAAGTCAACTGTGTGGATGGTCTGTACTCTACTATCCCAGGTTACATTTTCCAGAAGCCTTTATACCAAGTGCTGCATACACTGTTTGTTTGTATGCTATTTTGCCAGCCTCAACTTCTCCAGAAATGATGATGTCCTGAGGGCCACTTCTTTATCAGGATGTCTAATGTCTTAGAAAAACACTTTCTTTGCGTGTTGCCAGCTGGCAAGAGGTGGATGTGCCGGTACTGAGGGCAAGGTGATCCAGTTGGAGCGGAACTTTGTGACTGGGTGTCTAAATGTCTTACCAAGCAGAGTGTTGCTCAGGGTAGCACACAGTGCTATGAAAATATCAAAAGGGCTGAAGTTGCAGTGTAACAAGATCCAAAGTAGCAGCTGGCATGGAGGCAAACCCGCCCAGTCAGATGCACTGAACCAAGTTCTTGCTTGATCGTATGGAGGCACTCTGTATACTATGATGGTGAGGGGCCCAGATGTGGAGGAGAAGAAAGAGAACACCAGCTTCATGTCTTCAGCAAGGACCCAGGAGGAGGAGCTGGACTGGGAGATACCCAAGACTATGCTTGGAACCGAGGCCCAGTTTAGAGAATCCCAAGCTTTGGAGATGGCAGCTGAGCAGGTTCAAAATGAGAAACTGGGAGACAAAGACCCCTTGCAAAGTATGTCTCTTTTTTTTTTTTTTTTTATTTGTACCATTTGGGCTGGTTTTGCAGGCAGACATGGGGTTGCAGGGACAGTTTTCTGAGTTCTAATTAACACAATCTGACTCTTAAACAGGACGGGCTCTAGGCACCAGCCTCCTAAGCATGTGCTTGGGGCAGCATTCTGGCTCTTTTTTTTTCTTTTGAAGGGGTGGCAAAAAACCTGGAGCTAGCCCTGCTCTTAAAAGGGTGGATTCAGCCTCACACGAGGGTACAAGTGGCCCCTTTCCCGAGCTTTGCAAATTCCTCCCTTTCTTTGCCTCTGTAGTTCAAGGTGGAAGATTTAGCATGTGAGCAATGGAATAGAATACCCATGTGGAGGCAGATTAAAACTGCATCTGAAACATATTGGCTACTTTGAATGCACTGCAGCAAGGCCACTTACACAAGTATAATTCCATTGATTGAATTACCAATGGTTCAGTTCTCTAGTGCAGATGTAACCCAACGGCCTGAACTAGCAACCCATGCTCTGTCTACACTGGCAAGTTTGTGCGCAGTAAAGCAGCTTTGAGCGCTGGAATTCCCGAGGTGTACACACTGCCAAGTCACTTAGTGCACAGATGCTGCGCTCTTAAAAAACCACTCCAACGAGAGGCGTAGAACTTTTTGTGCCAGGGCTACAGCGCTGCGGTGCCAGTGTAGAAACCGTGGTGATTACAGCGCTGCAACTGGCCTCTGGGAGGTGTCCCACAATGCCTGTTCTCACCTCTCTGGACATCAGTTTGAACTCTACTGCCCTGCTCACAGGTGACCAACCATCAGCCGCACCCCATACATTCCTTTGCAAATTTGAAAGTCCGCTTCCTGTTTGCTTGGTGATGCGTGCAGTGGTCTCAGTGCATCTTTCCAGGTGGCCATGCCTGCTCCATGCACCAGGTGATCCCCAGCTTAGAGCAATGCTGAGCTGCTGGACCACATGGGCTTTTGGGGAGAGAAGGCTGTCCAGTCACAGCTGTGCTCCAGCCATTGGAATTATATCTATGGACAGATTTCTAGATGCATGATAGAAAGGGGCCATGATCGGGACACATTGCAATGCAAGTTAAAGTGAAGAAGCTGGGGAACACCTACCACAAGGTGCGGGAGGCAAACCGCCGCTCCAGTGCTGCACCCAGGAGTTTCCAGTTCTACAAAGACCTGGACATGATACTCGATGGCGACCTCACCTCCACTGCGAAGGACCACCAACAAACTGGCTCCACTCTCTACCTGCAGCATTCCATTCCTCCCTCCTCACAGTCCCACAGTGTCGACTCCTAGGGCACACAACACCCATCCCTCTGCAGTTTGGCTGTGCTGAAGTCCAGCACCCACTGCATTGTACTCCAAAGGAAAAGGTTGGGTATGATCCTGGACATACACAAATCTGTAGCTGTCGCAGGACCCCTCCTCCTCTTGATATCTTCCCTTCCCCCATCACCCTGCCACAATGATTTTTTTTTTCGTTTCTCTCTCCTCTGGTTGTTGTCTTTCACAGGGCTGCCCAGAGGCAGAGGGGGCAAGTGGGGCAATTTTCCCCAGGCCCTGCAGGGACCCCCATGAGAATATAGTATTCTATAGTATTGCAACTTTATTTTATGGAAGGGGCCCCTGAAATTGCTTTGCCCCAGGACCCTGAATCCTCTGGGCGGCCCTGGTCTTTCAGTAAAAGAATTGTTTGTTTGAAAGCAATCTTTATTCTATTAAGTGAAAGCAAAAAGAGCACTGCAAAGCAACACACAATTATGTTAAGGGCCCCTTCTTGCATCATGTGCACTGATCACCTCCTGCGTTAATATCTGTGAAATGCCTTTGGTGATCCACAAGTGCCTGGAAAACCATTGAGAAATACCCCTTGCGATTTATGTACTTGGTGGGTAGGTGGTCTGGTGCTAGAATTGGAATATGTGTGCCATCGATTGCCCCTCCATTTGTGCAAAGCCATCCACAAGGTCACGCATGTTGCCCAGAGTCACGGTCTTTTGGAGCGGGATGCAATTAGTGGCCCAGCACACATCTATCAGCATGACTCCAACTGGTTAGCGACCCATCGGTTGCATTGTGGAAGCTGGCTACTCTAGACTGCTATCTCCACATGCTTCTCCAATGACAGGGCAGCTCTCATTCTCGTGTCCTTGCGCCACAGGGCTGGGGCAAGCTCATCACAGTCCCATGAATGTGGTTTTCCTCATGCAAAAGTTCTGCAGCCACTGCTCATCATCCCAGACGTGCATCACAATGTGGTCCCACCACTCAGTGCTTGTTTTCCGAGCCCAAAGCGGCATTCCACTGTGGTCAGCACCTCTGTGAATGCCACAAGCAATCTTGTGTCATAGCTACTACGCGTGGCGAGATCGTCACACTCCTCTTGACTTTGTAGTTTAAGGAATAATTCTACTGCCACTTGGGATGTGTTGGTCAGTGCAAGCAGCATACTGGTCAACAACTCGGGATCCATTCCTGCAGCCTGAAAGAGGCCGGGCAGTGCATGCAGTACACAAACCATTTAAAGATGGTACCAAATGCAGATGGAAGCACAGGAATTGCTGGGGTGCGAAGCAATGCTTCATGGGGCATTGGGACAGGACCCAGGATGTCCCACGACCACCCCCCCGCCTTCCCACAAGTCTTAGTAACAAATGAGAAAGAGATGCTCTGTGGGATAGCTTCCCCGAGTGCACCACTCCAAATAGCGCTGCAAGTGTGAACACGCTATTGCACAGGCAGCTGTCAGAGTGAAAACACAGCACCAGTTTTCCTTTGGCACTCTCTGAGTGGCGCTGTAACTTTGCCAGTGTCGATGTGCCCATAGTCTCAGTACCCCTCAGCTGTGGTAAAGTTGAAATCCAAGTTTGGATCTGGAATTTCTACAGTGCTCATTTCAAATCTCACCCATTTCTGAAGCGCACAGAATGGGAGTTCTTTTAAAGGAAATAAGTAAAATTTCCTTCCTTCCTTCTGGCTTTGCTGTTGCTTTCCATAATCAACCCTTCTAGTGTTGGAGAGCACATGGCCTTCTTCACGTCTCAAACTATTAAAAACATTGAGAGAATGTCCCTAACTCTAATCCAGTTTTCAAGTCTAAAAAAATATTTTGGAAGGTGTAATATGTTGGTTTTTGGAGCTGTTGCTATGATATATTTGTGTACTGTGTGTAATGAAATGAAGTTAGTTTTGCATTATTTGAACACAAAAAGCTACTGAACCTGGAATGACTATTGTTTTTAAAACAGGGTATGGCTTTGTGTGACAAATTTCAAATAGGAATTGTATATTGCTGAATTTTAAATATAACTATTGAAAATGGAAGCCTATAGCAGGAACACGGACCCAACCTTTACAATTATATAATAGAACAATTATGATAATGTGGCCTTTCATCTAAAGACCTTGCAGCAATTTGCAAAGAGTAATTAATGAAGCCTGAGGACATTCTCTAAGGAAGTTAAGTATGACTATAATAGCTTTAAAGATTAACATGTTTATCAGTCTGTTGTGTTTGAATTTCATGTTAAGGCGTGGTGCTACTCTGACAAATTATTTTAAAGTGGTCTCTCTTTCCCCAGCAGATCTGCTCCCTATGTGTATTCCAAGTCATAAATGTTTGTTGTTTGGTTTTTTGTACTGATGCTCCAATTTGTTCCGCGTGGGCATTGAAATATGTGTTAGCTGCTTAAGCTAAACAATCTGTTCTACCTTGTATTTAGCTGTGACATTCCAAGTAAGTTTCCGAGACCTGAAGAAGAGCTCTGTATAGACTCAAAAACTTCTCTCTCTCTCTCTCTCTCTCTCTCTCTCTCTCACCAACAGAAGTTAGTCCTATAAAAAATATTACCTCACCTACCTTGCCTCTCTAATATCCTGGGACTGACGTGGCTACAAAAACACTGTATACAACAGCCTTGTGAGGTAGTTTTATGTCCATCCTTATTCATTTCACTACACATTTTACAAACCCAGCTATATTTGGTATGGTCCCATACCATATCCACTGTACTCAGGAGACTTGAATTTTATTCCTGGATCCGCCAGATTTAATTTAAAATGGTAAAGATAAATCAAAATAAGGCACTCGTCATGTGAAATAATTGTTCACAGAGAGACTTGCACCAAAATACCTAAGGGTGTGAGAATTTATTTTGTTTCAGTTCGAATTTGTGTGTAGACAAGCCCCAAGTCTCTTGTATCTTGTAACGTTCCATGGATTGCAACAGGTGTTGTGTAGCAATGAAAAAATGAGATTAGAGATAATCTGGCATGACGTTTATAGGTTAAATTATGCCTTTCTAGTTTGTCTAAGTAAGAGGAAGTAAATCTCCTATCTCATCCTATTGGGTCTGGTGTGGAGCACAGCCCCAGCTCTGTGGAGACTCCACTCCCGTTTCAGGTTATGTCCAGGTTGTAAGGTACTGGACTATAAAAGCTTTTTTTGGTTTAGGATTGAATATAGCAAGTGAAACTTGTCCCACTATAATTTTAAATCTCTGTTTTTACCTGATCCATATTAGTGTGGATCACTGGTTTCAAACCTTTTTTGTCTGGCGGTCATGGAGGACTGTGGCGGCAGATGAGTATCCGCCGAAATGCGGCCGACAAGCTGCGTCATCCAGAGGCGTCGCTGCCAAAATGCTGCCAATTTTCGGTAGTATTTCAGCAGCGACGCTTCTGGATGACGCTGCTTGTTAGCAGCATTTCAGTGGATGCTCGTCCGCGGGCCAGTACGTGGGCTCACTTAGACGCCCTGTCGGGCGCCATGGCACCCCAGGCACTGTGTTGGGGACCCCTGGTGTGGATGGTAAGGAGGGGACATTTTTGTGGCAGGTTTTATTTTAAATTGGTAGTTTGAAATCTGCTCAGAAGCTTAAAATATTACTAGTAGTCCTGTTGGAGATGGTTTAGTGGGCAGACTGCAAAGAGCAAACAAATGCCATTTACGTGATTTGTGTAATAAAGAATTTCAATTTGACTACAGACTGTATGAATTAGAGACACTATACAGTAAATGATACCAATCCAATCAACCTTTCAATCCATTTATCAAAGTGCAAGAAGCTCCTGTTTCAAGAGAAACAACAACTATATACACCCAATTTTACCTAAGTGAAAATAGCATGCAGGCTGAGATACAAACCACCATGACCAAGCATGCTTCAGAACATATGGAATACATTTCTGCCACACTTCACATGGTATAAGATTCCCCCCTCCCCCGACCCACACACTAGTTTGTCTACCCTGCTATTTGTAAAGCTTAATACGCTTTCACTGGCAATAGCATAACAATTTTCATTAAATAGAATCTGTGGAATTTATGTTTGTATATTTATAAACTAATGTGCAAAAAGGTATTTACCTTGTTAATGACAGATCAGATGGCTAATACATCATGAATGCAAAAGTCAGGAAACATCTGCACAAGGCTAATGTTATTCCCTGAACCTATTGCAAACAATGATAGCTTTAGTATGGAAAACTTTGCATATATGGATTATATAAAAATGGCAATCAGGATAGCTTCTAATTATGCAAGCTCAAAGTACAGGCATCACTAAAACTAGTCCCCAAACGATTTTTTATTCTAACAAATAAAATATATTTTGATTCAGTTGTTTGATTCACTTGTTGAATTGCTTGCACTGCTATCATTCATATAATCTTATCCTTAGCGTTTCACTCTCATTTTGACAGTTTTGCCTTTTCTGCATGTTCTGTCATCTTCATTGGCCCAACGTGATGTAGAAACCTGGGAATTTCCATCCTCTATCTGGTCAACATCTCTGATGGTGGTCAGTACTAGCTGTGTCAGAGAAACTTGGAAAAAATCCACAGTGGACAGTTATGGAATAAACTGCCCATAGGGAAGGTTTCTTCCTAACTTCAGGAATTAGTGGTTTGTTTATGTCCTGAAGTGAGAGGCTAAAGGCTTTTCTAAGCCACCCTTATTTTACTCATCCTGACATCATAATGTATCTGTTTTTTTTTTAAATGTCTGGGTTTTAGGGTGTGCAGAAAGCTGAAATGTTGCAAGTTTGCCATTCCTTTCCAGAAACCATATAGCTGAATCACTTGATCCAATTCTCTCCTTGCTTCAGGGGATGGTAGGGCAGGGGTGGCCAACCTGTGGCTCCACAGCACGAATGGGCAGAGGTGGGAGGGTGTCCTGGGCCCCACATCCCACTAGGGATGGCCCTGCCTGCATGCTGTGAAACAGCTGATCGCAGCAGGTAGGAGGGACGGGGAGGTGCTGATTGGCAGTGCTGCAAAGCGGGAGGCACTGGGGGCAAGGGAGGTGGGGGATGATGGGGGGCTGCTGATGTATCTCTATGGCTCATTGACAATGTACATTATTAAATTCTGGGTCCTTCTCAGGCTCAGGTTGGCCACTCCTGGTGCAGGGGGTCTCAGCTTGCAGTCTGACTTACCTAGACTGTGTGAATCACAGGTTCTCAAATCCCAACAAGGCTGACTCAGGCCTTCATCCATAAAATGTTAATGCAGAGTTATATAGACAGGGTTCTCTGAAGATAACTTAAAAATTTAGGTCCTGCCTGTCCTGTATGAACATTAAAGATTCCATGGTATTCTTTTCATAGACATTTACCTTAGTGTCTTTTGCAAAAATGTCATCTTTGCACAACTGTTGTGATGTCCAACGTACTGATGAGTTTATCACCATGCACCCCCAATGATAACTGCATTTTAGATGTGTTGGATGTATACAATTTGTAAAGTTCTTTGGGAAGAAAGATGCTATGGAGTATAAATCAGTTATAAACCTCATATCCTAGGGCCCAAATCTGGAAACCCTTAATTGCCTGAGTAAGGGTTAGTAGGATCAAGCCCTAATCCAAAGGATGATTCAGGAGAAAGCAATACGTGTATTTTTAAAAGAGGGATGAATTGTTTTAATTACTGTTTTGGGTGAGTGATTAGCATTTTATAGGCTTAGATTTAAAAATTGTCTAGTTCTCATTTACAGGGGGGGAAAAAGCAAAATAGTTGGTTTTCTTTATGGTCCTTTGTATAATTTATTGAAAATCACAGCATCAAGTCAGGTATAAATCAAAGTATGATTTGCTGGATAGTGTATTAGAAACAATCCTTTAATATTTATATTGCAGCTTTTTACCCCAGCAGTTACAAAGCACTTTACCAATTTTACACACTCGATAGCTGCAGCTATTTCTGAGGTGCACCATAGCATCTGCTTAATGGTGCACAACATTACCCAACAGTTTAGGACAGGAAGTGAAGAAAATATTGCTGTATTCTGTTGGTTAGGGTGACTAGACAGCAAGTGTGAAAAATCGGGATGGGGGGTAATAGGAGCCTATATAAGAAAAAGATCCCAAAATCAGGACTGTCCCTATAAAATTGGGACATCTGGTCACCCTACTGTTGGTTGACAACATATGTTTGGATTGTTCAGTTGTAACCAAAAATGTGCACTCTGGATGTTTTAGGAAATGTGATACTGCCATCGTTTACGACATCATATTCCCAGCAACCCTAGTGGGTGTACAATACATATACAAAACAGGCCTGTGTGTCAGGATATCTGGGCTCTACTCCTCATTCACCAGCTGATTTTGGGAAGGCCATATAACCTCCTTAAGGAAGGAAATCCAAACTTGAGAAGCCTTCCTCAGGCACATCTGCAAATTGCATTTTGCATCTACTGGTTTTTGAAACACGAACAGGTCTATACTAGAAAAGGTTTGCCATTATAGGTACAAGAATATAGCTAATGTAGGCATAGCTGAGACTAGCAAAAATGTGCTTTTGTTGATATAGCTTGTGCCACTTTCCATGCAAAATAAGCTATACCACTACAAGCAGTTTTAAGCTAGTATAAAGTAGGATTTTTGCTGGTATAGAAATGGTGCAATAAGAAAATCATACCCTAACTGACATTACTTTACCAGCAAATGCTTTGAGGGCCTTGTATACCCAAGGCCTTGTATACCCATATACTATAATAACTATGTCAGTCAAATTTAGGCCTTCCCTACACCACAAATGCCAACCAAAGGAGTTTTTCTGGCAGCATAAAGACCACCACCATCCTGAACAACCTTACCTATGCCACAAGAGGCACTCTTCTGTCAATGTAGTTGCATTCATGTGGTGGTGGGGAAGGGAGGAGATTGCCCTTTGCTAGCTTAGCTATGTCTGCTAGAGAGTGTTTTTACATGGCTGTTATAATGCTAAATAAACCACATCAGGGTGGGCAATAGTAGAACATTTGGGGCACACCCTGGGTGTATTGTGAGGCACAAAGCCAAAGGCTGAATGTCTCAGTACCTGTGAAATGTGCAAATAGCTCAGTAATGCACACCTTATCAGAGTATGCTTAAAAGCTACAAAGACAAGCTAGAGCCTCAAAAGTACCTCATGAATCTTCACTGGGAAAAGGAGTGAGATTCTACAAGGCCTGGAGGCAATGGAACTTTATATGAATGACCTTTTAGTTTATAGGAAGTCTGAGGAAAAAGTTCTGAAGGCAACTAGGCTACTGGATGTAAATTAAATGGAGTAAAATGTATTCTGACAAACCTATTTCTTACTGTAGGATATATATGACTGATGAATAGAGGTAAGGACAGATGCAGAAGAATATCAGAGCTATAGCTGAAATGTTACTACTTATGCATGTATCAGACTGAGGTGAGTCTATGATAAAATTTTAGAGAAAGTTCAGACCTAACCTGTCGTCATAAAGCCAACCTCTTTATAAACTGTTTAAAATAGATTCTGTGTAGCTATGGGACAAAATGCAGAAGAAATAGCTAGAAACAGATAATTTGTGTCATTATGGATCTCAGCATGTCACTGCCATCCATTTCTATCAGTCTAGTTCCTATATTGGCACCGGTCATCATCGCATTTCAGCCTAAATTCATTATGCTAGGAAACTGCCATTAAAAATGGCTTAATCTAAGAAATTTTTGCTCTGAGAGTTGAATTACAGTTTTTGAACAGTCTTGAGAATTGTTTTCAAGTAATAATCTGTCTCCATTAGAACCAAAATGCTGTTTGAGGAAACAATTTAGATATCAGTTTTTAAAAAACTTTCCTAGCATTATAGGAATTTCTTTGAATTGCAACCTTGAATGAAATATAGAATGTCAAAGGAAAGGATGTTTCAGAATCCATTTTAATATAAAATATCTGTTGCATGAAATAAATGCAGAGACACAAACCTTAACTTGCCACCTTTAAACCAAACCATGCTAGGTAAAATGGTTCAGCCCCCCCGTTCATAATATGACATCCATATTGGGGGCTCCGGTTACATCCTAGTTTTCCCCCTCCCTCCCCACATAAATAAAGCATGGGTTCAGATTGGGCAATTTAAAAAAAATAGGTCAACTAAATTACAACTGTCAAGGCAACCAGTTAACAGTTTTCTTCATTTCTGTTAAAGATTGATTTAACCTCCATCTTGAAGAATGGATGAGACCTTAACTGTGACCTCAGATCATGTTCCAGCTGGAGCTGGAGCCTTCAGCGTTGTTTGAAGATATACCCATGGTCCCCTCATTACAATAAGGAATTAACTCTGTTGGATTAATTAACTCTGCAGGGTCCCCAAAGACACTTGTGTTTGCAGTGCAGATGGACTCCATCTCCAAGGGGCCAGGGAGGTTCTCTTGCTAGTATCTGCCCCAGGAGACTACAATAGTTAAAGGGAAGAGGGGAGAGTTGGGGTCTCTTGTGAGAAGCCTTACCAGGAAGATGGAGAGCTGGTGCCACCTCACTCCTTTAGGGGGAATTAATAAATTTCCTTTAAAGAGTTGGGGGATCCTGAGTAAGCCAGGGCTCTTCTTCCCCTAGCCGGACTTGGCACTCTCCATCCTCCCCCAAGTTGTGGGGATCCCATGGGGAACAGTCCTTCCCAGGGGATCCCGCAGGGCAGGGTTCTTTTCCCCACAAGGGACGAGGGTTCTTCCCCCCGCCCCGCAGGGCAGGGGTCCTCCCACAGGTCAAAGCTCGCTCCAGCCGCCCGGGTGTGTCTCACGGAGCTGGGAAGCGGGGGTGGGAGATCGAGTTTCCTCTTCAGGATACCAAATATGGTAACAATGGGAAAACGGCTCCGCTTGGCTTTGTTACTGAAACGTTGGCCCGACGCTGCAATCGGGGCTGGTAGAGCGAACCGGGGGAACCTGTGCCCTTCTGCGGCTCCCTTGGGCGATCGGCGGGCCGATCTCTCTTTACAACCGACCAGGCGGCACCTTTGCTCCGCCTAATAAGGCCACTCGTGCCTTCAAGTGCTGCAACCTGAACCAGTCCCGCCGCCGGGGACTGAGTGACGAGAGCCCCGCAGACCTCACCCCCTAGAGCCTTTTCTCGCATAGCTGAGACTCCACGACACGACTTTCGGGAAGCCAGAGTCGGGAGGGAGGAGAAGGGGGCGGGGCTCGGGCTGCCCTGGGCACCCTGCTCATGAATAATGCCGCTCCCCAACTTTTTGCCCCGCCTTATTCTCAGGGTTGAGAATTTTTCGCAAAGTTTGTTTGGGACAGTCTGGGATTGGGAGCAGCCGCGGCGCAGCGCAAAGCGCTTTGTGCGTCAGGCTTAGGCAGCCTGGATTGTGAGGATGTGAGGACAGAGTCACCCCCGGCCTTCAAATTCGCCTTTGCAACCCGGTGCCAGCGCAGAAGAAGCAAACTCCTGATCCTGCCCGCCTCTGTGCAGCTGGGGGAGGAGGAGGCGGAGAGCGAGCGAGCGACTCCGGCCCGGATCCGGACACTGGTGGCAGATAGAACGTTCCCTGGATCCCCACGTTCGGATTCGGAACGTCCCAGAGCCCCCCTCCCCCGCGTGCCTTGCTCCCCGTTGGAATTCGGACAGCAACCAGCTCTCGCCCGGTGACAGCCGCGAGAACTCTTCCTTCGCCCTTTAAAGGAGCCCCCTCCTCCTCCTCCTCCTTCTCCTTCTCCCAGGGAATTGCAGCAAGTAGCCAAAGTTTCAGAGAAAGTTGCATAACTTTGCGTGGGGACTGACTGGGATGCACTCGATCGTGCGAGATACGATTCGTGTTTGAGGGGACTGGCTCAGACCCCTTGCTTGGTCTGTTGCTGAGTGTCCGACGCCGGGCACTCCACGGAGGGGTGCAGTGACGTTTTGTGGGGGGCTGGTTTGAAGTGGCTTTCTCTGTTGCTGATCGCCCAGGCCCTTGTAGGATACAGGAATTTGGGAGGCACTACCTGCACCCCTCATTCGCTGATTGCCCATCCCCTCGTTTGTGGGGGTGCTGCCTGGGATCACCCTCCCCATTCACTGCCCGCCCCTTGACGGGATACAGACGCGTTTTTAGGGGAGATCTGCCCTGGGTCCCTGATCTGGTGCTGATTCCTTGCGTCCCATTGGGAAGTTTGTTGCATTGAGCTAGTGCTGCAGTGCAGAAGATGAACCCTGCTCCCGTCCCTCCGCCTCCGGGGCAGCAAGTGATCCATGTCACCCAGGACCTGGACACGGAGCTCGAGGCGCTCTTCAACACGGTCATGAACCCCAAACCCAGCTCCTGGAGGAAGAAGATCCTGCCCGAGTCCTTCTTCAAGGAGCCCGATTCGGGCTCGCACTCCCGCCAGTCCAGCACTGACTCGGGCAGCCACCCGCCCCGGCTGAGCGCCGCTGGTGCCCAGCACGTCCGCTCGCACTCCTCGCCCGCCTCCCTGCTAGGCGCCGGGGCCGGGGCCACCCCCAGCCCGGCTCAGCAGCACGCTCACCTCCGCCAGCAGTCCTACGACGTGACCGACGAGCTGCCGCTGCCGCCCGGCTGGGAGATGGCCCTCACCCACACGGGCCAGAGATACTTTCTTAAGTAAGTGGGGCCCAGGGGGCCCGCCTCGTCCCCGCATGCCCCGGAGACCCAGGCGGGCAAGGGGGCTGGGGGCAGGTGTAAGGGCAGGGCTGAAAGACCTGGAGCCCGCTGTGTGTTGGGGGTGGAGGTTAAAGGGGCCGCAAGACGGTTGTGGGTGGGCGTTAAATGGGCTTTGCACCGGCTGTGTGTGTGGGGGTGTGTGTGTGTTAAAGGGGCTTGGGCCGACAGTGTGAGTGGAGGGGTGTAAAAGGGACTGGCTGTGTCAGGGGATGTGTGAAAGGGACAAGGAGCTGGTTGGGGAGGGGCGGAGGGGGGGACGGACGGACAGATGGATGTAAAAGGGACTTCGGCCAGGTGTGTGGGGCAAATGAGGGCTTTTGCCAGGTTCCTTATATAGAACATTGATGATGAGGGCAAAGGAGACTCTTGCACTGGGGCAGGGGATGGGGATAAAGGGGCCCTGGGATTACTGACAGTTGAAAATGAAGTTAGTCATTGCCGTGTTCCTCTAGGTTGAAGCTGGTTGTGGGAGTAGTTATGGGGGCTATAAGGTGGTTGCCAGGGCTTGATGATGAAGGGGGGAGGGTTAACTGGCTGGTTACCATATTTCTCACATGTTGATGCTGAAGTGGAGATAGCAAAGGCTGTGGTATGGGATGGATGCCAATGGTCTTATGTAGGTTGTTGAAACTCAGAAATTGGTGTGGGTGCCATGGAGAAGTTTATGAAATTCTCACAAGTCACATACACAGAGACTATAGAAATCACAGAGAGACATTCTACTAATCACTCCATTTTAAGGAATTTAGGAGGACCTGGGCACGGCTATAAAGAATGATGGAGTCTGACTAAAGGCTGAAACGAATAGGAATAGGAGAAAATATGCCATTTGTGAAGTTTCTGTTTTCTGTAGTTACTTGTTTGTTTTATCTCCTTGATTTGCAAATTATCTTGACTGTTAGTACTGAAAAAGCGAAATTTAGTTAGATTGCTATAGTCAGTTCACTCCACCGTAATACAATTGTCATGGTTTGTCACATGATTTTTTAAATAGCAAGAGAAAAATATAGATATGATTGTTTTCATGGTCTCAGGTGAGTATATGCTGTGTTGCAGGCATTAAAATGTGTTCTAAATGATGTCACAGGTTAAATGTTGCAGTATATTAACATTTATTTCAGTGAAATATAAGGTTATCTTTTCCCATTGTTTCCACATTAATTAGTATTAATGCACATTCATTCAAGTAAACTAGGTTAAATAACTGAGATAGAACTCACAAAAATGAGGGGCTTCAGATTAAGCTGCTTTAGTGTCCTTAGTTCAATCCTTTATTGCCATGGAGTCACAACAACATAATCCTTTATTAGACAGTTCTGTGACACTGTACAAAAATAATAAAGGTACCTTGCTCTTTGATAGCAATATACTGATGGAAAGTGTTAAGTGCTTTACACAGGAGGTAAGCCTCATTATCCCCATTTCACAGATAGGGAAACTGAGACACAGAGAGGTGAAGTCACTTGCCTAAGGTCAGCAGGCCAGTAGGGGAACCAGGAATAGTACCCGGGTCTCCTGAGGCCTAGTCCAGTGCTCTATCGACTGGCTGCGCTACTGTGCTTTTCTGTACTGCTTTCTATCTTAGGCCATGTCTACATCTAAAATTTTGCAGCGCTGGTAGTTACAGCTGTATTAGTACAGCTGTATAGGGCCAGCGCTGCAGAGTGGCCACACTTACAGCAACCAGCGCTGCAAGTGGTGTTAGATGTGGCCACATTGCAGCGCTGTTGGGCGGCTTCAAGGGGGGGTTCGGGGAACGGGAGAGCAAACCGGGAAAGGAGACCAGCTTCGCCGCGGTTTGCTCTCGCGTTCCCCGAACCACCCTGCAAACCGCAGGGAAGGAGACCTGCTTGCTCGGGGTTCGGGGAACGAGAGAGCAAACCGGGAAAGGAGACCAGCTTCGCCGCGGTTTGCTCTCGCGTTCCCGAACCCTCTGCAAACCGCAGGGAAGGAGACCTGCTTGCTCGGGGTTCCGGGAACGAGAGAGCAAACCGGGAAAGGAGACCCGCTTCGCCGCGGTTTGCTCTCGCGTTCCCGGAGCCACCCTGCAAACCGCAGGGAAGGAGACCTGCTTGCTCGGGGAACGGGAGAGCAAACCGCGGCGAAGCTGGTCTCCTTTCCCGGTTTGCTCTCGCGTTCCCGAACCCCCCTGCAAACCGCAGGGAAGGAGACCTGCTTGCTCGGGGTTCCGGGAACGCGAGAGCAAGCTGGGGAAGGAGACCAGCTTGATTACCAGAGGCTTCCTCCTTCCACGGAGGTCAAGAAAAGCGCTGGTAAGTGTTTACATTGGATTACCAGCGCTGGATCACCAGCGCTGGATCCTCTACACCCGAGACAAAACGGGAGTACGGCCAGCGCTGCAAACAGGGAGTTGCAGCGCTGGTGATGCCCTGCAGATGTGTACACCTTCAAAGTTGCAGCGCTGTAACTCCCTCACCAGCGCTGCAACTTTCTGATGTAGACAAGCCCTTAGAATCCAAAAGCACTTTACATTCTCTAATTAAGCCCCACAACACTCCTGTCAAATAGGGAATTTTTATCCCCATTTTACAGAAATGAGAAACAGGCATAGTGCAGTTTTGTGACTTGCCTAAGGTGAGTGTCTGTGGTAAATACAGGAACATAACCTAGGCTTCCTGGCGTTAGTTACAAGGCCATCCTTCATATCTTGGGTGGCTTTTGAAAATGGAATGTAATTCTTCAGTGCAACCGGTGTAAATTATATTTTTAGCTTCCATATCTTTAGTGGCATGGGATGCTTCCTTATACTAGTGACATCTATTTTTTTTTTAAGATGTATGTATGGCAACATCATCCAGTACTGTTTTGGTTAATAATTCTGGCCAAAAGAGTATTATATTTAATTCCTGACGTAGACATCAAACTAGTGAATAACAGTGAAGTAGGCCTGATAATCACTGTATTTGTTTTGGTAACTTTCTTTTAATAGATTTATTCCTGTACTCCAGAGTTCTTTGTAAACAAAGTGGTAGAATATTCAGTTTGTAAACAGTCAGTGACAGAAAACCTTGTTAGTGTAACAAATACATAAGAATAGTGCGGGAGTTCAACTGTTCAGGCTGCAGGAGATCTATATTCCTTTAACACGACTTCCCATCAAGGGAAATAGGAAGCTCCTTGAGCTTGAACCCAGCCATGACATAATATATGCCATCTGCATCAACAATGTATGAGAGGGCTAGAAGTAAAGCTAGTGAAGACTGTATTCTGAAGAAAACCAGTGACATGGTTTTATGATGATTTCATCTCTTGACCACTTTGCAACCTGAGGATGATTCCGAAACTCAAACCCCAAACCATTTATGCACTTCCTTAGTGGAACTTGAGGTCCCGCCTTTGGTTGTACTCCAGGTTACTGTGAAACATGAAAATACACCTCCCCTATTCTGCCATTTTATGTTAGTCTACATTGGTGATAACATTCCGATGGCTCAAATAAGCATGCTTCTAAGGTCTGAGCCTGTGAGTTATTGAGTGCTCTTAGTTACCACCTAAGGCAATGGGAGACTTTGTCACTAGGTATCTTTCAGGATTAGTCCCCAAGAGAGCAATGACAAAGCTATAGAAAGATGGAAAAGACTAAAAAGAGACTGATAACAGCACTGTCAACAATCACCCTTAAATACAGGTTTTTCTGTTAATACCTGTTAGGACTCAGCCAACAGGCATTTGCAGGGTTTGGCTGATGGTGGCATTAAACATGATGAGTTACTATACTTTTGTCAGCAATCTGGCTTTTGGTTAAGATCAAAGTGCTCTCCTGTGCTCTCACCTTCACCCGCGCTGTGCGCATAATTCTGGCCCAGCTGCAAAAACAGTATTTACAATTTCCCATCATGCTTCTGTTTTTACCTGGGAAAGGGAATTGCACATGGGAGCACACAAGTCCATTTGCTGCAGATGATTGTCCATTTCTTAAACTGCACTCCTTTTCTTTAGTATTCTACATTCCATTTGGTAAAGAAGTATCAAAAGATATGATCAAGTGTAAAAAGGTATGTGTCATTTATGTGGCCTAGTTATCCTGGAGCAGTACTTACTTATCATTATTGGTTTCATTCATCTGATCTTAAAATTGGTTGTCAGCTATACCTCCAAGCCCATGTCACACAGTTATGACACACAGAACTCTTCATATTCAGCCAAGAAAACCCCACAAAGTTAGATGCATTCCTTCTGTATAGGCCAAAAGAGTATGGCCCTCTGATCTCCTGCACATGTAAGCCGGAATAAAAATATCTTCTTTATTTTCTCCCATAACAATATTAAAAAAAATCAGGACAGGTTTGGGGGAATTTTGTTTTATGATGTTACTTTGTGCTTTATTTACTGTACTTTTTAAAATGGATGTGTCTTGGTTCACAACTTACCATTCTTTCCTTTAATTAAGGTTGACATTGTCTGTGTGAATTGCTGTCTAACTTGGAATCGTTTGTGTGTGTGTTGTGGACTTTTTGCTTGTTTGTTTGTTAGGGTTTTATTTGTCCAACAGAATTTGTTAATCATTAAATTGCTGGGATTTTTTATTATAATTAAAAATGTGTGGAATGAAAGTTTTGTTATACGGTAAAGCAGTATTATTTTTTTGAGGATAACACCTAGCTACCTAATAATCAAGTTTTAAACTATCAAATATTACCACTGAGTATAATATATTTGAGATAAAATAATATTTGTTGGAGAAATCCTGATTTAAAATAGTCTTAAATTATGTTTCTTAAGAGCCAAGTGACAAATAATCTGTAATGTCAGAGAAAAGTAATAAGATTGGTCAAACAGATTAATTTACTTTAAAAACAGTTTGAGTCAGATCACATATATAAAATTAACCTTGTGTATTCTTAGAGGCTATCTTTTCAAAAGTTTATAGTGTCATCCAAACTTCAACATTTATTTGTGCAGAGTCATTGGCATAAATCAGTTGTGAGGGAGAGCAGCAGAAGGAAGTTCAAACAGCAAAAATAAAGTTGTCCTACTTTTATCAAAGCACATTACATTTTTGTATTTAAGATTTTTAATGTAAAGTCAGCATATCTATCTATCTATCTTTATTTTCAAGATGATTATATGAAAGTAATGGTGGAAATGTTAATGAACAATAAGTTTTGGTTAGCTTTGCTGACCAAGAACTAGCTATAACTTGTAGAGATCACAGTCTTGCATGTTAATTCCTGTAGGGGTGTTTTGGCTATGACTGGAAGAAACATAAGTAGCCCCAGGACCGCTCCACCCTGTAATTAAATACCAAACCACAGAAGTGGGGGGATGGAAAGCAGACTAATAAACACATTCACTCATGCAGTAATGTTATCTAAAACATTTTTGCTGTGTATGCATGTGTGGAAAAACCTTAAATGTGATTTTTCTTCTAATAAAGAAGATTTCTGGAAAGATAGGCATGTCCATGCATGGTCCTTTTTTTGGTATATGACAGTATCAATTTCATATTATTCAACATGCAGAAATGTGTCTGTAGTAATAAGGATTCTTCAGCTAATACTTATTACCAGTTACGGTATTATTTTTATAAGAGGCATAGCCCAATATTTCAAATGAAGTCTAAGGTTCAAGTGTTTTCTCTTTGTGTGTTCAGTGTTTCTGTTTGGATTGTGATTTCATTCCAGAGGATAACCAGGTCTGTATAGAGTACAGCTTTTGTACTGAACAAATTTGTGGAACTGGTTTAAACTTTTAGCTTTACCATTGTGTATTTTTTAAAAATGTTATAGTAAATGCTAGCCGTTTAAAGTAAAATTTACTAGTAAAAGCCTGCTCAGGGAAAAAGCAGTGTAATTGTTGGTAGTGTATTGTTTATATGGCATGCCCCAAGTTTTCCTTCTAGTGCCAAGGGGTGGCTGGAAGCTTGGTTTCACATCTGGTCCGTTTTATATTATTAAGCATGTGCATGGAATAGGGAAAGGGAGAGGAGATAGGAAGCAAAAGGAGACAGTATGAATATGCTTTTTCCAAAAAGGACCAACAAGATGTATAGTGTTAAAGACAATTATTATACATACATATTTTCCTAATACTACTTTCCATAGCAAATTCCTAAGTAATTTCTGAAAGTGCCATAGGAATTACTATTTATTATTGTTTAGTGCAAACAATGTACTCAGTGCTGTGCCTTACTCAAAAATAAAAATATTTGCCCTAATGAATGTAAGATGTTAGTTAGTTCCAAAAGGGAGAGGAGTTATCTATAAGTCTTACAATCTCTCTATTAAACTGGGTTCCACAACAGGAAAAGAAATAGTGTCCTTGTGCTACAGTATTCTGCAGTAGTTGGTCCAAAACACTACGGACCTGTCTACAGCAGGGAACTACATAAATGTATTTAAACTACTGCCAACCACTGATGTAAAAACATAGCAACAGTGTGGCTTACTTTGATATTAATGTGTAGTGTGATGGTGTTAGACAAGAAGTCATGCATCTTCACTATTTTTAATTTTATGATTTAGAAAGCTACTCACTTGGCAATGCCTTTTAGAGTATTTCATTCATCCTTTAGAATCTAGGTGTCTTTTCCCCATCTCTAGTGACTGTCCAGGTGGAAGGTTGTGATTCCATGACAGTTTTCTAAGTGCATAGGGGATAATCCTGGTCCCCTTGCCAATGTTCCTGCTCAGTAAAAAAAAAGGGTTATAACGTCCAAGGGTATATGGTATCTGAGTCCGCAATGGCTGCTGTGTACAATCAATGTGTGTATGGAACTACTTAACAAAGTCCTTTGTAGGTATGGAAGTTTTGGTACAAAACCAAAGTTTATTCTACGACAATTCAACTATGTCTGACTTTTATTAACAGAGAATTTGAGTGTCAGAATGTATGCATCAAAACTAAACAGATTTGATGATTTTGGTAACAGGTGAAATATATACCATTACAGTAATTTTCCTAAATATATGCTAAAGTACCTTTAATTTAAGATCAGGTTTAGCAGTATCACTTTAATGTCTCATGCATTATTTATCATGAGTCTGTGGACCAAATTATTTTTTTAGTTACACTGGTGTAAATCCAGAGTAACTTCCATAGTATGTAGCTGAGAACAGAATTTGACTTTATCTCTCCACTTTCATGGGGATGGACTTGATCTACTAAGTATTTTCCATTACTAATTTCTGTGATTTTTAAATTACTTTTTTGGGGGTCAAACTCTCATTCTTGTGCAAAACCTGAAAGACTGGGCTATGCCCAAGGGAAATGCATTGCAGTCCAATAGGAGAGGCAAACAAATCCATTGATACAGTTTAAAGAAGCAGGTGGTCATACATAGCCCCGCAGTCAGTTCATTCAATTCCACATAGAGAACACTTAAAGGATCAGGAACTGCATAGTCTATATATTCCATTGATTTGGTCATTTGTAGTACCATATACAAAAGAAAATCCAAGTGGAATTTGAAACTTGATTCTCTTAATCAAAGTTTGATAAGGTGCAAATCGCAAAGTCCTTTATGGTTTATCTAGTTAAGGACTAAATGAGGAATTCAGGATTTGGCTCTGTATTATTTGAAGAAGATTGTTTTATTACAGTGCAAACAAAATATCTTTTACACTTTCAACTATGAAGAGTTTTCTCTCTGTGTATATATACACACACATACATGCACACACACATTTAAACTTCGTTTGAAAAAGTCATTATGAAAAATGTAATTTAAATTCAGTAGAGATAATAATTGGGAATCAATCATGAGAAACCTTAGTACGTTTCTTTTGCAGGTCAGTAACATTGGTGCTGAAAATTATGATAGAAAATATTAATAAAAGTTGCAGGTGGTGGGCCATATTCTGCTGATAGTTACACATTTGGAACCTTACTGTGTTCATTGTGGTTGTACACAAGTAACTGAAAGCAAAATTTGGCTTTTTGTGTTTTACTAGTAACAAATGAGAATTTCACTGCTCAGAAAAATGAGCAACTATATTTTCACATACATACTCACTGTTTACATCTTGAGTTTGAGCACCTAATTAGATTATAGTTAGACTTGAAATAAATTGATTTTTATCAGTAGGGTGACCAGATAGCAACTGTGAAAAAACAGGACAGGGAATGGGGGGCTAATAGGCACCTACATAAGAAAAAGTCCCAAAAAACGGTATTATCCCTTTAAAAAGGAGACATCTGGTCACCCTATTTATCATTAAATAGAGGTAAATGTCAATTTCATCGTACACACAAACCAACAAAAAATATTTCCATTGATAATTGAAATTTACAGATAGGCAAAGTAAGAAATATGGAGCTTGAGAACTTGTTAGAGTTTGATATAAGGCTCTGTATATTTTGACACGTAGTACTGAAATTTTTTTGTTTTAATGGTTATAAAATTTAACTTTTTGAGTCTTAACATCTGTCATTATATAATTATATATAACAACATCTGACCCTCCCTATGATTTCATGTAACAGTGAAAATTTAAATCGATTAAAAATTGAAAAAAATTAAACCTCATAATTTTGCACAAATGTGAAAATTGATAAAAATTGAAAAAATGCTTAAAAATAAAATCAATATTATCCATCAAAATGTTTAAAAAAAAAAGTTGAATTCTGCCAAGCCTAATTATGGTCTTTGGGCAGATACATTTAGTAGTAAAAATTGTAGATATAATATGTCAGTCTAAATACTCTTAGTACAAAGTCCTTAAACTCCTTGTCTTGTTACATGAAGGTAAAACTGACTTTCTGGTAGTTTTAGGTACTTTTCCCAGCTGATAATGGTGCTTAAAGGTAGTCTACATATATCTGACAAATTACAAAGAGTACATTGCCAGGGTTGCATGCAGGGCTTGTATAAACATGTGAGTTATTAGGGATGGTCAAGAATAATAGAATAGAACAGGAAGGAACTTCATGAATGATTATTCAAAAGCTTGCACTAGTTTCCTGAAGACAAGTTGTTAAGTGCAGTCATCTTACGTTTTATATGTCACTTTTATGTTTGTGTAGTTTTAAAATGTATTACACAGTGTATACAATATATGTATATGGTACATGCAAACTTCCATACAATTAATGACAAAGTGCATTGCATGAGGGAGATTGACAGGGAATTGTGAGTTTGCTAATTGTGTTGCTTTGGTTGATTTCCAGGTCTTAAGAAATTAACTTTCACGCCAAACATTACCTCTGAAACATTGAATTGAAGAACAGAAAAACTGCAGTAGGATCTCCCATATGTATAGGTTAATTAGAAATAAAACATGTTTTACAAATATAGTTAATTTTTAGGCCCTTTTTATTTGTATTGGTGCAAAGGTGTGCAGTTAGTCAAACTACAGAGAATATAAAAGAGAAAATAGTAGAAAGTAGTGTGTAAGATGCAGGGACATCAGGTATCAGCTAGCTCATTTTTATTTGTTATAATCCAGTCAAGAGCGTATAAACTTGGATAGGCTTCACTATTGTAAGTTATAGAGTTGCTTAACAGGACAGGTAACAATTTGTCTTCAATTATATCTTCGCTTTAGGTGAGTTGTCCTGTTGAACTATTGTGTATGTAAAATCTCTAAAGTTTAGTCATTTTTAATTTAGCACATGCACCATTATATTAATTTTGCGGCACTCAAATTGAACTTTACACTCAATGTATGAAGAAAGGACATTTGAATTCAAAGGTGCACTAATTTAATTTTAAATAGGCTTAAAATAATACCTTTAGTTAAAGTGGTGCAACTTCAAATATAGACCGAACCTAAATTCAGTATAGGCTCCAGATCCTGTGAAGTGCTGAGTGCTCTCAACTCTCATTGACTTCCCATTGAATTCAGTAGAGTAGTGGGTTTCTCCACTTGATATCTTGCAGGATCAGGGCCTGTGTTGAAACCTTGAAAAAGCTATACTCACAGAAACATGTTCCACCAGTATCACACATGCGAAAGTAATTGTTCTTTGTGTTAGTCTGTAGCTACATTTTAATAATTATTGAGCTGCGGTGATTATTAACCAAGCTTATGTTTAACTGTAGGTGTAGAAGTGGATTAAAAATCATTAAGAGAAATGTGATACTGTCAGTTGCTCAAATGGGAGACAAGAACATTTTCAGATTAACTTAAAAACTTTTCAGACTTTCAAGCTAAATGAAAAATGGCAGATGAAAACATTATGGTTTAGGAGCACAACGTTTTGTAATTATTACCAAGAGTTTATCAATTCCAGAATTTGCAGCAGTGTGTTTAATTTAACCTCATAATTCACCAGTTGTTAGTTAGCAAACTATTATTTGGGTTAAATATTTTGAATTGGCAAATCATTGGAATATACAAGCATATTATGAAATTTGTTATCATTAGTTATGAAATTTGTATTGAAAGGTATAAGAATAAATCAATCATGTAAATTGAATTATAATGGCAATACTCTTATAGCAGAAACTCAGAGGCAGTTAAGACAGTGTTTAGCGTTCATAGGTCATGTCTACACTATGGCATTAGTGGCATAGCTACAGAGCTGTAGCTATTTCAGTATACTCTGTAGTTTAGACATGACCTACAATGACGGAAGGGGTTTTTCTGTCACTATAGGAACGCCACCTTCCCAAGGGACAATAGCTAATTTGACTGAAACATTCTTCTGTCAGCCTAGCTGCATCTACACCGGGGGTTAGGTTGGTGCAGCTACAGCGCTTAGGGGTGTAGATAGCTATATCAACCTAAATTGTAAATGTGGACCAGGCCTTGGAAAGGCCTTTTGAGAGCTGTTTGACATCTTGTTGATTGATAAGTATCTATTTTGGGTCTTGATTTGAGAGCTGCTGAATAGAGCAGAGTTTGGAGTTCTAAGATAGTGTGTTTGTAAAATGACTCCACAGAGCTGCTGCAGCTGAAGTGACAGATCATATTTACTGACACTGGTTATAAATGGACTATTTAACAATGTCTGTTTTGTATACTAAGAGCAAGGGCTGCCAAATGTAAGATTAAACACACAATTATAGTTTAGAGTGAAATGAAAAGAAGGAATATGCATAACAAATAATATCTAATTCCATTGTAATATAAGGTTTCTTTTCCAAAGGCATATATGAGTACTTAGAGTAGATGGTTTTAAAATCAGATTGTTTCACTGGGGAAATTGTAAATATGCGATCTGACTAGATAATTCATTTCTCTTTATGTAAGAGGGGAAGGGGGTGAGGTGTTGGGGGGTGGAGGCAGTGGGGAAGGAAGAGGGATGGAATAGGGCAGGGAAAGAGAAGGGGATAGCGGAATGGGGTGAGGGATGTGGAGGGAGGGAGAGGAGGAAATGGGGAGGGGGAAGCAGGAGCCTACATACAGCAGCTGGGGCCCCCTGGTTAAGCCGGCCCAGCGCTGGCAGCTCACTTCCAGTGGGTACCCCTGCCACAGGTACCTCCTTCAGTGCCCTCCAAAAAACCCTTCCAGCACCCCCCAAATGCCATCTCCAGTTCCTCTTCCCTGTCAGTGTCCTCTATTTGGGAGCTTGAAATATGGAAACTTTAGGAGTTGCTCTGTTCTCATGGCCTTGGTTTCTGGAGGTGGCGCGAGCGAGTCCACTCTGCCAGCAGCTGCCTGCCCCCTGGGCTGGGCATCGGGCTCATATGGCCAAGTTCAGAGTTCAGTCTGTGTGACCAGAATCCAGGGGGCTGGGGTAGGGAAGTCAAGGGGAGCAAGAGGTGATTCCACTCTGCATGCAGGGAGTGTGGGGAGAGTAACCCAGTTGCAATGGCCAGTTCCCGGGTGACAAGCGGAGTCTGATTGGGCTGCTGAGAGCCAGATGCCCAAGAGGAATGAGTACTCTAGGGAGCACATTGGGGAGCATCTCATGGCAGCCAGGCTCCATGGGCAGGGGTTGGCTTCAGGGGGTGTTGCTGGCCAGCACCGAGCTCCTTCAGGGCTGAGGCAAGAGCATGTTGGGGCGCCTGTTGAAGTTGTGCCACCAGCTCTATCTGGGAGCACCAGCCCGCACAGAGGCGGCCTGGCTCAGGGAGCAGGGCAGCGAGGTCTGCTGAGCGGGCAGCCAGCCAGTATTCCGGGTCCCAGAGCATGGAGCGCTGGGGGCCTGAGTGGACTAAGCCATTCCATCAGCTTCTGATCTGCTGGCTCCTGGCAGGAGGCGACAGTTTTCAAACTGGGACACATTCCTCTAGGGAGGCGCACTCTACAATTTGAAAACTGCTGTGCTAAATGGGAGGCAGAAATCGGGGGGGCATGTGACCCTCCCACTTGTTTCCTCTAGGGGACACAAATATGATTGTTTGCCCCTTCACTAAAAGGCTTATTTATGACTATGTTGGAAGTTCCAGCTGAAGATGGCTAAACATGAGCCCTGCATGAGCCCTGCGGTAGGCCTCAGAAATATTGCCAAGAAAGGTTTCTTGGGTGAAACATGGGAGAAACCTATCAATAAGCGCTCATCTACATTCAGAAGTTGCTCCAGTTTAACTTAAATTGGTTTAAAAATGATTTATTTTAAAACCAATGCAATCCCTGTGTGGATACTCCTATCAATTTATCTTATCAGTTTAAAACTGGTTATATCTGTTTAGCTTGCACCTGTAAATGTAATGACACAAGCAAAACTGATTTAATGAATAGAAGATCCCTTCCAGTCCTACATTTATATGATTTTAAGTGTCCGCATGCAGAGTTGCACGACTTTAGCTAACTTGGTATAAAATTGCACATTTTAGTGCAACTTCGTCTGTGGAATAGGCCCAAAGTCCTTGGGTGTATTGAATGGATGACACCAATCACCTATGTATCTATCTGTTGGTGTCAGCAGGAAATTTGATTTATCCACATACAGTAATGTTCAAAACAAATATCAGCTAGTTGCTAGTACTTTTTTAAGGGGAGGAAAAACCTGCAAATAGATATTATATGCTGAAACCTCTTACATATATTCTCATACTATTAGCCTAGAACACTAAACTTTTTGTTTGGGATCATTCCAGAAAACGTGTACTTGACCTAAGTAAAGGAGTAAAGGGTTTATTACTTGTTTGGGCTGATCAGTGTAAGAAGAGAGGACTATCAGTATGGGATTTTCTGGTTTTTTTTTTTAAATCTTTTTAGTGAGTTGGTGGTGTTACCAACTTTTAAAACTCACTAAAGTGATACGAGCTAATTGAAAAGAAAAGCTCCCTGAACACCTCAACTCTATAATGCATAAGTAGGCTACAGTATGCAGGGTAATTTGCTGAACCCGAATGATAAATGTGTCTGATTTCAACTGTCTGACTGTGTAGAGACTACACAGTCTGTCATTTGCAGCTTTCTGCTGTTTTCTCTCTCAAATCCTGATGGAAGAGCCAGTGGTTAGGCTTGACTCGTTTCCTGTTTTAAGTATGCTTTGGATGAAGTTGAAAACCTGTTTATTTCACTCAGTCGGCTCAGCCTTACCCATAATTCCTTTACTTTGATTATGGAGGTTATTATAGGACAAGAGCTTCTTTGTAACAAAGCGTATATAGTACTCTGGGGCCTAGCGTGACTAGCAGATATAAATGGTATGGAAGCAATTAAACTACAAGGAAATGTCATGTGGGCTGAATTTAAACGTACAGACTTGTGGCATTGATTAATTTTTTTCTTATTTTATTTAGAGAGGGAGAGTGATTTTTTTTTTTTTTTTTTTTACATTTGGTTAAATCAAAGTCCAGACCCAGTGTTATGCTGATGCCTGTGCCCAGTATATGAACTCTTAAATAATGTAAATCTCAGGGGAATTATACTGTACTTGAGTATTTCTTTCCTGTGATAATTTTTAAAAGGCAGATGTGGCTCCAGCAGTTGAGGAGAGCCTGTTTTTTTTATTTTTTGTTAGGTTTTTTTTTCTTTTCTTTTCTTTTTTTTTAAATATGTTGCTTTCTGAGCATAAGGGAAGAATATACAGGCACAGGCACAATTGTTTGGGAAGCTAAACAGAGCTTATTGCAGTTAGACTAAACTTTTAGAGTAACATCTCCTTATGCTCAGGGGTTCTGGAACAGTTTTTATAGTGGAGGTGCTGAGAGCCACCGCACCAAGCTGTAAACCTCTGTATATGATGGAAACCACTTCAAGCTGGGGGTACAACAGCTCCCCTAATTCCAGCACCTGTGCTGATGCCTCCTTAGTTTTCTGGGGCAGGGTTTTCATTTCTGTATGGAGCTCTTCTAAATACTGACTTTTCCCAATTCCTCTATGGATTGAGCTTCTCTGACTGTCCAATAATTGACCCAGTAGAAGATAAAAGTCACTGAGTCATAGTGAGTGGCCCAGTTATGCTCCACACTATTTTTAATCCTACTGTTCCACTCCATCTTTTTTCTTCCAAGGTCAGCTTTCCTGTTCCAGTCACTCTCACCATTTCTATTCAATATTCCTCATTTCCATTTTTCAAGTGTTTAGTGAGCCATAAAAAGAAAGACCTCACAAAATGAACTTGAAATAGAAGTTGTTAATCAAGAAGTAATTTATATTTTTTTTAGTCTGTATTTTTTTTAATTGGAGTATAATATGTTTTTAATTTGGTAAACTGTAAGATGTCTCATTGCTTCCTAAAACTTCAAAGGACATTTACTGTCAGCTGTACAAATCTGATTCATATGTTTTTTAGATTTAAGTGTTCACATGCAGTGTGGTTAAACCTAAATACAACAATATCCTGGAGGATGGATGGCCCAGTGGTTAGGGCGGGCTAGCCTGGGCTGTAGGAAACATGGGTTCATTTTCTGCTCTGCCATGGGCAAGTCACTTAGTCTTTCTGTGACTCAGTTCCCCATTTGTTAAAATGGGGATAATTGTGCTTCGCTACCTCACAGGGGTGTTGTAAGGATAAATACATTAAAGATTAGGAAGCACTAAGATATAATGGTGATGGATGCATAAGTATCTAAGAAAGATATAGAAGACAGATAGCATTGAGCAAGGGCATGAGTATCAGAAATTGGAATGGGTTAGAAACTGACTAGCCCAGTGTCCTTGTCTGAGGGCTGGTCCAGACTAGGGGGGCGGAAATCGATCTTAGATATGCAACTTCAGCTACGTGAATAACGTAGCTGAAGTCGAATATCTAAGATCGGATTACTCACCCGTCCAGACGGCGCGGGATCGATGTTCGCGGCTCTCCGTGTCGATTCCGGAACTCTGTTGGGGTTGATGGAGTTCCGGAATCGATATAAGCGCGCTCGGGGATCGATATATCGCGTCTAGATTAGATGCGATATATCGATCCCCGAGCAATCGATTTTAACCCGCCGATATGGCGGGTAGTCTGGACATGGCCTAAGGAAAACTAAACAGACACAATGGCTGGTAACTTGTCTCTGGGCTTGTCTACATCACAAAGTTGCAGCGCTGGTGAGGGGGTTACAGCGCTGCAACTTAGGAGGTGTACACATCTGCAGGGCATCACCAGCGCTGCAACTCCCTGTTTGCAGCGCTGGCCGTACTCTCGTTTTGTCTCGGGTGTAGAGGATCCAGCGCTGGTGATCCAGCGCTGGTAATCAAGTGTAGACACTTACCAGCGCTTTTCTTGACCTCCGTGGAATAAGCAGGTATCCCAGCATACCTGAGGAAGCCTCTGGTAATCAAGCAGGTCTCCTTCCCCGGTTTGTTCTCGCGTTCCCCGAATCCCCGAGCAAGCAGGTCTCCTTCCCTCCGGTTTGCTCTCGCGTTCCCCAAACCCCCGAGCAAGCAGGTCTCCTTCCCTGCGGTTTGCAGGGGGGTTCGGGGAACGCGAGAGCAAACCGCGGCGAAGCTGGTCTCCTTCCCCGGTTTGCTCTCGCGTTCCCCGAACCCCCGTGCAAGCAGGTCTCCTTCCCTGCGGTTTGCTCTCGCGTTCCCCGAATCCCCGAGCAAGCAGGTCTCCTTCCCTGCAGTTTGCAGGGGGGTTCGGGGAACGCGAGAGCAAACCGCGGCGAAGCTGGTCTCCTTCCCCGGTTTGCTCTCGCGTTCCCCAAACCCCCGTGCAAGCAGGTCTCCTTCCCTGCGGTTTGCTCTCGCGTTCCCCGAATCCCCGAGCAAGCAGGTCTCCTTCCCTGCGGTTTGCAGGGGGGTTCGGGGAACGCGAGAGCAAACCGCGGCGAAGCTGGTCTCCTTCCCCTATTTGCTCTCGCGTTCCCCGAACCCCTCTTGAAGCCGCCCAACAGCGCTGCAGTGTGGCCACATCTAACACCACTTGCAGCGCTGGTTGCTGTAAGTGTGGCCACTCTGCAGCGCTGGCCCTATACAGCTGTACTAATACAGCTGTAACAACCAGCGCTGCAAAATTGTACATGTGGACATACCCTCTGTTATAAAAGATAAAATGCATCCTGAGGTGGTAGTACCTTTTCCACAGAGCCCCCATCCCAGGATTCCTGGAGGTGGAGCTGGTGCTTCTACATGAATGGCCATAACCTAGATCCCCAGGGATCAGTGAGGTTGATCTCATGGCCTTCCCTGAAGGTGGCACTTCCTTGACAGGACAGAAATTTCCTCCACCAGAGCCACCTCCTGTAGGATTATTTTTAGAAGCTTTAGCATGTTCTGTGCAAGTAATGATACTTGTCTGAATGCATCCTGGTATAGAATAAGACAAGCTGCTTATTTGAATTCAGAGTGATAGGAAGAGACTTGACTGAAATAAGAGGAAGACACTTTCGTAAAGTATGTTCATACCACTGGTATTTAATAGGATCATAAAATACATTGCTGATTATGGATTATATTTTTAAAGGACTCCGTACCTGGCTAATAACTTTGGGAATTTAGTTTGAGGTATCCAAACTGGGTAGTTAGTCATATAAATATGTGATTTGTGATTTATGTGCATAAATGTGATTTTCTGTATGCATCGAGTTGTGGGTGTCAATGAGGAGTCTGCTTTTCAAAACTTTTATCAAAATATGGGATTTCTAAAAACTTCCAAAGAAACAGTCATTTCCACTTGAGACAGGCGTGGCTTGTCCAGATAATTGGACTAGTTGGACAAAAGTAATTTTTCCGTTGAAGGTCAATTCTTGCATAGTATCAGGGGGTAGCCGTATTAGACTGTATCCACAAAAACAAGGAGTCCTAGTCTTTAAGGTGCCACCGGACTCCTTATAATTCTTGTATAAATTGTGTTATTGCCTAAACCTTGTAGGAAGTCTGATATAGACATTCTCTGGACCATCCTTTTGCAGCTCCTGTCCCATAATCCACCTAGAATAGACATTGGGGAGCTCAAACAATGCGGGCTTTGCAGCAGTAAATGAGTGTACTACATTATACAGTCTGCATTACATAGCCAGTACTGTACAGCATTGTCTTGGACTACATTAAAAGGTCAAGATTTTCAAGCTGACAAGACTAGAATTTAGTGTGGGAGTTCTTTACAAAAGGTTTTATTCTTTCCAATTTTGGTTTTGACACTACATTTTCCTAATTGTTTTGACATTTTATGCATCTTATTGCATGCTTACGCAGACAGTAGTTTAACTGTATGCTTGGAAATAAGGATGGGAAAAATGCTTTTTTGCACATTCATATTACTTCACTGCCCATGCCTAGGTTAAAAATGAATAGGCAAGATGAAGTTAACCTGAATAAAAAATGATGGGCCAGATTCAGCCTATAGGCAGGCACGTGTGTTTGTACATGTGCAATATACAATCCCTGTGCCAGCAGGGGCAGCTTTACTAATGGAGAGTAGGTGGTAGAGCCACTGACTCTTCTGCTTCTTTCCCTCCAAGTGCAGGTGGAGGGCAGCTTAGTTAACAGCTCAGCGCTTCATGATAAGTCTCTCCTGGAGATGTGCTCAATCAGTTCATTTCCTAGCTAGCCTGGCCACAGTGTCTCCCACCTTGGCCTCACCCAGTGTGTAGGCTGTACCTATCATCTACATGACTTTTTTTTTAAGAAGGAGTGTGAGATTCTACTTTGTTGGATCATGTTTTACATTAAAAATTCAGATTTCTGTCTATGCTTGGGCGACACTATGGTGACTGGAGAATCAGTGAAATAATGACATCAGAAGAATCAAGAGTGTGAAACTGAGCAAGTAGAGGGGAAGGGATTTTGAATTAGGTGTTTAAAACACTTTTTCTTTATATAACATTTAATTCCAGTGCTTGACTAACATTTTCCAGAAACTGAATCTGTTAAAGATTCAACACTTATGCTCATTTAATAAATGTGTAAGAAGAGCTCACAGTATACATGCTCTGAGCATAGGATTGCCAACCCTCTAGGATTGTCTTGGAGACTCCAGGATTTAAAGATTAATCTTTAATTAAAGTTTATGACATGTGATGAAACCTTCAGGAAAACATCAACCAAAATTGGCAACCATGTAGACTGAGCATCTAGGAGATCTTTTGGCAAAGCCAGGAAAACCAGACGTGACACTCCTGATATTCCTAAAGTTTAAAAAGAAAGAGAGAAAGAACCTCCCAGACTTTAAAGCAACAATAAAATACCTTCTTTAAACGTAATATTGAAACAGAGACTGGCACAAGCCCAATTATTAAAAAAAAAAAGTTTCAGGTCAACTTTAAAGTCTGGCTGGTGAGAATTCCTGGATGTATTTATTTGGTACTATTGGGTAATTTTTGACTTTGAGTATATTCTGTCCCTGTAAAATGCAAGTATTTTTCAATTCTTTATTGACAATTTATTCACAAACCCAAACAATTGAGAGTTAAATCTGGGTTTCAGAGTTATTCTGCTCTATCTTGTCAAGGCCTTTGTAGAGAATTGTTAGTTCAAGGACTATTGACGTGATCAGCTATAACAGAGACTTAGTTGCATCTGACTCAGCAGGAATACTACACAATAAGATATTACATTTTCCACCCTTGGGAGCAGTGGTTATTGTTTTTACTTTGCATTTAATTTACATCTGGAAAGGGGAAACAAAGCTATGTGGAAAGTTTGAGACATGAATTGACAAATGTCTCTCTAATTTCTTTTAAGTCCTCTTTTTAGTTGGCCAACATTTTACTTTTGAATTAATAGTCCTATTTAGAAGTTGAGGTTTTATTAAAGTATTTTTTAAAAAGACATTATCAGCTGGGGCTTTGTTTGATCAGTGCTGCTGAACTTTTTCTCATTCTTTATGGCTGTTTATCTTAAAAGGCAGTGGAAAAAAGCTGTAATAGTAAGGCACGGCCTTAACAAATCATGTGATCTGATAGTTTTAAAAATTTATTTATCATGCCTACAATCTAATGAAGGTATTGTAAAACATTTAACTAGATAAACTTTTTGATACTAAGAAACATTAATGTTGGAAGGATTGCATTACAAAATAAAATTGGTTAGGTGTGGTGTTGTAGCTTTTTTTCTGTTACCAGCAAAGAGTTTGATTCCACAAATCCTTACTCAAGTGAGTTGTGCCTATTTAGGCAAGTAGTCTCATCGACCCAGACTATGCCTGTGAGTAAGAATTACTCACCTGAATAAGGGATTACTGGATTGGATCCAGAGTGGGATACAGTATCTCATAGAAAGCACTTCCTCCCTTCTCCTTCCAGAAGTGGAATATAGCTTCCAAAACTTTTGAGTTTGAATATATGGCATTAGCATCATATTTTCCCCCTGATGGAGAAAAGTTTGTGGCTTCACAGAAGGCCTATGGGTCTAGGCTTCATACATGGACCCAGAGTAACTGTGAAGATATCCAGTGGAGGGGCTAGACCCTCTGCTTTGTCCCCTGAGTTACTATTTCCATCCTGGCTGAAAGGTTTGGCTTGCTGATGATCCATTCTGCCATTGGCTCCCCCACTGCCTTTTCATCCCATTCACCTTTCCATATATGGGATGAAGACAAAAGAGTAGAAATCAATGCTGTTCCAAGAGTGGTTTTGCTCCAGATCTACCTTCTTCCTAGCAAAGGGTTGATCCATACTGATATATGAGGATCCACCCACAATACACTCATGTGGCAGTTTTTCATTGGGCTTACAGGAGACTTGGACTCAATCTTTGTCTTACAAACTATAATGTCTAATGTACTTCTAATGATTTACCAGTTTTACAGATAGCCTAATCCTTAGGTCATGCGTGAGTTATATGCAATACTTATTTTCCTGGATTCCCTGAATCCATTGAAGCAACCCATCTGCAAGCTGAATTTCCATTCCTGACAAAGGCAGTGTTTCTTGGGGTGTGTGTGCGCTCAACTTGAGGCACTTAGAGGAGAGGAAAATGATCAGGAGCAGTCAGCATGGGTTCACCAAGGGCAAGTCATGCCCGACTAACCTAATTGCCTTTTATTAAGAAATAACGGGGGCTGTGGATGAGGGGAAAGCAGTGGATGTGTTATTCCTTGACTTTAGCAAAGCTTTTGATACAGTCTTCCACAGTATTTGTGCCAGCAAGTTAAAGAAGTATGGGCTGGATGAATGGACTGTAAGCTGACTAGATTGTTGGGCTCAACAGGTAGTGATGAATGGCTTCATGTCTACTTGGCAGCTGGTATCAAGCAGAGTGCCCCAAGGGTTGGTTCTGGGGCCAGTTTTGTTCAGTATCTTCATTAATGATCTGGAGGATAGAATATCAGAGTCAGAAAGGACCTCAAGAGTCATCTAGTCCCACCCCCTGCTCAAAGCAGGACCAATTCCCAGATAGATTGTTGCCCAAGATCCCTAAATGGCCCCCTCAAGGATTGAACTCTAGGTTTAGCAGGCCAATGCTCAAACCACTGAGCTATCTCTCCCCCCTGGTGTGGACTGCAAGTTTGCAGATGACACTGAACTGGGAGGAGTGGTAGATACACTGGAGGGTAGGGACAAGATACAAAGAGCTAGACAAATTAGAGAATTGGGCCAAAAGAAACCTGATGAGGTTCAACAAGAACAAGTGCAGAGTCCTGCACTTAAGACGGAAGAATCCTGTGCACAGCTACAGACTAGGAACCAAGTGGCTAGGCAGCAGTTCTTCAGAAAAGGAACTGGGGTTACAGTGGATGAGAAGCTGGATATGAGTCAACAGTGCGCCCTTGTTGTCAAAAAAGCTAACGGCATTTTGGGCTGTATAAGTAGAGGCATTCCCAGCAGATCGAGGGACGTGATCATTCCCCTCTATTTGGCATTGATGAGGCCTCATCTGGAGTACTGTGTCCAGTTTTGGGCCCCACACTACAAGAAAGATATGGAAAAACTGGAAAGAGTCCAGCAGAGGGCAGCAAAAATGATTAGGTGGCTAGAACACATGACTTATGAGGAGAGGCTGAGGGAACTGGGATTGTTTAGTCTGCAGAAGAGAAGAATGAGGGGGGATTTAATAGCTGCTTTCAACTACGTGAAAGGGGGTTCCAAAGAGGATGGATCTAGACTGTTCTCAGTGGTAGCAGATGACAGAACAAGGAGCAATGATCTCAAGTTGCACTGGGGGAGGTTTAGGTTGGATATTAGGAAAAATTCTTTCACTAGGAGGGTGGTGAAGTACTGGAATAGGTTACCTAGGGAGGTGGTGTAATCTCCTTGCTTAGAGGTTTTTAAGGTCAGGCTTGACAAAGCCCTCGCTGGGATGATTTAGTTGGGAATTGGTCCTGCTTTGAGCAGGGGGTTGGACTAGATGACCTCCTGAGATCCCTTCCAACCCTGATATTCTGTGATTCTATGATACATCTTAAAGGGGACTGTTTTTCAGAGAGCAGGTGCTCAGCACTTTCTGGAAATAATCAGGGTCTTCTAAGGTGACCCAAAATCACTTTTCACTCTTGAAAATGTATGTAGACTATAGGACGTAATCCTGAGTGATTTTGAGCCTCATACCTAATGTGGACTACAGCTAAAGTCATAGGAGTTCAACATTTGTCAGGATGAGGCACAAAGTATAGTTTTCAAAATCAAATTTTCCCTTCTGTTTTTTCATTATTTTTTGTAGCAATAGAAGTGTTTGGTTCCATTTCGTAGAAGCTGTTGAACTAGGAAAATGAACAATAATGCTCCTATCTTGGGGATGGTTAAGCTTCACCTGGCTGTTCACCAGGTTTTGTTGTTAATTTAAATATACCTGTGGGCAAGATGAATGAGCTGCCTTTGTCACTGAGACCTTCTTCCTTCTCCCCCAGCACTGGAATATGTCAGATAACTTCTGTTCAATGATGGTTAGAATGCAGATTTTCTTTTTCTTGGCTTCTAGCTTATCTAAGCAGGACTATTCTGATTTGAAGGATGCTGTCTAGATTTTTTTGGCCCCCTTTACCTTTGTAGGTTTTCTTTTTTTTTCTGGTGGGGTCTATGTTCCTCGTTTCCCCAGTAGAATGTTCTTTGAAATGGAATCTTCAAATAAAATTAAAAAAAAGAAAATCCAAGCACACAGTTGACTTACTCCTAATGTAACAGGGATGATTCTTACTGCGTTATAGGTGAAACTGTGTTATATCGAACTTGCTTTGATCCACCAGAGTGCGCACCCCCCCGAGACATGCTTTACCACGTTATATCCGAATTTGTGTTATATTGGGTCACATTATATTGCGGTAGAGGTGTACTGAGAATATAGCACTGGCCCAGGAAAAGCAGTGTTACACAGCCTATGGATGCCACTTAATTTGTTAGAACCAAGAATAAGTCATGAATTTAATTATTTTAGGCTACTTGAAAGATCGGCCTAAAAATGTTAACGGGCACTTTAAAAATTTGTTTTAAAGTGGAAACTTCATATTAGTGGAGAAATAATGTCAATTATACTATCTTATAAAACTGTTTTGATCAATCGTATGTATTTTTTTGTTCAGTAGACTTTTATTTTCAGGGGTTTTCTGTAAACATTTAATAAAAGGTGAAGAAAAATTAAGTAAAAGTAGAATGAAGTGAAGGCAAAATATTATGCATAAAGTTTCTGTTCTTTAGGTTTCAGAGCAAATATAAAATCATCCTAGTGCGGCAGCAGAATGTTGATCAAGGCTGGATCTGTGCCAACAACATGTTGAAACAGTAGTACAGGAATGTGGAGAGTTTAATGGCAGGCCACTGCTTTTAGCATGCAACACCCTATGAGTGCACCTGCAGGTAATGGTGCTGATCATCATATTAGCTTGGGGGAATAAAAACTTAAATTCCCAAATTATGGTTGCAGCAACACTTTGAACTTGACTAGCAAAAAGTAGAATGCTTCAATAGCTAATTAGTCTGAATGACTTAATTTATTACCTCAAGATTAATCACTGAAATGTTCGCAGTACAGTTTTCTCCTTTAATGCTACATAATTGTTGTAAAATTCTTGAAGTGTAACTTTTTTATGCAGACTTTTGTGATTTGGAACACTTCCTGCCTTTTCAAAAAGTAAATGGTGAGAGTGAAAAGCGTATATGGCAAATTTAATAAAAGCATGATTTTCAATCCCTCGTAATAACTAGTACTATATCACCAGAAGTTATTAGATGTGGTTTCATATTTATTTTTATCGCTGCATCTTTAGTCTATCAAATCACTGAAGGCAGACAATAGCAAAGATAGAATGTTTCAATTTGTGACATCTCTAGAGTTATGGGAAGTGTCATTAAACTTCAAACTAACAGTGACCTCTTTTGAAGGCTTTATACCTTGCTCATAAAAATTAAGTCTGGCTAATTTCAGAAAAGTGAAGGTTATTTTTCTGTGTAAGCAAATCCTGACAAAGATTGATCTTCATTAACTTTACAGCAATGTAAATGAACAAACAAACACAACCCCTCCCACTCCACCCCCCCAAAAAAATGTTGTTGGGAGAGGGAAGGTTGAGTAATTAATACTTAAACAGCTTTGCAAAAACCTTTAGTGTTAAGGATGCATAATGTACAAACTTTGTTACGCATTTGTTATAATGCCTTATTTTGCTGTGCATGCAGTTAAAATATTACAATACACAATATAATATACTTTATAGAACCTCATGCTATAAACATCTCAAACTACTGTATAGTACAATAACATCAAAAGTAAATCAATATCTCTAATCTATACTGTAAATTGCAAAGAAAAGGTTTAACTATACTCCTAAAAGTACCAAGGATAGAACTTCTCAGAATCCCTACTGGAAGAGTGGCAGTGATGGAGACATAATGTGTGGCAAAAACTACATTCGCAAGCTATTACAGTAACTCCTCGCTAAACGTTGTAGTTATGTTCCTGAAAAATGAGACTTTAAGCGATACGATGTAAGTGAATCCAATTTCCCCATAAGAATTAATGTAAATAGAGGGAGTTAGGTTCCAGGGAAATTTTTTTCACGAGACAAGACTATATATGTACAAACACACACACAGTATAAATTTTAAACAAACAGTTTAATACTGTATACAGCAATGATGAGTATGACGCTTTAGTCTTTAGTCTTTAGAGGGTGGGATATTTCACAGGGACTGCCTTATAGCTAAATGCTGAACCAGAATTCAGCTGAGTCCTCAGAGGTTAACACACTGTTGTTAATGTAGCCTCACACTCTACAAGGCAGCACGAATGGAGGGAGGGGAGATAGCATGGCAGATAGAGACTCACACCCTGTGTGTGGGAGGGAGAGAGAGATGTGTATTGCCCCTTTAAGTATGCTGACACCACTCTAAGTACATTGCCTTTTTAAGTAGATTAGGAAGTTGAGACAGCAGCTGCGGCCAGCAAGCTCTCTCCGTCCTGAGCCCTGTCGTGTCCCACCCTGCTCTATATGAAGAAGGGGTAAGCAGGGGGCAGGGGGACACCTGACATTAGCCCCCTCCTTATCTCCTCTCCCCCACCCAGCAAGCAGGAGTCTCTGGGAGCAGCTCCAAGGCAGAGGGCGGGAGTAGCACATGGCAGTGTGGGGAGGGACAGCTGAACTGCCGGCAATTGATAGCCTGCTAGGCGGGTGCCGCACAGGGAACTTAGGGGAGCGGGGAGCTAATAGGGGACTGCCGATCATCCTGGTTCCAAGCCAGGGCCGGCTCCAAGCACCAGCCCAGCAAGCAACTGCTTGGGGCAGCCAAGTGTAAGGTGCGGTACGTCCTGGTCTTCGGTGGCAATTCGGCGGTGGGTCCCTCAGTCCCTCTCGGAGTGGAGGACCAGCCGCTGAATTGTCGCCGAAGACTGAAGAGGCGGTAGAGCTGCAGATCGTGGCTTTTTTTTTTTTTCCTGCTTGGGGCGGCAAAAACCCTGGAGCTGGCCCTATTCCAAGCCCCCACCAACTAGCTCCAATGGGCTACTCTTCCTGCAAGCAGTGGACAAAGCAGGCGGCTGCCAAACAACGTTATAAGGGAGCATTGCGCAACTTAAATGAGCATGTTTCCTAATTGATCAGCAATGTAATAATGAAACAGTGTTAACCGGGATGACTTTTAAGTGAGTTACTGTACATTCTTGACAGAGCTCTGAAAGCTTAACTTTATTCTTACCTCATCCAATTGTCTATATATCCCTGAGCAATTCATACTTTTCTTTTTGTTCTCTTTTCACAGTGGCATATGCTAAGGATGGAAAGATGGCCTTAATTTGGAGTTTTGTAATTTGTATTGGTTTGTGTCACAAGCTATAGTTTCCACCTCTATGAATTTGTTTGATGGACCAAATTCTGCCATCATGTCATTGCATTACTATCACATCTGGGTGAAGATCATATTGTGCTGCAATATCATCACCTTGTGATGTAGCATAATAATGTGCTGACAGTTTGTGGTCCCCAAAAATGATTTCAGGACTTGTGAATGTCCAGCAAGCAGCTCTTTCATGATTTGCGATTGCTCCTGTTAAAAACAGTAGTTTGCTACAGTCTGAATGTTGTTTAATTAACACTGTTTTGAACTTAATTTAAATAAAAGCCATTGGGCTTTCATATGAAAAGACGTCTTATGGAGGCATTTATATTGATTTTTCTATTCAAATGAATGTCCAAACTTGGCACTCTACTTGCTCCTACTATGGTGCTAGCAAAGTATCTCTCTTAAAACATCCATTTCACTTTGAATTTTTGACATCGGGTATCTTGATTATCCTCTGTCTTCCTCATTCCTTCTGCAATATGAATCTTAGAGAAAGCTGTATGTTAAGGGGCTAAAAGAAGACATAGGCTTGCAAATAAAACAGTATAATGAATATCTCTTATTATAGGAGCTTTGTCAGTTTCTGTTTTGTGCTACTTTGCAAATTTTCCCTGTAGATGTAATCAGATGTTTGCATTTATTTGAGTAGTTTTGGAATATTGTCTGGTTTACTTTACTAAAGGGATGGCTGTTGCTGAGGATATTGTCTCATGTACATTTCCTTTTTCTGTCAGGCTGGCCTCTATTAGAAAAATATTTTTCTCGGTCTTTTTTTTTTTTTTTTTTATCTTGGAGAAACAGAAATGCCTGGTTCATCTTCCTAGAAAAACAGGATGCTGTTAAGCACCCCAAGTGACAGTGAAATAGACTCCATTACCTACAATTACATTTATACAGGTACCAAACAATATGAGAGTAAATGTGTGTCAGTTACCCATGTTGAGTTGGGATTGTTTCCTTTTCTCCCATATTGTCTGAACCAGTAGGGTATGTAGAGGTCTTTCCAGGGGGTATATTAACTCATCTAGATATTTGCCTAGTTTTACAAAAGGCTACATAAAAAGCACTAGTGAAGTCAGTACAAACTAAAGTTTCTTACAAACAAAATGAGAACGTAAGCAATTTTGCAGTTACAGTGTTTTGTGACATGTTTGTATTTTTGTGTCTGTTTTTGTAAGCAAGTAGTTTTTAAGTGAGGTGAAACTTGGGGTGTGCAAGACAAATCAGACTTCTGAAAGAGGTACACTAGTCTGGAAAGGTTGAGAACCCCTCTGAACCATATAGAAAAGTTTTATGCACAGTGTATTCCACCTTAAATAAAAGTATACAAAACCTTGACTAAACCAATGGTCAGAGTAAATTGTGAGCAAATAAAGGATTACCTTTAGAGGACATCCACTCTGTATAAGTTTGTGAGGCCTCAGCTATATTAACATTTACAAACTACAGAACTCCTGTTGCAACTATTACTCATGTGAATAGTCCCATTGAATTCAGTGGAACTACTTGTGTTAAAGGTTGCTTGAATCTGTTCCCCATTTTAGATAATGGCAAAACAACCAATGGCACTGGTCATACATACAGTAGTATCAGCACTTCTATGATTAAATGTTTTCAGGCTGAACAAATGAAAATAAATTTACCAGTTTAAGATGCTTGTATGCACTTGTATTAATTTTAAAAAAATACAACAGCTGTTGTTAGCTGACAATGTTATAATTGCTTCTGGTCCTCTGAAAAAAGAAAACATGAATTATTGTATTATTAAAAATTAGCTACTGCATATGCACTAAAAGATTTTTGCTACTGAAGTCATTCATTCCGAGTGCAAAATTCCATTTGATCTGCAGAGAAACCTCAACTCTACCATTCTGGTCTCCTGCATGCTGCAAAACACCCACTGCAAACACATGTAGAAAGCCAAATAACAACATGCATAAAGGGAGAACAGAGTATTGGAGTCACGTTCTACCATATGAATCAGAGAAGAGAATAAACTCTACACTTCTGACTTCTGTGCAATATGTACTTTACTGTTAGTGAAGTTTTTATTTTTACAGCCCCAGCATGGTACTCTATAGACCCCTAAAACACCAGTTCTTCCCCAGAAGAGCTTACAGTTCAGGGGTCATATCCTGTGAGGTCCCTCGTCTTTGCCTTGCAGGATCAGTGTTGGAAACAGCCCAGTAAACATGGAAAGCTTTCTGTTACATACTTGTTCCAGAAAATCACCCAAAACAGATCAGAGTGGTTCCAAATGATATAATTTTCTACAAAACTGCTTATTTGTGAAAAAAATAATGGAATAAAACCCCTTGTGGATGGCAGTTTATATTGCATGGTTTTTGCCTGTGGATGAAAGTTAATGGTGACAAGTTGGGAGAAAAACTTAGTTTAGAGTCAAAAAATTTATGAAAGGAAATCTTGAGATTAATGTTTTTACAGTAGCTACCATTATAGCTTTCTTTAAAAACAATTCAGAATAATACAGAAAACAAAGGTTTCCAGATCACAATGTTTTTGAGGGGAAAAAGGGTTATTAGTCTATGTTTCGCAAGAGTTTAATGCTCAGTCATGTTTCCAGCCTCTGTGGACCGAAGTTCATGCATGCTTGGTCACAAAGTGCCATGAGTTCTCTATGTTCTCCATTGTTGACATCTGTCCACATCCACAAACCAGCATGGCATTATCAGCAGTCTGTGCTGCTTACTGTAAGGTTAGTGTATTGCAGGTAAAAAAAGAGGGATACTGGCAGAGCTACATGTGTCTGCATTATGCCAATATAGCGTAGCTCTAGTCTGCATTATACCAATATCTAGCCAGGGTTATATTTATATGTTGCTTTATGAGCACTAAAAAATAGGAGTTTAAGAGTCCAAATTGGAAAAATAAAACAATGTTTTCCATAGTGAAATTTTTAAAAAATGCAGTTCCAGGAGTTGCAGAGATTTCTATGTCTGTATACAAATGGCATGCATGGCTTCCATTACTACAAGTAATGTGTGAGCAGTTGTTTTATTTTCTGAATACAGAGCTGTTAATCCTGCTTGCATTCATTCCATAACTATTTTTGTTAACTATCTCAGATTAATTATTGTTGTTTCAACTGATCATCTGTTAGAAAGGGTAAGCATCTCACATCATGTCTAATTTAACTAAATCAGTAAATACTAAGCAGGCATACTCCTCCCCAAACTTTCTCACGCAGTGTCAGCAGAGTTGTATTGATATGCTTTGTGATTTGTTTAGTGGAAAACAGCAATGTAATAATAAAAGATATTCCAATCACTGGGAGAGCTTCACTACTGATACTCAGTGTTGCCAGCTCTTGCGATTTTATTACTAATCTCATGATATTTGTGTTTGTCTTAAAAATTCAGCTCAGCTGTCTTGGAATTAGGTGAGCATCTCAGTGTTCATTTGAAAAAGGAAAAGTTTGTCTACAGTAGAAAGTGTTGCCATTTTAACTATTCCAATACGGTTAAAGCATCAACTCCCCCATCCCCAGTGTAGTTGCAGTTGTACAGTTCTAACAATGCTTATTCTGGTATAGATTATTCCTTTTCAGGAACCAAAATAAGCTGTAGGCACAGTTATAACAGTATAATTGCATCTACACTAGGGCTTTTACTGGTATAGCTATGTCTGCAAAAACCGACAACCCTAATGGACGTAGTTATACCAGTAAAACTTTTTAAGTTTGTCAGGCTGTAGTTTCTAGCCTTCATGGGTACAGAGAAAAGCTATGGGGGGGGGCCTAGCTGACAAGGAGGTCTAAATTACACCTCCATGTGCCAGCACTGGTGAATCTTGTCTACTGCATCATGCTACAGAGGCTGCAGTCCTGATGAGGCACAGCGGAGACTGCTGGTCAGGATTGCGAGGAGGAAGAGGATGAGCCTCCGTCAGCGAATGAAGCCACCCTTCTGCTGAATGGCTACATGGTGCTTGCCCTTCTGATTATCTGAACTCTCAATTATCAGAGGAAAATCTTTATCCCCCAGGCTGTTCAGACACTCAGAAGCATACTGTACTGTCTTGATAGAGTTATGAGTATAATGAAAAAAGAATAGCTAGTGCTGATGCTGCCACCTCAGCAAATCTGTTGAGTGCCGCCTCAGCAAATCTGTTGAGTGCAGTCTGTAGCTAATCGTCATCTTTTTAATGCACGGGAAATAAGATACTTTCTAATCTGTGTTCGTATGGTTAAAAAACCACTAACCTGGTAAACCTGTTTTAATCACCTGTTAGAGTAAATTAACCAAAGATGCAATTAACCAAAAAGTTATAGTTCTTCATGGGGTGAAGCTGTTTCTGTTAGTTGGCCTCTGCATTTGACTGCGCCTTCTGCTAGGAAGTATAATTAAATAGCAACCCAAAGGAAGAGAGGAATGGAAAAAGTCCCAGACATTGAGGGGAAACAGTGTAAACAGCTTTTCTTAAAAACTATTTTGAAGATGTGTTCGGAATATGTGAAATTCTGTGTCCGGTGCCACAGGCAGGTAAGTGCCCTGTGCAGTGCAGAGTGTGTGTTTCCACTGTGTAGAAAGGGACTGAGAAGGACAGAATACATGGAACTCTGTTCGTCTGTGAACTCTGTGGAGCTAAATTATCTGGCACCCATCTTTGCAGTAGCACATGGGGAAGTTTTAGCTAGGTAAGCAAATTAGGAAGGGATGGCCACTGGCTCCACAATTTGGGCTGATCCATAGAAGAAAACCCCACAGAGAGGCTGTGCAGTGGCATGTTGCTGCTTCTGTAGTATTTGGGCAATAACTGTGGCGCCTTTGCACAAATACCCTGAGCTGTGCCTCCAACACACACCTGTCCTGCACCCCTAGTTGCTTCTTGGGCTTTGATCAGAGGACATGAATTCTACCCAGAGCAAATATTTATCTAACTAACTTGGGGCTATACTTTGCCTCTAAGTTATAACCACATATTGGGCAAACACCGGAATTGTGCTACAGTGCGAAGAGCAGGAAGAATTCTTGCTGACTTCACTAGAATTCTTCTTGGGGTTATGGGGAAGTGCATGTTGCCACTGAAGCTCCACCATACTTTTTGTGGATGAAATGTTTGGCCTTCTCCTCTTTGCACAGGCCAGCTCCCTTGCCTATCTTTTGGTGTCAGGGCCTCACCCTGTGTCCCTTTTGTAAGGCTGTCACCAAGCTAACACAGTGATGGTGCTCCCCAGCTAAGGTAACCAGACAGCACGTGTAAAAAATCGGGACGGGAGTAGGGGATAATAGGCGCATATATAAGAAAACACCCCAAATATCAGGACTGTCCCTATAAAATTGGGACATCTGGTCACCCTATCCCCAGCCCATATTATGTCTGGCCCGTACACAGGTGCACAAGTAGAAAAGGCTTCTGTTGCCCTCATTTCCCAAACCTCTTAGCAGGTGCATAGGGCTGTTCCAGGTTTGCCTCTGAAATATTAATTGATCATTAGAATTTTCCTTTAAATGGCACTGCTGCTTTTTTTAATAGCTGTTATTCCACTGGCTTATTTTTATTCCACTGGTTCAGTAGTTCAGTATAAAAATAATTTTATTTGAAATTCACTGCTCTTGAACAAAACAGGTATTCTTGAATAAGTAAATGCTTATCTATGATGAGGACTTGTAGTACACATTTTGTATTTGTAAAAAAACCTGAGAATATTTTAAATCTCTTTTGCAAGTGAACATTGTTAGCGCAAAATCTGTTTAAAAAAACAACTGGAATTTACCATTCAGCTCTCTAGTGATTAAAGCACAGGATTGGGAGTCAAGAGATCTGGGTTCTGTTCCAAGCTCCATCACTTATTTGTTTTGAGAGTCTTCAGCAAATTGTTCAGTTTCTCTCTTCCTCATTTTTCCCATCTGGAAATAAGGGAGTACTATGCCTGTCTAATAGGGGTTTTGAGTGGTTTAATTAATTAATTCTGGCAAAATGCATTGAGCTGCTCAAAGGGAAGGTGCTAAGGAAGTATAAAGCACTTATTGCTATTATTATTTATCATTATGATAAACCTTGAGGTCTTCCTCAGGTTTTACTCATTCCTTACTCAGGCAAATTCCCACTGATGTTGATGGGATTTGAATCATTATTCTTACTGTGAAAGTCATCTTCTACGGGATATGTTCAGTTGGTGAAGTACATTTTCCTATACATCAGCAAGTTGTTACGGTGGCATGGCAGCTGCCTGTTTGTTTCTTAAAAACAAAGCTTTTTTTAGTGATATCTTTTTCTGTGTAGTCAGTGTAATGATTAGAATATATTTTATATTGCAGTAGTTTTCTCTTGGAAGATATGTTGTCAGTTGGGTAGCCATTTTTTAAAAATACATCAGACTTGCAAACATTCCATGAACCATGTAACAGCAGAATTGATTTTTTTTACTCATTTTCATCTCCTAATCAGTGTGTGTTTGCTGAAATAGCCAGTATCTTAAAGCAAGCTAAAATCGAAGCATGTGTTTATGTTTACAGCTGCCAGTGCACACACTAGGCCTGATCCTGCTGCTTCTGTGTAGGCAAAACTCCCTGTGATTTCAGTGGGAATTCTGCCAGAGAAGGGACTTCAAATTTAGGCCGAGTACTGGTGAATGTGCAGACAAACCCAGCATCCTGCCACTTGAGAATGGAAAATCATGGCCAGATCTCCTGGTGTGATCACTTTAATGTGGAGACCAATGTATTGTTATTGTTTGAATATTTTTTAAATGGGCAGTTCATCAAGAGTCATAAGAAAGAAAAATAAATTCTGCTATTAAAAGCCTCCAAGAATATCTTCCTTGAGGTTGGTAAAATATGAGACCCATGAGAGATTGATCATGTCTCACTAAATGTCAGAGGAAGAATAGTTTTGCCCATGAAGAATACTGTAAGTTAAACACTACATAATGAGAGAGTGAGAGAAAGAGAAGATCCTTTTCAAACACATTTGTCCACTTTAAACAATTACTATTGTGACCAAAAGGACTCTTTACTTACACAGTGTTTGAAATAATTTACCCATCTCTAGCTAACATTTGTAGGAGGACTGGTTCTCAGGCTTCACTAATCATACCTCCACTGAAATACAATGTGGTGTTTTGTAACTCTAGCAGCATTAGCAGCTGTGCTAGTGACGTAAATGAATACAATTGCCTTTAAAGTCATTCTTGAAGGGGGAAAATCGAGGTTTACTCATTTGAAAAGCTTTGTTTTTAACACCAACCCTGCATAGATCTTTGCAGAAAGCTCTTACAGGATAATTTAATTTGCACAATGCTAATTTAATTTGCCAATTTAGTTTGCTTGTTTACTTGTAAACAGTACTTTATTTTTACACTGAAGTCATTAAACTGGGAACTAAAATAATAAATCATCCCTCTTCAATTTTATTTTCCTTTGTCATATTTATTCAGAGCAGATTGTTATTCTTTAGTAAAAGAGTTATTAATATATATTTAAAATCTTTACCACACTGTGACTTTACAAACAAGAAAAACAAATCTGTGTTAGGGCTTGGTGCTGCATCATTACACGCACAAAACTCCCTTTTACTTGGAGTTATTGTTCAAGTTAGAGCTGTAGGATCAGGTCTAAGAGAGTAGTCTCCTGACTACGTACAATAGTTACTTCTAGAAAAGAAGAGAATAGCTGTTAGACATATTCTGCATTGCTGTCCTGCAGCAGACTAGCCTTTGCTCTTACTCCCTTTGGGACCCATGGGAATTTTGCCACTTGCTTCTGTAGAATCAGGATAGGGCTTTTTATGAACAATGATCAAAAGGGTTTTCTTTTCCATGACTGATACGTCTTGTATTAAAAATGTTCAACTTTCGTCTAATGACTTAATATCACATTCTTTCTACCTTAATTTAGTAAAACTTGACTGAAGTCACTGGGAGTTTAGGTGAAAAAAGGTCTGCAATATTTGAGAGCTACATTAGAAAGAACAGCTCTGGACTATTTGGAATCTTCTTGTGTTGTAGGAGAACTCAGGACAGAAGTATACAAGGGTCCCCATTCTCTAACCATTTTGAAATAAGTAAACCTGTATACATATACCCCATTTGAAGACCTGCTCCAGCGCCTCTCTCTAATGCTCCCCTCTAAAACAATGAAGCATAATACTGGGGATTATGTTATTGATTTCCTCAAGTGCAGAGCAATGCTATTCAGCTGTTGCTGTGGGGAAAGTGCTTTGTTGAAGGACTTTGGCTCTACCCATTTCTTCCTCATCTCATTTATTCTGCAGATGTAAATTGGGATGATGCTGGTAAATTTAGTCTCTAGAAATTAAAGTGGTATGTTGTTCTGTATTAGATTTTAATCTCATTTTAAGGTGTGCCAAAATGATGCAAGAAAGAGGATGGTGTGTCTTTAAATCTGTCCTAGTCTAAAGACTTAAGTTACATATGGGACACATGATATTAAAACCCGTATTTTTTTAGGGAGAGACTATTTGCAATTTTATCTATATTCCAAGTTACTCTTTTAAAAAAAGAATGTGACTTATACCCTCTTTGGGACATACATCCCACAAGAAATACAGAAATATGAAGCTGGAAAGTGCCACTTTGAGCTTCATTTGTGGTAACATGCAGGATACACTCACATACACAAAATATAATATTTCTAGTAAATAGAACTTGTTTAAAACAATTGAGAATTTCCTTTTTCAAAAATTTGCCAGCAGACTGGACTTTTTATAGGAAATAAACAGTAAAATAGCAGTACTCATTGATACATACCAGAACTGTTCATATGACCAAGATTATAAAACAATGATGGCTACTAAAAAAATGCTTTGAAATAGCAGTAACTAAGTTACATACTTTTAGTATTAATTTAACTACCTAAGATATAAGAACTGTCATTTTATTTTAAGTAATTTTGATCTAGTGTCTGGCCAACGTTCACCACATACAAATCTTTCTCACCTCACGTCCTTTGCTTCCTTTCCTCTGCAATGCACAATCAAACATTTGAAGTTGTTTAAATGTCAAGATACAGGCATTTTTGAAATACAAATAGCCATGTTTACAGAAAGGTTTATCATGTGTTAACTAACTTCTGTCAGTTAAAAGCACACCTTTTCTTAGTGAAGACAAGGCCTTCATTAAATGAGGAAGATTTGAACAATCCTTTTTTTTTTAAAACACTATGGCGGTGCAGTTGTGCCACTCTATCACTTTAGCGTAGACACTACATGTGGCATTGACAGACCTAGTACCATCTCAAGCCAAGGTCCCAGGCCTTAGTGAACACTGCATAGCTGGACACCAGTCTGGCTCTTCTGTATGTTAGTATTGTTAAGATAGATATTAGAGTGGTAAGAATGTGTTTGGTGTTTAAACCTGAGCAAACCTTATTGTTTATATGGTAATACAAATGATGACCTCACAATAAGAATGGTCGTGGAGCTGATCATTGACTCAGAGGTGGGCTACCGTGATGCTCAGGCTTTTTCTTTGCTGCTTAAACAACAAGGTAAAAAATCTGCCATAGTTATTTCACTGTAAAATCCTAAGTGGAAATAATATATGTATGATGTTTACTGCAAGATAGCTGGCCAAGTCAGCATTATATCCCCAACTAGGGTTGATCTTGGCTAGTTTACTTCACAGTAAAACCTAGTGCCTTGTCTTCCACTGTGATTTTACAGTGGGATAGCCAATGTATATTAGTTATCCCACAGTAAAAACACTTTTTTTGTCAGTGAAGACAACTGTTAAGAAGAGATGGAAAGAAAGAACTTGGTCAAACGACACAGATGCCTGAGTTTTATTATAAGAGCAAAAATTGCTTATTAAATTGCAATGATTATGAATTTTAACTAGAGCTAGAAGAAGTTTTCTGAACTCTCAGCAAAAGTTCGTGGAAAAAAACACAAAAATACTGACAAACATTTTCACTGACATTTTTCTAGCTGATCAAAATATTCCACATTTTGGAGGAAAAACTTCCTCAAAAGGCACAGACAACCTTCATTGTAGCATTTCCTAATTTTTGAGTGCTTGACTTTGTGACCTTAATAATGTTGTTTTAGTGTAAGGGTTGTTTTTTTGTTTTTTTTTCTGAATGTAAAAAATATATTTTCATAATAATCCAAATACTGAAACAAAAATATCTAGTATTCACAGTTAACCTACAAATAGCCTGTTAAAATCTGAAACTGATTTATAGATCATTTCAAAGTCCTTTTCCTAGTTATGATATATGGACTATAAAATAATGAATCGGCCCTTCAATTGGCTTCTAAATTTGTGGGCATAAATTTGCATCTGATTAAATTATGAAAGGATTTCCTCATCTAATTTTCTTATCTCTGGGCTCAGTCAGATAGTATCTAAATCCCTCTCATTTGAGCCTGAAATTAGTGGATGCCAAAATGTAGTCTCATTAATTGCAGATGCAAAATTGCATTCACAAAGTTTAAAGGCTATCTTTCAAAATCAAGCCCATAATGTGACTGTCCTGTGGACTATTTGTTGAGACCTTGGAATCCTAGCAGTAGTGGCTACATGTAGGTATGTATATTTTTCATACTGGAGGTAAGAGCTCTGTCATATTTTCAGGACAACTGCATCTGTATTTCCCCTCTGTGGTCCATCCATGCTTCTGGCTCTCAGCTGTCACCACTCATGGGCAGAGATCTGCATCTCATTCCTTCATGACTAGGGGATATGATATTTAAGGCTGCACAGTTTCCTGTCTCCACTGTGATGTCTCCAGCAAACCAGACTGTATAAAAGGTCTCTCCTTTGCTTTCTCTTGAGAGGCTATCCTCAGTGTATGGCTGGGAGTTAGTTACCACACAGCTCTTTATAAGCAAGCATGTTTATTCTTAAAGTAAAAGCATTCCAGAGAAAACATATTAAAAACAATAAAAGAACCTCCATGGTTACAGGTTGATAACTGTCTCAAATACAGACCCAGAACCAGGCTGGGCAGTTCAGCCATTTCTTTATCCAGCTCAGGCCTTGAGTCTTCAGGAACAGGTAGCAGATAAATTTGGGATTTTGCATAACGGAAAATAGGGAATTAGCATTAACCACTTCCTAAGTATTTTCCAGGAATTCCACTTTACACTTATTGTCCCAAAAGTCCATTGTTGTCTGGCACATTTTCAGTACAGTATTTTGAACTCCTAGGTCTCACATCACAAATCTTCCTCAGAGAGATCTTACATGCAATCCCGGCGCACAATAATACATAACCTTTTCATTGAATACAGTGGACCCCAAACATACATAAACTTAAGTCAGTAAGCTCTCCCAAGGATATGCCATATAAAAGAGATTTGTTTTTTCCATGTATTGTTGGCACTTAACAGCAGAAGATACATTTGCACATTATTGAGGTAGAGCACTGTAAGAAAATACCTAAAGTGTAATATTGTTTTTTTCTTTTTGAATTTAACACATTCTTCCTCTTTATTAATCATATGGTGCCTTCCAAAAGTCATCTTCCAGGGCCCAAAGGGAGCATCAATCATGGGGAGAAGTTGGGCAGTTAAAGAAGCCTTGTATGGTCACTTCTGAAGGGGCTCTCACTTAGGATATGTAGTGATCTCCATAAATGTAGAGTGTGGAACACCCACACAGCTCTAGTGGGCGCTACTCCACCTGTGCCCAGGATTTTGTTTTTTGTGAAAGCAGACTATTTTTATTATTTATTATTAAAGAAAAGGTGCCACCTCTTTTTTTCCCCCTCCTGTAAATGTTTGGTTTTATTTGAATGTTTTATCATCAAGCTAGCACATTATCCTGTAATGTAGCATATAGGGAATCCTATCCTTTTCCCACTGAACTACATGGAAATATTACCACTGACTTTAATGGGAACAGGTCCAGGCCCAATCAGAACAACTTGCTTGGTAGTGGAACATTTTGAACTGTCTAACAGTAAGTAATACATAAAAATAAAATTTCATCCACTTGCATCCAGCAGATTAATCAAATTATAACCTATTTAAAAAAATAACTTACTGTATATAGTAAAACTGATCTTGTTAGTGTTGTGAACCATCTGAATGCATCCAGACAAGTATAATAAAGATACTTTTGAGCTCAGTTACACTGGTGTAAATTTCAGAAACTCCAATGTTTGTAATGTTTCAGAGTAGCAGCCATGTTAGTCTGTATCCGCAAAAAGAACAGGAGTACTTGTGACAGCTTAGAGACTAACAAATTTATTTCAGCATAAGCTTTTGTGGGCTACAGCTCACTTCTTCAGATGCATAGAATGGAACACACAGACAGAAGATTGTAATGGCAGTTTTGAGGACTAATAGTGGTTAACTGAGAGCAGAATCTTACCCAGTATTATCTCCCTGTGCAAAGGTCTATATCCTTGAAATTAAACCAGCACCGGTCATTTGATTGAATATAAATTGTTGCAGCTGAACATTGCTACAGCATCATCTCCTCCTTTAAAAACAAGACTGTTTCACCTCATCATTTTTATTTCAGAAAATTTGACTTTGCCTTGATATTTATGCAGCAGACCATTTTACTATGACAGCATTTTATTCCATAGTTAATATCGTATGATTCATGCATTATTTGAAGAAACTATCAGTTATTGTTCTACATCATTAAATACATGGACAAAGAAAGATACGTAATATAATACTGTCTGTTTAGAGTACAGTAATGTAAACACCCTCTGACTTCATCCGTGGTGTTAGATCATAGCCTTAAGGGCACAGAAATTATCTATATCCCAGGTCATGATTAACTAATAACTAATGAAAGAGACTGTAATTTTAGGTTTGAATGAAAGAAGCTGATGTGAAAACAGTACATTAGAAAAGAATAGAATGATAATTCACATCATTCTGTTAGCTGACAAGCTGATTATTAGATTTATTGTTAGTTTTAAAAGTATCTTAACATGGCTGACTTTTTGAAAAAAGCATAATTTGAATTCAAAAAGGGTTTTTTAACAGATCTATTTTTCTTGTCTGAGCTCAACATGCCAAAAAATCATCATCAATCTTTGTTAAGATGGTAAAATTCCTTGTGGAACCTATCTTCATTTCCATTCTCTTGTAGAGTTATTGACAAAGAGGTCTTTATTCTGCCTACTACTTTAATTGCAGTCAGGGATTCAATTTTTCATTTAATATTTTATTGAACTTTATTACTGCACTTTATTTATGTTTTCACTAAAACAGGGATTTTGAAGGCCCCCAAAACAATATAATACAATCTACCAAAAGTATTTACTCACTCTCAGTTCTGCAAGTAGTCCCACAAAGTACCTGTGACTGCTGAGTAAAATACTAAACATGAATCTGTCTCAAATAATTTTCGGTGTTTTATTTATATGTATAAATTAAGCATCAGATTTTAATTTACTTATGAACCTTACATAACATTAGCACTATCTATTATATAAATACCCTTCACAATCATTGAAAATATTATTTTTACAAAGTTACAGTGCTGTATTCTAACATTGAAAGTGTAGATTGGTCACACTTTTACTATGGATTCAAATACTCTTGTTAGGTCTTCCAGAACTTGGTTTGATTAGATAAATGCTGAAAAAACAATTTTCAGGTTTATTGTAGATGTAACATTGGCTCTGTGAGATCAGACTATACATTTGTTTTAGCATTATGGAATCAACAGATTTAGAGCCAGAGTTTGTATCCTAATAATCATGTGATATTGTGTATCACAGCATTAATTTGTTTAAGTACTGCATGCTGTATTCCAGTGTATGCATCTTCTCAGACTTGTATGAGCGCAAAATAATTCGGAAAACCTTTGGGGGGTTTATTTTATTTTTTAAAAATAATTGTGCAATTGTAACCAACTGCAGCTACCTATTTTTTTTTTTTTTAGTATGCTCATTATTCTCCACTTAATGGAAGAGTTCCTAGTCTACGTTTTTTCTTAGATTGGGGGGAAAAAAAGGCAGATTTACTTTAAAAGAGAATACATTGGATTTACCACAGTGTCAGAATTGGCAGCACTTCCTTGTGTTCAACTAAATCTCATTTCAAATCCTGGCCCCATTTTAAAATTCTTGAAATGAGCGCCAATGCAGAACTGTCATCCTTCTTCAGCTGAGGTCAATTAGCAGCTAGCAGACACTGTTTCTTTATTTTGGAAAGGGTTCGTTTGGGCAAAGACAATCTTTTAACCAGGTCCTGCTTTTCATCTGTTTTTGATGGCAAAAGACCATATTTCCCAGCCATTTGCAAACAGCAACTGTCTGGCAGGATTTCCTGGATACACAGTAGTTTGAGATTGTTAAAGGCCAACTTTCTGAACTTTAGCGATTAGCCTGGTTATTTGTACTGCTTTTTCTTCCATGAGAACTAATCAGCTTATCATTTAGAAGGTAGAAATGGGGTCCAAGAATAACCCATCTGCTATCTGAACCCCTTCATCACAAACAAACAAACAAAAAAATTATTGAAATTGAATGTCTCCAGATTTGGTGAACTAAGACTCTCTAAAGTGCAGTAACCAGCATTTTAGAAGTTGAAGTTTAGGATGTAGTGAGTGACCGGCAATCAATCTGTAAACTCCAGAAATTGAAATTCTGTAGTCTCTCTGGTTCTCATTTAGCTTGATAATGTGAGGTGCTGAGCTGAGCAAGTGCTGAGCACCTCACAAGATCAGGCTATCAGGAGGAGGAGTTATATAAACAGAAAGCAATTGATGACCAGTTCTTTTAATAAAAAGGAACATTTTTTTTGAAAATTAATCTTTTTTTCCATAGCAAGCTGACAACCACAGTTAAAGGCATAGGGATAATAAAAGGGTATAAAAGCAAGTATGGGTGCAGCCCTTGGAATTTTCACAAGTTCAAGAATCCCCCAACCCGCTCAAATGGATGATCCCATGAAAAGTCTCAAGCTGAAACTTGTGGAACTTTCAAGTCTTCTGAAGTTTTCGGGTTTTTCCAGGGGAATGGATGTTGTGGCCAAGTATCACTGTTATCTTTTATTGGGAAACCTGTACAAGCTTTAGGGGATGGGTGATTCCTTGGGGAGCAGGAATCCCTGTGGCCTCAGCTCATAAAGTCGGTGGAACAGGGAATAGGGGTTGGGGTTGATGATGCTTAGGGTCAGTCTAATCTCTCTAGCAACAAATGCCACAATTTTGTGGACTTTTAAATTTTTTTCTCACCCTGTGTGGGATTTTGAAGTGGGCAGGATCTTTCTCATAGACTCATAGACTCTAGGACTGGAAGGGACCTCGAGAGGTCATCGAGTCCAGTCCCCTGCCCTCATGGCAGGACCAAATACTGTCTAGACCATCTCTCGCTTTTTATTATTTAGGATCCCTCTAATTTTCTTTATACCAAGCGATTTTGCCCCTATAATGGTTTTACCTTCTCCCTGATGATTAAGAGACTCTTAGAGGTACAGGATAAAACAATGAATGGTTAAAACATGGGATGAAATCCTGGCCCCATTCAAGTCCATGGAAGCTTTACCATGGACTTGAATGGGCCCAGAATTTAACTCATGGAGTTTATTTGGTTCTAAGGCATTCAGCACTTGGACAAAAAGTCATAGAAAAAAGAAAGTGTAACTATACATCTCTTTGATTAGTGGGAATTGTTAACACCAGGCACAAGAATGATTCTTATATCCCCTTTCTCTGCCCATATCATCCACAGCATGTGAATCACATTCTTTCTGAATCTGAATGAGCTATGAGTGTTGTGGGTTTGTTTGGTTGTCGATTTTGTTTTTTTAAACCTGGCACCCAAGCTATGATTGGCCTCAAGAATGTTAATCTCTGTGTGGTTTGCTGCTGACTTGCTGTCCAATGAGGGCTGAGGCCCCAGGATGATCAGTGTGGGAAGGCAGGATTCTCAAACCAGCACCAAGGCAGACAGGCTGGAGGGACATATGCAAAGCAAGGGAAAAATGGGGATGAGGAGGCGGAAACGGAGAATGACCCTAGCTGCAGCATGCATCTGTTTAGAAACTGGATGCCATCTGCTGAAGTGCATGTTGTTATATCTTATAACATTTAGAAACATTTCTTAAACTTAGTTTACATGTTGAGATGGGCCACATATAGGTTTGAAAGAATATGTCTTATTTTTGACTGTCTGACACTGAAAGGAGGAACACTACTTGGAAACAGCACAAAGCTGAAATTTTTTCTTAGCCACCTAAGGGGCTGATCACATACTTCCTTTGCAAGCAGAACTGCCACTGAAGTCAATGATAGTTTTGCCTGTGTAAGCAGTAGGTGATCTTAAAAGGCAACCCAGTGTACCTCATATGTCTGTCTGTTTCATTGAATATATCTGCAGAACAAAAATTTCATGTATTGGAGCAGTGACAAATGGATAAACTTTAATGTTTGTCTGCTGCAGGGGTCGGCAGCCTGTCAGAAGTGGTGTGCCAAGTCTTCACTTGTTCGCTCTAATTTAAGGTTTTGCATGCCAGTAATACATTTTAACGTTTTTAGAAAGTCTCTCTCTATAAGTCTATAATATATAACTAAACTATTGTTGTATGTGAAGTAAATAAGGTTTTTAAAATGTTTAAGACTCTTCATTTAAAATTAAATAAAAATGCAGATCATATCTGTTTAGTGTGATCCTTGCCCTTGCTTTTCCTTGTTGAGTTTTCCAATGTCCGGCACGTATTTGGATACTTTAAGCTGCCCACAGGCTTCTGAGTGACAGTTGTTAACTAGCTCTGAGAGGGACAGGGGACAGAGGTCAGATTTCATGAATGAAAATACCTGTTCACACAGGTATGTGGATCCAAATGCTGAAAGCATTGCAAACACAGTTTTCTTCAAACAGTTACATTTCACTGGCAGGGACGTCCGGCAGGTCAGAATAGAGGCCCCATGATCTCTTTCAGTAGCGTCAAGTGCATTTCGCAGGTCCACAAACTTCGATGCCCACAATTCTGAGCTCTTTAAACTGAATGAGCTGCATTTCAAAATCTTCAACACTCATCCACTGAAATACAGACAAATCCAAGTCGCTTTTATTGAACTTTTCAGGTTTAATTAGAAAAGAAGGCATTGGGCCAAATCACTGGAAATCTTGAAATCTGTCAGAAAATTCTGGTTCCAGTTCTTGCATGTACATTCCAGTCTCATTGACAGTGACAGTGCAACGTGTTGATAGCTCTTTTCTGTGTTGGAAGTAGTGGAAAGTTGATGTTCGAATATCCCGAGAAAAAACTGCTAGTTTTACAACCAATGCCTTCCAGGTTTCATAAAGATCCAGAACTGGTTGCCCTGCATCCTAGAGACAGAGGTTGTGAGTGGTGATGTCAGTTAGAAACATGAGCTTACACATCCATTTGTCACCATCCAGTTCTGGGTAGTTTTGTCCTTTTTCCGACAAAAAGGCCTTGATTGCAGTAAGACAGTTTACAAAGCGCACCAAAACCTTGCCACAACTTAGCCACCAAATGTTGTTGTGAAGTGGAATATTGTTATAAGCACTGTCCATCTCTTATAGCAGCGCTTGAAACTGTCTGTTAGCCAAAGCAGACCAAGCAACAAGGAAATTCACAATTCGCACCACTGTATTCATCACATTATTAAGCGCTGAATTAGAAATTTTAGCACACAGGTTTTCTTGATGGCTGATACAGTGAAATTTGACTGTCAGGTGACCAATTTGATCTTCAAGTAACTTTACAAATCCCTTCTGTTTTCCGACTATGGCAGGGGCACCATCTGTTGTCACACAAAATATTTTTCTGATGTCAACTCCTTGTTTTTCAAAATGGTTTACAAAATTTTCCACTATATCTTCCCCCTTTGTTATGCCATGCAGGGGTTTTAGGCAACAAAGCTCATCTTGGATTTCATTGGAAGCACAATATCTTGCTACAACTGCTAAAGCCTGGAACGTCGTTTATATCCACGTTCCCATCAACTGCAATGCTAAACGTTGCTATGTCTTTTAATGCAGTTGTCTGCTTTTTGTTAATGTTTTCTGCCATTTCACTTACGTGTCTCTCAACTGTTGTAGCAGAGACAGGCAGTTCTTTTATTCTAGATATGATCATTATTTGGCAAATCATTGAACAAAACCTCTGAACTGCTGAGAAAAACTGTTTATATATTTCCCATCTGTAAACAGCTTTCCATTTTTTGCAATGCACCATGCAATCTTGTAACTTCCTTATGTGGCTTGATTTTTACTTACACTTAAGCATTTAAAAACACTGCTTTGCTTCTCATACCCTGCTACTGCCTTTTTGATCGATTCAGTCTTCTCATGCTTAGTTTGAAAATGTCATCAAACACTTGATGTGCAACAAACAACACTTTCACAACAGAAAGCACAAACAGCATAGTCCTTTTGAATAAATCCAAATGTGTCTGTCCAAGAACACTGAAATGAACGGACATCTAACTTTGCTTTCTTAGGAGCTAACATTTTGTCAAATGTACCCCTCAGCTTACAGTGGGGGAAAAAAAATTGCGACAGATGGCACGCACAACGTCAAACGCAGTGTGCCATTCCAAGTGGTGCGATAGTGATGTATGTAGCAAATCAAGACTTAAAAATATCCCAGTACAGTGGACCTGGATCAATTTTAAGGTAGGGGTGCTGAGCTGTACCCCCTCTTGCCCCTGTCTACACCCCTCACTGCCCTGGGCTGGGGCCAGTGGGCCACCCCGGGCTGAGGCCAGGAGCAGAGCCCGAGGCTGGCAGCGGAGCCCCCCGGACTGGTGGCCGGAACCCGGGGCCGGCAGCGGGCCGAGTTGGGCTAGCAGACGGAACCCAGGCTGTCCGGGGCTGGTGGCCAATACCCCAGGCCAGCAGCAGAGCTCCAAGGCCAGCGACCAGGACCCGGGCAGTGCGAGTGCCACTGAAAATCAGCTTGCGTGCCGCCTTTGGCACACGTGCCATAGGTTACCTACCCCAGTCTACTGTTTACTACTGCAGAGTTTCTCTTGGCATTTATCTTTTTAGTACCCACAGAATATTTTCTAAAACGTTGAGGTATGTGTTTGCAATTTTATATAATTCCAACTACAGTGTAGAGCTTGATCTGGCTAATATATATACACTCGACTAACTCTACTCATGTGAGTAGTTCCAGGAGCAGACCCATTAATGCATGACACTTCTTATCCATATACATTATTAACATCTTAATTTTTAATAAATCTTTGGGGAAAATATTGCTGCCAAAATAAATTTGGCAAACTAATTAAAGGCTTATTGACAGTCTTTATGTCCTGAAGAATTAGGAATGCTGAGCTTTAAGGAAAAACAAGCTGCTGTCATGACAACAGAGAAAATATATGTTAGGGCCTACTCCAGCTCTGCATGTCTAGTGCACTACTGCTATTACCCATTTGTATTAAAATCTAAAGACCACTGCTTCTCAAGGTCAGAGAGCTACAGACCAGAAGCTGTTACCTCTTTTTTTGTAAGTTAATCAATCTGCTGACCTGAAAGCTGAGGTTATGAGAATGATCTCTGCGTGAGAGCTGCAGTACCAGGACTTACTTTACACAAGTGTATGTATTTTGAACTGTAGAGCTAATTTTCCAGTGGAAGAGAATTGTCCATTAGAGAAATGAATTCCTGAAAGCCTTTTGTGTTATCAGTTGGAAACTCTGACTGAGCTGAGCAAGAAAAAGAAAACTTGTCATAGGAAAATATTAGAACAACTTCTATGCACACTTAAAGATTCCAGAGGCTCCTGTAATGCCATTTTATTGTCCCCTTTATGAAATTCCTAGTTCTGCAATATGTCAAAACCAAAAAGATGTCCAACATGAGGTTCTGAAGTGGAAAACAAATTTTATTTCTGTAACAACAACCAAGAAAGAAAGAGCCAAAACAGAACATGTGCTTGGTAATACTGTAATAATGGTAGAAATGTTTGTGGTTATTTATTTTTTTAATCACAGATCAAAAATAATTCATCCAATGTAAATTATATAAATATAGCAAGTGTTGAAGTTTTAGTCAAATTACTCATACAGTAATATACTGAACCCTGGTTACTTATCTGATCCAGAAAGAAATGGTGTTGGAAAGGCATTGAATTTTCTGTGCTCATGCTGCCATATACACAACTTCTGGTGGCATTAATAGTCCCTGAAGTACAGCTTTAAGAGGAGAATTTTGCCCTAACTTTGTAAAGACTATGCCACTCTCTACCTTGGGATACGTATACACACAACTCCCTTTGACTAAGTTGCAGAATTTAGCTCTTTGGTTAGAAAGGTGAATTTCTTGCTATGTAGTTGTCGATTAAAAAAAAATTAATGTTTACTAATACATTTTTAATAGCAACAATTCTAAAATCTGCATGCTAATCAACACTATAGTAAACTATCAGTTATTGTTTCTAATGCTTCTGGTTTTACAGTTCAGCCTTATTTTTGTCATTTAAACTTTGATTGCTGTTAGATGTTTCTCTTTTTGACACAGTTATTGTACTTGTAAGTAGCAAGGAGTGATCACTGGGAAATTCTGTATGGCTCTCGCCAAACAAAGAATAATTACTTATTTTTCAATTTGTAATGTATTTAACACCTTTTCTGTCTTCATAAATCAGAGACACTTTAGAATCTTTGAGAAAGATTTGTGTTCAGATTATTTGTGTTCAGATTATTTTGTGTTCAGATTATTTATTACATATAGATAATATTAAAATATGGGAAAAATGTAAAAGAACCATATATATCTTTAAATATTAATTATGTAAAACTATATCAAACAAATGCATTTACACCATTATGTACTGTATATATTTAAAAAAAAAAATCCCACGACAATGTTGTATAGAATAGTTTCATTCAATGTCCTCTTTTCCCTCTCTCAAGAATTGGGATTTCATCCAAACTCTAAAGGTTAAGTTATCAATAGAACTCAAAGGGTGTTTTGTTTCCATTTGTATAACTAGTTTAATGTTTTTAAGTCCACTGCATATACTAACAATGGAATCAGTCAATTACAGGGAGGCTTAGCAAGACATTCTTAAAGTTCTCTTCACAGTAGCAAACACTGTTGAAACTAATTCAGGAAAAAGAGCAACTCTTCAGTGAAGAAATTATTTTAATTAGTAGTTCACATAGGATAATAAATATTCAAATATTTCTGTAATGTTCCAGCTTCAGGATTAGTAATTATAATGACCGTGCAATAGGAAAACAGGAACTGTGCCTCAATCAATTAAATACAAATAATTACATTGTGTCCCCTTGTTACAGCTTCATGAAATTTTCATGAAACATTAACAGTGCTCGCAAAGGCAAGTGACATGAATTTTATTAGACAAGTCTGCAGGCTAACATACTGTATACAGTCATTTGAACCCACAATAATGTCATCTTCTGGTGGAAAGTGGAAATGAATAGTTGAGCTATTGAATGATGGTAGTAGGCATAATCCTAATTACTGAAATTGAAAGGAGAAGAGATTGAGACATACTAATCTTATGCTTCTAGTGGTCTCACAAAGGACAAAATCTCATTCATTCCAGTTGCTGAAATTAGCTTGTATAAATCAGATCACTAGCATATAGATTTAAACTCTTCATTTTATCAGGTAATCTCTCTCCATATATCCTCCTGTAAAATGCTGTTAGTATAGAGTAACACAAGGTGTTTTTGCTTTCCTGATTTACAGTGAGCGGTTAGTATCAGGAGATAAGTAACATACTAAAGTCAGAAAATAAGATTTAACAGCTGTTTTCACTGCCTGGTGCTCCATTCTCACCAGTTGTTTCAAGGTTATTGAGAGGACCCACCCATAGTGCTTTGCAGCAGCTGTATACATGGGCTAAGGGAAACTCATTGGAGTGCCAACAAGTATTTTGAGACTGCACTAAGAATAGACACAATCTGTTACATTTAGGATGTAGGAGTTTTAAGGTGTAATTGGAAGAAGCTTATTTTTTTAAATTCATGAAGTAAAATGTCCTTTCACTCCTGAAAAATGTTTCAGATATCGAAGATAAAACTTGTTTGTAGATTTCCATTATTCCATCTGTAGTAAATTAACTAGATTGTTTCTTTTTTTGTTTTCAAATTGTCATGACCACAACTGAACTTGAAATGAAGCATGTACTGCCCTGCAAACCTAAACTCACCCATTTATTCTATGTAACATCCACCCATAGATTACCTGTTGTTTCAGGAATTTAAATATAGAAAACAGGAACACTGTTTGCAAAATTGTGGGCCAGCCCCTTTGTTAGGGGTGAACTGTGCTCGGTACAGGATGCAATGAGTGGCAGCAAAGGTGTAACTTAAATCACCCTTGTGCTCTCACAGTTCCAGGGCCACTGTAAATTAGTGCGCCCTCAGAGCTATTCTGTTTTACATCCAGCAGCCGACACCCCCCAAGGTCTCTTTCAACTGGCAAAAGATCAGCAAGAAACAGCAGTGTTATGGCCAGCTCCCTGTGTCAGGAGCAAGGTGTCACACACAAGCTGCTGCAGTGTTCCTACAGCATAACAGGATTGCACTATGCAAGAAGAATCTTCCAGTGACCAGGTTTGCCAGGCTTATGGCTACTCTATGCCAGTGGGATGGCGCAAAGAGGCTGCAGCATAACCCTGAATCAGCACCAATATGTGAATACACTCTGTAAATTTATCCATGTCAATCCTAAGGTAATGTATTGAAGTCTAATCTGTCCTATACAGCACTGATCACTGTGGTGTCAGAACACGATGTTGGATAATTTTCCACAGGGACTATCATAATTTCTCACCTGTAATCTGTGGGTGGGTGGAGCAGCCTAAAATAACTGGACGTTGCAGTTGTGTATATTGAAAAAGTCATAAAACTCTCTTCTTTGGAATATCTGAAGTAAAATCAGGCCTATGATATTTTCTTTAAATGATGCAGAAAAAAAGAATGGTTGTAGAAAAACATTTATTCTGCAGACCTGACAAATTTCCATAATATGGTACAGATAAAAAATGTTATAGTGGAAATTTGTTGTAAAGAATAGGGTCATGGAAAACTGTTTTTCTCTCCTCACCATTTATTTCTTTAAAAAGACTCTAATGGCTTATTGCATATACATAAGATTGTCTATATTACAGTCCTGCTCTTTTAGCTTCTGGTAATATCCCATTGGCTGGGCATCTGTGGGTAGGATGTTCCACTCCCATCTAATTATCTGAAGTCGAGAGTGTAAGATGCTCCCTTGATTCCAAAATATTAAGCTTCCTCTAGAGCTATGACACAGTTTTCATCTTCATTTGAGGCCTCCTTTAAACTGACAATCTTTTCTAATTCGCAAGTCACTATTGTGATTACACCTCAGTTCCACTGAGGAAAACGGGAGTTGAATTACATGGGTATTGCCAAGGGCAGAGTGTGGACTGTAGTCTCTGTAAATGTGGCTTGATTGTCATTACTGACTGGACAAAGCTGCACTGGTATAAGTAAGCCCTGCTTTGCAATGGTGTAACACATCTATTCTAAGGGTCTGCAAGGTTGTTAACTACACCTCTACCTCGATATAATGCTGTCCTTGGGAGCCAAAAAATCTTACCGCATTACAGGTGAAACCGTGTTATATTGAACTTGCTTTGTTCCTCTGGAGTGCGCAGCCCTGCCTCCCTGGAACACTGCTTTACTGCGTTATATCAAAATTTGTGTTATATCGGGTGGCGTTAGATTGAGGTAACTGTGTATGTGAATTTCCTTAATGTAAATAGGACATACATTCTAAATTATAATATTGTTAAAAGCAAATTTTACTTCTGATCCCAACACAATTGAAGGAACACCAAACAGATTCACAGTCTCAGAAGACCTAAGGGTATGTCTTCATTGCAGTTGGAGGTGTGATTGCAGCATGTGTAGGCTAGCTTTAATCTAGATAGCATGAGTACCAATAGCAGTGAAGCTGCAACAGCAGGGACTTCAGGGTAGCCACTCGGTGCACCCAGGGTCCCTGGTGGGCTTGTACAGCCTGTGATGCTGTGACTTCACTGATATTTGTACCCAGTCTAGCCAGATTAAAGCTAGCTCAAGTATGCCTACGCATGTGGCAATCACCTCACGACCGTTAGAATGTAGACCTAAGGTAAGGGCCACGATCTAATCTCCTCTCAATGTGTGAGAATGCATTCTTCCAATTAACACTAGACCATAATTGTGTGGAGGCCAGAGGGAAAACTGGCTGTTGACAAAATTATGATTCTGAATTTAGGTATGGTAATGAGACAGTCAAGGCAAATGTATAGATGCTGTGGTCTACCTTTAGCTATTCCGTGAAACCCCATTTTCTTCGGTGGAATTGCTGGAACCCTGCTGCCTCCCCCCCCATGCTGGAATGCTGCCTCCCCTCCCCAGCTCTGCCTCCGTGGCTGGTGGGGGTGGGGGCTGGCATCTATGCTCACCCTCTCGCTAATGTTGCCAACCCTCCAGGACTGGCCTGGAGTCTCCAGGAATTAAAGATTGATCTTTAATTAAAGATTATGTCATTTGATGAAATCTCCAGGAATTCATCCAATCAAAATTGGCAACCTGTATGTTCCACCATACCTCACCCCACTTTTTTTTGACAAAAGTGGGCATTTGTCCTGCTTGCTCTTGCCGACTGATCAAGTCAGCAAGAACAAATGGGACAAATGCCTCCTTTAGGAAAAAAAAAAAGTTGGGACAGCTGCGACAGAGCTTAAAAAGGGGACGGTCCCGACCAAAATGGGATGTATGGTCACCCTATTTCCTAATGTAAACCACCTATTTTCTAATGAAAACCAAAAACATCTTAATCTCTTCAGGGTAGTGACTGCTGTTGTCTAATTTGTTTGGAAAGTGCCCCCCACGTTGTGGGAACTACTGCAGTCTAATTAATGAATAACAGTAATATCAGTGGCTCCAGTGAGTATTGTTGGGATATGTTATGCTAGTCACTGTGTCATGGTATTCCAGCAGTAACCAAAAAATTTTCATTATAAGGCGATCTCGCTGCAATTTCACTTTGCAATCTGAACTCAGGAGTTGGCCAGAAATTTCCAGACCTCAAAAGTGGGGGATGGGAGTACAAAAGGAAGCCAAATTTGCCAGAGAAATCTTTTTCTTCCTACAACTACTGAATCGTGTCCTGCCCCCATTCTGCACATGGAATGACCATACAGATCAGGGGGTGTCTCTGCACATGCAGTATGGATGATATGTTCGTAAGGCCCTGTGTGGTGGTTCAGCTAGCAAATTCAAACTATTTGAAGTGGAGATGTAATTAACATGCTGCGTTTTTTCAGTCATTAAAAAGACATTTATAAAGAAGGATTCTCACAAGTGTGATTCCCTTTAATGCTGAAATGGAATAAAAAGCCCCACTGAGAATGTATTTTTCTTAATAATGACAATCAAAAATATTTTCAGTTTAATCTTTTTTACTTAACACAATAAATCCCCTCCCCTGTCTGGATTAGGAAGATGACAGCAATAATTGAAGCGCAGCCATGAGTCTCCAGCACTGACAGGTGTTGGATATAAGATGTCCTTGGTAGTGCTGTGAAGCAGTGATACACACTGCTGAAGAGTGATAAGCTACATTTGATCCAGTGAGGGACAATGTTACTAGCTAATCTGGAAACCCCCACCCAGATCTCCGACTAGTTTTAACAGCTGCCATCGGTTGCTGTGAAATATTGCTTAATTATAGAATTTTCCTTGATCCTCTTTATCCCCTTTAGAGATTTTTGGCCCCACCCGTGCTCAAACTAACCACATTCAGGCAAGGCATTCATAGTAGTATTATAGTGGTGCCATTTATGCCACTGTAGTTTGGGAACTGTTGGTGTTCCCATGCTGAGCCATGCCAGTAAATATCGTTGCTGTGGGCTAAAACCATGTTTTTTTAATCTACTTGTGAGTTTCAAAATTTCTTTTTAAATTATTTTTTATTTTTCTATACATAGTTACATGGGTCCAATCTTTCTCTCACTGAAGTCTTTTGGGAGTTTTGCAGAGAATAGACAGGCCATGAGAGAGCGTTAGAGGAGAAAAACTGAAATCTAAGTTTTTCCTTAAGGAAAGAAGGGCTATTTTACACATGCAGTAACTCTTTCATCCAAAATGTTGCATGTGGACAGACTATTACCCACATTTACTCTTATTAACTGTAAAGAACCAAAAGCATACTCCTGAATTCACTTCACTTGTTTGTTCCAGGGGTGAGTTTGATCCCATAATTTGTTGTGGATTCATTACTGTCTAATAATTACCAACGGAGATTGTTCTAACTAACTCTTGACTCCATAAACGCTAGTGGTGTTTTGTAGAATACTGGTGTTTCCCATACCGCAATAAAAAAGCTCCCATTCCTTCAGAAAACCATACGGGAGTCACAGTACATATTCAAATTACAGCACATTAAGATGGAAAATTAAAAAAACATAAAGACACCCAAACTCTCATAAGAGGGACATTTTCTGAATTGAGGCTGAAAGGCCTTCACCAGCCCCTTACACATCTTTGAACGTGGTACAAATAGTAAATCATTACCCTCATTAATTCAGTAACGTTTCTTCATATTCAGATGCATAGTGTCAGAAATCAAGGCTTAAGCAGAACTTAAGTAGTGCATAGGCTTGTTTTGGCTGCTTCTGCCTAGAGGTGAATTTTATCAGTAGGGCAAAATTGGATGTCCATGGACATACATGCACAACTCCCACTGACTTCCGTGGGAACTGGCTATGTGACCATAGACACAATTTAGCTCATTGTTTTTATAACTGAGGAATTACAATTGCTGTTGATTTATCATTTTATTCCAGCATTAAAAGGAATTTTCAGTTAAATGAAGTTAACCAGTGATAATGCAAAACCAAATTCTATAAACAATTAACTCTGCTGCCGCTATTCACTAATCTTTTTCAATAACAACTTACTTAGAAAATCCTTAAACTTAAAAATTCATGTTTCAGAAATTATTAATCCTCTTTGAAATTTGTAAAATTGTAGGAAACTCTGTCCTGAGTGTCACCAACTAAAAAATTGGGGTTTTCCATTCTGACCTTTCATTTTTTCCTTCCCTAAAATGTAATTGTACAAGAACTCAGAAAATTTCTCACAGCTCTTACCAAATAGGCAGTGCCAATGATATTTCCATATAGTATAATAGTATAATGGTAGTATAAGTAAATAAGGTGGATTTGGGCCTTTTCATTTTATTTATTTTTATTTTCCTGCTCTGTTCCCCCGACAGTTGACAACAGAACTGGAGGGGGAAGTTTTCTTACTCACAGCATCTTTGGCCCTTCTCTTGCTCGAAAGCCTAGAAAGCATAAGGGCCACACAGAGATGTAACTGCATTTATTTAAAATTGTCACGAAAACATACTAGCCTAGTATATCTTGCCCATAAGCTTGCCCATAACTGGGCAGAAAGGAAGACAATGATGGACACTGTAGGGCACCAGAGCAGAAGTGCATTGGCCCTAGCCTCATAAGGTCTGAAGGGAAAGGCCTGTGCAGGTTCCTTGGGAAATCATTAATCTTTACTTCCTTTATCATAGGTCTAAGAGTGATGGGAGCAGCAGCCCTTGCAGCTGCTCCTCCATTCGTTCCACTGCTGAACTGAGGCAGGCTACTAGAGCTCCTACTACAGGACAGACAGTGTAACAGCAGCTGTTCTCACACTGCCCCTGCAGCTGCAAGACCAGTTGCATTCAGCCTATGTTTTAAGCACCCTTTCTTCCCCTAACCATATGGACTAGGAGGCCACTATTTTGAAAAAGAAAACTTAGATCCTGAAGAAGTTGAAGGCATCGGTCGTAAATTCCCCCTGCCGAGCAGGATTCTGTAAGGCTAATAGAACTTACATTTACATATGGATCAATCTAGATCAGCTGCATGGCCTCTTACAATCCATCGTGAAACAGTATTAAAATAATAATAAAATTGATTTTGCACTTCTGTCTTATCACTTTTCATCTCAATAGCTCAGTGCAGGTAAATATCACCATTGTACAAGTGGAGAGATTGTGGCACAAAGAAGTGAAGTGACTTGCCCGGAACCTAGAGTCCACATATCAAAACCACAAATATATTTTTACACACTTGTTAACTTCAAGCAAAAAAAGTTATTTTCAACAAAGTTTTCCTTCCTTTTTTTTTATAAATCTGTTTATAAAGGAATCAACAAACAAACAAGCAAATGAACAAAAAATGCAGATGCAATTACTGATTTAAAATAACACGCATTTGGAGTGGCTTGGAAAATCAGCTTTTAAGCAGTTACGTTTAGAACCACTGCACGATTGGAAAAATAACTTTAAAAATACATACAGGCACACAGAACCTGAAAAAGCAATTGTTAAAATGCTTAACATTTAGCATAGCTTAGTGACTGAAAAAACAGCTTCTTATAAAATGGCTTTTAATGTCAAAAACTGTTTTGCAGCTGGAAAAACAGCTCTGTATGTGGAATATTTATCATATAGTGCTGGAACAGGATCTCAAGGCATTTGAAAAGCTAATATCAGTACAACAATAATTTAAAAAAATAAAACAACTTGTTGACGTGGTGTAGCAACCTATCAAATGCTTGAATAAATCAACTCTCTCACAGCTTTTTAGTAGTTAGGATAGGCTAGATTGACTAGAGCAGTGCTTCTCAAAGCTGGTCCACCGCTTGTTCAGGGAAAGCCCCCGGTGGTCCAGGCCGGTTTGTTTGCCTTCCGCGACCGCAGGTTGGGCCAGTCGCAGCTCTCACTGGCAGTGGTTCGCCGCTCCAAGCCAATGGGGGCTGCGGAAAGGGCGGCCAGCACATCCCTTAGCTTGCCCTGCTTCCCGCAGCCCCCATTGGCCTGGAGCGGCGAAATGCGGCCAGTGGGAGCCGCAATTGGCCAAACCTGCGGACACAGCAGGTAAACAGACCGGCCCGGACTGCCAAGGGCTTTCCCTGAACAAGTGGCGGACTGGCTTTGAGAAGCACTGGACTAGAGTATAGTCTGAAAAAGAAATGGGACATCTCTCTGTCCACTGAGGATGCAGAAGGTACACTGTGCTGTTTTCCAATCTATCTGAGAGGGGACAAAGGCCTATTTAACTAAGAACTGAGATTTATTCTTTAGTTATTAGCGAGATGTCCCTCCTCCCCAGTACAGCATAACTTGACATACTCCCACTTGCCTGGCCTACGAGGAGTTTATCTTGCATTAGTATATTCAAATGAGATTTGAAAACAGATGGGGTGTTGATAAGGTAGAGTTATATAGGAAGGTTCTTTTGGGTGGAAGGAGCTGCAGAAGAGGACGTTCTCATACCCATTACTAATGGAATTTTCAAGGAGACATAAAGAAGGCCAACACTAGATGAGCAGAGGATACGGGGACAGGAGTAAGATGAGAAAATTCCTGTGAAATGGACTGGAGCAAGTCCCTGGAGAGTACTAAAAACATAGAAAGCTTTTTTGAACTGGTGAAGGATACTGTTTTGTATATGAAGTATTTGGAGTATTTGTATATGAAGTATTTGGAGTGATATGAAAGAAAGCTACTCCTTTGCTAAGAAAGAGAAGAACAGAGACTGTGGTGGTCAGTGGTGGATTTTTTAAGTGGGAGGGTGTGGGCAGGATCACATTTTTAGAGAGCTGTGAAGGTATCGGGGCAAAAGAATTCTACACAGTAAATAACAATTATTGTAAGAGATTAAGATGGGGACCAAATGATGGGAGAAGAAACTGAGTCAAGAGAGGTAATTTTCTTGAGGTTAATGGGTTATGTTAGAAATGTCTGGAGGTTTGTGGAGGAGAGACAAGGGAAAAGGGGAGGGGAAGTGAAGGAGAAAGTACTTATTGAAAGGGTTTTGGGGGGGAGTTTGGAGAGAGAAGACATCAAATATTTTGAAAAAAGAAAGTAAATTTTCTGATTCATTTTCTGTGTCTTGAATTGTTTATCCAAGTAATCCTGTTCTCTTCTTCCCATTGTCTTGAAAGTTGGCTTTGTGTTCAAGCACTACACTTTGTCCGCTCACTCTCATAATTAGGACCCCAACAAATTCATGGTCCATTTTGGTCAATTTCACAGTCAGGGATTTTAAAAATCATAAGTTTCATTATTTCAGCTATTTAAATCTGGAATTTCATGGTATTGTAATTGTAGGGGTCCTGACCCAAAAAGGAGTTGTGATGGTACTGCTACCTTTACTTCTGCGCTGCTGCTGGAGCAAGTGCTGAATTCATAGCTGAGATGCTGGAGAGAGGCAGCTGCTGGCCAGGAGTCCAGCTCTGAAGGCAGAGCCACCACCAGCATCAGTGCAGAAGTAAGGATGGCATGGTATGGTATTGCAACCCTTACTTCTGCACTGCTGCTGATGGGGCATTGCCTGCAGAGGTGGGTGCCTGGCCAACAGCTACTGCTCTCTGGCTGCCCAGCTCTGAAGGCAGCACTGAGGTAAGGGTGGCAATACCATGATCCTCCTCAAATAACCTTGTGACCTCCCTGCAACTCCCTTTTGGGTAAGGACCCCCAATTTGAGAAACACTGGTCTTCCCCTGTGAAGTCTGTATAGTATAGGGTAAAGGCACACAAAAGACCAGATTTCACAGTCTGTGACACGTTTTTCATGGCAGTGAATTTGCTAGGGCCCTACTCATAATTATTTACACTTATATCATAGTACAGCCTACAGGCCATCCAGGCCAGAGCCTCATTGTGCTAAGTGCTGTACAAACATATTGTAAATGATAGTCCCTGACCTAAAGCTCTTACAGTCTAAAGATCAGATATAACAGCTGGATGATATAAACAGGTAGATTGGAGATAGGGAAGACAGGATAACAAAAATAAGATGTGCACATCTTATTACCTTTAAGCAAATGGGTTGTCCTGTTGCCTTTAATGGGACTACTTGCATGCTTAAATGGTTGCTGGATTGGGGCCTAAGTGTGCCAAAGATATTAATTTAACTAAAAGCCAAAATATGAATAGTGCACCAGAAATTTTTCTTTCATTTTCTAAACAAAATAATATAAAACTAATTAGTAAAGGAGTGGAACATCAGAAGTATGTAAATAGCATTACAGTAGTTTTAGGAGAGCAACAACAAAAAATCCTAAATTGGTGTAAATTTGTTAAGTGTAAAAATAGTTATAATTTGCTTCCTCCTTGCCCCTTCAGTTGTGCAGTAAAGTCTACTCCCAGGTTGAGATCTGGGATGCCACTTTCTGTCTGGAGCAAAATTTTTACTGTTCTGTTACAAAACCCTGAAAATAAGACATCTAATGGAAACACTGACAAGGCCACTAACCACAGTGATACTTGCAGGTGCCACTATAATAAATGGATAAGGAAATCATATTATTTCTCTCTCCCTGTGACATTATATACTCCATGCCAGCTGAAATATTGATTTGCTGTTGACATTCACTTAATAAAATTAAATATTGCTTTTTCATATGATTCAGTGAATCCTTTCCTAGCACTGTTGTTAGATTAGAAAAAGGATTGGATAGACTTTCTTCATTTTCTTCTTAGAAATACACATGTGCATGCAAGAGCACACACAAACACAGAGAATTCTGTATAGCATTTGCTCAGCACCTGGTGAGGTGAGAGCCTTTGGACTTCCTTTTGGGTAGGGAGTGTCCAAAGAGCTAGCAGCAGGCCAGAACTTGTGTTGCAAAAGGAAACAACAGCTAGGAAGGTAATAATATAGGTTTCCTCCTGATCTGTACCCTAAATTGAAGTACTCTTATAGAAGACAGTTGCTGAAATGCCGGTAAATGAGAGGACTTCATACACATAAAAATAAACAAAACCAAACATCTCAACCTTGGGCTCAATCTTTAGAGATGGAGGCTTGCCTGAGTCTCAATCGCAGTAAAGTGCCTTTACACCACTCTGGCGATGTAAAGGGACCTTAAATAGGATTGCCAGGTGTCCGGTTTTTGACTGAAACACCCGGTCAAAAAGAGATCCTGGCAGCTCCGGTCAGCACCACTGACTGGACCGTTAAAAGTCTGGTTAGCGTGGGGCTGGCAGGCTCCCTACCTGGCTCTGTGTGACTCCTTGGAAGTTGCAACATGTCTCTCCGAGTCCTCGGCAGAAACGCAGGCAGGGGGGCTCCACGCACTTTGTCCCCGCCCTAAGTGCCAGCTCCGCAGTTGTCATTGGCCAGGAACTGCAGCCAATGCGAGCTACTGGGGAAGCTCCTGTGGATGGGAGCAGCGAGTGCAGAGCTACCTGGCCATGCTTCTGCCTAGGAGTTGGAGAGACACATTACTGCTTCTGGGAGCCGCCTGAGGTCAGCGCCACCTGGAGCCCACACCCCTGCCCCAGCTCTGAGGCTCCTTCCACACCCTGAACCCTTTATTTATGACCCCACCCTGGAGCCCATACCCCTTGCTCACCCCAACGCACTGTCCCAGCCCTGAGCCCCCTTCTGCACCCACACCCAAGCCCCTTAACTAACAACAAGAAATAAGTTATAAATTAAACATGGTGCTGTGTAATTCTGTCCCGGCTATATTCTGTCTCTGTCCCTGCAACTAGTTCCTATCTCTGAGGCCAAGTCTATACTGGGATTTTAGGAAACAAATCCTACTAGTGCTACCTCATGTTCTGCCATACCAGTGGGAACCCTACTGGACAGGTTTAACTGCTGTGGTAGAAATATCAAAAGCTGCTGGTGCCTTATCTTTATATAGGCTTCCCATCCCCATTGTTAGTGGTGGGAATTTTTCCTAAAATTCACTAGTCAGTCCTGAGTGTGACAGTCTGTGAGAATTCAGGAGAAGTGTGGCACTGGGGAGTGTCCTGCAGGAAAGTCAGGGAATTTTAAATGCTCTGCTGAAGCTTAACCCCTTATAGCACTCAAGAATCTGGACACTCTCAATATTAGTGCCTTACAGGATCAGGCCTGCAGCTTAGGTTTAGACAATAACTAGGGTGAAGAACATTTAAATTAGTACTTGGCTTTCTGCTAGTCATATGCATATACTTTGGTCATGCAAAGCGAGAGCCTTGATTGAATGTAGGCCTTCTGAATGTGAGGTGTGACCCACCTTGATCTTGAGAGAATGCTTGGTCAGCTTGCTTCTGACATTAACAGTTACTTAAAACAATGTCACTTAGAAAGAGGGAAGATGGTGATTAAAATGTATAATTTATAACAATCTGCCAAAAGTAGCAGCTATCGCTCTGGGGAGGAAAGAGCTGTTACCTTATTGCATGATAGAGTGGTTTATTTCAGAGCACGTTGGAGGTCACTGGCTGGGCAGTAAATGGAAGCTCTTAGTGCAGATATTTGCCGTATGTCTGTTCTGTGCAAATAAATTGTTTTCTAAAATAAGCTCCTGAAACACTAACATATTGAAGGCAGTTCCATTACACTCTAACTCCCTGATGTACAGTTACTCCTTCATTACTGGAGCCTTCATACTAGGGGTCATTGAACTTTTGTGTGGCTTGGATCTGGCTGTAATTTTACCAGAAATTGCAGTGTAGCTCAGTGAGTGAGATCACTAGACCACACTGTTGTGGCCCGAGGTCAGCTTTTTAAATTAAAAAACAAAACAAAAAACTATCCATTTATATAAAACTCTACCCACCACATGGTACAACACTAAAGCACTTGCAATTACTCTGAACTGAGAAGAGACGTCTTTTCCCCCCTCTTCCTTTCTTTCAGGGAACAGGAAGGAAAAAAACGTTGGGCAATGACTTGGCTCTGCTTACAGAGATGTAAACAGATTTCCCAATGTTTAATAATGGTTGTATAGCCGGAAGTGGATGACTGTTCTCTAGCACAATGTGAGCTGTCACCCTGTGAAGAGCAGTAAATGAGTCAGAACATGTGGGTTGTTGATGTTGATGAGTCATTAGCTTCTCTGCTTGCCTTAAAGCAGATTTACTTTGATGTGGCTCAGTCACAAAATCCACTCTTTTTGTCCCTGTGACAAACCTTTGGTTAAGAAGCCCATACGATTACTATAGTGATAGCCAAATTGTAAACTTGTATTATTTGATGTGACAGCACACTTGCAAAATAATAGATTTCAGATTAGTTCGTCCCTCCTCCTCTCCCCTTCGTCTTTTTCGATGACTAGGTTTGAATCTCGTGGGGCTGGAAAAAAAAAATCCATGAAATGGAAACCAGTGAGGTCAATTTATCATTAGAGTAGGTAATGGCAAAAGGAGGACTAACAGACTTTTCATGCTAGTGCTTGCTAATTTAAACTAACTGATCCCTCTTGGCAAGGCAGCAGTGGAACTCAGGGATTAGAGCCGAACAGTTTGAAAATATGATACATGAATTAGCTCAAAATTCTAAAGAGTTTTAACATTTTAAAGTGGGAAGCCCAGACTCAGATAGGAAACTTGTCACAAAGCACTAGGAGTTAGAGATAGAACAGAATCATAAAAATCGACTTTTGCTTTACCATGTTACAAAGATGGGACAGCCACTAAGATCCCAGAGTTCATGGGCATAGAGCTCATGTTTGAAGTCATGAATGGTAAAGCTCCCTTTGATGTCAGGGAGAGGAGTGTTAGCCCACAGCTGAGCATTTTTGAAAATCCTACCCTTGCATTTTGTCTTTTCTGTCTACTTATATGGCCTGCATCACTGTAATATGTGAGTGCCTCACAGTAATTTTGAAATAGAAATAACTTCTATTGATGAGAGAGACAAGCTTTTGAGTGGCTTGTCTCTCTCACCAACAGAAGTGGGTCCAATGAAAGATATTACCTCACCCAGCTTGTCTCTTTAACATCCTGGGACTGACATGGCTACAACTACACTGCCGAAACAAATCTTACCTCTTAAGCCTTGTCTACCCAAAAGAAGTTTTACATTATAACCTAAAGTCTAAATTTAAACCAATATAGTTATATTCCAGTATAAGTATCTGCAAAGGTGCTTTATCTGTATAACCATATGGGTTTAACTGGTAAAACTTTCCCACATCCCTCAGCCCGTGCCGCATCCTGCAGCCCCCATTGGCCTGGAGTGGCGAACCCGCAGCCAGTGGGAGCCGCGATTGGCCGAACCTATGGACGCGGCAGGTAGACAAACCGGCCCAGCCCGCCAGGGGCTTTACCTGAACAAGAGGCGGACCAACTTTGAGAACCACTGTGTTAATTGGTTCTGATATTGGAATGTCATGCATTGCCTGGATTCTCCTCTAAAGGAGTGTTTGAACTTTAGACTGAACACAAGGAGCTACAAGAAAGTTTGAAACCCACTCACAAAATTCCATGTCTTGCTCACCAGCCTTTAGCATAAAAGAGATTGCTGTGAATTGAAACTTGTCAGTTCTGATAACCAACAGGTCACTGCGATTAGTATAAGGCTCACCCTATGCAACTTTTTCAGTGTCCAACCTAGACCTTTCTGGTCCAGGAAACAAGACATTGGGCCAAATTCTGATTTCAGTTACCCTGGTATCAATCCATTGATTTCAATGGAATGAGGGGATGTATCTGCTTTTGCAAGGGCTTAGTTTGGTCTTCAGAAGGTTAACAAAAACTATCTAGAGAGCTGTGATTTATTGTTATGTTAAAAAACAGCACTGGATATGAGTGGAAAATGGACCATCTTCCTGTTTTCATACTTGCTGCTACCTCTCTAAATGCCATATAATTTTTTTTTTTTACAAGATCCTTTAGAGTTGGAATCTAATTTTTAGAGTTGGTGTTAGTTTTAAACCTGTACTGGTACTAGTTTTTTTTTCCCCTCTAACAATAACTCTTCACATCTAGTAATGTTAAATAAACAGTGTCTGTCAATCACAGTCTTTTCCTTGAATAATGGGATAAAAACCTGTCTGGTGGGCTTAGTTAAAAGTTCCAATAGTGATCAACAATTCCTTGATCTTGAGAATCACAATATAAATACCATACTTCAGCTCCTATATTAGAAACTCTGTCTTCATGTTTTTGAACGGAATAGATATGTTTGTACACTGCTAGATTGGCACCAATACCGGCAATTCAGGGCATTTGTGGCTTTTGGCTAAGGCTATTGAGAACATTTCAAATTTACATAGAGCATTCCTGGGTTTGTTTTTTTTTCATACAGTTGGATAGTTTTAAATCCATGAACCCTACATTTTTGGATCAATTTCTCAATTTTTTGGGAAGTTCAGAAGCCTTGTCACATGGCTATCATTGCTTTACTTCTCACATGTATAATTAAGGCACAGATTATTGTTGTCCATGTAAACAGGATAAAGTTTTTGAACAATACCAGTATTAGTTGCACTACAGTTTTGTGACTAGCTGCTTTGCATGGCAATTTGCAGAACATTTTTATCATCAGTTTTTTGTAAGTCTTTTTATCTGAGAAGGGTTTTATTGCAGTGACATGGCTTGTTTGATTAAACTTGTTTTACATCTTTAATTTACAGTTAAATGTGCAGATTGTGCTGATTTTTGTGAAGGATTGCAATAATATTTTCTAGAAATATTTTAGGTTAAAAATGATTCTTTGTTTATTTATATCAGATGTTGTCTGGTTTCTTCATGTTTCGTGCTGTTTTAGTCCTGACTGTACTAATAGCTAAGAAAAGGCACAAAGTTCACAGGAAGCAAATGGCAGAGCTGTTCCTTGTAATCCCTTGTGGGCAGGGCATCTTCAGTGGGCATATTTTAAATAACATGAAATGGGCGGAAAATTGGCTCATGATGCAAAGAGGGGGAAAAGACCTCCTTTACAGAACAGCAACTCATTTCATCCTAATTTGGTGATCAGAAATCAAGTGCTCTGACAGACAAATGTGACAAATGTTTCCAAAAGAACAGCTATCACTTGACCATGGCTTTTATAGTATATCACAGATAGTACTGGGGGATAGATGTATTAATAAAAACAAAGAGTTTCAATTCCATTGTTTTGTTGAAAAAAACAGTTTTACCTGTAAGCATATATTGTCTCATCCTAAAGTGCCTTAACATTGGAGCTTGGTCCCCGTGCGCAAGGTCTGAAATAGTCCAGGGCATTCTACAAGGCCAGTCTGTTTACCCAGGTTTTGAGAAGAGGAGAGGCATGATAAAGCCTGGTATTTACGGATGAAGTGGAGTACAGTTTGGGTTTGACTTTATTTCTTCTTGCTGATTTTCCTGTGTGGGGTGGGTAGAAATTGCTGGCATATTTAATAGTCATTTATTGTTTATATAATAATGCTTTTAAAGTATGTACAAATTACTAAGAGCTTGGGATAGGTACCTTTGTTATACACACGAATCAAAAGAAGTAAAATAAACATATAAATTGCAAATATTAATATCTTCAATACTGACTCAAGTATTGCAACCCTGTATGTGATCATTGCTTCTGGTCTGAGTGAGAAAAAAGTAATCATGTTTCTTAGTCTATTAGTGCCTGTTGCTTGCAGGAAATCATTGAAATGCAAGAATGCTAATTCTGAAAGGAATTTTGATAAGAGAGGAGGATTTTAAAGCTAGACATTTTAGTATTCTTGTGTGTTTTTCTTTTTGTTAAGAGCCCTTCCTATTGTACATAATTGGTAGCTGCAGTTTAAGGTTTCTGTTTTGTAGTAAGAATCACAGGCACGTTCTGACAAGTTATGGGTTACCTAATACAACTGGCTTCATAAATACTTTAACTTGTGCATGAAGTTCTTCTAAAGGAATGTATGCTTCCAGTTTATAAAGCTGTATCTGCCTTTGAAAGTCACTTAGAAGGAAAATTTAATCTGGCTTAATTTTTTTATCTTGACTACATTTTAAAGGATTGTAAAATAACTTGAAAGTGAAGAATCTATTCTGACATAAGATTAATTAAGATAGTATTTCAGTAATTTTTAAAGATTATGTTTTAATACATACTTATCCCTACTTGGGTAGTACATTTTCCCCCTATATGTTTGTTAGAAAGCCCAAATGCACAACCCTGATTAAATTTAATCTTTTTACTTGAATTTAGTACACCAGTTCACACAGAATGGTGGGCCTTTAAATAGAATTAACAGTTGCTATAATTACCCCTCAGCCTATTTAAAAGTAAATTGGACTATACACTGACTAGAGAACATTGCCAAATTTATTTTTATAACTGCATCTTTCATACAAACCATTTCTAACACTTTAGAGTTGGAGGTAGACTTGAAAGAGATCATTTCACAGAACCGGCTACAATTATTTTTATACTGACAGAAAGGGAAAGTGAAGTAGAATACAAGGAAAAAGCTGAAATGTTAATAGTGGTAAAGGCTTGCCTGGAGGGCAAGATGGAAAGATGAAATAATGGGGTAAGGGAAACATGAGTGAGGTGTATTGCTATAGCCTGTGATCAGCTAAGGAGAAAGTATTAAGGCGAGGCTTGAAAGGAAGTGACTCAAGTGTGTGATCTACAGTTGTGGAGACTTGGAGGGAGTAGGTTAAATGTGAAATGAAAAGTAAAAACAAACAAGCAAACAATTATCAAAGGTATAAAGACAGCCTCAAAACTACTTTTTCGTTTTGCTAAGGATTTTTTCTGCTTGGGGTTTATATTATTTCTGGCAATATCCAAACCTGACTTTAGAGCTTTTGGAGGAGTGGGATGGTACCATCACAGTAGGCTGTTGTGACGTTGGCAAACTAGGTGCTAGCTAATGCCACGGCCTCTTAGGCCTCAGTGAACACTGACAATTACATAGCTGGAAACCAGTGTCGCTCGTCAATGTGTTAGTATTGTTAAAGTAGATATTAGAGTTTTAAGAATGTATTTGGTGTTTCGATTTTAATGAAATGCTTGTAGGATGCTCCATGTATTAATCTTACATATAACACCTCTACCCCATGTTATAAGCTAATATTGTCTGTAACTAAAAAAGTATTTTCCCTAAAGCTCTCCACAGTCAGGAGAGAAGCATTACCAACTGTGAAACACTAGCTTACCATGACAGGTGTCACCTCCACTCCAACAAAAGAGGGTCCATAGACACCAGACAGGCCATTGTGGAACATCAGTGGACAAAAGACTTAGTTGATTGCTACTTCCACGCCTATGAAGAGGAGATGTCCACAGACTCTCCCATCAGTTTGAGCTCTGGGGGAAGAAAATAAAAATCCCTGCCAAGAAGAAATTGTTATCCCTTGGACTTCAGGAGGGGGCAAGACTTCTAAGCATAAGCAAGGGATCCCCGACTATTTAGCTTGGTTTAGCCCTAAAGGACATAGAGAGCTTGCACATTACAGCAGCTTCTATTACTTTTAAAACCTAAGCCTGTAAGTAATGCATGTGTGTGTTTACCTGCTTTAAGCTTGTAAATAACTCTATTTCTTTTCTTAGTTAATAAATCTTTAGATAGTTTATTATAGGATTGGCTACAAGCATTGACTTTGGTATGAGATCTCACATACAATTGACCCAGGATAGATGACTGGTCCTTTGGGACTGGAAGTAATCTGAATGAGGATGTGATTTTTAGTGCAAGGGGCCATCTATAACAAAAACAAGCTTGCCTGGGTGGCAAGATAGACCGGACCAAGGGGACTGACTGTGACTCCATGTTAAGGCTGTTACAGTGCTTGAGGAGTTCACACCTGATACTTGGTTGGTGAAATCTAAGTATAGAAGTCACACCCAGTTTGGGGTTTGTGCCTTGATTTGTAACAGTCTGTCTTGAGGTTGGCAGTCGCGTTTGTGAGCCATTCCAGATAGCTTGACAGCTGTAACCTGATTTGCAGCTCTCCCAGAGAAGAAGAGGCATCTGGAGTCTTAAGATGAGGGGTGGAGACTGTGATAACAGGAAGGTGGTGACAATTGGTCCGGAATAGAGTCCAGTGAAGATACTAGTGATGAGTCCTTTATACAGGGCATGGGGCACCCCCCTTCCCGTAAATATGCAAAAACACACACAGATAAGTGTGTGTGTGTGTATGAATTGTGAACACAGCAAATCTATAGCAGTCTTTTATCAATTTGCTGTGTTTCCAGTTCATATTTAGTAACAGTGTCAGGACATTCTTCTCCACCACTTCTGAGACTTCTGCGCAGATTATGCACTCAAGATCTGAAATGAGGCAAGCCACAAGGATTTTGAGGGGGGCTGGAGTGCTGGATTTACCACTCAGGCCACAGACTGAAGTGATTGTAGAGCACTCTAAAGTGTTACAACAGGTTAATGAATATTTACATAAATTAGACATATTCAGGTCATCAGGGCCTGATGAAATTCATCCTAGGGTAGTTAAGGAACTAGCTGAAGCAGTCTTGGAACCAAGAGCTCACAGAGGATGGGTGAGTTCCCAGAGGACTGGAGAAGGGCGAACATAGTTCCTGTCCTTAAAAACAAGAACAAAGAGGGCCTAGAGAATTATAGACCAGCCTAACTTCAGTACCTGGAAAGATACTGGAACAAATTATTAAACAATGTGTAAGCACCTAGAGGATAAAAAAGTTATAAGGATTAACCAGTGTGGTTTTGGCAAGAACACATAATGCAAAACCAATCTAATTTCCTTCTTTGACAGGGTTATTGGCCTAGTGGATAGGAGGTAAGCAATAGACATGATACATCTTGATTTTAGTAAGGCTTTATACACAGTCCCACATGACATTTTCATAAGCAAACTAAGAAAGTGGTCTAGATCAAGTTACTATAAGATGGGTGCACAAGTGGGTGAATGAAAATACTCAAAGAATAGTTATCAATGGTCAATCACTGTCAGACTGGGAAGGGCATATCGGTATCCTGCCTGGGTCAGTCCTGGGTCTGATATATTTTCAATATTTTCATTAATGACTTGGATAATGGAGTGGGGTATGGATCTAAAATTTGCAGATGACATGAAGCTGGGAGGGGTTGCAAGCACTTTGGAGGACAGGATGAGAATTCAAAATGACCTTGACAAATCAAGAATTGGTCTGAAATTGACAAGATGAAATTCAGTAAAGATACGTGCAAGTATATGTAAGAAGGAAAAATCAAATGCACAACTACAAAATGGGAAATAACTGGCTGGGTGGTTGTTCTGCTGAAAAGGATCTGGAGATTATAGTGGATCACAAATTGCATATGAGTCAACAATTTGGTGCAGTTGCAAAAAATGCTAGTATCATTCTGGTGTGTATTAACAGGAGTGTTGTGTGAAAGACATGGGAGACAACTGTCCTGTTGGCGCTGGTGAGGTCTCAGCTGGAATACCGTGTCCAATTCTGGGTGCCACATTTTAGAAAAGATATGGATAAATTGAAGAGAGTTCAGAGGAGAACCAACAAAAATGAGATAAGGGTTAGAAAACCTGACTTACGAGGAAAGGTTAAAAAGTTGAGCATGTTTAGTCTTAAGAAAAGAAGACTGAGGGTGGACCTGATGAGTGAGGTTGCGAGTCTTTCACGGAGGTCACAGAAGTCCGGGATTCCATGACTTTCCAGAATCTCCATGACTTCCGCAGCTGCAGCCACACTGTCCGCTGGTCCGGCATCCCTAGGGCCAGCCACACCGGCCACTGCTTGGGCTGCCCTGGAGCAGTGGTCTAGGAGTAGCAACAGTGCCTCATGGCCTCCTCCCCACACAGCTGGAGAAGTGGCAGTCAGGCCATGGTCCTCCCCACCCCAGGAGCAGCAGTGGGGCCACAGGCCACCCCCCAGGAGCAACAGTGACCACTAGATCACCCACTCCAGAGCAGCCGCATCTGCTGGAGTGCCCCCCCCCAGCACCTAAGTTTTAGTTAGGGGTATTTTTAGTAAAAGTCATGGACAGGTCACTGGCTGTGACTTTTTGTTTATTGCCCATGACCTGTCCATGACTTTTACTAAAAATAACCGTGACTAAATCATAGCCTTACTGATGAGTCTTCAGATATGTTAAGGACTGTTATAAGGAGGACTGTGATCAATTGTTCTCCATGTTCACTGAAGTAATGAGCTTGATCTGCAGAAAAGGAGAATTAGATTAGATATTAGGAAAAACTTTTTCTAACTATAAGGGTAGTTAAGCTCTGGAATAGGCTTTCAAAGGAGGTCGTGGAATCCTCATTATTGGGGGTTTTTAAGAGCAGGTTAGACAGATACCTTTCAGGGATGATCTAGGCTTTCTTGGTCCTATCTCAAGGGGTTTGGACTTTCAAGGTCCCTTCCAGCCCTACATTTCTATGGTTCTGTGAAAATTGTAGTGGACTTTTAATCATTTTTATTGCTCTTCTCTGGACTTTCTCCAGTTTGTCCACATCTTTCCTGAAATATGGCACCCAGAACTGGACTCAATACTCCAGCTGAGACCTAATCAGCACTGAGTAGAGTGAAAGAGTTACTTATCGTGTCTTGCTTACAACACTCTTGCTAACACATCCCAGAATTATGTTTGCTTTTTCTACAAGAGTGTTACGCTGTTGACTAATATTTAGCTTGTGATCCACTGTGATCCCCAGATCTCTTTCTGCGATTCCTAGACAGTTATTTCCCACTTTGTATGTGTGCAACTGATTGTTCCTTCCTAAGTTGAGTACATTGCATTTGTCCTTATTAAATTTCATCCTATTTACTTCAGATCCATTTCTACAGTTTGTCTAGATCATTTTGAATTTTAATCCTATACGCCAAGGCACTTGCAACTTGGTATTGTCCACCAACTTTATAAGTGTAATCTCTATGCCATTATCTAAAATCACTGATGAATATATCGAACAGATCCAGAATGAGAACTGATCCCTGTGGGGCCCCACTCAGTTTGCCCTTTCAGCTTGACTGTGAACCACTGGTAAGTACTCTTGGGAACAGTTTTCCAACCAGTTATGCACTTACAACCTACATAGAGCTACTGTAAGGTATTTCCCTAGTTTGTTTATGAGAAGGTCATGTGAGACAGCTTCAAAAGTCTTACTAAAATCAAGATATACCACATGTATCGCTTCCTCCATCCACAATGCTATTAGGTTGGTTTGACATAATTTGTTCTTGACAAATCCATGCTGACTGTTATTCGTCACCTTATTATCTTCTAGGTGTTTGCAAATTGATTCCTTAATTATTTGCTCCATTATCTTTCCGGTTACTGAAGTTAAGATGACTGGTCTGTATTTCCCCGGGTTGTTATTTCCCTTTTTATAGATTGGCACTATATTTTCCCTTTTCCAGTCGTCTGGAATTTCTCCCGTCTTCTGTGACTTTTTGAAGATAACCGCTAATGGCTCAGATATCTCCTCAGTCAGTTCCTTGAGTATTCTAGGCTGTGTTTTATCAGGTCCTGGTGACCTGAAGGCATCTAATTTGTCAAAGACATCATGAGGCCTTTTTTTAAACAACTAACAAAATCATCCAAAGCCCAAGATTTGGTGGTGATGGGGGACTTCAGCTATCCAGATATATGTTGGGAAAATAACACCGTGGGGCACAGACTATCCAATAAGTTCTTGAACGGCATTGCAGACAACTTTTTATTTCAGAAGGCTGAAAAAGCTACTGGGGGGGAAGCTGTTCTAGACTTGATTTTAACAAATAGGGAGGAACTCGTTGAGAATTTGAAAGTAGAAGGCAGCTTGGGTGAAAGTGATCATGAAATCATAGAGTTTGCAATTCTAAGGAAGCGTAGAAGGGAGTACAGCAAAATAGAGACAGTGGATTTCAGGAAGGCAGATTTTGGTAAGCTCAGAGAGCTGATAGGTAAGGTCCCATGGGAATCAAGACTGAGGGGAAAAACAACTGAGGAGAGCTGGCAGTGTTTCAAAGGGATACTATTAAGGGCCCAAAAGCAAGCTATTCCACTGGGTAGGAAAGATAGAAAATGTGACAAAAGACCACCTTGGCTTAACCACGAGATCTTGCATGATCTAAAAAATAAAAAGGAGTCATATAAAAAATGGAAACTAGGTCAGATTACAAAGGATGAATATAGGCAAACAACACAGGAATGCAGGGGCAAGATTAGAAGGGCAAAGGCACAAAATGAGCTCAAACTAGCTATGGGAATAAAGGGAAACAAGAAGACTTTTTATCAATACATTAGAAGCAAGAGGAAGACCAAGGACAGGGTAGGCCCACTGCTCAGTGAGGAAGGAGAAACAGTGACAGGAAACTTGGAAATGGCAGAGATGCTTAAAGACTTCTTTGTTTCGGTCTTCACTGAGAAGTCTGAAGGAATGTCTAACATAGTGAATGCTTATGGGAAGGGGATAGGTTTAGAAGATAAAATAAAAAAAGAACAAGTAAAAATCACTTAGAAAAGTTAGATGCCTGCAAGTCACCAGGGCCTAAGAAATGAATCCTAGAATACTCAAGGAGCTAATAGAGGAGTTATCTGAGCCTCTAGCTATTATCTTTGGAAAATCATGGGATACAGGAGAGATTCCAAAAGACTGGGAAAGGGCAAATATAGTGCCCATCTGTAAAAAGGGGAATAAAAACAACCCAGGAAACTACAGACCAGAGTTAGTTTAATTTCTGTGCCAGGGAAGATAATGGAGCAAGTAATTAAGGAAATCATCTGCAGACACTTGGAAGGTAGTAAGGTGATAGGGAATAGCCAGCATGGATTTGTAAAGAATAAATCATGTCAAACCAATCTGATAGCTTTCTTTGATAGGATAATGAGGTTTGTGGATAAGGGAGAAGCAGTGGATGTGGTATACCTAGACTTTAGTAAGGCATTTGATATGGTCTCGCATGATATTCTTATCAATAAACTAGGCAAATACAGTTTAGATGGGGTTACTGTAAGGTGGGTGCATAACTGGCTGGATAATCATACTCAGAGAGTAGTTATTAATGGTTCCCAATCCTGCTGGAAAGGTATAACAAGTGGAGTTCCTCAGGGGTCTGTTTTGGGACCGGCTCTGTTCAATATCTTCATCAATGACTTAGATGTTGGCATAGAAAGTACGCTTATTAAGTTTCCAGACGATACCAAAGTGGGAGGGATTGCAACTGCTTTGGAGGACAGGGTCAAAATTCAAAATGATCTGGACAAATTGGAGAAATGGTCTGAGGTAAACCGGATGAAGTTCAATAAAGACAAATGCAAAGTGCTCCACTTAGGAAGGAACAATCAGTTTCACACATACAGACTGGGAAGAGACTGTCTAGGAAGTAGTACGGCAGAAACGGATCTAGGGGTTATAGTGGACCACAAGCTAAATATGAGTCAACAGTGTGATACTGTTGCAAAAAAAGCAAACGTGATTCTGGGATGCATTAAGAGGTGTGTTGTAAACAAGACACGAGAAGTCATTCTTCCTCTCTACTCTGCGCTGGTTAGGCCTCAACTGGAGTATTGTGTCCAGTTCTGGGCACTGCATTTTCAAGAAGGATGTGGAGAAATTGGAGAGGGTCCAGAGAAGAGCAACAAGAATGATTAAAGGTCTTGAGAACATGACCTGTGAAGGAAGGCTGAAGGAATTGGGTTTGTTTAGTTTGGAAAAGAGAAGACTGAGAGGGGACATGATAGCAGTTTTCAGGTATCTAAAAGGGTGTCATCAGGAGGAGGGAGAAAACTTGTTCACCTTAGACTCTGATGATAGAACAAGAAGCAATGGGCTTAAACTGCAGCAAGGGAGATTTAGGTTGGACATTAGGAAAAAGTTCCTAACTGTCAGGGTAGTTAAACACTGGAATAAATTGCCTAGGGAGGTTGTGGAATCTCCATCTCTGGAGATATTTAAGAGTAGGTTAGATAAATGTTTATCAGGGCTGGTCTAGACAGTATTTGGTCCTGCCATGAGGGCAGAGGACTGGACTCAATGACCTCTCGAGGTCCCTTCCAGTCCTAGAGTCTATGAATCTATGAATCATTGTGAGTGCCACCATTTGTCCAAATTTGTGAAGGTGATCCATACGGAAAGGTAAGCAAAGTGATGTCACAGCAGATAGAAGACTGGAGGGCTGCAATTCATTCAAGAGTAAAAGTAAAGGACAGCATTATAGGTGTTTATGAATGGGTTGGGGTGAATCGAGAAGGATGGATAAATGAAGGATCTGAGGAACAATTGATTCCTTTTATGGCACCTATGCTCTGACAATCTGCATAGTATGCTTGAGATTTTCCTTTTAAATTGATCACCCTTTCTGTCCCTTTTGCAGTCATATTGAAAAAATTACAACATGGCAAGACCCTCGAAAGACCATGAATCAGCCACTGAATCATATGAACCATCATCCTGCAGCGACTTCGACACCAGTGCCACAAAGATCAATGGCAATGTCCCAGCCAAATCTGGGTAAGTATTGCAAGTCATTTCCTAACTGGAAAAAAAAAGAATGGAACTGGCTGTTTATTATACTACACCTTTACCTCGGTATAGCGCGACCGGATATAACACAAATTTGGATATAACGTGGTAAAGCTCGGGGGAGGGGAGAGGGGGGCCTGCGCACTCCAGTGGATCAAAGCAAGTCTGTCTATTATTTCTTTCTGTAATCTCAGGAACAAGGGAATAACAACATTGTTACTGCTTGAGATAAGGTTCTGACATTGTCAAGAGGCTTTTTGTTTTGGAACCTCCATGGCAAATCCCTTTTGTGGTATTGAGGAGGACAGAAAAAATATATCACCCCAATACTTTTCCATTCAAGCGTGCTATAAAAAATACCTTCACCACCACTATATTTTATCATTTCAAAGCTGCAGTACAAAGTTCTGGTAGAAGAAATCTGCCTTGAGCCTTTTCTCTATCTGATCATTGCATGTATTAGATTGTTAGATTCTTCAGCAGCAGTTGCTTAAATGCTTTCAGAACAAAGCTATCCTATTTACATTGATCTATGTCAGGTGGAGGGATGTGAGAACCACTTACAAATGGAATGGATTTTAAAAGAAACAGTTTAAATACTAGATTTTCAATAATGAAAAAAACAATCTGAATACTTTTGCTGAATGGCTTGGATACTTAGGTAGGTGCTGAGTCAGCAAAACACTTAGGAATGTGCTTAACTTTAAGCATGTGCTTACGGTAAGTCCTCTCGATTTTGCTGAATCTGAGCCTTAGTAAATATAACAGCCATGAAGATTTAAGAGGAAACTAAAAATGGAAATAAAAACCTTCCTTATATGCTTAAGAAATAATAAGAATAATAATTAATAATTCTTTGGATTTATATTGCACCTTTCATCTGAGAATCTTAAAGTTCTTTACAAAGGTTAGTAGTATAACTTCTTTTACACATGGAGAAAATGAAGCACAGAGAGGTCAGGTTTCTTGCCCAAGATCAGGCAGTTAGATCAAAGAGGTCTGGTTGCGGGTATAAACCAGATTTTAGTGGAGAGCTGGCCGCTGAGTTTGTGTGTATATGTTCTCTGCATATGTAATTCAGCTGGGATCTCTTTTCACACATTGAAAAGACTCCAGAAATCTTTTAAGTTGTAAAGAGTCACCTATGGCAGCAATACAAAAGATATACTCATTTTCATGTTTTTTTATAATAAGTACTTTACTGATGACTGGCCCCTACCTAGGGTAAATCACCCCACGCTCTCACCACTTGTTTTTTTCCTAACAACTGTCACTGCTTGGATATTTACAGTACAAAGCTGTTACTGGTTGTGCTATGCAAGTCAGTGGACAGTAGCAGATGTGTCATGAGAATGGACATCTGAAGAAGAAACCTGAATAAACTCCAAAAGGCTAGTGAGTCACATTAAATGGTAATACCAACACTTTGCTTTGTGCATATTATTTAAAATCACAGCTGCCTGTGGTTCGCTCTGTATTCATAGCAATCCTAAAATAAAGGCTCAAAAGGAAAAAGATGGGACATGTTTTTCTTTTGCTCATGTCAATCCTTTAGCTGGTGTTGCCACCTTTATCTTCACCATATAGTACCAAAAAAAAAAAAAAAAGGAGAAAACCCACACATTATAACTTTTAAGACAGGATTTCCCCAAAGATTTTGGGGAAAGGCAGAGAGTTATTAAGTAGTGATTTAAAAAAGAAAAGAAAACAAAAAAAGTATTTTTAAATTAAAGGTGTTGTGGGAGGGGTCTTAATGAGGATTCAAGAGATTAAAAATGAAAGCCAGGTGGGGCACCGCCCATTGGTTTAGTTGGGGATTTCTCCTTGAAGGGATTTGGATGCCATAATATAGTGAAAGGAAAATACTTTGGGTCAAGTTCATCCCTGGGACAACTCCACTGACTTCACCTTCAACTACTACATACACTTTATTCAGACTCCCACCCCCACATATTTTGGAGCAATCTTTTCTGTGTTTGTACAGGGTCTAGAACAATAGGATCCTAGTCTGTTATTAGATCTAGACACTACTGCAATAGAAGTAAAACATTAATTTCCACAGTGTCAACATTAATTTAATCAATTTGGTGATTTCTTCAACACAAATTACAGGGGTTTTACTGGGCCTAACTATTTCTTGGTGAGATGGTACAGCAAGTCCTTGGGAGTTTTGGCTGCACAGTAGGATAACTCTTTTCTTTCATCCGCTCTGTATCAGGTTCTGTATCATGATTTCTGGTTTTACAATCAAGTACTGATCTAGATAGACCACTGAAATGTATGTGTTAAAATCCTAAAAAAGAAAACTGTATTAACTTACTAAATAAGAACAAGAAAGCATTTTATTTAAAAACAAAAACAAATAATTCAATTTAGTCTAATTCAGGGGTAGGCAACCTGTGGCATGCATGCCGAAGGTGGCACACAAGCTGATTTTCAGTGGCACTCACATTGCCCAGGTCCTGGCCACCGGTCCAGGGGGCTCTGCATTTTAATTTAATTTTAAATGAAGCTTCTTAAACATTTTAAAAAGCTTATTTACTTTACATACAACAATAGTTTAGTTATATATTATAGGCTTATAGAAAGAGACCTTCTAAAAACGTTAAAATGTACTACTGGCATGTGAAACCTTAAATTACAGTGAATAAATGAAGACTCAGCACACCATTTCTGAAAGGTTGCCGACCCCTGGTCTAGTTGGAAAGTGTTCATACTTACAGAGACTGCAAAATTCTGATTTGAACCTTCCCCCCCAAAACTTTCACCTATCCTCATGCAAACACACTCTGGATACTGAAGGTACACATAACCAGTTTTCAGTTCCAGATCAGGTGTGTCTATTTTGAAATTATTTTTGCCAAAAGAAAATGACATGTCCCTTTGCTATTTTGTGACACTACCAGTGTTGTTATAAAACCTGCTTTGTTGGGTTCATGTCAGACATTTAAATGATCAGTTTGCTGGAATAGTACGCTAGCCCCTGAGCCAGAAGCTATTGTGCCAACATCCTACCAGACATCACAGGAAAAATGAAAACTGGATAACAAGATAAACCACCCTTCTGGCGATAGTCGGTTCCTAACCTTTTAGCAAAAGCAGTCTACGCCTCTGTCTGTTGCCTTTTTCAACACTGTAGGAATTAAAAAATAAGTTTTTCTTTTGAAGATATGCCACCTACAAGCAAGACGTTTAAGTATTCCAGGTCTGAGTCCTGGTCTGCACTTCCAATTACTAACATGTGTTTTTCTTGCTATGCTTCTTGTGATGATATGGAAAATGTGGCCTGTTTTGTACAGCTTGTTGTACTGGTTTATAACGTCCCTTCAGCTATATTTTCTATGAAATGTGCAAAGGCACTTCTAAACCTTTTATTAAAAGCAAATAGTGCGACTAAATGATAGCACATCCTAATATGCTCGTGGCTTTGGCCATAGAGAAATCTATAGTGAACAGTCATTGAAATTTGAAGACAGACTTTAAGGAATCTGCAGCCCTTTTCTTTGCCCTCCCCCCCTCTTTTAACTATGGTTTATGTGGTAAATTTATGAGCTACACATCTGCGGTTTCATGTAGCTTTACCAGTTCTGATGTTCTCACTACCTTTTAAAGGTTTGTTTTTATAAATGCTATTTAATATAGAAAACTGAAGGCATTTCTCTCTTTGATGGATCTTGTTAGTTCTAGACATACTCATGTAAAGCCAATATATGCTTGTATGCTAGGTCAGATTAATCCAGGATACAGCCTTCTTTGTTAATTGTATATTATTTGTTTGTATTATTTCTTAATAAGTTGCCCCAAGTGTTTAGCTCATGGAGATCACACTTTAGACTGAGGTTCCATTTATAAATAGTTAATAAATTATTAATAGATTGTTATATACTCAGACAAATATGATGCTTACAATGTATATCACACATTACTTACATCTGTATCATGCTCATTACATCTATTAATCAGTTATTAACCTTTTATAAATCATTTCTAAACGGAACTTGAATATAAATTGTGACCCTGATGGGATTATTTGAAACTTGGAGTTGTAAAGAAATATGATCTGCAGTGGCCTTAATAGCAATCCCTGGAGTAAGAGGGTTGTTGAGTATTGTTTTAGACTGTATGTAGGCAAGTATTTTTTTTAAAGTAGACCCTCATGAATGTTTGATTTCTTTGTATACTGTGCATCATGCAACACACAGAATCATTTAGATTTTCACTCTGGTTCCTTGGAGCTACTTCGGTTGGATTACTGTGGTGCATATGTACAACCCTTACTGAAGTTGCTGAACACAGTCTGGCCTTTACTTAAATATTGCACAGATTTATCATTATGCAAATTGTTTTAATATGTAATGTAATGAAAACACACCAGATGACTTGCTTCACTTTTTGATATAATTCAAGTTGTGTTTATATGGCTGAGTAGCTGCTATTTAGAAAATTAGGCTAAGTTTCAAAGAAGTCAGTGGGGCTCAGCATGGGTACAGGCACACAGCTGTGTACCGTCAGCTGCAGGACTGAGGCCTTACTACAAATGCTAGATACATTTGGAATAAATGACTAGTAAAAGAAGTCAGTCTCTATTTCTGTCTTTAATATTCTATTTAGAATTTTTGATTAATCCTTCCAAAGATGCTTAAATACAGAAGGTCATAGATGAATGACAGTACATTTTGCTTTTTAATCACCTTTTTAAAATTCTTAAGGATTTTTCTTGCTTAGTTATCTAAGAGTCCACTTTATTATGAATATCAGATATTCAAGCATGGGCTTCCCCTAACATCTGTGACCTTATTCAAGACATAGCTTTGCACCTTTCTGACATGGTATATTGTCATTTGCATCCTTATGTTGCATACATCCCAGATATATTTGGAGGACTGTTTTATCTTCCCATAACTAGTGCTCCCATAAGGGCCCCATCAAAATGTAAGACAGTTCAGTTGTGAATGCTGCCCTCAGTCTGGAGCTTTTGTATTACCCACCAATTAAAATAATTACTGTGATAAATTAATAGTTTTGTCTATGTAATGACTAGAATTCTTACATGGCTCAATCCTTTCTGACCCACTGGAACTTTTTTGGTGCTCTGAGTTTGAAGGGCTTCGTAATGCAATGCTCTGTCCAAGAAAGGTGAAGCTGAAATGTCCTGTCATTCAGCCATTTGTATAGCTCCCTAATGAAATCACCACTCCCAGTGAAGTTCCCACAACTTTCTTTGAGCCATGTCTTGAACCCCCAATTTTATCATTCCTGTACAGTTTTTGAATTTTCATGAGTGCAGATGGTCTTTTCTTCCTCTACTCCCAGTTTAAAGTGAAAGAGTAATTTATCTTCTTTTGTAGAGCTAAAATACTTCCCAGTGAATGTTGCTAGTTGGCAGAGATCAGTAACAACTGCTGTAGCCTGCTTTTTTCTAAATAATTTGTGGTGAGGATGTCAGCATAACTTCTACTCCCATACAAGGAACAGTGGCATTCATTGCCCTAGAATCCCTAATGGTTGCAAAGGGCATTATGTGCACACACAAGGTCCCCAGCCACAGTGCTTGGGCAAAAGGCCTGTTTTGATGAGGGAACCAGTTGGCTATGAGGACTCTGAGGATGGATAGTTTTGCAGACAGGCTACTATCAATGACTTTGTAAAGCAGTGTTTCTCAAACTTGGGATGCCGCTTGTGCAAGGAAAACCCCTGGTGGGCCAGGCCAGTTTGTTTACCTGCCCGGTCCGCAGGTCTGGCCGATCGTGGCTCCCACTGGCCGCGGTTCACTGCTCCAGGCCAATGGGAGCTGCGGGAAGCGGCATACGCTGAGGGACATGCTGGCCGCTGCTTCCAGCAGCTCCCATTGGCCTGGAGCAGCGAACCGCGGCCAGTGGGAGCCACAATCGGCTGGACCTATGGGTGGGGCAGGTAAACAAACCGGCCTGGACCACCAGGGGCTTTCCCTACAGAAGCAGCGACCTCAGTTTGAGAAACACTATTGTAAAGTGTTACAATTCTTTTTTCTTTTTGACTAATAAAATAATATAGTGGCATCTAAATGCTCTTTTCGCTTGCTTTGTTCTCGCAGTGATATTCCAAATGTTTCTAACTGGGCAAGTGAGGAGAGGGATAGTTGTTCCTGAGTGATTCCTGTCCTTCCTGTATGAGAACTCAGAGTGTTTTGGAGGTAATTGTATATGTGCCCTGAGGACCTTATGATGATAGCAATCTATTCTCTCAATCCCCCTGTTCAACAGTGCTGGCTAGTGCTGTGGAACAGCTTATCCACTATCGGAGATTGGGAGGTGGCTAAGGTCCTGGTAGATGAGGTTCAACCCAGGAAAAATGGAGGTGCTTTTATAGAATGGCACAGATAATATTGGCACCCTCATCTGAGAGGATATGCTTACCATTGGCTATCAGATATACAACCTGGGGGGGGATTGATTTTTTCTTTTCAGATGTGGACTTCCCCATAGTCATCCTTACCTTGGCTAGTTTAAGGCTGGACCTCTGTAACTTGTTCTACATGGAGCTACACCTCAAGGCTATTCTGAAAGTACAACTAATACAGAATCTGTGTGTTTATCTTCTAAGTGGAGCGTATTATACCTATGCTCCATGATCTGCACAGCCTTAAAACACAAAATCCCATAATATTTATGGGCCTGCCTTCCTCAGAGACCATGTCTCTCTTTATGAATTCACAGTAGTGAAAGTAACCAAGGTGCTCCAGCTTGTACTCTTCCATTTTGAAAGAGAAAAGCTGATGGCAGGTCTTGTTCAAGGAGGAGTCCTCACATCTTGATTTTTTTTTTCTGCTTTGGTCTGTCAGAGCCTAGATTTTATGACCTTCAGGGCTTACTGCAAGGCCCAATTGTTCTATTATGCTTTTTCTAGAGGACAGGGGATTATTAAGTGGGGTCCTGGGGTTGATAGTTTGGGAGAAGTTTGGTGGCATTTTGTCACTTTGTCAATGTTTTTGGGTTTAATTATTTAGGTGTTCCATATACGTATTCAGAGAGTGTTATTAAAATGTGCTGATCAATCTAAATAAACTAGTAAAACAATAGTGCCTTTGGATGATCCCATCATTATCTCTAGCGCGCTAGACCATCCTCTGTGTCTCTTTCTTCACTGTTGGCAATCTTAACAGCAGCAGCACCCCCAGAAATGGAATTCCTGCCTTACCCTCCCCACATGGAATTTTCCTTTTCTGGCATGCCAGACAGCTTATATGCCTCAGCAATCTTTGCCCTGAGATGTGATTGATGGGTGCAAGTGCAAAAGCTGCAGTCGCATACAGGCTGTCTGGCAGGCCAGAAGTGTCAGCGAGATGAAGCAGAGAGAACTGGAGCAGAACTGTGTCCCTGTGGGTCTCAAACCCCCTGCATCAGTGTTGAGACAGTCTTGCCTACTTGTTCTTACTCCTGCTGTCATATTTATTCCTCCATAACATATTTTCTATTGTGCTTTGCCAGACTTCTGAATTCTGCCCTGATCTGCAGTATTTATCTGACCCAGCTAGCTCCACCTTTGCCTGCTAGACTTTCTACAGAAAGGCTGCCTCATGGAATTCTGTTCAGTGAGAATAATGATGTAATAATACTTACCATACCTTCTTCACAGGTTTTGTAAGGATTAATTCGCCAATATAAACGCATTGATGTGAACATATGTAGTATTACAACTGTGTAAATCCTGTCATCCCTAAAAAACTGAATTTCTATATTCTGACACTCCTTTTATATCTGGATCAAGTTATTTATGTCTTTGTTGCCACTTTCTTCATCAGTTACATGCTATTGTCATCCAGTTAGGAGGGTCACCAGAGGCTGTGGACTCATACAGACCTGAGGGAAAGCTGTTGGAAGGTGATAAGAAGTGCTGTAGGTATGCAAAGATGAGGCAGCCTGGTCTAACATGGGGAGGAAACCAGATGAGTTTCCACAGAAATGGGCCTGGTGAAAATTAAGTTCATGGCAGCCTGGAATAATTCCTCACACATTTTTCCATATCAAATACAAGATTATGGCATCACAAATAAACAGATTCTACACAGGGAGCTTCAGAAGATGGATCTACAGAGCACATAATATATATTTTTAGGGGATCAATTACTAGCAGGGCAGGTAGTCCTATATGTGCTTTTGCTTGCGCTTGTAGAACATTTTTCAGCTGAGCATCTCAAGTGCTATACACATACTAACTAAGCTTCAAAACACCTTTGAAGGAGGGAAATAATATTAGCCTTATGGCATGGATCAAGAAACTGAGGCACAGAAAAGTGAAGAGCCTGATTTTAAATTCAGTATTGTCTGTGAGAGTTCATCACCTTTGAAAATCAGGCCCTAAGTGACTCATCCAAGGTTACACAGCAAAGCAGGTAGCAGACTTGGGAACAGACTCCAGAACTTCTGACTTTTATATCCACACTAACTCTTAGACCTGGTCTACGCTGCGGGGGAGAATCAATCTAAGTTACACAACTTCAGCTACGTGAATAACGTAGCTGAAGTTGACATACTTAGATCTACTCAGCGCAATGTCTTCACTGCAGTGAGTTGACTGCTGCCGCTCCCCCGTCGACTCCGCCTCCACCTCTCCTGCCGGTGGAGTACCAGAGTCGAGTGGAGTGCTCAGGAGTTGATTTATCGACCCCCGCTGGATCGATCACTGCCTGCCGATCTGGCGGATAGTATAGACATACCCTCAGTCGTGTACTGTGATCATTAGAGCATTCTCCCTCTCTGTATGAAAGAGAGCTGCACTGGAGGAAGAAAGCTTCAGAATTTCACTACGAAGAGAGAGAGCTATTTCCCTGAGCAAAGGTCTACCAGCAAGTGTGAGCCCAGTGTTATGAGATGTACAGCTTTAGCAGCTTAAATAAATTGTTCTTAGGGAGTTGAAGACATTATACATTAAAAGAGTAAATTTTAACAGGGAAAGCAGCTTATACTAGGAATGGCTTGTATTACAGAAATTCACTTGTGAACTAAAATATTTGGCCTACCACTACAGTGCTTTGTGGTAACTTAATTTGGGCCTGGTAATAATGTGGTTTATGGTATTTTGCACCTGCTTTAGTGTTTTTAATCAGCCAGGAAGTCCAATCAATAAAAAGGTATAGTAATTCTCTTTAGCAGTAATACAGGCATGAACCAAAGTTTCCATATCCTACCATGATAAAAGGGGGTGTAACTGTGCTATTGTTGAAGATGATGATAAAATGTCATTGTGGTTACATTAACACTATGGGACTTCAGGGAGAAGGCTACACAAGCGTCCAAGATTTTAAGACCAGCAAGATGTATTTCAGTGATAGCCAACATAATATTTGGTGTTTTGGAATTGTCTGTGTTTAGCCAGACTTAGTTTGCTTAAATCTGGCTAGAAATCTGTAATAGTGAAAGGAAGAGTTTGTTATTTCCCCAGTTGGGCTGTATCCATACATCACCAGCACTGAAGAAGTGCTTTCTGTTTCAGATAACTTTTGATTATTGGATATCCTGAAATGTATAGCCAGGAGTCAGATGTGGGGGCTGCAGTGAATAATGTTAGGAGATGTTTATGGTTAATGAAATATAATTTATCTGAGAGGTGGAATCCTTCCTGGAGGACCCTGCACATTACATGGAAATGAGGCTTGTGCCACCCTCTTTCTGGGAAAGCACGTTTTCAGGTTATTCAAAATTAAATCCACTGAGAAGCGATTTAGGCAGATTTAGTACAAATTAGATGAGAGTAATTTATTCACCTTTTACAGAGAAGCAGCTACAAAGCTGTAGTGACCAACAGGAGTTCACTTCAGTAGCATGAACCTGGAACATTCAAAGAACGATGTGTTCAAAAGACACTAGAATATTTTTCAAAGCCTATTTTTTAATTTAAATGAAAACATGTTTCTGTTTGGATATAAGCATTCAAGGTTAGCAACCCAAACATTTGAGCATTGTGCCAGTACAAGAGAACCAGAAAGTGGAATTGACTAGTTCATTTTCCTAAATGAAATGCCAAAAGCAGAGAAACAGAATGAAATGCCAAAAGCAGAGAAACAACAAAAAATGAGGAAGAATAAAAAACACTTGTATAATTATTAATTTTTAAGTAAGAGTTGTTATTGGTAACACTGCTAAGGAATTTAAGATATAGTTCTAACCAGCCTCTGCCATTTTAAGACCAGCTGTGCTAAAGAAAAGCTAACACTCCGAGTATTTATTCAGTTATTCTAAAAGATCGGTCAGACAGTTTTGTGTTAAATTCAGTGTTGATGCTATACTTGCAGATTGTTTTAAATGTGAAGCAGTGAAGACAGGAAAGTGTTGCTAAAAGTACAAATCACAGACCCCTCTACATACAGCTGGAACTGTTGAGAAATTTCTACATGGTCACTCTCAGTCCAGAAAGCTGAGTGAAGGTGTTCTGTGTGCAATGGGATAATGCAACTTTTTTGTTTAATACTTTACAGATTTTTTGGAATGAAGTGCACGCTGAACTGAAAAGCAGCATTTTTGCTGACCTTGTTGGAAGGCTAATCCAGTTTCTGGGAAATAAGTAAAACAAGCAGTTCTTTGTTGGCAGGAGCAGAGAGAGAGAGAGAGAGAAGGAGGGAGAGATTGATCTTTTTTTCTTCACAATGTCGTGACTAAGTCAAAACTGTAATATGGCTAGATTTTTCTTTTACCTCTGCAGACATATGTTTTTCATCAGACTGTGCTGCGTGACACCTGATGCTGGCGAGTTCATATGAATTAGACTATGGACTGCCTATAAACAGAGTGGGGAAAAGAAATCCACAGCTGCACCCAGATGCTCGACACTGAAATAAATAAAAGTTGGTACAATCAGTTCGACATATATGTCAGAAATAATTTACACCTGCATTATTTGGCTTCTGCTGCTTGCAGATTCTTTTGACCACAAAATGATCTCTGCTCTGTTTATATCCAGCAAAGAATGTTATTTTAAAAGTCTCTCTGCCAATGTCTGAAAATCTAATTTATTTATTAATTGGATAAAGAAAATCAGATTGGGCCAACTTCAGACCTGGACAAGTGGTTGCAACTCCATTGACTCTAATGAATTTATAGCTACTTACTCTAGACCTCAGTTTGTCCCATACATTTTGTTCACTTTTATCTGAGCTGGTAAGTTGTATAATAGCTGCCCATTGAGCAGGCTTGCATCATTCTGCAAAACAAATCTGTGTTATAAGAGAGTCAAATTAGAAATGCCACCTTAAACTTGCCTTTTGGAACATGTCAGGATAGAATACTGTTGCACATTTTATGTTATACAACACCACTGGATTGCCAGATGAATATCACTGGACTAAAACCAGCATTCGTGTTGAATTGTGAGGTTTTTCTTGTGACGCAAATTCTGTCCTTTTCTGCATAGTAAAATCTTAATATATCCATAAACCATCTACAAAAAATAGTTTGTTCTTAAAGTTTATAGAACAAGAATGCACAGTAGGAAATGAACATAAATAAAAAAACTAATACTGTGACAATGAAATCAAGCAAGCACTACAATAAGTGTTTGTACTGTAATATGATTATATCCTAAAGATCAGCCATGTATAGAATATACTTATACTGAAAAGGAGTGATCCAGTGCCGGTTGGCATCAAAGGGAGTTTTCCATTGACTTCAGTGGGTGAGATCAGGCCATAAGTGAGAGTGGCATTAAATATATGCAACAAAAGTCTTATTGTAACCTATTTAGTAAAAAAAGAGGTCAACTACATGGTTCACATGAGAAAAGAGATAGGAAATCCATAAGAGTTTGGGGTCATTCCAAGAAAGGTTGAATAGTAATCCAAGTTTGATGAAAGACAAGCTGGTGGGCATTTTTTTTCAAAATAAATCTCAGATTTGTAGGTAGACGGGCTGTTTATCCATTGATTGGTATTCCATGAGAACTATGTTTCTGATACTGAATTGCCAGTTTAATGGGACACTGTCAACTTGAAATCTAGCCAACACCAAACAAATGAATTCAAAATAGTTTCAGCTGCTACACCTGCATTTTCCTTCTTCTTCCCACTCCCCATCAGGGCCGGCTCCAGGATTTTTGCTGTTCCAAACGGCAGGGGGAAGAAGCTGCCATTGCGATTGGCGGCAGCTCCACCACGCCGCTTTCTTCTTCAGCAGCAATTCAGCGGCAGGTTCTTTCCTCCGAGAGGGACCAAGGGACCCACTGGTGAATTGCCACCGAAGAGTCCGACATGCCACTCCTTCCCCTTGGCCGCCCCAAGCACCTGCTTGCTGAGCTGGTGCCTGGAGCCGGCCCTGCTCCTCATCCTCCTAATGTTTCTTTCCCCTGTTGCTCTGTGGATGCCCCATACAAACAATAGGAGAAACTTTGCGTTAAAGTAATTTATGCCTGTGTGCATGCAGGGATTTGCCCAAATTGATTTCATTGCAAGATAGGCACCTATTTGACTATACAGGGCAAATCTTGAAACTGACTATATACTCATAGACTCATAGACTCTAGGACTGGAAGGGACCTTGAGAGGTCATCGAGTCCAGTCCCCTGCCCTCATGGCAGGACCAAATACTGTCTAGACTATCCCTGATAGACATTTATCTAACCTACTCTTAAATATCTCCAGCGATGGAGATTCTACAACTTCCCTAGGCAATCTATTCCAGTGTTTAACTACCCTGACAGTTAGGAACTTTTTCCTAATGTCCAACCTAAATCTCCCTTTCTGCAGTTTAAGCCCATTGCTTCTTGTTCTATCATTGGAGGCTAAGGTGAACAAGTTTTCTCCCTCCTCCTGATGACACCCTTTTAGATACCTGAAAACTGCTATCATGTCCTCTCTCAGGCTTCTCTTTTCCAAACTAAACAAACCCAATTCCTTCAGCCTTCCTTCATAGGTCATGTTCTCAAGACCTTTCATCATTCTTGTTGCTCTTCTCTGGATCCTCTCCAATTTCTCCACATCTTTCTTGAAATGCGGTGCCCAGAACTGGACACAATACTCCAGTTGAGGCCTAACCAGCGCAGAGTAAAGCGGAAGAATGACTTCTCGTGTCTTGTTTACAACACACCTGTTAATGCATCCCAGAATCATGTTTGCTTTTTTTGCAACAGTATCACACTGTTGATTCATATTAAGCTTGTGGTCCACTATGACCCCTAGATCTCTTTCTGCCATACTCCTTCCTAGACAGTCTCTTCCCATTCTGTATGTGTGAAACTGATTGTTCCTTCCTAAGTGGAGCACTTTGCATTTATCTTTATTGAACTTCATCCTGTTTACCTCAGACCATTTCTCCAACTTGTCCAGATCATTTTGAATTTTGACCCTGTCCTCCAAAGCAGTTGCAATCCCTCCCAGTTTGGTATCGTCCGCAAACTTAATAAGCGTACTTTCTATGCCAACATCTAAATCGTTGATGAAGATATTGAACAGAACCGGTCCCAAAACAGACCCCTGCGGAACCCCACTTGTTATACCTTTCCAGCAGGATTGGGAGCCATTAACAACTACTCTCTGAGTACGGTTATCCAGCCAGCTATGCACCCACCTTATAGTAGCCGCATCTAAATTGTACTTTCCTAGCTTATCTATAAGAATATCATGCGAGACCGTATCAAATGCCTTACTAAAGTCTAGGTATACCACATCCACCGCTTCTCCCTTATCCACAAGGCTCGTTATCCTATCAAAGAACGCTATCAGATTAGTTTGACACGATTTGTTCTTTACAAATCCATGCTGGCTATTCCCTATCACCTTACCACCTTCCAAGTGTTTGCAGATGATTTCTTTGATTACCTGCTCCATTATCTTCCCTGGCACAGAAGTTAAACTAACTGGTCTGTAGTTTACCATGTGCTGTAAAATGTCAGAGTAAACAAACTGAAATAATAGAGAGAAATATACTTGTATTCTCTCATCTTTTGAGTATAGTAATCTGAGGTTTTGATAAAATAGCACTTAAAAAGGTTTTTTGATGGAAATGTGATTTTCATGTTGCTGTTGACCCTTGAAAGGAAACTGCTAAAAAAATGCTGGTAATTCTCTGGCAAAGCACTTCATTTGTTATAAATTATTGTACAGGGTACGTCTACGCTGCGGTTAGACACCCATAGCTGGCCTATGCCAGCTGACTTGAGCTTGTGGGGCTCAGGCTAAGGGGCTGTTTACTTGCAGTGTAGACATTTGTGCTTGGGCTGGAGCCTGAGCTCTAGGACCCTATTAGATGGGAGAGTCCCAGAGCTTGGGCTGCAGCCCAAGCCCAAATGTCCACATTGCAGTTAAGCAGCCCCTTGGCGCGATTCAGCTTGCACGGGCTAGCCATGGGTTTTTAATTGCATTGTAGACATACCCATAGAGATTTACTTTTGGAAGAGTTAGATGTTGTAGAGACCATATCTGTTGCAATATTTAATTTGTAAATATTTGTAAAGCTGAGAATTAGCTTTGCTGGTATAGATCTGGTAAAAGTGTACACTGGGGTTCATCCAGCAGCCCCAAATAAAACGTTTCCTGGGAAAATGAACTTTAACTTTAGCCATAATGAGTTGAGTAATTGTTTGTTTAGATTCTTGAAGGTCTAAACAATAGTGAAAGTGACAGGGCAAATACATAATATATTGGGGAAAGTCATAGACGTTGCCACAAGTAAAAATTGGAGGTGATTACTTTTCTCCATCATAAGACAAAGAGGAAACTATTCATGATCAAGGTGAGCAAACCATCTGATTTTATGGCATACAAAGATGTTTTATATAATAAGGGAAATTGAGACCACCATAAGGCTTTGGATGAAGTGCTCTTTTCATGCCTACTAGAAGATGAATCACTACGTCATTTCTGCTGGCTTTTGCCAGCACAGACTTTGGAAGAGAGGCAGAAAGTGCACCAGGATAGGTTGAGGCATCAGAAAGCATCCATTACTGTCTCTGCATCAGAGAGGTTGTGTGGGGCCAGCACAGCTCAGAAAATTTGGGTGCTGGCCAGGAAGGAAGTCTGGGTGTACGGGGAATGTACTGATTCAATTTATCCTCTCGGAAGCCCCAACTGGCAGAGTTCTTGGCAGGAATTAAAGCTGCCTTCCTCTGGCAGAAATCCCACCAGCCATAATAGTGGGTGAATCCCACCACAAGGGTCCTCTGAGGTGAGTCTGACTTCAGCATTTGAAATGTAAGGTGGGATTACAGATGTCTCATGTTTTTAATAATTCCCAGCAAGGTTTGTGCAGAAAGAAGTTTTAATTTCAGATGCAGGTCTGGAGATGGTATGGGGTGATGGTATGGGGTGATGACCTGAATGGGTGATAACTCTTCAGGTAGAGAGGGTAGTTTCTCCCACTGGCAAGGAGGTAGACTAGGTTTTTCTTCAGTGATTCTGGAGGATGCTTATGTATTGTAAGTGAAATGATTGTACAAAATCCTTTTGTTTGAGGGGTTCTGATTAAAAACATACTGGAAGCATCCTTATTTTCCCTTGTTTATTCCAGGGAGATATTTGTTTTGATCTGATTTAGATTTCTAAGTTGCTAAAGTTCCATAATGAAGTAAAGCAGAATGCTGCGTGTGCAAGTTGCACATACATAAAACCTGAGGAGCTAGATATCTTTGTTGAGTTCACAAAAGTAAGACACAGCATGTCTCGACCTTCTTTATGGGGCCTCATTTTGATTGCATTTATGCTGGCGTAAATCAAAGGTAACTCTCATGGAGTTATACTGGCATAAATCTGGTTAGATAAGAATCAGACCCATATTTGTCTATATGTGAACCATTTAAGAATTTGAAGGGAATTTTCTCACCAGGGAAAATTGATTTTCAAGTCATAGGGATGTAATTCCCCATTTTAAATAAGACTTGCCAGCTGATACCCTGGTAAAAAGTGCAGTTAAACAAATGGAAGCTGACATATCTGTTGAGCCTGGGAGCCTAAATTTATAACTTTGCTAGACACTAAAAATCATGATCTGAGGCCTGGTCTACACTGCACGGTCGGGTCAAAGTAAGTTGTCGTGCATCGACCTAGCTGTGGAAGTGTCTTCACTTACATTTGGCTCCCACCAACATAAGTGCCTCTCTATGCCCATTTAGTAACATCACCTCCCCGATCAGCGTAGAGTCACAGTCGATGCAATTAGGTTGATGTGGTATCAGTGGAGGCAGTGCATTGCTTATAAAATCATAGGACCAGAAGAGACCTCGAGAGGTCATCTCGTCCAATCCCCTGCACTCATCACAGGACTAAGTATTATCTAGACCATCCCTGACAGGTGTTTGTCTAACCTGCTCTTAAAAATCTCCAATGATGGAGATTCTACAATCTCCCTAGGCAATTTATTCCAGTGCTTAACCACTCTGACAAGAATTTTTTTCTAATGTCTAATCTAAACCTCCCTTGCTGCAATTTAAGAGCATTGCTTCTTGTCCTAGCCTCGGAGGTTAAGAAGAACGATTTTTCTCCTTCTCCTTGTAACAACGTTTTATGTACTTGAAAACAGTTATCATGTCCCCTCCCAGTCTTCTCTTTTCCAGCCTAAGCAAACTCAATTTTTTTAATCTTCCTTCATAGATCGTGTTTTCTAGACCTTTAATAATATTTGTTGCTCTTCTCTGGACTTTCTCCAGTTTGTCCACATCTTTCCTGTAATGTGGTGCCCAGAACTGGACACAATACTCCAGCTGAGGTCTAATCAGCATGGAGTAGAGTGGAAGAGTTACTTCTCATATCTTGCTTACACGCTCCTGCTAATACATCCCAGAATGATGTTTGCTTTTTTTGCAAGCGTTACACTGTTGAAACATATTTCGCTTATGATCCAGTGTGACCCCCAAATATTTTTCTGCGATTCCTACTCAGTCATTTCCCACTTTGTATGTGGCAACTGGTTTGTTCCTTCCTAAGTGGAGTACTTTGCATTTGTTCTTATTGAATTTCATCCTATTTACTTCAGACCATTTCTCCAGTTTGTCCAGCTCATTTTGAATTATAATCCTATCCTCCAAAGCACTTGCAACCCCTCCCAGCTTGGTATCATATGCAGACTTCATAAATGTACTCTTGCGTCGACTGTTACTGGTTTTCAGGCACCACTGACAATACAATCAAGACAATTAGCTGGTGAGGACGCGCTGTGCCAACACAAGAAGCCAAGTGTGCACATACGCAAGCAATGTAATAACTCTGGTGGCTGCATGCCACTATAAGTTAGGTCGACATAATATTGTAGTATAGACATGGCCTTAATAAAGACACTGGATGTCTGGCTTATTACAATCTGTAACACAGTAACCTTCCTTTTTTGTCCTATGACTGCAAAGGTGCCACTTCACCTTGGATGGTCTGTTAGAATAGGTGTTAACTACTTATGCTGAACAATCTGCTCCAGCTTGTGACACTCTGAGCATCTTTCCTAGACCTTAAGAAGAGCTCTGTGTCCTTGAAAGCTTGTCTCTTTCATCAACAGAAATTGGTCCAATTACTTTACCCACCTTGTGTCTCTTATATCTTGGGACCAATACAGCTACAGCAACACTGCAAACAACCTTCTATATCTAACATTTTCAATGTGTCTGGTGAGCTATGGCTATGGAAAAACTGTATGCCAGTAGAACTGATAGTTATGCTGATACATAATTATCTCATCCCCATTGCACAAGCAATGTAGGCTGGATAAACTGACATGTCTGAAGACTCAAACTGGCCTACAGGAATAGTTCTGGGTGATCCAGGACTTGGAGGCCCTTCTAAAGACCCATCCTAGGAATGACAGTTCTAGAACAGCACCATTTCTTTGTGGATCCAATTCTGCCTGGCAAGGACCAATGTTCCAACAGAACTTAGATCCACAGAACCAACTGTGGAGAAGGGCCAGAGAGCACAGGCAGTGGAGTGGTCCTACCTGTCCCTTGTTCCCTGCTGTATTTGAAATCAGTATTGTTTTGTTTTGTACATTATAGGCGTGTTCTAAGATGCTTCCCTAAATTCAAACACAAGAGGCAGAAAATGGCTGGAGGGCACATATTGCAGTGAAAGCGCAGCGTCAGCTGGGCCCACGAGCAAATCACAATATGAAGCAGAGTCAGTAAGGCACTTCCATCTCCTTATCTAAGGGAAGAAAAGACACCCCCTCCTGCCTCCCACATCCAGGCCCCCGTCATTTTGGTTGGCAGACACAGCTACAGTCACCAGAGGCCCAGGCACCATCAGAGGCTTATCTTCTCTCCTTTTTTAGAAGCCCTTTCCTCCCCAGTCTGATGCAGCCTGTCTGTACCACAGTGTTCTAATATAAAGGGCTCTCATATAAGATACTACCATCTCCTCCAGTGAAACTTTCAAAATGTTCCTTCAGGTAAATTATGATGTCAAATTCAGCTGATAGAAGTAGTTTATTGTTGGAAGTGAAATGACTGATTTTTTGTTTTGTTTGTTTTTTAGTAAAATAATTGTATGCTGTATAGTGCACTTAATCACTCAGGGGTCAAGCAGTGTCATGTAATTTTTTATATTCCTGTGATGTTTAAATGGTTCACTGCACTAACATAAGCATGCAAGTCCAAGCTTATAGCATGTAACAGTCATAAAATTATTGGAAAGCAGAGGAAAAAAAGTACATTATAAGTTGTACATTTCAGTGACCTAATTCCCGAATACAGACTCAGTATTCAGAAGTGACTAGTTTAAGTGACTAGTTTACAAATAGAGAGCCAGATTTTCCCTTCCACTTCCATGAAGGGAAAGACTCAGATCTGTTTTGGAGGGATGGCGGGGGGCATAACACTAGGAGGTTCACCTCTGGAGCATTGTCCTATTCTTCCCCTTCTGTCTTCTGTAGCCTCAGAGAAGCCTCAGAGAAGTTCTCCCGCCGACATAGCTTCTGCCACTCGCAGGGGCAGGAGTAGTTAAGCTGACGGGAGTGCTCTCTCCTGTCAGCTTAGAGCTGCTATATTAGAGAGCTCTGCGCTGCTGTAAACTCTCCAGTGTAGCTGTGCCAGTAGACATCCATGACTAACACATTCCATAAGACTGCTACAATGCAGGCTGTCACCCTGCTCTTCCCCCAGAGAATCTGCACAGGCAGGGTGTTTGTCCAGTGATATTTTCATAGCCTTTTTCTGCCCCAGCATTTGACATTTGTCCCATACTTTTAAAAGATTTGCACTTAAGAAGAATCTAATATATTGTGATTTTCCTCAAGAGATCAGTGATGCTGGGCTTGATTCTCCTCTCACTTAGGCTCAGATACTGCAGAGATTTAAACACATGCTTACATACATATGCAAAGTTAAGTACTTGCATAACTTTTTGCAGTATTACCCCAGTTTTACATGATGTAACTCATTAGGCTTCAGCTGAGTTACTCCTGATTTACATGAGAAGACAAACAGACTGTCTCTGTGTCTTAGGCCTTGTCTACACTACACAGTTTTGTTGACAAAACAGTGGAAGCATACACACTGCAATGCTCCTTCTGCTGGCAAAACTCTTCTGCTTTGCCAACAAAATAAAGCCACCTTGATGAGAAGTATAGAGCTTTTTGCAGCAAAGTTGTATCAACAAAGTGTCAGTGTAAAGGCCGCATTTGGTTATGCCGTTGTAAGTGGCCTCCAGGAGATGTTCCACAATGCACATCATGGACGCTCTGGTCAGCAGTTCAGACTCCACTGCCCTGCACTCAGGTACACAGGTATCCGCCCCTCCCACTTTGAAGGCTCAGAGTTTTTTAAATTCCACTTCTTGTTTGCTCTGTGTGGAAAACTCACATCATATCTTTCCAGCTGACCATGGCAGCTCCACGCAGCAAACGCTCTCTCACTTGGAGCACACCTGAGTTGTTGGGTCTGTGGGGAGAGGAGGCTGTGCAGTCCCAGCTATGCTCTGGCCTTAGGAACTTCGATATCTATGGACAGGTTTCCCATGGCTTGTTGGATAAGGGTTACAACCAGGACATGCAGCAATGCCATGCGAAGATAAAGGAGCTGAGGCAGACATACCAGAAGGAACGGGAGGCCAACTGTGCTCCGGTGCTTTGCCAAAGACCTACCATTTCTATAAGGAGCTGGATGCCATTCTTGGTGGCAACCCCACCTTCATGAGTCCCATGGATACTTCATTGGGGCTGGAGGCAGCAGACAGTGGTCTCAACCCCAAGGATGGAGTCATGGACAACGAGGTCGAGTTGGAGGATGATGTGGAGCATGCAGCAGGGTCTAGCCAGTCCCAGCAGTCCGTCTCTGGCGTGCATGATGCAGGAGAGGAGAGCCCTGGTGAGTGATCTTTCTGAGTTGATGCTGCTCAGTTATATGAGGTAGAGCTGTCCTTTGCTCTGTATATTCTAGAAACGAGTGAAGGAATAGAAATGTACAAGACTAGATGTGTTTCTGTGTGCTCCACATTTCCCTGTGAGGCTGAACAGTGTGTTAATGCACACCGAGATTTCATAGGAATCTTCCAGACAGGTCTCTAGGAAACTGTCCTGGAGGTACTCACCAATCCTCTGCTGGAGGTTCCTTGGCAGAGCTGGTGTGTTCCTTCCCTCATTGTAGGAAACTTTCCTGTGCCAATCAGCAATCACTTGTGCAGGGACCAAAGCGGCACACAGGCGAGCAGCATAGGGACCAGATCTGAAGCTGCACATGTGCAGGAGATGCATCCTTGCTAATGCTCAGGTGTGAGATATCTGCTTCAGTGACCCCTGCCTGTGGAAAATGGTGGCAGAATTCACAATTTTGTCCCTAGTCACCTCCAGTGATCCCCTTAAAAAACACCTAGACCCTTTGCCCCATCTTGAGCACTGAACCCCCTACTCCTCCCCAGCCGAACTTGCGGTGTTTAGGGTGTTTGCCGAAATGCGTGCTTGCCAAGAGGACAGTGAGAAAGTGATGTGTATGTAAACAAGAGGTGTATTTTATTATAATGATTCAGTGCTGTGTGTGAACTTACAATCATGTTTCTTATGCTTTTGTAGATGTGATCTTCAGGGGAACCCTCTACACACTGATGGAACACCTCTTCCAGATAAGGAAGTGACAAAGGCGGAGCAAGGAGGACATGTTCCGAGAAGTACTCCAATCCTCAGAGTCCGAAAAAAGAACACAGAGAGTGGACAGAGATCATGAAGGAAAATTTTAAAATAGAAAGGCAGGACAGAAAGAAGAGTGAGGAGCACATTGTAAAGGGTCATGAGTGGATGATAAAAATTATGGAGGAGCAAACAGAGATGTTGAATTCCCTAATCATGCTGCAGGTAGTACTCGCTTCCCCCTGCAGCTGATACAGAACTGCTTTCCATGCCCTTCCCAAACTCTTCCCACACATTCCTTGCAACTTCCCAGAACATCTCAGTACACCATTCACTCCACCCCTTCAGACAGCTTCCAAAATGATAATTGGACTTACACGCAGCTGTGAGAGCTTGCACTGCCCTGCACTCTTATCTCTCTTCCCACCAAACCTTTTGTATGCGTTGTTAATTGATATTAAATAAAAACAAACTTTCTGAAAGATAACCAATCTTTATTTGTCTCCTACAGGTAGTGGTTGCTGCTGGGAGTAATACATAGTAGCAATGTGATCATTTGCTGACTACAAATTCTGGGCAGGAATCATCACAATTTTCATGCAAGGCAGCAAGCTAACAAAAGCATGGCAGAGTACTGTACAGAAAGAGAGATTACTGGTGCTCATTGTCAAAATAGCAAAGAATCCTGTGGCACCTTATAGACTAACAGACGTTTTGGAGCATGAGCTTTCGTGGGTGAATACCCACTTCCTCAGATGCATGTAATGGAAATATCCAGGGGCAGGTATATATATGTGTGCTAGCAAGCAAGCTAGAGATAACGAGGTCAGTTCAATCAGGGAGGATGAGGCCCTGTTCTAGCAGTTGAGGTGTGAAAACCAAGAGAGGAGAAACTGGTTCTGTAATTGGCAAGCCATTCACAGTCTTTGTTCAATCCTGAGCTGATGGTGTCAAATTTGCAGATGAACTGAAGCTCAGCAGTTTCTCTTTGAAGTCTGGTCCTGAAGTTTTTTTGCTGCAGGATGGCCACCTTAAGGTCTGCTATAGTGTGGCCAGGGAGGTTGAAGTGCTCTCCTACAGGTTTTTGTATATTGCCATTCCTAATGTCTGATTTGTGTCCATTTATCCTTTTCCGTAGAGACTGTCCAGTTTGGCCGATGTACATAGCAGAGGGGCATTGCTGGCATATGATGGCGTATATTACATTGGTGGATGTGCAGGTGAATGAACCAGTGATGGTGTGGCTGATCTGGTTAGGTCCTGTGATGGTGTCGCTGGTGTAGATATGTGGGCAGAACTGACCTCGTTATCTCTAGCTTGCTTGCTAGCACACATATATATACCTGCCCCTGGATATTTCCATTACATGCATCTGAGGAAGTGGGTATTCACCCACGAAAGCTCATGCTCCAAAACGTCTGTTAGTCTATAAGGTGCCACAGGATTCTTTGCTGCTTTTACAGATCCAGACTAACACGGCTACCCTCTGATACTTGACATCATTGTCAAAATGTCGCCTCAAAGCCTCTCTGATTCAGATAGCTCCCTGTTGTGCCCTTCTAATAGCCCTGATATCTGGCTGCTCAAGTTCAGCAGCCAGGCGATCCACCTCCACACTCCGCCCTAGGGGAAACTTTTCACCCTAAGCCTCACAAATATTATGGAGCATGCAGCAGGCTCCTATGACCACAGGAACATTTTCCTTATTTAGGCCTAACCTGCCATAAAGGCAGCACCAGAATGCTTTTAATCTGTCAGAGGTATATTCTACAGTCATTCTGCACCTGTTCAGCCTATTGTTGAAGCATTTCTTGCTGTTCTCCAGGTTTCCCATATAAAGCTTCACGAGTCATGGGAGTAAGGGGTGTGCTGGGTCTCTCAGGATCACTATGGACATTTCAGCATCCCCCCACTGGAATCTTCTGGTCTGGAAAGAAAGTTCTTGCTTGGAGCTTTCTATACGTGCTAGTGTTCCTGAAGATGCATGTGTAAAGCATCTTCCTGGACCACCCTGCGTTGATGTCAGTGAAACACTCACAGTTATCCTGAAGTACCATAGAGAAGTATCCCTTTGTATTGATATACTCCATCACAAGATGATCTGGGGCCAAAATTGGAATACATCTCCCACCTATTGCCCCACTGCAGCTAGGGTTTCCCATTGCCGCAAAGCCATCCACTATTTCCTGCACATAGCCAAGAGTCACAGTCTTTCATAGTCCATGTGATTAATGGACTTGCACACTTGTGTTAACACAGCCCCGATAGTTGACTTCCTGACTCCAAACTGATTTGTGACTGACAGGTAGCATCCGGAGTTGCCAGCTTACACAGTGATCGCCATGTGCTTCTCCACCAAGAAGGCAGCTCTCATTTTGGTGTCCTTGAGCCGCAGTGCTGGCGCGAGTTCTGCACAAGAAGGTGGCTTTCCACATCAGAAAGTTCTTGTCATCCCAGACCTGCATAACGATGTCACCACTTGGTGCTTGTTTCCCCAGCCCAGAACTAATGTTCCAATGTGTTCTTCTGCTCCCTGAATGCCAAAAGTAATCTGATGTAATTTCTTTCCATTACACACAGCAAGTCAGGCAACTTTGATTCCTGTTCAGATTGGGTGTTCATGATCTACTGCATGACCATCTGTGACATGTTCATAACAGCAGCCACAACAGTAGAGAGCAGTTCAGGATCCATCCTTTCAGACAGAGATGACTGACTGTCTGTCAGTAAACAGGGGCTATTGAAAAATGCCATAAAATGCAGTTGAAAGCCCATGGAATCCTGGGGCAGAAAAATCTGCATCGTAGGACATTGAGCCCGCGTCCATGATGCACTGCAATCCACATGCAATCCATCCCACAACTCCTAGCTGCAGAAAGTGGCGAGTAGCACAGTGGGATAGCTACCCACAGTGCACTGATCTCACTGTTGATGCTAGAGCACCAGCTGTTGACACCCACAAGTGATGTAATTAAACCAGTTTCTGATTGTCTGTGTAACTTGAGTCAACAAAACTGTGTAGTGTTGACAAGGCCTCAGAAACATAGTTTGAGTAGTGCTTGCTGTTTTGCAAAAGTCTCTGTTGCTCATTCTGTCTTTGTTGTTATCTACAATACTGCAAGACCAGATACTCTGAAGGTCAGACATCCACATAATATAAACTCATCCTGGTCTGCAGACAGGAAGAGAAACCAGTTAAAATTTTGGCTTTCTTTGTGATAGAAGCAACAATGAGAAAAAGATAAGAGATAAAAATCCCTGTTTCTTTGGAAGGAAAAAATTCTTTAACATTTTCCTTATAAGACAGTGTTTTGAGATTAGGGGTGTTCTTATTTGGAGAGGGAAGCTTGTCTATTTGGGTTATTCCTTACTTACGGGACTGGCAATGGAACAGTGCAGAGAAGGTCAATAAACTTTTAAGGAAATTTGTGGCTGCCAACCATTATCCAATCTGGATTCAGACAATGCATGTGGAGAACTTCATTGTTACTTGTTATTATTTTGGTTCGTTGGTTGGCTTTTTGTTTTGTTTTTGTGGGGACAGAGGAAATTAAGTTCACTGTTTTAGTGCTCATGTAAAGTATTGGATTGACAATACTGGAAACTGAAGAATTCCACCCATGGATAATATGGAGCACAAACGGTAATGCAGGCTTCCCCACCTTGCCGTATATCACCTCTTTGCCCCAGCCCAATCCTGGAGAGAACCATGTCTAGGGATCAGAGGGTGGTTCAATCTCCAGGCCCAAATCAGTTGCACTGCTGAGAGTGCCTGTTCAGACTGTCTTTTGATTACATGCTCAACTGAGGAGCTGCATTGAGACTGTTGTTTTATTTCATATATATCATTGAACAGCCACCAGCTGAGAAAGAATTCTGCCCCTGATCAGTGGTCCCTGAATTTGAACAGAACAACCTACCTTGATTTGAGTGACACGGCATGTCTACAATGCCCACGTTATAGCGCAGCCATGGCAGCACTGTGACATGGGCAGTGTAAACATGCTTTATTGCTGGGGGAGAGCTCTCCTGGTGATTAAAAAAAAAACCACCCCGAATGAGGGGTGGTAGCTTTCCTGGCGATAAAGCGCTGTCTGTACTGGCACTTTTCAGTGCTAAAACTTTCATTGCTCAGGGAGATGTTTTTTCACACCCCTGAACAACTAAAGTTTTAGTACTGAAATTGGCAGTACTAAATAGACACAGCCTAACTCTTTGACCAGTCTATTTCTGGTGTTGTTTGGGGAGCATTCAGTTAGTTTCAGTGCAGTTAAATCAATCTTACTTGAAAAAAGCTTCCCCTCCTCACCTTCCCTCTGCAGAGCTATCCTCCAAAGGCAAATGTTGTTTTGAATACTCCATCAAGGGTGCGGTGTGATGGGTCTACTCCAAATCTGAATGCTCCCACAGATAAGATTTCAAATATTAATAAAGTTTGCTGAGGAATATCTAGATCTTCTTCGTAAGACATTAACTATATCAGACATTCTATACATACAACCTAAGAATCTTGAAAGATTTACATATGCCTCTATTGTAAACAGATCTAAATTAGTCTTTGTAATCTCTAATTGATTATACTTTTCATTTTGAAAAGAGACTAAGGGCTTATTTACACTTACAGTGCTGCATCCGTGCAGCGGCACCACTGTAGAGCTTAATGAAGATGCTCCCTATACAGATGGGAGAGCTGCTTCTATCTGCATAGATCTCCACCTTCCCAAGTGGCGGAAACCCTCACATCGACATAGCACTATCTACACAAGGGATTAGTTTGGTATAACTATGTTGCTCAGGGATGTGGATTTTCCACAACTTGGAGCTACCTAGTTATACCAACATAAGTTTGTAGTGTATACCATGACGTAAACTGTGGACTGGAAAGTCAGTCTTATCTGACTCAGTTGGCCTAATGGAGTTACACCAGTGATAAATTTGGGCTATTCTGTTTAGTAAAAACTTTTAAAAGTCTGCATTTTGAAAGGCACATGGAATCCAGTTTATTGCTGGTATATTCTCTCAATGCAGGGTGTTTTTTCCCTCCTAATTTTGCTAAAGAGATTGGTTTAATGCAGTGGTTCCCAAACTTGTTCGGCCGCTTGTGCAGGGGAAAGCCCCTGGCAGGCCGGACTGGTTTGTTTACCTGCCACGTCTGCAGGTTCGGCCGATCGTGGCTCCCACTGGCCACGGTTCGCTGCTCCAGAGCAATGGGGGCTGCGGGAAGCGGAGCAGGCCAAGGGATGTGTTGGCCACCACTCCCATTAGCTCCCATTGGCCTGGAGCAGCGAACCGTGGCCAGTGGGAGCCGCGATCAGCTGAACCTGTGGACACGGCAGGTAAACAAACTGCCCCACCAGGGGCTTTCCCTGCACAAGCGGCGGAACAAGTTTGAGAAACACTGGTTTAATGTATCAGCAACCTGTAAATTACACTGTTTTGCTATTCATAACTGTTCTCATAGTGTAAGCACAGATGGCTAACTTTCCACTGACTGCAGCCGAAAAACAAAATGGCTGAGGCTATGTGGAAAAAAAGAGGTATTCTTTGTTCAAAAGGCACAAAAACATCTGTCAGGAAAAGTGGGCAACTATTCTTTGTTTTTTTATTTATGAAAGTGCTCGTAATTCAGATTAACTCTGTTTGTACTTTATTTATTATTGCTTCACCTACCTTGAAACTGTCAGAGCTTTAATAATTGGGTAAAAAGCTATCTAGCGTCACTGCAGCTCTTGTTCGTATCTGGTATCATCCTCTGCTGAACTAATTTTGTTACTTCTAAGAGCCACGCTTGTCATTGGTTCTCATCATATAACACTCCCTCCTTCTCTATGGCACTTTATGACCCTCGTTACCTTAGTATTGGTGTGCCTCGCAATCTTTAATGTATTTTATCCTGTGAGGTGGGGAAAAGCTATTATTTCCTATTTTAGGGATGAGGCTGAGAGAGAATAAGGCTTCAAATCTCTGAAAGTTAGGGACCTAAACACCTTTGAGGATCTGGGCCTAAGTGATTTCTCCAGTGTCACACTGGAAATCTGTAGCAAGGCAGGGAATTGAACTTGGGTCTCCTGCATCACAGACTAGCCCCTAACTCATGGGACAGCATTAGCTCCACTAATGATGTACAGAAGTTCTTTTTCCACTAGTTGTGGAAAAACTACACTGTTACAAAACTGTCAAGACCACTGACTCATTCTACAATAATTCAGTTAGCTTCGTCAATAAAATAAACATGTAAATAATGAAAATATTTCAACCAGGTTGTTACATGCTGTAGACTTAGTCATGTACAAGGGAATGTATTGAATTAGAAAAAAAATTATATACTTTACTATATAACGTTAGATAAGTATTGGAACATATCAGGGCTTATCCTAAACTGAACTTTTGGTTTTGAATCTTAAACAACGACAACTAATTATTAAATAATTAACATATGTCAAATCTCATCAGAGGGAGTAGTTGCTATTTATCGATGTGTGAACAATAACTGTACACTGAACACAGATGGAGAACATATGTACTGGGCCCTCTGTTGTCTTAAAGTAGAATTCAGACACTGAAACATAACCAGGTCTATCATTCTCTTTCATAGTAATGAATCACCAACACCCGCAACAAATGACTCCAAGTACAACCATGTCCCAGCAGAGCCATCCTACCCAGAGCCCTCAAGGTGGGTTGTTGAACATGCCAAATGCACTGACTACCCAGCAGCAGCAGCAACAGAAGCTGAGGCTTCAAAGGATCCAAATGGAAAGGGAGAGAATTAGGATGCGCCAGGAGGAGCTCCTGCGACAGGTACTGCTACTCTTTCTGCAAACATTTTTCATTTGATGCATCTAATTATGTTTTTTTCTATGCACAAACCACAAACAAGTACAACCAGAATTAATTTTTCTTTCAGATAAAGAGAACAAAAAAAGGAAATAGTCTTAGCGAGTACATGACGTTTGTGTTTCTTTTCACAAAGTGGCTACTTATTTCTGCATCTAAAAGTCCCTAGAAATTTAAAGGTGCAGTATATGGGGGAAAAAAAGAAGTCCTGACAGTTTAATAACTAAATACACAATAGCTATACCAGCAGAGAGTAGACACCAAATTCTGCTCTTTTGCAACTGTGTAAATCCAAAGTAACTCTGTTGATCTCAGCTGAATTTACACTGATTTGAGTGAAAGCAGAATTTGGCTCTAGCATAATACAGTGGGCCAAATCTTGATCCCATTAAAGACAATGGCAAAACTCCCAGAATTTGTTCCCAACAGTCTGTCTTAGAGGTTTGGGGCCAAATTTTGTTACTGGTGGCATTTTGCCCTTTGATTACCATACAACTTTGAGTTACATCTCACGTGAATGTGGTCTGGCTGGTAATTTTTCCAGGGGCAGTGTGGGTTTTTTTTTACATTTTGTGTATTCTTATTTTTCAGGCTCAGCTTTATAATGACTCATACAATACAAATAGATATGTGGCTTCCTTTGCACTGCTTTAAGGAAATAAACAGTTTTAACAATTGCAAAGGATGTGTTTCTTCTGTTAGGGATTACTCTGCTGCTGCTATGATTTATATACTATATTAATCAACTTCCTTAGAGAACACAAATAACCTGTTTCCCTTAGGAACACAGTGTGAACTGAGTACGTTTTATTGAGGATATTATGGTCATAGGCTGTAGCCTTGTAAATGCGCAGTCAGAGTTCCAAACATCTAAAAAAATAGTGCATTTTCACCAAAGAAAAATCTTAGAAATCTGTTGCTTTAATTATTATTTCATGATTACAGTCTTCTTGACTTGGGATTTGTGCCTAAATACATGTAGTTATTTCAGGGTAACATTTGTTTATACTGTATTTCTAAATACAGTATCACATTTCTTGGCAGCAAATAGAAGTATGTTTTCTCTTACGGTAATGACACCAATTGACATAATATTTTTGGTGTTTTATTAGTGTACTGTAAATGTACCAGTGTTTGTTTGCTTGTAATAGTCACTATCACAATATAATTTTGAATTTTGAAATTCCTTATTTTGATCTTAGATATTTCTTTTATAGTGATTGGTGCAAATAGCAAAGTGGAGCTCAAATCAAAGTTCCTCATGTAAACGCCCCTAGTCTGTGGCAGCATCTGGCCTCTGACTATCTTGCCACAATTAAGTGAATCTACTTTTTCTTCTTCTTTTTTTACCTAGGGAGGGGAATTAATGAAGGGAGATGTGTTAGTGATGACAACAGACTGGAATGTTTAGAACATATTGTGGGGAGCAAGGAGCAAAAGCATCATCATGTCGTTGAAGCTTTTAAGAAGGAAACCGAGATCTGGCTTATCAAAGCAAATGTTACCTGAAAGGGATGTTTGCCTGCCCAAGTAGGACCTAACTTATTTTAGGACAGATGGAAAGTTTCCTCAAAGCCACAAATTAACAGCAAGCTGGTTCGTTTCTCCTTGCCAGTATGCGGCAAAAATGTAATGAATGGTGATTACCTCCTTTTCCTCTGTTAGCCTCGAAGTGCCTAGGACCATTATTAATAAAAGGAATAAGAAATCCAAGGTCCCTCCAGAATATTTTACCATGTATTTCTGCCATCAAACCTTTGGGACATCTCCAGTCTGGAGTTCTTTTTTCTTGGAGTCTTATTTGAATTATCACTGTGACAATAGTGTCTACAGATGGATTGAAAAGAATCAACAATTTTCCTCTATTTTGGGACTTCCTATGTGTAGCTGTTAGTGCAGATTTTGGCTCAAAGTTACAGGTTCTGCTATCAAATACTAGTGTTCTGTACCAACACAGGAAGGATTGCTAACCTAGTGAGAAAGGACACCTATTTTAATGATGTAAAGAGTGGAGCTGGACAAATATAGCACAAGAGAATTTGCAAAAACTCTTTCTAATAAAACATGCTAATTTGCTTCCCTTGTGCTTACAACTCCTTTCATCCTTTTTTCTACAAATATTTGTATGAACACACTTTAAAATTTTTTTAAAAAAGATTACATCAAGACACTTTGAAACTTTGCACAACAACGTCTAGTTACATTTGTAACAAACAAGAAAAAAATCAAAGATCAAAATGCAGTCCTGTTATAGGCCTGGATCCAGCAAAGCACTTAAACACGTGCCAAATTTTAAGTTCATAGTTCCAGTGCCTTCAGTAGAACTACTCACATGTTTATAGTCAGGCATGTGCTTAAGTACCTTGCTGAACTGGGGCCACAAAGCAGAGACAACTCCACTGAAGCCAACTGAAGTTTAGACCTAATCCTGCAAACATCTTGTACCCAAATTCTGTATGCTCACACCTCATATAAGTCCCTTTGATGCTGCAAGTACATGTGTGGCAAGCAACAGGGAGTCATGCTTCTTCACATGTGAATACAAGTATGATGATGCACTAGGCGTAGTCCTCCACACTGAGCAGTCTGCTCCACCCCCAGCTGCAGTTCCATTGCCCTCCTAGCCCACCCCAGCCCCAAACACAGCTGTGCCCTGCCCCCAGCCCAGCTCTGGCCCTAGCCCCAGCTCCACTCTGCCCACTGCTCCGCCCGCAGCCCAGCTCTGCCCTCATTCCCTCTCCACCCCCAGGCCTGCTCCGCCTCTAGCCCCAGCTCCTTCTCCATACCCAGTTCTGCCCCCAGCTTTGCCTTCAGCACAAGCTCTTGTGCTGAGGCAACTGTGCAGTAATGGAGGGAGGGCACAGACAGATCCCATTACTGGTATGGAGAGGCAGGACAGAAAAAGTTTGGCCACCACTGCCCTGGAAGATAAAGAGTAAAGGACAAAAAAGTATTTTTGCAATCTGTAGCCTGTAGTCATAATCAACAGGAACTTTATAAACTTCTTGTCAGCAGTCAGAGCAGTACTGAGGCCTAGCAGGAAGATGGAGTGTAGCAAACCCCTGAGGGGTTTCATTGTTGAAACATTGTTATTCCTATCCTAATCCTTCACTGCTGCTTTTGCTTTTTTTCATGCAACCTGTCTAAGAAAAAATGCTGAGTAAGTGTATGTGCTTGCTGCTAGGCGACCGAAATGAGGTGAAAAGGGTTTGGGTGAAAGGGAGTGGAATTCTTTTGGCAGGTCCCTCAAATCTCTTTTCAGCTTGACAGCAGCTGCTGGCTGGCTGGCTTTTTCCAGTCATTCCCGTCTCTGCAGCTGCTCTGCTGGAGAGACACACCCAGCAGTGAAGGAATACAGAGTTCTAGGAGGTTTCTAGTTAGAATGTTGTTTTTTTCCCCTCCCCTTCATTTCAGTAGGTGAAAGCTAGCGTTTGAAAAAGTAACAATTCTCTCTCTCCTTGAGCAATTGAGTGGGGAGCTGAGCAGTTGATGTTTAATAAGGGTTCTTTGTTTCAAAAAGCAGAATGTGACACAGCTTTCATTTGAATCTTACCTTGCCTTGTCATTTCAGAAGCATTTCATTTTCCCAATTTCTTTCCCACTGATTATTTTTGTTAGTCTTGCAGAGAAAAAAGGCAAACTAACCTTTCTAAAGTCCGTTGGAGATGGAAGTTATTAGAGGAGCTGTCAGTGGGAAAGGTCTGAAACGCTCACACAGAGAAAGTGCCCTGTTTCCACTATCTCTTGATGAGCTGAATGGTTGTGTAAGTGTTGAACTTCAGAAACTTTTCACCTTGTCATGAAGTGCAGGGGAAACCAAGCCAAGGTCATATTTCCCATAGGGTTCATCCCAGATGTCACTTTCATGGGTGCAGAGGGCCCGGCAGAATTCTGCAATTCTAATTCAGAAAAGGGAAGGTATGGGAAGCCTGAACAAGGGAGAAGCAGTGTGGGAGAGTTCCAGATGCAGATCCACCAGCATTTTGTCCTTGTGGGGTGGGAGCTCACTGGCTGCTGGGCTCCTAGAGTCCTGGGGCTGCAGCAGCAGTCCAAAGGGTATAGCCAGTGCACGGTCTGGCCATTAGCCCTATGTACTGAAAGCACACGCAGTGTCTAAATGCTCGATTTTCTACCATAAGTGAGAGGATCAACAGGAGAGGAATTATAATGATTAGCAATATAAAAGCATGTGCAGTGAGATATTTCTCAGGGAAGGTTGCAGGAAATGCGACAGTGGAGCTCTAGAATCCTTTGGCATACAGTTGAAAAGAGGTTTACATCAGAAGTATGTACAAATACAATGAATAATTCAATATGCTGCACCCCTTTGAAGCCTCTAAAGATTTTGGCAGCTTTAGCAAATACCCACCAAAGAAGCAGGTATTTTGACAATGTTGTAATCTCAGGATATTGCATTTATTTATTTTTCTTTTTGTTTCCACTGATTCCCCATCCCCTTCCCTTTTTGACAACATCCACAGCAATGCCAGGCAGATTATTATGGGCATTCACTTCTCTTTGAAGTGAATGCCAAAGGCTGCCTGAATTGGTTAGCAGGAGGGATTCCTCCTTCGCCTTTTTACTGTCTAGAAAGCTAGAGACCTACAGCATGTGTCTCCAAACCTGTCATCCGCATGCCAGTGGAACAGCACACTGCCAGGCACTTCAGTTATAAGGATGCCTAATACTGCGTTGCTGGGCTAGATAGTAACTAGTCCTGCAGTGCTGTGCAAAAGGAAGGAGGGAGCATCAGGAGCCTTTTTTCCTTGTGCCCCTGTGCATTGTTCAGGCAGTCATGGTCTTTGTTGCATTGTCACCCAAGAAACAAGAGGGTATATCATTGACAGCAGTGCTTATAAAGGGGCCCCACACCACATCCCCTGCACCAGAAAGAAGAGTTGGACCAAAACAGGGAACGAGTGATGATGATAATGAGGCTAGTCACCTCGATTTCAAGGACGTCGACAATCACAGTTTGTACTAATGGGACATTGCATGACTCCATAGAACAAATCAGGAAGAACAGTGTTTACCTCACTGGCCAAAGAGCCTAGCTGTGTTGATTGAGCTGCACATTGTTTTCATGCCTGACGCTGTGTTTCCAGCAGCTCAATGTGATTCTTCTCAAAAGTGTGGACACCCACCCTTAAGACATGTTGTTCTGCAATAAGATCCATCACCAGCTGCTCAATGGTAGAGTCAGAAATGTTAGTTTTGTGCAGTTTTTGTGTCAGAGTGCCTTTGAAACGTTTAATATGCTCTCAATGGTTTAATGCCTATGCTTATTTTGGACTATAAGACTTGTTTTTGCCATTTGAAGAGCTATGAATGGCTTTTTAAGCATCACAGCTAAGAATACACCAAAAGGGCTCTGAGCAAGGACACACTGTTGCTTAATCCCATTTGTGATTGGAAATGGGACTGTTGGGTCAGTGGTTTTCAAGCTGTGGGTTGCGACCCAGTACTGTCAGTGGTGCTGCCCAGCTAAGGCAGGCTAGTCCCTACCTGTTCTGGCACTGTGCTGCACCCCAGAAGCAGCCAGGAGCAGATCCAGCTAGGTGGGGGGACCATGGGGCTCTGTGTGCTACCCGCGCCTTGAGCACCAGCTCCACACTCCCATTGGCCAGTTCCGAATTGGGGGGGCAGTGCTTGTGGGCGAGAGCCGCGTCAAGGTGCTTGCATACCTCCGCATAGGAGCCGGATCTGCTGCTGGTCGCTTTCAAGGCAGAGCGTGGTCCACAGTGCCAGGACAGGCAGGAAGCCTACTTTAGTACCCCCGCTGCACCGCTGACTGGGAGCTGCCCGAGGTAAGCCCATACCCCAACCCCAACCCCCAATTACCTGCCCCAGCCCTGAGCCCCCACAAACCCAGAGCCCCTTTCTACACCTCAAACCCTTCATCCCTGGCCCCAGCCCAGAGCCTGAATCCCCAGCCCAGAGCCCTGACCTCCTCCCACATCCCAACCCCCTTCCCCAGCCCAGAGCCCCCTCCCAGAGCTGAAACCCCTCATTCCTGGCCCCACTCCAGAGCCTGCACCCCCAACCTAGAGCCCTGACCCCCTCCCACACCCCAACCCTCTGCCCCAGCCCTGAGCCCCTCCCACACCCCAAACTCCTCATCCCCAGCTTTGTTGGGTCGCGGACATCCAACAGTTTTCTTTAACTGGGTCGCCAGAAAAAAGTTTGAAAACCACTGTTCTAGATGGCAGTCGCTGTAAAGGAGAAAATTCAGACACCAGCAGGGCATATGGAAGGAGCGCTTTCATGGCTGATAGAAAGAGAAGACATTTTTGAGAAAGCAGCAAAGAATCCTGTGGCACCTTATAGACTAACAGACGTTTTGGAGCATGAGCTATCGTGGGGTGGGGCCAGGAATTCACCCACGAAAGCTCATGCTCCAAAACGTCTGTTAGTCTATAAGGTGCCACAGGATTCTTTGCTGCTTTTACAGATCCAGACTAACACGGCTACCCTCTGATTTTTGAGAAGTCACACTTCCTTTAACTGTATTTGTAATTTTTTAGTACACTGCAAACACACCCACAAACCTTCTAATATAAATTTCAGTTAATGTGGGGTTACTTTGGTTTAACTTCTGTAACTCTCTCCTTGTAGCTATGATTATGGTAATTTCATTTTTGGGAGAAGATGAGAGTACACTTAACAAAATAACATAAAGCGTTTAACAGCTATGGAACCTCATGTTCATCAAGCTGTTTAGTTTGTGGGCAATATGCTAAGTGGTCAGCTATGTCCGAAAATTTTCCTCAAAACATTCCTCCCACAAATAAGAATTTTTTGACAAAATGGCCACTCTTTCCAGAGCACTGAACTCACTGCTCCTGCACAAACTACTGAGAGTCTCGCAACATGTACTTGGAATTTAATACTGTCTGGGTTTTTTCTGTGCTTCAGCTGAACTGATATAATCACTTAGCCAGGGAATTCAGATACTGAACTCTCTGGAAAATGTGGTGCCAACTACTGATTGGTCCAACTAGGAGAGATTCATGCCCAAATTAATTGACCTATGTAGCCAGATATAGTATCTGGATTCAGACTGTTCTACTTCAGAGTGATAGCATTGTCAGCAATCTATTTGAGGCTTGCTTACTCCACTCCAGGATTTAGAGAGGCCTTGAGTATCAAGGCCATCTTTGAGCTACAAAGCAAGGGAGCTACAGCAGTGGTTTTCAAACTTTTTTTCGGCGATCCAGTTGAAGAAAATTGTTGATGCCCGCAACCCAGTGGAGCTGGGGATGAGGGGTTATGGTTGTGGGAGGGGGCTCTGGGCTGGGGCAGGGGGTTAGGTTGCGGGAGAGGGTCAGGGCTCTGGGCTGGGGTGCAGGCTCTGGGGTGGGGCCAGGAATGAGGTGTTTGGGGTGCAGGAAGGGGCTCTGAGTTTGGGGGGCTTAGGGCTGGGGCAGGGAATTGGGGCGCGGGCTTACCTTGGATGGGTCTCGGTCAGCAGTGCCGCCGGGGTGCTAACGCAGGCTTCCTGCCAGTCCTAGCACCACGGACCACGTTGCGCCTAGAAAGTGGCCAGCAGCAGATCCAGCTCCCAGGTGGAGGCATGCAAGCGGCTCCGTGTGGCTCTTGCCCGCAGGCACTGCCCCCACCAGCTCCCATTGGCTGGGAACCAGCCAATGGGAGTGCAGAGCCTGTGCTTGGGGCAGGGGTAGCACACAGAGCCCTGTGGCCCCTCAGCCTAGGAGCCAGACCTGCTGCTGGCCACTTCCAGGATGCAGCATGGTGTTAGAACAGGTAGGGACTAGCCTGCCTTAGCTGGGCAGTACCACCGACAGGTCTTTTAATGGCCCAGTCGGTGGTGCTGACCAGAGCCGCTGCAACCCAGTGCCTTCCATTCCGCAACCCAGTACTGGGTCGCGACCTGCAGTTTGAAAACCACTGATCTAGAAAAGCCTTTCTGTAACTTTCTACATAGAGACAGTGCTAGGGTTTGTCTGTACGAGAAAGCTGCATCTTTGTAACTTGAATCAGCTTTTAAACTGATATAGTTAAACCAGTGCAAAAGGCAGTGTGAACAATCTTATATTCATGGAAAAGTAATTTAACTAAATTGAAATAAGCCAGTCTTGTACAGATAGGATTCACACAGCCTTTTGCACCAGTTTAACGATATCTGTTTACATTTACACCATAGGTTATACTGGTGAACCCTTTTATTATTATTATTATTATTATTTATTATTTATTTATTAATGAGATGCTTGAGGGATGGTAGCAGACAGCAATATATACCATATACTGTCTAGTCTCTTCAATACAGTTTAGTTCTGTAAAGTATTTTGCATCACAGTTCTCATGAAAGATCAAAGGCTGGATTCAAAGGAGGGAGCCTTGCTCTTCCTCACTCTCCTTTCGCCTCTGCACAAATTGCCCAGCATTCCACTGGGGACTGCAGCCCCTGCTTCCTTCTAGTTGCTGTCCCAAAGGGAACATCACCCACCACCCTTTCTGTACCAGTTCACAGAGCTGGCTGAGTAAAGAGCAAGGAGCACATTAACCCCTCTCATGGGCTGGTGCTGCTGCTCTGGCATGTGCATTCTGGGAACCATAGCAGGAATAGGGGCCTGAGCCAGATAGAATTTCTCCTTGGGAGTCAAACTTGCAGTGTAGCCTCTCTGTGCTTGAGAGTGCCACGGGTAGAATTTGTCCTGTAGCTGTATGATATTTTTGACCGGTTGGGAATATGTCTGTGTCAAATTGTGAAATCCATTTTGTTTTGTGAATCTCAATTTGTTTCAGGGGCTTATATTTTGTATTGCAACTTCCTTTGTGGATTAGAGTATCCATTTTATAGCAGGGGCTCGACACCTAGTGGAAAGACTATGTCTGAGAAACTATGACAGAGCAATAAAGGGCCATCAAAGCTGAATAACTCTTTTCTACTGGTAGGCCCATTGACTTTTAGTTAATCTCTACACAGAAGCCAACCGCGAGTGGGGGAGTGGACCCCAAAAATCTCCCATCTGAAGCACATGAGCAAAAAAGGGACAGGGACTGTTTTAAAAGAAGGATGCTTCACTATGCAAAGGGCCAAACCATGAACACAGGGAAGAAGACCAGGATAATGAAGGCAGGGAAGGGTTGCCAAGCCTAAGGATGTTGCTCAAACCCAGGGCAAACAGGAGGAGTGATATCAGACATAGGGGAGAGGGCGGAATGGGCTGTGTTCAGGATTTAGTTATTTTCCCAAGATCTGTAACTGTAGTGTGCTCTGTTAAGAGTAAACTGTAATGGTAAACAAATTTCTTTGTTAAGCCTGTGTTCCTTGCTTTCCAGCCACTTGTCTTGGATTTAACTAGAAACTGGAGCTGCCACAGCCAGGTGGACTCTGGGGAATCTTGTCTAAGCAACTGAGATCTTGGGATGGGTGGGCTGAGGCCCTGGTTCCGAGATTTAAGAAGGCCCAACTGCAAGGAGCTCATTGCCCAAGAAGGATATCGTACACATGGTTTACACCCAAGAGCATGCCTGTGAGACCCAGAGCTGCAAACTGTGGCCAGCCTCTGCCCAGAACCAGCAGGGTTATTATAACCGTAGGGGATTCATCAGATGGGTTCACTAACAGACTGGTCTATCCAGAGAGGAGAACTGGACTAGGTTGTAATAGTATGGTATAGCAAACCAGTGTTGAACAAACCATAGGCTGTGGAGCCAGTGGAGGGTACCCAGGCCATGACCCAACCACTTTTTGGCCAAGCCAAACCTGATTGGCATGGCAACCCCGGGCACCGGGTCACAATGCTACTCACTCAAATTGACCTGTCAGCCTCTTATGCCAGGGTTTATATGCCCTTCCCTGAACCTAGTTGCATACCACCAGAACCTTTAATTTGTGCACCCCCTAGCCCCAAACTATCAACAGTTAGGCGTTGTCTTTGACGGAGGGGCAGCCAAGCCAAACCTGAGTGGCTCTGTGACCCCATGCATCAAGTCACCACACCACTTGCTCAGATTTGGAGTAGGTAGGTACAGGGACTAATAGGATGGTTTAAGCTGCTGGTGGGCAGGGTATCGGAGAGGTAGAAGAGGAAGGTCAGGTTGGGAGGTAATCTGTGCTCCCTCCCCCACCCCCACTTTAAATGGCACTCCACGGCCCCTGGAACAGACTACAATTGTAGAGTGTTGGGAGTTGGCTTATCTTCATGAGAGAGAACTGCATTAGTAGCACAGCTGTCATTACTGACTTTAGATGAATAACCTGACACTTCATCTGGTTCATGGTGAGTTTACTTGGCTTACATCTGCAACTCCTCTCTCCTCAGCCTTTGGAACAACAGCCATTTATATAGGTGCCTCAAACTCAAATTAGACAGCTGCTTGTCTTTTATTTTGACCCTTTTGCATTTCCTTAACAAGCAGCTGATCTCATGTGTGTGGCCACATTGCATAGCCTTGGAGACTGTAACACCGGAAAGCTACCAAAGGAATCAAGGTCTTGAAGGATGAAGTGGAGGTTGTTTGGTGTCTTTGAATAGAGGGAGGCAGCTCCAATCATATGGGGCTTCATGTAAGAAGGCAGAAAGTGGGAAAAGAAGGCACCTCGATATTCCTGAGATAGGTTAATTAGAAAGTCTTCCATAGAAAGAGAAGGTATTTATCTCCATCCTCCATTTAACTTAAAACAGTCTATGGAAGTATATGGATTGTTCAAAATCTTATTTGACTCCTTCCCCCCACTTCCCTCCTGCCCATCGTTTTGATTTAACATAACACTTTCCCAATAACTTGGTGGACCAGTGGAGTGAAGACATCTTTCTGAGTAATGGAATTCACTAGTTACTCTGAATTAAAAATGTCTTTGACAGTGTTTGAGAACAATTATGGAAAATTACTTGGAGAGAGCTTTCAGCTGCCGGTATGTCATTACCTGTTGTAGAAACACAGGAGACTGGAATAGCATACCTGCTAGGCATCTGAGAGTTTTAATCAAAAGAGTTGCAAAACTCCTTTGCTGTGTATCCACCTACTGATTGTAAACAAACTTTCACTTCAGTAATGGCCTTTCTCCTCTACCAGCATGTGACCTCGAGAACTCTTTCCTCAGTAGATTTTCTTTGGCGGCGCTGTGATGCAGATTCTCTGTGATAGATAATTGGTAGATACTCACAGTCATTGCTGGTTCATCACTAATACCACCGTTTCCAGCAAAGTACATTTTATAGACCAATCTCTTTCTACATTCATTTTTCTTTATTTCTAGTCATATTCAAGGACTTCTGCTATTATAAGTGGCACTAGAACTTATTAAAATGTTGGTTTTATGTTGTGTGGTCCCTTGACAGTACAAGCTGCTGCATGCAGGAAGGTTTCCCAGTCACCTTTGCACAGATAGGATTATTCAGTCTGATATTCTTTACAGTGCCAATGAACTTATTTTGCATTCTGGAAATTGCAAAAACTGGCATGACATCCAGCAGGAACAAAATTTAGGTAATAAAGGTGACCAAATTAAAAAATGTCACTTCTTGAACCTTCACTGTTTTTGGTGATGCACACAATGAGGTCCCAAAATTCCCAGTGGCAGCAGGAGCAGGCCCAAAGTTTGCGTTTTGTCCTGTGTGTTTTACCTGAGAAATAGATATAAAAAGTTGTTTGGTTTTTGTTCTGCTTGGCGGTGACCGAATAAGTTACATGCAGGTCATATCCTATGCTTTTCATCCATTGCCTTCTGCCCTTCCTTTAATTGGGGGAACACCTCAGGAGCAGTGACACAAGCCTGAGCCAGTAAAAAGATGCCATCCATTCTGAATAGGACTTGGTTCCAAATACCTGGGAGAGAAGTATATTAATATTTACAGTTATTTGGCCTCAAACACTGTTCTGTCTAGAGTATTGGCTATACTTACTTTAAAATTATCTTACATCCTTGCAAACAGAATAAATAGTTCTCATATTGAGTCAGTATTTTCTGCCCCTGGCCAAAATCTTATCATTAATAATGTATGAAGGCCCCAGTTAGGGCTGGAAAACATATTGCCCAAATTGCTAAAATATGGCCTTGAATGGCTTGAAGACTGCATTGTAGCAAAACAGATCCTAGCAAACCTTCTCCTGCATCTTTATTTATTCTTCTTTCCTCCCTATGCCCCATTATTCTCCCAGCTTGATTTTTATTGTTGGTCTTTATAGTTTATGCTTTAAAAAAGTCCTTTTCAATAAGCTTTGGTGCAATAGTAGAAATTTGGCAGTGTTCTAGGATTCAGATTTAATAGTGTCACATATGTCACTCACGTGAGAGTGACCGTAGGGGTATCTGCTGTCATCCACCTGATTTGAATTGTAAGTGGGAAGGCTGACCAGCAGGCTTTATACTAATTTTAGTGTGGCAAACAAGATGACATGGTGTTACAAAAAGGCTCTGAGTCTGTTTACTCTTCGCCTATTTAACTCATATCTTGACAATTAAATAAAACATAATACTAAGCATTTGTCCTAAAATATGGTGTTAAGGTAACAGTTTCTCACTTACAAGTGAAGAGTCCAGATCGGCCAGTATCACTGGAAGAGTAAGCTACAGGTACAATAAAACACATGGCACCAAATTCTGCCCTCAGGTATACATGCTTGTTAAAGGGAGTTGCATGTGTGAGGAAAGAATTTGGCCTTAAGTAAAGAGAAAATTTGGCTTCAAGTAAAGAGTAATTTACAGTACAGTCACGTGAGATTAGAGGTCTGAGCAAACAGCAATAAACTTCATTATCAACCATTTAAAACATCAAAAGTTCCTCATTGCAATCTGGACTGACTCTGCTTTCCTCAAACACCAGTAAAGAAGGGTTGTTGGTTGTCCTAGGGCAGATGTCAGCAAACTATGGCCCACGGGCCACATCTGGCCCACGGGACCGTCCTGCCCAGTCCCTGAGCTCCTGGCTGGGGAGCCTAGTCCATGGCCCCTCCCCTGCGGTCCCCCATCCCCTGCAGCCACACCGCCACATGGGCCACACTCTGGCCTGCCGCTCCTGCTGGGCAGCATGGGAAGCGCAGCTGGCTCTGGCCAGGCGTCATGACTGCAAGCTCCTGCTGCTGGTAAGGGGCCGGGGAGCAGGGGGTTTGGGTAAGGGAGCCAGGGGTCTTGGGAGGCAGTCAGGAAGGAGGGGGCAGTTGGATGGGGCAGAGGTTCTGGGGTGGTGGTCAGGGGATGGGGAACAGGGAGGGTTGGGAGTGGGAGTCCCAGGGGGCCTGTCAGGGGGCAGGGGTGTGGATAGGGGTCGGGGCATTCAGGGGGACGGGGAACAAGGGGGTTAGATGGAGGCAGGGGTCCCAGGAGGGGGCAGTCAGGGGACAAGGAGCAGGGGGGGTTGGATGGGTTGGGGGTTCTGAGGGGGGCAATCAGGAGGTGGGAGGGGGCAGATAGGGCTTGGGGGTCAGGCTGTTTGGGGAGGCACAGCCTTCCCTACCTAGCTCTCCATACAGTTGCACAACCCTGATGTGGCCCACGGGCCAAAAAGTTTTTCCACCCCTGTCCTAGGGCAAAGAAGCTCTGAATATTCTGTTACATCATCTTTATGGTATTAGTTGAGGCAATCTTAATTTTAGCTTTTCATAAAGTCATCTTTACTAAACTAATTTCAAAACCAGTGGGAATAGTTACAATCATATTAAAAGAGTTAAATATTTTTCTATTAAACTGGCTGAAATTGGTTGAATGGAGAAAGATTTTTCTACCAGGGTTTGTAGAAACTGCTCCTTTAATTCATTTTTTTAAAAAATTAGTAATTGAGGTGAATAACTGATATGACTGTATTGATTCTTATACCTCTGAATAGGAGACGTATTCCTTTGGGCCATCCCTAGGGAATAATACACCCTATGTAATCATCCATTTTACCATTAGATGTCACTGTTGTTCCACAGAAATACAGTCTCAAGGGTGTTTCTCTGGATTTCTCTCTTAAAAAGAGAGTTTAGAAACAAGTTTCAAATGTTTGCTTCAGCTCTAATTAGTGATTTATCATCTTCTGTACAATGTACATGAAACAGATCATTAACAACATAGGCAATTCACCCTAAAGATTGTTGGATCAAATTCCTGATTCCTGGGTAATGTTTTAGCTACTCTGTTACTCATCCAGATGGTGCTGTTATAAGAGATAATAAATTAGTCTTTCTAGTAGTTGACAGACTACTTTTAGCCCCTGACTCTGATCTCTTTTATACCAATATAAATCAGGAATAATTCCATTAAATCAATGGAATTACACTGCTATAAAACAAATGTGAGATCAGAATCAGGTTCTTAAAGAGTTTTATAATTGCCACTTTGAGTCATGCTTTAATTCTTTCAAAGGGCTTGGCTTCAATACAGAGTTAACTCGAGTTATAAGCTGGGCACGTCTCCTGACTCATGTCCTGCCAACACACAAAACCCCTTAACTCGAATGTGGTGCTGCCTTTAACTCGAGTTGATTGGCTCATTGGGGAGTTCATAGGCTACAGTTCAAGTTTGTACAACTTGTCAGCTGCTAGCTAGCACAGTCAGTCTGCGGTGCTAATGCAATCGCTGTGCAGTAATTCAGTTGCTATGGGCAGCTCTGTTATTTTGCAGCATGAATGCTCACTTGATAAAGGCCAACACCAGTGTAGTTAACTGCAGTGAAGACCTTGTCATGGTCTGTAGCAGGGGTAGGCAACCTAAGGCGTGCGTGCCAAAGGCAGTACGTGAGCTGATTTTCAGTGACACTCACACTTCCTGGGTCCTGGCCACCAGTCTGGGGGACTCTGCATTTTAAAAACCTTATTTACTTTAAATACAACAATAGTTTAGTTATATATTAAAGACATAGAAAGAGACCTTCTAAAAACGTTAAAATGTATTACTGGCACATGAAACCTTAAATTAGAGTGAATAAATGAAGACTCGGCACACCACTTCTGAAAGGTTGCCGTCCTCTGGTCTGTAGCTTTGGAGAACATCTGCCCCTGTAGCCAGTATGTGACTTCTTAAACCAGCAATCATAATTATAGTGTTTGGAATCAAGTTCCCAAGTAAAAACAATTGAACTGTAGACTGACTTCTTAATAGAATGGGTATTTCAGATGTAAGGGCACTTTGCTGCCATGTCTCTGAGATGTTTGAGTAACTTTACCATTTTTATTACTCTCTTATTTATTAATTTTTATTTAGGAAGCTGCACTATGCAGACAACTTCCCATGGAATCAGAGAATATGGCCCCAGTTCAGACTCCTGTGAACACATCTGCCATGACACAAGACATGAGGACTATTACAAATAATGGATCGGATCCTTTCCTGAACAGGCAAGTTAATGTCCTCTTCATCAGCTGTTTGGTTCTGTTGTTTTATCTGTGGCACAGATTGTTTTGCAGATGCATTTCCCAAGCAAACTCCTCAATTCTCAAAGTTTTATAAGGATTGGCAAAATTCTAGTGCAACTCTGAAAACTTAGGGGTGTCATCTCAAGAAGGAACTGGCCACATCTTAACCATTCAGACATTTATTTTATGAAAATTATATGGACAGTAGTACTGTCCAGTGAGAGAGACCAGGTGAGATGAAAACTTTGTTTATGCTTCAGATGACAGAAGAGCACCTTAAAAAAAAAAAGTCAAGCATAAAGGAGAGGGGATTATAGCTGTGTGGTATAATGTACTGTAAGTATGTTGGAGACAGTATTACAGGTAGATTACATTTTTTTAGACTGCAGAACTACTGGAATGCAATTTTTATATCTAAAGAAAGTTTTAGGTTTTTTTCCCTTCAAAATAAAAACTGGTTCTACAGCAACCACTAGATATTTGGCTCTAAACTTTAGAAAAATGACCTCGAGTTGTAGACTGAGGTTCATGTTTACAGTTGCACCCATTTAAAAGCCTAACTATATTCACAGATCATGTGTTTAAATCTCCAAATGGGTGCAGTTGCAGAAACAAAATTGTCTCTGCAATAGTGGAAGCTAATTTGAGGCTTGACTAAATATCAGGGCAATATTTACGTAATGGTATGGGGAAGACGGTGCCCAAATCCTATGCACTGCTCTGAAAATTTCTGCCTGGCAGTTTCTAAGATAGCTGAAAATGTTACATAGGTTGGGCCTGGTTCTATGTTATTGTGTACTAGTGCAAATGACCATACATGGTGCCCATCTAACAACTTATTTAAGTCCAGTGTTTGGACTATTGTTCTCCTTTTCTCAACCACCACCCTCAGGGATTATTTCTGACAAGAATATCTTTACTGAGGCTTTTTCATGTTTCAATTCATAGTGGGCCATACCATTCCAGGGAACAGAGCACAGACAGTGGCCTAGGCTTAGGATGCTACAGTATACCAACAACACCTGAAGATTTCCTCAGCAATGTAGATGAGATGGACACAGGTAGGAACAAGGAATATACTTATTTTGCTTAAAATTTCATAAATTTTGTTTATAACCAAATTTCTAATTGTGTGAAGTGAGTAATAATCTCTCATCTTTCCACATATAGGAATAGATAGGCCATGGGGCCCCCTCCTGCAGGGTGCTGAGTGCCTTTGCTCACATTTATGCCAGCATTTGTTAAAGGTGCTCAGCACTTCACAGGATGGGGCCTATGAAGAGTATTGTCTCTACTGGAACCCTTAAGTTATAATGCTTGAAAGCCTCCTCCTATTGAAATTAGAGATGTAAAAGATTAACCGGTTAACTGGTTAACCAATAAGCATCAGTCTTATCGGTTTGGTTAGTGGTTAATGATTAAACTCCGCTGCGGGCAGGCTTCCAGGACTCTGCTGCCGCCTTGCGGGTGGCAGCCTGGAGGGATTCTGGGTGCACAGCCAGCAGCAGAGTCCCAGGTTTGGGGCTGGCAGCCGGGACCTGTGTGCAGGGGCCGGCAATGTGGCCCCATGTAAAACGTGGGTGTGCTGCAGCACCCCCCGCACCACTAGTTCCCCGGTTAAATGTCTAACCGTGTAACCAATAAAATTTTAATAGGTTACATGGTTACTTTTTTTAACCGCTATTTACATCCCTAATTGAAATAAATAGACCTTCTGCAGCTGACTTCACTGGGGCTTTGATTTTGTCCAGTACTAATATATAAGGTTAAGATTTTTTCACGGATATTTTTAGTAAAAGTCATGGGCAATAAAGAAAAATTCACAGAAGCCTGTGACCTGTCGCTGACTTTTACTAAAAATATCCATCACAAAATGAGGAGCTGCTGGGGAGCTTCAGGGGCCTGGCTGGGAGCTCCAGGGGCCCCCACCACCCGTGGGGGCTGAGAGCTCCAGGGAAACCCCCCTCCGCAGCTCTGAGCTATGAGGTCCCCCGCTGCCAGTAGCCGGCAGCTGTGGGGTCCCCCCTTGACCATGGTTGCTGGGGAGCCTTCCGGCACCCCCAACCTGAGGAACTGCGGGGTCCTCCCAGTTGCCTGTGTGTCCCACCACTTGTGACAGCTGGCAGCTGCTGGGTACTCCTCCTGCCTTGGGTGGCAGCGGTACCCTGTGGCTCCTGGCTGCCCCGGGCGGCAGTGGTACACTGCAGCTCCCAGCCTCCTGCGGGATAAAGTCACAGAGGTCTTTGGAAGTCATAGATTCTGTGACTTCCGCTATCTCTGTGATAAAATCGTAGCCTAACTAATAAAAAGATGCTTTAAGATATAGTCAGAGCGTGCACTACCAATTGAGAGCCCAGTCCTGCATTCCTTGTCCTCCCAATACTCTGAGATATGCAAGGAATGATGGATTGGATGCTAAGGGTGAGAGTTTAAAATTGTCAACCAGATCTCCTAGGTGGCTTTGAAAGGCCTCAATCTAAATGTACGTAGGACTGTTGAAAAGTTAATATAACATAGTACAGTGCTGCCCTTCTACAGTACTTAGCACAATGGGCCCTAATCCATGAGTGAGGCCTGTGAGTGCTATCACAATATAAATAACTTCCAGCAAGCATATACCACTCAACTGCTGGCAGTGGAATCTGATAGAGTAAAACTCTATTTATAGTGAAGAATAAAACCTGCTTATTGTTTCCCTGGTCATGCAAATAAACAATTGTAGTTGTTGTTAGAGTGAATTCTGCTTATAGTTTTTCTGTTAACAGTATTAGTGGCTTCAGGATTCCACTTTATTACTGGTATGGTTAGCTGCAGGGCTGCTATTCGTATATGGATGAGATTCACAATGTGGCTCCTAATATTCTGACTCCAGATACAAACAGCTCCCAATTCAAGCTCCCAGATTGGCATCTTTGTGGGGCAACTGTCCCCCTTCTCAGCTTTCTTGATCTACATCAATCACTGATTTCAGTGGGAATTTGGGGCATGCAAGGAATGTGTAGGGCCAAGTTCTTCAGTGGCAACTTGAAAAAGGGAGCACAATAAGGGGCCCTGTTTTTCATCTGTCAGTATGGAGAGTTGTGTGTGAAATCCCCCTGACAGAAAATTGAAGATATAGCCCAAAAGCGAGCCAGTGAGTTTTGGAAGGATTTCCTAGGTTTGATTTGGGATATAGGATCAGATTCTTCCTTTATTTATTTGGCCTAATACTTGACATCACTAAGTCAGTGGAATTCTTCAGGGAATAAAGTACTACCCACATGAGTAAGCATGGCAGAATCTAATCCTAGGTGAATTGGTTTTAGCTCTTCCACATCTCTGTGTTGTCTAGTTCTGTGGGAATTCATTGCATCATGAGAACAGTCTCCTAAGAAGAGCAATTGCATTGGGATTTCCTTTCCAAACGTGTCCAGTTCATTTAGATATTGATTTTTTGGATATTACTATCTTCACGTTGTTTAAAAGATGAAAGTAAATGATTAGTAAACACACCAGTTCTTTTCAGCTACTGAAATAAGTCAGTGAAGTCAATGGGACTCAAGACTCCCTTTGGAATCAGTGTGAATTCTGGGTGTGCAGTGAGTACACAGTCATGCCCTTAATTATTTTACTGTTCATTATTGTTAATTGAGCTCAAAAAATAGAGTAATAACATTGCAAAGGAAAGTTCCTGTAAAGCAGTCATTTGCCTTAGTTTGAACTATGGGCTAAGGATGAAATTGACTCCTGTGCAGACAGCCAGAGTACAGTGCTCAAGTGGGATTTGACTCCATTAGCCCTCTGCACAGGGATGAATTTCACTGTACTGCTTAAGTGAGGGGACAGAGGCTGCTTATTCAAATACTGTTCAAAAGAACTTTTTTGTGCTTTTGGCAGCACAACAAAAGAGAAATCCTTCTTTGGATATGCTTTTCTGGAAGCAAAGGAGGCTTGACAGTAGAGTTTATAGAAGATACTTGTAATGTGGTGATTGTGGGAGGCGTGGGGGAGGAGGAGGAAGTGTCGCTACAATTTTCAGCGTGTGCATTGTTTTAGAATCATTTTTAGAAGGGAGCCAGCATCTCTACGATTCTCCTTTCTTTTACAGGCGAAACTGTGGCGCAGACTCCCATGAATGTAAGTTCGCAACAGACACGTTTCCCTGATTTCCTCGACTGTCTTCCAGGAACAAATGTAGACCTTGGGACTTTAGAGTCTGAAGACCTGATCCCTATCCTCAATGATGTGGAGTCTGTACTCAACAAGAGTGAGCCGTTCCTCACTTGGCTGTAATTAATAATCACTCAATGCTGATTCAGCCCTTACTACTAGCCAACATTTCCTTTCCCTCTTGAAATAGAGGTAGAGTATCTGAAAATCTTCAGATATACACTTGCTGCCTTAATGACTTGCTATATCACCTTTATGGTCAATTTAACCTGTGCCTGAATTTGATTGACAGTAATTTAAATATAAAATATATATTTCTTTCTGTTTTTCAAGAACTGCATCTACACATCTGTAACCTGTGTTTCCTTTACAGATCATGTAGAAGTGTTTCTTTCTGGGGGGATGGGAATCACAGATGGGCAGAGTATGGGATAGAGATTTGTGTCCATGATTAAACTCATGGGCTCTCTCTCAGTTAAAATTACGACTCTTAATGAACCAAAAAAGCTGACCACACATAGGCAGCTTGGTTCAAAAAAACCTGCACAGAATCAGACCACAAGTGCAGTTTTATAATTATATTTATGACAATAGTACCAAATGCTTTTTTATCTATTTAACTTGAGCTTTGAGCTTTAAAATCATTATATTATTAGTAAGATTATGCAGTATGGAATACAGAATAATTCTGATTCCAGAGCAACTATGATAATCCTTATTATACATTTGCAAAGGCACAAACCGTACTATTGCAGTTTATTTTTCAGTATATTACTGTATAGCTTCCAGATAAATACTTCCAATTTGAAAGTAGCTGAGTGGTTCAGTAACAGTTTTACACTACAATAATATTGTAAAATAACCAGATTGGTACTAACTACCGCCTTAAAAAAATCATAAAGATATGTCATTTTAAAAAAATGCCTCTTAGATTTTGATGTTTATTTTATTAAGCACTAGAATTTTATCACTAAATACATGAACACATTTTTTAAAATAAATCTGTGGCAACTCTATTTTTGACATCTGCAAAAATGTACTTAAAAATCAGGACAGAAAAGAGTGGCACAACTTGACAATACCATAAGCAATTTAAAAAAAAAAAAAGCCTTGTTCTTCCTGTTTTCAGTAATAGTGTTTTTTTAACTGACAATATCAATGAAACCGTACAGGTCACTGAATACTTGTGAACAGATGGTCACTTTATCAGATCAGTGATAACCAGGCAGGTGCTTGTATGTCTGGTAAAGTTGCTAAAATCCTAATCCTTGTTGCTTGCTAGAGTTGGTATACAAGACACATGGCATACTATCCTGTATATTCATATCTACTGTATATCCTATAAAGGTTTCTTTTTCACATGTTTGGGGCTGAGAAAGCATCAAGGACACAAAGCATGCAAAGTTTCCCTGAAATGCAAATGAAGTCCTGAAATTCTTAAGTATTTTGAATTTATTATTTATAATCTATGAATTTAAGCTTTTTATTTTGAAAAAAATGTATCTTATGAAAGGCATTAATACAAGTCTCTGAGCTTGATCCAGTTTATATGGGGAAAGCAAGGGATGTAGCACTCAGTGTAAATGTCTGTTTGTCAGGTCTAATCCATAAGATCCTATCTATGCACCAGAATATTGGACACTAAAGAATTTTTTTATCTTGTTGGGAAAGAGGCAGGTGAAAGGGTTAGAGATGAAGTGGCAGAAATATAGACTAGATTGGAAAGGTGAATGATTATGTAACAGAAAATAATAACAGTACCTGAGAGGGAAGGATGGCTGCAGATAGGGACACACATGTAAGAAGAACTAGCCATGTTCACTTAAACAATACCATACCATGAACCCAGTACAAGAAACTTCCTTGTGAGAGAAGAGCTGCTTGGTTGTATGTTACCACAGTGGCATGGAAGCTGTCTTGTCTTTTAAGCAGGAGAGGGGAGAGACCTACCCAATGAAGTTCTATTATACAGAGAAGACTAGTTCTTTATATATATATTTTTTAATATAACACAGGATGAGGAGGCAGAGTTGCATCTGCACAGAATATTGCTGAATGGACATTGTTTTAGTTTCCCCCTCCCCCGCACTTATGTTAGAACTAAGTGTTCAGATATTGGAAATTATCTTTCTGAACAAACAAGGGACCGAGGGGGCTGAACGTTGTTACTGTAGTATCATGAATCATGTTTCAGATTATAAACTTAAATGAAAATCAGATGATCCTATGGTTTTGTTCTTTTAGTTACACAAATGGCTTTATATAGTCAGAGAATTTGGGATTTATAGTATCTTATTTTGACAAAACTTTTTAAGCCAAGTCCTCAGCTGCTGTATGATCAGTTAAGCTCCATTGAAGTCACTGGCTTAATAGTACAATTTAATCCAAGGGATCGAACCCAGTCAATCTTATAATTAAAGTTTAGAAAAGTTAGTGTAAGCATTTACTAGTAAGTCAATGTTTTTATTTTTTTTTTGTCATAACAAACAAAGATCCACAGAGCAGAATTCTAAAGCTGGTGCCTGCTTCTCCACATGTATACTGGTGTAGGTCGGGAGGGGTGAGTGAAGAGAATAAGGCCCAGAAACATTATATTTTGTAATTGTTTTCATGTTCCTGTGATAATAAAACAGCAGCAGAGTTGAATGGAAAGGTGCTATGTAAACCATTATTGCTACTGTAAAGCAACTGCCCGTAAGTTAGGTCAAACCTTTTTTCATTCTGAACCAAATGATGGTGAAGATAAAAGTAATTTTTTACACCATAACGTGTTCTTTTTTCTACAGAGTATGTGCTGGATCTAGGGTGACCAGATGTCCCGATATTATAAGGATAGTCCCGATTTTTGGGTCTTTTTCTCATACAGGCTCCTATTACCCCCCACCCCCTGTCCCTATTTTTTACACTTTCTGTCTGGTCGTCCTAGCTGGATCACATGCACAAACACTCTCCCCCACCCCCATACTATCCTATTTGTTGTGAAGTCCTCCTTTCCAGGAGTTTTCTGACTTTAAAAACAGGCTGTGACAGAAGTATAAGTATTCAAAAAGCATATGTATTTGTAATTCTATTGAAACAATTTAATTTTTTACAATATTTCACTATTATTTCAATTTGTGAAATTACATTTATTTTACTGAATTCACACTGTCTACTTGTCTCAATACAGTAAATATGCTAGTGGGACAGTTGTACTATTGACCATCACTGAGCCTGACATACATAAATGTTGAGGCTATGGAGTAATAGGATGTTAATTACAACTTGTATTCTGATAACACTATTAGAATGTAACTTTTGGGGGAGGGTGGGTTGACTATGAAAACAAATTCTGGGGTGTTTTGGGGGGTGGGGAGAGTTTAAAATGTCTTTTGAATATGGGAAAATGGGTGATGAAACAAACTGTTTCTTAATACACTGCATCCATGTATGTGCTAATACTTTAACTTGTTTATTTACTTTCTAATTTTATGTTATGATGTGTGAGCAGTTGTTTTTAATTTAGGTTATTTTGCATACAGAGGGTATGCATCAGAATCAATCAGATCAAACTATTGTACCCAGAGTTTGGTTCTGGTTTTTATTTCTTTGATCTTATACAAGAGAAAATAAAGAAATGAATTAAAGCTTTTGGCTGCATTTTTGTTCCATACCATTTTTTTTATTATTATTTTTCTGGAGGATTTTAGAACTTGCTGAGCATTGTATAACTCCACTTGGAATAAAGCAACGAAGCAGTTCTGTGGAAAGAAATTACCTTTGGCTTAAGTGGCCAACATTTAGCAAAAGAAACCTTAATATACAGAATTATAGTTCAGGTTATTAATAGCTATGAGTAGGTATTAGGTGATAGATATCCTGGGTACACCCACCCATGTCACATCCAACATGCATCCCAGAGGCATGCTACTCATTTGTCCCCACACCACCTCCTAGCTCAGCACTATTAGTGCATTCACTACAATGTCACTCAATGAATTTCATTTCCAGAGAGGACCACCACCTTAAGGTCTATGTACTACTTAAGCCCTCACAACACAGTATAAGTGGGGTATTTGCATGGGGCTGCCCCTCTGCCCAGGACGTGAATTTCACATTAACAGGATATTTTTCATCGTTTGCTGAAAACAAGTCAATGAGATTGTGTACACTCCAGGCCTACATTTGAAAATCTGGCCTTTAGCTAGTGTTGTCAAGACAAATACTGAAATTATCCTAAACGTATGCTTGTGAACTTAGACTTCCCCATGCTTCCAGGCCATATATCCTGCACTCTGATATGTGGGTGAAGTGCGTAACATCGTGTATCTTGTAAAATCAGTTACTGCGCTCATACAACTGTGTTGTGGCGTATGTTGCTCTCATACGATAGAGTCCATACCGGCAAGGCCGCCAACGGGCTGTGGGGGGCGGTAGGGGAAGGGGCAGCAACGTTAAAGCGCTGCCACAGCAAAGGACCGTTCTTAAAGTGCTGCCTTCATTAGCCATTAGTTAGATCCAATATTTAAAGATAAAATGAAGCCGTACCTTCCAATGATTACAGCTCAGCCAACATAATGAACTTGAAGATCTGTAATCTAATGGCTGATCAGTGAAGACAGAGGCAAAGTGCGAGGTCTGAATTCAGTGCTCATGAAAATGAAGCCTTTATAGCCTACTTGGCTTTAATCCTATTATGAACAAACAGTATAAAAATTTCCCCAGATTACCCTTGTGCTAATACATTACCTGCAAAACACTGCATTCTAATCCTGAGATTCTTGGTCAAAGACTACCTGTTTTGGAAAACTTGGGGGTTACTTTATGATGTGGTTAAACATTCACAAAAGAAACTACGAGTCTACCCCATTTGTGAATGAAATCAGGATTTGATCCCAGGGTGACTGGCTAATGCATTAACACATTGTGCCACCAACTATAATAGAAGTGCTGTTGGTGATTTGGACTTGTGATTTGAACACAGGCCTGTGAGCCAAGAGCTCCTGAGACTTAATCCAGATTCTCTCATTGGCAAATCACATGATGTTTTCCCTAATTAACAGCTGAGTAAACAATTTATCTTCCTTTCTATCTCACAGGGGTGTTGTGAGGTTTAAGTAACTATTTTGGAAAGGTGCTTTGATGGTGATAATTTAAAAAAAGTAGTTAGAACTTAACATATACATGCTGACCACAGGGTGAAGGAAAACAGAAGGATCCCCCAATTTGCTTGTTAGACTGGCTTTCTCAAATCCCTTAGCCTTTCTGAATCTCAGCCACATCTTTCTTCCTAAGGCTGTTCCTGAAACCCTGATTCTGTGCCCTTTGTCTACAGCAAATACTACGTATGTATTCTAATTCTACACCAGAGGAATGTAAAGTACTTCAAGGACTTACAAGCACTGTAGCCTGGTAAGCTGTTCACAAAGATGTCAAATAGGATAGGATCCATTTACTGTGACTTGCATTAATAAAAAAGAGGGGCCTTAATAATGCATTGCACAAGCAGTTATAAAATTATGACATCAAAGGTAGCTGGAAACAGCTGCCGCATCTGTCTGCTCCACTATGCTACTATGGAATGTGATATCATCCTTTACTCTAGCACCTGTTGATGTAAGTATCTTACACGTATCTTTCTTACACATTTCTTTTCATTAAAGGTTAACAGCTGTCTTGTGCCTCATAAGTCTTCTTGGGAACAAGGAATGTGTCTTATCTGTGATCTGTAAAGTGATGGGTAACTGCACAGTGCAAATGTTTAATGCCATTAATAATATAAATCTGAGTTGGACTAATGAATATCCAACATGAAACTGTAGATGGTATCTAAAAATAGCTAGTTCATCATGAGCAGAAGCTCCTAATGAACCCAATTGTGTGATAATTATGTGATGTAAGCTAATCTCCACCAGAGACTAAGACAAGACTCACACTTGCATTTCCTTTTGTAATCAGAGCTGCATTTGACCTTAGGGGGTCTCAAAGTCATGGGAAATGCATCAATCTTACAGGACACAGATAAGAAACAGGTGGCCCAGTTGACTGGATTTCCAAGGGAACATAGTATCCATGTTTCTTGGTGCCTAGTTCCAGTTCCTTATGGCATATGTCATAACTGGCAGTCCATTGGACTTCTGTGATGTGGTTCACCTCAAGTTACCTCTTAAGGGAATCACACCAATATTTCTAATGTAAATTCAGTAACAAGTGGGGGCTGATCAGTGAAGACAGAGGCAAAGTGCCAGGTAAAATTAAGGCAAGGAAGGGGATGGGCAGATTCTGGTTCAGACATGGTTAGAACTATGAAACAAGAATAAAATGCAAGGAGAAACAAAGATGTGAGGGGCAGAAAGAAAGAGTAGTGAGAGAACTGGAGGACATGGGAGCACAGAAGAACTGGAGAAGCAATGACAGCTTATACCCTAGAGCAGGGATTGGCAATCTTTGGCATGCGGCCTGTCAGGGAAATCCATTGGCAGGCAGGATGGTTTGTTTACCTGCAGCGTTTGCAGGTTCAGCCGATTGCAGTTCCCACAGTTCGCCGTTCCAGGCCAGTGGGAGCTGCGGGAAGCAGCTACCAGCACATCCCTCGGCCCATGTCACTTTCTGCAGCCCCCATTGGCCTGGAATGGCAAACCACGGCCAGTGGGAGCTGCGATTGGCTGAACCTGTGGACACTGCAGGTAAACCAACCGTCCCAGCCCACCAACGAATTTTCCTGGTGGGCCGCATGCCAAAGATTGCCGATCCCTGCCCTGGAGTCATTATACAGTGGCTGAAAGCATTTAAACACATATGAATGGCACAGTGCAGTGGGGCTGTAGAAACTCTGACAGCTAACAGTGGAACAAAACCATCACCATCACAGTTAACTGATGAGTCCCTGACATTTTATAGCTTGATGAATCATGATTCATCCTTTCAGGAAAAATTGGTTGCACTGTGGATCATTGTCTAGGATGCCGAAGGGAGGTGTTCGGAATTATTTAATGTGAAACATTTATTAAAAGGAAAATGCACAAATATATTTAATAGATTATGGTTTGGTCTCTGAGTTTCATTGACTCTGTAATGGAATACTAAACTCTATTATTCTGTTCCACCAGTAGGTGGTAATGTATGTAAAATGTCCTGTTTAAAGGAACCTCAGCTGTACCTGGGAGAGCATTAAAAGATCTTATGATGAATACGTCTGGTGTGTAAAAGCAAGCTCTGTAGCCAGTCTGGTGCAGAAGTACATAACAGGCTCTGCCTGCCTCAGAGTGACTACAGGACTGGTGACTTAAGTCTAACTTCAAGCTCAGTCTTAAGAGGCTGGTACAATGGGATGGTCAAATGTTGTATCTCTCCATTTGTATTTAGTACTCCAGGTGCACCAAGTTGAATACAATAATCAGCATAATGTCATTTATCAGACGATCTATACATCACTTTATTGGTGAGTCTTTTCAGAAGTTTTGTTACTGAAGTTTGGAGGGAACAATTAGCCAACGAAAGATGCTTGTATTTCCTTTAAAATGGCCATGTTAGCCCAAAGCCAATAGCATCAGTCTCCAATCATTCACATCTCTTAGATCAGGCTAATGTTCTTATTTTACAGTGCCTTAATTCCTGAGAATCTAGTGTGGCATTAGTTCCCATTCATGGCTTCTTCCCTGCTCAGGGAGGGATGTAGGTTGCAGTGGGGAAACCAATGGCAACATAGTTGAGATGTGTTGCCAGAAAGCTGCAGGAGCTAAGACCGAGCTTGTCTGCTTGAGAGCTATGTGGATGGACCCTCTATTCACACAACATGGGCACAAGCCCCTTGCCCTGAATGGAGAAGGGGCTTGTGTCCAGCAGCATGTGATATTACTTGTAACTGCATTATCACTGCAAAAGGACTTTTGCAAAAGAAATGACACTTAAAGGGTATGTTACGCTTGCAGGGGCAGCTCCAGGCACCAGCACGCCAAGCATGTGCCTGGGGTGGCAAGCCACGAGGGGCGCTCTGCCGGTCACCACAAGGACTGCAGGCAGGCTGCCTTCGGCGGCATGCCTGCAGAAGGTCCACTGGTCCCGCGGCTTTGGCGGACCTCCCGCAGGTGTGCCACCGAATCCACAGGAGCTGGGACCTCCTGCAGGCAAGCCACCGAAGGCAGCCTGCCTGCCGTGCTTGGGGCGGCAAAATACCTAGAGCCGCCCCTGTATGCTTGTAAAGTCTCATGGCCTGACAGCCATGCCCTAAGGCACACCTGTGACCAACAAGCAAATGTGCATCATAGCCATCTCCATGAATAAAAGTGTGATATAACAAAATGTGGGGTAAAGACGAAGTCCCAGGATGACTCACTCGCTGACAAGTTTCCATGGAAGTGTTTTCTGGCAGCACTAAAGGGTTAAAAAAACAAACCAAAAACTACACCCCAGCCCTTTTAGTGGGATATGTGGCAAGAATTGCTGTGATCCAGCTAGTAAACCCAAAGACACCCAATAATTATTCACACTCACTGATCACAACAGCCTGAATAAACGTTTTAAAATCCATTTTTTGTCAGCAGACGAACAAAGAAGAAAAGGCCCCTAGTGAGTGAAGCACCACCTATGAGAGACAAAGGCTCCCTAGTAAGTGTCACTTCCCTAGTGTCTCATTTCTTATGGCCACACTCAGCCCTTACAGGCCATTCCTTGCAGCGCTGACTTGCCCCGCTGCACTTTCACGTATACTACACTTTCAATTCTCTTTCTTCCTTTCCTGGCAGAAAGTTACCAAGCTAAACATAGCAGCAGAACAATCCTCAGGTTAAAAGTGCTACTGACACATGCCCTAGGCTTTCATCTGAGCGTTGGGGAGTGGATGCAGTGGTGTTAGAGACATGCTGGTCCATAGAATGCGACATCTTGTCTAGCACCCACTGGTCAAACATAGCTGGAAAAAATTACCTGGTGCCCTCTGGTGACAGCTCAGCTCTGGAAATGAAACTGAGACAAAGATTTGCATATGCAAATAGCATAGGAGTAAACTGAAAAGTACTGATTTGGGGCCTTTCCGGGTACTTCCTTAAGGAGCATTTTCATATGTGTTTGTCAGCGGTGAGTGGGAGAGCAAGGTTTTGATAGCACTGGGTGGGTAGGGCTAGTGGGTGGAAAAGGTGCCTTTTTCTTTTTTACACATACCCCAGTTTTGCAGCCTTCCCCCATCTTTGTTCAAAGAAGCAGTTCATGGCTGCTTGACTTTAGCCTTTCTTCCTGAGACAGAAATGCAGAACCACCACTAAAATCTCAGAACTTTCTTTCAGTGTGGCTGCACTGTGTAGGTGCCAGGGCTGCAAGTGGCACAGCTGTGAAAGAGACACTGACTAGAACTACAGAGGAACAGAGTGCTTGGGCCGGACTGAAGTTTACTGTGATTAGCCTAGTTTTCTTGTCATGAAATTTGAAAATCTGGGAAACCCCGCAGACAAATCTGGGAAAGCCCGCAAAGAAACTCAGATGTGGTTATGCTGTGTGAGCATTATGCACAATTCTAATCATCACACTTAAAAGAATTCTTTTTTAAAAAGCTTGAGAAGAAACAGCAAAAAGCTTTTATTGTTGATGCTAAAATAAAGATGAACTTTGAGGCCCTGCTAGGAAAGATTGCAATTGAAATGCAGGATTCACAGGAATGTCTTCAAAGTTTCTCTAGGCATGTTCTCTGGGGCAATAAGCATTACCCGTAAGGATTCTCAAGGGAAAAGTGGGACTAACAGTTGCACAGGGGCAAAGCATTTCCATGGAATCCCTTGCAGGGTTGTCATGTGTGACATAGTTTTCTTGGTGTGGCCTACAGTGGAGCAGCTGATGAAAAGCAAGCACAGAAGGCCAGCAAGTGGGACTATTAAATTGCCATCTGGGGAGGACAAAATGTTGAGCCTTTCCCACTCCTAAACGGATGAGGCTTTCCATAGATCACAATCTTTGGAGATGACTCATCAAGAAACAGTTTTATAACAGGTCTGGCATGAGAAGATATAGGAGCAATATGTCCTAACATGGAATTAAAGCAGAAATATTCTTCAAGACTCAGCTGAAAGACCTTGTTGAGGAAACACACACGTAAGATTTCTGCCAAAGAAACTTGATTAATGTTCCTGAATTAACAAACTTGCTTCTCAAAACAAGGTTAGACACTAATTATCAGTCTCCCAGCACGGCTGGGGGAGGCAGGGCATGTTTACCTATATTCTATAATATTCTATACACAGGAGCCTGGTTCTGTTCTTAGTTACATGGAACTCCCATCGAAGTCCTGTTGAGCTGCTCTCATAGAAGCGAAGACAAAATTGGTTCCTATGTGGATTTACATACGCACTTCATTATTGCAGTGCTGGGGCAAAGTCGGATCCCAGGCTTCCAGCTACATTAATATTGCTATTATATTGATAAAGAAAAAAATGGGAGGTGAAAAAAATAGTCACTGTCTTCAATTTGAAGAGCAGAATAACTTTTCCTCATATTCTGTCACACAAATTGCTGACTCCATCTTTCCTTCCCTTCTCCCCCCCACCCCAAAAAACAAATCAGCTCACCTTGTGATGTACCAGCCCGTACCGGCTCACTTTCACCCCGGCTGATAGGCATTCTAAGGCCTCAGGGCCACAGAACCTCCTCCTTTCCATCACATGTCTTCGATGGAAGCCTGGTGGCTGTTGGTTCTCTCTCCTTTCCTGGTGTTTTTAAGGTCAATGGGCAACTTCTCCTATCAGAGATTTTTTGTGGGGATTGATAGGAAAGGCACCAGGTCCCTGGGGAAGAGATAGGCGGCACTGGAACACTGTGCCTTTCCACCGCTAGTCCAATATTGCAATGTTCCTTTAAAATAAAGATCTTATCTCCTAAAGAACTTTGTTCATAGCAGGGTTACATTATCTTATTTGTGAGTTTTACCTCTGGCAATTGGATCTCTGTTACAGTAGTTGTTAAAACCATTATTGTGCAGTACCATTTAGCTTTCTATGGTAAGTTATTGCCCCCAATGTCTCCTCCGTCACAATTCTTTAGGCCTTCATTTTGTTCACTATCATTTTGGCCCAGGAAAGAACTCCAGTAGATGAGCTCTCTCACAGAGTTCATGACCAACTGGTATAAATATGCAGGCCAGAATCAGTCTGGAGATAACGAGGTTAGTTCAATCAGGGAGGATGAGGCCCTCTTCTAGCAGTTGAGGTTTGAACACCAAGGGAGGAGAAACTGCTTTTGTAGTTGGCTAGCCATTCACAGTCTTTGTTTAATCTTGAGCTAATGGTGTCAAATTTGCAGATGAACTGAAGCTCAGCAGTTTCTCTTTGAAGTCTGATCCTGAAGTTTTTTTGCTATAGGATGACTACCTTAAGATCTGCTGTTGTATGGACAGGACAGTTGAAGTGTTCTCCTACAGGTTTTTGTATATTGTCATTCCTAATATCTGACTTGTGTTCATTTATCCTTTTATGTAGGGACTGTCCAGTCAGTAGTGTAGCTAGCGGGGTGCAGGAAAAGCAGCCACTTCCCCTCTGCACATTTTCCAAAAGTGGCACCTTCTGGGCCAGCACTGGGGACAGCATGGCCGGAGGAGCCCTGGGGGCGGGGGCGTGGCAGGTGCAGCCGGAGGAGCGAGGGGGGTCGGCTCCTCGGCCATTGAGCCCCACACTCAGTGTGGCCCCAATGTCGCTGCAGCCACCTGCTGCGGCGGCTCAGAGCTCAGCGTCAGCAGTGGCATCTCCCAGCAGTGGCTTGCGGCCCAGTGAAATATTCTGCGGCCCCCGCATCCCATCGTGGAGGGTGCGGGGAGGTGAAAGGGCTCCTGTGCCTTTAAGGCCGCCTGGCTGGCGAGCCCTGCGTGGAGCGCACTGAGAGTTAGGAGTGGGGCGAGCTTGTGGAGCCGGGCTGGCGTTTATCCTGGACAGCAACGGGAGGGTCAGGGCCCAGCCCGGCCCAACCCAGCCCAGCAGCGCCATGGAACAAGGCTTGGCCAGCGACTCATGAGCTGGAGCCAGGATCCACCCGCGGCGCGGGGCCAGGATCATCCGGGGACAGGCAGCGGTGCAGGATGGAAGGTGACTAGCAGGGGTCTGGTGCCTTGCACTGGGGGTTCTGGGCGAGGGGCTCTCCGGGGCTGGGCCCACAGGGCAGGGGCACAGGCCATGCTGTCTGGACGGGGGGCCCTGGTGCGACACAGGATCCTGGAGCCTGGGGCTGGAGGGACAGGACCCCACGGGTGGGGCCGGGTGGCGCAGCCCAACGGGGGACATCTGCAGAGCACGCTGAGCAGGAGAGACTCTCCTGGGACCGTGGGGAAATGGGGATATCTGCACCCCCAGGAAGTCCACAGGAGTCCTGATCCGGGCCCCGGGGTTAATCTGGGGGGAAAACAGGAGGAGTCAAGGGGGGACATAGCCAGAGGAGGAGCCGGGGAAGGTGCCTTTTTTACGTTTGCTCCCCCTACACTTAGAACCTGGCTATGCCACTGTGTCCAGTTTGGCCGATGTACATAGCAGAGGGGCATTGCTGGCACATGATGGCATGTATAACACTGGTGGATGTGCAGGTGAATGAACCAGTGATGTTGTAGCTGATCTGGTTAGGTCCTGTGATGGTGTTGGTGGTGTAGATATGTGGACAGAGCTGGCATCGAGGTTTGTTGAATGGATTGGTTCCTGAGTTAGAGTTGCTATGGTGCGGTGTGCCGTTGCTGGTGAGAATATGCTTAAAGTTGGTGGGTTGTCTGTGGGCGAGGACTGACCTGCCTCCCAAGGTCTGTGAAAGTGAGCACTCATTGTCCAGGATGGATTGTAGATCACTGATGATTGATTGGAGAGGTTTAAGCTGAGGACTGTAGATGATGGCCAGGGGAGTTCTGCTGGTTTCTTTCTTGGGCTTGTCTTGCAGCAGGAGGCTTCTGGGTACACGTCTGGCTCTGTTGATTTGTTTCCTTATTTCCTTGTGCAGGTGTCATAGTTTTGAGAATGCTTAGTGAAGATCTTGTAGCTGTTAGTTTCTGTCTGAGGGGTTGGAGCAAATGCAGTTGTACCTCAGTGCTTGGCTGTAGACGACGGATCGTGTGATGTGTCTGGGATGGAAGCTGGAAGCATGGAGGTAGGCATAGATGTTGGTGGGTTTTTGGTATAGGGTGCTGTTAACATGACCATCACTTATTTGTACTGTGGTGTCTAGGAAGTGGACCTTCCATGTAGATTGGTCCAGGCTGAGGTTTATGGTGGGGTGGAAGCTGTTGAAATCATGATGGAATTCTTCCAGAGTCTCCTTCCAATGGGTCCAGATGATGAAGATGTCATCAATGTAGTGTAGGTAGAGAAGGTACGTGAGTGGACGAGAGCTGAGGAAGCGTTGTTCCAGGTCAGCCATAAAAATGTTAGCATATTGTGGGGCCAAGCGGGTGCCTAAAGCAGTACCACTGGTCTGGAGGTATATATTGACACCGAATTTGAAATAATTGTGCGTGAGGATAAAGTTACAGAGCTCAACAACCAGTTGTGCTATACCAATATAAGTTTATAGTGTAGACCTGCCTCTGAAGAAGAATACTCATTAAAAGTAGCTGACAAGGTGGGATCTTTTCTTCTCCCATACCTTTGAGGAGAAAAAAGCAAAACCGTTTTCTTCTAATGAAATGAAATTATTGGTTATGCAGAGTATTATAATTCTGGCTTGGTTTCTTGATTTCAGTGGAAGTTCTGACTGAACAAGTACTACAGAATTTGGCCAATTGACTTCTATGGGAGTTGCATCTGAGAGCAGTGCTGGTCTCCTGTGACCAGCATGCAGAGTTGTCACTATCTTTATAGTTATCAATTTTGCCTTTTGCAAGTAGAAAAAAGAACTTGTCCTCGCAGTAAGTCTCCAGTCCCATGTGCTGACTTCATTAGTTGATAATCTGTCTACCATGCAATTAGAGATGTGACACCAGCATGGGTGTAGACGTATCCGAGCTAGCATTCATCTAGCTAGCTTGAATAACAGAAATGAATAGAAATAAAGCCAGGCAGTAGGGGCTGTACAAGCTTGCACTAGCAGGTGCTGCCACAGAGTCACTGCTATTGTTATTCAGCTAGCAAGATCAAAACTAGTTCAGGTGTGTCTGCGGTTACATCGCTGACTGAAGTGACTGGGAAGGGATAGCTCAGTGGTTTGAGCATTGGCCTGCTAAACCCAGGGTTGTGAGTGCAATCCTTGAGGGGGCCACTTATGGATCTGGAGCAAAAATCTTTTTGGGGATTGGTCCTGCTTTGAGCAGGGGATTGGACTAGATGTCCTCTTGAAGTCCCTTCCAACCTTCATAATCTATGATTCTAAGTAAGACAGATAGTGAGTAAGACAAATAGTTGGCATAAGCAAGATCATAATTAATTGCTGTGTATTTCCCTTTTTTGCTTAATTCCTGATATGAGTCAGGAATAACGTGAGGGCTTAGTAACAACACACTCATTCCTGCAGGATTGCATTCCACACTGGCCAGTGTGCTCATCGCTTTTACCCTTGTATTTATATGCACAATAATCATGTTGTGCAGGATTGATGCCATGCGTCAGTCACAGTCAACGAAAAGGAAAATCCCATTAGACTTCAAATGAAAATCATTAATAACACACAGTCTTTTTACAAAGAGCATTTTAATGATCTCAGGTCTGGAGCACAGAAATCTTTACTTTTCTATGTAGAAACAAATAAAACTTTATTCTAGAGTCCAAAAGAAAGTTATAGCTTTGTCACATTTTCATTTCATAAGTGTCAAAAAGAAACAGATACAATTAAATTACAACTGAACTTGTATTAGAAGCATTCATCAGTCCCCAGTCAGCGAGCTAACTCATAAGAGATGAACATCCACTCTGAAGAGGCTCTTTTCAGATGGAAGCTGGTTTACAAAAATAAATGTAAGTGGAATAGCTGAACAGCCACTTAATTCATTCTGGGACGTGGGATTTAAATGGCATGTGAAGGTCAGTCAGGGTTTCATAGCAATAGCATGAAATGCCCCTCATTCTAGACCTTCGTCCTCAGAGTGTGCGCAGAGGAACATGGCTCAGCAAGTAACATACAAAAGAAGTGCCTCTAAAGGGATTCTCCTCATATGAAGAGATTTCTGCAGGCTTTGTTCTCTTTAAATAGCTCCATTGCCCTAGAAGGATAAAAATACACAGATCACTTACATGGGTTAATATTCATGTGAGTTTTAATGGATTTTATTATTATTTTGCAAGCCTTGTGGGAATCTGTTAGATAAGCTCTGTAAACGTGTTGTTTCACATGTTATAATTTGTCAGAGACTCAGATTATGTTTTCAGCAAGTGCAAATGCTTTGGGGTTTTGAACTAGAATTATTCCAGAACAAATTATCCCAAGGCTATGTGGGGCTGGTTCAGCCCCTCTTGCAATTTAGAACAGATTCAGGGCTGGTCTAAGTTGCACCAACTGCAAAATCCACCTTAGAACTTTTGTGCTGGTAGAGCTCACTAGAGCGCAGTGGGCTTGGGCGTCACCATGCTTCTGACATGCCCTGTACCTCATGAGGGCTGGTAGGGGGTGATGCAGCTTTATGCCATTTAAGGATTCCCGTATGCCCAGGAAATCCCTCAGTGCCCACTTAGGGCAGTTTTAAGTCCCCTTTACGCCGCAAGAGCATTGCAAAGGGAACTTAGCAGCACTCAGAATCTGGCCCAGTATCTTTTAAATTTTCCACAGTATGTCACTTAAAACAACATTGAAATCCTTTCTCCATAACACACTTGGGAGTTTTGCAATTACATTAAGCTATTGCGTGGGGTAAGAATATTTACATGCATTTTTGATTAATGTAATCACATGAGGAAGACACAAATTTGCTTACCCCACAGCATCCACAACAGGTGCAGTCCCCACAGATTGTTCCAATGAGTCCATTGACAACCTGAATAGCACAAAGCACTACTTGAATTCCACTCATTATCAGCAACAAGGAGAAGAGGGTCAAATTCCAGGGAATTATGTTTTCAGGTGATTTGCACAAGGCCCACATGGTGGTGTTGCTTAGATAATTCCTGTGTAAAAAAGAAAAAAAGCATATGAGAAAGACAATAGAAGTCAATGTAAATCAGTAATGCAGTACTAGTGTTACTACTAGTTTGTTGTTATTGTAATCTGAAAAGTGAGTCACTATATTCCACTTGACTCTAAAATAATTTCCACATCACTATTAATGGTACTTTATATTTCTGCTTGTGGAATAATGAAAGAGTTTTGATTTCAAATAATTCCATTGCATTTATAAACATGGACATCAGCTCGCTGACTACAGCATGAACAAAGAGCAGGTAAGGAAAGAATAAACATGTTCTGAAGGCAATTATATACTTCATTTTATTTTCTCAGGAAAGTGCTGTCAAATAAGATGTACCAGAACTTCATATGAAGCTTGTTCATGCCAAGTATGTAGATGCAACATTTGTAGTTAAAACTTCTAGTGGTGAAATGGATGAACTATCGATAAAGGTGGGAGTACATCAGGGATCAGCACTGAACCCTTTCTTGCTTATCCTCATCCTGGATACCCTCAGAACAAACGCATAAATGAAGACACCTTGGTGCATGCTGTTCACTGTAGATATTGTTCTATGCAGTGAGTAGAAACATGGTCTAGATAATAAACAGGGAGATGTGTTGGAGAGATAAGAGATCAAAATAAGCAGAGAGAAAAAACAGAGTATATAGCTTGTAATTTCAGTAATGTGAGCACTGAAGAGTTATCCTTGAAACTGGCTGGGCAGACAATACAAAAAATGCAAAGTTTCAAGTGTCTGGGTTCCAGAATCCAGAAAAATGGGGAAATGGAGGCTGAAATTAGAGGTAGGATAATAAATGCCTGGCTCAGATGGAGAGAGATAAGTGGTGTAGTATTTGACAGGAAGATACCAGGAAGAGTAAAAGGGAAAGTCTAGTAAATGGTAGTCCATCCAGTTTGAGTGTATGGTGGTGAGTGCTGGACAAAGAAGAAACTTGAGCAAATGATCTGTTCTACAGAACTGCAAATGTTGAGATGGCTGAGTGGTGTAAGCCAGAAAAAAACAAGTGAGGAATATGTAAGTTAGAGACAAAGTCAAAGTAACACCCATAGATGAAAAAATGAGGGGATGCAGGCTCAGATGGCTTGGGTCATGTAAAGCACGGTCCTGACAACAATGTGGGTAAGAGGGCCCAACAGATCAAGACTGAATGAAAAAGACAGAGACACTGACCCAAGAAGTGGTGGGATATCATAAAAGAAGACATATTAGCATGTGGTGTGATTAAGGATATGGCATCAAACAGAGCACTTTGCAGAGAGATGATTTGTAGGGTGGCCTCCACCTAATGGGATTAAAGCAAGGAAGAGATGAGAAGGGCCATCAAATAAGATCCATGCCAAAGATCTGCCTGTTCAGTGATCACCCAAAGTGGTATCCTTCTTTCTTCAAAAGTCATGTGTTTTTTCTTACTACACAGTTCTAGTTATGCAGTTGTATAGGGCAACCCTGACATCTAGTGGTAAATTCAGTACATCTATATATGCATATGTGTATCATAGATAAGGTTAAGATTCTATCATGGGTATTTTTAGTAAAAGTCAGGGACAAGTCGCAAGTGTGACACCCTGGCACCTCCTTATTCACCACTGTTATATAATTAGGATATGTTTTGTACAAAGTATGTCTCGTGAGGTATCATTCTAAAAGTCTTGATCTGCTAGACATTAATATCTCATTGGATTGTATGGGCTGTTATCATAGGTGAAGTTATGAAGTTTGATGATGTATGTGTTACTGAAACATGTTGTGAGGTTGAAAACACCCACAAGCAGCTTTTCAGGTACAACAGTAAAAAGGCCAATGGTTTATTGAGGAAATGCACATAAACACAAGGGTTACCCCAGAGACTGTGTACCATAGAAACCTCTCAGAGATAGCACTGCACAATGGGAACTGTTTGACCCAGGTCACAGCAAAAGAGTTTTCCAGCAAGTGGGAAGAAGATATAAATGAGGGAAATGACATCATGATGGTACCTCACTCTCCCTACACAACACACCTGGAAACACCTGAGGAACAAAGACTGAACTGGGATAGTATGTGCGGCTGTGTATGTAAAGCTGGGAAACGCAAGCTGCAAAGCTAATGTAGCTTGTGCCTTAAGAATCTGCCAGCCTTTTTATCACTCAGGGTGAGAATTTGCTAATTCATATCCTACCTATCTAATATGTTAAGCTCAGTTTGTGTTTTTGTTTATTTACTAGGTAATCTGCTTTGATCTGTTTGCTATCACTTATACTCACTTAAAATCTATCTTTTTGTAGTTAAACTTGTTTTATATTTTAATCTAAATCACTGTGCATTTGACTAAGGTGTCGGGGGAAAATCTCAGCTTGGTTACAAGTGTGCATGGTCCTCTTCACATTGAGGGAGAGGCAGACTGGATATTAAACCCATATACTGGCCAGATTTGACCAGGGCAGGAAGGTACAGCTCTGGGGCCCTAGGCTGGGAGGCTGGTGGTTAGAGAGCCTGATTGTAACTGCAGTTGGTGTGTCCCTACCTGGGTGAATGCTGGTGAAAGTGCAAGCTTGGAGGGCTTTGCAGCTTGTCACAGTGTGATAAGGAGCCCAGGCTGGTGGGTCAGAGGGCCCAGTGGAATCCCAGTTCCAGGTAGCACCCTGAGGGGAACCTGTCACAGTGAGCAATAAACAAAAATTCATGGAAGCTCACAAACTGTCCATAACTTTTACTAAAAATATCCTGGGATGGGGAGACAAACAGAGCATTGCCAGGGCTTACAGCTTCTCCAGCCTCGCTACTGCTCCTGTATCAGGGGCTGACTGCTGCTGCTCCAGCCTAGGAGGGGCTAATCTAGCCCCAACCACTGCTCCAGCGGACCAGAAACCATGGCAGTGGGCCACCAGTCAGCTGTTTGGTGACTCTGGGGCTGGCCAGCTATTCTGGCAGCTGCTGTTCCAGTGGGCCTGGGGCGGGCCACAATGGCCACTGCTTTGGTGGCACCAGGGCTGACCAAGCCTGCTGTTCTGGTGGCCATTGCTCTGTGGCCTGAGGCTGGCTACTGGCCAGCTGTTCTGGTGGGCACTGCTCCGGGGCTGGTTCCTGCTCTGGCAGCCCCAGGGCTGACAGCTGTTCCACAGTCCTGCCCTAGAAGAAGTCACAGAGGTCCCAGAAAATCACAGAATCTGTGACCTCCATGGCAGAATCGTATCATTAATCATAGGGTTACATTTAAGACACGGGGAGCAAATTCATCCTTAGTGTATATCGCTTGCTCTCATTTCATCGCAGGGATAGATTAGATAGATTTCAATGCTTTAAGCACCAAAGTCTGACCTTGGATTAGAGGATGCAACTCTCATTGACTTCAGTGCTACAAAATGTTAAATTACCTTCAATGGGAGTTGCAAACATGGAAACAATGGTAAATTTTCAGACCCAAATATTTTTCTTAATTGTTATGGTTTTACATTGTTATTAAAACAAAACAAAAAGGAAATTCTACTATAATGAGAAAACGGAAATAACATTTCTAACAAGCCAGCAAATGCTGACAAGTCACCTGTATTTCATCTCAGACCTAGATAACACAGCTGCACAAACATGTCCCTGGCTATTCTAAAAGCGAGTCCTGAGGCACAGTACAATGCGATAAGGATGGAATGGCAGACCTCATTGCCATTTTCTGGGCTTTGCCAGTTTCAATCAAAATGTGAAGGTTATATCAAAACACCGTTTGGGTGATTGTTTTTTTTAATATTGCCTCTGGATACTCCTAATGTTCTGTTAATTCAGAGAGTAACAGAATTAAGACCAGAAGAGATGTTTATGATGATCTAATCTGACCTCCTGCATAACACAGGCCCTAGATTTCATCCAGTGGTTCCTTCACCTCGACCAACACCCTTCAGCTGAACCAGAACACATCATTCAGAGAGAGCTCCAGCCTTGGTTCAAAGATTCCAGGTAACAGAGAATTTACCACATCCCTTGGCGATCTGTTCCAATGATTAACAGCCCTCACTGTTAAAAATGTGCATCTTATTTCCAGTTTGAACTTTGATGACTTAAATTCCTGCCAGGGAATTCAGGGATACGAACAAGTGACACATATGCATGATACCAAAGAAGTTTCAGCTGCATAGTGTGGACAACTCCCTCCAATTTTCATAACCCAAATAAAATTACATAAAGACTAACTCTTAAATGTTAACCTCGGTTTCAGATCTGAGATTCAAACTAAAAACACTCTTAATCATATGATTATAGTCTAGCCCCCTAAACTGCTTTAAAAATCTAAGGAATAAACTGACAAGTGGTAAATTTATCTTAACTGGGACTCTTTGAAATCTCTAGTTTCAGCTGGAGATGGTATTCTTATTCTAGAATACTGTGTAGCCACGTACTGTCACAGTACGCAGCAACACTTCATCCAACAGGCAGCCACATTGCAGTCTCAGTAATGTGATTGTGTGTGATTCTCTATTTACACAACAGAATTAAAGCTAGAAATGACATCACAAACTTCCTTATCGCAGTACCGCTTCAGTGAATGAATATATCACATCTTTTCTAGCTAACCCATGCATGATTCAGTGCAGTATCTTACCCATTCTCAAATGGATATTGCCATTTACTGTCATCGTTACACTTAGGGCCTCTATTTAAAGCAACTGCTGACACAATAAAGCAGTATCCAGCTCCCAGAAGTCCAACTGTGGCAAATATTATAGAAGTAAACATCTGATAGAGACAGAAAAAGATGAAGTTATTTTTGACCTCTTACAACAATTAAATGTATCCTGCTTAAGTGAATGTGTAGTATAGTCTCAAGCCTGACTTCTGAACAGTTAAGATAAATGCATTACGTAAGTAGACTCTAATGTACGTTGCATGTCTGCAGGCATTCCGCTTTGTGCTCCAATTCCCATTGGTCCTTAGAAGCTTAAACCAAGTCAGACTGGAATAATATTTGCATAGGAGACCTCAAAGGAACACCTTGATGCTACACGAAGTGGTAATGGTGATTCAGTATATAGCATTCTTCCCTCAATCAGTACTAACCCTGTCTGGTGTTCGGGGGCACTGTGCCACACTGAACGTTCTGTCAGATGAGATCATGGCCAAAATTGAAGCCCCAACTCTTTGTAAAGATGCCATAGCACATTTCGCAAGAGCAGAATTATTAATTTTGGTGTCCTGATCAAATTTTGGTCTGGTTAATTATAGTCTGCCTCTGTAAATTTCCCCTCCCTTTTCACATTCTCTACTTCCTATTGTGTATTTGTGCTCTTCATAACCAACGTCACAGCTGGCACTAATGCAGAGATGGCACTTTCAGTGAAGAGGCAAAGGACTGAGTGGACATGAGGTATGGACTACAATATTACACCAAAAGGTTAAGGACCTTTTGGACCTGAGTTGAAGGACGTAGGTGGGAATACTTCTACTACTCATGCTGCATCTATTCTGTGGCTAAATGAAAACTTTGTTTTCCAAGAATGTTATTCTGGCATTCTTCATGTCTATTTAAAAAAAAAAAATCACTGAGGAACCAAAGCCTTTGCTTGCACTTCGAAAACATTTTGTTACCTTCACATAATCAAATCTTTAAATCATTCCAAGACAATATAAATTCCATAACATAAGCCTTGTGTTCAAATTAACATGAAAGAACAAATTCTGTTCGCAGGTATACAATCCAGCTAAATTCAACTGAGTTGCTCAGGTGAAATGATGGTAGAATCTATCCATAAAGCATTAAATGTATTTAACAGTTCAAACTATGTGGTAGGTATAAAAGCTCTCCAACAGCTGAACTGATCTGGGATAATTAATTGTTGCGACAGAAAATTGGCAGCGAGATGCCGTGGGATGGAATGTGTGGCTTCTAAGCTCAATTAACCCCCTCCAGCGTTAATTTAGCAATAAAGAAGAAAGGTTTGACTTGGACCCTAAACCTACACTGGGATCCACTACTGCAGCCTGCTGCACCTATGCAGAGCCCTAGTTAAATCAACAGGACTTTGCACAGCCGTGAGGGGATTGTACTAGTGATTCTTGATGCAGAATCAGGGCCCTGGGGAGAAGATGAAAGAACAAGCAACATGTGAGAGATGTGTAGTCACATCACTTAATGCACTAGTGGAAAGTGTTCAGATCTGGAGTAATTGTTACTCTGGTGGAATTATTCTGGATTTACACCATGCTACTGAGATAAAAATCTGGCCCATTCTAGTCTACTGAGTATGAGAAGTGCATTCTTCTACAAGGATTCTGGATCAAATTCTCCAGCCCTCTAAATCTGCTATCCCTAAGTAGAGGTAGTTTCCACAAGCATACAGTAAATGGAGGCAGCTACACCGTCTCCTATGCTAGCTGCTCCACCCCTCCACTGTGTAAGATGGAGGAAGTGGCATTTGAAATTAGAAATGAGCCTAAGCCAAAAAGTTCAGCTCCACATTTGGCTCCAGAGCTAAAATTCCTCAATGTCTTCAGGGTGTTTGGATCCATAGTTTTAATTTAGCCCATTACAGAAAAAGTTTGAACTGGACTCTGCATCTCAGCTCCCCAAAATGTGGTGATGGTGCAGTGCAGGGATTTTCAGACGGGGGGAGGTGAAGGGGGCGTGTTTGGACCTGTCTGCATTTGAAACACACTTTTCCCCCACCTTAAAAGTCATAATACTTAAAAGTTTGGAGAACTATTACCAAACAAAATGCCGTCCTGCAGAGTGCTTCTGTATTGTGCCCTATAATTGGCACGGATACCGAGTCAAGTTTTAAACTTCAATTTGAGGTGCATAATTTATGCTGGATCTTATTTTGAAGCAACCACTCTATATGCCCCACATACTTCCTGTCAGCTGCCTTTCAACACGCTGAGAGACAAGGTGCGTGAGGTTATATTTGTTATTGGATCTAATCCTGTTGGTGAGAGAGGCAAGCTTTTGAGCTTACACTGAGCTCTTCTTCTCGTACTATTCTTCTTCTCTGAGACCTGAAGAAGAGCTCTGTGTAGCTCAGAAGCTTGTTTCTCACACCAACAGAATTTGGTCCAATAACAGATATAACCTCACCCATCTTGTCTTTCTAATATCGTGGGACCAACACGGCTACAGTAATACTGCTTTCAACGCACTGTTACTTTAACCTATTATTTTGCTATCATACATTCCATACCACCACCCTTTTCAACCCTTTGCTTAATATTGCTGGGTGGTGAGGGGCTTTCTTATGGTGTGCTGTGGATTTGCTAAAAGGAGGAGATAACTGTAAGATGGAAATGGCTATTATATTTTACAGAAGATCCACATTACATATTGTGTAGAGTCCACAGTAAAGCTATACAGTGACTGTAATGGAGAAAAAGACACCTGTCATAAAAGAAAAAAAAATAACTGTCTCCTCATCTGAGAAAAGCAAAATGTGGGTCTTTAGGAATTTTGTTTTATTTTTAACAAGCCATGTCAGGGTGACAGCTGTATTGCATTGGCATCCCAACAAGGCAGCATGATAAATGTGGTCTTGGTACTCTCAAGAGATCCTGGTACAACAACATCTTGGCACATCAGTAATCCTTGGTTTAGGGCACAAAAGGATACCAGGATTTTTCACTTTGTGCTATGGACAACAAACACATGCACTACATATTCACATTTTAGAACATCATAAATATATCTGGACAGACATGATATAAATGTCATTGTTTGTAACCATTTGGCTGTTTTGTTTTGTTTTGGCCACATCCTTCTTTTCCACTTACCGCAAACCTCTTTCCACAGCTTTCATTACCACAGCATCCACAACAATCGTTATTCTTAAGGCCCAAAAATACCAAGGCAGGAAAGATCATCTACCAACAATAAAAAATACAGTTCGATTAGGTTGGACCATTCTGAGTTAACTTTATGTTTTAATCTATTAGTCTGGTGTCTTATTTTTCTTATTACTAAATTGAATTTTTAATGACTAAATCAAAACAAGTTTTAAATTGCCTATTTACTTACTAAACAAAGTGCACAATCAAGAGTTATTTGCAATGTTGGTTGTACTATATTTGAAGTGCTGGGGGATTACAGTAAAACCCAACCTTTTACTTTAGAAAATAAAAGTGAAAATTTCACAATTTGTCTACTCACCAATACACCGGATCCCAACATCCCTCCAAAGTACCAAACTTCATCTGTGATGTGTTCATTATTGTTGATGACTTCTCCTCCGGGGAAAAACAGCAAAATATTAGCTAGAGTACATAGCACAGCCAGAGGAATGAGGGTGATTCCCAGGCACTTGGCACAACTACCGGAGCACATACTTTCTAAACAAAATTACAAACGGAACTAAAGAAAAATGAAACCCCCTTATTCTTGTCAGTGTTTTAAACAGGAGGGTCTCAGCATAATTTACAAAATCCAATTCTGTTTTGCCCTTGGGGAATTCAGCCTATAGAATGTTTCCTTCGGAGAGGTTGCAGTCTGTTAGTAAGCCAGTGCTCCAGTTATTTATAAGCTCTCACTGCCATGATGTCAATTTTCTGAACCCCCCATAAATGAGATTACAGTTAGACCAACCTCTGTTTTTACCATGACAACCAATAGCCTCTGTTAATGTTCTACCAGCGCAGACTAGACCGTCAGTTATGTGGAGTCCAATTATTGGAAAATATCTTGTTCAGTTCTGGATGGTCATTTTTGTAACACACTGTCCATGCCCACACTGGAAAATAATTCTTAGCTGCCATTGAATAGAAAACATGTCATTAATCAATTTGTGATAGTTGTAGCCAGCTGCAGTCCGGAATCCGCTCCCCACCCCCGAAAATGGCTTAGGATGGTCAAGCTAATAAGCATTTCTTATTCTGAACTCTCCTAAGAATTAGTGCACAAACAAAATCAGAATTTACATAGGCATCTTTTGCCATTAGCATCCTGGCGTAATGGGGGGCATTTAGAAAAAAGTCATTGAATGTCCTCCTTTTTTGTGTTTTTGATTTTCTTTGTTGTCTTAAAGGAGGATTTCTTAGAATCCGACACCACACTGTTTACTTAGGCAAAACTTACATTTAAAATCAGTTAGAGTTTTGTCTGAGTGAAGACAGTAAGGTTGAGCCCTTTAAACAGAAATAGGCATTAGATCCTAGTCCTGCAAGCAGAATTGTGGCAGGCAGATCCCTGAGCTCATGAAGAGCCTCGTTGACTTTGTGTGGGCTCCATGCAGGCACAGATGTGTAGCTGCACAAACTGGAGTATCACAGCCTTAGTGCTGAAATATCATATGTACATAGTTATAATTCTGAAATTGATATGACTATAGGTGTACTATGAGAACCTTGCCCATTACAAAAAGCGATATGTAATATGTCCCCTCCATGCCCCTTAGCAAGACTTTGGGGCAATCATAGTAAGGAGCTCCCAAATAATCCAACCTCTTTTTACAGAACACCTAGTTCATGCTCACACCGGATATCTGGGACTTTCTATACAGACCTCAGTAAAGCTGCTAGTCTCTTCAGTTAAATACTGTGGGCCAGATCGATAGTCCATTGAAGGAAACGGAAAGACTCCCTTTGACTTCAATGGTCTTTGAATCTGGCTCTATCCTCTGAACTATATCCATGAAAATGTCAATGAAGCCAACAGGGTTTCCTGGGTGTAACAGTGCAGAATTTGGTCCTTAGTGTTTTTTAATTCCCACTCCAGGAAACCTAGCACACAACAGGCTGCACAGCTTACAAATAGGGTTTAGGCCATGTGCAAAATGTGGTGGAACAAACCAAAGTGAATGACCCTCAAACAAGTGCCTCAGTTAAAAACAGACCTCAGGGACTTTTACTACATATGCTAAACTTCAGGCCCTTTCCTTCACACTTAGCCCCTACATACGATCCTCTTCTCCTAAGTTTCACTCTAATGCTCAGTATTGGTAGGAAGACAAGGATTCCATTCTAGTCAAGTCTCCAAGGTGACCTCTTAGATTCTGAGTTGTGTTCATAAACAGGTGACTTTGCCCAAAAGGATACCACTGAAGTATTTTTCATTCAAACTTGGAGCAAGTTTTCTTCTCATAGTAGTTTTGTGCCTCAGGGCGGCTCTAATTTACACAGGCTGCCGCTGATTGCAAAGGGCCTCAGCCAGCCTGCCTTTTCAACTGCTGAGTCTCCTGCATCAGAAGCCAGAAGGGCCGGTAGCATAAAGGCCACTAACCATGTCATTGCACACGCACAATCCAAATATTTCCTCAGCCAGAGGATGTTCAAGTGGCAGAATCTGTCAATTTTAGGGCTGTTTTCACCATCAAAGTAGTAAGGTAGCTTTACTGCACTGGGGATCTGGCCAAGTGTGTATAAAGACCAGCACTTGTTTACAAAAACAAAAAATAGGTCACGTTTCACATATGCCAAGCCTGACAGTGTCTATTTAAGGCAAAAGTTGTGATGTTAGAAATTTTCTGTGTGGCTAAATGTAATGTCTATATAAGCGAGAGACAAGCAGCACAGGTGTGAGAAGGTGTGTCAGGCTCTGTGTAGGCTTCTCCAGTATGACTCATTATTGAGATATAACTCTGCTATTCCAGCCTTTGCTTCTACTAAGCAAAGAATGGGGTTTCTGGATTCTACTGCAATACAAGGAATAAATAAACATTACACATCATAATTCTTAATTTTTAATCATTAACAATATTAGTGGTAGAACTGAGTACAGTCGTCTCCCAGTGATGCAGGTAGTTAATGGAGGAAACTACAAAACCCATTTTCACATCTGACTTCAGGTCAGATTCTGATCCCTTTATTCAAGTTGACTTTAGTGAGCCTGCTTGAGGAGTAATGTACTTCAGCGTGTGTAAGGCTATCAAAATCTGTCCAACCATCAAGATTTGAACCTCTGCAGGTAAAGGTTAGTGCGCTAACCCACTGAGCCAACTATTCCCCTGCTTGAGTGAATGCTAGGAACAATCTCCTGATTTTTCCACACAGTGCTGCCCATGAGATATTGGCAGCCAGGCAAGTACTGAGCACTCAGTCTGGAATTCTGACTGGTAATCATATGTTTCTAATATGCCTACTGTTGCCCTAATTAAGAGAAATGAACATGCTTACGTATATAGCTGGAAACTGCAGATACCCACTGAAAACTGTTTTTTATTGGCAGCATATGGAAATCCAAGAACTGGTGAATAAAATAATTATAATAGCTTGAGGCACAAAAGAACAAGTTCATTTATAGAAGAGACCTCATGAATTAAAAAACAGTGATTCAGATGCTTGCTCAATATGGAAGGCTCCATTCAACTTCCTGTTTCAAACATTCTCCATAGAGTAGCTGTCTCACGGCATAACATGGCCATGAAACGAGATCATATTACAAGAAACGGAACAATCTACCAGAAGCTCATACGTCAGGCTGGATGAAAACGCTACTTGGCTGAGGATTCCCATGCCCCCTCGGGAGTCAGCTTAACCAATTCCTGTGTGGCATGGTTCGCTGCACCAAGAGCAACCATGCCTAGGACAGCCCACTGTGCCTCTGTGGTGCTGTGAAGGATGCTATCCACATACTGGATGGTTGCTCTTTTTGTGTTAGGCTCCCCGAAGAGCTTCTCAATCTGAACACTGCTGATACAGAAGCCTTTGATTGACTCAAGACCTGATCACAGAGAGGTCTATCCTTCTGTTCTCTGAGGTGTTTTAGTCTCCAAACTCTTTATACTTCAGCACTCCAGCACAAATCAGATTGGTTGAAAAAGGCTGAGGGGTGAGCACTGTTAGTACGGATAGCTTAGTGTGGTTATCACCAGGTTGGACTTCATCTGAGCACTACGTAGAATCATGAATACAAACTGAGAAGAATGAAAATCAGCTTTTCATCCTTTCAATGTTGAGAAGATTTTAGGAGCCAAATTCTGCTCTCGTTTACCCCAGAGTAATCTAGAGGTATTTCATTGATTTCAGTAGAATTACTCCAGATTTTCACCAGTATAAATGAGATCAGGATTTGTTCCTAAACTGTTTATTCTATTGGGAGCTGTTAGATGAGACCTTAATAAACAAGGTCTGATCTTGTCTATACGGATATTAAAGATCCAGAGGCATTTTTTTTCCAAATAGGAATTTGTTCCCTTTTCCCTCGGCAACTCTTTCCATTGTCTAGCATGCCACTGATTGCAGAGGCAGATGCATTTCCATAACACTATTTTGGGGTCATTTTCAGATGAAAGGCATGATACAGTAAAATAAGTTTCTTCTTCTTCTGTCTTCTTTGTTTTAAAAACAGCAGGAGCAGCAAGTCAGCTCTTCCCTAGGTTGTGAGACAGGGCCAATACAAGGTCTACTAAGAAACATTGGAAACAACAGAAGGCAAAGCTCAAAAGCTCTCAGTGATAGCAGCATATAGAATTTTGGAAATGGATTCTGGGAAAGTTCTTCTCTGTGCTAGAACTCTTAGTAGGAACATAAGATTTGCCACACTACATCACATCAGTAGTTCATCTAATCCAGCATAATGTCTCCATCAGGGGGCAGAATCAGATGTTTCAGGTGGTCTCTTTAAATCAGATGCTTACATACTGCAAAAAAAGGACTTGCTTAAATTATTCACAAGTATTTATTTCTTGCATTTATTAGTTGATAAGTTAATTGCTCCTTACTACATAGAATGTGTGATAAGACATACATAACAGGGTTTGGCTCTAGATGCCGTTATAAGGTGACATAATTTAAACGTCAGATGGATAAAGTACAGGACAAATTGAACTAATGATGAGACATATACCCTGATAAAGATATGCATACGTAAGAGCAAAAGAACTGAATATGTCCCTTAGAAAGAGAGACACAGATCTGAAGGACTATTCAGGTACCTTTTAAGAAAATATTGATTTATTTGTTTTTTCAGTGAACCACCTCTGCTTTAAGATCTACTAGAATTAGTTTTCAATCAGCATTTCTATCAACAGTAAGAATTTCCATAATATTTCTCTGGTTCAAATTCTGTTCTCAAGTTTTACAAGTTAAATTTTAAGTAGCTCTACAGAAGTCCATGGAATTTCTCTGCATTTACACCAGTTAAACAATGGATAGAATCTAACCCATGTTGCACAATAATTTATACATTCTAAATAAATGAAATAAACTAGGAAAACAAACAGAAACAACAACACAGGTGAAAATGTGCTACTATAGGAAGGAATTCTTGGGGGAGAAAGGATTCCCAGTCAATTTTAGGCTTTGTTTAGGATTTGCAAGTGAAAACCTTTCATCTTGTCCTGTGTAACTAGAGGAACATAGTGTTTAATAAGGCTATAGATTTCCTATGCGGTACTCACTGAAATTTACAGGAGATACAGAAGGTGGTGTAAATTAGACCCTCTCACACTGGAAATAAGATGTGACTGGGGTCCTAGTGGGGGCCACCTATGGTCACTCAGTTAGGGTGAACTGCAAAGAATGGGGCAGCCAAACCCCAAAAAGCTAGTGGATATTTCAATACTTAGATTTACCAAGCCAGCATAAAACAGCTTCTTTATTACCTCCCTGGTTACTCAGAAGTTCAAACAATACAGTTCCCTTAAAGTGATCCAGCCTGAGGTCTCCATCCAGGTACCCACATCAAATATGACAAAAATTTCTATAAATCTTATTTCATCATATAAAAGAAAAGGTTCTGCCAATCCCAAAGGATTGGACACATTATCTCCCAAGTTAATGAATGTTTCAGATCTTACCCAAATACACACTACAGCCAATTCTTATTAACTAAACTAAATTTTATTATAAAAAACAGAAGAGAGAGAGTATGGTCAAAAGATCAATGTACATACAGACAAGAGTTCAATTCATTTAGATGCAGATTCATAGCAGAGATGGTGAGCTTTGTAGTTGCAAAGAGTTCTTTCAGAAATAGTTCATAGTTTATAGTCCAATGTCCAAATATCATATTCAGGGTGTGCCAGCAAAACTGGGACCTCAGTCTTGTGATTCAAACTTCCCCTGATGAAGCCTAAGCAGAACTGAGATGAGAGAATCAGAACTCAATGATCTTTTATACAATTTCATGTCCTCTTTGACAAGTTGGGATTTCCTCGGGGAACAAAAGGTAATTAGAATGACTTTGAAGGAGGTCCATCACCAGTACTTAGCTATGCAAACTAACATAAGACCATTTGCTTGTTCCTTCACCATTCACAGTACATTTCAAAGAGAGATGAATGCATAGATATCCTGTGTTTACAATTCATTTAAATGATAGGATTTTCATTTTACCTCTGATTATCAGAATACAGCATAGACAGGGACTGTAGATTACATTGTGGACACTTCTCATTCATATGTAAATACACAAAACCACAAACATTATCTCCCCACATGTCTTTTTGAGGATTATTTATTTTGCAGGATGTTTAACCCTTTCTAGCCATGTGTCACACAGGCATATATTTTTAATAGTGAGAGTAATTAACCATTGGAACAATTTACCAAGAGTCGTGGCAGATTCTCCATCATGGCCAATTTTCAAACCAAATTGGATGTTTTTTTAAAATATCCGCTCTAGGAATTATTTTGGGGACAGTCTATAGCCTGTGTTATACAGGACATCAGACTAGATGATCACAATGTTCCCTTGTGGCCTTGGAATCTATAAGATTCCATTAGACCTACTTACAGCTAATTTACCCATGTGTAATGGGACCCAAGCCAGTGCATTTAACATGCTCAGGACCTGTAAAATGTTGTAAGCAGGTAAAGTAGTGTGAGGGTTGTTTTAACATATACCTTCTTACACGAGTAGAATGTAAGTATGTCTCAGGGAGCGCAAGAGATTCTGAGCATAAAAGAAATCTAATTTATGCCACCTTAAACATCACCTCTGAATTTGGCCCACTGCTATACCAGGATAAATGCCACCTTTGCCATTAGCACACTCATTCAGGAGCACAGAGAAGGCCCATCAGAACAATTTTGTATTTTATGTGGCTTTTTCCAAGCAATGTACACAGAATTGACTGTACACAAAATTGTAGTCATTTTTGGTCAAAGACTGCAACAAGCACAAGAACAACAAAGTATTGTCCTTATTATGAATTCATACTACTTTACTCTGAGCAGCAGTCCTGGTAGTAATATTGCTATTAGTTTGCCATGTTCCTTTCCTGACTCTTTTTGAAATCCAAGTGGCATGGTCATTCTGTCAGCTGTGCACGTGGGACTCCCATTGAAGTCAGGAGGAGTGCGGCTTATGAGTGCCAGAGAAATTCATTCCCATGAAATTCATTCCTGGGGGCCAGAAATTCATTCCCATGAAAGAAAACGATGACCCCAAACTTCACAATGTTCACAACCAGCTTCAAAACTTATTTAATGGATTTAGCTTTCCCTCAATAGCTCTTCACACACATACACAATCAACCTCAACATCCTACTCTCCTTCACAGGCAGAAAAAAATCAACTGTCTGGTCAAGTTTTCTCTGACAGGTTATGAAGGGAAAGTTTATATTTTGCAATTGTTATTATTTCTGTTAAATACTTGTGGTGCTCACATATCATGGTAATGAGGGCCATGTAAATAGATAGACAGATAAGAATTGCATGACCAGGGATGCTCTCACTTCCACAAACTGTGCGGCCCTGAGATTTGGAAGTTGCAGAGCTACCAGGAGGAGCTTATTTACATGACATTCTCTCCCCTGTATAGCTCTGCAAGTCTCACTCCCTGCCATGGAGCCACAGATTGCTTTTCATTGTGCCTACCACAGTGGGTTGACCTTTTCTCCTGACAGAGTAGGGTGTGGTGGTGCTGGCATCCATGGCCTTCCAGAGCTTATATTGCTCAGAAGACTGCAGACATTTTCTGCAGATTGGGCCACAGAGCCTGTGTTTTTCCATACTTGTATTTGAAAGGCTGACTTTTATGTTTATTTTGTGACCTCTGGAAGCTGTGCTGCACAATATGAGGCCATTTCCAGGAAAGACTGAATTAGAAAAATCACATATTTTTAATAACCGCAGCACATTTTTATCAATTGCCAGATGGTATGATTAAGATATGAAAGCTCCAATTCTATCTTACATCCTCACCACTATTTAAATAGATAATACATTTTAAAATTGTGGTATTCATTCAATTTTCTGATTTTTTTTGCTTTGGAAGGAAAATATGTTTTACATGAGATAAAATCCATCTTAAATTCAGTAAAGAGGTTCAGCAGAATTCCCAGAATAACCACATAAGTTACTTTGTGCGCTCAGGAAAAAAGTACGTGAGGGCCTGTTCCTATACTGGAATGAACTCTTGCAAGCTGCTGAATGCCTGCATCTCCACTGACTTCAGTAGAGTTTCAGGGTGCTTAGCATTTCCTAAGAAGAGTGCAGCAGAGGTCCTTCATCTGCAAACTCAGTTTTTACACAGCCTTTGGTCAGTCAAACACCCATTGGCTGCATTGAGAATTTTGGCTCAGAGAGTCACGAAATGGCCTCAGGATTTGATGACTTGGGAATTTTCAGTGCTTTGTTTTAAAAAGTAAGTAACCCACAGTTAAAGATACAATGGGTCTGATTCTCCTCTCACTCCAGCTTAAGGACCTGGTCTCACACCACTGAAAGTCTAGCTGAGGAAGGCACCTAAAATACTGAAACTGACGTAGTTCCAGGAGTTTTGGGGCTGAGGATGGGATGCTGCCTCCTCCGTACAAAACCCAAAGCGTTTAACACCTGTGATTCCCAGAGAATTGGTGGAGTTTTATCAGTGCATTAGGTGCTCTCGGGATAGGTGGGACTTGTGATCCATCTGTAGGTGATGATTCAGCGTACTGGTTCTGGAATAGAGTAATCAGATGTCCCAATCTTAGGGACTTAGTCTTATATAGGCAACTATACTCCCATGCCTCCCCTCCTCCCTGCAAAGTGTCCCGATTTTTCAAACTTGCTATTTGGTCAGCTGTCTAGTTGCTGGTTTTGTCAATAAAACCCCTCAGATATTTATGTTGCTGGGGGCAGGGTGTGTAGTGAATCTCATGCATTGTTTGAGGTACCTGCCTGTTTCAGAGCCTCACTATTTTGTGCCTTTTTTTCTGTAGGGCTCCTTCTGGCTCTAAGTGCCCAGAGAGTTCCCTTGGGGCAGCCATAAGCTCCTTCATTCGGTGTCATGCCTAGATAAACATTTTCCTGTCATTATCCAGACCTGGATCTGTGATGTATCTGATTCCAGGCTCCACAACAAAAGTCAATGGGAGTTTTCCCACTGACTTTAAGGGGAGCAGGATGAGACCCTAAGTGAGAGAGAGGAGAAATCTCGCCCGGTGTGCCTACATGGAGATGTTCATACCTAATGGGGGCCATTTCAGAAAGAAATGTGCTCTTTAATCATCCATTAGTCAAATCAAACATTTTGGATAAGAGGCTTATTACAACACAGCAAACAGGCACAAAAACCACTGGAGGAAGTTCTGTATGTTAGGCAGCACACTCAGCATATGCTATTCAGCCACAGGCCAGCATTAGGTGGGTTTAGACCACGGATGGGCAAACTATGGCCCGTGGGCCACATCTGGCCCATGGGACCGTCCTGGCCAGCCCCCAAGCTCCTGGCCCGGGTCACTCGCCCCTGGCCCCTCCCCTGCTGCTCCTCCTCCCCCACAGCCTCAGCTTGCCCCGCCATCAGTGCAATGTTCTGGGTGGCAGGGCTGTGAGCTCCTGGGGCAGCGCAGCTGCAAAGCCCGGCCTGACCCGGTGCTCTGAGCTGTGTGGTGGCGGCGGCAGCATAGCCCAGCTCCAGCCAGGCAGTGCGTCTGTAGCGCTGCCAGCCACTGGTCCTCCAGGCAGTGTGGTAAGGGGGCAGGGAGCAGAGAATGTTGAATAGAGGGCAGGGGAGTTAGGGTGGTGGTCAGGGGCAGGGGTGTGGATAAGAGTCGGGGCAGTCAGGGGGGAACAGGGGTTTGAATGGGAGGTTCCGAGGAAGCAGTCAGGAAGGAAGGAGGCGGGGGTTGGATGCAGTGGCAGGGGGCAGTCAGGGGCAGGGGTTCCTGGGAGCCATCAGGAATGAAAGGAGGGGTTGGATGGGGCGGCAGAGGTCCGGGGGCAGTCAGGGGACAGGGAGTGGGGGTGTGTGGATGGGGCAGGGGTCCCAGAGAGGCCATCAGGGAATGGGGGGGTTGGATGGGGCAGGAGTCCCAGGGGGGCAGACAGGAGGTGGGGGCCACACCAGGCCATGACCCCCCTCTCTTAACTGGCTCTCCATACACTCCTGCTGGTAAGGCTGCATTCACACTGTCGCTTGTGTTGGCAAAACTTTTGTCTTTCATGGGGGTCCGGGAGTGGGAGGCTTTTTTAAGTTCCTATGGGTGAAAGACAAAAGTTTTGGTGACAACTGTGCAGTGTAGACATACCCTTTTGCAGTTAGCTGGAGTGTGAATCTAGCCTGCACTAGCCTGCCTTGCTCTTGTCCTGTTTCAAAGAGGACTAGATCAAAGCACATTAACAAGCTGTTAATACACATCAGCAAGGTGCACATAGACAATTAGTCTGCAGTAGGATCCTGTGAGTAGATTCACACCCCAGCTTGCCACAAATTAATTGTTTGTGCAGCTGCGCCCTTTGTCCTCACTTTCAAGGCCCTTCACAACCTATCCCCACCCTACCTATCGGCTCTCATTCAGTATCCAGAGGTTAGCCCCTGCTTGCACTCAGCTCACGTCAGCCTCCATGGCCCACTTGTTAAATTTTTAAACAAGCACCTTTGTGTTTTCACCCATGCTGCCCCTCACTCTTGGGAGAAGCTTCCCATAAATATTCACACAGCTACCATATTATCTACCTCAAATCCCTACTCAAACCTCCCCTTGGGTGTGAAAATGAGGCAAAACTTATCAATTTTGGCTGCTAGTGGCAGAGCCCACTGCCTAACATGTTGACCGTCAGTGTCTCTCTGTACTCTCCCATTGGCCTGTCTGTAACCGTCTGTTATCTTTTAGAATAATAGGGTTAGAAGGGACCTCAGAGGGTCATCTAGTCTAATGCCCTATTCAAAGCAGGACTACTCCCCAGACAGATTTTTGCCCTGAATTCCTAAATGGCCCCCTTAAGGCTTGAACTTACAATCCTGAGTTTAACAGGCCAATGCTCAAACCACTGAGCTATCCCCCCAGATTGTGAGCACTTTGGAGCTTGGACTATCTTTTTGTTCTGTTTGTACAGCAGTTAGCTCACCTGCCCCTGACTGGGACTTCTCGGTGCTACAGTAACAACAATACAAGAGTGCGACTCTTTTCCACACAGCTGTGAATGCTGGCATGGCAGAGAGGAACAAAGGTATAAATCGTATTGCTTTCAACAACCCTCCCCCCAGCTGACATGTGACTCAAAGGCAGATGACATGATAAAACTTTTGTTGGGATTCCTGACAAACCCTCGCCTCTAAAAACAATCCGAAATCTTCTACGCCAGGTCCAGATAGAGGATGCTGACCTTACAAAAAAAAAAAAAAAAGGGACACCATTTCTCCTGCTCCCCCTCTCTGTCAATAACCCTGCAGCCAGCTGGCATGATCAGACCCCTTAAACTTCTGTTCCACCCGCTTACTGAGTGACTTGAACTGGATTCACTCTTCATCTAATTGTGAATTTATGCAAGGCCTTGGTTGGTTTCACTGTTGCCAGCTCCTGAATGTTCAGTTATGACTGCTTGTGAGCAGGAATAGATTAAGGCTAAGTGATATCCAGACTGAGCTAAAAAGCAGAACTCTAAACTCACTCTTGTTTTTGCACAGCTAGGGGTGGACTCCTATGCCCTAGAAGAGGGTCTTGCTTTCTGCTCTAACCAACATTCTTTCCAAATCTGGGTGTCTTTTTGGAACATGAGGCCAGGATTACGCAGTCCATGATTCAATCATACACGACCTTCAACTTCACATGGGGGCAGCAGATTCGTGGGTTTCCTGTGCCTTTGCCTAATTAGCATACATTGTATTTCTTGCTGGAGCTTGGCACTAAGAGGCTGCTTACTCACATAGGAAATTCCCAGACTTTTGGTAACTAGTTGCTACATTGCACGTCCCTATGTGCTATGTAATGGGAAAGAGCACGTGGCCATCTTAGAGCAGAGTATTCTTTTAAGGTTCATGCCCTCAGTTCAGAGCCAGAGCAGAAGTTTCCTGAATTCTTTTAAAGGCAGATTAACATATATATTTATGTTGGACTCATCAGGGCCTTGTGAGCAACAGGAAAAGGTTAAGGATAAGCAACGAAAACATTTCAAAATAATGGATCAAGGTTCATCAATGAAGCCACCTCAAAAGATCCTATATATTGTACATGTAGCAACATACCCACGCATCTAAAATTGTCCTCCTGACTGAACTGTACATTCAGAGAGAAATACCGTATTCAGAAGCAGAAGTTTCCTTGAGGGTGAGTGAAAATATCTCGAATGCTGATACCACAAAATGAAAACCCAATTTTGCTACAATCCTGTCCTGCTTTTTGCAAACAAGCATCCTGATAATATATTCTTGTTCTCAATGCGCAAGCAACATATGACAAAATAGTCCCTTTTGCCATCTCACTCTGTTGCTATGAGCCAAACTCACCATAACTGGATCTGAACAGGAACATGAGTTGGAAGGGCACTGGGATGTAATTGTTTAGAATTTTATTTTTATAATCTCAAATGTTTACAATACTTTATTTGGTTCTTGGCAATTGTTTCCCTGTCAGCTTCCCTTTTTTTCTTTGGCAAACATTGATTTTAAAAGACAACTGCATATCTAGCATAGACAGGGCATGTTGTGTTTAAGAAAATGTTAGCACCAAATTCTAAAAATAACTTTTTGCTGTGGTATAGACAAGCCCTTAGTGGGGAAGTGTGTTATCGAGATAAATTCTAAGCATTAAGTGATCCTCAGTACATGACTGCACTAGAAAACTTCAGTCAGTTAAAACTGTTAGCCAATATATATTTCTAGAAGGCTTTGTATTCTTTTTACTTATGATAACAGTGTGTAACTCTGAATCACATTCCCAGCATGCTTTTTACTTATGCTAAGCTTACCGTGACCTGTATGCTCCCCCAGTTCCCTGTACATGTAGAACCTGTCAGAGGGCTGCATGTTCTGTTAAAGCTTGCCAATTATGACAATGTACTAGATACAGCTCACACAGACGATGACAGATGATTTTGTGGAGGCTGTACTGATATGCAATCTGTACCAGCCTAGTGCTGGAGCATGATGTCTCTGGGTTTGCCGACTTCTGGAAAGCTATATTCAAAACAAGGTAAGAAATTGATCAAAAAGTCTGTGTAACTTTCCATTGTTGTACATAAATTAAGTTTGTGTTTAACCCTGTGTGTAACTCATAATTTCAGAACAGATTTGAATGCTGTCAGATGTTACCAATCTGGGAAACAAAGCATTAACCCTTTCATAGAATATCAGGGTCAGAAGATCATCTAGCCCAACCCCCTGCTCAAAGCAGGACCAATCCCCAGACAGATTTTTGTCCCAAATGGCCCCCTTAATAATCAAATTCATAAGCCTGAGTTCAGCAGGCCAATGAGCCACCCCTCCTCCAAACTGATGTGCTAAGTGAGACTTGAACTCACAACACCAGCATCACTCCACTCTATAATTACTGTGTACTAACCAGTTGTGCTACTGGAGCATATTTCCTTCTGCTGTTGGGCTGTTTTGTCTTTAAATAAAAAAAGAACCCGACTGAGCTAATTTACCTGATCTCTCTCCAACGGTCTACAAAGAACCAAGTTCTAATGAAGGTTTTTCCAAACGGACCAAGTCAAATCAGTTATTTTTCTCTGACTGCACTTGTCCTTTCTGGGCTCTTGATTTGGGGGTCCTATTGGCAGGTCTCTAGTCTGGCCCTAGCCCTCGGAACACAGCTTGTTCCAGGGGCAGTCAATGGGACTGGGGGGCCTTGGGAAGTGACAGGTCTAGTTTGCACCACGGATACTCAAGCTTCCTTGGACACTCTGCACCTGCTCTGTCATGTGAAGAGCACCAGCCCTTTGCTCCCTGCCTCCAGGGGAGCTGTGACTGCAGCAGCCCATGAAGGGAGGGAAGGACCGCCAGCTGCGGCTCGTGGCACTAGAGTGAGTGTTCCAACTGCTGGGGCTCACCCTGCCCTCTGGCCCAGCTACTAGCCCTAGCAGTGCTGCTACCCGTGCAGGCTCCCAGTGTGCGAGGGCCTGGCTGGATGCTCCTCAGGCCCGTCCCACACGCAGCATGGGGCAGGGTGGCCGGGCATCTCGCCTGCACCCTGCCCATGCACCTTCCTCCCTGCAGCCACTTACTATCAGCCCTGCAGTCCCTCACGCCCAGGGGCTCCCTTCCCTTCACCACTGCAGCAGCAAGTTGGGAGAGGTGGCATGAAGCTTCTGCCCAGATTGAGTGTGGACGCGCTGAGGGGTTTGCCCTGTCTCTGCCCATGCACCAGGCCCCTGCCGGAGAAGGCGGCACAGCATAGGGCAGCCCTCACCCCAGCAAAGGACAGCACCCTTCAGACTTGTGATGCTGGGACATGTCATACCAAAGTGGAGCCATGTGGTCCAGCTAGGCTGGAATCTGCTCCAGCAGTACAGCTTCTCCAAGGGAAAGGACAAGAAGCCACACAGGAGGTAGTTAGGGGATAACCTCTCCATGGGGAAAGTTTTATGCAAGCATTAGTTAGAGGCTGGCCTGTGTGCTATGGTTGAGGGGAATGAGCCCTTGCAAGATTTTTTTTAAAATCCATACTGCTTTAACTCAGTGTCTGGTCTTCTTAGCCAAACTCTAGGATGCTTATAGCCTCAGTTATATTAGTAGCTTGTTGGAATAAAGTCTACAGGCTAATTGTCACACAATTATTACTTAAATTTGCAGCTTTTCAGCACTGGGAACCTGATTCTGAAAAGATTTATGCTGTCTACTGAGGAGGTGGAAACATACTACACAACTTGTGCGTCCACCTAAAACAGCTAAGGTTTGGCTTGTCGGTCTAAAGCAGGGGTAGGCGACTTATGGCACATGTGCCGAAGGCGGCACACAAGCTGATTTTCAGTGGCACTCACACTGCCTGGATCCTAGCCACCGGTCTGGGCGGCTCTGCATTTTAATTTAATTTTAAATTAAGTTTCTTAAATATTTTAAAAACCTTATTTACTTTACATACAACAATAGTTTAGTTATATATAATAGACATATAGAAAGAGACCTTCTAAAAACATTAAAATGTATCAGTGGCATGCAAAACCTTAAATTAGAGTGACTAAATGAAGACTCGGCACACCACTACTGAAAGGTTGCCGACCTCTGGTCTAAAAAATGAACGATATACAGACAAGTTACAGACCTAGCATTATTCACTAGGTAATTTTTGCAAATAATTGTAAATGAAGAGCAAGTTTAAGAAACCACAATCTGTTCAGAGAGAAAAATGTAGTTGTTGAATAAATAATCTAAATAGACATTCAAAAAATTCTAATTGCAGTCAATTGGATATAGCTGTGCAGTTTTGAGCATAGCTGGAAATGTGACAGGCAAAAATACTATTACAGTGTGTAAGTTAAAATGTAAGTGAGTAGGTACTAAGATTTTGCCTGTTTATTAATAGAGATGATCACAGATAGACTTGTGTTCAGTCATCAGCTCTCTAATGGGTGGGTGCATGTTTTTGTTTTGTTTTTAGATTTTCTGTTGGACAAAACATACCTTTATTGGCCTGGAGGCGATGTCATCACTTAAGTTCTGTTTGTGAAGATCCCCGGTGGTTTGTATCAGTGGTTTTGTTGCTTGGAATCAGCTCCCTGCAACAAAAACTGGTCTTAGGAATAGTCTTTTGGTTCTATGATTGAATAGATGGAAAAAGAAAATCGTACTTCACACTTCTAAAAAAAATGTAGCAAACTGTCAGTTCTCGCATCATAACCTACATTTTTTAAACTTGGATCTCAAGATGATTGTACTATTTGTGCAATTATGACCTGAGTTTCAGGGGAACTGAGCACTTGCTACTGCTTTGACTTCAGCTGAAGTTATGGGTACTCAGCACTTGTGAAAAATCAGCCCCATAGTTTCTGTAGCCATTCACTATGTGTTGTTTGAATTTCACTATGTGTCATGAGTTCACACATTGCCTCAGCGCCTGCTTCTGATCCCACTGAAGTCAATGGGAGTTTTGTCAGGGGCTGCAGAGTGCAGGTTTGCCCCCCTACCATACCTGACCCTCCTTTTTCCCTGTTAACCTCCCCTCCCCACCTGCAACAGCCTGACCTCCAACACGCATCCCCTCCAAATTGGGTGGGGTGAGTGGTATTGCAACCTGTCACACAGGGTCACAGCACCACTGATCCCATGCACCAGGTCACAACACTCACTCTTCATTTGGCCCACGTGCTACTCCATCATGATGGAAGGGTGGCCAATCCCAATTTGAGTGAGTGGTACCGCAATACCACGCACCGAGTCACAGCACCACTCAGGTTTGGCCTGGACAAAAAATGGTTGGGCCATGTCCAGGGTGGTTATTCTCCCCTCCCCTCCCCAGCTCTACAGCCTATGAGATTTGCTATTGGCTTCAGTGGGAGTAGGTCTGGGACCAAAGGTACGTACCAGCACCAAAATTAACCCATTTAGGCCTGTGCTGTTGAAAAGTTATATATAGGAAAAAAAAAAAAGAAATACTGAAGGAAATCTGCATAAAATAACTGGGGGTAGTGTCATATTTTGAAAGAATTTTTTAAAAATAGGTACACATGGCAACAGCTTTCCCTATTTGTGGCATCATTTCAGTTTAGGCAATAAGGGGATTTGGTTGGGTGGGAAGCTAGAAGTAATTGGTTTGCCTCTTGGAGGGGCAAAGGACCATTTCTCCCTTCTTGCTACCCTGTTCTTCAGTAGGGGGAAGGATCAGGTCAATAGGGAACACAGGCTTTTAGGCACCCACATAACAAGACAATGAGCATGTGTAAACACAGAGATAGACTCCATTTCTCCTCATTGGTGAACCAGGCCAAGGGCCCATTTCTGCACAGCTCACAAAGGAGGGAAGCATATACAGGGATGTTTGAAGGAAGGGGCCACATATTAGAAGTGGAGGTGTTTGTCACAGAAGAGGAAGTCATAGTGGAGGCCAGTTATATTCAGGGCAGGGGTCATACAAGTTACTAGACAACATGGGTATGAGGAAGATGATCATGTATGGGATTGATGTTCTCATAGGGCAAGATGGGATGCTATCATAGTGAAGCATATGGAGGATAGTCAATGGGATAAAATTGTCTGTAGGGGAAAGCCAGATATCACCAGCTTTCCCCTTGCAGTGGTCTCCACTAACCATTAGATTATCCCCAGCAACTTCCTACAGCAGAGGCTGGCAACATGCACCACCTCCCCTATATCTTGTTTAACCTTTGTTCTTGACATTTCTGGTCAGATAAGGGCCTGTGACAGATGCCATTTCAGACAGATATTTTTAAGAGTTACACATTAATAGCATCATGCTTGAACATAGGAAAGCAGACGTGTTCAGAATTTTTAAAAGAAGAAATAGGCTGGGGGAACCTTTATAGATAGAAAAGACAAATGCTGTAGGTAGGGCCTAGCTAGAGCAGACAGTGCTCTAAGGGACATGTTTGGTGGGTTTGACTCATCCCCTAGTGGAGATGATTTCCATTCATAAAAAAATCACAGAAATTGGTTCTAGTTCTTATTATCATTGAAGACTGAGCTGGTTTAGGGACCAAACTACTAGTAAATAGTTGTTAGCCCTGGAGTGGATGGCCCCTCCATATTAGCACTGAGGCAAGGAAGCAGAGCAGATGGGGAAGATGATCTTTAAAGTCTTATTCCACATCCATCATTTTAGCATCTGGGAACTTGAGCATTAGCTATCTGACTGTATGTTGGCCTATAGTTTTAAAAACAAAACTGCACAATACAGAGGACTTCCTGTTCCATTACCAGTGAAGATATTTTATAAGAAAACATTATAGAAAGTCTTCTTGGAACCCTTTCCTGTGCAAACTCACAATGATTCTCTCCCAGACAAGCTTCCCCATACACAGGACTTAAGTTGTTCATTCTTCTTTAGAGTACAATTGTTTTAGTCCCTGAAGTTCATCCTTCTGGGAGCCTGGGTGCTAATTCCCACAGGCCTTCTCTCTCAAGTTCAGGAGTCTGGCAGTCCTGGGCCTGCATACTACAAGCCAGGCAGGCTTACCCTTCTTGTTCTGAAAAGTTTCACAGCCCTCCTCTTGGGCTCTGTGCTAGTAAATCAGCCATCCAGCCTAGCATTGGGAAAGCACAGCATCAGCAATCCTTCTGAGCCTGTCTCTCTAGCTGCTCTTCATAATTCTCCTCTTCTGCTAGGAACACTCCCTCTTAACTAACCTTTGGTAGCCTTTTATCAAGTACAGGTGCTCCTTAGTCACTTAGCTGCCAACCAGCCACCTAGGCAGTTAATTACTACAGCGGGGCCAAGAAAGGCTTGTTCTCCTTATAAAAGCCTGTCATGGATAGACTGGACTCTGACTCTTTTTAAAGGGGCCAGCCACCATGCCAAACATCTTTGATGAACTGACTTATAAAGTGGCTACCCTTAAAACCAGCTTAGCTCTATAGTAGGGGTTCCCAAACTTGATTCATGGCGTGTTCAGAGTAAGCCCCTGGCAGGCCGCGAGACACTTTGTTTACCTGAGCATCTGCAGGTACAGCTGCTTTCAGTTCCCTGTGGCTGCGGTTCACCGTTCCTGGCCAATGAGAGCTGTGGTAAGCGATGGCCCAGCCTGCGCCACTTCCCAGAGCTCCCATTGGCCCGGAACGGCGAACCGCGGCCACAGGGAGCTGAGAACAGCCATATCTGCAGATGCTCAGGTAAACAAAGCATCTACCGGCCAGCCAGGGGGTTGTCCTGAATAAGCTGACAACCAAGTTTGGGAACCCCTGTTCTGTAGGAAATTGCCAACTAATAACAGCCAGGTAGCTGGGCAGTAGGACTTTCAGATGTTTCTCTAATTTGTTAATATACAAATTGATTCAAAACCATCTAGCTGTGCCTATGTAAACACCTTTTTGTTGTTGTTGTTATACTCACTTGTTGCATCTTTATTATTTAGCTTGTAAATTTTTTGAGGTATGGACTGTGTTTTCTACTCCAGGCTTGTACATTTTTAACATAAAGAAGCCTCAATCCTGATTCTGAACTCTGTATATTACTGGAATAACAATAGAATGGATTAGCAATAATAGGTGATATTTCACCTAGTGGCTAAATCAGAAACAATAGAGATGGAAAATCTGTTACATTTAGGGTTAGATGTAAAACATTTGTGTGTGCGCGCGTGATCACATGCTTTCTTAAATGCTTGTTTTATGACTACAATTTTGTCATAACCCATTCCTATAAAAATCAGAGTCATTTCCCTGATTTTGTGTCTGGCTAGTTACAAATTCACTCACAGACAAGGTTCTCATCAGTGTCAGAGCCCAGCAGCTTTCTGTTTAATGTCTCAGTCCTCTTGCCTGGTATAATTTAGTTTTTCTCTTTCCATTCAACATGACGGAGTCAGACATATTGCCAGAGCAGGATATAAAAATGCTTTTCTTTGCTTTAAGCAGGAGAAACATTTACATGAAACTGCTTAACATTTCTACTCGATCATTCACTAGAGGAACAAAATTAAATCTTTCATCTCCCTCAGAGGAAATATAATTGATTATTGTCAACATTTTCAGTCTCATGTAAATTTCCTGTTCTTTCTGGAGTTATTCATGTTGCAGGAGGTTAACAACATCATGTATCCTCAGAGTGGTACAATGTTCATTGTGACACAGTAAATTTCAGTGGCATGTAGCAATATGGACTGTACCTCCATAAAGTGTCCCCCAGGGGCATTGGTATTTGTTTGTAGGATCTTTTCTGAAGATCTGCGGAGTTCTTTTCATATTGATGCTGGGAAGATGGAGGATGGGGAGATGGTCCACAAGAGAATTTCCTCTAATGAACTGGTATAAATGAAAACATTTGAGAACCACTAATATAAAGCCCTGGATGAGTAAAAAACAAGAGGCTCTGTTATCTGTTCCTTAGCTCTGTAGATGAAATCCAACCCTATTGAAGTCAATGACAAACTCTATTGAGTTCAATGGAGGCAGAATTTCACCCCTTGTATTGTTCTGAGTTTCTGATGGATGGTTATGTTGTTTCTTCTGTTCTCTCAGTCTCTTCTCCCCTCCCCACAAGCCAGTATTCTCATATTTTTGTTTTAGAAATTAGTTCCTAGCATTTCTATCTTTCTAAGGAACAAAACCTTTTTTCAAAATAAGAAAACAGTTTTCAGAATTTTTATTGTTGAACAGTTAAAGCAGCGGTTCTCAACTGTGGGTCGAGACCTCAAAGTAGATTGCGACCCCATTTTAATGGGGTTGCCAGGGCTGGCTTAGACCTGCTGAGGCCCAGGGCCCAAGCTGAAGTCCAAGGGTTTCAGCCCTAGGTGACAGGCTCAGGTTACAGGCCCCTTGCCTGGGACTGAGGCCCTTGGGCTTTGGCTTTGGATCCCACACCCAGGGCATCAGGGCTCAGGCGGGCTCAGGCTTCAGTCCCCCCTCCTGTGGTCATGTAGTAATTTTTGTTGTCAGAAGGGGGTTGCGGTGCAGGGAAGTTTGAAAAGCCCTGAGTTGGAGGATTCTACTTTGCAGATAAAAATACTCCCATCTAATCCTCTGGTTCTGTGATTGCTAAATTGGTGTTTACTAGAGTCTTTATTTTAAGTGTGGCTGTGATTTTCCCCTGCACTATGAAGGAAATTCTGAGACTTCTATCAGATTTTAACAGGCTTCTCTCTTGCAGAGACGTTTTAAAGAATGGTGGAAATACCGTAGATGCTGCTGTGGCTATAGCTGCTGCCTTAAATTTCACTGAACCGTGCAGTACTGGCATAGGTTTGACCTGTTTCTGTCTCTGCTATGATGCAAACACAAAGAAGGTGCAAGGTTTGAGTGGAAGGTAAGTTCCAAAGATAAGGACAGAGAGTTACGATCCTGTGTTGGAGTCCAATGCAGTTGAGGGGAAAAATGCTCTCATGAGTTCATTGTCTATTTAATCCATGTCTGGATGCAGATTTTGAGCCAAGTATAAATATGGACATGCATCCAATGAAGTGGGTATTCACTCAAGAAAGCTCATGCTCCAATACGTCTGTTAGTCTATAAGGTGCCACAGGGCTCTTTGCTGCTTTTACAGATCCAGACTAACATGGTTACCCCTCTGATATATAAATATGGAGTAACTCCTGACTTAAAGGAAGTTATTTTGTTTTTCACTGTTATAAATGAGAGCAAATCTGTCCCAGAATCTCTCTTTCACTTTATATTTCTTCTTGCACCTTCCTTCCTTCCTTCCTTCCTTCCTTCCTTCCTTCCTTCCTTCCATGGAATTAGTTCAAATGTGTAAAAGAAAAGTGAATGTCTGTGGGTTGAAGATGAGGGACAAGAAGGGCAGTATTAGCAAGAGATCTTTAATTGTTCTAGGAAGAAGCATCTGGGTGAAATGTTACTGTCAGGCACAGAATTCTTTCCAGACCACTCAGCTGAATTGAGGCCAGTTTATTACTCTTGAATCTGGGCTCATAAGCTGTGAGTTTTGCTGATCCAAATGCTGATTTTTGAGGAAAGATTAGATCTCTGGGTACAGAACATCACACCAGATTATAAAAAAATGTTTTCCTGACTGAGTCTCTGCAAATTTTCACTTGGCACTGGCCTGACTTTATTGCAAATTAAAAATAAAATTTATAACATTAATTACCATCTGATTTAGGCTTTGCTCCTGTAAGCCCTCTGTGTGGGGAAAGCTCATATGGGCTTAAAAAGGGATTCCATGTGCAGAAGACTTGCAGAATCACATCTCTATGGTTCATTTTATAAAAGCACAATCCAGAGAGGAAGGGAAGGTCTTTTGGATTTCCTTGTAATAACTAAAGACTTTTATTCATTACTAAAAGTCACAGGAGGCTGATACAAAAAAGGGAAGTGTTATTTGTTAGCCAGATTGGAGTGGTTGTGGCTTTCAGAAGTGCTTTGTCTGAGGTTGGGAAAATCCTCCTTGTATAACAACTAAAATTATTCATCTATTGGGGACTGGATAACTCCAGAGAGAGCTCCTGTTGAGTTCAGAGTAAGGCCCAGTTGACGTTTAAAAATTAGATCAACCAAACTACATCACTCCTGGCCTTGAAAAATTTCACTCCATGTGTGCCATAGTGTGGTCAACCTAATCCCCAGTGAAGACCCAACCAGGTCAAAGGAAGAAATTCTTTTGACGATTGAGCTGCTGCCTCTCGGAATGATGAATTAATTACATCAATAGAAAAACCTCTTTCGTTAATGTAAGACGTGTCTATGCTACAGTGCTACAGTGGCATAGCTGCAGCGCCACAGTTGTTCCACTGTAACAGCTACAGTGTAGACATGGCCTAAATAAAGGCCCAATCTTGCTGCCTTTGAAATTAGTAGGAAAACTCCCATTGACTTGAATGGCAGTAGGATTGAGCCTTAGAATGTTCCATGGAAGTTAGAGCAGCTAGCGCTCAGCTGCCTCACAGGATCAGACCCTAGACTGGTATTGTTTTGGGTGAGCAAGTTCAGATGAGAGGGTTGCCATGAATCTGATCTTTCAGCCTCTTATACAGGCAAAACTCTAGTTCAAACCACTAGGCTTTCCTGGGATTGCATAAGTATAACTGAGCGCAGAATTTAGACTGATTTCAATAGGAATTTCACCAGAAAAGGCGTACAGAGTTAGGCTCTGTCTACATGAGGCTTGACAACATCCATAACATCATTGTCATGTCCTCTTTGTTCATTTTTAAATGAGTGCCTTCAGGCTGAGTTGTTTAATGCCTTTTCTGAATTACAGTCGAACTTCCAGATGGCTAGCCAGTCTCCAGTGCCAGTTTCACTGGAAAGACATTTGTTAGGGAGAGGTCAGATTCCAGATTTGCACCTCATTTCCTTTTCAGTTGTTTTTTTAATTTTCCTATATTTGAATTCTATTCAAATGCATTATTCATAATGGCGAAGAAATAACTGTTATTCCACAGCGGACTTTTATTGTATGTGTAATCAAGAAGCTATAAAAGAGGCAGGCAGATGGCTTTATAGCCTACCAGAGAGTTTTACTGTGGAAAGAATATCACTTCCAGGTGCCCTTATATTCTTGTTTGTTATGGTCATGAGGGAGAGCAATGAATACTCTAATGCAGATAACACTGATTTTCTTCACCTGTCTGCAAAGTATCAGGAAAGTATTTTAATGATATAACTCTGAGCTATATCCAATTGTACTAAGGGCCCTTGGGCTCTCTGCTGGAAATACCATTAGAGAATCCTTTCCCTTGGAAAATATTTACCATTATTCATTGGAATAATTTGTGCAAACTGTATCAATGATATAAAAGTGCTAGCAAAATAAAGATAATTTCTTGGAAATAAATATGAGATAAAGTCTGATTGAAACTTAAAACACAAGGGTAGAGGGAAAAAAATTACATTGGTCTGGGCTCCTGGACTTGCCATACTGAATACTGGAACAGGGGCCAGAAACATTACTAATTGAAGGGACCAGTGACAATCTGAAGGTTCAATTTTTTCACAAGTCACCAAGGCTAGAATTTTTTTGCTCTACAAGGTCTGTAGGATTGGTCCTAAATGCTGTATCTCATTGAAAACCTGCTGACCAGCATGACACAGCATTTACTTCTACTCCCAGTGGTTCATAAGATGTCAGGCTTTAAAGCTACATTTTTCTGATTACCATCTTACCTTCTTTCGCCCCATTTCAGTTCTGATCTATTTTTAGCAGTGACTATCTCAGAAACAGCTAGAACCCAGTATTTTATGCAGGTGGGAAATCCAACTTTCCAAGAGCTATATTCTGTGAGGTTCTGATACACACACTCTCAGCTCATATGGCCATTCCCACTGAGTTGTCAGTTGCTCTAAGGCACCTCACAGAAAGTGTCCCTGACCGGATATTGCTGACTTTCTGACAGAAATGAAATATGGGAAAAGTCAAGGTGGCAATTCAAATAACTTGTTTTTAAATATGGTTTTTGCAGAGTAAGGCCTGCAGGATATGGGACACAGTGAACTGGTTTGTGAAAAATGTGACTTTGTTATAATTGTTCTGATGCATTTTCATGCTGTTGCTGGGCATGCGCTTACTGCTGTACTGTGCTTCCAGTGTTACTATCACTCTTTTGTCAACTGAACCTGATGGCCTGATATTTTGTCATGTTCCGTTTGCACTTCTGTTTGCCTTGCAGTGGCAGGTCTCCAGAGGCATTGACCATTGAGTTGTTAAAAGTGCAAGTTTTAATGAGACAAAGCCTCTTCCTTCATGCTCATAATATCACTGTGCCAAGCACAACAGCTAGCTGGTGTGAAGCTGTTTCCCTATATGGAAGCAAAAAGGTGAAGCTCAGTGAAAATGTTTGTTTTAAAGAAGTTGTTTAATACACATTCTAGGTACAATATAAATACAAATTCTGCTAGCAGTGTTGTGAGTTTTTTACCCATTATCTTATCTTTGTTAAATCTGCTGTTTAATCCAGCTTTGTTTCATTTTGATGTCTGTGTCCCTTTTCCCAGTAATTTCACAACTGAAGGACAATTTTCGTGGGCGAGGAGTTCAATGCAGGCATGTGCTCAGATCTGGGATTGTGGTTCTGGCTCTGGCCCTGCTCCTGCCCCATCTCTCTAATGGGACAAAGCTGCAAAGCTTGGATATGGATCTAAACTTTCCTAAGGAGCTGGGTTAGGTCTTGAGTTCTGGTTTATGTCCTTTCCTAGGTTTTTTCATTTTAAAAGGAATGGGAAGGCAAAATTCAGGAACTACCTTTTGGCGTTGGTTTAAATAGATGGCTCTCCTTTTGTTCCTTTATATAGGAAACACTAATTTGTAAAATTACAATAGTGCATTTTTTTAAATGGAGGGAAATGTTATAAAGAAAACCCCAAAGACAAGCAGATTAGCCATTTACATTTAAAGTTCCCTTTCATATTACCAGCCACTTACTGCATTAGGGGAGTGATCATGACACCATCCCATCCTAATACTCTTCCCTACCAAGAATATTTGAGAGATGTTGGAAAATCAAAAGCTCACTGAGCACTGAGCTAGGAGCAATACTTAGGATTTGTGCTCCCTGGACTGGTAGCAGCTGAGAGTGTAGTAGAGATGGGATGTTTTCAGTTCTTGGGGGAGGAGCGGGGTAGTCATGACGGGGCACCACTTGTGCTTCATGCAATGATTGTTGTGTCAGCAAGAAGGAAAAGTGGGAAAATCGTGTCCCAGAATGACAGGGATGGCAAAAATCCTCTATCCTCCTAGACCTGTCCCTCTTTCATTGTTAATAGGGAGAAAAAACAGTAATAAAGAGTCAGCATTGAAATCTGGATACTCTTCTGCCATAAAAACTGAGCTGAGCAAAACCTTACTACATAGGACATTACAGGGGAACAGGAGGGAAAAAATAATTACCGTGTTACTCCACTGAAGTGTCACTTACAGTCATTACTTACCTATAACTGCTGCAAGTGGGCATTGCATGTGTAAAATAATAAGAATCAGAAGTTCCAAAACAAATGTAGCACTTTAAGCACAGTTGTAGGTAAAGTGCCATATTGATGCAGTCTGATACGCTATGTGTTGGTTTCTTTGTAAGAACTAAGGTCCTGCTCGTACAAACAGTTACAAGTACCTAACTTGATGTTTATGAGTAGTCTCACTGCCTTCTGTGGAACGACTTCTGTGTAAAGTTAAACCCATGTACAAGATTTTGCTTTTTTGGGCCCGAGTTGCAAATTCAATAATCTGGAAATGATTTTGTCATCTTTTCCTAATTGTTTATTCCACTCTCCATGGGACAGATTCTGCAAGCTGCTATCAAATCAGCTGAGAAATGTTTTCCTGTGTCAGAGATTACTGCCTATCATTGGAAATGTGGTGCTCATGTATTACAAGCACCTGGAAACAAACCTGGGAAAGAGCTACCGAATCATGGCTACACTCCTCATCATGGACAAGGGATCTGCAATCCATTTTTGGTCAACACCTTTGACATAAGGAAATCTGTGTTTAGATTACAGTCCCTGGGATATTTGGAACAACTGAGTAACCAATGGGTGTTTTGCTTTGTTTGTAAAATTAAACTTATTTTAGCATGCATCTCCTTATTAATGTCACAACTGGGATGTAGGTGGTCTGACCTACTGGTCAGAGCAGGAGTCCGGTAGGATCAGGTAACCAGGAAATCAGAATTAGGAGACAAACTAGATGTAAAAAATACGAATAAGTAACACTTTAAATGTTTATTGTGTTCTTTAAAAATAGTAAATGATTTGCACAACTATGCCCCCCAGATTACCATGCCGCATATCCTGCAGAAATGTGTGTATTATAATGGGACACTTCTAATAGATATATTTTTTGTAAATGGTTAACATTTTTTTCCTTTTGTTTCTTAATGTGTCTGGATGATTAAGAAGAGGAGTTCACTGAGTTTCAGTTGATTAGTTGTCTCCTGTTAATATTTAACAACTTGGTACCAGGTTGTAACCTGTTACTTAAGGGAACACTCCCTTGTTATATAGAAGAGACGATACACCTCATCCCACTGTTTGTCCTTTCATCCCTTCAGTACCAGGTACCTCCTGGGGCAAAATGCACCGTCTGATTCACCATTGCCTTTGAAATGCTAAAACCCTGTCACATCAAAGCAGGTTGCTGCCTTCTATCTCTGCACAGAGGTTGGGGTGGAACCCTGCAGTGCAGCGGCTAAGATTCATAGGGCCTGATTTTGATCTCGCTAATGGTGGTATAAACCAGAAGTAACTCTTTAAGTCATTTGAGTTACACTGGTATGAGTGGAAAACAGCCTTGTGAAACCCTACTCCTATTAAAGTCAGTGGGACTCTTGCCATTGACTTATATGGGGCCAAGAATACAGCTGTACTATTTGGTCTTGTATGAAGATTCTTCTCCTGAATAATCCCATGCCACCTGTTAAAAAACTCATTGAACATATTTCTCATTTGGAGAGGTCATTATTTTGTATACTCCATCCATTCTTTCTGTAGATGCACTCTATTTTCAATTCTAATCCTGAGACCACTGCTTAGCATGCTGACCAATGTTGTCTCAGTGTTCACTTGTGATCCTCTACCTGTCTCTCTCTAGCCAGCTGTTGTGTCTTGTTTTATAGTGAGATTATAATATCTTTGAGGCAGAAACCACCTTTTTGTTCTGTGATTGTACAGTGCCTAGCACAATCGGTTCCTCTGTGCTACTGCAATACAAATAAATAATATTTCTTGAAAGCTGAACAAACTAAACTTCATAAAGGTATAATAAGTATGCCCGAATCTTAAATACCAGACATAGATCAAATAGAGCTATAGTAAAAAAACCAGCAGATTAATTTAAATTTAAAAAATCCTTAAATGTAAACTGTGCTGTTAGCACCAACTACAGCAACCGCTAACCAGAAATGAAATGAATTAGGCCCTCAAATTCCCTATCCCACTCAATGTTTGTAACCCTCTAGTAAGGGCGCACATAATGCAGACATCTGAGGTCAATAGATTGCAGTTCTCCCGCAGCTATAATCCTTTCTGTTCGCAGACTTTTCTCTACTTGGCTTGTTCACTAAGAGCTATATTCACAACAGGATTTAGGTACCTGACTGCCATATTAGGCATCTAAACCCCAGAATCAAGCTCCTCTGGTATGTACAAAACACCCCCTGCCGAACCTTGTAGGGACCTAAACTCTTTCGGTGCATAAATTTTTCCAGTAAAAGTTCCTTAGACACCATGTTTCTGCCCTGATCTGGCACTCCACAGTTCTACTTTGGATGAATGATTAAAGAATCATTGAAGCAGGTGGACTGGATGCTGTCTCCCTCACACCCTGGGTGAACGTTTGAACCACCAGGAAATAGAGTCATTCTCATGTTTGTGCTCTCTCTCTGGCCCAATGACTCTCTGATTATTTATCCACAGTGGAACAGCTTCAAACAGGGGAAGTCGAGCATGCACCCTGCCCTGTCTTTTGCTTACTTATATAGCTATGGAATGCCCTTCAATTCTTAACATTAAGCTATTGCTGTGTAACCTATATGCTAGTTCTTTAGTATCTGTCACACCCTTGCTTCTTTGAATAAATGCATTACACATACATGCACATATAATTATAAGACAAAGCTACTTGCCCTACCTGCTGAAGCACCAGTATCTGTGATACCTTTGCTTCTTCTGCTTAATAAACTTAGTTTCTCCTAACCTGGCTTAGTCTCTCCATTCAACAGAGATGTAACTTTCTGACTTGGGGCTCAGAAGTCAGTGAGAGTTTCTTCTCGATACTGACTTCAGGGAGAGTAGGATTGGGCTCATACCTTGCCTATATATTAATAATGCAAAGTACATTGCTGATGAAATACTATGTGCTGCCAATGCAAATATGTCATGTCTTCACTAATCAAAACTAATGATGTGGTGGATAGAGGGAAAGCATTGTGGATTACCAAATGTGAGTGAGTGAATTCTGCAAGTGTGTAAGCTAGGACAAATTTAACCCTTAGGGAGTACTGGTCTACACTACGCGTTTAAACCGATTTTAGCAGCGTTAAACCGATTTAACGCTGTACCCGTCCACACTATGAGGCCCTTTATATCGATATAAAGGGCTCTTTATATCGGTTTCTGTACTCCTCCCCAACGAGAGGAGTAGCGCTAAAATTGGTATTACCATATCGGATTAGGGTTAGTGTGGCTGCAAATCAACGGTATTGGCCTCCGGGCAGTATCCCACAGTGCACCACTGTGACCACTCTGGACAGCAATCTCAGCTCGGATGCAGTGGCCAGGTAAACAGGAAAAGCCCCGCGAAATTTTGATTTTCATTTCCTGTTTGCCCAGCGTGGAGCTCTGATCAGCACGGGTGGCAATGCAGTCCCAAATACAAAAAGAGCTCCAGCATGGACCGTACGGGAGATACTGAATCTGATTGCTGTATGGGGAAACAAATCTGTTCTATCAGAGCTCCATTACAGAAGACGAAATGCCAAAGTGTTTGAAAAAAAAATCTCCAGGCTACACAGTGCTGCGTGACAAGCGTAACGGGAAGCCAGAGACTCAAACGGATGCTCATGGAGGGAGGGAGGGGGGACTGAGGACTCCAGCTATCCCATAGTCCAAAGCAGTCTCCGAAAAGTATTTGCATTCTTGGCTGAGCTCCCAATGCCTGTAGGGTCAAACTCATTGTCCGGCGTGGTTCAGGGAACAGATCGTCAATTTACTCCCTCCCCCCCCCACGTGAAAGAAAAGGGAAAGAAATCATTTCTTGACTTTTTTCAATGTCACCCTATGTCTACTGAATGCTGCTGGTAGACGCGATATTGCAGCAGTGAAGAGCAGTATCCACTCCTCTCCCCTCCCTAGTGGCAGATGGTACATGCCTGATAACTGCTGAATACCCCTGGCTGGCCTCAGGGGTGCCTGGGTAAAAATAGGAATGATTCCTGGTCATTCCCAGTAGATGGTACAGAACAGCTGGTAACCTTCTTCATCATAGCCACGGGGGGCTGAGCTCCTTCAGCCCCCTCCCTTTCTGGTGTAAAGAAAAGTTTCTGTACTGCCTTGACTGTCATAGCAGCGGGATGCTGGGCTCCTCTCCCCCACACTGCTTAATGTCCTGCCTGGACTGTCATAGCACGGGGAGGCTGCCTCCCCCTCATTTTATCTCACTAACAAGTCATTGTTTCTTATTCCTGCATTCTTTATAACGTCATGACACAAATGGGGGGGGGCACTGCCATGGTAGCCCAAGAAGGTTGGGGGAGGAGGGAAGCAATGGGTGGAGCTGTTGCAGGGGCAACCCCTGTGAATGGCATGTAGCGCATCATTTCTGCGGGATCTGACACGGAGCAGCTGTACTCTCTGATACACTGCTTCTCTAGTACACTTGCCCCAAATTCTAGGCAGGACTGACTCTATTTTTAGAAACCATAAAGGAGGGATTGACTCAGGGAGTCATTCCCAGTTTTGCTTTTGCGCCCCTGGCCGACCTCAGCCAGGGGCACCCATGATAGCAGCAGACAGCACAGAAGGACAGATAACCTTCATCTCATTGCCAAATTACCCTGGCAGCAGATGGTACAGAACAACTGGTAACCATCTCTGCTATCATGCAAAAGCAAATGAATGCTGCTGTGTAGGGCTGGAGTATCGCCTCTGTCCGCGGCATCCAGTACACATACGGTGACTGTTAAAAAGAAAAGCTGAACGGGCTCCATGGTTGTCATGCTATGGCGTCTGCCCGGACAATCCAGGGAAAAAGGGCTTGAAATGATTGTCTGCCGTTGCTTTCCCAGAGGAAGGAAGGAATGACGACATTTACCCAGAACCACCCGCGACAATGATTTTTGCCCCATCAGCCACTGGGCTCTCAACCCAGAATTCTAAGGGGCGGGAGAGACTGCGGGAACTATGGGATAGCTACGGAATAGCTACCCACAGTGCAACTCTCCAGAAATCGACGCTAGCCTTGGACCATGGACGCATACCGCTGAATTAATGTGCTTAGTGTGGCCGCGTGCACTCGACTTTATACAATCTGTTTTATAAAACCAGTTTATGTAAAATTGGAATTATCCTGTAGTGTAGACGTACCCCTAGATACAACAGACATTGCTCAAAAAGCTCTGAACTCAACCAGAGATGGCTTAAAGTAATTAAAAGGGACAACAAGCTAAGTGCTTCCCTATTGACAGACTGCCATTTCAATAGAGATGCAATGCTTTGAATGTGTTGCATAGGATATAAGACAGGGCAGAACTGGATCAAAGTTCTCCCAGATGCACAATCATTCTCAGAGTGGATTTTACATGTTTTTCCCATGTAAATCACCGAAATCATCCAAATCATATAACCAGTAGAATTAAATAGTTTAATCCACATGAAGATGCCAATTTAACTTTGACCAAGACAAACTTGCTGTGCTAGAATGTCCTTTGTTTTGTAGGTTTCAGGCTAAATGCTACAACTCTTTCAGGAGCTGACAAAATCTGGCAAAAGAAGATTCTATGCAGGTTGTGTTGCAGAAGCTATTATAGAAAGCGTTCAGAAAAACGGAGGAATAATGGATTTAGAAGATCTCAAAAGCCAGGTCAGCGATGAAGTCAAACCAATTTACAAGGTATTCAAGGAAGGTTCAGTGTTCTGAACGTGGTAGAGATCATGAGTTTGGTTTACCAAGTTAGGCATGAAGAAGTGTACTTATGTATTTGCATGCCTAATTTATATCTGCGAATATCCACCAGGCATGAAGAAGTCAAGTATTTGTCCTTGTGAATGCAAATGCCATTTGTGTGCATAAGGCCATCTAGGTGCCTAACCGGCTATATAGGAATACAAATAACCTAGCTATATGTTCACATCAGCTATTTATGGATAATGTGTGTGTGCAATTGTGCAGGTCTAACATAGAAAACATAGCCCTATTTTGTTTCTTAGCAATTACCTAATGAATTCATTACAAATTAAAGATGGGCTCAAGCTGTAAAATTTTGATTCAGATCTGGATTTTGAACGCTGAGGTTTGAAGTGTTTTGATCCGTGAGTTTGATTCAAGCTTGCCTTCCTGTAAATGTGAATATGATGAGCTAATGAACGGCTAAAAAGCAAATCGATTTTTTTTTAGTTAAGAGTGGAAACTATTTCTTTTCATTGTAATTATTTTTAATAGAATGTAGATTGAACAGTCTGTTCAGCATGGGGAAAAAGCTCCATGCCCTTCAAGCTTCTACATCCATCTGAGGAATTCAGCAAGAAACCACTGAGCTGCAGTATTTATCAGGGAAGGGAGAAGTGAGGGGTAGCTGTGTAGATCTTGTGAAAGTAGAATGAATTATATTGTGAAAATAGAAAGGATTAAAGAAATGCTGTCTGTACCTTTAAGAAAAACTGTTGGAATGCTGCAATCCAGGTGTCAGGAATACAGACATTCACATAGAACAATTGCACCATTTAAGGGCAATTGGTGAAGTATTAGCCTCAGATCCATAAAGAGTTAGTAAGGAAGTAGGATATGCATGCTGTGCCCCAGGTGAATTTTACAGTTTTGCTTTCTTTGTTCCTTTGTCTGATTCCCGCTCTTTTATCTGTATAAATAAGACTGTTTTGGCCTTGCATGGCCGCTCACATATTCTGAATGTTATTGGCAGAGCGCTGTGCTAATAAAACAGAGTGGTCTGACAAATTGTGAGTCCTGATTCTAACTTTGACAATCTGCTGTCCAGTGCAACTTTCTACTGGACTTACAGGAACTAAGCAGTTTGTTTTAATATTCAAAGCTGAGGTATCCAGCAGCTGTGCTTTGCCACTTAGCAGGGATCCATCTGAAAACATTCATACTAAAAAGAAAGCAAACTAGTATTCTGCCTGCCAGTGAATCTCTCTCATTCAGGTTGTGAATTCTAGGTACTATTTGTACACCTCCTGAAGTCTTTACTTTGGGAAAGCTCCCATTGACTTCTCACTGAGTAAGAACTTAGTCATGCATCTGAGGAAGTGGGTATTCACCCACGAAAGCTCATGCCCCAAAACGTCTGTTAGTCTATAAGGTGCCACAGGATTCTTTGCTGCTTTTACAGATCCAGACTAACACGGCTACCCTCTGAAACTTAGGAGTTGAGTCCCCTGTATAATGCCAAAAAGATGCTGAATTTTGAGTTATTAGTTCAGCAAGGGACTTACAAGACTGTGCCTAAACTTAAGCACCAGTCCTATTGTAATCAACAGAACTACTCATATGCTTACAATTAGGCAAGCTGTTAAGTACCTTGCTGAATTGGACCCTGAGGCGAGACAAGGGAGCATTAGGAGAAAATTCAGCCTTGTGATTTCCTGGGCCTTCTATCACTCCCCCCACTCATAGCTTCTTCCACAAGAAGCTACCACATGTTGCTCATTGTTTTTATATTCTCCTACCTCCCTCTCCCTCATACTTCAGAGAAGGACTTTTCTATCATGCAGCCTAGACTGGAATGGAACTGAGGTTTCCTTGCCAATCATCTTTGGAATTCTTTCCTTTGTCCCACAACTTCTCCTCTGTATGGTGGCCAGATTGGCAAAATAAAAACCCTTCCTTTCCCCTATGTCCACTGCTGGTCTGAAGATTCTCCATAGCTTTACACAATGAGATCACAATCAGACTCTCCCCGTCTTTGCTTTTCCATCAGGGGTTGGATTTGGGAATGTGTAACTGTGGAGTGGTTGGAAAGGAGCTATTCTGAGCATCTGCATAAAGAGATGGACTGAGTATTGACCAGAGTGGAGTTTCAGAAACATTTGAAGCCCATATCCAGGTACCCTCTCTCCTCCTTATTACCTCAACAGTTTTCTTGATGCTCTTTCTCACACTCTCCTTCCATCTGACTCCCTCTCCTCCCTTGTCACACAAGCAGATTCCTCTTCCTCCCCAGCCTAAAGGGAGACAAAAACATTCTGTTCTTTGCAGCTGCAGGGAATTCAGTCATGTCCAGGGAGGACACTAATAAGGCAATGTAGAAAACTGTCACCTGAACTTTGTTCAGTGACTTACATGAAACTCATATGCCTTGAAACTCACAGATTTTTATGGCCAGAGCGATCACCTAGTCTGACATCCTGCATAACTCACAGAATTTAATGGTGGGACTCCTGCATCTCACCCATCAAGTTGTGATTGAACTGGAGCATATTTTCTAGAAAGACATCCAGTCTTGGTTTAAATTCTCCATCATTTGGAGTCTTACCACAGCCTTTGGGATCTGTTCCAATGGCTAATTATCTTCCCTGTCAAAAATGGGCATCTTATTTCCTTTTTGCACTTTGCTGATTTAAATTCCAGCCACCTGGGAGGCCTGAGCACAGTTCCTAATGGATGGGATTCCTCTCCTTGAAAACCACTATCACAACTCATACAGCACTGGCCCTTGTGTTGGCAATCTCAACAGAGATGCCAACTACTGAATGGGCATGAAAACCAACTTACTTTCTCACCTCTAAAGATGGTCCTTTCAGAGTTGTAAAGCAGTGTAGGGATGCTAGGACTGCATGTGCTTTTACCAGCTCTGTGAGTACAGGTCTCCAGAGCTGTCAGTGCAGAGCCTTCCCAAAGCATGATGTCCACTGAAATTGCAAAAGACTAAGATTTTTTTAATGATAGGGATTGGTGGTGTCCTAGGCTTGATCTTGCATTCTTGGCATATCCCGGACTCCCATTAAGTGCCACAGGAGCTGTTGGTGCATAAAAAAATACAGGATTGGGCCCCAAGTGTTTTCAAATGCAGTATTCAATGGCTGTGTGTGATGTCACATGAATTTGGAAATTATATTTTGGATAGTTTAATATTCCCACTAATCCAATATCATAGGGTTGCTGAGCAGCATTTTTTGAGTGAATTGTTTTTATTCTCACCATATGAACAGTTGATTCTTGCATTTTTCATGGAGTACGTACGTAATCAAACGCTGTGCTTGCACACCCAACTATTAACTAAGGTATGTCAAAAGACAGTCAGTGCTTCCTGACCTGCTAATAAAATCATTAGTCATAGATACACATCCACTATATACTGAGTAATATTACTAAATATAGATACAAGGGAACATACCCAGAGCAACTTACACATGCTATTTTGAAATAACTGGACAAATCTAGATCCAAACCTGTAGTCCAGGATCGCCAACCCTTGGCTGTTACCCGTCAGGGAAATCTGCTGGCGGGCTAGGATGCTTTATTTACCTGCAGCATCCACAGGTTCGGCTGATCACGGATGCCACTGAGCACAGTTCGCCATTCCAATGGGGGCTGCGGGAAGAGGCAACCAGCACATCCCTCAGCCCACACCACTTCTCACAGCCCCCATTGGTCTTGAACGGCTAACTGCAGCGAATGGGAGCTGTGTTTGGCTGAATCTGCAAACGCTGCAAGTAAACAAACTGTCCCGGCCTGCCAGCAGATTTCCCTGCATATAGTCCTTACTCAGGGAAAACTCCAATTGACGTAAGTGAGTGTGTTGTCAAAGAACACAGGGCAGGCTCATTTGTTATCAATTTAAAAATGAACTCACAGGGTTATAGTGTATAATTTAATATTCAAAGACAGGCAACTCTATATATTACTCAGTTAATGCTGATAAACTTTTCAGATAAATAGGTATTTAACCTTTCGAAGCAGATATAGAACTTAATGGTTTTAACATTAGATTTTACAAACTGAATTGGATAAGTTCAATGTTACAAGGACAAGTTTGCATAAGCACTCAAAAAATAAGTTTTATTTATATTTGAAACATAGGCTCCTGTTTTCCCACATACTCCATTGAGCCAATGTATATTTAGGAAAGACTATACATGGGAATTCTCAAAGAGTTTTACAAAGCCAATGTCTGTATTTACTTTATGGGCAAAAGCCGCCCCCCAGGCAGAGGACTAGCATTTTATCCTTTATGGCAACAATAAAAGGGGAAAACAACATTGCTTACACTAGTGTAATGACAATGGTTTGGGTCATTGATGTAGAATACTGTACTGTTTTATAGGGGCGCCATACTATTGTTATACAAGGTTGAATGAAAGAAAAATTATACCACCTTAATGTTACCTGGTTTCTCTTTGCCTCGAAGAAATGCCCAGTTTTATTACATCATTGTTGATATATAAGTATGTCATAATATTCGGGAAACCTTTAGAAAGTTTTTTTTTTAAAAGAGGGGAATAATAATACCTCTTGCTATTCCAGGATGTGAATGTTTGGGAAATCCCTCCAGATGGACAAGGAATCACAGCTTTGACAGCCCTGCACATTTTAGACAATTTTAATATTAAAGGTCTAGGTTATGTCCAATGGAAAGAATTTTTCTGTGTCTGTGAAATTTTCCTTTGAGGATGATTTAAGCAGACACAAAAGGAAGATTTCCAGGCATGTTAATGTTCTTTTTCAACGTTGAAGAAAATTTTCCTCAAAGCCAAGCAAAAAGGGAAATAAAATTGTTACTAGACATGACTCCACTCTACAGTGGATAATTCTCTACTAAATATCACAATATAGTAAACAGAGTATAGTGGGACTTGGACTGGGACATTTTCTAGTATAAAACAGACTCTCTGAGATTTATGTTTTTGAAAATTTAATATAAATTTGAAAATTTAGCAAATTACATGACAACTTCGAAGAGTGGCCCTGATATAACTTCAAAAATAGTGTGATATTTTATAAATAGCTTGATTCCAGTTCAAAATTCGGAGTTGTTCAGATAGCGTCAAGTGGAATAAAACACCTAATACCACTGAAGACTATAAGCCAAATTTTGAAGAATTCTTAAGTCCAAAATGAATGATTATTTCCTTAGTATCCCTGGAAAGAATTGATCAGATCCATCCCTTGTAATACTCTGTTGAAATCAATTCAATAGTTAATGTCATCCAATAACAGCAGGGTAAACAATGTCCTTACAGCCTGAAAAAACACTGAAAGGTTAAAAATAAACTAAAACTTTTGTCATTTTTGTTGGCATTTTTAGACATTGGCCATAACACTGCTGACTATTTACATGTGCTGATTGAAGCCTTAAAACTCACCTTCTCTGTTACTTTCTGGTTCTGTGTTGACCATGACACATTTCCAATACCTACAAAAGAACTTCTTTCTAAAACATATGCCAAAGGATGCTTGGAGGTAGTTAAATTCCAAAAGTAAGGCTTCTTCCTTTGCTTGCTTTTGTGGATTATTAGCGTAAGTACATTTCTGATCTTGGTGAGAAAGATAAGTCCATTCTATAGTATTAAGTAGGCTCTATTTATGAGAGTTGTTGGAGTTTTTAGTTTATTTCTGCATATGCTGGGGTCTGAATATCCTTTAATTTTAACACTAACCTGTCCCTGTGTTAAACTGCTCAGTGTAAAGTTCAAAGAGTTTACTGTTTGTGTATGTCGTTAGCCCAGGTTGTATCTAAAAGATAAAATGAAATGTGATAGGAAACTATCAAACATGATTCAACGTATGAATTGATAAACGTGGCAGTTTTCTCTTGTAATTAGGGCAATAATGGCTTATTACAATCAAGGAGTGGATTTTATTTAAAATATGCACTATATATAGCATATAAAAAGTGGAGAGCAGCCCAGATATCTTAAAATAAGTTTCACAGTCCTCAAAATGAATCCCTGAAACAATTTAATGTAAAAGTCACCCAATGATGATTGATCTTCTCTCTTGCTCAGAGCCCAGACTAAGGCTATTTTCCCTGGCCTGCTCTATTTAAGAAAAGGTCCTGTATCTCCACCCCTGTGATCAAAGAGCCATCCAGGAGGCCATAGTGAAACACACGATGTGTGAAAAATCATGTGTGCAATCCTTCTCTCTGTCTCTCAAGTGCTGGTGTCCAGGGCATTGGCCCATCTGTTCTATATGTAAATACACCACTGTCCCCGAGACAGAAAAATCTGCCAGCTCTCCAAAAGAAGGACTGCAACACTCAAACACCTAATCCTCTGCAAAACAGACTCCTGGGCTCTGACTTTGTTGCTCTGACAGACTGGCAGAAAATCTATTCTTGTTTAGTCCCATGCCAGCTAGCATAGAATAAACGTGGCCGGGAACTAAACAAGAGACAGTGTGACATGCAGTTCATGAGCCGCTGCAACAAAATAGGCTTGAATAAAGACTGGGAGTGGCTGGGTCACTACAAAAAGTAACTTTCCCTCTGTTGATACTGACACCGTCTTTCAACTGCTGGGAATGGGCCACATCCCCCCTGATTGAATTGGCCTTGTTAGCACTGACTCCTTACTTAGTATGGCAACTCCCACCTTTTCATGTGCTGTATATTTATACCTGCTACTGTATTTTTCACTCCATGCATCTGATGAAGTGGGTTCTAGCCCATGAAAGCTTATGCTCAAATAAATTTGTTAGACTCTAAGGTGTCACAAGGACTCCTTGTTGTTTTTGTGGCTACAGACTAACACAGCTACCTCTCTGAAACCTGCAACAAATCTGGCTCCCTGAGCACATTGCTGGTGGCTTATCCAGCTTACCAGCTGGAGTTTTAACACTGTTCTTGTACGTATGTGTATGGCTGATAGTTTTATTACTATCAGGAGGGGAGGAATAACACATTGCAGGCAGGAGGTGTTTACATTTTGGTCAAACTCTATAGTACCCTTTTAAGCATAGACATTTAGGGTGGCATTTTTAAACTTCATTTCTATTGTTTTTATATAAAATATAAACACTATTTAAAACATATATAAATACATGTGCTGGACGGAAATACCATACAAAAACAAAATTCAGTGTTCATTATTTGTAAAGCCTGGAAAAAACAGAACAAAAACAAACAAGCCCTCCCTCACACACACACACACACACACACACACCCCACACCCCAGAACGCATAGAGGTCATGCAGGCATCAATTATTAAAGTGACTAAAAAGATAAATAAGTGAGAACATAGCCTATGAGTATCAGGAATTAATATATAATAAACTGCAAAAGTATGCAATGTGTGAACAGACATCCTCCTATTTTTTTCAAATGTTTCTATTAGACAGTCATTTTTTCCATTAACGCAGTAGTAGAGAGCTCACTAAGCCAGTCTGTGCCTGAAGGAGGAATTTCAGTTTTTCATTTTCTCAGAATAACTCTTTTGTCCATTAAAATAGTTACTGCAATGTAATACGAACTCATCCAGCACCTGTAAAATACACAAGCTTGGGGAAGGAAAGATAACAACGCTTTAAGTTTTTGAGAGAGCATTGAATATTGTGTTCCAGACCACATGCTTTTTATGACAGGCAGGACCGGCGCTAGGGGTTTTAGCGCCCTAGGCAGACAGGAATTTCGTCGCCCCGCTCGCTGGTTTCGCGGCTCCGGTGGAGCTGCCACAGTCGTGCCTGCAGGAGGTCCACCAGAGCCGCACGAGCAGCCGACTGTCCGCAGGTACGACTGCGGCAGCTCCACTGGAGCCTCCTGCCACCCCCTCTGGCAAAACACTGCCCACCAATAATTCTGGTGGCCTAGGCGATTGCCTAGGCCCCCTAAATGAAACCGCCAGCCCTGATGACAGGTATAGAGGATGTGTGAATGGTTGGCATGTGACTGTTTGCATCTCCAACATTCACTGTGTGTCGCAAATCTATTTTGGGACAATTAGGACAGATAGTAGCACCTTGTATATTTCCTTGTATATTTGAAATGGAAAATGCTGAAACTGAGAAGGAGCTAGTCTTTTGGATATTGTCATTGCTTGTCATTTATTCCAGTTCATGCAAAAACCAGAGATCTTTCTAAAAATATCAACTAGATTCAGTAATGATAGGATTAATGAGGACGGATTCTTCAATAGTACAATAATGTCATCAGCATATAAACCGATTTTGTATTTTTTTCTTCTTTATAGTTACACCTTCAATAGCTGAGTGCTGACATATGTCTATTGCCAGTGGTTCAAGTGAGACATTAAAAAAGAGGGATGAGAGGACAATCCTGTCATGTATCTCTTTCTAGTTGAAATGCCTGAGAAATAATTCCATCAGTTGATAGTGAAGCCAGGGGATTGAGGGTGGTTTTAAAGGGTATTTTAAATATATATTCTTAAAGTAATGAACTGCATGAAAGACTTACGATAGGTCTCAAAATTCAAGAGAACAGTGACTAAAATAGGGTATTTCTAAATGTGATTTTTTAAAAATAAAAGTACCAACGCGTGTTAGCCTGCTTTTGTTTACTTTAGATAAGAGTGTTTACTTAAATTTGTTGGCAGTGCTGTATTTGTACTTAACCAAACATGGGATATACAGTAGAAACAATTTATTGATCTAGGCATTACCTGGTCATAAAAGGACTACAGACTTTGGATCCTTCCTGGGCCTTATCTTTCAATGTTGTCAGTTGAATTTTACATGATGTCCCTTTTGGGGCAGATTCTGATCTTCGTTATACTCTATTGTCTTTGGAGTTAATCCAGATTATACTGGTAGAGACCTGAATCTGGCCCTTTGTTTTAACAAACAAAACCCACACCAAAAAATTCAGGGCCAAATGCTGCTCATCATACTTATAGGAATATTCCCAGTGACATCAAGTAGGATTATTTGTGGGAGTAAGGTGAGCAACATGCCACCCTTATGATGCAATTTAAATTGGGCCATAAAATAGTGATTTTTGTTGCACACTAATGGTTTTTATTTTCCCTGTTTTAGAGCCAGTGACAAATATAATAAAGGAAATTTGCTACTGGTAGGAAGTGACACAGTTTACTTCACTGTGTTCAATGGTCAAGGCAATACCTCCTATGTCATCAACAGCAACTATATGGGCTTTGGCATAGGACTGGAACTAGGTGGCTGTGGATTTACTTTACAAGTGAGAAATTTTTTCCAAGCATAACATGTTTTAGTCTGCATGAAAACTCTCTAAAAAGGCAATTAGAGTGCTCTGCCATACAGTATCCTAAACTTACATTTTTTAATATATATTTTCTTATTAAGTTAGATCAGACTGTGAAATGAGTTGACCACTGTTTTAAAAAAAAAAACTTCATAGGTATTTCTTTGGCTTTACACGAAGTTAACATGATAAATTGTTTATAAACAGAGTTTGATGCTTCAAGCTCAGACTTGCCTGACACTGTTAATAGCATAAACAGCCATGGTCAACAGGTCACCGTAATGAAATATCCAGTCAATTTTTAGTAGATGTAGAACAGTGGGACCCATGTAGATTTTTCAGTACTCTCCTACATAAACAACTACATACATTCTTCCTGGGATCATTTCTTGGGCAGTGAAAATGAATTAGCCTTTGCTAATTTATTTTTGGCCAGTTAATACTAGCTGTAAGTAACAATGGATATGGAATTGAAACATTTCTTATTTTCAAATTTTATTATTATCCCCCATAGCCAAGAAAAAATGTTATACATTTGTGATAGATTCAAATTTTATATTTTTAGAGTATACATTTTCATTTGAATTTTGTATTATAAAAAGTCTTTGGAACATGAGCAGAACCATAATAGATTGTAAGTCTTATACCTAGATAAAATATGTAGAAATATCTTGTTCTTTCCTCTAGCAAAATGGCTAAGCCACATCACATTAAGTAATATGCATTAAACAGAAGTAAAGATTAGAAATGGCAGTTCAGAAATTAATAATTTGGAGATTATGAATATTAAATATATGTGAATATTGCCAAAACTATTGAGAGATGGAGGTTATTTCACACATTTTGTTTTCGAGAATTTGCTGTCTAAAGTATCTTTCATGCCCTATATACTCCTGAGGGAATTCTGTGCCAAAAAAATAAAAATTATGCACACACTATTTTAAAATTCTGCATAGAATACTCAAGGAGTTAATAGAGGAGGTATCTGAGCCTCTAGCTATTATCTTTGGGAAATCATGGGAGACGGGGGAGATTCCAGAAGACTGGAAGGGGGCAAATATAGTGCCCATCTATAAAAAGGGAAATAAAAACAACCCAGGAAACTACAGACCAGTTAGTTTAACTTCTGTGCCAGGGAAGATAATGGAGCAGGTAATCAAAGAAATCATCTGCAAACACTTGGAAGGTGGTAAGGTGATAGGGAATAGCCAGCATGGATTTGTAAAGAACAAATCATGTCAAACTAATCTGATAGCGTTCTTTGATAGGATAACGGGCCTTGTGGATAAGGGAGAGGCGGTGGATGTGATATACCTAGACTTTAGTAAGGCATTTGATACAGTTTCGCATGATATTCTTATAGATAAGCTAGGAAAGTACAATTTAGATGGGGCTACTATAAGGTGGGTGCATAACTGGCTGGATAACCGTACTCAGAGAGTAGTTGTTAATGGCTCCCAATCCTGCTGGAAAGGTATAACAAGTGGGGTTCCGCAGGGGTCTGTTTTGGGACCGGTTCTGTTCAATATCTTCATCAACTATTTAGATGTTGGCATAGAAAGTACGCTTATTAAGTTTGCGGACAATACCAAACTGGGAGGGATTGCAACTGCTTTGGAGGACAGGGTCAAAATTCAAAATGATCTGGACAAATTGGAGAAATGGTCTGAGGTAAACAGGATGAAGTTCAATAAAGATAAATGCAAAGTGCTCCACCTAGGAAGGAACAATCAGTTTCACACATACAGAATGGGAAGAGACTGTCTAGGAAGGAGTATGCCAGAAAGAGATCTAGGGGTCATAGTGGACCACAAGCTTAATATGAGTGAACAGTGTGATACTGTTGCAAAAAAAGCAAACATGATTCTGGGATGCATTAACAGGTGTGTTGTAAACAAGACACGAGAAGTCATTCTTCCGCTTTACTCTGCGCTGGTTAGGCCTCAACTGGAGTATTGTGTCCAGTTCTGGGCACCGCATTTCAAGAAAGATGTGGAGAAATTGGAGAGGGTCCAGAGAAGAGCAACAAGAATGATTAAAGGTCTTGAGAGCATGACCTATGAAGGAAGGCTGAAGGAATTGGGTTTGTTTAGTTTGGAAAAGAGAAGACTGAGAGGGGACCTGATAGCAGTTTTCAGGTATCTAAAAGGGTGTCATCAGGAGGAGGGAGAAAACTTGTTCACCTTGGCCTCCAATGGTAGAACAAGAAGCAATGGACTTAAACTGCAGCAAGGGAGATTTAGGTTGGACATTAGGAAAAAGTTCCTAACTGTCAGGGTAGTTAAACACTGGAATAGGTTGCCTAGGGAAGTTGTGGAATCTCCATCGCTGGAGATATTTAAGAGTAGGTTAGATAAATGTCTATCAGGGATGGTCTAGACAGTATTTGGTCCTGCCATGATGGCAGGGGACTGGACTCGATGACCTCTCGAGGTCCCTTCCAGTCCTAGAGTCTATGAGTCTATGAGTCTATATTTTATTTGTCAATAAATAAATGTGGCTCCAGTATGGCAGTGGGGATGCACAGGCCTCTGGTTGCATTGAGGTGGGAGATCACTATGAAGCCCCCAGAGGTACAGGGACTCAGCAGTGAGGCTGCACCTGCCCTCGACAGAGTGCAAGGGCTGGGCCTGCCCCAGAAACACCCAGGGGTCCTTCTTCTCTGCACCAGGTGTGGGTGGGCAGGCTCAGTCCAGCAGGATCCAAGTGTGGAGGGGATTAGTGTGAGTGGATCCATGTGTGGAGTGAGAGGTTTTTGTGTGGGGCAATCTGGGTGCAGATGGCTCAGTGTGAGATCTGGATGCACAGGGGCTCTTTGGAGGGGGGTTCCAGCAGGGGGAATGAAACTCTGCAGGGGATCCAAGTGAAGATGGTTAGGGCTCAGCTGGTGTGTGTGTGTGTGTGTGTGTGTGTGTGTGTGTGTGTGTGTGTGTCCAGGTAGTGTTGCCAGGTGTCTGCTTTTCAGCTCCATTTCAATGGGTCTGCTTAACAGGGGAGCCTCAGCTGCTGCCAAGGGGATGCTGCATCCCAGACTCCTGCTTTCCCCCACGATTCCCCTACCCTCTTTTCTTCTGTATCTCATCCTCCTCCTCCAGTGCCCCGCACCCCTCCCCTCACTCCCACATTCCCCTGCCCCTGCCCTATTCCACCCTACCTTTCTTACTTATCACACTAGAATTAAAGAATAATAATTAAAGAACCATTTGGCTTTTAATGGTTGGATTGAACTCTCGCTTGTATATTAGAAAATGGTCAATTTTATCATGTTAAAAATAAAAACAAATAAAGACTAAGGACTATATTTTCAAAGTGTCTAAGTGACTTATGAATCTATGTTTCATTTTAAGAAGTGATTTAGGCACATAGGAGCCTCACACCTGTTAACTTTCAAGAAGTCTTAGGCTTCTAAGTGCTTAAGTCACTTTTGAAATTGGGACTTGAGTCTCAAAGTGACTTAGGCACTTCTAAACATTTTACCCCAAGACTGAATCTGTGATCTCCAGGGCATTTGTAATACACTTGTTTCTACTTATATATATATGATACTACTTATATATTTTTCTTGAACCGACTATGTTGGCACTAACTGTTCTATGTATGACCATTTCCTGACTATGTCCCCAGGCAAAACTTATCCCTAGAGGGGAACGGGAGCTCCACAGACCTTCACTGACTTCAGTAATGAGGCCTAGACACGGACCCCACACTTCGGAGGGATGATGCTAAGCCCAAACAGTTGCTACAGTGGTCACTGTTAAAATGCTGCCATTTGAGAGCTGTTCACTATAGTTAGTATGATCATTTCTCAGGCTATCTTCCCCAGGAGTGCATGGGTGAGCTTGTCTGTGTATAGTTTCATCTCCTGCCTATATCCAAGAGTCTACTTGGGTGCTCCACATCTTGCATAGGAATCACTTTTGTGAGCTGCTCTCGCTGCTGCTCAGCTTTTGATACACGTTGGTGATGCCATGTGTGATGTCAGTCAGTGGGTTAGCTGGCCAACAATTTGAAAAGCTAGTAACGATCGTGCATGTTTAGTTTAGGCTGTGTGGTTCTTGTCCAGCCAGATGGCAATCCCAGGGGGATTTTATTCTATTAGTAAGGGTTTGTATTTGTTTTCTAGAATAGAGGATCCAGTTTCTCACTATCTCCAAGTTACCTGAACTGCCTCGCCCCGAGCAAATGGCTGTACCACATGATCATTCCTGCCCTTGCTACTGCGGCAGACACTGGGGACCTCTTGTGCTCCTTTGGAATAATGGGTGGGTTCATGAAGCCTCAAGGACACATGCAGGATATAAGTAATGTAAGTCCTTTGGAAGGTATGGCAGAACATCAGAAGGATTCACTGCTTATTTAAGAACCTTTCATTTCAGTGTTACTCTGTCTGGACAGGCCACAAAAACCTGCAGCCCAACAGAGCAGTGGCCTTGCTGATCTATGCATTTTATCCTAGTGCTGACTGATCAGCCATCAGCTGGTTTCAGATCAACTTCATGTTTTGTTTCTACCAAAGAACTCTGAGATGTTAAACACTGTATAATTTATATCAAAGGTCTCATTCTCCAAAGACAGTGTACAAGCACTACATGCAAATTTTAAGTGTATTAAAACTGATATGAGGATGTTTTCCTAGAGTCTAATCTGGTTTACTTTAATAATCTCTTTGAAGCCTGCTTGGGGAATCAGTAGCAAGCAGAGGTGGGTAAATGCTTCAGTTAAAATTTATGTGAACTTTGGTTTGAAGTTTTAAATGAATTCCCTCTGCCTGTGTTCAATTTCTATGATTATTCTAGTTAACAATGGTAAAAATATTAACAGCAAGTGTCAGATGACTATTGCAGCATATTTGTGGAAAACTAATTAAAGAGCTCTAAAAGTTACACTCTCTCAAACAGGGGAGTTTAAAAAAATAAAATAAAGTCCATTCCTGGACCACAGTAACTCATTTTTGATTATCTTATTTTGTGCCTTGACAGGTGCATTAGAGATTGAAAGAGAAAATAAACTAAAGGAGAGAGAAAATGAATTGCCAAAAGTGCCCTAAGAATTGGTTTTCTGTCTAGAGTGATCACCTTTGTTGCATAGAAATAAGAGAAAAGTACATGAAAAGTAAGAAACAATGCTTTATTTTAAGAGATATTTTAGGGAAACACTATTTCAATTAATATATCATGTATTTTTCTCTCAAGTGTATGTTTCTGCTGCCCTTCAGTATAGAGTGCAATTATCATAAGCTTCGATTTAATGTTTGAAATGGTACTTATCAGTTTTAAAATTTCAATATCTCTGTTTTTTTAAATCAGTTCATTAAATGCTACCTGTACAACTGAAATTAACTTTTAATTTGAAACTCAGCCTTGATGCAATCAATATTTAGGAGTTTCCTGCAATCTGTCCAAGTCTGTTAATACAAATAAAATATTCTTTCCACAACTGCATTGGAGGTAGGAATGGCCATAAATAAATTCCATGAGTTTTAAGAAAGTGGGACAAGGAGGTGGCTACCATGTTTCAAATTCCCAGCACTTTCCCTGCACACAACACTCAAGCGGGCAGTTAAGGGTGGCAAGCATATAGTGATGTACCTCATCCGGGGCATCAAATGCCCCAGTAACAACTTATGTGGGTGAAACCAGATAATCACCACACTCTTGAATGAACTCACGCAGAAAGAGACCAAAAAAACATATCATCTGTGGGCACACACTTTTCATAAAGCAATCACTTCATAACTGATTTTTCAATACTTGTCCTCAAAGGAAACCTGCATAACACCTTCAGAAGACAAACTTGGGAACTTATGTTCATAACTCTACTAGGCACCAAAACCCATGGACTGGACAGGGCCACTGGTTTTATGGCTCATTACTACAGTTTGTAACGCACCAAACTGCCTGCTACCCTTAACTGCCTGCTTCAAACACTTTATGCCTAACAATCTAACCCGCAGTTGCCCACTTTATTTCAAGTAACTGCCTCCAGCATGCATTACCCCTTCTGCTTAACAATCTGTCCTAATTTGCAGTTGGCTGAGACTCTCAACTTCCTGAAGAAGCACCCTGTGTAGGTTGAAAGCTTGTACCTTTCACCACCAGAAATTGGTCCAATAAAATATTATCTCACCTACCTTGTCTCTTTCATATCCTGGGACCAACAGGGCTACAACATCACTGAAAAGAAGTAGTTATGGCATCATCCAGCAAAAATCATTAGAAAAATATTTAACTATCATCAACAACTTGTTTATTAATTGCTACTACCTGAGGTAGCCTATGCTAATAAAGAGAACACAGGTACAATTTTTCTGATTCTGCAAATATAATTTAAAATCTGATATGATTAACAGTACCAATCCCTTTTAAACTATAGAGCTCAAAACACTTTGCAGAGGTGGGTAAATGTTCCCCGCCCCGCCCCATTGTTAATATTGTCTCCATTTTACAGATGGACACACAGAGGTTTAATGACTTGCCAAATCAATGGCAGAGCCAAGAGTACAACCCAGCTCTTCTTGCTCCTAGTCCATTGTGCTAGTCTTGGAGCAATTCAGTCTAAAGGGAGTGATTCTGCACAGCGCAGTGTGCTACCACCATGAGCACGCAGAAACTGTATCAGCATATTTGTCTTCCACTTGCATTAGGGGAACACAGTTTACACAGCCAGGAGGTGCCAGCAATATGCTAGTCTGTGCTGATTAACATGCTGCCACTATCATGCATGGTATGCAGTACAAGTTGCTTGCAGTACCAGGGCCGCCCAGAGGGGCAATTTGCCCCAGGCCCCGGGCTCTGCAGGGGCCCTCACGAGAGTGTTTCGGGGCCCCTGGAGCGGGGTCCTTCACTCACTCCAGGGGGCCCGGAAAACTCTTGCTGGGCAGGGCCCCGGAGCTTCTTCCGTTCCCGGTCTTCGCCTGCGGGGAGGTCCTTCCGCTCCAGGGTGGAAGGACCCCCCTGCCATCGCATTACTGCCGAAGCGGGACCTGCTGCCGAAGTGCAACCCACTCTTTGGCGGTAATTTGGCGGCAGGGGGCCCCTCTGTTCAGGGAGGGACTCGCCGCCGAAGTGCCCCGAAGACCCGCTGCGGGAGCCCCCCGCCACCAAATTACCCCCGAAAAGCGGGCTGCACTTCGGTGGCGGATCCCACTTCAGTGGTAATTCTCCGGCGGGGGGCCCCCGCCATGGGTCTTCGGGGCACTTCGGCGGTGGGTCCCAGAACGGAAGGGCCCCCCACCGCCGAACAGGGCCGGCTCTAGACATTTTGCCATGCGAGGGACGCTCTGCCGCTTGCTGGTCCCGCGACTCCGGTGGACCTCCTGCAGGAGTGGCTGCAGATGCTCCACCGGAGCCGCAGGACCAGCAGACCCTCCGCAGGCACTACTGTGGGAGGTCCACCGGAGCCGCTTGCCGCTGATGGCCCCAGGCCCCCGGAATCGTCTGGGCGGCTCTGTGCAGTACATTAATAATAGTGCTGTGCACTTGCATTGCCCCTTTCATCTAAGAATCTCAAAGCCATTTAGAAAGGTGGGCAAGTATTACTCTCCCTGTATTACAGATAGGGAAACGGGCTCATACTGGTTAAGTGACTTGTCCAAAGTCACTCAGTGAATCAGTGGCAGAAAGAGGAATAGAGTTCAAGCTACCCTAGTCCTCTGCTTTTATCTTTTAAACACTGGCACAGGTACAGTGTTGTATGCAACATCACAGTCAGACATATACACGGTCAAAAAGTAGCTCTTGTTGAAACAGATGGTTTGACCAGAGAACACTGAACGAGGGCTCTAAGAGCATTCTGAGTCCCAGGGCGGTTGTACCAAGGCATTAGTTAATGTCCAGTGATGACCACTTTATGTAGTTGTTACATCAGTGAAACTGGCTCTATAGCACCATCACATGCAACAGAACACTTGGTAAGAGTATTAAAACGGACAAAAGCAAATTAGAAAGAAAAAGGAAAAACAGCTAATGACTAAGAAGTGTAATTCAGCTGCCCAAGCAGAAGAATTGGGCTGTTCCCTAAACTATCAAGACCAATCCAGATTCACAGAACTCCACTCACAGAATTCGCTAGCAAAAACAATTCCAGTAGCAGCATTACATCATTTGAGCCCAGACTCAATATTAACATCATTTGAGCCCAGACTCAGAGAGTGATTATACCCCTTTAGCAAAATGCAGTAGCCTTGCAGTTTCTCAAAATGGGCTGGTTAATAATGCTGGTGAGACAAACATTGCAATTATTTTTCCTGTTCTTTGCTGAATTTTAATATTGCTGACAATTTTCCAACACCTTTACTACTTACATACTAAACATTATATGGATATCAGGCAAACCATGGTACTGTGTGGCTATACTTGGCAACAATGTTGCACGCTAATATGTAGTTCCTATGTAATGCAGCTGTCAGTGATTTGACAAATACTAGCTTTGTGGGGGCTGGTTTGTGCTGCAGTTCAAAGTAGCTTTTGTGTCCCTGCAAGAGGGATGTGTGTGTATTAAATGTTACTTGTGGAATGGCTATCCAGTTTTGTTTGACATTCCAAAGAGATCTGGTACTGGGGCTGATTGGTACCTCCACCACATTAGAATTCCTTGCCTGAATCAACTAATTGGCCATGGGTAATATGGAAGTTTTGCAGTCAGTTGTGTGCAGGAGAACCTGGCCAGCTGTGATGTTAGCAGAACTGAGGTCCCCATTGAGAGTTCTTTTGCAGGGCAAGGTGATTGATATACAGCTGTGGGAGGTGTAGCTGGGGGAAAGAATAGCTACCGCGTAGAGATTTTATGGGTGGTTGTGGAAAACATGAACAATGTAACACCTGTGTATTGGGAGGTTGGCTGCTCATGTGTGAGTCTGTTTCGGTTTGTATAAGGAGAAGCTGTGGATGGAGTCAGGTGCCAGAGGTCATTATGGGCTCTTATCTGAATAATTGGCTGAAAGCCTCCATGCTGTGGAGATTACAGGTTATGGCATATTAATCAGACACTCTTGGTGGCAGTCTGAGCCAGAATGTGCCCGTGTGACCAGTCGTGGTACAGTGGTTCTCAAGCAGGGGTACACATACCTCTGGGGCATGCAGAGATCTTCCAGGGGGTACATCAGCTCATCTAGATATTTGCCTAGCTTTACAACAAGCTACATAAAAAGCTCCATTATAAATGAAATTTTCATACAATTAAAATCAGAACTCAAGCAATTTTTCAGTAATAGTGCGCTGTGACACTTTTGCATCTTTATGTCTCATTTTGGAAGCAAGTAGCTTTTAAGTGAGATGAAACTTTGGATATGCAAGATAAATCAGCCTCCTGAAAGGGATACAGTAGCCTGGAAAGGTTGAGAACCACTGACATAATAAACCCTAATAAAAACTGGGAGGGTTAGATTGTAAAAACACTCCTGCATTGTGTGGCCTATCCATGCCAATATGCACATAATGCATTGCTCATGTTTTCCACAATCTATCACAAAAACACCTTTATGCAGCTCCATTATTTTCCCCAGCTATCCCACCCAGATATGTATCATTCAGACATAACACCCAACCAACTGGCGGCCAGTACCCAATGCTACATAGGAACGTGCAAGAAAAACCATATTGAGATTATTATGGAAAGATGCTCAAAGGGGAAGTATCTTCCTAATCTTTGTCAGCTAATGGCTTTGTTGATGAACCAAGACAGTTAGCATGCCGTATAAGTTTTTATTCTTTCTGAGCTAACTGGAATGAGCTCATTATTCATGCAAATGCCTAATCCTTTTCTCAGTCCTACTAAGCTCTTGACTACAATTGCATCTTGTAGCAATGAGTTTCCTGGGTTAATTATAAATTATGTAAAGAAGTATTTCCTTTTATCACTTTTAATGCAGGGTACAGGTGGTTGTCATATAAACACGAGGACTAAATTAGCTATTTTTCAGAGCCAGTTGGGCTGCATTCATCAGTGATTGAGGCTGACAGTCACTGCTATGCACACTGTGAGTCACGCAGTTTGATATGTACTCATTGCTGTCTGCTGTGCATAACCAGCTGCCTCAGAGCACTGTTCAGGATGGCAGGTCCAGTTGAGAGTATGTTATGATCTGCAATCTGCATGTAAAATTGCCCAAATGGTATTTTTTATTGGAGTTGCTTGTTGTAGATGATATATGGAACACTGGCTATGTATGCCTGTTGATGAAGCTGTCTGTATAACATCATAGCATGCAACATGCTGAAATGCTGAACGGTTCCTGTATAAGTGCCACGGTTGTACACTGGAAGTGTGATGAAGAGCAAGGCTGAGCACATGGAGAATTAGACTATCATCAGTCAGTGCATAGAAGGGCAGTTATATGTATCTGAATGTGGTATATTGATCAGCTGGGCCATTTGTTTAAATAGAGCAGAGTTGTGCAGAATGGTATGGCATTGCTATTATTACCAGGATGTATTCATGGCCTCAGAATGAGTCACAAACTTCTCTTCACATATATATGGGCCAGAGGCATGAAAGCGAAATTTCCTTAGTCTTGTTCAAGCATGTCCATTCTGAATTTTCCTGGAGATGGTGAACAGGTTTTCTGGTAATGTCTACCCTGCACCACTGTTGAGAGCAATTCATATGCAGAATAGCTGAGATCATTTTGTTTTGCAATATGAGAACTGTAGATTAGGGTGTTTTCCAGCTTTCTCATTCTAATATGCAGGTACATATGGAGGGGTGTGACTCCTTCTTTAGCAAAAGCCAGTTCTTATCACTGCAACAATGACTCCTCCGCTGATTTTAGATGGGCCGGCTGACCTGCTTAGGAACCTGAGTGTTGTTCGGTTTTGTTCTCACAAATTTCTTTGAGGCCCTCTATTATTTTTTGATTCCTTTCTGATTCAGATACAGTGGATGTCTCTGGTGGCCTGTTTCCTATATTTAACTTGGACATTGATTTTATTTTTAATACAGAGTGATGGGTCTTATCAATATCATTGTGAGCATTACAGAGCATTGTAGAATTCAGATAACAGAACTGCAAGGCCCAAAGATACCACCCATGTATTTTTTCAGCTATTTTTTTGCAGTGCTGCTGATATCAAGGATGCCAATTACGGGAATGGTTCACTTGGAGCCAAATGGAAGTCACAAATACTCATCACTAATAAAGGATTGACCCCTAGAGAGCAGAGCTACTAGTTGCAATTGCAGCTGAAGCTTAATCATTTTAGTAGGTGCTATGTGGTTTACTTAACAAAATCCCCAGTTCCTTTTTTATAATTGTTTTTGTATTATAATAATGCCAACAGTCCGCAGATGAGATTGCTCTACACACACATTGTAAGATGCAGCCCCTGCCCTTGTTCGACAAGCCGGAGACAGGCACTCTTACTGTTATCCTCATTTTACAGATGGAGAACAGAGGCCCAGAGAGACTGAGTAACTTGCACAAAGCCACACAGGGAGCCTGGTGGCGAAGCCAGGAATTCAACTCAGATCTCCTGCGGCCTAGTTTGGTTCCTTACCCACAAGACCATCCTTCCTGTCCTACTTGATTTGTAAAGCTCATTTCTTCACTGATTTAGTTACTACTTTATTATACTCTGTGCAACTTTTCAAAACCCGAGTGTGAAGTTAGCTCAGTGATTTCTTGGTTTGGTGCCTGCTTTCAGCATCACAAAATGTCTGTCTCTAATTGTTTTGTGAGTGTGTGAGAGGGGGAACAAAACAAGCTTCCCTCTATTGTTGTAAGAACAAAGTAACATTGAGTTAAATTTAAAAAAATAAGGGGCTGCTGGGTACTCAGAGTCTCTGAAAAACCAAATTCCACATTTAGGCACTGAGGTAAGTGGCCTTTACTCTTAGGCATTGCAAGATCTCTGGCACACAAGGGCCATACCCAGTCCCACATCAGCTTTGCATTGCGTCATTGGCTGATCAAGACCTGGGAAAATAGGGGCATCATTGGCTAAAGGGCAATTGCGCTAATGGCTCCTGCACCAAATCTGCTCCCCGAGGTGGGCACAAGGGTGTAGTTGGGTAAACAAGGGGCATGTATTGGTCATCTCTGTGCCCAAGTGAGGTCCAGCTGCCATAGATCAAAGTGTGCAAATGGTTTGGGGTCATTTTAAGCCACCTTTGTGTCTCACCTACTCTCTCTGCAGTGAGTTCTGCCAAGTGCTCTTTGGCAAGAGCTGAAGATAGGGTGTCGAGGTGTCCAGTTGTTGATAGGAAAGTCTGGTAAAAAAGGGGACTCGACAATGTCGAGTCAGATCTACTGATGAGACACCCAAAGTTTGGTTACTGCAGGCAGAGAGGCACCGAGTCAACGTCCGCGCCAATCCCTACTCACCCAGGGCTGCCTCCTACCTGTGTCAGGCAGCTGCAGCTCCCAGCCCTGACTCTGCAGGTGAGTCCCTCCTGACCTGAGTGGGGAGTGACGGGGGAAGGAGGAAAGAGAACCAAAAGGAAGTGGGTCCTCAGGAGGAAAGGGTGGGACAGAGGCTGGAGGTCCGGTTTTTATATGTTCCGAAGTTGGCAACCCTAGCTGAAGTTCGGGGCCATAATCTAGAATTCATTAGTGCTTTCTTTTTAATATGCTCTTCTACTGACATCACATGTTATGTAATTTTCTGGCATGAATTTCTCATTTTCAAGACAGACAACATCGTTATGGGGTTGGTCATGTAAGGAAAAAAGGAGCGGATATTCCCTGGGGCAGGTGAGACTATAACTGGGCAAGTAAGCAGTTGTCCTTGTATCTTAAGCACAGAAAGTGTACCTTTTGCATATGAGTCTTGAGGTCTTATTTGGATCTTTCAGTTGTGTAACTTCAGTGGAACAGCTCATTATGTACATACCTGTGGAAGTGAGATCACAATCCAGTCACTGCTCTTAGTATAATTGTTGAGAAGAGTATTTTCTGCTCCTGTCCTGCATCTAAATTAGTTGTATCATGGAAGACTGTCTATGTAACCAAATGCAGGACTGGTCTCTTAAATGACAATAAGAATAGAAACTCCAGTTTTTGACAAGCCAAATACTGGCTTCAGGATAGAAGAAATATATTGAATTACCAGATATCTCTAGTGCTAAAAGGACTGTCATTCTTAATTCCTTTGGTCTGGAAAATAATACTTCAATTCACAATTAAATTATGTTTTAAAATCAAATTAAATAGGAAATTCTTGACCATATGTAATTTGTTACTTTTAAGAATATGGAAGTATACAATTTATTAACAGAACAGATTTTTGTATCTGGTTTCCAGAGATCATATATTAAATATAACAGAATTAAGGGAGTTTTCAGTTGAAGATTCATCTGGTTAGAGTACATACTCTCCTGCTGTTGAGGAAATCTAAGGTATGATGTTTACATTTGGTTTAAATTCTTCAAAGATAACACACACAATAACTTCAACTCTACACTATTGACAATCAGAGGATATTATCTTGTACTGAAGGAAATTACCAAGGCCAAAAGTTACAATACCCGGAGAGTCCATGACGCCTCCACATCTGCACAAGAAAGTTCACTGTTTTTTTAAAGGTTCAAAGCCTGCTTGCATTGCTTGCGTGAGTAGGCCTATCGAAGTCAAGTGTGTAAATCAAATTGCATGAGTGAAGAAGCAGGATTTGACTTTAAGTACATTGATTTTAGGACTGCTTTTTCAACACAACTACTCCATAACTCTTAGATGGAAGCAATATCAGCCTGATACCTTCCATGAGTTGAAATGAGAAAAAACAAAAACAAAATAAAAACCAACTGCCCTAAAAATGAAGATTTAATGACATATCTTGATATATAATATTAATTACGTATGTTTTTAAACAAGTATCTTCACACAATAATTTTGCACCTTACTCCACTGACACAGAGGGTCTAATAGTTCACACTGAAGTCTCCAAAAATGTAAAATTCATGTCAGTCCTGTTTAATCTTAAATTGACCATTTGTCTGTTTTTCTCTCTCTGCTCTTGTTCTGCAGAGTTGGAGGATAGTCTCTCGTGTAGCCTAAGAGACAAAAGCACTTTAAAGTTCTTTGCTTTGTCTGAAAATGTTAAGTTTAGTGGTCCTTTTCCTCTACATGCCATTTACTGCTTAAAGGAAGACTAATTTTCATGTCCTTACTATAGTATATTTTGCTGTTAGGAACAATTTTTTTTATAAGTTAGTGTGTTTTAGCATGTGCTATATCCATATTATCTATTCCTAAGATTATTTCTTGCAGTCAGAACTCCAAACATTTTCATTCCAATAATATTTTTGTAATAAGTTACTATTTTCTGCCGATATTTGCATTGTATAGATGTGACAAAAATGGCTGCTAACAAATCCAAATTAAACCTTAAGTTAGACTATAATGACAATTAATACAAAAGGACACATCTTTAGGAGCATGTCTGCCTTTTTTTTTTAAAGACATCTTTCTGCTTCATCCCAAGGCCATATGAGTTCTTATTCATTGATTAAAACATGGGATTGTGTTTTAGACATTCCTAAATACCAGCAGGCTCAGTTATTCTTACATGTCTACTAAGAATCTGATACAAAGCCCACTGAAGTTACTTGGAGTCTTTCCACTAATTGCAGTGGTTTTGAATCAGGCCATAAACCTAGAAGTTGAAAAGGGCTTTCATTTTCTTTTAATTTTTCTTGACCCTTTTCTGATTCCCAAAAGAGCTTTCATTATGGCGTAAAGTTGTTCTTCATGCCTAATCACGTCCACTGTCATTCATTCCAAACTGTGTATTAAAGCCAAAATCAGCACTGTGGGAAAACACTGTTTCCCTGCCTTGGGTTTCGTTTGTTGTGAAATGTTTCATTTAAAATGGGTGGTGATATTCCTCTCCTCTTGCTCCTGCATTCTGCAACCAGGCCTGACACTCATGTAGACATATAATCATCATCCAGGTAACTAAGTAACCCAGAGTATTTAAGAAGGTGTGACTATAACCTGTTCTTATTTTTACACTTGGATGGGAACCATACAGGCTGGTCTGTGGTAGTGCTGAGCTACTAAAGGAAGATCTATAGAATTTCAGACATGTGTTTTGGAAAGTGTGCTAGGTGCATTGGGTACAAGTTGCTCATTCTTGCCTTCTTCTGCATTATAGCTAACATCTTGCTATACTTTCCCAATGGTGAAACAAGATTCGCTTCAGAACATCGACTTAGCAAGTATGTGGCGTGCCTTCATGGAATTATAGGAGGGGGGATTTTGGTAAGTAACTAAAGCTAGCATGTTTTAATTTGTTTTCTTACTAGGAACATCTTGAAGATTCATATTTCTCTGTCAGCTGTAGGATTTTTGTCTGACTGCTCTTTCAGCAAGTGGTTACACCTCTGTAACTTTATAGCATATATGTGATGCCATATAAATTATTACTATTAATCACACTATTAATCTGCCATCTTGTATGATTTAAATCTGGGGAGCTTTCACAGTTTGTATGACAAAGAAATGCAAAATAAGGTCCTGACCCTTCAGTGGGACTACTCATGTGAGTAAAGTTACGCACGTGTGTAAATGTTGGCAGGTTTGGGCCTTGGGTTTGTACTGTATTTTATAAAAGTAGTTTACTATTAATCTATTCTCCTTTTAAAAATGATAATATTTGATTAAAAGTAGTAACTGTTTCTTCAAATGTGCCTAAGATTTCTGGAAGGCACTGGCTGCTGCCATGCCCTAGGTGTTCATCCAGGGAAATCCAACAGTTGTTTATTGTCACACCAGTGTGTTAGAAAAAATAATGAGGAGTCCTTGTGGCACCTTACAGACTAACACATTTATTTGGGCACAAGCTATTGTGGGTTAGAACTCACTTCATCAGATGCATGGAGTGGAAAATACAATAGGGAGGTATAAATATACAGCACATGAAAAGATGGGAGTTGCTGTACCAAGTGTGTTAGGAGAAATAGGGAAGGAGGATATACTGCTTTTTCTGAAGTACTGAAACTTTCACTATAGGACAGCAGATGGTTAATTTAGGCGCCAAATCTGAAATGAGCTGTATGTGAGTGGAACCCTGCATCAGGGCAGACCCTGATTGCAAGATGGGGCCCTTGAAGCTTATATTAAAAGACTCACTTAACTATGAAAGCAGCAAAGAATCCTGTGGCACCTTATAGACTAACAGACGTTTAGGAGCATGAGCTTTCGTGGGTGAATACCCACTTTGTCAGATGCATGTAGTGGAAATTTCCGGGGGCAGGTATATATATTTTGTAGGTTTTGGTCTCTGTCTGAGGAGTTAGAGCATCAGAGACCAACACCTACAACACCTAGAGCATCAGAGACCAACACCTACAAAATCTCCACCAAGCATTCTCAAAACTACAATACTCGCACAAGAAAATAAGGAAACAGATCAACAGAGCCGGATGTGTACCCAGAGGTCTCCTAATGCAAGACAAACCCAAGAAAGAAACCAACAGGACTCCACTGGCCATCTCATACAGTCCCCAACTAAAACCCCTCCAATGCATCATCAGGGATCTACAACCCATCCTGGACAATGATCCCACACTTTCACAGGCCTTGGGTGGCAGGCCAGTTCTCGCCCACAGACAACCTGCCAACCTGAAACATATTTTCACCAGTAACTGCACACTGCACCATAGTAACTCTAACTCAGGAACCAATACATGCAACAAACCTTGATGCCAACTCTGTCCACATATCTACACCAGCGACACCATCACAGGACCTAACCAGATCAGCCACACCATCACTGGTTCATTCACCTGCACATCCACCAGTGTACTATACGCCATCATATGCCAGCAATGCCCCTCTGCTATGTACATTGGCCAAACTGGACAGTCTCTACGGAAAAGGATAAATGGACACAAATCAGCTATTAGGAATGGCAATATACAAAAATCTGTAGGAGAGCACTTCAACCTCCCTGGCCATACTATAGCAGACCTTAAGGTGGCCATCCTGCAGCAAAAAAACTTCAGGACCAGACTTCAAAGAGAAACTGCTGAGCTTCAGTTCATCTGCAAATTTGACACCATCAGCTCAGGATTAAACAAAGACTGTGAATGGCTTGCCAAATACAAAACCAGTTTCTCCTTCCTTGGTTTTCACACCTCAACTGCTAGAAGAGGGCCTCATCCTCCCTGATTGAACTAACTTCGTTATCTCTAGCTTGCTTGCACATATATACCTGCTCCTGGAAAGTTCTTCTATCTACATGCATCTGACAAAGTGGGTATTCACCCACGAAAGCTCATGCTCTTAAACGTCTGTTAGTCTGTAAGGTGCCACAGGATTCTTTGCTGCTTTTACAGATCCAGACTAACACGGCTACCCCTCTGATACTTGACATCACTTAACTATGTGAATATTTCCAGCTTGACTTTAATGGTCTTGATCAGTGCATAGTGTTATGAACCTAAATAAGTCTTTGGAGGATTTGGGCACTGGTATGTCATTTAAGAGCCAGCAGGTGCATGGTTGTGGTTTTCAATTAAAGAATTTTTTTTTTTACTTTTCCATATGTTTTAAAGTATGTGTGTAGTGCTCACAACAGATATTTACCTCCTTCTTAAGGGTTTTATGAGCAATCACTGGAGAGTGTTTATCAAGTGCTATGAGTACAAAATATGAGTCAGACCAGCCATTGGCTGAGGCCTCAGCAGTTCCTGTGTTTAATCCACTAGGTCATGCTGCTCACTCCCTTTTCACCGCAGCTTGAAAATTTGCAAGTGTGAATTTTTTTATTGTAACTGATTCAGAGTGGAAAATCTGAGAAGTGTCAATTCATCAGACGTTTTCACACTAATTCTGCAATTCTATGGCAGCGTTGTGAACTTGAAAATAAAGGAACAACATTTTCTGTGTGGAATATTTTGCCCAGTTCTACCAACATTAGAAACTTCTTGTGTTTTGACTCCATTCATATTAGATATCCTGTATAAGCAAAACACTTGCAACTACTTTTCAGTAACTAGTGTCATCATACCTCATTATAGTTGAAATGATGGTTGTCATCAAAAGAGCTTAGTAGTGTGGTCAGTGGTGGATTAGCCATTGGGCCAATAGGCCCATACCCAGGTGCGATGGCCAATTGGAAGGCCCCAGAAAAATGGATGTCACCACACTCCAACCCGCTCTGCCCACCTGCCCGGCGCTCCTGATGGGGAGCAGGGTTGAGGCAAGGGGCTTGCTCTGCCTGCCCAGTGCTCCAGTCGGGGAGCCTGGTCGGGGTGCAGGGCCTGCTCCACCTGCCCAGCACTCCAGCTGGGGAGCGGGGTCAGAGAGTGGGGGCTTGTTCCACTCAGCCCACTTGGCGCTCCTGCGCAGCAGGGCAAGCCCTCATGCCCCGACCCTGCTCCCTGGCAGGAGTGCCAGGAGAGGGGATAGGGTGGGTCAAGCCCTGACCCCATTTCCCCAGCAGGAGCATGGGTGTGGGAGGGACTGCAGGTGGAAGGGGTGTGGAGGGGCCCCCATTTACTCTGGACCAGGACCCCACAAAACCATAATCCACCCTTCTCTCAGTGAAAACACCCTTCTACTTTGTTGAGCACTTTTGCTGAGAGAGGACTGCAGGATTTGACCCACAGTGTGTCAAAAACGGTGTTGGATTGACAGGGAAGAATATTACTATTATTTATTGGAATTGCAGTAGCATCTAGGAGCCCCAGTCATGGACCAGGATCCCATTGTGTTAGGCACTGTACAAACAGAAAAAAAATAAATGAAGTTCTCATAGTTTATCAGTCTATCCCTAAGCCTAGTCTTGCCCCTATTGAAGCCAAGGGGAGAACTCCGGTTGAGCAGAATGGGAGACATACTGAATCGGCTATGCAGAATTTTTAAATAGTGAAATTATAATTCTAAATAAAAACAAAGCGAGGACAGAATTTGATATGCACAGCCTGTAGACGTCCATCTGGGCCCCACAGACCGATGCAATTGGCCAGCGTAGTCCGTCCCAGAAGAGACGAATCCATCACTTCCGCCCTGGGCCCTGCACCCCCTAGGGACAGCCCTGCCTGTAGGGTACTTTACCAAACACTCAGGCACAATTATTTGTTTTTATGTAGATATTCCTCCCAGCTGCAGTGTTCATTGGACTAGAACACGATAATTGCTGTGGATGCTGCGGGCATGAGAACTGTGGGAAAAGCTGTGCAGTAAGTGAACTTTTTGCTTAATCATTTTTGGGTGGTCCCTCCGAGGGAATGGTCAGAGTGCTGAGAATCTCTTGTGTGTTCACTCTGCAGATGCTGTCCTCTGTTCTGGCTGCCATCATCGGAATCCTGGGGTCTGGCTACTGTTTCATCATTTCAGCTTTAGGTTTATCCCATGGCCCTTACTGCCTCTCCGCTGTAGAACAGAACTGGGTCTATCCTTTCACTAACTCCAGTGGAGGGTGAGTAGTCTGTTTACCAGCAAGCTGTGCACTGCAGTATATAAACACCGTGGACCCGATACTGCTTACTGTGTTTTATAGGAGGGTAATTACACTGACACAGGTTTGCACTGGTGTAAAATAAGAGGAGAAACTGTCCCATGAATTTGCTCCTTACTCAAATGAGCAGTCCCATTGTTTCCATAGGACTACTCAGGTGAATAAGGACTGCCTTTTGGACCCTAAACTAGTCAAGAGGGAGAAAGGCTGTTGATCTTTGTAGAAACTAGTGGATCTACTGTATTCTCATTTTGGGGGCCTAATCGTCCCCTGTACAGCTGAGAAGCAAGATAAAAACGGGTAGCAAGCACCTGCAACTCCCACTAAAGTTTCAAGAGGAGTCAGCACCTGTGAAATCAGGACCAGTGTGTGGTCACTAAGTTATTTGTGTTCGCAATAAACTGTTTCTTTCCAAACAGCACACACACTCTCTTCCGCTCCAGCTCTCATCCTGCCTCGCCACCTAATTGGCTCATAGATTATTCCCCCTCCAGCAAAGCTGATGGGTACACTCAGGCTGAAAGAGAAGTCTCAAGACCATATAAACTGGGACTCTCAACTATCCCAAGCTTTACAAAATGACTACCAAAGCAGAATAATTCCTTATCATAGGTAACACTCTGTGTGACAGGCCTCTGGATATGGCCCTTTTTAGCCACGATAGCCTGGAAATATTTCTCAAGCAGCCCAGTAAGCGTTCCCTAGCATTCTGCAGGTGATCAGCATAGTGCTTCTTTCAGAAGCTGCATTTATCATCAGAGACCCCTAGTGTTTCAGTATGAATGACAACCTCCTTCCCAGGGGCTGTGAGCATCACCCAGGTAACACTCCTGTCTACACGACTGTGGGAGATCCACAAATCAAATTCTGATTCCCATCCCTTCCCCTATCCAGTCTTGTGGAAATCAATGACAGACGACACAATTTTAGGACTTTATTAACAATCAGTTTTAAAAAAGGGAGACCAGAATCACACTATCCTGATGATCCTAAAGATTTTGAATCCTAAAGACTCTTAAGCATATTGAGAAACTATGTGTCATGGAGGGTGATTAATAGTAATAACCATGGAGGGTATTAGAGTTAAGATGCAAGATGCAGAAGCCACATATCAAAGATCTTTAAATTAGTTTAGAACATTGTGGTTTGGGAGCAATGTGATAGAATTTACCCAGCTATTGAAGTTGATACCAAGGTATGTTCCCAAGTTTAAACCCTAGACTTTACACACAGTGCATCTAAAACAAATTATTTCTGAAGGTACCCTCAATATAAAAAGTGTGACCAGATATAAATTTGCACAATAGAACCATTTGGTCTGCACAAAAGTGCCCAAAAGCCCCTAGATTTCCCTAGTTTGGGATTCTCCTTTTGTGGAGTGAGTTCCCGTGAAACATAGAGTTGGCATAGCTGAGTCCTACATCACTTCCAAGTCAGCTCCCATGTAAGGGGTGTAGTAAGGGTGAGGAGTGCATGCATGGTCAGAGCAGTACGTACTCCAGCAATATCTTACTGGTGGGTAGCCCCTTGAAGCCTGTTTCCAGAGCAGTGCATGTCTGATGCCAGAGCAGAGCTGGCTGGCCTGAGAATCAGGAAGCCGCACCTACATTCCACTGGCCCCCTGAAGCAGATAATCTGATCTGAACACACCTGGCTATTGTTTGTCATGATGGTTTCTTTAGCTTTCACTGGCACAGAAAGGAGATGAGTAATTTTTTGCTGAATATTCTGATCAGATGGTTGGGCAGGAGCTGCAGGCATTTACTTTTAGGACACAGTGAGTTCATCCTGTGGTCAGAGCAGTTCAAGGGCATTTTCAGATAGCAAGTAGAGTGTCTCATGTAAGACAGTGACAAATGGAGAGCAAAGTTCCCTTTGGATGCAATCACTATCTTAAAACAAGGGCCGGATCCTGCAAGGTTCTAAGCCCCATCTGAGAAGTGTTCAGTGAGTTCAGTTCATTCAGAAGGCTGTGCATCATTTAAGTCCCTTTATGGTGGGGCAATAACTCACCGGCATAGCACCTCCCACTAGTTGTCCAGGGAATTAGCTCCTTCCAGCCCTGAGCACCCTCTGCAGGCTTGTGTCGTGTCTGCCGCTGGCCCCCATGTTTCTCCTGGGCCCCGGTGCCCTTTGTCCAAGGGTTCTGCCCACTGGTCTCCTCTCCCAGGGGAACCCCCAACCCTGTATCCTCACCTTGCCTCAGTGGCTACTGCCAATCTCCATTTAGCCCCCTCTCACTGGAGCAGATGACAGTCTGTTAACTACTCATCATTGGCAAGGGGGTTGGACCAGCTGTCTCTGCCTACCTATCGGCTGCCTCTCTGCAGCCCCAGTACTTTTGTGGGCCCTTAACTTTGCTAGGCTGGAGTTCCCCAGCTCCCTCTGCCCTTTCCCAGCACTGCTCCACCCTAGGTACCCTCCTCAGTTTCCCAGGCAGCCAGGTCTTTCTCTCTCTAGGAAGCTAGAGAGAGTCTCTCTCTTTCCTTCTGGCCCACCACCCTCTTACAAGGGCCAGCTGGGCCCTGATTGCACTGGCTGGAGCTGTGGCTGCTTTCCCTATCAGCCCAGCTTTTCCCCTGCCACAGCCCTTTACCAGGGCTTGTTTAGCCCTTCAGGGCAGGAGCAGGGTAACCACCCCACTACACCCTTGCAAAAGGGCAACCTCCAGCATGCTGTGTTCTACACCAATTCCATCCTAGCCCCCGTCCTAGCAGCCATTCTTAGGAGAAAAAGGGCCAGGGCATGGCTATGACCAGGCATAACTTAGAGCAGTCCTGTGACTGCTCTAAATTATGCTGGGGACCAGGTCACTCTGTCTGACTCTGGAATTGGGGAGACTAAAAAGGTGTGTTAATGCTACCTCTGTCCCCTACCACCCTGCTCCTGCCCTCTATTTGTACTTAAAAGCAAAATCAAGACTAGGTTTATCAAAAGTCTATACCTAATAACCGCTCTTGCATTCTAGAGTGTCAGGGAGTTTTGCATGAAGCAAACCTTTTTTTCCCTCACCCCCACTTACAAGGTTAGTAGTATCTCAATTAGGCGCACATATTGCAACTGCTCTCTTGATGTACATTAAATTCCAGGGAGTGACACGCTTCACTGAATCATGAGTTTCTAATACATTTTTAATTGATATGAACAGGTATCTGCTTGAGCATGACAGGTGGTCTGAGTGTCGGGAGCCAAGGAATATCGTGGAATGGAACTTGACCCTCTTTTCCATTCTTCTGGTCTTGGGGGGGATTGAATTTATTCTGTGTTCCATCCAAGTAGTCAACGGTTTTCTCGGAGGAATATGTGGGGTTTGCTGTAATCGAGAAGAGGTAAGTGCATCTATTCAAGGGATCATTTGATTACAACCACACTTCCCATAAAAAGCATATAGCCTAATGTATTATCCAGAACTAAAGTAAATCAGGGTCTAATCCAGGAGAACATTCAGTTCCATTATTTCCCTGTCATGGCTCCTCTTCTGAAGCTCAGTTTCAGTAAGTAGCTTAGAGCCACATAATTCACAAAAACCCTGGGGCATTTAACTGTAATACAATGTGAGTGAATTTGGGCAAGTGATCAGCTACATGCAAGGAATTAGATATGCACATGAGAAGGAAATCTCCTTTTCTACCTTTTGAAATTATTGGTCACCTTAGCCATGCAGGGAATAAGGTATATGCTTCAGGCAGGAACTAAGTCTTGGGTGAGGAAGAAATTCTCTGTCCTGATCTCCTACCCTGCCCCCATTTTACAACATTACACAATTGTATGATAGGTTTGTGGCTTAGTTTGCAGCTTTTGACCTTTCACTGAAACATCTGCGAAACTGCCAAGCTGATTTCAGTGGGAGCGATATATGGCCTACTGAGGATACCAGACAAGCAAGTCTACAGTCTGCTCCACTAGGTTCACTCAAGTATCCTGGAAACACCCACTCTCCCTGGCATCCACTATTCCCTCACTGTGACTCTCCATCCTCCATAGCTTTTATTCTTTTGTGAAAGGAAAAAGTTGGCAATTTTTACAATGAAAAAGATCAAAGTTCTCAAAAACCAAAAGAAATTGTGTACAGAATGATGGTAAAACTTGATTGCCCTTAAAATGCAACAAAAGCTATAATGATGTCTGCTCAAAGATGTTTCAAAAGTTATTCTTTATTCAGATATTTAAAATGTTTTCTTTGAGAAGATGTTTCATGTTTATTACACACAGCTTTAATCATTGATATTATTGACATGGTAGATTATGATGGCACCTTTGAAGCTGTTGTCTCTTTCTCGCTCCTCCTCACATGATCTAACTGGGGACATTGAGACATATTTTTGGCTCTGTCATAAATGGATTTTTGAGGATTAGCGGGCATGGAAATAGATCCACAAGCTGAATACACATTATACAGCCTATTAACTTTACTTTGTACAATGAACAAAGTATGTGATTCTGTGATTTTGTTTTCCCTCGTTTAACACATATTCTTTTTTTTCCCCCACAGAAATATGTTTGCTAGAACATTTGCACCTGAAAATGGGCTAAAATCACTGTCATGATATCTTTGTGGTATTCTGTAAAACATGTATTTGAATATCTTGTTTTATATTGCACATACTGTAAATTATAAAGAGAACAGTTTACTCATGTTACATTTCTTCTTGCCAAACTATACACTGTCACCATTAATTCAGAGATTGGGCCAGGTTCTGTTCTTGTAAAGATGTTCAGGATTCCTGAATAACACAATAGTCATTATGTGTTTGCACCTGACAGCAGAATTTGGCCTACTGTGATTTTTGTCATTATAAACATATACCTTACATACAAGGATTTCATTGGTTTATTTAAACATAATGCAAGTAACTGATTGATTAATTGTGTTGCTGGGTACAGTTTCTCACTACTGGCATGGTAGTTCTTGATTTTCATACAGAAGCTGCTTTTTCCATTAGTGTTCCATTGCCATCCTGACCTTGAAGCCCTCAGTAGGAGCCGTCACTCACAGAAGGAATGCTGCTTTAATTAGGTCAAACCAAATATCACAAATACCATGTTTTTGGTATTCATCTAGTCTAACAGAAAATACAGATGGTGCCAAATAATGGACAGACAAAGGTAGGCACATACTGAGGAGCTCTGTCTCCCCAGGGAAGAGGTGGAGATAGAACAGCAGCAAAAAAAGACAAGTCTGAAGAAACGAAAATGGGGAGTTTGGAGGGGAGTAGTAATTTGGATTGTTTCAAACTTCTTTCCCTCTCTATTTGCCAGTAAAATAGAATATAGACACCCACCAACTGTCAGTGTTTTCTTTCTGGTCCAGAGTTTTATTGCTCCTATAGCTTTGCTGCCCTTTAGCCTCTTCTCCGCTCACCCCCATATCTCCCCAACCCCTCCGCCTTCTTTTGCTGTTTTGTTTCTCTTGATCATGTCTACATGGGAATTTTTTTGTATAAGCTATGGTGTGTATCTAAAGTGTTTTAATTATAACTCTCTGTGGCCACTCTTAGTTCAGCATAACAGTGGCTTGTAGTTAAGCTTGTATCACTTGGGAAGGGATTTAACCTAATTTGCACAAAGTCACTGTTATGCTAGGAGAAGAGTGTCCACATGGGGTTATAAAGGTAGAACTATAGTGGTCAAACTTTTTCCTATGTACATAAGGCCTTAGCTCTTCTTGGATCTCACCATTTCTTTCCTCGACTCTTCACTGTTGGGAAGGATCAGAGCACTTACCCTCTTCTCCAGCTGAAAGGAAGATGCAACCTCCAGTCCCTTCCATTCCCTGATTATTGCTGGTAGATAAATAGGCTCTTTCTGCCTCTCTTCTGCAATGCCATAAATCTACCACTGGTAGTACCAATGGAGCACAAGTGTAGACAGGCTGCCATTGGCCACCAGCATTTAACCACTATGTTGTCTAAGCCTGATCTGAGCGAGTTTAGACAACATGATGGTTAAAATGCCTGAAAGATGTTTACACTAGAGCATCCACCATTGCTACCACCAGTGGGGCTGCGTTAGGGGTAATGTAACAATGAAAGACTGAGGGAAAATGCTGGAGAACCTGGAATGCAGCCAGGAGAAGGAGATGTAGAACCAAGATCTGACCTGCAACATGTTTTTGTACAAACCTATTTACTAGGAAAAGTTTGGTGCAAACTTCTCAACCCAAGAACTGCAGGTGAGCATTAGCAAGTCCCTGCAGGAATCTGAGTATAATTCTGAAAAAATAAATAATCCTGTGCCACATAATCATGCTGATGTATCCTTTCTGCCTCAGACCAGTCCTGTGAGTCTCTCAGAAGAGAAGATCATCATTCACCATGAATAAACACCAAACACTATGCAATAATTTGGCATCCCCTGACATCATAGATGTAAATAGTGAGCAAAATGGAGAGAGCTTTCTTCCAACATCATGTGTGAGGAGCTCTGTCACAGTTAAGGAAAATGCACCTGTATTCTCCTCTGTGGCCAACCAAGGACACCTGCTTTAGCCTTCTGGTCCTAGCTATAACCTCTCGTGGGCAGAGACCAGTCCATTGTGTCCAGGGATTTTAAGGCTTCACAGATCCATGAACAAGACTGAGATAGCCCCAGCAAGCTAGACTGCCTAAAAAGGCCAACACTTGCATTTTTCTGTCTCTCTCAAGGATCTGACCAGTCTAATGGTGGCAGTTATAAGTTACCTCACAGTTCCTTGTAAACAAGCATATTTATTCTTAAGGTAGAAGCATTATGGCAGACATACTAAAACAATAAAGCTAGAAACCTTACTGGAAGTCATCCCAACTCCAAATTAAGGCTCTGGTAGGTTTTAGTCCTTCAAAAACCACAACTGGATTTTCCTAGAGTTACAAGTGCATCTGTGTCAGAACCAGAATAATGGCTGGGCAGGTCAGCCATTTCTTTATACAGCTTAGGCCTTTGACCTTGGCCCCTGTAACAGGTATTCAGCAGACACTAACCCTCATCTCAGAGCTTAGCTTCAAACAGCTGAATTTTAGCATAATTGGAGTTGGTGAATTTGCATTAACCTCTCCCTAGGGATTTCCAGGAAATCCATTTCACACTTCTTGTCCCAGAAGTCCCATACGTGTCTGGCACATATTCTATATAGTCTTTTAAATTCTCAGGTCTCACATCTGTCACATCTCCCCTATAGAGAGCTTATATACACAATCTTGGCCCTCAATAATACATAAATTTCATACAATAAGGTCTTTCAGGGATGTTGCAATAAATGCTCTGTCTGTCAGACCTTCAAAATATAGTTTACAGCATATAATGAATATCACATCTCAGAAGGCAAAGTCACATTGATGTGCCCCAAGCTAGTAATGAATTGGCACAAGGTGGTGCCATTCCACAGCTGAAAAGCTGGTGTGCACCTTGCCTCTTAGAAGTAAGAGATTCAAGCCACAAAATGCTGGCCAGCATTATTCACCTAGCAAAGGTGTTACAAGTCATTTGACTTGTGTGTGTGACATTCTTAGAAAGGATATTTCAGAGCCATGGATCATCCTGGAGATTATTCATTGCACTGCTACAGTCTTTCCACAGAGACAGCAATGCTCATTATATAATAGTACTCCAAGCGAGGAAGATGATCACTATCATTTAAGGTATCCAGAAGTTAAACACATATTTCTCAGGTGCAGCTTAGCACACTTTCCCTCACAACTAAATCTGCACATTGAGAATGCACATTTGAGACAGGAAAGAAATTGTTCAACATGTAGCCCTGATCTCTCTCACTGATCCACGGCAATGCAAAGGTTTCCCAGACGGAAGACGTTTGCCCGCAGCTGTAGACTGGATCCTCAGTAGCAGATAGGCCCCTAAATATGTTTGAGGATCTGAGCCTAAGTGCCTAATCCATTTTAACAGTCTATGTCATTCGTCCAACTGCCATGGGATGAACGCAAGAGATGCTATTTGTTAAAGCTAAACTGTTGCTAACTCAGCCTTTGGAATTGCAGGCTCTAAATGCATGGATGAGACGATGGTGTAGGGAGGAGATATTTAGGTTCATTAGGAATTGGGGAGCCTTTAGGGGAAGAAGTAGCCTCTACTGAAGAGATGGGCTCAACTGTAACCAAAATGGAACCACGCTGCTGGTTGTAGAGGATTTTATAAACTAAAGACTAGTGGAAAGCCGACAGGTGTAGAGGGTGGAGACGTCCTCTAGGGATGAATTTATCAAAGATGAACTCTATATCCTAGCGTAAAGGACAGGAAAGAAGTTGGTAGAGTACAGGTACTGGCCACTACCAGATACAGGCTATTGGGCCTGATGGACTTGTGTGATCTAGCATGGCAGCTCTTATATGTTAGTGCCTCCTGTAGCTGTGTCATTTTTGTCCTCCCTGTAATGGGATAAGATATTCTCTAGCTGCTGGTCTAGGTTGACATTTTGGTGGTGAAACAGAATTATTTGAGGGAGGAGTGGTGGAGTTAAGCTGAGGGAAAAACCGAGTTCTGACCTTAGGCTAAGGATGAAGGGTGGGGAGCTGGGGGGAGGGAGGAATAGCGCAGAATATAATATTCTATTGGAATTGTACGTTTTTTTACCTTGGGCTCCGATGGCTGTTTCTCCTTGTACTATCTATCCACACAGGACACAGAGGAGAGGACAGAATCAGCTTTAGAATTAGTGCACAAAGGGAGAAAAGTTTGACTGGAGCTCAGCCCTGATCTCTGTAGTGGTAGTATGCAGCATTAGTGCTAGGTCCCTGAGATCACTTCAGAACGAAAAATCCAATTGAAATCCTTTATTAATGGCTGATGCACAAAAACGTGTATAGGAAGTGTAGCAATCAAACCCTAGGAAAATAATGACTTTAAATAAAGTCTGATTCAGTTAGCAGAGAAGTCACCCACCCCATGAGTAATCAAAGTCTTTTGGTAACAGCATCTGCTCCCAGAGGTTTACAGGAACAGAATGGGGGCTCTTGCAACATTGATCAACATAGCTGAGAAACTGACCTTGGAGTTTACCAGTTTTGCCTAATACCATATATAAAACAGCTACTCTATATTCTAGCATCACAACATACTAAGGAACAATCCAATTTAATATGGTATCTGCAGAACTTAATTTGAGTAATAAGGCATCTGAATTGCATCGTTTACTGTTATTTGTGCAGACTAAGTTCTGTGCATGACATCTCATTTTCAGAGAGTCGTAGTCTAACTGGGACAGAATATAGCTGGAAACAGCAGCAAATTGGATTACAAACACAGATGGCCACTTTTTACTATAGGCTTCAATTTTAAAAAAAGCAGATGCTGTCAGGTTTTCAACTAACCATTGGGCTCTGGATAAAAATTCAGCTTGTGGATAAGACATGTCTTGCTTTAATCAACAATGTCCCCTTGGGTCACTATGGAGCAGCCTCGATGAAGGACATCCCGTCCCATCCAGTCTTGTTAAGCTGCCAAGATCTGCAAAGGGAGGTTTGCTATTGACTTCAATAGGAGCAACAGCAGACCCAAGACAATGTGGGGAATCTGGGCTTAAGACAGGGGCTAAATGAGGGATCCTCAAGAGACCTGTAAGAAATATAGAGGATCCTGGAGAAAGGAGGAAGAATCGAGGAAAAGGAGGCTCACATCAGAGAAAAGGTGAAGAGAAAGGTCTAATCACAAAACTAGTATTGTACATCTTCCTTCTGTGCTCTCCTAGCTATTTCGCTACTGCTGCTTTGAATGGTGCATAAACCAACCAGAGAACAGAATCAACTTTAAAGAGGACCCCAAAGGGCAAAGTTTAACTGAGACCTAAACAGCTCATACATTTGTTTGCTTTAGGGAGCAAAGGGAAAATATATCCCAAAGTATCTTCACATCCCGACCTCCTGAAGTTTAATTGTTTTTTATTCAGTACAACTTCCCTTTTTGTGCCCTCAGCCTCTTCGTTGGCTCTTATGAATTAATTCAATAACTCCTCAGAAATGGACAAGGGCCCCATCCTCACCCCCAAAAAACAAGGCAATTATTGTGGTGTCCCTAATACCCTGGAACACTCAGGTGTTTATAGCTGTCTAAGTAATCCCAGGTAAGGTTGGGCAAAAAGTCTGTCTTTTGCATTATACACTTTTCACAGTGAAACAAACATTTACTGAATATCAAAAAGGATTTTGCAGCACCATATTTGATTATGCCTCTTCAAGTTGCATGCAGTCGTTGGGCCAAATTCTGCCCTCAGTTACATTGTAGTAAGTGCAGAATTGCATCACTTATTTTCTTCCAGGCTTATATCAGTGTAATAGAGCACAAAGTGACCCAAAATCTCACAAAGCTAAATAATATAAATAAATAACATTATTATTATTAATATTAAGAAGCATCAAAAATTGAGTTTTAATATCCACCAGAGGGAGCCCTCAGAAACCTCATTCTGATATGTAATGGCTAGCAAACAAGGCAGAGTTGCCACAAGGTGTTTGAGGACTTAATTCGACAGATCGAGGATGGAGCAGTATTCTTGATGGTGGCAAAATAGGACTGAACTAACAGGGAAAACGTATGCTGCATATTTATCAAAGCTTTCAGACAGCCCAGAGCTAAAAGGCTCTGAAATAGACTTCCAAGGAAGTGAGTGCATGCCTCATTGTTAAGGCTGTGAGTTTGTCATGGAAGTCATGGATTCTGTGACTTTCTGTGACCTCCATGACTTTTGCAGTGGCCAGTGCACCTGGCTCAGGGGCAGCTCAGGCAGCCCCTGCACCAGGCACACCAACCACTGCTGGGGCACTCTCAAGCCACCAGGCCCCCCCAGCAGCAGAAGAGTTTGGGTGTTGGAGTGGGTAGGGGGTTGGGGCACTGGAGGAGGTGAGGAGCTCTCTGGATGGCGCTTACCTGGGGGGCTCCCCAGAAGTGGTGACATCTCCTCGCTCAGTTGCTAGACATGGCCAGGGAGCTCTGCAGCAGTCTGGCCAATGGGAGCTGCAGGGGTGGTGCCCTGGGCAGGGGCAATGCTCTGTGTGGGGGGCAGTGCCTTGGATGGAAGCAGTGCATGGAGATGCCAGGCCATGCCTCCGCCTAGCAGCTGAGCGAGGGGGATGTCACTACTTCCAGGGAGCCCCCCAGGTAAGCGCTGCCCAGAGCCTGCCTCACCCCGTCCCGTGCCCCAACCTCCTGCCTCCTCCCACACCCAAACTCTGTTGCTGCTGCTGGGAGGGAGGCATGGAGCCAGGTAGGCAGGCTGCTGGCCCTGCCAACCTCCACCCAACAAGAGCAGGGGTCTCCGGCTGCACACCTCTGCCTGGGGCCTGCCCAGAACCAGCAGGGGTCCTGGGCAGGGGTGAAAGTAAAATTGAACTCTTACTGGTATGTGGCCGGCTCCACCCGCTCTTCCCCCCAGAAGGGGCGGGGCCTGGCCTTGGGCGGAAGGTGGGAGCTGGTGGTCAGCATCGCCCAGCCAGCCTATCTGCATTTCCTGGGACTCTAGCAGCAATTTAAAGGGTCGGAGGCTTTTAAATCTCTGGCCCTGGGGCAGCTGCTTCTTTTGTCTTCTCACCCCCGTTGGCGGCCTGGGGTGGGCAAAAGAAGCAACGAACTTAAAGCGCTGCCGTGGCAAAGGACCCTGCTTAAAGTGCTACCACGGCAGCGCTTTAAGTCAGCGGTACAGGCTGGTACCAGCGGCCACTTTTTACCAGTACACCGTACCGGCCAGTATTGCCTACTTTCACCCCCCCCAGCACCTGTGCCACCCTCCCCCAGCACCCGGAGGGCCCCCGGGCAGCCCTTCCCCAAGTTTTATTCATGGGTATTTTTAGTAAAAGTCATGGACAGGTCACGGGCTGTGAAATTTTTTTTGTTGCCCATGACTTGTCCGTGACTTTTATTAAAAATACCGGTGGCTAAAATGTAGCCTTACTCATTGTTTACAACATTGTAAATTGGATTAGACAAAACCCTAGAAAACATTCTGCAGAGAATATCCTGTATTGGCTCAAAGGTGGACTGGATAATCTCCAATTCCATAATTCTGTAATCACTAATGATCCCAATTATACTGCCCAATACAATTAACCACCGGTTGGGAAATGTTCTGTTGTATTGTACATAAGAAATTTGTACAGCATTGCAAGTATAAGCAGGGTCAGAAGGGTTGGGCATGTGAAAGGGACTTTTGGGTTGCTAGATTTAAGAACATAAGGGGAAAAGGACACTGCCCAACCTATTTGGGTGTGCATCTTTTACTCATGGTTTATGTTTATGAACCTTGTTTGTGGTGTTTTCCCAAATTAATGCCAAGTTCCTTCCCTCCTTTTATTAAAAGTTTCTTTTCTACACTCAGATTCTGTGCTTGTGGGTGGGGAAGTATTGCCTCTCAGAGGTGCCCAGAGATGGTGTGTAAATTTCCCAGGTTACTGGGTGGAGGCTCGAGCTGGTTCTCTGTTGTATCAGTGGAAAAGGACACCTAGATTTTGAACCCGGCCCTGGTTGCTGCTGGCTCCACCTGGCACAAGCTATTAGAGGAGATCCCTCATTTACAGGGACAGGACTACAAACAATCTGTGTTTTGAGTGAAAGTTTGCTGTTTTCAGTTCCCTGCCCACTCATTTGATATTTCCCCCCTTCAAATACTTTTGTTTACAGATATGGCATAAAGTTATTGCACAGGGGCCAACGTGTGCTGAGCTGTAATCCTGGCTTTCTCTGAAGCCATAGGTAATACACAGCCTTTCTATCTAGAGGCTTCTATGGGCCCCCTCATAGACATGAATACATTTAGCCTCACATACCCTGAGGAGCATTATTAGCCTCACTTTACAGAGGAGGAACTGAAGCAAAAAGAAGATGAGTGACATGCCCAGCATCACACAGGAAATCTGTGTCCCAAGGCCAAGAAGTGAACCCAGGGGTTTCTTAAGTTCCACTCTGGTGCTTTACTCTCAAGACCATCCTTATCTTCTCTGTGCCTTGCTTTTCTCATTGCTCAAGTTATTCTTCATAATTGATATTACTTAGAACCCCCAAACATACATATAGTAATAAGAAACAGCCCTAGCCCCCCAAAGCATACAATCTAAATAGACAGAAGAGACAAAGGGGGATTGGGGAAGACACAGAAGTGAGCCAAGAATAGAACCCAGTTCTTGAACAGTGATACCTACTTACTTCACAAGAGTGCTGTAAGATAATAACATAAAGTACATGAAAGATGTTAGTTCTAATAATACTTCATTGCCCCTCAGAACACGGTAAACTTTGGAAGGTCCCACAGTCCAGGGCCTACCTGCAAGGCATGTTGTGTGGAGGGTGCTGTGTGGATTACTTTGTTACTATTTCTAAACCATGTGTTTTAGAAGATGAAAAAGTGATATACACATGCTTGATGTGCTGTTGTTATAACCCTGTGTTGTGTTCCTTCCTGATTCTTCTAGACACTTATTTGAATCTCAAGCTCCCCAAGGAATAGCCCTTAGAGGAAAACAAAAGTTACTTAAAGAAACAGTCACATGCTCCAGCACAGGACATAGACTAGCCCTTCAGCCAGTGATATTTTGCCCTTTGTTCTACAAACAGTAAAGCACTTACTTTAGCACTGGAACCCAGCAACCAGGTTCCCATGAATACAAAATGACTGTATCAAAACAAGAAGGTGGCAGGGTTTTGCAACTTTAAAAGAAGTAACGCTGTGTGAGCTTAGAATAGCGAAAGGATTTAAAGTTCTTAAGAGATGGGTTTGCAAAAATGCAGAGGCTGTCTGAGTTGTCTGTTGATACCTCTTGCACTTTGGAGTATTGTTGTTAATATCCTGTTATATTTCCCTAATGGGAAAACTTCATACGCTACCAGTAATCAGCTCACCAACTACGTGTGGTATTTTGAAGGAATATGTTTCTCTGGTGTGATGGTAAGTGTTGGTTCTGTGCATTTTATTGAGTTGTAAATGCTAGTGCAAATGATGTTAGCACAATCACATCAGCAGGGATAACCCTGCAGCAAGGTGTGATTGTGTCATGACCTTGCTTTTAAAGGGGAGATGAATTATTTTAGCTAATTTTATAGACAGCAGATTTGATCAACTTTAAAAATCAAGAGCACTGATGAACAAAACTGGCATGTATGTAATTGATTTTTTTTTTTTACATGATTTTGGGAGGTGACTTGCATGCTTTTTGCCATATAAGCAAAGCTTGTGCAGTAGTGTGTGGGAGGGGATTGGCTAACCATCTACTTGGATTTGGAGTTATGCTAAAAGTGAAAATTCTTATACATGTAACTGCAAATCTGACTGCAGATGCTGTGCATATTATACCATGATGTGCCATGGTAACTAATCAATAAAGCTCTGGTGCTGTGTAAAAACTTAGATAAGTCTATCAATTACAGCCAGTGGAAGATTGGGCACGGTAACTTTTTTCTAATAGATTTTTAATGTTCTTATATGTGGCAACATAGTCAAGGGTGCTGGAACAATTTGCATTGTGAGGGTGCTGAGAGCCATTGAACCAAACTGTAAACCCTGTATATGGTGAAAACCACTGCATAGTAGGGGGTGCAGTAACACCCCCAGCACCCTTAGTTCCTATGAACATAGTACACAATGTTAAAAAGCCACAGCCCTCTTATGTGTTTAGACAGGTACCTTATATTATTAATGTCAATTCTATTTGGTAGGGTCTTTCTACTGATGCATTAAAAAGGGAAAGATGTTAAATGAATAAAGATGAGACCTAATTTTGAAATTATCACTGTATATGTTCTGCATCAGTCATTAAAAAATGTCAAACTTGTGGTGATCAGAGAAAATTTACTGAAAGCCCAAAAACTCAAAAGGAGAAACACTGGTGAGCTGGAGGTTTGGGAAACACCAACCACAAAAATTAGAAATACCCTATATAGAGATTTCAAAACTTCCATTCAGCACTTTTCCATTTCAGAGCCCTTAATGAGAGTTCTTGAGAGTTACCATTATCCTCATTTTACAGAGAATCAAAAAGCAAGAGGTTCAGGCTGTGCCTACACCAGGATATTTTTACTAAAATTTCCCATTGTAGTTACAATTGGTTCAGTTCCAGTGATGGGAACATCCATGAGAGCCCTAGTGTAGGCAGAAATGCAGGTGGCTACTGGTATTTTAAGCAGATCTACACAACATGGTGCTTAAAATGCTGGTATTGCCAGCACCTTGTCTACATTAGCACTCCTCCTCTTACCTTCCCCATTCCTCCAACCCAGAGGGGCCATCCCTTCCCTTCCTCATATGGCCCTTCCCATAGCCCCTTGGATATGTTTTTTTTTAAATGTTGGAAACTATTATGATCGAAAGTCCAAGATTTACTTGGTGAAATTACTCAATCAATGTCAAATAACTTAACACTTTGAGAAAAGTCCTAAGCTGCATGTGGAGGATTGGCAGAGAGAGAAGTGAAGCTCATTAGTTCTTTTCTGCAAAATTTCCAGTCATGTCTAATAAATACGGTGGCCCTGACTCTCCCCTGCCATGCTCCTGCAGTAGTTGTACACTTCTGTGCAAACTGGGTGTAAAGTGTTACCAGTTCAGACTGCTGGCATTTTGCACTTACTGTGCATGGGTAGGAGAGAATCAGGCACAGTATCTCCAGTTATTTCCACTCATCTTACAATCTCCCCCTTACAGATGCTTCTGTTAGCAGCACTTCTAATAACATTGGAGCGTGACACGTTCTATCAATGCTGCCAGAGCGAGAGCTGTAACAAAACATACAGGGTGAGTCTTTGTTTTGTCTTTTGTTTCTCAATTCAGCATTCATTCTGAGTTCCCCTCTGCCCCCATTCCCCCAGCCAAACCTTGACTCCCTCTTTATGGCTAGTTCCTTCCTCTTTCTGAATTACGACAGAACCCTGGATCAGGGTAGAGACAACCCCATGAGTTACCACAAGTCCAGTTGTTTCCTCCGACTGCACAGGTGAAGTTCCCAGGAAACTAAAGAGTTGATGGCCTTGGACTGTTATCTTTCAACTCTCTCCCCTGCGGAATTGCTCCTTCACCTCCTCACACCCTCTTCTTACATTTGGAAGTGATTAGACGGAAAATAAATAATCTGTGTAAATGCTGAGTGGGATGCAAACAAGTCTTCTGAGTGTTGTGGTGCCCTCCTGGCCTCCTGCAATGTGTTTGGAAAAGTACAGCTTAAAAACCAAGGGGAGTAAAATTGTCTGACCTCTGGAGAAATTTGGCATTTTCCCTGAGGACGCAATCCCAAAAGAGAGAATGCTATTGCCAGGGATGGTCTCACTGTTGTCCTGATCCCATTTCCTATTGAATTTTGAACAACCATACCTGTAAGGTACAAACCTGGCAAAGGAGCCAGGGCACATTGAGTGGTGGTTGGCTCTGATTAGGTGACTAAGGGAAACCCCCATGCTGACAACATTTATTCTCTCTTCAATACAGAGTTTCATTTCAGTTGTGTTAGCCCTGCTTGGAATTGCTTTTTCTGGATATAGTGTCATCATCTCTACTTTGGGCTTAGTCCAAGGCCCATTCTGCAATACGCCAGCTGGCTGGGGTTATATCTTCAAAGACACTGCAGGGGGGTAAGAAACATCTTTATATCTACTGTAAGAAACTATACAGAAAGAAGATAAATAGGTCCTTTTGGAGGTAATTTATAGATAAAAATAAATTTACCCGTTATCATAGCATATGTATTTTCTTAGCTTTTAAAAATCTTTGCTCCACAATGAATACTGTATATTTCAAATTTGTTTCTGAGCAGAACACACAAAGGAGAAAAATTATTTGCATCTTTACAGAGAAAGTTTAATGTTCAGCTAATTCGGCTTATCTTCCAGTGAGACATCAAAGCTTGTAAGAATATGTCAAGTACAGATCTACAACCTGTGACTGCTTTGAATGCAGAAGTTTAAAACTGTCTCCTTTTCAAGGATAAGATTTTTTTAATATGCAAATATTTCAAGTAAGATAAAATCAAGTTCTTCCAACTTCCAGTGGAGCACACTAAGCATTGGACTAGTCATGAAATCCTAGATAGAAGAAGATGAAAAGCTAAATTTCTTAGCAAGTATGGGATTGTTCCCTAAAACAGTGGTTTTTCAACCTTTTTTCGTTTGTGGACCGCTAAAAGTTTTTGAATGGAGGTGCAGACCCCTTGAAAATCTTAGCCTGCAGACCCTTCAAGGGTCTGCAGACCACAGGTTGAAAGCCATGGCTCTAAAATATAGGAATTACTGACTTCCGTTTGGAGAAGAGATGAAAGAAGTGGATCCTTATACGCATGTGATGTATGCTCTGTTTTTATGTTATGGTGACACCATTGAGATATGTACTAATAATGACAATGTTCTGTTTTTTGTTTGTTTGTTTGTTTTTAAATTCATAAATAAACAAGAGTCTGATTTGAACATGAAGGGCCAGAGGCCGAGTGAGGGACTCTGGATTTAGCCCAAACTGTGTAATTTATTAATAGAGGAGAAATAGAGGCCAACAAATATGATTACAGTGATAGTTCTTGGAACCAATAATAATACCATGCCATTTCCAGTATTGCCAAGTCTCATGATTTTATCACCACACTAATGATATGGGTTTTTTAATCTGTTTTATAAAAACACGATGAAAGGTGCCAATGCAGGAATTTTCTCTTATTCACAATGGTCACCATCTCCCATTACTGTCAAGGAGGCTGAAGCCAGCAAGATGGCCTCCATGTCCCTGCAGTCTATCAGCATGTGGAAGTGAGGCTTCCCTTACTAAAGTAGGCTGCCACCTCCTACTACGTTCAATGAGATTGAAGCCAAGCCCATAGGGAAATGCCTGCCATTTTATGGTTTGGGGGAGAGGGGTGTGGACAGAACACAGGGACAGTGAGGGGCAACAGAGACACTGTGAAAGATGGATGGGAAGAATGAGGGGGAGCAGGAGGCACATCTAGAGTGCAGGGGAGTGGAAAGGGGCCCCAGAGGCAGAGGGAGCAGTGGGAGAGGGGGGCCCAAAGTGCTACCCCGTGTTGGGCAGAGAAGTCTTGTAGGGGGGGCGGGGTATCAGGGAAGTGCTGCTTCTTGCTAAAGGCTAGATCAATGCTATATTGTTTGTACTGTGCCATCATCACCTGTATGAATGGATGATACAAGTTAGAAGTTCTTTGATATGTAATCTGTAACTCAACAATTCTAAAAAATAAAATAAATTCTATGTGCTAGTGTGAATCATGGTGCATTAATTGGGTCAGTGGTTCTCAAACTATTTACCATCCAGCCTTTCTTTTATCAAAGGGAATAAACTTGGAAGGGAGAGAGTCAAGATGCAAATAGGGGAACTGCCTTCCATTTCCTATCTTCAGGGTGAGGACAGGGTAAGTGCAGGGGCAGCTCCAGACACCAGCATGCCAAGTGTGTGCCTGGGGCAGCAAGCCAAGGGGGGGGGCGCTCTGCCAGTTGCCACGAGGGCGGTAGGCAGGTTGCCTTCGGAGGCTTGCCTGCGGAGGGTTCGCTGGTCCCGCGTCTTCAGTGGACCTCCCACAGGCGTACTGCCGAATCCGCGGGACCAGAGACCTCCTGCAGACAAGCCGCCTGGGGCAGCAAAATACCTAGAGCCACCCCGGGATAAGTGTTGTCTCCATCTGAGCAGCCAGGGAGAGGCATGCAGTTGTGTGCGTTGAAGACTGGCTTTTCGGTCTGAAATGATCACTCATGGACGGAGAGGGACATCTGACTCACAGTTTCTGATCTCTTGAGGATGGCAATACTGCATGTCCTTCATGTTGTTATGATGATACAACAGAGAAGGTGAATGACATACTCTATAGGGCTAGCGGGGAGGCAGAGGGTGGCCTGAAGGCCAAATGAGAATAACAAACGGTGATACTCCCTTAGGCAGTGCCCTCAGTCACCATTCCATCCACTTGCCATAGTGAAATATCATTTGGGCGTTGCTGATCTATGCTGGTTAAAAACCCCAACTTCAGCCAGAGTATAATCAACTGCAGCTTGACTGGTACTCATGAAATAGACGGGTTCTAAACGGTCTCTATTTAAATTCAGTTTGTATCATTAGCAGAAAATGTAGAACTTCAGACACTTCTATGACAAAAATGCAGTGAAGTGAATGAAGACTATGCATTCTGTGAATGCTGATCTGGATTCTGGGCTCAGTTACACCATTGTAAGCCTTGAGTAACACCACAGGGTTTGATTGAGCTACTTAGGATTTACACTGGTGTAACTGAGAGCAGAATTTGGCTCCAGGACATCAGAACAAACAGGTTTTATTATTTTGTCTGATTACTGTTAGATTTATTACTATTGAGTGTTAAATTTCAAGGCATTAAACTGGTCTAATTTCCCCATTTTTCTGTTTCTCTGGTAGTTACCTCATTGAGTACAGTTCCTGGTCTCAGTGCATTGAGCCTGCGCATGCAGTGGAATGGAACATCATTTTATTCTCTATTCTCATAGCCCTTAGTGGACTTCAAGTGATCATCTGCTTTCTCAAAGTGATGGCTGAATTAAAACAGATACTCTGTGGGACCTACTCTGTCTTTATACAGGTAACAAAAGACCTTGTGCCAAATCTTAGGGTGGTGCTCCATCAACTTCACTCAGATGCTGATTTATACCAGCTGAAGATCTGGCCATTGGTTTTTATGAATTTGAAACATTACTTTCTAATCTGATACCAGGCATTGTAGTGAAGTGCATTTAACAACATGTTATACTATTCAAATTCACCTTGTTATTCCATACAACTTGCAGGGATTCCAGGCTTCTCACTTACACTCATCTGATTGGAAATGTGGGGCTGTGAAGGTTAAGTAAAATGACCCTGAAAATTAAACATCAGTACTTAATATATAGAGAATACAGGACTTCGATGTCAGTGAAGAGTACTGAGCATCTACCTCCTAGGAACAAGTCCAAGTTTGTCTTTAACATCCAGTGGGTTTCATAGCTGAGAGAGTAAGAAGCAACCTGGTGGGTTTTGGCACTCAAGAACTTGGCATGTATTTTATGTAAATGTGCACAATGTTGTTCTGTGGGACATATCAGCAGAGCCCTATTAAAATGACCAAGAAATCCCTGCTTCAGAAGTAAGGGTTTAGCACAAAGGCTCCTGGTCCACAACAACATTACAATAAAAAATAACGTTGAATGACCTTAGTTTAAATAGGTGGTGCCGCTAGTAGGCATTATGGTGTGAAATAATATTTTCAGCATGGCAGCCAGCCGTTATAAAGTGTATGACATGTTTCATTGTCCTCTCTGGCAGCTGGAAGTGCTAGTTCAAGAATGGCCACATTCATTAGGCTTTGGAAGCCTTTAGTGTTCTTATGCAGCCCCCAATATTCATCGTGGGCAGATCATTCAGCACAGCCTTCAGGTTGTTTTGCTTTTATTAAACAGCAAGTGACCGTCTTATCAAAATGCACTGGCCAGTATTTCTAGAAGGGAAGGAAAACTTGAGCATGTTTACCTTGGCCTATAAAGCATCTGCTGAAATAGGCAGAAAACACATCGGTTGAGCAGAAGTATAGAGAGACTACAAATCATTAGTTTTTCCATTATGAAATGTTGAAATCAGCAGAATTTACATTACTTACTAGAAGTGAAACAAAGGATCATTCAATAAATAAAAAATGCCTGGAGTAAATGGAGATAAAAATCCCCTTTTAACAGCCTGTAATGGGGATGTCACTGTTTCAGGGATTTGAACCCCAGCATAAGACTCTGCTTGCTAGGGACTCAGGTAATAAACAGGTTTGATTCACCTGGAGCCCCAATACTGCTCTCACAGAAGTCAACAGGAGCTTTGCTTCTGTCTTCACTGATAACACAGATGGGTGCCCTGTTTTATCCTGAGAAGCTCTGTTGATTTAGTATCATGTGGATGTGTCCATTGTGCAAATTGTAAGTTATACTGAGAGTTAATGCTACAAGTCTCCTTGACTTCTTCCCATTTCCTTTGACAGCCGGGGATTATCTAAATGTGGCAGAGAACGCTTCATTGCCAAGCAGGCTTCGCTCCTCCAGCGTTTACTGTTCTACATAGCAGATCTGTGGGTGCCATTAAAACGAATTTTCCACTGATTTCTTTTTCACATCCACGTCTCTCATGAGATGTACCTTTATATTCACTTAAATGGTTTTTGATAGCTAAAAATGAAGCTCTCCCATGTTTTCTTAAAAATGAGAGCCATTTCTTAACCACAACGAATCCTGAAAGACAATGATAACTGTGTCTCTTTTGCTTTGCCATCCAGTTTGTGTTGCATGAGAGCTATGGAACTGCCTTCACAGAGAAATCTCGTTTCCAATAAAGAAAGTGCTGTAAAGCTGCTATGCTTTCATACATTCCACTGTCTCGTCTCCTTATTTAGACTTTATAAATATTTCAAATGGTCTCCAAGGGCCTCAGTAAGTCAAGGGGAGTCTTTCCATTGACATCAGTGCATAGGGTCAGATTTCAATTTTTTGATCAGTAGAAAACTACTTGATTTTAGGGCCAGAAGGGATCTTCTACAAGCCTGACCTCCTGCATAACACAGGCTACAAACCTTGCTCAATATTTCTGCATTGCATCCCTAACTTCTTTTTCAGCTATAGCATATGTCAAAGTTAGAATCAGGACTCACAATTTGCCAGACCACTCTGTTTTATTAGCGCAGCGCTCCGCCAATAACACCCAGATAATGTGAGCCCCATGCAAGGCACAAACTATCTTATTTATATAGATAAAAGAGCGGGAATTAGACAAAGGGACAAAGAAAGCAAAACTGTAAAATTTACCTGGGGCACAGCATGCATATCCTACTTCCTTACTAACTCTTATCGATTTGAGGCTAATTCTTCACCAATTGCCCTTAAATGGTGCAATTGTTCTATGTGAATGTCTGTATTCCTGACACCTGGATTGCAGCATTCCAACAGTTTTGCTTAAAGATACAGACAGCATTTCTTTAATTCTTTCTATTTTCACAATATAATTCATTCTACTTTCACAATCCCTCCTTTTGGTCAAGCGCATGCCATGACCAACAATTACTGGGTTCCACAAATTAACCATTCCTTATCTCTTTGTTTATTAGTGATATTCAAAATCATCATATTAGCACTCTGTTTTGGGGCAGTCATCTGGGTGACACAATTCTGGATACAACAGGAGATTAACTGAAAGCATACAAAAATCACTAAGATTCCAAACAAGATAGTTAGGGCTCTCTGAAACAACCAATTTCCTATGCCAGAGAAATTGGACAGGTTACTTGGCCACTTCCATAAAGAACTTGACTCTTCATGGGGAAGATATGCAATTTGTTCTAAGTGGCTAGCGCGATCTATTACCTCATTGGTATCGTCAGGTATAAACAGACAACATTGTTTTCCAATGAGAGCACAGATCCCTCCTTTGGCTGCCAGCACTATGTCTAATGCCTGACGGTTTTGGAGGGCCACCTGTCAGATCGCCCCTTTTTCTTTGGCCAGGGTTTTTAAACTTTCTCTGGTTTCGTTTGCCATTATTTCAACTACTGCTTGTAACCTTAGGAGCCTTTTTGCCTGGTGTATTGCTCCCCCAAGTGGGATAAAGGAATTGCCAATAGCCTCTTCCCAGGTGTCATTGCTGTTCCATATTGTGTTCAACGGACATGGTCCTCCAGTGAGGTCTGGGGAATTGAGTGGGATAGCCAGGACAGGAACACCAGTTTGAGAGTGGGCTGGGATGTGGCTGCAGACCCAGCATTTAGAAATAATAAGGGTCTGAGCTATTCACACTTGCTGCTGGATAAAAGAATTGTCATTGTGGACTCCCCAGATCTTAAGACACCAGCAGCCGAAGAACAGGCACCACCAGAGGCGCATGTTGGAGGCAGGGCCCTTCTGGTTCTGACAACCTCAACTGAGGGAACTGCAGTCACAGTTTTATGTCCACCAGGCAGCAGGCGCTAGGCTCACTACTGCTTCTTCTTGGGCCTTGCTTTATGTAGTCATCTGCTTCTGGCAACCCTTACGAGAGCGTAGATTGTAAGGTATTGCAGGCTGTTCCTCTACGTCTTCTTCTGAAGTCAAAAAAATTGACTCTGCGTGGTCCTGAGGTGGTGGTTGGTTCACTGGAGGTGGTGCATTCTTACACTGCGAAGCATGTATCCACTCTGAGATGCCAGACAGTTTAACAGCCTTCCCTTGACTCTGGCTATAACAATGGTCTTCACACCTTATCTTTTCCTGATGCATACATTCCTCATTCACACAAATCGATTGAGAATACAAACAGTAGTATTTTATATTGAACAAAAATGCATTGCAAATTAAACCTTGCTAAGTTTTACAATTGATAACTAAGACAATTTACATTGAGACCCAGGCCTTCAATGTTTCTCTAATTTATTTAACATAGACACAATAGAGAATCCTGTCTCTTACTACCTAAATCTTAAAACAAAGAGTTAGAGAGGGCCCAATTTGTAACGCATATGGGAAAACAGAATCTTATAGTCCCAGGGGGTCATTTCTTTCTGGTATTTAAAAAAGGTGGCTAGCAGGATGAAATCAAATTATACTTTAATTCTTATGGGACATTATAAAATCCTGCTCCTACATATCCCCCTTTTGACACTAAGATTATTAATCGCCAGTGTCACTTCTTATTTAGTCCACATAATAGAAAATACTGGGCGGTGATTTGGGCCTGTGGCTTTAGCTTTACATACATTTGTTTTATTTACCAGTACATTTTAAACATTTCAATTAAACACATACAATTTAAAACCAAAAACAATTAGGGGTAGTAACATTAGTATGCCAGTAGTTGTGGGAGACCATCCAGAAAATATGTTATACCAATGGTAAGCTGTTATTCTTTTTTGCAGTGGCAATTCTTAACATGTCCCATTTTGCATGTATAATATGAATAACCCAGTTTTCCACATTTTTATTTTTATTTTTTTTTTTTTTAGGACCCGTGTTACCTTTTTACCTTTTAAACAGATGATTGGTAACTGTTTGCCATTTAATGCCAAGATTGATAGAGAACTCAGCTAAATCAGTGCTTACAGTAAGCTGAGACTCTTTTGTTGTTGTTGTGGCAAATAGTAAATGTGATTATTGGTAAACACAGTACTTACATTACATTTACATTTGTCTTCTGGTGGGTTGCTAACACTTTTTAAACACTTTTCCCCAAGAATACACATAGCCCATTATACAGTACTCTGGATTATCTGAAAGACAAAAAGAACAATTTTCTACCCCTTTTGGGGTGGCATTGATTATTGCTTATAGATTCCATTCTTTTACAAATACCCTTCCTGACTGCAGGCAAAACAGAGGAATTACCCCATATTTTCCTGTGGTTTTTTTTTTTTTCTATAGGCAGGCCAGGTTTTAATGGCTTTTACATTTTAAGGGTTATGCAGAAATTATTGCACTGTTTAGTTATTAAATTCATGAGGTGGTGTACCTCAAGTTTTTCCTCTTATATAGCAGACCAAGTTTGTAATGTTTTTCCTGCTGTGTTAAGCTTTAAGTTTATTCACAGGTAATAGCTGAGAAGCGTCATTACCATATTACTTTAAAGGATTTTTCCAAAAATCATACACACTACAAGTTGTTGCAGGGGTACTTACTAACATTAAAGTTATTTTAATGTTTAATATTAACAGTAACATTAGCATCAAATCTATTAAAGGTATCTTGTTATACCATGCCTTTTATGTGGGCAGTTTGTTTGCTGACCAGGTATGTTTTTTATTTGCAGCTTCTTTTGTCTGGCCGTTCTTACCTTTCTTTATCAGTTGGGTAATTTGCATCAACACAGGCTAGGCATTTGGATTCAAAGCCATCAGCAGAGCTCAGAGACTCTCTGTCTTAACACACAGGGATCTGAAAAAGAAAACACAGCCTATTGTGGCTCTTTTTGGAGCCCTAATAGGATTTTAAATCAGCAGCATGTTTCATTTGCATTTTTTTTTTTACATCCCTTTCTACAATATACACTGCACATGTCCTAGGGAAAATGCATATTCTTTCTATACTATAACTTTTCAAAAACATTAGCCATATTAATTTTTACATAAAGTATAACTGTTTGTTTTGTTTTTACAGAGTTTTCATGTACTTTTATTAAAGTGACAGTCTGATTACACAGTGTCATTTTAAGGCTCAGTGTTTAACATTGCTTTTTGTTTTGTGCACCTCACCTCTGCTGTTGCTTCAGAGGGTCACTGTTAATTTTTTATTCTTTTATTACAGCTCTTATCTGCTATTGTTACAAAAACAAAACAAAACCAAACAAACAAAAAGACATTCTCCTGATTTTGACTGCCCTATTGCAGCCATGACTTGGTCTTTATTTAAAAACATTTTAATTTTTGTAAAGAATCAAGTTACCCCTTAAGGGTTAAATACTAAATCCCAAAGCCAAACAACATTAATTACCTGTGTCTTGCAAAAAGGTCTGTCAGTTTTGCAACTATGAATTAAAGAGTCAAATGAATTTTTAATGGCATTAAAAACAAAAACAAAATCAATTTATCTTACACCTACAAAACAGGAGTTTTACAAACCAGATGTATTGGTTTAGATTCTTAGAACTTTACATATTTTCACAGCCAAATAGATACATACACATTTTCTTTTCCTTAACATTTTTTTTACACTGCTTTGTTTTTGCATAGCTATATATATATATGGATTATTTACAGGCACTCTTCTGGAAAAGGGCCCATTTTCCCTTCAGAATGGCTGCAAAGAAACCAAGAATTCTCTCTCTTTAACATGGTCCTTTTTAACATTTTCCACAAAGTTTAACTGCTTAATTCTCTTCAGCCTCTGTAGAGTTAACTTTTCACTCTCTTTTCTTAAATCACTTGTTTATGTTCCAAAATGACACCTTTATCACCTCAGATTTCACCCTTTTAAGTATTGTTCCAGGGGTTCATGCCTGCACTTACTACTTTTCTTACTCCTGACATTATTCCCTTAGGGCTTTCAACCTGTTTCTTTATCTGTTGCTTGCCTGCTTGTCTGGGCCCGATCCTGCTTTTTCCAATGAACCGTTTGTGAGTGATATTGTGGTCATTTCACAATTTTGAAAGAAATGTTCAAGGAAAGGGACCAGGAAGGGTGGGGGCTAGTTGAGGAGCTCCCCCCCGCCCCCAGCCTTGCTGAATTGATAGTGGAACACTAAAGAATCAGTTTCTGAGGCAGACAACAAAGGGGAACAGAATAAGGGGCTTTTTGTCCTTTTTACAATAAGATGGGAATATGAAGGGGGTTGGATCGATCCGGGGTTTGGAGAACAGGGTAAAGGGGAGCGCTCAGTCTGGTGATGGGAGAGGAGGCTTTTAATAAAGCTTTAAACTTATTATTTTAATAATTGAGAGGCGAGTTTTGATTTTGTCCACCTATGATTTGCCTCTTGCCACCACTGCATGAAACAATTAACCTTTCCTTTAGCCAATTTAGTTTTAGGTTGGCTGAGTTTGTCCTTTAAGAAGTCCACTCAGTCTTTGTTCCAAGATTTTAACAGTGGCCACTGAGTTTTGGGATCCCCCTGAGTTAGCCTAGACCATTTTTCCAGAAATTTACAGGAGTCCAGATTCTTTTTACAGGAGTCTGGACACATCCTAAATACATAAAATGAGCCGGCGTTCATTTAGGGAATTGTCCCGACTTAGACGTCTGGTTACCCATACAGGAGGACTTCACACACCAATCACACAAGAAGAAAATTTGGGTTCGTCAGAGCGATGCCCAGTGCAACACACAAAAGGAACCCACAGGCTACTGCCTCAGTCGCCCTTGCTTTCACACCAGGGGTTTTACCCAAAGTGCAGTGCGGCTGCGATTGTGCAGATTCCACTCACTCAGACCACGGGGACAGGAACCCCTTGGTCGGCCTATCCCCGGACGGAGACGGCACCCAGACTCAAACACTCCACAAGAGGAGGGATAGACATAGAGACAGGACAGTCCTCAGTCTGGACAAAATAAAGAAATAATTACCTGACCAGATTCCTGATGTCAGATCCCGGGATCCCTACCAGAACAGAGTGGGAACCAACAGGTTCGATGGCGTAGACCTCACTGTGGCTGTGCGCCTTTCTGCTCTAGTGGAGGACTGCTCGGGCCAAATGCCCAGGTGCCGGCTACCACGGTCATCCTACAAAAACGGTCAGGAATCACACAGCCCCAGTGAAGACGGTTGCCATCTCAGTGGAACCTCCAAATTGTCAAAGTTAGAATCAGGACTCACAATTTGTCAGACCACTCTGTTTTATTAGCGCAGCGCTCCGCCAGTAACACCCAGATAATGTGAGCCCCATGCAAGGCACAAACTATCTTATTTATACAGATAAAAGAGCGGGAATTAGACAAAGGGACAAAGAAAGCAAAACTGTAAAATTTACCTGGGGCACAGCATGCATATCCTACTTCCTTACTAACTCTTATCGATTTGAGGCTAATACTTCACCAATTGCCCTTAAATGGTGCAATTGTTCTATGTGAATGTCTGTATTCCTGACACCTGGATTGCAGCATTCCAACAGTTTTGCTTAAAGATACAGACAGCATTTCTTTAATCCTTTCTATTTTCACAATATAATTCATTCTACTTTCACACATATCTTTTAAAAGTTGTGATTTAAAGCCCTGAGTCAACTGCTTGGAAGGCAGCTACGCTCAACATGGTATCACCAACATACCTAATAACAGGTTTTGGTTTCTTTATCTTTAGATACTCAAAGAAAATAATCCCTTTAGAACATATTTTAGGAGAATTACTAAAATGGCTTGCCTACACAGCGGAGCAAAGCACACCAGAAGGGTCTGATTTGTAAAGCACACTAGTGCGTTTTACTCTAACTGCCCCATGTAGACCCTGCTGAATGCTGATGCACTTTAAAAAGGAACCTACTTCACATTAACACAGTCCTTTCTGAGCACACCAGTAGAGTATATATGGGACAGTTAGAGCGAGACACATTTAAGTGCTTTATTAATCACTCCCCTCTCATGTGCTTTGCCGGCACCAAGTAGACAAGCCCTTAGAACAGAGGTTGGCAACCTGCGGCATGCCAAGTCAATTTTTACTGGCACTCTGGACAGAGTCCTGGCTGCTGCCCCCGCTCAGCCCACTGCTGGCCTGGGTGAAAGGTGTTCCCCGTTCCCTGATTGCCCCGACTCCGATCCAGATCCCTGACCCCTGACAGGACCCCTGGGACTCCACCTATCCAACCACTCCTGTTCCCTGTCCCCTTACCATGCCACTCAGAGGATCAGGACTGGCAGTCCTAAGTAGTACTCTGTAAGTAGCACATTCCTATGGGGGGCAATTTAATACACTACACCCGGCCCCGCACAGCCCACTGATGCTCTGGAGTTCTCAAAATATGTTCTCGCACCCTTTATAAAAAATTACACTACAATTAGCATAAAATCTTGAAAACAGAAAAACTTGGTTTGTATATTACAGTAATCATTAAAAATGTATAATGTTAATAAATACATAGGTTTGATAAAACAAAGTAGTTGTACTTATGTGCCTGTGCTTAATTTGTGTTTTCAATGATTTACCTTCTAAAAAAATCTCACATCTTGCACCCCCAGAAAGGGCATCTCACATCCCCAAGGGGTGCTTGCATCCCAGGTTAAGAACCGCTGAACTAAACTGATAAGATCTGCATTTTAATTTACTTTTAAATGAAGCGTCTTAAACATTTTAAAAACATTGTTTACTTTAGATACAACAACAGTTTACTTATATAATATAGACTTATAGAGAGACCTAAAAATGTTCAAATGTATTACTGGCACACAAAACCTTAAATTACAGTGAATAAATGAAGACTCGGGACACTACTTCTGAAAGGTTGCTGACCCCTGCCTTAGGACATTAAATCTCCTGAGCACAAAAAAAAACAAAAACAAAAACAAAATCTACTTTACAATACCTTTCTAAATACAGAGCCCATTATGGAGATGGGGGGAGATTTTCAGCCTATAAAAGTCATGAGGAAAGGCATCATACTCTGAAAAAGAATAAAACAGCTCAAAGGGGATTGTCTGTGACTCCCTGGGCAGGCCATTAAAATGCCTGAGGAGTTTATGCTTGATCGATCAAATGTAAGTCTAGAACTCACAACCAATTTGAGGTTTGTACCTGCTTTTCAAGTCTGCCTTGAGGTTGGTACTCATGCTCCTGAGACACTCCAGACAGCTTGACAGCTACTAGTTTAATTCCCATTAAATTCTACAGGAATTTTCCATAAAAGGGGGAATTACAGTAGAACCTCAGAGTTATGAACAGCTCAGAAATGGAGGTTGTTCGTAACTCTGAAATGTTTGTAATGCTGAACAAAACATTAGAATTGTTCTTTCAAAAGTTTACAACTGACTTAATACAGCTTTGTAACTTTACTATGAAGATAAAAATGCTGCTTTCCTTTTTTTTTGGTGTGGTCTTTGCTGCTACCTGACTTGGAACTGGAAATACACAATGAGGTGTGTGGTTGACTGATCAGTTCGTAACTCTAGTGTTTGTAGCTAAGGTCTTACTGTAATTAGAGAGCAGAGGAATGGGATATACTTGGAAAAAGAGGGGGATTAAAAGAGCACCAGATGGATGGCCATTCTTAATGGGGGAAGAGACTTGGCTTCACACCGTAAGGGCTTGTCATCTTGTAGGAGTCTCAGGCCATGTCTACATCTAAAATTTTGCAGTGCTGGTTGTTACAGCTGTATTAGTACAGCTGTATAGGGCCAGCGCTGCAGAGTGGCCACACTTACAGCAACCAGCGCTGCAAGTGGTGTTAGATGTGGCCACACTGCAGCGCTGTTGGGCGGCTTCAAGGGGGGTTCGGGGAACGTGAGAGCAAACCGGGAAAGGAGACCAGCTTCGCTGCGGTTTGCTCTCGTGTTCCCCGAACCACCCTGCAAACCGCAGGGAAGGAGACCTGCTTGTTCGGGGAACGCGAGAGCAAACCGGGGAAGGAGACCAGCTTCGCCGCGGTTTGCTCTCGCGTTCCCCGAACCACCCTGCAAACCGCAGGGAAGGAGACCTGCTTGCTCGGGGGTTGGGGAACGAGAGAGCAAACCGGGAAAGGAGACCAGCTTCGCCGCGGTTTGCTCTCGCGTTCCCGGAACCACCCAGCAAACCTCAGGGAAGGAGACCTGCTTGCTCGGGGTTCGGGGAACGCGAGAGCAAGCCGGGGAAGGAGACCAGCTTGATTACCAGAGGCTTCCTCAGGTATGCTGCGATACCTGCTTATTCCATGGAGGTCAAGAAAAGCGCTGGTAAGTGTCTATACTTGATTACCAGCGCTGGATCACCAGCGCTGGATCCTCTACACCCGAGACAAAACGGGAGTACGGCCAGCGCTGCAAACAGGGAGTTGCAGCGCTGGTGGTGCCCTGCAGATGTGTACACCTCCTAAGTTGCAGCGCTGTAACTCCCTCACCAGCGCTGCAACTTTCTGATGTAGACAAGCCCTCAGTGTCTAATGTCACAAACGGTTTAGTCCCCAGTATCACATTCCAGGGTGGAACGGGAAATCAGAAGTTTATGGTGGAAAGGAATGTTGGCAAAATGTGAAGCTTCCCACTTGGCATTTCCTTAGACTGGAACATTTCCCCCTAGACTAGAGTAACACTGGGGCACAGTTGTAGCATTCAAATATGTGAAGTTACAGGTGTTTGATTCCCCCCCCTCCAAATATTTATATCCAATGTGCAGAAAATAAAAACCTTTTCCAACCAAATGTTTTGTCTAATCTGGATTTCAACCCTAGATGCAATGGAATTGCTATTTTTTGGAGATTTTTTTTAAGTTTTTTTTTTTTATGTTATTGATGCTTTATCTTTGATTGTGAAATCACATGAGTGGTGTGTCTCAAGAACAGAAATCCCCAGCATGGCAAAGCCTTCATTAAGGAAAAGACTCCTTTGTACTGGTGAAAGACAATAAACAAGCTATTCTGTTCAGGCTCTGGGCTGATTAATGACATAAGCCTGTATTATATCCTTAAGCACATACTGGCTATTGAGAGAGGTTTTACTGAATTGAGTGAAACCAGAAACTTTAAAGGACATTTACAGTAAATGGTTTACTGGTATCTTTTGAACACCGCCCTTACTCAAGCACTCCTGCAATTATTCTAAGTATGGAACAAAAAGACATGGGTTTGGCTGGAAAGAGACATGAGCAATGGACTAGAAGATCATGAAGCCATAGGAAACAATGATGTTATTTGTTTGTTCATTATGGTTTGTTTTAGCACCACTGAGAAGGATTAACTGTTTCTCACTGTGTGTGCAGTGTTGTTGTAGCCCTGTCCGGCCCAGGATATTAGAGAAGCAAGGTGGGTGAGGTAATATCTTTGATTGGATTCACTTCTGTTGGTGAGAGAGAGAAACTTATGCGAGAACCCTTGTCTTTGTTTCTCACTTTGTCCCTCCAGCCTGGTAACATCTTGGACCATATTTACTCTGTCAGAAGCTTCCATTTCACATTTGTGTAGTTTCAAACAAAGACGTTTGACTTTATTGCTCATGAAAAGAGCTGGTTTGACAGCTCTAGAGAATGAAATCTTCTCTTTATACACAGAATAGGCAGCAGCTATGCAAGCATCTCTCCATGCTGTCTTGGTAATGACCCTTACCTGTGTCAGGGTCCTCTAGGGTCTAGGCTAAAACATAGGCTATCAGATGATAAACCTAGGCTGAATTTGGACTAATGATCTAGAGGTGAAAGCCTCTCTAACCAATTACCAACCCCAAACTAGATCTTTGTAACTAGCACAGCGGTTCTTAAACTTTTGTGTTGTGACCCCTTTCACACAGCAAACCTCTAAGTGTGACCCCCTCACCCATGAATTAAAAACACTTTTTTATATATTTAACACCATTATAAATGCTGAAGGCAAAACGGGGTTTGGAGTGGAGGCTGATAGCTCATGAACCCTCATGTAATAACCTTGCGACCCCCTGAGGGGTCCTGACCCCTAGTTTGAGAACCCCTGAACTAGCAGCACTGCTAGCTCTGCTTGGTAGCTAAAACCCAACCTGCATTCTTCCTACTTTGTGCCTATTCCCCTATTCAATGCACTGACAGCAACTCTGAACTCCGAACATAGCTGGTAACTTTGTTGATGGCACAGGAGGCAAAGCAAACATCTTTTCAGGCATGCCAAACCTGCAAAAAAAAAAAAAATGCTGAAGTTGGGCTTGTTTTTGGCTTGTTGCTTGTGAGTTGCTTGTTACTACTTTTTTATTTATCAGCTCCCGGCAAGGATAAAGGACACATGGGCAAGAAGGGAAAGAGTCGGGGTGCATAGTGAGCCCACCACAGTCCCAGACTGCACACTAGGGGGCTCTAGTCACATAGAATGTTGGGGTTCTTGGGGATTGGCTGGTTTTGAAATGGGATTACCTTGATTTTTGGCTTATTGTGAAAGTCAGGGTGCTTATTTACCGCATGAAAGTTGGCAACTGTGATCTGTTTATGCAGTGCAGCATGTTGATTCTGCAGTGCTGACTGCAGAAAAAACTTGGTCTAAGCTGGGAGAGTCAGCAAACAAAGTTGATATAACGCAGAAGAGATTTGTTCCCTTGTGAAGAAAGTCCACTGAACATAAAATGATACATGTGATACAGACTGCTCAAGTCTGCGAATAGACACAACAGGCCAAATTAATCCTGGTTGTAGCTCTAAAAAAGTTGCAAATTGCCCCCGTTCATATAAATGGAGAAGTAACTCTGAAACCTAATGGTAAAAAAGCCAGCACAATTATTTGCTGCTGAGCCCTTTTGAAGGAATATATGCCTCAGATGCATAGGTACAAAAATTTCTCCTTGAAATCAATGGAAGTTGCACCTGAAGGTAGATGGGCTCAGATTTCCAGTAATGAATCTATATTGTCCCAGAGATTCACTGTAAAAGAAACTGAGTCAATGGAGAATCACTCACTAAGGGCTCAATTGAAGGTGTTCAGCACCGGTCAGGCCTGCACTGGGAGTGAAGCAGAGCTCCACGGTGTCACAAGAACACCAGAATCACTCTCTTCTCAGAGCAACGCAGTGGGGAAGTCAGCTGGGTCTCAGCAGTGTAGATGTTCAGGTGCAGGCTGGAGCATGCACTCGATTTCCAGCCCTGCCACATGAGCCCTACGAATCCAAGTCATCGGTTGACCTATGCTTTGAATGTTGCTGCTGCTTTTTTGTTGTGTACCATATAGAGAACTAGATAATGAATCCTACATTTAATACAGCTGTTATTTAAGGTATTTTGCAAAAAGCAAATTTGAGTATTTTATTTGTGTAAACATGATCTGAATTCCTGTATAGGAATGGTGATTAAAATGGCTACTCTGCTCTTCCTATGAACAGTTCATGTAAAGCAATGTTTGGATTGGCATGTAATGAAAAAGGAACCTGCTGGTTTTACCCAATATACTGACTTGTTTGTAGTCAATTTTCTGTCTGAAAGAGTATAAATAATTTGGGGCTTGCAATGTAGTAAAATAGCTTCTGATAAGATCTCATTTGAATTTTTTTGGCCTCTATGCAATGAGAAGTGCTGTTATTAAAGTGTGTGCTTGTGCCTGTTTCTGCATGTGAAGGGAGATTTTCAAAAATGTCCAAACGACATACAAGGACATGCACAGGATTTTAAATTTGACCACTTTGGGAGGGGTACGTTCGTTGCCCCCGCCACCGCCCTGGGGCCCATGCCCCTGCTTGCCTCCTCTTTTGCACACTCCAGTGACATAAAAGCACAAGAGCCATGGGTCTGTCACTTAAGTGCTTTTGAAAAACACACTTGGAGCTGCCATGTTTGTGGATTTTCAGACAACAGGTGCGTGTACAAATTTTGCAGGGCCAAACCTTTGAAAAATGTAGATTTAGATTAATCCATTAGGTCAGACAATCTTGACCATTCTGTACATACTTTGTATTTTGCAGTTATAAGCAATCCTGCACACGGGCTATGTGTTATGCTTCTTGTCATTACAGAATTGGTTTTTTTCCTTACTTTTGAAAATAAGAACAAAAGATATAGCCCTCCTCCCCCATGGAAAGGTCACAGGAGAAAGAATGGGTCCAGAAAACCCCGGGACATTCAGCTCATGGACTTCACAACTATATTTCTTCTGGGGCAGAGTAGTTTAAGGGCCCACACTCCCAACCCCAAATATCCTGGGCAATCATGAGGAAGTTTTTCCCCATGGCAGAATAGCTCCTCAGGGGCTGTTTTCCTGCTAGCTAACTATTCTCAACCCTGCACAAACCCACATCTTTTGGGAATTGCAGTTATGAAATGTAGGTTAATGCTATTGTAGGTATTAGTGCCACATTAATGGAGGAGTGATGCTGTGCTCAGATATCAGCTGACACGAGCAGGGGACCAGGTCCTTCCCCTACCAATTCTTTCCCCCATTCTCTCCACAAGAGCCTGGGCTATTGTCATAAACAGATAGCTAAGGGTTAATGTCTCTTTCACCTGAAACACCTGACCAGAGAACCAATCAGGAAACCGGATTTTTTCAACTTTGGGTGGAGGGAAGTTTGTGTAAGAGGTCTTTTGTCTGTCTGCCTGCTGTCTCTGAGCTTTGGAGAAGTAGTTCTATTTTCTAGTCTTCTGTTTCTAAGTGTAAGGACAAAGAGATCAGATAGTAAGTTCTATGGTTTCTTTTCTTTGGTATTTGCATGAATATAAGTGCTGAAGTACTTTGATTTGTATTCTTTTTGAATAAGGCTGTTATTCAATATTCTTTTAAGCAATTGACCCTGTGTTGTATCATCTTAATACAGAGAGAACATTTGTATTTTTTCTTTCTTTTTATATAAAGTTTTTTTTTAAGACCTGTTGGAGTTTTTCTTTACTTCAGGGAAATTAAGTCTGTACTCACCAGGGAATTGGTGGGAGGAAGAAATCAGGGGAAAGGTGTGTGTTGGATTGCTAGCCTGATTTTGCATTTCCTCTGGGTGAAGAGGAAAGTGCTTTTGTTCCAGGATTGGGAACGGAGAGGGGGACTCACTCTGCGTAGTTTCACAGAGCTTGTGTCTGTGTATCTCTCCAGGAGCCCCTGGAGGGGGGAAGGGAATCAGGATTATTTCCCTTTGTTGTGAGACTCAAGGGATTTGGGTCTTGTGGTCCCCAGGGAAGGTTTTTCAGGGGGACCAGAGTGCCCCAAAACACTCTAATTTTTTGGGTGGTGGCAGCAGTACCAGGTCCAAGCTGGTAACTAAGCTTGGAGGTTTTCATGCTAACCCCCAAATTTTGGACGCTAAGGTCCAGAATCTGGGAATAAGGTTATGTCATGAGTGGCAGCGGCGGGATATAGACAGAATCCAGAAGCCAGTAGGAATATTATATTTTCTTTTCTCTGCTAAGGGCTTTTTAGCAGAGAGAAACAGTTTGGTTTTAAAAGGGAACCAGAGAGAATTTTTTTTTTCTGCTCTCTAGCAGTTTGTGGTTTGCATATTAAGCGAGAAGACTGTTAAGGGTCTTTTGTCATGCAATAGCCCTCCCATTAGGTGGCAAGTACCAGCACTTATATGCATGCAAATTAAGTGGTTTTTCTGGTTTCCCTTCATTGAACATTAGCTAGAGAGAGAAAAGGAAAAAAGCACTGTTGCTAGGCAGACTTCTGGAGGCAACAGAGCCTGCAGTTCAAAAGAGAAACACCGGAGGGCACCCCAACACAAGAAAACAGGAACCATGTCTACCAGGACAAAAATGGAGGCCGAAGACCAATTAAAAGAAGCTGAACACAGGCGAGAGATGGAAAAACACAAACAGGAACTAGAAATAAAACAAAAAGAGATGGAGATAAAAGAAAAGGAAGAAAGCCTCAAACTGGCAGCCTTCCAAAGAGAACAGGCAGCCCAAGAGGCAGCACACAAAAGAAAACTAGAAGAAGAAGAGGTGGCCCACCGCCGAGAAATGGAAAAACAACAAAAAGAGAATGAAGAGAAGGAAAAACAGAGAAAACATGAACTGGACTTGGCAAAAGCTGGGCTGCATGTGCCAGCCAACCCTAACAACCCGGCGCCAATTATTGCTCCACAGCACAGGAAATTTCCCACCTACAAGGCAGGTGATGACACCGAGGCCTTCTTGGAAAATTTTGAAAGAGCCTGTCTTGGGTACAGCATCCCCGAAGACCAGTACATGGTAGAATTAAGGCCACACCTCAGTGGACCTTTAGCAGAGGTGGCAGCTGAAATGCCCAAGCCGCAAATGAATGACTATAAACTTTTTCAAACCAAGGCCAGATACAGGATGGGGATAACCCCAGATCATGCCCGTCGGCGCTTCAGAACCCAAAAATGGAAACCAGAGGTGTCATTTCCCAAACACGCCTACTACATTGCAAAAAACTATGAGGCCTGGTTAACAGGAAACAACATTCAAACCTTGGAAGAAGTGAACCTCCTCATACAAATGGAGCAGTTCTTGGATGGTGTTCCTGAAGACATCACACGGTACATACAAGATAGAAATCCCAAAACTATCGCTGAGGCGGGGGAGATTGGAGCCAAATGGATGGAACTGGCAGAAAGCAAAAAAGCTACTGTCAAGGGGCACGATTACCCCAGGGGGCACACAGACCATAAACCCTACAACCGAGGACAGCCAAAGACCCTACATACCACCCAAGTAAAGCCACAGATACCCTACTCTTCAACCTCACCAGTCTCCAGTAACTCACCTCGGCCCAGTGACCCATCAGATGGAAGATGCTTTAAGTGTAATGAACTGGGACATATCAAGGCCAACTGTCCCAAGAACACCATGCGAGTGCAATTCATTACACCACCATCACCCCAAAGATCCCCAGGCCCAGATGCCTCTCAAATACCCTTGGAGCGAAGGGAAAATTTGAGAGTGGGCGGAAAGAAGGTTACTGCGTGGAGAGACACGGGGGCACAAGTGTCAGCTATCCACCAATCCTTCGTTGACCCCAAATTCATCAACCCAAAGGCCAAAGTTACAATTTACCCCTTCATGTCACAAGCTGTAGACTTGCCTACAGCTCAACTGCCTGTCCAGTACAAAGGCTGGTCAGGAAGGTGGACTTTTGCAGTCTATGACAATTATCCTATCCCCATGCTACTGGGGGAAGACTTGGCCAACCAGGTGAGGCGGGCCAAGAGAGTGGGAATGGTTACCCGTAGCCAAACCAGGCAAGCTTCCAGACCCATTCCTGTTCCTGAGCCGTCCACAGAAGCCCCGTCTGTGTTACCAGAGACCCAGACAGAGGCAGTGGACCCGGATTCCATGTCTACCACTGAAACAGCCACAGCATCTCCAGTCCCAGGCCCGGAACTGGAACAGCAACCAGCACCAGCAAGTGCAACCACATCTTCAAACTCAACGCCAGAGGGCGCCAGCAAGCCAGAACTGGCAGAAGCAAAAGACAGCCATACCCAAAAGGCTCAGCCAGAGCCTGAAATACCCTCAGGTGCACCAGCGGAGAGCGGTTCACCAGCAACGGAAACAACCCCATCACCTACATCGCTTCCAGAGGGACCAAGCCCAAGTCCACAGTCTGAGGAAAAACTGGTGACCCCAGCCTCAAGGGAACAGTTCCAGGCTGAGCAGGAAGCAGATGACAGCCTTCAGAAAGCGTGGGCGGCGGCACGGAGCACCCCACCGCCTCTCAGCTCTTCAAATCGATCCCGGTTTGTTATAGACCAAGGACTTTTATACAAGGAAATTCTTTCTGGTGGACACCGGGAAGAATGGCAGCCGCAAAAACAGTTGGTGGTTCCAACTAAGTACCGGAAGAAGCTCTTAAGCTTAGCCCATGATCATCCCAGTGGCCATGCTGGGGTGAACAGAACCAAGGACCGGTTGGGGAAGTCCTTCCACTGGGAGGGGATGGGCAAGGATGTTGCCAAGTATGTCCGGTCTTGTGAGGTATGCCAAAGAGTGGGTAAGCCTCAAGACCAGGTCAAGGCCCCTCTCCAGCCACTCCCCATAATTGAGGTCCCATTTCAGCGAGTAGCTGTGGATATTCTGGGCCCTTTCCCAAAAAAGACGCCCAGAGGAAAGCAGTACGTACTGACTTTAGTGGACTTTGCTACCCGATGGCCAGAAGCAGTAGCTCTAGGCAACACCAGGGCTAACACTGTATGCCTGGCCCTAACAGACATCTTTGCCAGGGTAGGTTGGCCCTCCGACATCCTTACAGATTCAGGGTCTAATTTCCTGGCAGGGACCATGGAAAAACTGTGGGAAACTCATGGGGTAAATCACTTGGTTGCCACCCCGTACCACCATCAAACCAATGGCCTGGTGGAAAGGTTCAATGGAACTTTGGGGGCCATGATAAGAAAATTCATCAACGAATTCTCCAATAATTGGGACCTAGTGTTGCAGCAGTTGCTGTTTGCCTACAGGGCTGTACCACATCCCAGTTTAGGGTTTTCACCATTTGAACTTGTGTATGGTCACGAGGTTAAGGGGCCATTACAGTTGGTGAAGCAGCAATGGGAGGGGTTTACGCCTTCTCCAGGAACTAACATTCTGGACTTTGTAAGCAACCTACAAAGCACCCTCCGACACTCTTTAGCCCTTGCTAGAGAGAACCTAAAGGATGCTCAGGAAGAGCAAAAGGCCTGGTATGACAGACATGCCAGAGAACGTTCCTTCAAGGTAGGAGACCAGGTTATGGTCTTGAAGGCGCAACAGGCCCATAAGATGGAAGCATCATGGGAAGGGCCATTCACGGTCCAAGAGCGCCTGGGAGCTGTAAACTACCTCATAGCATTTCCCAATTCCTCACTAAAGCCTAAAGTGTACCATGTTAATTCTCTCAAGCCTTTCTATTCCAGAGACTTACAGGTTTGTCAGTTTACAGTCCAGGGAGATGATGCTGAGTGGCCTGACGGTGTCTACTACGATGGAAAAAAAGACGGTGGCGTGGAAGAGGTGAACCTCTCAACCACCCTGGAATGTCTGCAGCGGCAACAAATCAAGGAGCTGTGCACTAGCTTCGCCCCATTGTTCTCAGCCACCCCAGGACGGACTGAACGGGCATACCACTCCATTGATACAGGTAATGCTCACCCAATCAGAACCCCACCCTACCGGGTGTCTCCTCATGCCCAAGCTGCTATAGAACGGGAGATCCAGAACATGCTACAGATGGGTATAATCCGCCCATCTACCAGTGCATGGGCATCTCCAGTGGTTCTGGTACCCAAACCAGATGGGGAAATACGCTTTTGCGTGGACTACCGTAAGCTAAATGCTGTAACTCGTCCGGACAACTATCCAATGCCACGTACTGATGAGCTATTGGAAAAGTTGGGACGTGCCCAGTTCATCTCTACAGTAGACTTAACCAAGGGGTACTGGCAAGTACCGCTAGATGAACCTGCCAAGGAGAGGTCAGCATTCGTCACCCATGCGGGGGTGTATGAATTCAATGTCCTTCCTTTCGGCCTTCGAAATGCACCCGCCACCTTCCAGAGGCTGGTAGACGGTCTACTAGCTGGACTGGGAGAATTTGCAGTTGCCTACCTCGATGATGTGGCCATTTTTTCAGACTCCTGGCCCGAACACCTACTACACCTGGAAAAGGTCTTTGAGCGCATCAGGCAGGCAGGACTAACTGTTAAGGCCAAAAAGTGTCAAATAGGCCAAAACAGAGTGACTTACCTGGGGCACCAGGTGGGTCGAGGAACCATAAACCCCCTACAGGCCAAGGTGGATGCTATCCAAAAGTGGCCTGTCCCAAGGTCAAAGAAACAGGTCCAATCCTTCTTAGGCTTGGCCGGATACTACAGGCGATTTGTACCACACTACAGCCAAATCGCTGCCCCATTGACCGACCTGACCAAAAAGACCCAGCCAAATGCCGTTAAGTGGACTGATGAGTGTCAAAAAGCCTTTACCCAGCTTAAGGCAACGCTCATGTCGGACCCTGTGCTCAGGGCCCCGGACTTTGACAAGCCATTCCTAGTAACCACGGATGCATCTGAGCGTGGTATAGGAGCAGTGCTCATGCAGGAAGCAACAGATCACAACTTCCATCCTGTCGTGTTTCTCAGCAAGAAACTGTCTGAGAGGGAAAGTCACTGGTCAGTCAGTGAAAAGGAATGCTATGCCATTGTGTACGCCCTGGAAAAGCTACGCCCATATGTTTGGGGACGGCGGTTCCAACTACAAACTGACCATGCTGCACTAAAGTGGCTTCATACTGCCAAGGGGAACAACAAGAAACTTCTTCGGTGGAGTTTAGCTCTCCAAGATTTTGATTTTGAAATTCAACACATCACAGGAGCTTCTAACAAAGTTGCTGATGCACTCTCCCGTGAGAGTTTCCCAGAATCCAGTAGTTAAAAAGTGTTCTTAACATGTAAAAGTCTGTTAGTTATATACTTAGTAGTATATGTAAAGGTGCATGTGTTGTATTAATCTGTTTATTTTCAAGTTCTAGAAGGAAATTGCCGCCAGTGAGCTTCCCCACTGTCTGCAATTTGGGGGGCGTGTCATAAACAGATAGCTAAGGGTTAATGTCTCTTTCACCTGAAACACCTGACCAGAGAACCAATCAGGAAACGGGATTTTTTCAACTTTGGGTGGAGGGAAGTTTGTGTAAGAGGTCTTTTGTCTGTCTGCCTGCTGTCTCTGAGCTTTGGAGAAGTAGTTCTATTTTCTAGTCTTCTGTTTCTAAGTGTAAGGACAAAGAGATCAGATAGTAAGTTCTATGGTTTCTTTTCTTTGGTATTTGCATGAATATAAGTGCTGAAGTACTTTGATTTGTATTCTTTTTGAATAAGGCTGTTATTCAATATTCTTTTAAGCAATTGACCCTGTGTTGTATCATCTTAATACAGAGAGAACATTTGTATTTTTTCTTTCTTTTTATATAAAGTTTTTTTTTAAGACCTGTTGGAGTTTTTCTTTACTTCAGGGAAATTAAGTCTGTACTCACCAGGGAATTGGTGGGAGGAAGAAATCAGGGGAAAGGTGTGTGTTGGATTGCTAGCCTGATTTTGCATTTCCTCTGGGTGAAGAGGAAAGTGCTTTTGTTCCAGGATTGGGAACGGAGAGGGGGACTCACTCTGCGTAGTTTCACAGAGCTTGTGTCTGTGTATCTCTCCAGGAGCCCCTGGAGGGGGGAAGGGAATCAGGATTATTTCCCTTTGTTGTGAGACTCAAGGGATTTGGGTCTTGTGGTCCCCAGGGAAGGTTTTTCAGGGGGACCAGAGTGCCCCAAAACACTCTAATTTTTTGGGTGGTGGCAGCAGTACCAGGTCCAAGCTGGTAACTAAGCTTGGAGGTTTTCATGCTAACCCCCAAATTTTGGACGCTAAGGTCCAGAATCTGGGAATAAGGTTATAACAGCTATAGAGTCCCAGCCCTACAAAGAGGAGGAAGAGGAGCTTCCATAGTTTCAAAAGGAGTAGGGGGACATACAGCAGAATCATTGCCCGCACATGAGCAACCCATAGATTCTGGCTCTCTTCTATTGCATTACTGAAGAAAAGCACAGGGTCAATGGTGTCAAAATGAAAAGAGATGCCAGTTTGGAGCTTCCCCCAATATTCTTAGAGTATTAGCAATAAAACTAAGTGGAAAAGCAAAGAGTTTACTTGGATGACATAGGAACTAAATGAGTTCAGAGTCACTGTGATAATCGAGGGTTCCTTTAAATCAGAAACACTTGAAAATTGATCCACAAAATTGATCATCTGAATTGCACATAAACTAATTTGCATGAATATCAGATTTTTTTTTTAACCAAAGAAGGAAGGAGCTGTCTTGCCTACTTCACATCACCTGAGTCAACTTAGTTACCGGAATCCAAACATCTGTTTACTCTGACAACATAGGGGCCTTGTGCAACCTTTTCTTTTGTTGATCAAAGCATATTGGAGGTAGGTGGGAGGGGAACTGATCTTATAAAGGGACACAGTGTTGGTCTCATGTTTTATTCTATCATTCCAACAAGGTTTGTGACTGCAAAATGAAGCTGTTCTTACTAAGCTGCTTGCTGGCTTGTTGTGGTTGCCAAGTCTGGGCAGTAAGCAGAGAGTATTACATTGGGATTACAGAGACCACTTGGAACTACGCACCTGGGAATAAAAATATAATATCTGGGCAGCTTTTTTCAGAAGAAGAGTAAGTAACCCTCAGTTTGCGCTAATTACTATAACTGCTCTTGACTTTACAATGATGGTTGGTGTAGACACTGCTGGTTTAGGACCAGATCCAAAGCCCATTGAAGTCAATGAAAAGATTCCCATTGCTCCGAATGGCCTTTGAATCGGGCCCTTATTCCTAGTAATTTTCTACAGGGCTTGCAAGGGGAATTCTGTTTTTCCCTAACATGTTAATAATTCATTTATATTTATGAAAGAAGACCCTCTCAACTAACTAGGCACCCATTCACATAGGCAAAACTCTCCCATTGGAATACAGTGCTATTACAACAGATGCTTTGCTGATTAAAGATGGCAGGTTCAGGCCCTGAATGTCTAATGATGTATAATTTTGATCTGTCAATAAATAGATGAGATGCTGTGTGTTCATATATTTATTTAGAGGTAGGATTTTATTATTATTATTATTTTGTAATGGTGGCTGTGGCAACTCAGAATTTTACAGCACTGAAGCTGTGCTATTCAGCTCTGTCTAAGCTTTGGCTATTTTAGTTAATCCCATTTGTACTGAGATATGCATCATTGGCTTAATTTCGCATTATTTTGTTCACAGTTCCTTTTACACAGTAGGTGTTTCTTCTGTTGATTTATTTTTAACATCGAGACTGTTCTTTCTGTCTGTCAGTACGGTGGAATCCTCTTCCTGTATGTGACATCAAAACACTAAGAGACCAGGATCAATCACTGTACAAGTAGGAGAGAAACTAACTGCAGATCCTGCAGAAAGCTCTGCGTGGGCAGACCCTTGCATTCCTCCAGAGAGAGGCTTCCTGTGGACACAAGGTTCCAGGCACACAGGGCTCACTGCAAGATCCGGACCTTAGTCTGTGCCAGTGAAAAAGATACAAAAGAAAGTGTCTATTCAAAAAGAGAGAGAATTCATGAGGAGGGAAAACGGAAAAGCATCTCAGAAGGAGAGGAAATGGAAGTAGGAGTATTAAGAAGTCTACTGTAAATAGATTTTGCAGACTGTTTTAAGAAGCTGGTATATTTTGTTGGCAACCCCCTGACATTTGCTGCATGTTTCTTCTGGATCACCTTTAATTGATGGTTAATGGCTTCACAATTTTGCTGGAGGTTTTCTGCTAAGGCCATAAGAGTTTCTGTACTATTCAGTTTTAGAATTACATGGTAGTGTAGAAAAAACATTTGTTTCTCACATGGCACAGACACTTTGGTATTCTTCATGAAGTGATGAGTTAGATAAGAGTAGCACAAGACATGCAATAGTTGCTAAGATGATTACACATAGATGTGTAAATCAGCCATAAGTGTGAGAATACATCTCACTCACATAACTACATCTGGAACCTAAACAGTCTCTGAAATAAAAGAACCCACCAGCTGCAGGTCAGCAACAAACTGCTTCTTTAGTAAGTTGTTTTTGCCACAGAGACAAGGACTTAATATGGTTACTACCATCTCATATTTTGCAATGTACATAGATCATTATGATGGATTATTTGACACAGTCATTCAGAATCTTAGTATGTAGAATTACAAGCTACCTCAGTTGTAAACTCTATGAGGCAGTGACCATCTTTTTGATCAGAGCATAACACAAAGGGCAGTACTGCCATACAAATAATATTAGTATATAATATACGTGCTTTAGATATTCAATCCTGTCTTAATGAGGGAAGGGATACCGTCAGGGCATGAAAGTTTTCACCTACTTCTGCAGGGTCTGGAAACTTTCACTACAGATCCTGAGACTAAGTCAAACTTGTCTGTTTTTACATTTTGCTGTAAATTTGAAACCTTACACTAAGTTTATGGAGAACTTTATGAACCTTCCTAATGCACCTGGGCATGTGTATCGTTTTAGCTTTGAAACTGAGTGCAACTCAGCAGTTTTGGCCAAGTTTTGATGCGTGTTTTTTGTTTGAACCACAGCACATATTAGGGGTTGGGCGCTCCAGCTGAAGAAAAGGCTAACAAAGTACAGCAATGCAGCATCAGCACTGGCTAGGAGCCCAAGTCCTCACGAGGGACTTAAACTGGCTATAAACTATGCAATGAACTGAGACATACTGACTCAAGCACATGGAATGATTTCATGCTCCTAACTGATAATGATAAATCTCAAAAAGTCTGACATCCTAGAACTATGGGGCCTTAAGCTCATACATATTTGAAGAGTGACATCTGCAATTTCACTGTCAGTCACTCTGAGAAATTCACCACCTTCATTCATCAGAAGAACAGTGCTGTACTCTGTTCCCTCTATCCTAAATGGTTTGAAGAGTGGGAGTGTTTGTACAATGCCCCAGGGCCGCCCGCCCCCCGCCGCCGAATTGCTGCCGACGACCCGGCACTTTGGCGGCGGGTCCTGGGGTGGAAGGACCCCCCCGCCGCGGGTCTTTGGGGCACTTTGGCAGCAGGTCCCAGGGCGGAAGGACCCCCCCACCACCGAATTGCCACTCAAGACCCGGAGAGGAAGAAGCTCCGGGGGCCCGGGCCCCGCGAGAGTTTTCCGGAGCCCCCAGAGCGAGTGAAGGACCCCGCTCCAGGGCCTCCAAAAAACTCTCATGGGGGCCCCTGCGGGGCCCGGGGCATATTGCCCCACTTGACCCCCCTCTGGGCGGCCCTGCAATAACCCCACTCTTGAGTGAAAGGAAGGCCAAGGTGAATGAGGAGGATGGACAATGATGAGGTAACATTGGGACAGATGGAGAAAGGAAAGAGAAAACACTGAATAGCATATAAATAGTCAGTAGGGAAGAATAAGAAATTAAGTGTCTTGAAGAAAGAAAATTTTAGAGAAAAAAATAAAAAGTGAAATATTCTAAAAGGCTGACAAATTAAGACAGTAAAAATATGGACAATAAAAAGAGATCAGAGATCATCAAATCAGAGAAAAACAGATGATCAAAAAAGAAAATGAGGGAAACTTTCTTTTGGGGTTTTTGATGGAAGGGTTCAAATTTCTTCACTCTAAACAACATCCCTTCTTCAAACATAACCTCCATGGAATACTATCGATCAATCTCATTCTCTTTCTAAGAAGCTGTTAGGCATGAAGCATGAAGCCAGTGATCCAACAAACAGCTGGTTGGGAAGTGTAATGCGAGTAAATGGTCAGGAGTCTGAAGAGCAAAATGCTGAGCAACGCTTTCAGACGAGGTGTTTGCACTCCTCTTATTTGCTTTGTGACAAACTACAGAGGACCAAATCCATACCTGGTATAAATCTACTCAACTCAGTAGAGCTATATTTGTGATGAATTTGGCCCATTATGTCTTCCATTTTATTTTCAACTACTCCTTAACTCTCACTCTTTTCCTGAGCCGTCAGTTCAATGAGGTTGTGTTTTTATGAACCCTATTATCTATTAGAGAAGAGAAAGAAAAGAACACAATGCAGCTATCAGTAGGAAGCCTTACAAGTAAACACTAATTATTTATACAGTCCAAAAAGAGCCATAACATGCTCCCTGATTTTAATTTGTGTCTGGCAAAGCTTCCTGAAATCTGACTTCCAGTAACTCACCCTCTTGCACTGAGTCTGTGCTGTCCAAATTACACAGAGCTCCTTATCAGTCCTTGAAGCTGTGTGGTTGACAGACTGAACAAACTGTGCCTACTCAGGGTTCAACCCCACACTAAATGTTTTGGATCTTGTACAAGCAAATTACACATAGGAGCAGAAATCAGAGAAATTTTGAACTTCAGAATGTCAAACAACGTTTTCCTAATTAGGAGGTTGATTCCTCACAGAATAATCCTTAATAATCCAGCAATTAGTCCTTTTGAAACAACTAAGGCAATTGATGTGAGCAGTCATTACATAGGCTATAAGGGTCACAGAATTTGGCCTAAATATCCTGGTTAACAATATTAGCATCATGTTGACAACCATGTAATCAAACATGAGTCAGTGCTAGCAGTTTCCCTGGCCATTGTAGACAGGGCCTTTTTAAAAATACACTTGCTTGCTTGCTTCCCCTTCCACCCACCACATTGAAGTCTATGGCAAAACTCCTGTCAACTTCAATGATGATAGGATCAGTTTTCTTTCAGTTGTCACACTTTGTGTGTGTGCCAGGCTCACTCATTCTCACGGCCAGTCTACCCTGAAACAAGTTTAGGTTTTATACCATTGCTCCAGTCATACTGGATGATTTTGCAAAAACAAAAAACAAAACAAAACAAAAAAACTAGGGACAGCTTGGATCTGGCTCCTATTTAATATAAGCTATTAAAGCTCAAGGAGAATTAGATAAAAGGTTTTGAATCATCTCTGATAAAATGAGGAACCTGCAAAAGGGCATCTTCCTTTTAAAACTCACAAATTCAAAGGGCACAGTCCTGCAGTCCTTATTCAGTGGAGCCAACAGGAGTGAATTTAAAAGTATATAAATGATAATACTTGCATCACATAAACAATATCCAATTCAGCCAAATTTCCTCAGCTATAGTCAGTAATCTCTTCTGTAAATACATGACCCAGGCCAGTACTTAGGGAGATAGAATATAGTTCTCCCTGGCTAGCACAGCCTATAACAGCCACCTCAATAAAGAATATCCTTAATGTTCTTTCTACAACTGAGTAATATCTCTTCTCCACTTCGAGGGACTCTATAGCCACCATAACTTAATAATGGAAGTAACAGTTTTATCATTTATAATGAGATTTAAAGAAATTAAGGTATAAATGTAATGTGTTATTTCAATAAAATGTATGCGCTTTCAGTATAATTTGTGAGTGACATATACACTGTATTTATGGAAACATAAGAAGAGATGGAACCAAACTCCCTTGTATTTATATTTCTGCATGGGATAAGGAGCTGCAGGATTTTTTTCTTAGCTAAGTTTCGCTTTAAGGTAAAACAACCCATTTCAGTTTAAGATTCAAAATTAATTTAACATATATTCAGAAAAGTTGAAAACCGTCCCTTGTTTACTTTGTCCATGAATGAAGAACTCAGAATATATCTAATGATACTATCATCCCCCTACGAACAGTACTTAGAAAAATCTGTCTCAGTATCAAATGGTTAGTCTCTCTCTTATTTAGGTTGTGAGCTCTTTGGTGCAGGAACTGTCTTTTTGGTACATATTTATACATTATCTAGCCAACGGGACCCTGATGCATGATTGAGGCTTCTGGTTGCTATCACCATACAAATAATATCATCCCTGGCATTTTAACAGATTCTTTTTCAAGAATCAGTGTATTCTGACAGGACTGTGTTTGTTTTCTCTGCAGACAGGCCAGAGTTTTTCTCCAAAGAGGCCCGGACAGAATAGGAAGCAGTTACAAAAAAGCTGTCTACAAACAGTTCACTGATAACTCCTTTAAAAAAACAGTTGAGAAACCTGACTGGTTGGGGTTCCTAGGCCCCATTATCAAGGCAGAAGTTGGAGATTCCATTATCGTCCACTTGAAAAACTTTGCTTCTAGATCCTATACTCTTCATCCACATGGCGTGAAATACACTAAAGAAAATGAAGGTAAATTTCAGCTGATTCTGTCCAGATTTTAATCAGTACTTCAAAAGTCCCATTGACTTCAATGGGATTCCTTCTAGCAATGAAGACTGCTCAAGTAACTAAAGATTACAGAATTAAGATTTAAGAGAGAACTTAATTAAAAGAAGATAGGATTCAGTTAGGGACATTTCTGAGATCACAGAAGGTTTGTCCAGGGCCAAAAAATGAAACGAATAGGAACCCACTAAGGTCCTATCGATCTGCAAAGAGGACAATTTTTGATCAACACTTCAGTAAACAAGGTCGATAGGTGAGATGCAGGGCTACTAAGGTAATTTGTAAGAAAATTGATGTTAACATGGAAAAAGAGATCATTGAGCAATGATAAACACCTCTTGCATGGACACTAAATGGAAACCCATTTAACTTCAAATAAAAAGACAAAGTGAATTTTATTTCTTTAATATGTAATGACAAAGGTATAACTAAAGACATTTCTAGAAGTTACTGTTCATTACATAGATTTATAGGGCAAAATCCTGCAGGAATACTGTAGTGACTTTAATGCCACCAGTGCTTATTTAATAGAGCACCCATCACAAATGCCATAGATAACTCAAGAGCTGGAACTGAGCGACAGGTGTCGATCCTCAGCTGGTGTCAATTGTCGCAGCTCTACTGAAGTCAATTTTCACCAGCTGAGGATCTTCTCCATAGTATTATTGTGATCTCTACCAGTCAATTCATTAACTTAGTTCATGGTGAAAGTGAAGTGCTTAAAGATGAAAGGGGCTACAGAAATGATTAGCATATATAAATGTCAGTTGTCAGAATTCGAAACATTCACCTCACGAAAATATGAACTTGTTTTTAGGATAATACTTAGCCCCTAATTTGGCTTCCTCCTTGCAAAGCTACTTTTATAATGTAGCAAGCTGGTGATGAAGCTGTAGAAGTTAAGAGCTAGATTCTGCTCACTTTGAGTGGTCTCATTCTCTTCAGTAAGGTTACCTGAGTAAAGTACCATTCAACGTGAGCAACACTGGCATTATCTAGGGCCAGATTCTTAGTGAACCCTAAGAATAAACTAAATGGGAAGCGATAAGTGAAGATGCTGTTATCTCTCAGGTGTTTCATTCAAAAACACTAATGAAATTCCCTTCAGCCATAACTTTCTATTATATGAAATTTCTCATTAAACCTAACATATGGTTTAATTTAGACATATTCCAGATGAGCAGAACAGTGAATTATATAATATTTTGGGTCATTTTCAAAGCAATATTTACTTCTTCTCATTTTAGTTGTAGCTTTGTTACTTGGAGTCAAGTTATGGGGATGGCCAAAAATGATGCAATTCGGAGTAGCCATATCGATTCATATGTACCAGATGTTAACAAGTTTTTGAGCTGTTATTTTTCCAAACAGAAGAGCATGTTGCCCCTCTAATAAACTCAGGACTGGTCCATGGTTATATTAAAGTCAATGGTAAAACTCTCATTGACTTCAGAGGGAGGAGGATTAGGCCCTTAAGCAAAAAGATGTATTCAGCTGCTCTTTTGAGAATTATTTATTTCCAAGTCTGGGCTGTGTTACTGCCACAATTAATCAATGTCAAAGCATTGCAGGTGCATTGTTATCAACTTCTTTCAAATCATGCACAAACTCCTTTTTACAGAGTGCAAGATGTCCAAGAGTCATCTTCAGTAGCTTTACCTAAAGCACACACAATCCTGCTTGTAGCCTGTCAATCTCATTCCAAACCATGAAGGAGATGTGTTACCATTGACTGCATTGCATGTTATGTACCCTAGGTGCTTTTTATCCTGACAATACCAAAGATTTGCTAAAGAAAGATGATGCCGTGAAGCCTGGAGAACTGTATACTTACAAATGGGATGTGGCAGAAGATCATGGTCCAGCTGAGGGAGATAGTAATTGTATAACCAGAATTTATCACTCACACACAGATGCCCCAAAGGATGTTGCCTCTGGGCTTGTTGGACCTTTGATAACTTGCAGGAAAGGTAAGAGAGATAAAATGTGTAAACAGCAGGAAGCAGAAGAGTGAAACTTGGTTTCTATTTTCATAAGAGATAGATGTTGCTGTGTAATGTTCCTATATGCTTTTAAACAGCGACTGTATTTCATCCCAGAGTCAGCTGCCTTTGAGTAGGAATCCCTGGGTTTAGAGAATTTGTGCATATTGAATAATTGATATAGCTTGTGAAGTGCTTTGGAATAAGTTGGAATGAAAGGCATAATATGAATATAAGGTATTGAGTGTGGGGGTTTGCACGTATATAGAATGTAAAATGAAACCTACCACTTACACATACGTTATTTTGATATTTTTTTTAAAAGCAAAATCCAGTGAAAGGTGTTTCCTGTCATATTTGGCCTTAGTAATGAGCAATAACTTGTTATCAAAACACTTTTTGTAGAGTCACTCTACATTATCTTTCTCTTAGAAAAATCTATAGGAGACAGACATACCAACTTGTATTTAAAGGCAACCAATATATATCTACCTTAACATTACTGTGATGGGCTCAGTCGCGGACCCCCCTTGGGACTGTCACCTGATGTGGTGAAACTACTTCTGAGCCTATTTTCCCTGCCAGCATGGGACTTCAGAACCCTGTCTTGTTGAGCCAGACATGCTAACCTGATGTGACACAGATCCAGGGTCTAAACCATGCCCCCAAAGCTGCAGACTTAACTGAAAACAACTCAGCAAGTACTCCTGTCTCTAGGACCCAGACACCCAGTTCCCAATGGGATTCAAACCCCAAATAAATCTGGATTTTACTTTGTATAAAGCTTACACAGAGTAAACTCATAAATTGTCCACCCTCTGTAACACTGATAGAGAGATATGCACAGCTGTTTTCTCCCCCAGGTATTAATCACTTACCTGGCTTTATCAATAAACAAAAGTGATTTTATTAAGTATAAAAAGTAGGATTTAAGTGGCTCCAAGTAATAACAGACAGAACAAAGTAAGTTACTAAGCAAAATAAAACAAAAACATGCAAATCTAAGTCGAATACATTAACAAACTGAATACAGGTAAATCTTATCCTTAGAGATGTTCCAACAGGTTTCTTTCACAGACTAGACTTCTCCCTAGTCTAGGCCCAATCCTTTCCTGTAGCACAATGCTTGTTAGCTCCAGCTCAGATGGTAACTAGGGGATTTCTCATGACTGCAGCCCCCTTTGTTCTGTTCCACCCCCTTTTATAGCTTTGGCACAAGGCAGAAATCCTTTGTCTCTCCCTGGATTCCCACCCCTCCTTCTCAATGGAAAAGCACCAGGTTTAAGATGGATTCCAGTATCATGTGACGTGTTCACATGTCCTGTGAGACCGTCTTCCTCATTACCTAGTAGCTGGAAGCCACATACTCAAGAAGACTTGTAGGTAAACAAACCCATTCACAGTTCCTTGTTCTAGTCAATGGGAGCCATCAAGATTCTAAACCACCATTAATGGCCCACACTTTGCATAATTACAACAGGACATCAGAGTAATACTTCATATTTCTAGCTTTCGATACAAGAATAATACGTACATACAAATAGGATGAACACACTCAGTAGATTATAAGCTTTGTAATGATATATTACAAGAGACCTTTTGCATAAAGCATATTCAGTGACATTATATTCACACTCATAAGCATATTTCCATAAACATATAAAGTGCAAAGTCACAATTACTATAGCTAAGAATTGAGGAAAGGAGTATTTCACCAGCCAGAGTATGAAAATGACTATTTTTCAGGCACACTGGATGGAGGAAGTGATAGACACATTGATGCTGAATTTATCCTTATGTTCTCTGTGATGGATGAAAATCTCAGCTGGTATCTGGATGACAATATTGAGAAATATTGCTCCGAACCTGCCAAAGTTGACAAAGAGAATGAAGACTTCCAGGAGAGCAATAAAATGCACTGTAAGAATTTTTTTAAAGAACTGTTCATCATTGTTGTATCCCATTAACATTCCTTTTGTAATCTTTAAAAGGTGAGCTATAGCTAGGTTGTTTGTTTAATTAAGCGTTTTATTCTTTGTAGATGTTTTTATATAAAAGTGAAGGTTTAGGGCCTGCTTCTGCTCCTGTTGAAGTCAGTGGAAGTTTTGCCACTGATTTTAGTGTGATCAGGATGGGGGCAATACTTATTAATACTAGAAACGAAAAGAGCAAGTATTTGGCCAGACCAGAGGTATGGGAAAACCAAATTGTAATTGTGACAAAGAGCATACGCAGTGGGTCTGAGTCACTTACTAGGCTGCTCAAATTGCTGTTGAATCTGTACTAGAATAGTTTCCCAGACCACTGTAGGCAGAGGTTTGTTTCCTCCCCCCAAGCATTCTACTATACTCCAAAACATAGTCTGTACTGCTTAGTGTCACCACAAAAGCTAGCCTTAAATCTGGCCTGAACTAAACATTCATGGAAAGGACTGATAACCACAGTACAAATACTAGCCATGCAGATTAGATATGGATTCAGGTTTTGGAACCCCATGGCCTAATGTGAAGGATGCTCAGAATGAGTTTTGGTTAGAGCTCATCTCTACCTTATAGTATAGTGGCAGTGATTTCAGGGTTACATGGTTGGCAAGATAAGTTTTTGCCCTGTGATGGTGAGTATATAATAAATAGCATTTCTTATTTTTTAAGCAATCAATGGATACATGTATGGATATCTTCCCAATCTCACCATGTGTGCAGAAGACAAAGTGAAATGGCATCTTTTTGGCATGGGTAATGAAGCTGATATCCACTCAGCCTATTTCCATGGACAGGTTTTTACAGAAAGGAATCACCGCATTGACTCCATCAGCCTCTTCCCTGCTACCTTTGTTGATGCTCTTATGGTCTCGAAGAACCCTGGGGAATGGCTGCTTAGCTGCCAAGTCAATGATCACATAGAAGGTGTGAAATAAGTTACTGTCTATTGTATTTTATAATCTACAGGGTAATGCGGCATACCTGAGTGTTTTATTTCGCATGCCATAATCATGATACAAAAAACAGAAGAGCCACAGTAAATATTATACAAGTGGATACAAGACCCCAGTCAGAATTGTAATGGTCTAACCATTTGAATTAATTGTGCCTGAGCTTACCCTTTACTGAGTCACTTTTGCATGAACGTTGACATTAGGAAGAATGTCATCTGATATATCACCGTCTGGTTAACAAAGCCATCTCACATTCTCAGCAGCTCATCTAGGAATGCATTACATTAAGGCCTGAACCAAAGCCCAGTGAAGTCAATGGACATATTGTCACTACTTGGGTTCAGTAATACGTGGGCAGGAACTGGTGCAAATTCCAAATGTAGATGAGCAAAGCCATGATTTACACTGGATAAGTTTACCTCTGCTTACAAATGGGGTAAGCTCAGCCAGTGTGAATCATAGCTTCTTTTATTTACATTGGTTGCTGGCCACCAGTGGCTGAATTGGGTCTCATTCCAAGTTCAGGCAAGGCTATAGTAATTTATACCATACCTCATGGCCCATTGTGTGGCTTCTTCTCTCTCATCTAAGGCCTGGTCTACTCTTAAATGTTTTGCTGACACAACTACGTCAGGTGTGTGTGTGTGTGTGTGTGTGAGGGGGGGGAAGACACTCCCTCAAAAAAACCCACCCCACAGACTCTTAACTGATGTAGCTATGCCTGTAAACACTCTGGTGTAGATGCAGTTATAATGGCAAAAAAAACCTTTTCTCGGTATAGCTTATTTCACTCAGGGCACCGGTTTAAGTTTTTCAGGGAACTGGTTTAAGTTCTTTTGTTGGTATAAACTCCATCTTCACTAGGAGGGTTTACTGGTATAGTTATACTTGGAAACTGTTTCTAGTTTAGACAAGGCATAGGAATTTCACAAATGAGTCACTGATTAAGCTCTGAGTGAAAGCAGAGCCAATCTAATAGCATTTGTCTAAGCTGAAGCATATCTGACAGTCTGTTTTCACTCAATTCTAATCTTGTCACTAATGTGAACAGTACCTTCATAAAACAAAGACATCCTTTACCACCACATAGCAGCCTGTATTGCATACTACACACTAATTTGGCTTGGGTGTGGTGTTTCATGTAGTTTGCTTTTGTCTGTGATTTTTATATCATGCAACAATGAGTCTCAGGGGAAGGAAACAGACAATTTTAAATGGGAGAAGAAAAGAAAAAAACAGGGTTCACATAAAATCCCCTCCCTCTCCACTTAAAGTTTGTTGTATTTGTATTTCCCTTTTTTCTCCCTCCCCCAGGTGGTATGCAGGCCATATTTGAAGTAAAAGACTGTAAAAAACCTACAACAGATCACAATGAATATACAAATATAAGACATTACTACCTTGCAGCTGAGGAAATTATCTGGAACTATGGTCCATCTGCAATAAACCATTTTACAGGACAACAATTAATTATTGACAGGTAAATACCTCCTATTAAATAAGAAAGCAGCTATAGACTATGGCCACAAGTGAACAATCTTTGTTTACTAAAACAGATTTAGTTTGAACATGCTAAATATACACAGCCATAAAGAGCCCTTGATTTTTAAGGAAAAAAATCCCCCTTCTTTTCAGTGCTTCTTGAACATTGATTGCAATATATAGCCCATAACAATTATGCCTGTTACTTCCCTTGAGACCTTGAAGGAAGTTTCATTGCAGCATTAATAACTACACTGGAATGAAGAAATGTTGTGTCACCTTATATAGACAATAGTCAGGATCCCTGAAAATTTCAGGACTGGTCATCCATCAGTCTACAGTGGTAAGAAAATGCGAATGAGAGGCCAGATCCCTAGCTGGTGTAAGTTGTGAGACGTCTATTGAAATCAGCAGCAGGGCCACCCAGAGGATTCAGGACATAAAAATGGTGCAACCCACTGCAGTGCTTGTACTCACCACTCCGAGTCTTCGGCAGTGGGTCCTTCACTTGCTCCGGGTCTTCTGCAGCACTGAAGGACACACCGCCAAACTGTCACTGATGACCCGGGAAGGGATTCTCAGACAGAGAAAGGATTCTCAGCCAGGGCTCGCTGGGCTCTGGCAGGACCTGGGGCCAATTGCCCCACTTGCCTCTGCCCGGGCAGCCCTGATCAGCAGACAACAACATATACCAGCTGAGAATCTACCTCTTGTTCTCTTTATGATTCTTCTAACTAAGACTAAGGCCTTGTCTATACTGCCACTTTACAGCACTGCAACTTTCTCGCTCAGGGGTGTGAAAAAACACTCCCCTGAGCCCAGCAAGTTTCAGTGCTGTAAAGTGGCAGTGTAGACAGTGCACCAGCACTAGGAGTCGCACTCCCAGCACTGGTAGCTACGCCCCTCGTGGGGGTGGGTTTTTTACAGCGCTGGGAGAGCTCTCTCCCTGCACTCTGCTGTGACTACACAGCCACGTTAAAGCACTGCCGTTGCTAGTGAAGACATACCCTTAGTCAAGTCATTTAACATCTCTAGTCTTCATCTATCAAATGGGTTTAACAACACTTTGTTACCTTCGTGGGCTGAGGCTTAATTAATTAAAATCTGTGAAGTGCTGTGAGGTCATTGAATGAAAAGGGCAAGAATAATAAAAAAAAAAACCTCATAGAGTAAGCTTTCATGAAATCTGCAAACTGTTGAATTGTTTTTATCATTTTATTTCTCTGCGTTCCTGTGTAACTCATAATAAAAACACCTTTTTTCCTAAAACCAAATTAAAAATTACAAAGCACTGGCCAGACACTATTGTTTGTGGGTCTCCTAATGCACGGTGTGCAGAAGAGTAACAAGGCAGGATCTCAGAAAAGAAAGACAGGCTGTACAGAATTTAATGTAGGGGTCTACTAGGCTTTTTCTGCATACTCATGAATTGCTGGACGAGCTATAATTTGATCTAGTAGATAGAGCATTAAAGAGGGACTCAGAAGATCTGGTTTCTATTTCCAGCTCTGCTCCTGCTGGGTGACCTTGGGCAAGTCACCTCACCACCCTGTACCTCATTTCCCTCAAATGTAAAATGGGGAGGATACTGCTCTCCTTTGTAAAGCAGTTTGAGAGCGACTAATGAAAGCACTAGCTAAGAGACGGTGTTATTAAAAATAGTTTGTTTCTATCAAATTTCTTCTGAACAGTGAATCTCAGACATTTTT